>NW_023604295.1:1187500-2387500 GCF_014898055.3 Talpa occidentalis
CCCGGACAGCTGCAGGCCCCCCCCCGACACTTTCGCAACGCCCGCCGCGCCCGCCAGTCACTCAAATCAAACGCAAGTTCTCGTGCCAGGACGCCCGGCCCTGTCCTCGGAGCACATCCGGGATCTGCCCGCCCCTCGGCCTTGCGGCATCGCGCGGCTTCCCTGCCGCCTCGCCGCCATCTGTCCCTGCGAGGCAGCGCGGGAGTCTGGCGTCCCACGTGGAGATGCCGCTGCCAGCTGGCGGCCCCGCCAGGGCCGCATCAGGGCCGGTGAGGCCTGCTGCTGGCCGGCCCCGCTCTGGCGGCCTGATTTCTGGTGGCACCATCACCGCCTGCTCTGCTGTGTAATTTCCCTCTCTCCCCCTTTCTGTTCCTCCGCTGTCTTCCCACGGCGGCCTGGCCCGCCAAGGCGTGGGCTCTGCCGTCTTGCTCACCGACACAGAGGAGGCGGCGGGCGCTGCCGGCCCCAGCCGGCCCCGAGGAGGCGCGCAGTAAATATTTGCTAAGTGAATGAATTCACGGAATGTGCTTCTATTTCCAGCCCCAGTGAGAGGCCCTGGAAGCCCAGAGACAGACAGAGCCGAAGGAGAAGCGAGTGACGCGGAGGGTGTGCGGGGGTTTCTGTTTGAAGTGTGCGTCAGAGAGAGCCGTGTCCCGCCTCAGATCTCCCGCCACCTCCTGAACGCCGGGCCGGGCAGGCCTGCCGGGTGGGGGAGGGCCCTGGCGCGGGGGCTGAGCCCCAGCCTTTCCTGCAGCTGCTCCCTTTCCAAATGCCTGCGATTCCGGAGCTGTTCCCACCAGCCCAGCCTGCGCCAGCGGAGGGCCCCCCAAGCTGTTCACGGAGGACCCGAGAGCCTCAGGTCCGCGGCCCAGGAGCAAGCTGGGGGCATGGCGGCCGGCCCTGGCTGTCGCACGCCGGCTCTGCGGGTCACATGGCAGGTTTTCCACTGGCGTCAGGCACATGGGGCTCCTGCCCAGGCGGGCAGGGCTGGGTTTAGGTTACTTGCATACCTGGGGGGTCACACTGGGCCCAGAACCCGAAGGGCGCCCCATCCCAGCAGCAGGGTGGAATGACCGTGAGGGCACACCTCCCTCCCCGTCCGCCTGCCCGTCAGTCTCCCCCCTGCAGACGCCTGCCCCATGGGGGCAGCAACCGCCTGGACGGTGGAGACAGGAGGGTCAGTGGCTTGCCGGGTCACCTGTCACGCCTTCCACACCCAACGCGTTTATGGAGTGCCTGCTGTGTTCCTGGCACTTCTCCCAGATGCGAGATTAAGGGGTGACCCCACTGAGGCGAGGGGCTGGAGGGCAGGGAGGAGCTTCTGGGTGGGGCAGACATCACTCCCGGGGCTGCCGGCCTGGCTGCTGGGTGGCACCTGCCCAGACATGACAAAGCCCTTCCCTGCTGTCCCATAGGGCCCTGCTGCCTCCTGGCCATCCCCAGGAGAGGCACATGACCCGGCTGCGGTCACATGCCCCCCCCCAGAAATCAGCCCTGGGATGGCCACGTGACCCGGGCCTGCTCTCGGCGGGGGGTCGGTGCCTGGGGCTCCCGGGCCGTCCTTGCTGAGAAGGGAGGCCAGGCCAGGGCAGGTGTCCGAAGGTGCCAGAGGGCCCTGGAGCCCCCGGGTCCTGCCGTGCTGAGCCAGTGAGCCCCCTCCAGCCAGCAGACGCCCTTCCCCCAGGAAAAGGGCTCCGGCTGCGACGCTGCCCCCCCAGCCACGCCGTCCAGCCACGCAGCTCCGGGTGGGTGGGCTCTGGCGTCTCCCAGGGTGAGCCACAGTGGCACCCCAAGACAAACACTTGCTGGCGTTGAGAAGTGGCGTAGGGGTCTCTCGGATCCGGGCAGACACCCCGTGTCCCTGAGCTGCTCTCCACGCGGAGGTCGGGGACGGGCTCTCTGAGCCCTGCTGGCCATGGCCGGCCCTGGGCAGCCGCGGCCATGGCGCCCCGTGTGCTCGTGGAGCGCTCGCTCACTCCGACCCCTTTGTCACCAAACACGGGGGCCCCACCCCGCAGTCAGGGCAGCGGCAGGGTCGCCCACCCAGCTCTGTTCCCAGGACCTGCCTGGACCTCCAGGCCAGCCGCGCCTGTGGAAGGAGAGGTCCCGCCCCTCCTTCCGTGAGTCAGCAGAGCAGCGCTCAGCTGGGGGAGTCACCCGCCCCTGCTGGCAGGGGGCGCCAGGACGGGGGAGCAGCCAGCTGGGGGCGCAGCTTGAGGGGAGGCCCAGAGGGTGCTGAGAGCCGCCTGGAAGAGTTGGGTGGGTTCGACCTCCCCCCCCAGCCCCGCACTTCCTCCCCTCTCGGGGGCGGGCAGGGGCTGCAGCCCACACTTCTCCTCCCAGCCTTTCTGGGGTCCAGCCCCCCACAGGACCCCCCAGAGTCGCCTGTCGCCTGAGGACTCTGCCGGGTGCCGGGCTCATGCGGACGCGCTCCGGCTCCCTGTGAAGCTCTGCGCAGCCACAGGCTAGACTGGACCCCGGAAGGGAAGGCTGCCGTCCTGCAAAACGACACACCAGCCCGTGTATAAATTTATATAAACTTTGTAGCTAACCCAAGAGAGATTTCTTTCCCAGGGCTTTTTTAGCATGTGAACAGCTGGCCTCGGGGCTGCAGACTAAGGGCAGGATACTCGCAAAGAAATCACAGACGGGCCCGAGCAAGTCTCACTGTCAATACTAAGTCCGACGCTGCTATTGGAAATTATTTTTGTGTGTTCTGGGCTGAAGCCAGTGAGTGTCGCCGGGTGCCGCGGGCGCTGCGCTCACGTACGAGGGTGGACTCCGGGGCGCTGCGTCTGACGCGGGCAACTCGAGTTTGAGTCGAGACTGTTGGTGCGAGCGCGGCTTCTGCGGGAAACGTGTCTCTCAACCCTCACCCCTCAGGCTGGGCCGCAGGCGGCTCCCGCTGCGAACGGTGTGGGGGCGCTGGGCGTGGGTCTCTAAACTCCCGGCTATTTAAAAGCTCATGGATAGAACGGTTGGCCCCAGGTGCGAGGCAGGCACGGGACGAGGTGAGCCCAGGACACGCTCCTGCCCTCCAGGCCTGCGCTGTCCCGTGGGCGGTCCAGCCTGGATGGGGGCGGCCATCTCCCAGCACCCCCTTGGACAAGCCGGGCACTCTCCAGTCCCCTCTGTGGAGCCCAGACGGCTGAGGCACTCCTTTCGGAGGGGCTGAGCCACTCATGGCCACGCTGCGAGGCCCCGCCGGCCTCCACCAGCTTGAGCATAACCTCCTCCGAGCTGTCCTCCTTGATTGTCCTACGTGCACAGCTGTAGTCGCTGCCTCCCACCTCACGCTCTCCACACGTTCTGCCCAGGGTGGTGTGCTGGTCAGAGCATGCACTTGGGTCCGAGAGCCCAGCTTTCCATCGGCTCCTGTGTGACCTGGGGAGGTCTAACGTCTCTGTGCCTCTGTCTCATCTCCTGTGAGCGAGGGCTGTGGTGGTCCCAGCCCCACGGGGGGCTTGCAGGGCTACAGAGGAAGTGAGTGGGCTCTGTGGCTCTTGGGACTGACCCCTGCTTGGGACAGTGACCTGAACACTGCCAGCACGCTGCGCCAGCGCCACCTCAACGCGCTGCCCCACGTGGATGAGCCCCAGCAGCTGGCACCTAGGTGGCAGTGACCAACAGCGAAGGAGGGACTTTGGCCAAATAACGGAGAGCGCGAGACAGTGAGGGTGACCCTGGCTCAGGGCTCAGGGCCGTGCAGCAGGGAGCAGTGGGGAGTGGGGCCAAGCAGACCCACCTGCCACGAGAAGCAGCCTCAGACCTGGTCAAGCGGGGTCAGGTCTTCTAAGATATCAGTGGAAGCTGAAGGTCGAACTTCGCCATGAATTCTCTCAACGAATGGGTCAATGTTGTCACATTTTTTTTAAGTGGAAGCGTGAGTTAAACCACCAGGTCTATGATTCAGTTGGCTTCCATTTGGGGATTCTGGCCCAGCCCCCGAGAAAGGCCAAGGGCTGGGGAGGCCTCAAGGGCTGGGGCCGGGGTGCCTGGACCAGCAGGCAGGGGGTTGCCCTGGACCCCACAGGGAGAAAGTGCACAAGTACGTGACCCAGGCCTGCTGAGCCCCAGCACCCAGGGCTCCCAGCCCACAGACCCCACAGCTTCGCTGAGACCCTGTGCCAAGACCATGCCTGGCAGGGGCACCAAGGCAGGCCCATCCGATGCTAGCAGCTTCCAAAGGCCCTGCCCAGGCTTCCAGAGAAGCCGGCCAGAGGCCTCCCCGCCCCTCCCTCCCTGGGCTCACACCTGTGCTGCAGCCTCAGCCCCCTCCCGCTTCCTCTCATCTCTGTGCTTCCCTGACAAAATTCAGTCCTGCTGGATGCTTCTCCATGGTCCAGACCAACAGCCTCAGGCGTGTGGGCTTGGCCCGCCTGGCTGGAGTCTGCTGCTTCTCTGATGCACGGCGGGGCGGGTGGGAAGGTCGGGGACGGGGCACGAGGTTACCCAGGTGTCGAGCCAGCCCTTCCATTACCCGGCTCGGTGTCCTTGGACAGCCCTGGACCCCTTTCCTGGCCTTGTCTGCCAGAGCAAATGGGGATGCTGGGCCAGAGGTTCCTCAAGAACCTGCAGGTCTTGGCATTTTGCGACCTCCTCTTGGGCTTGGGCCAGGAGCCGCTGTGGCTGCAGCCTGGAGGCACATGGGGCCACCCTCCCTGGTGTCAACCCAGCTCAGATGTCCTCTCCACCAGCCCATTCCCAGCTTCAACAGGAGGAGGAGACCTGTCAGGGGAGGCACACTGCAGGCTGAGCCCAGGGAGAAAGAAGTCGGGTCAGGGCTGGGGGGTTTCCCTGCCGCCTGCCTCCCCACCGGTCTGCTCTTGTCCAGGGAAACCTGCTTGGTGTGTTTTGACTCATGTGCAGGAGAGGAGGTGAGATGTGCTGTGGTGCCTTCAAGCAGGAGACCCAAGGGGATCACCTCCTGCCTGGTTTCCACAGGAATCAGAAAGAAACATGCTCTTTCTCAACGTGGTAGCGCTGGTGCTGGCAGGGCAGGAGGGGATCTGGGATCCTCTAAACAAATGATTTTGTTCATGTTTAAATCACATTGTGAGAATCCAGAGACAGACAACCGCTGTCTGCAGGCCAATCATTGCTCGCATCCCTGATGTAGTCTCAGCCTTGGCCTCAGTGATGCAAGACGGCTGCTGTAGCACCAGCCATCACACCTGCTTTCTGCTGGCAGAACTAAGGGCAGTATCTTGTGGGGGAAGTAGGGAAGAATGTCTGGGTCAAGGAAGCCAGAGCTTGTGCCGGCGCCTTCCAGTCAACTTCTCTTAAATTCCACTCACCAGACTGAGCCACGGTGAATGAGGCTGGCTGAGGGCCACCCACCATCACACCACGGCTTTTCCCTTCTCCCTCGACGAACCTCTTACCCAATCCCACTAACACAGACTAAGTCCGTCAGGCATAGCTTCATGCAGGCTCCAGCGGGGCCCCACCCCAGCCCCTCTCTGCGAGCCAGGTCACGCCGGGCGGCTTCTGACAGGCCCCAGCCTCGCCCTCCACCTGGGGAGCCAGGCCCAAAGCACCCACCCACGGCAGTCAGGGACATCAGAAAGTGACACCTAGAAAGTCGTGCCCCAGCAAAGGGGCCGAGACTGGTTCCCAGCCCTCCGGGCGCGGCCTGGTTCCCTGCCTACCCCCAGCTGGTGCCGCAAAGACACCTTCTCCCTCCTGGCGCACTGCACCCCCAAGTGAGGAGGACGAAGGGCAGAGGTCAGCCTGCCCTGCCCCCATGCTGCCCCACTGGCCCCACCGCTCCCACGGGCAGGCACCCACCCCTCCAGTGACCTTGCCCGCAGCGTCTCCCCATGTTTGGGCCCAGAGCCCCCTCCCACGAGTCACCATCTGAGGCCACCAGCCCACCCAGGGCCAGCTGGGAGTGCACTTCCACCCAGGGTGGCCGAGCCTGCAGGCTCCAGCGGACAGCCCCTGCAGGCCTGGCGGGAGCTGCCTGGACAACTCCTGCAGGCCTGGAGGGAGCTGCCTGGACAACCCCTGCAGGCCTGGAGGGAGCTGCCTGGACAACCCCTGCAGGCCTGGAGGGAGCTGCCTGGACAACCCCTGCAGGCCTGGAGGGAGCTGCCTGGACAACCCCTGCAGGCCTGGAGGGAGCTGCCTGGACAACCCCTGCAGGCCTGGAGGGAGCTGCCGCCGCCCTCCTTATATTCACAAAGTCTGGGGCCTTGGGCTCACTGCTTCTGAGCCTCCAGCCACCTCTGGAGAAAGGCCTACATGGGAGGGGGCAATGGGGAGCCCCTGATCTCCCCTCCAGAAGCAGTCATGACTGCCAGGACTTTGGGGCTGTTGCTGAAACCTTCCTGCGGCTCTAAATGGGCTGTCATTGCCTTGAATGCGTGTCGCTTAGAAGCCAGGCTGTCAGTTACCAGGAGCCCCTCCCCGGGAGGCGGCAGTGGTGACACCCCAGGCAGCGGGGCTGAGGTCACCCTTGGTCCTGAGGTGGCCTGTCCTGTAGGTGGGGCCCCACTGGAGCCCATGGCCACTGCCGGCCTTCACCGAGCCCAGCACCCAGCGCAGCTCTGGCCCGGCACTGAGCAGGGTGTGGTGCAGACGCTCCCACAGGCCCCTGGCTCCACTCCCACCCTGAGGCTCCCCCACCCCCCGGCCCTGGAGAGGGGCTGACCCAGAGGTCTGCACAGCTGTAGGGCCCCTGGGAGAGGCCAGAAAGGGCTCTGGGAGGCAGGGGTGAGAGGGGCTCCAGTGAGGTGTCCTCCTGGCCCTGTGGCGAGGGGGCCAGCCAGGGCCCCACCAGTCAGTTTGGGAAGGGGCTGCTGTGACGCTGGGCCTGGCCCTCTGTCCCGGGAGGCCCCCCCACCCCTGGGGACGTGCCCCGTTGCACCTGCCAAGGTGCATGTAGAAGACCAGGGCGGCGTCCCCCCCCGGACCCAGGCCTGGACCACTTGGCCCTCCTTGGTATCCTGGCTGAGGAGTCAGAAGGCTGGGGCGCTGCAGACCCTGCCCTGGGCCCAGTTCTCTGCGGCCAGTGGGCACCTTGGCTCACCCGGCCCCACGAACGCTTCCAGAACGCAGCTGGAAGCGGGGTGCGGGGAGGCAGGCTCGGGGTGCTGCGAGGTCAGGAGGCCCCAAGGCTCCGTGCCCCACAGGTGTCTCCAAGCCAGGCCATGGGGGCAAGCCTCCTCCTCGGGCAGCCAGGGGCAGCGTGGGGAGGACCCTCGGGGCGTGGAGCCCTGGATTGTCACTGCCCAGGGGAGCCTCGGGCAAAAGCAGGCGGGACAGAGGCCAGCCAGGGCCTGGAGTGCGGCTGGGCTGGTCAGGCTGGGCCCGCGCACAGCCGTGCTCTGGGCTCTGGGGGCAGGGGCCAGACCAGGCCCGGGACCCGCCGGCCTCCAGGGGATCCTCGGCCCATCCTCTCCCCCAGCCCTCCCAGGGGCCCTCAAGCAGGCAGAGCCCTCCCTCCCGTGTCTGAGGCCCCTTCCCGAGGTCATGGCCACGGGGACCCACCCCGATGACCTCGCCTCTTTCCAGTGAGGTCACAAGGCCGCACCCTGGAACACGACCCCACCATCTGGGGGTGCAATTCAGCCCATTCCCTGGGGGAGGTAGGAGCCTCAAGGCCACCTTCAGCCAGGAGAGGTGCCCACGCCGTCCCTGCGGCTCGGCTGGCATCTCATTTCACCAGCCAGGACCTGGGCGGGACCTTCCAGCCGCTCACTCTCTGCGGGGGGGGCCCTAGCTGGGGGGGGGGGGGGGGCAGGCACGGTGCCCCAGAGCCAAACCAGGCGCCTCGCTCCCACCATGTCCCCCTCCAACCTAGGGACTCCCCCGGTGCACCGATGACAAAGCCTGGAAAAGTCCCCCTGCTCTCCTCGCTGTGGCATTTTTCTGGAACATTCTGGGCACGGCTTCCCCCGACGAGTCTTTTTGCTTTAATAGATAAATTGGTTCTTTTGAAAAATAAGCCGGGAGCCTCCCAGTGGGCCCCTCTGTGTGGGGGAGCTGCTGACTTGGGGTTTCATAAAACCGGTATTTCTGGCCCCTCTGGAGACCCTCTGAGAAGGAGCTTCCCGGACACTGTGGTGCTGGCAGCTTCCGCAGGGACCTTGCAGGCCCGGCATCAGGGGCTCCGCCCCCCCGCCCATCCCCACATGTGCCCGTGCCCACGGCTCCCGCCCAGCCCGAGTCCACGCCTGCCTGCCCGCCCACCCGTGTGGCTGCGGGGGCAAGACTCCCTCACCCACCACGCTCGGCACAATCGCTTGGCAGGACTGGTTGCGCATCGGCCAGGGCAGGGGAAGGCCTGTGCTCCCCTACTCTGGGGCAGAGACCTCAGGGGTGGGCAGGGCGCCCGCCGCGCAGGCTGAGCCTCCAGAAGCCCTGGCTGCAGAGAAAGGGCTGAGGCAACACCCCTCGCTGCTCCCGCTTCTTGTCACCTGCCGTCTGGCGCCTGCTGCCGCCCGCACTGCACGGCGCTTGGCTGTCAACCGTCCCAGGAGCGCCAGCGAGCGCAGCTCACTGCCCAGCGACATGGTCCCTCCACACGAGCCCGTGGGCAAGAGCTCCGTCCCCACGGGAGGGGGTCCTCTCGAAGGGCAGCTGGTCGGCAAAGCCTGGGGGGGGGGCAGGGAGGGGCAGGCCCGGGGCGGTGACCTGAGTCAGACCCCGCTGCTCCCCCTCCCACTCACACCCTGCTCAGCCCACAGACAAATGCTTGCAAATGTTTGCCTGCTGGTTGCTGGCCGACAGTCCAGACTCCGGGGAACACGGTGACTCACGCTCTTGGGAAGCGCGTGGCGCAGATGGCAGAGACGGACGCCGAGCAGGTGATGTCGGGACAGGAGGCGCCGCGTCCGCCAGGCTCGCGGCCACGGGACAAGTGTAGAAAAGGCTGAGCTGCCCCAGAGGCCACTGCACCCCCTCCTCCAGTAGTAGGAGCCCCAACTTTTAGCTGGACATGTTGCAGTCAGAGAAAAGCCCACGTCCCCCACACGACACTGCGGCTGAGCGAGGAATGCCGTCCAGGTGGAACGCAGAGTGATGACCGACACTCGTGCGGCCATTTTGGGCCATGAGTTGGCGTGGCTGGGCTGAAGACGCGGCCATGTGGGAGAGGTCCCAATCCTGACTCCAACCCGAGCGCGCGGGAATCACCCCCAATATAGCCAGGCGTATTCTCCCACTGCGGTCGCAGCTGCTGTGGCCAAGCGCCTGGAGGCTGGCTGGCAACTCTAAGAGGTGCTCTGTGTGGTTCCCAGAAAACATGCACAGGGGCAGGGCCAAGGCCTTTTGCTGTGGACTGAACTGTGACCCCTCAGTTCGAATGTCGGAGCCCCGAGGTGATGGGTGGGGTTGGCAGGTGGGGTCTTGGGGAGATAATCAGCTTCGGGGGAGATCACGAGGGCGAGGTGCTCACGGCAGACGAGTGTCCTTATAAGAAGAGGGGCAGACACCGAGTGGGCTCTCCTCTCCCCGAGGGCGTGGCGAGAAGCCAGCGGGAGAGGCCTCGCCGGCCCGCCAGCACCCCGAGCTCAGACCTCCAGGCTCCAGAACAGCGAGAATAAGCGTCTGTGGTTCCAGGCGCCGGGCCTGTGGGTTTGTCGTGTCAGCGGCAGATGGCGATGTCCTCCCTCCACCGCCCGCCGGCTGGGGGGCCAGGCAGCCTCCCAGGCCATACGGCACCAGACCGGCCTGGGCCGGTCACCCCGCGGTCAGCTGAGTCTGGACAGACGCCACCCAGCGCTGCGGTGGGTCTGCTTGGGCTTGCGGTGAAGAAACGTCCCCGCACAGGTGGGCAGCCTCGCCCGCTCTGCCACCCAGCCCAGGTAGGCCGTCCTCAGCTGCCTTCTGGGGAAGACCCGGGCCGGAGGCCGCTCTCTTGGGGCTCCGGGGCAGCCCCTCATTCTCCTGCAGCCCCAGTGGCCACTGGCCACCCTGTGGCCCCTGCTCAGCCTGGCCCCAGTCCCTGTCCCTCCTCGCAGGCCTCCAGCACGGCGTGGGAGGCCGCTGGTCACTGGGCCTGGGCGCGAGTGCAGATCCTTAACTCGGGTCCTCACTTTCCCAGTGAGGTCGCCTCCCGGGACCGTGGGAGCGGATGGGGATGCGCCTGGCCCTGCATTCTCTGGCTGCCACCATGGGTCGAGGAGATAGCCCAGCCAGCCCCGCGGCCCCAGGCTCCCCTCAGCCCTGAGGCCCTGGACCTGGGGTCCCCCGGGGCCACACACCTGCCCCCCGCCCCGCCCCCAACCTGGCCACGCTGGCTACAGCTGCGGGAAGTGCTTAGACCAAAGCACCCCACCCCATCTGCTCCCGTCGGCGCTGCGCACGGCCATCTGCCCAGCCGGCCCCTGCTCTGGCTCCCTCAGCCGGGGGGCTTCTGCCCCCAGCCTGCCCCTCTGGCCTCCTGCCCGCCCCCTCCCCCCGCCGCCGCCCCTGCACTGCATTGGCCATGGACTCCCACCGCGGCCAGCCTGGAGCAGCTGCTGGGGTGGCGGCTGGAGTGACCCGAGGGCCCAGGGCAAGCAGCGCCCCCAGCTCCTCCCCCAGTGCGCCCCTTGGCACCACCCAGCAAGGAGCCCGAGGAAACACTCCCTGGGGACACAGAGCGGTGGGGTGAAGAGCTGAGTGGCCGCCCAGCTGCCCTGGAAGGACGGCGGGAGACCCCTCCGCCTTGGAAGTGCAGCCGGTCCTTGGCGGCAAATCTCCCTGTGGCCTGACCCAGGGGCCCACCCGCCCCGCCCCGTCCTTCCTTCCACTGCCCCCTTGGTGGGCGCGGGACTGAGGACAGTGTGGGCACGGTCGCTGCCTTCGGACAGGTCACGGCCTCACATGCCAGCCAGGGCCTCGGGCCCCGACTCCTGCCACATGGCCTCTCCCCAGGGCCGCAGCCCCCCACCCCGGCCCAGCTAGGGGGTGCTGGGGAGAGCAGCTTAGTGCAGAGATGTGGGCCCCACATGTTCTCGAGGGGCCGGCACCCCTCCTCACACAGCCCTGGCGCCAGTGGGTTCCTCCAGAAGGGCCCCCACCTCTCCCGTCGCGACCCTGGGTCCAGCCTGCTGAGACCAGGGTCTCCCCCAGCTCTGTGACATTTGGAGCCGGGAGATTCTTTGTTGTGGGGGTCCTGGGCATGGGGTGCTGGCTGCCTTCCCTGGCCTCCCTCTCCAGATGCTAACAGCACCCCCCAAACTGTGAAAACCCGAATGTCTGCGGGCACTGCCAGCGCCCCGGGGTCAAGGCCCCACGAGACCTCCGCTGGGGAGAGAAAGGCGGGGCCCGGGCTGTGGTGTGGGGTGTGGGCAGGTGCAGAGGCGGCCCCTAGGGCCAGGCAGGGCCTTGGTCAGCGCTCAGGTGGGGCCAGGGCAGCACCACAGACATCCTGGGGAGACGGGTCTGAACAACTCTTGAGGTATTTGCACAGAACAGTCGCGACCTCGGTCTTCGGGACATGCAAACTCTGGGGCCCCAAACCCTGTGAGGGAAGGTGGGGGAGCAAAGGGCCGGGGAGCAAAGGGCCAGGCCGCTGCGGGCCCACGCGGGGAGGGGACGCTGGCCCTGCCGCTCACCCCTGCCCTCCCACAGCCTCCTGCCTGGAGGATCTGGGGTGTGGGGGCGTCTGGGGACGCGCAGGGCCTGCAGGTCGGCGCCGCATTCACCCTGCACAGGCGCTCCCAGCTCTGCAGGAAACCAGAAGCGGAGCCACCGGGTCCTGGACCACGGGGGTGTGTGTGGCCGGGTTCCTCCTGGGGGGGCCCTGGCAGTGACTGGGCTGGCAGCACCCCCCCTCTGTGTCCCTCACATTTTTCGTCTCCACCAACCTAGGGACGCAGACCCCCACTCACGTCGGCTTGCTTTGGTGGAGCCAGCGGGGCCGGGGCCGGTATCATTGTCCCGGGTCACGGGCGGGCAGGGTTCGCTGCTCAGGTCAGGGGCGGGGCGGGGGGACAGTGGCAGGAGCCCCCACAAACCAGCAAGCATGTTTAAGGACTTTTAAATGACCGTAAAGCCGAGCGCTGCGGTCCCGGGCCGCCAGTTCCAGGAGAAACGAAGCAGCACCCCCGTAGCGCCCGCCCTCCCTGCACCCCCTTGCCCTGGAGCCCCTGCAGGGCCCCGCCCCTGGGCTTCCCGGGAGCAGCGTCCCCCACAGGACCACGGCCGGCCCCGCCCGGCTCTGCCCGGGTCGCGGTCATGTCCATCGCCTCAGCTCGCGCCGACGCAGCCGGTGCCGGAAGAGCGAGCGGAGCGTCGTGTGGCACCAGCTCCGAGATGCCACGAAAACACGAGGGAAACCGCCAGAGAAACCCCAAAGCTTAAACAATAGCCAAGGCAGTTCCTCAAAAATTTAAACATAGAAACGCCAAGCGGTCGGGCAACCCCTCTCCGGGCGCGGGGCCAGGGGAGCCCGCCCTCGCCCGAGCCCTCCGGAGCCACCTCCAGGCCGCCCGCCCGCCCGCCCGCGGCCACCAGACGCGCCACCCCGCCGCGCTCACAAACGCCGCGTCTCATGGGCCGCCCCGGGTGTCTCTGCTTGAGAGGCGGGGTGCTCCTGCTGAGGTGTGTCCCCCACGGCCCTCGGGGCACGCACGTGCGTCCCCGACAGGGCCTGGAGGCCCAGGGGCGCCCGGCAGCCCCTCAGCTCCCGTGTCCACCGGCAGGGGGGTCCCTGCAGGCCCCTCAGGGGGTCCAGGCAGCTCACACCAGTCCCCTCCCCGCAGCTCACACACTCTCACCCCAGTGCCCCCCTCCCCAGGGAGCTGGGCAGCGGCTCCTGCTGATCAGGGGGTGGGGCGCTGAGGCTGGAGGATGCAGCGCCCCGGGAGCAGCGGGGAGGGGAAGGCGGGAGACGGCCCCACGGCGGGAGAGGGCTGAGGCGCGGGCACGGGTCTGCTCTGCGCCCCCCCGGCGGGCGGGAGGGGTGTTCAGAGGGGACCCGGAGGACACCTTTAACTGCTACAACTGCATGTGGAGGTCCGGGGGGTGCAAGATGGGGCACTTGGCCTTCGTCTCATTCCAGCCTGCGTGGTGACGGCTGGTGCACTCCTGGGGGTGGGAGCAGGGCCCGCGGCGGGCGGAGTTGGGGTGGAGGCAGGGGAGTGTCTGGAAGCAGGGTGGGCGCCCTGGGACCAACCCTGAGCCCCGCGCACTGCTCCCCGTGCCCCTCCGTAGGGCCACCATGCGTGGACACGTGCCTGGTGCCAGCCCCGCCCTGCAGCGACCAGCCCCATACAGGCTCCTCGAGGCCTGGCCCCGAGCGAAACGAGCAGACACGGGGTGGACCCTGTGCAGGCCCCGGAGGCCATGCGTCCCCAGCCCGCCATTGTCACAGGCGGGCCTGCCCCGCGGTTGCTGGAGACTCACACCTGGGCAAGCCCTCGGTTTCGTGGGGTGTGTCCCAGGGACCCCATCGGTGAGACAGGGACCCACCTCCAGGCCTGCGGTCCCAGAACTCCCTCAGGCCTCCTTTTCTAATTGCACCACAGCCCCTGTCCGGCTGCCCACCTTCCTCTGAAGGAGGCTTTGCTGGTCCTGGGGGCTGGGGCGGACGGAGCGGTGCTTCTCCAGGGACACCCCTCCCCACGCACCCCCTCACCCCCAGTCCTGCGTGGCCCACCAGGCCTCACACACCAGCAGGCCCACGGCGTCTCCGCTCCTGCACCTGTGGTTGCCGGAGCCCCTCTGCCTGCCCAACACTGTGGGGGGTGAAAGCAGGGTCACCTTAGCAGGTGGGGGCTCCCCACTTTGCCGCAGGTGGATGAGCAAGAGCAGTCCGTCAGGCTGGGAGCGGATGGCGCAGCTGGCTCCCCGCCGGGCCTCTAATCAGGGGTGCCTCCCCACCCCCTGGGTAAATAGCGGAGAGCTGACTCGGGCAGGGGAATTTTCTGTGCCAGCTGTGCCAACAGGCAGGGCTGCCAGCTCTGGGCTGCGGCTGGACGCCCTTCCCTTTTCTCGGTCAGGGTCATTTGCATTCCTGGGTACAGCCTGTTCAGTTTCTGTCCTGCCTGGCCCTGTTCTCAGATCCGGTGGGTGTGGTTTCGGTCTGTGACAGCAAGTCCTGGGAGCTGGGAGCTGAGAGGACACCAGGGAGCCGGGCCCGACACGAGCTGGTGCCGGCCCGACTCGAGGTGGTGCCGGCCAGCCCTCCAGCGCGCCGCCAGCTGCTGTCCTCTCCCTGCTGGCAAAGAGGCAGCAGATGGTAGTTTCCTCCAAAGCCCAGTTGAAGGTTATTGTTCAAGGTCAAGAAGGCCCACACCCCGCGGAACTGGTCTCGTGGTGTCCAGCGATGGGACGCACTTTACTGTCCCCTCCTGGGCGTGCCCCACACCTGCCTCTAGTTTCCCGGGTGTGTTTGCCCCAAGATACCCCCAGGCGATGCTAAGCCCTGCCTCTGCACTGCGAGGCCCCAGGACTCTGCTGCACTTCTCTAGGGCTGGAGACCCTTCTAGAAGACCAAGCTGTCGCTGTTGGACTTGCGGTGACCGAGTGGACCCTCAGTGCCTTCCCGAGCCTGCTTGCAGGGGGTTTCCAGGACCTGGTGGAGGAGCGGCTCAATGAGGGGTCCCTGAGAAGGGGCTTCTCCCACCCCGCCATCCACCCTGCCACCACAACCGAGCAGCAAAGTGTGTTCAGAGACACCAGCTCTCACGGGCCTCGGTGGCAGCCGCCCGGGCAGGGTCCCTGGTGAGAGGGCAGTGCAGAGCCCCCCGCTGGACTCCCCCCGCTCGGCGCTGCTCTGTCTGCAGGGGTGGGCTGCATGGCCCCGGGGCTCTGTTGCCCCACAGGCTCTCGGGACATCTTCAAGGGAAGCCCTAATTTTGCGCAACTAGCAGGACGTGGCCCCAGGGGCTCCCCACGGCCTCCTGTGGCGCTGGGACCCTGGACACAGGGCCGCCCACTCCCGGGCCCTGGGCTGCTGAGGCAACTGCACCGCAGATGTGTCCTCAGTCCCCAACCCAGGGCCGTTGGGCTCCACCCCCACTGCCTGCCGAGAGCCCACCCCATGGCGGGCGAAGCCGGGTCCCCAGTCCCACCTCACCTCACCAATGGGGCATCCTGGGCCGCCCCCAGTCTTGCTCCCCCAGGTTCAAGGATGAGTCCCCCGGGTCCTCACAGGGGAGTCCCTGGGGGTCTGGGTCCTTCTCCCTGGTCCCCTCACGACCCCGTCCTGTTGGGTCAGGGCCCGCCGTGACCTCACTCACTTCCACCGCCTCTGTAAAGACCCAGCTCCCTACACGCCAGGGGAGGGTGTCAGAGCTGCCACAGAGCGATTTGGGGAGACTCAGTTCAGCCCGGGGGCCCCCTCTGTGCCCCACTGTGCCAAGGCTCATGCCTATCAGCCCAAGAGATCTTCTCACACCGCCAGGGCAGGGACACAGAATCCCCGTCAGCAGAGCAGGAGTCCGAGGCCCCAGCCTTGGGGTAAGGGCGGCCGCCCCTGAAGGCGGAGTCTGAGGTCGGCTGGGCAGCTGACTCCGGCCTCAGGACACCCCTCTCTGCGCCTTTGCCCAAACCGTGGCCTGTGGACGCCAGCCGGCTCACACCCCCTCCCTCGGCCCAAGCTGGCCACTGGCTGCAGGAAGGCCGCCCGCCGGGGCGCCCGTGGGACTGTGCTCAGGGGCTGCCCCCGCAAGCCACGTCCGCGCTGTAGCACGGAGACTCACAATCCATGGTAGAGCCGCCTGCTGGCAGGCTGCATCTCACCGCCAACCCAGACCAGGCTCTGCTGGGTGCCACCCTCCCCGCCCGGGCCCGCATGGACAGGCCGGCAGGCTGAAGCGCACCCCTCCCTTTAGGCCTGCCCTTCTGGTGACAGGCCCGCCACGGGCACACACACACACACACACACACACACTCTCACACACTCCCACCCGGCCACCCAGCCCTCCTGCGTCCTTGCTGTGGGGGGGCGGGGACCGGAGCCCTGGGCCGCGCCCCTGGGGAGTCTCTGGAATGTGCTGTCTGCAGGGCTGCTGCCGGGCGGCTTCCCGTGAGACCCTGGGCGGCCCCTGCTGTCCCGGGGAGGGCAGGTCTCTGCCTGGAATGTCGGGCAAGTGGTTCTCACGGGGAATCAACTCTGCGGCTCTGAAGCCCTGACCATGGGGGTGTGCCGGTGGCTGCCAGGAGGGGACCCCAAGGCCTCCTTGCCCTTCAGGGGCCCCCGCACAAGCTGGAGGGAGCGCCCCAAACACTGGTGGGACTGCACGCCCTCCTGCTGCTGGCTCGGAGGCAGCAGCTCTGCCTGTGCAGGTGGGCACGTGGGCCCGAGTGCCAGAGGGGTGTCTGTGCATGCTTCTTGCCCCGTGCCCCCCAACAGAGGCTGTCCTGCGGCCTGTTATTCCCCAGGAGAGGCCGGGGCCACCCATGTCCCGCAGCGGGGCCCCCATCTTTGCCCGTCCCACGCAGGCATCTCCACCACATCTGACCCAGAGCAAGGTCCGGGTCCTGGGGCAGGCACGGGGTGTGGGGCCCTGGCGCTCTCGGCCGCGGGCTCCAGAGCCTGTTGGAGGGCAGCCTGCCCACATCTCTGCCAGGCGCCTGGCAGATGGCTGGGCAGAACCCAAGGCAGGCACCCCGTGGCCCAGCCCGGGGGTGGGGAGGACTCCCAGGCCCCTGGGACGCATGTGCAGGCGGGGCGTGGGCCTTGGCACCGGTGCTTGCAGGGATCGGGCGTCCACACCAGGGCAGGGAGGGGGACAGGCGTCCACAGAGGAGGTGCAGGCTGACGGCACACGCAAGGCCCAGGACGAGGCGGTCTGTCGAAGCTCTGGGAAGCGGCTCGGCCAGCTCCGGGGTGACCAGCCTCCTGCCCGGCCCCCATGCTTGGCCAGCAGGGTCCTCTGACCCCAGAGGGAGCAGGGGAGGCCCTGGATCCTCTGGGCCAGCAGGGGGGATGAGAGAGCCCTGACTGCTGTTGCCCATCACATCTGATAGTGTGTGTTCAGGGAACGGGCAGGGCTGGCCACCCCGAAAGGCCCATGGTGCCATCCGCCGGGGTCTGAGCTGGGCCAGAGCAGCCTGACCAGAGGGCAGCCCGCTGGAGCTGGGCCTCAGCCACATGGGCGGGGCCTGGGTCAAACAGCCTGAAGAGGAAAACTGAGGTGAAAACCTGGGACCCCAATAAAACCTCCATGACAACACGGTGCCGCTGGGGGCCACAGAGGCCAGTGGGCTGTGGAAACATCTGGACAGGCAAGCCCTGGCTGGAAAGCGCCTTCCGCAGAGACAGGCCCATCGGAGCGCGGGGGCCCAGAGTCGCCAGATGAAAGATTTTGTGTAGAAGCCCAGTTCCTAGCCTGGGCATCAGTGGCTACGGGGCCCACACTCCTGCCCACCCCGCCCCCAAGCGTGATGCTCAGGGGTCGTGCATGGTGGCTGGACAGATGCACGGGTAGGTGGGTGCCCAGGTGGGTGTGTGCCCAGGTGGGTGGGTGCATGCATGGATGGGTGCCCAGGTGAGTCCCGGGTCAGAAGGCAGACAAGACAGAGAGCCTCCTACGAGGTGAAGGACAGTGGCCAGGAGGGCCGAAGGGGCAGGGGGCTGTGAAGCGCGGCCGCCCGCTGCCAACTCACTCACTGACCCGCCCTCGACCGAATTAAAGGAGCCGCATCGCTGTCCGCCCGAGTGGCCCCAAGATCCAGTGACGGAAGCCAGTTTGTTTCATAAGAAGCTTAAATCGGGATCCTCCTCCAGCCCTCTGAACACATCTCAGCCTCAGCCTATTTTCCTCACGTTATGCAACCGCAGCCTCGTCTACACAGCCCGCGCCGCCAGCGCCCCGTGCTGGGATTTACACTTGGGGCTGAGCCGACGCCGTCGTGGCAGAGACAGGCTTGGCTCCCTCGTGGAGGCTGAAGCCACAGTCAAGGCTCCCGGGTTCTGCAGGGATAACGCCAGACGAGCGTGCAGGAGGCGGCTCCGGCTCGTGTCTGCGCCCTCCCCCGCCGGGCCTCAGGGTGGGGCTGAGGACGAGGGGGCCTGAGGTGGGTGGTCCACGCTGGCTGGTGCCTCATGCTCTGGGGTCAGCAGGGCTGCTTGGGCCCGGCTTGGCCTGGGGGTAAGTGTCCTCCCTGCTGCAGAGCGTGGCGATGGCCACCGGTAGGCGGGTGGTGCCAGGCGTCCCTCCGCGGGCCTCTGTGCTCACGGCGCTGCTGTCCTCCGCCGGCGGGGCTCGCGCGGCACCCTCGGTGCTCCAGCCGCCTGCCGAGGCCTGAGCTGGGTAGGGACGGGGAGCCACGCTCTTGGGACAGCCACGGGCACGATTCTACACCAACTTGGTCTTCGTTTCTCTGGGATCGGTGCAGCCCGGGCCTCCCGCCCACCAGCCCTCAGCATGGCCACTGCCAGCTGCCCCGCTGACGCCGAGGGGGTGACGCCGAGGGGGTCCCACCGAGAGTTCTCACCGTGGGGGTCCTGCCGTGGGGGTCCCGCCATGGTCTGAGTGTCTACCACCCCGAGGGCTCGGAGGCTGACCATCCCGGGCTTATTGCCGCCACCTGTCCCCTGGGTTGGAATGTCCGTCACGCCTGCCGCGCTGGCGTCTGCTGCTGATTCCGGGAGGGCTTTGTGTGGGCTCCAGGCAACACCCCTTTGCAGGACATGTGCTTTGCAGACCTGTTCTCTGGTCCAGTCTTGCGTCTTCGGGCCCCTCGCTGGCTCTTCCTCAGAGCAAGTCTCCAGTGTTGGCGCCGTCTGCGCTGCCAGCCTTCCCGTGTGCATTGTGCCCTCGGCGTCCAGCCCAAGAGGCCCCGCCTGCCTCCTGCTTGAAGACCCTGAAAGTCCCACATGGTCACGAGCTCCGTGATGGCCCCGTGGAGGGCAGTGGATCCGCCTCTGGAGCCCGCCAGGGTGCGGGGCGGGCGGCACCGGACGGGCGGCAGCAGGCAGGAGTGGGAGAGCTCGCTCTCTGGCGTCCCAACCACCGAACTCCTGGCGACCCCGGCCTCCGATGTCCCCGCCGCGACGAGCTGCGTGGCTCCTGCTGTGCGCTTTGCTCTGAGTCTCTGCTCCACTTTCAGTTCATTTTTGCGTGAGGCGCGAGCCTCAGCCAAGCCGTTGCTTTGCCCGTGAGTGCCCACGGCCCCGGCTTGCGAGAGGTTGTCCTGGCTCCGCAGGCTGCCCCGGCCTTGCCAGCGCCAGGCGGCACATTTCCGGCCTCCGTGCCGGCCCCCACGCACGGCCGTCTCGTCCTGCACCACCTGACCGACCACGTGGCCTTGGCCTGGGTCCTGACCCGGCCCCGGAGCACTGGGAAGATACGGCCCGTCCTGCTGTGAGAAAACAGACCATGCAGCGGGCCCAGGGGGCTGGGGCGTGCTCGTACAGGAGCTGCTGCCTCCCCTGACACCTTCGGCTGGGGCGGGAAGCGCTGAGGGCAACTTGGCTGCCTTCCCCATGGGCGTCCTGGGGATGTGCGACCTTTGGGGAAGCCAATGGCCGAGGGGCGACGCTGCAGGAGGAGGCAGCAGAGAACCGGCCAGTGGCCACATCAGGGCCGCTGCCCCTCAAACAAGAGCCGCCTGGGGTGAGAGCAGGTGGAGCAGAGTGGGGGCGGGCGGCTTCCTGAGGGGCGGGCCCTTCCGGTGGCCGTGGGGAGCACCGCACCAACTCGGAGACCGTGGGGCTCACATGGGCCGAGGCGCATCTGCCCACGCTGGACTGGCCAGCTGTCAGCTGAGGTTGTCCACGCCGTGCAGCAGCCCCAGACCCCGTTTTCTCCTCTCAAGT
Source organism: Talpa occidentalis (assembly GCF_014898055.3). Taxonomy (NCBI): domain Eukaryota; kingdom Metazoa; phylum Chordata; class Mammalia; order Eulipotyphla; family Talpidae; genus Talpa; species Talpa occidentalis. The sequence continues at coordinate 1,207,206 of NW_023604295.1, forward strand.
AACCTCTCAAATAAGCAAAGGAGAATCATCATGTAAACACCCACCCCCACTTCTCTGGGGGTCTCACGACCTTTACGGTTGCACGTGGGAAGAAAAGGACCCGCCTTTGCTATGTCTTGGTGGCCATGACAGCCCAACCTCATCCCAGAAAGCCCAGAAAAGTGAGGCTGGTGGCAACAACCAAGGCCCCCCAACTCCGGGGCCAGCCCCCCGCCCTGCCACCGAGAACACACTCAGCACGGCCCGAGAGCCAACATGTCTGGCCCAGCTCAGGGGCCTCTGCGTGACACACCCCACCCCTCGGAGCGGGGCCGCCTGGGGTGCACCATCAAACGGGGGCTTTCAAGGCCCATGCCAGGGGCAGCTAGGAGAAACACCCAGGCCTCCGGGGGCGGGCTCGGCACAGCCCTTGCTCACGCCCCAGGACATGCTGCAGGTGTGGCCCCCAGCACCGGGCTCCGGAAGGCCGGGCTGACAGGCGAGGAGGTGGCCCTTGGTCGAGCACGGGCGAGTCGGGCGGACTCCAAGCGTGAGGGCGACAAGGGTGAACCCTCGAGGCCTAGGAGGCCCACGTCCGCCCACCCACTGGGAACGGCCTCAGTGACAGGCAGAGCGGGCCGGAGCCCGGGGGCTGAGGGGCCCCCAGAAAGCTGTTCCAACGAGCGCACGCCGAGCTCGGCTGATAAAGGTGGGGGCGGCGGGCGCAGGCCTGGCCACTCCAAGGGGGCTCCTGGGTGTCCGTCGTCCCAACTGGGACCGTGGGGCGGCGCATGCGGGGGGGGGGGGCGGGGGGCGGGGCGCGGAGGTCTCCCTCTGCAGAGCACACTTGGGGCTGCACTCCCGGCCGGTCCCGCCAGCCCCAGCCGTGGGGGTGGGGAGGCTGGTCTGCCCTCGGGCAGCGGAGTCTGCACAGCCACCCCTGCCTCCCAGTGCGAGTCTGAGTCTGCGAGTCTTGCTCTCGTGCTGCTAGGCCTGGGAGGGCCCCCAGGACGTTTACAATGCGGGTCCCGTCTCTCCGGACCTGGGGCCTTCACCGGCAGAAGCACGGCCCTCCGAGCTGGAGGCCAAAGAGCGGTGGTCCAGCCCGGTTCTGGGAGGAGGTGCTTCCCTGGCGCCCCGGCCCTCTGCCCGTGTCCCCACACCCCCTCCGTGTGTGCTGTCCCTCAGCCTCTCTTGGGGGGACACAAGTGACGGCGCTGGGGCCACTGCCCCTCGGGAACCTCTCCCTCACCAGGCCATACCTGAGTCACCAGGTCTGTCGAGGAAGGTAAACCTCTCTGGCCCTGGGATGCCCACGTGTCTTTTGGGGCCACCCTCCAGCTCAAGCTCATTGACCCCCAGGGAGCACGGGTCCACCATGTGCCTCACACCGAAGGCTCCAGCTGGGGCTGCAGGCGGGGGCACCCCTACCCGACCCCCCGCGGCAGGACTCAGAGGCTTTGAGTGTGGACTCAGGAGGACACCGCTGGCCCTGGGGTGGGGGGCCGCCCGGGCAGGGGTGACCCCACCAGGACTGAGATTGTCCAGGGCCTCGGTGCTGGCCCAGGGCTGGGGAAAGACAAAGTTCTCCCGCCCACTCGCCGCACACGCCAAGTGCCATTTTCAATAAACCCCGTGTTTCCTCTTGAACGGCACAAAATGCCGCGTTTGCGTCTCACGTGCCTAAGTCCGTCCGCTCAGTCTAGATGTTCTCGGCCGTGAGGTGTGAATCCTGGTGCTCGTCTTTCTGATAAACTGGAGGCTCCTCGACTGCTGTGGCAGCCGCGGGACCCTGTCAGACCCGAGCCAAGGGCCTGCTTCGCCCCTAAGGGTGAGAGCCCCGAGGCTACTCCCCGCCCCCCCCACCCCCCAGACACGAGTATCCGGAGACGCGGCGCTCTGCCCCGGGTGAGCGCCAGCTTCCCTCCCTCCGGCAAGGCACACACCAGCCTCAGGCGCGGTGACTGGACACTCAGCAGGGGGATGCTCTGCCCACTCACAGGCCGTTGTGGGCGTGTGGCCCCAACGGGCAGAGTGTGGGCTGCAGGCCACCCAGTGCTGACGCCCCCCTTTCTCCTTCCCACCCACCGGCCGCCCCCCGGGCACTGGCCCGGCCCTCACCGCCCCCGCCGCCAACTCACAGGCCCCACCTGGACGCCCAGCGCAGCGGGGTCCCCCCACCAGTGGCTCCTCCCTCAAGAAGCTGCCGCGTGAAGGGATGCTGGGCGGGAGGTGGACGCAGGCCGGGAGGTGGACTCAGCCAACTAGAGAAGCCATTGCCACGGGTCCTGTCCTGCCAGAGGGGCCCCAGGAGGCCCTGCTAGTAAAGGGGCTTCCCAGGCACAAGCGCCCCAGCACTCTGGCAGGACACCCTCCCTGGACACTTCTCCCAGGGGTTCCGGGAGCCAAGGAGGGGTTTGCGTCAGGGTCTGCGCTGAGACCGCATGTGCCGTTCAGCGTCTCCATGAATTTCTTCCACTGGCAGCAGAAGATGACCCCCCTTTGCCAGCCCCCCAGGCACCCCCTGAACCACCCCAAAGCCAGGTGGGCTTCCTGCAGCAGGTCACGGTACAGAAGGCGGCCCCTGCTTCCCAGGTGGGGGCCCCGTCCCCATCTCAAGCCCCATCTGGAAGGGACCCCCAAAGCACTGGCCTCTGCCACCCAGAACTCGAGGGGCGACTTGGGGTCAGATGACGTCTCCTTTTCTTAGCTCCCAGAGGCCCCATGGCCCCAGCTGTCCTCAGCCCTTCCCTCTGGCCCGAGGGGCCCACCCGTCTCCCCACACCCCGCGCCGGTATTACTTCTTGCCCTGGACACAAGCCCAACCCTCCGCGGCCACCCCAACCCTGCGCGCAGAGCCCAGCCTGCCAAGGGAAGACTAAAGATGCAAAAATAGAAATAAAAATGACCCCGAAAATGAAGCTTGCCCCATCTCAGCCACGCGGCTCCCTGGGCCTGGGCCAGCACCCTCGCTTCACTCTGCACCCCTTTTCTGCAGATGGACAGAAGGGAATGGCCCTGCGCCCCTCGCAGATTCCAGCGGCGGCGCCGGCGGGGCGGGCCAGGGGGCTTCTGTCCCGGAAGGCAGAGGCGGCCGGGCTGGGGGTTCTGGGAAGCCAGGACAGCTTCGGTTGCTGGCTGAGCCGGGGCACCCCAGGGGCGGGCAGGGCCGCCGAGCCGGGGACTGATGACCGGGACATCTGCCTGCGAGAGAGACTTAATGGAGTTTCCAGGAAACCTCTGTGCGCGCGGCCCAGCTTCAGAGAATGAGAGGAAATCGCTCTTTTCCACTCACAGAAATCAAGCCGTGATCCCTGAGGCCCTAACGGCCGCTTTCCCGGAGAGGATTCTTTTCCGAATCCGGAGCCTTTTCAGGCCAGGACCCACCGCCTGACTTCAAAGGCATCTGCAGGCCCGGGGCCGGGAGGCCAGCCCTGTCCTAGCCCGCCGGGTTGGGGGGGGGCGCGCTGGGCAGGGCCTTGAGGTCTCTGCTTCCGGACCCCCTCCCTGGCTGCGCCCTCAGCCCCCAAGGAACCTGCTGGCCTCGGGGCAGGACTGAGAGCCTGGGGGCGGGGCGGGGTGGGGTGGGCATCAGCCCCTCAGCTCTGGGGACAGCTGACCGGCTCCTGGGCTTGCTCGGGCAGGACGCTGACCCAGGCAGACCCCGCAGGGAGCCTGGGGGAGCAGGCCCAGCTCTCAGGCTTCTATTCCTGGGGTCTGAGTGCGTGTGACTCACGTCAGCACCGCCCTGCTCAGAAAACGGACGTGACTCATCCCGCTGGTCAGGCCTCAGCGTTCACCCACCTGCCGGGCTCTCCCGGCCTCCATCCACCACAGGCCTCCCCTGCGTCCAGCGGGCCCCCCCACCTGCACCTGCCTCCCACCCCCAGGGCTCATCTCTTCTGCCGGGTCCTCTTGCAAGAGACACCCCCATTCCCAAGGGGATGACCCCTGTGCTAGAGGAAACTGGAACCCCCACGTTGACCCAGTGCCAGGAGCCCCAGGGCCCAAGCTGGGACCCCAGGAATAGCATGGCAAGGCCTCTGCTGAGAGGAGGCCATCAGCAGGCCCTGAAGGGTTCCCTGGTCTCCCTCCAGATAAGAGCAGGCCCCCCAGCTTCCAAGGCCCCTGGTGCCGGCCCTACACCCCGTCTTGCCCCCTCCCCACAACCCCTCTAGCCCCCTCCAGCTCAGGGGCTCCCAGGGGCTCTGTCTCCAGCCCGGCTCCTTCGTTTGCCCCGAGGAAGTCAGGGCCCACTTGGCCTGGTGACAGCCCTAAGCACTGCAGCCCACACATCCATCACAGCTCAGGGCGGACCCTGCCGGGCTGCCACCGGGACCCCGGCCCCACCCAGGCTGGTGGCCCCGGGAGAGGAGCGCAGACAGGGGCCCCGTGGCCGCCATCACAGAGCCCGGCCCTCAGCGGCCCGGAGTGCTCAGGGGGACTCTGCCCTTTGGTCCTGCTCCCCCAAACTCACTGCCTCTCAGCACAGGCGCACTTGTGCACACACGGCACATGTGCACACACAGCACGCATGCACACCTGGCACACAGGGCACCGTGCACAGGCTTGGCACACATGCACACACAGCATGTGTGCACACACGGCACACACAGTACATGTGCACACATGGCACACACAGTACATGTGGCGCACGTGCGCACACATGGCACACACAGTACATGTGGCACACGTGCACGCACAGCACATGTGTGCACATCACACATGGCACAGTGCACAGGTGTGGCACACATGCACACGTGCACACGCAGCACAAAGCACACACGGCACATGTGCACACATGGCACACATGGCACAGTGCACAGGCATGGCACACATGCACACCTGGAACACATGCACACCCGGCACACGGCACACATGCACACATGGCGCGCGTGCACACATGGCACACACAGCACACACATGGCACATGTGCATGCACAGCGCACGTGCATATACAGCACACGGCACACAGCACGTACACACATGACACATGACATGCGCACATGGAGAAGCAGCGGGCACTCCTGGCCTGGATAAGGGCCTCCCTGTGGCCACCCACATCAGCGCCAACATCAGGAGGCACCTAAGGGAGGCCAATAGTGACCAAGGACCTCAGGAAGCTGGACAGAGGACGGGGATGGGCGGGCAGCGATGTGTGGGCCCACCAGGCTGCAGAGCAGACAAAAGAGGGGCCCTCGGACCGAGGTGGAGACCTGTCCCTGCGCCCCGTCTGCTAGGGTGGGGGCTGTGCTGACCGCTGGCTTCTCTGCTCCGAGGGGAGGGAAGCTCAGGCCAGTCAACTCCAGGTCCCTGGACACAGAGGGGAGTGGGGCCCATGGTCCTCTGCCCATCAGCGTAGTCGCTCTTGCCCTCGAAGCCCGGTGGGCAGGCGTACAGCCCCTGGGGCACTGTGGGGGGGGCACGCGCTATGCACTGATGAAGCACTGTCCCTGCATGGGCTGCAGGCCCCTGGCCCCTCTGCCGGGGGCTCTGCGGCTAGGGGCACTGCGGCCAGGGGCTCTGCGGCTAGGGGCACTGCGGCCAGGGGCTCTGCAGCCCTACAGAGAATTTTGAAGAATCAAAGACGCAAAGAATTTTGAAGAGCTCATGTAGTGATGAGCTCAGGAAGGACGCTCTCCTCTTCAGATGACAGAGTCGCAACGCACCCAGGACACCCCACCGTGTCCTCTGTAGCGCAAGCCCCCACCCTCGGAACATGAGGCCCCCCAGAAGTGCCAGGTGGTGCCCACAGGACCGTGCATTCATGGCAGCGGAGGGCTGGGGCCCCGGGGGCCTTCCTCACGGCAGGGCTGCCGACCGGCTCTGCTCCAGCACCGCCCACCTGTGACCACTTGGTTTCCTCTCCACGAGGAGAGGCCCCCTCGTAAGTTCTCTTGGGTGCAGCTGACATCACCAGAGCTGCAATGCCTTACTTTATAGCAACAGTGGGGGTTTGTATTCAGGGGCCCCACCTTCCTGCTTGGGATACCACGTGTCCTCTGTGCGCACCCACACAGATCTGTGACTGGGCCCCGGATGGGCCTCAGAAGGGCCTTGGGGGCTCGGAGGTCGCCGGAGCTGCTCAGAACTGGGCTTTCTGTGGTCGGGATTGCTTTCGATTTCTTCTGTGCTGAGCGCTAAGAGCTCACTCTCTGCCTTCTTCCCGAGGCAGCATTTCCGTGGACACAGCTGGTTCCGACGATCTCTTCCAGCCGGGTCACAGGTGGAGGGTTGGGACCCAGACCACGGTTCCAGGCCCTTCGATCTCCACCGCGGCCAGAGGCAGGCAGGCCGTGCCCGCAGAGGCCCAGAAGCAAGCTCCTCTGCTCCCTGAGCAGAGGCCGGCGGGTGCCCTGTGCCAGCGTGGAGCCTGCAGGACAGCACCACCTGTCAGTGCCCTGGGAGCCGGGCACAGCCTGCAGCCTGGCGAGAGATGCGGCAACACCGGGAGCCGGGCCGCCTGAGCCCAGGTGCGGAGGGCCGCACGGGAAGCCCGAGGAGGCAAGGTCCAGAACTGGGCGGAACTTGGCGTGAGAGGGAGAGGCTGGAGGTGCCAGACCAGAGGCCAGAAACCCCGCAGAGGGTCAGGGTCTGTCCTGAGACGTGCTTGAGCAAGGGTGTGACCCACTCACCACGTGAAGAAGGGGTGGGCGGCCCGGCCTGAAGTAGACAGAGGCGATGATGCCGGCTCTTGGAAGCGGTGCAGCCTGACCTAGAGGGGAGCCGCAGGGGCTGAGAAGAGGGACCAGTGGGAGCAGAGGAGATGGGGCTTCAAGGCCAGGCAGGTTCAGGCTAGAGTCACCCCCACACCAACTTCTCCCCATGTGGGTTGTTATGGTGTTTGGTTTTTTTTTTAAGATTTATGTATTTATGCATACAAGAGCTGGGGTACAGGCCAGAGGTGCAGGGTGTGAGAGGATTCACCATTGACAGAGTGGGGAGCAGAACAGGCAACGGACCTAAAACACTGCTGAGAGGAGCAGCAGGCGAGACAGGAGAGGTCTGCCTTGCCATGCGGGTTGCTCCCTGGCTGGCTGGGGATCGAACTCATGCTGCAGTGGCTGCGGATTGCTCCATAGGTTGCGTCTAACCCTTGTGCCACCAGGGATACCTGGTTGTTATGTTTTAAAAGACATCGTCAAATTCAAAAGCAAGCTGAGTATTTGGGGGATCCTGAAAGGGAACAGAAACTCTCAACAGAATCCAAAATAGAAACCACAGACTAAGGAACTGAGAAAGGCAGAAGCCACGGGGGACACCCCTCCCCGGCCCCGGCTCTGAGCCTCAGAGGTCTGAACAAACCAAGAAGTCCAGTCCGGTGAGATCAGACCTGGTTCTGAATTGGAGAAGCTATGAAAATGCCCATACAGCAGGGTGAGCAGGGAGGAAGGAGAAACAGAAAAATAAAGCAGGAAACTCCCACTCGAGATGAACTTACAAGCTGAACTTCCGTAGAAAATCTGGTGAGTGCCGTGAAGCCCCGCCCGCATGCCCAACGCTTGGAGAAAGGGAATCATCGGGCACCAGGAGGGGCTCACAGCACCATTGTTCCCTGAAATCCTCCTGAGAATGCTGCAGGTGGCCTTGTTGCCCCAGCCAGGTAAGACACTGGCAAGCAGCTAAGAAAAGGGCCTCACACCGTGGGGCTGAAGATTAATCTATAACCTATAAGCATCCCTTTGTTTTTTGTTCTTGGTCATATAAGAAAAACTTCTCGGAAAATACATCGGGCAATAAAGTATATGTATAAGAATATTATAAGCACATGGCACGGAGAATTATTGGCTTAAAATTTAAACACTGTAGGGCCTCCCCTGGTGGCACAGTGGTTGAGTGCTGGGCTGCGAAGCTGCCTGCAGCTCCCGCACTGCCGGTTCGATCCCCAGTGGCTGCCAGGGAGGGCCCCACATGGCGCAACAGACCTCTCCTGTCTCGCCCGCTGCTCCCCTGAGCAGTGTATTTAATCAGTCTGCCTGTTCTGTTCCCCGCTCTGGCTCTGGTGAGTCCTCTCACCATCCCTCGCTTCTGACTGTACCCAGTGCTTGTATAAACAAAAACAAACAAACAAACAAATAAATAAATAAAACATGCCTCTAAAAAAAAATTATATATAAAAAAAAATTAAACACTGTAAATTTGGCCCGCCTGACAATGGGAAAGAGTTTGTTACACATGAGCATGCCCGACAAGCAACCCAGGAGAACGATTATAGGAAGTCCTTCTTTTGCTTATTTTAGAAGTTTCTTAGGAAAGTTTTTAAATGAAGTTAGCTGGATTAAGAAGTTTCTTGGTAGAAAACCCTGCTGGCTGATACCAGAAAGCAGCTGGTCTCTGGCTGAAGGCCATTTGAATGGAAAGAAGAGTCTTTTGATGCTTTAGCTGATAGGGGTGTTCTGGCGGCTGTCGACTGTCTTAGGTACTTGTCTAAGCTGAAATAATGAGTTTTAGTGTAAGATTTAGCTTTTTATCTGTTAACCTTGAAGGGGGCCTTCTTGCTGAGAGCACGTAGCAGCCAAAAGTCTACGGGAAAAGAATGCACTGATTGTTTCTATGCATGTGATGATGTCATCTCCCTGCTTGCTAAAAATGAATAAATAAAGACCTGCTGAGCCCCTCAGGAGAAGACACTTGCATCTCATCGAGAGTCAGTGTCTCCTCACTACCTCATCCCCTTCCCCTCAGCCCTTAAGTTTTCGCCGACGCCGTCTCATCCTTTCAGGAACCCCTGACATGATATTTTGTCAAGGCTGGTCTTCGGCACCTCCTGTGTCTGGAGCAGCTCCAGATGCCCAGTCGAGAAGAAAAGAATGTAGGGAAGGCCCAGCTGAAAAAACTGAAGACAAACAAGGCTCGGAAATATTTTAAAACTTCAATGGGTGAAAGAAATGCTACACATGAGAATTAATCAGTGAATTTGAAATGAGGAATAAGGAATTAACCAAGAAAATAATGAGATGTCAAGAGTAGGGAAACAGAGAGGAAGCATTAGCGGTGTGGAAGCCACAGAAAGGTGACTTGACACCTGCCCGTTGGGAATTCCCAACAGACAACAGGGGAGTCTTGGGTGGCGGTGACTGCGGTAGTGGCTCCGAAATGTTCAACACTGAAGATGTGAGTGCTCAGAAAGCAGAGCACAGCAAGTTCCCAGCAGAATAAATAACACAGGGCCTCCCTGGTGGTGCAGGCAGTTGAATGCAGCGCTGTGAAGCTGTCCGCGGCCTCTGCAGCGCTGATTCAATCCCCAACGGCCGCGGAGCAACCCACATGACAAGCAGACCTCTCCTGTCTTGACCACTGCTCCCCTCAGCAGTGCATTTCAGTCAGTCTGCCTGGTCTGCTCCCTTCTCTGTCTCTGGTGAATCCTCTCACCCTCCCGCACTTCTGGCCTGTACCCCGGCTCTTGTATAAATAAATAAATTCTTTTTAAAAAAAAGAATAAATAACACAAAAACCTTAAAAGCTATTAGTGGGAGAGACAGAGTTTCTACAAGTGAGAAACAGTGACATGTCCAGCTGACTGCTCACTGAGAAGAATAGGAACCAAAGGTGTTGAAGGGAGATCACAACATTCCAAAGAAACAGTCCAGTCAATCTGGAATTTTATACCAAGCAAAACTGCTCTTCACAGCCTGGATAAACTGATGTCACTTCTAAAACAAAGATAAAAAACAGTTATTTTTCACAGGCACGCAGTGAAAGAACTACCTCAGAATGTACTTGAGACTCCCAGGATGGCCCAGGAACTGGGTGCCAGGTTCTGGAGGAAGGGAATTTGAGCACCAAAACAAGGGATTTGGTTGAAAGAGCGGAGGTCTCCCTCCAGGCCTGGGCCAAGCATTGCCCCACAAGAATCTGGGGTTTCATTCTCTGAAAGGTTAAACCACGGGGCATCAGGTGCAGAGGTCAGCAGGGAGGCACCTGGAAGAAGGCAGCGCATTCAGTGACGGTCCGGTGGGGAGTGTGATCTTAGTTTCGTGTGTCAGCCTGACCGGCTAAGGCATGTGTAGACGCTGGCCAAACGACACTGGGTGTGTCCTTGCGGGTGTTTCAGGAAGAGGAATGTTTGTGTCAGTAGACTGAGCACGCAAGTTCCCACTTATTGAGCGGGTGGGCTTCATCAAGTCCCTGGAGAGCCCAGCAGAACAAAAAGGCAGAGAAAGGGCAAATTCTCTTTCCTTGAGCAGGGACGGCCATCTCCTCCTGCCTCAGGCATCAGAGCTCTGGTTCCGGGAGTCCAGACGGGTTTACAGCAGCAGCTTCTGACGCTCAAGTCTCCAGAGTTGGACTGAATTAAACCAATGACTTTCCTGGCTCCTGGCTTGCAAAATGCAATCGTGAGCCTTCGTGACCTGCATGGCCACATGAGCGATCCTGTAACAAATCTCCTTCCTCTGTGCCTCTGTGTCTGCCTCCACATGTCTATGGCCATAGCTGTGCACAGATAGACAGATGAAAAGATCAGTTGGCTGGATGGATGCATGGATGGAAGGGTGGATGGATGCACAGATGGACAGACAGATGCATGCATACATGGATGGACAGATGGACTGACGGACAGGCAGCCATACCCCACTGGTTCTGAGTCTCTGGGAAGCCTGAACACAGCCCACAATAACCCTGCACCTCCCCTCCTTACCAGCTTGTAGACTGGTGCCATCAAGACTGAGGAAAGTAGGGCCTCCTGGGTGGCACAGTGGTTGAGCGCTGGGCTGCGAAGCTGCCCGCAGCCTCTGCAGTGCTGGTTCAATCCCCGGCTGCCAGCGAGGGTCCCACATGGCGCGCAGACCTCTCCTGCCGCCCGCTGCTCCCCTCAGCAGTGTCCTTCGGTCCTTCTGCCTGCTCTGCTCCCCGCTCTGGCTCTGGTGAATCCTCTCACCCTCCCGCGCTTCTGACTGTACCAGTGCTTGTATAAATAAATAAATAAATAAATAAATAAATAAATAAACAAACAAACAAACAAACAAATAAATAAATCTTAAAAAAAAAAAGTCTGAGGAAAGTAAATGGCCCTAGGGAACTTCTCTCCTGTTGGCGACTTTTGAAGCCACAGATTAAGGGAAGAAGACTTGGGGCCCCTCTGGGGGTCAGCCCCTGGGGTGGGGGCATGGAGCCCGGGACTGGCCAGGCCCTGAGTGGCTGCCCATCCCTCCAGGCAGGTCCTCTAACTGGCAGCATCGCCCAGATGCAGAAGCAGCAGGAGAGAACGGCAGGCTGGACAAGAGTAAGGGGGAAGCAGAGAAGATTGACAGCGGCCCACCATGAACATTCTAGAAAGATGGGCTCTTAAAGGCTCAAGGTACATAAAAATCATAAGGTACAGGTTAGAAAGCACCCTCTGGGGAGCCCCAGCTTGCTGTCTCACTACCACTCATTACTGAAGGAATTAAAATTGCAAGCCGCCTCCCTTTGGGGGACAGGGGAGGGAGGCCACGCTCTCCCATTTCAAAGGGCAGGACCACGGGTCCGAGAACCAGCAGCTCCTCAGCACAGCGGTGCTGGTCTCTCTCCAGGCACCAGGCTGTTGTGCACATGCCTTTCAAGGCCTGTCGGAGCACCACTCCCTGTAAACACAAGACAGGCAGGCTAACGTCTGTGGGGGGTGGGGCGCTCGCAACTTCAGAGCCCTTTGAGCCTTGGTACGTGTTCCTGGGCGCATCTAAAGCAGTTTCCGGGGCCGACGGATGCCCGGCCCGGGGAGGATCTGCCCTCCACGTCCTCCGCCGCCACCCAAGGCTGCTGGGAGGCTCCTGGTGACCGGGATCCGGACCTCGCGCCTGGCCAGAGATCTGGGACGTGTGTGGCTTCCAGCTCACCCCTCTGCCCACTGCGAGGAGCCCCCTGTGCACGTAGATCCGGGCAGGTAAGAGCTCAGCGGGACCCAACACGGATCTCCGGTAACCTGCCCCCGCCCAGGGCCCACCCGCCTTGTCCTCCTTCAGGCACAGGTCAGCGTTGGGGTTGGCTACTCCCCGCTGCCCAAGGCGGTCCGCGGACGCCCCTCCAGAAGGCCCCGTCCCCGAGGGCCGCCCTCCTGGGCAGCTGAGTCCGAGGTCCAGACCCAGTCGGGCCCAGGTTCGTGGCGCTCTAGTTCTTTTGGGCAAAAAGGAAAGAACCGGCGACCGCGTGGCCCCAGCGCTTCCCGGCTCTGCAGAAATTCAGCAACTGTTTTCATACCAACTCCTTTCCCGGGGACCCCTGAGGGACGGGAATCTTGGGAAGATTCCAGTAGATCGAATCGACCGCGACAGAGACGTCCTCGGCTCCTGTGCCAGGCCAGGGGGCCGGGATGGGGAGCAGGGGCCCGGGGGGGGGGCAGGATGCTCACCTGGGTGGGGGTGCCGGCAACAGCGCAGGACAAACGCGGGTCCCGCAGGCCTTGTAGCCCACAGTCGGCGACCTTTGATCCTCACCCGGGCTTGCCTGCCCCTCGCAAAACTGTGGGAAGCACAATGCAGGGCACAGGACTCCAGCCGGGGCGGGCGGGGGTTCCTGCTGCAGAGACCCCGGTAAGTGGCGCCCGAGCAGGTGGCACCCAACGCCCTCGCTGGGGCTTTCTGTTGCGGGTGGGAGAGCTTCCTTCTGAGCTGGGAGACTCACACAACCACCCCCGGGAAGGCCGGGCTAGCTGCACGGGGGCTCCGGCTGCGCCCCGCGGGGGGGAGGTGGCTGGCCAGGCGGGCAGACCTCCCTGACCCTGGCCCTCGCCCCTGGGGGCAGGGGTGACCAGTGGGGGCGGCCGACCCGCAGCAACTCCTTTCTTACGAAATAAGAACTGCTCCACAGCAGTGGGCGCCCGCGAGGGCAGGAGGCGGGAGCCGTGAGCAGGGGAGGCCCGCGCAGATCCTGGGTGCCGGCGGGGGCAGGAGCGGGGCGGCTGCACTTGCTGGAGTCGCCGGTCAGCTGAGGACTTAAGCGGAGACTGAGGGCTGCCGGGCGGGGGCCACAAGGGACCTGGCATCGCCACCCTGCCCCGGCCCTCCTGCTGCGGGCCCTGGGGAGCCCCGCGGGAGGCTTCCACTTTGTTCTCGGTTGTCTTTAAAGTGAACCCATCTCCGGAGCTAACTTGCATCTGGCGCAACCCTGCACGGAACATGGCGGCAGCGCTGGTCGGGGCGCTCAGCCCCAGCCCGGTGCACCAGCCGGACAGGAATTACCCGCTGCCGGTTTTGGCAAAGCAGAGAGCCCGCGGGCCGGGCAGTCACACCGCTGGCCAAAGAGCTGCGTGGACCTGGGCACGGACATCGTTGTTTGATGTGGAGGGCCCTGTTTCAGCACAAGCCAGCAGAGCCTCGTGCCCTGCTCCCCTTGCGGACTCAGAGGCCCGGGCCCGGCTCGCGCAGACACAACGGCACCTGGCGTGGAGACGCAGCGCCCCCTTTCGGCGGGGTCGGGTCTGCGCGGCTCGCCCCTGTCCCCTCTGCTCACGCGTGCACCCCTGTGGGCACGTGACACAGGCCCCATGCCCCATGAGCTCTTCTGTTCTAGCAAATTCCTGGACTGAGCTCTAGCAAATTCAGGGGCCTCGGGCCCCTGACTGCCCCGTCTGCTGTGTCTCCTCAATGGCCCTCGCCCTCCAGCCAGGCTGGGCTGGGCCCCCTGGCCATTCAGTGCCAGCCACCAGCCCTGTGCCAAGGCTGGCTGGGACCCCAGCCCTGCGCCCTTGCAAACTGCTGCAGGTGAAGAAATCCCCTGCCTTTGTGTTCCGGAAACAGTTTGCTGCAGGCTCCCCTCCCCCTCGCAGCTCACCCAGACACACCAACACCCCCGGGTGGCCAGGGCCAGGCAGACCAGACTCTGAGAGCCCTTTCCTTGCCTCCTAGCTCATTTGCTGAGCTGCTGTCCCCATCGGCCAAAGGAGTGAAGCTCCAGTCCCCAAACTCGGTCCTGCTGCTCTCCCTCCTGGCCGGGGAGGCCGCCCCCACCAAGTGCAGGAATGACCCCCGGCAGCGGCATGGCCCATCCACACCTGGCAGTTGCCCCCGACCTGAGCCCCTTTCTGACCTCCATGACGGGCTCTCTCTGCCCGGGCCCCGGTCCTGGGCTGGGGGAGCAACTCGGGGCCTGTCCTCGCCCTCCTCCTCCTCCTCGGAAGACCCGCGGCTGCCACGGCTTTGCTCCCAGTCTGCCAGCCGCCCGCTCCCCAAGGTGGACACCTTGCCGCTCCTCGGGAGCCAGCAGAGACGTCACACGGCCCGCGGGCACTTCCCCTTGATGTTGGGGCCACACCCCCCACTGGGCAGTGGCCACCCCTTTCCCGGGCGCAGGAAGGCTGACGCCAGGCTTGCCCCCCACCCCCCATGAACCAGCGCTGGCCCTCCGAGGCCCCGGGCTGCCTCACCCAGGATAGAGGCCACGCAGAATCCAGTCCAAGGTGCTTTCTTGGTGTCCAGTCCTGGGCTGACAAGGCCACCAGCGGGACGGTCCCTTCCCCTCCCCTCCCCACACGGCAGCCGTGAGCCCGGGGGAGGGGTGGAAACGCGCTGAGCCACAGCAGCCCAGGGGGAGGCTCGGGAGCTGGGGGCGGGGGAGGGCGTGCAATTTCACCCGCTATCTAGGCCCTAACCAGAGGGTGCCGGACAGCAGCCCGGGCCAGGGCCCTCGCGGTCCATCACGCCTGGCCCCGCTCTGCCGTGTTTGAAGTGTGCACCTGGGCCTTGGGCACCCGGGTAGATTCTCCTCTATCCTCTCTGCAGCAAGAGCGCACCCCCCAAAATCTCCCCATGGTCCTCAGCCTCAAGTTCCACGGGGACCCTAAAGTCAAAGTCACAATACAGACACTCGGGGCCGCGAGGCAGCTGGCCCGCGCTCTGCCAGATGGGGGCTGAGAAAGGAAGATGGGGTGCAAGAGTCCACCTCAACTCTAGGGGCGCATCTGGACTGCCAGGTGCCGGGAGGTCCCCTTCTCCTGCCCCACCTCCTTCCCCACCGCCCTGGGGAGACCCGCCCCCCCTCCTGCACTCCCCTGGGAAAGCCTGCCCCGCCCCTCCTCCCCCTCCTTCCCCAGCCCCAGGAGCTGGCTGCCCCTCCCTGCCGGGGCCTTCGAGCAAGCCCCTCCTGAGGTCAGCTGGATGGCTGGACGGGAAGGGGGCAGCTGACATCTGCGTGGGGGCAGACGGCTCCCTGCAGGGCCTGCAGGTGTCTGTCTGGAGGGGCAGGTGGGGTGTGAGCTCGGCCACAGAGAACACTGGGCGCCTGGGAGATTATGGCCCCAGGGAGCAAAGCCTGGGCCAGGTCTGGCTGGGGAGCGCAGAGGAGGCTAGAAGGACAGCTGCGTGCAGAGGCCGAGCCCCCCATGTGCCTGGGGAGAGAGGGGCCTGGAGGAAGCAGTAGCAGCAGAAGAGGTTGTAATGGGGGCTCCTGGGGAGAGAGGGAGAGACCCGAGTCCCTCAGCCATGAAGCAGGAGGGGCCCTCGCTGGACCCTGGGTGGCCATTGCCATCCGCTGTGTCCAGCCTCCGGGCACGGAGCCGTCCAGCCGAGCTGTTCCAGCCCCCGGGCCGTGGTGTCTTGTCAAGGCCAGCCCTGCAGGCCGAGCCAGAGTTGGGGGGCAGGGGTGTCCAGGGCTCCTCTCCGAAACCAGCGCTTCGGAGAGTGACCGCCCACCCGCCTGCCACAGCCCCGGGGAGCCCCACAGCCGAGGGGAGGTCTTGGCCCGGCCGGCGGGACAGAGGGTGTTAGGCCCAGAGCCCACCCGGCGCGCCAGCCCATGGAGAGCTGGGGGGCGGGGCTGGGGGAGATGCTGGGGCCCCCTCGCAGAGCCTCCCTGCAGCACAGGGTGGGGAGGGACCCTGGGAGCAGAGCCCCCAGGACAGGGGTCGCCCCGAGACCGACCCAGCCAGTCCCACCACCGCTGTCGCCAGCCCGCGTCCGCACAGAACTGAACGGGGCGGCGCCTTCACCCAAGACAGAACAGCTCTTCCTGCGCCAGCGCGCCAGCGAGGCCAGGCCGCGGCTAGGGCAAGACGACCAGGGCACCGCCAGGGTCTCGCCAGCCCCTCGCCACACCCGTCTGCTCCACCGCAACTATGGGGGGCCAGGCAGTGGGTCTCGGGTGCTCCTGAGAGCAAACACAAGGTCCCAGCTCGCAGCCCTCCCCGCGGCACAGGCCTATGCCCAGCCCACCTCTGTGGCCCCCACACCCTGTACCCCGACACCCTGTGCCCAGCCCGCCTCCGTGCCCCCCACGCCCTGTGCCCCCACAGCCCCCCTCGGTCCCTCCACTGCGGACGGACAACGCTGCTATAAGCAAAATGACGCCCAAAATCCATGTTTCTAGGAACTTTTCTGCCACTTGCTGCCAGGTCCGGCCAAGCTGCCCTGCACCGAGCGCCCGAAGTGCCCCCAGCCACTGGGCCCAGGCAGCAACGGGGGTGTCCCCAGTGTTCAGCAGGCGCCTCCTGAGTAGAAGTAGCTGTGCAACAGGTGGTGCCCAGGAGAGGGGCGGCCCCAGGTTCCCTGCCCACCCAAGGCGGGGGATTTGGGGGGGGTGGAGGGTGGGGGGGAGCCAAAGCTGGGCAGGGAGGGGAAGGAGGGGGAGCCTGGGGAAGGGAGCGTGAAGCTGGGGTGCAGGAGACAAGGAGGCACGAGAGACATAGGCAGCAGCTGCGCTTGCTTCTCAGCCTGAGACTCGCTCCAGGGACTTGGGGACACGCGAGGGGACGCTTGGCCTAGACACGAAGGAGAGGCCGCGGGGGCGGACAGGCTGCCGGCCCTTCTGCCCCTTCCCTGTGGTCCCACCCGGGGGGCCTTAGGCCGTGGCTGGCTCGGCGCCTCCGTGGCCCTGCTCTGGGCCGCCCTGTGTGGCTGGGTTTGCCCACGAGGGGAGGGCCACCGGGAGAACCACCGGGGGTGTCGTGTGGCGGCTGCTTCGTCTTGCTCCCGCCGCTCTCCAGCGCGCACCGCAGCACAGGCCCCGCCGCCAAAGGGCTCGCGCCCTGCAGGTCTCGCTGCGGCGGGAGCAGAACCTATTCAGAGCAGGCAGGGCTGGGGGCTCTGGGGTGCCCTCACCCTCCCGGGTCGCAGTTGGGGTTCACAAGCCCCAGGCGGCCGGCTCTGGCCTCCGTCCACACCCCCAGCTGAGAGTCGACAAAGCCCGCGGACGCCGTGTGCTCCCCCCGCGCGCCACGGACTTCACACCCAAATGTGCCACTGATTCGAGCCACAGGCCCCGGGGAGGCGCGCTCGCAGCCGCGGGGCCTGGTGGGCGCGGGGCGTGCTCGTGGGGTGCGGGGCAGGCACCTCGCGGAAGAAAACGAAAGATGGGGGAGGACGGAGCCGCCTCCCTTCCCTGAGCTGGCCGGATCCGCTCCACTTTCCGGCAGGAGCGGAGGCCGCTGCGGGCTGCTGGCGCCTGGCAGGGCCCCTGGAAGATGCCGGCGCCTCCCAGACCTGCCTGCGAGGGGCCCCTCTCCGGAAAGGCCCCGCCGCCTCCCGCTTCCCGCGGGGCGGATGAGCCGACTGGGCTGCGGGGAGGGGGGCGGCGGGAGGAGGGGGCTCTGGCCGTCCTCAAGGGTGGCCTCCTTGAGGGAGAACGGGACACGCGGCGTCACCGTGGGGCGATGGGACTCCCACGCGCTCCCCCCCAGGCCGCAGGAAGGGCCACCGCCACTGCCTGGACGCGGGCGTCCGCGGGATCAGGTCCAGGGCCGGGTCCATGTGCGCCGGACCCTCAGCCCGTGACCGCAGGAGGAGACAAGGGGCTGCCCGAGGCCAGCGCTGGGGCCCCATCCCACAAGCTGGTGCCTTCCACCCCTTTTTAAAGACCCTGGGAGCGACCCACTCCATAGTTTCGCCCCCGCTGACAGCGCGGCCCGGCGCGGGGACCTGGGCTGTGCAGGTGTTCACCTTGGATCCGCGGCGGCTTCCCGGGGCCAGAGCCCCGGGGCCGAGGGCGTGAGGGCATGTGGGGTGTGGTGTTTGGGGTGAACTGTGTGAGCACGGGCCTTGTGCACACGTGTCTCTCTGTGCACACGTGTCTCCTTGTGCACGCGTGTGTGGAAGCATGCGGGTATGTGCCTGTGCACGAGGGTATGTCCGTCCGTGATTACATGTGTGCTGCGTATGTGCTCGTGTGCATGCGTGTGAGCGTGCACGCCTTTCCTGGGTGCAGCTCCGTGCTTTCTGGCCGTGTTCTCACCTGCACCCAGGACCTGCCCAGCCGTTTGTCTCATGAGGAAACTGAGGCCCAGACTAAGCTGAGGCAGCGGCGCGCCCCACTCCCACCCAGGCTGACCAGTCCCTCTGGCCAGTCTCAGTCATGGGGCAGTGAGGCAGGCCTGGAAACCTGCTGACCACGTCTGCGGGGCCGCGTCTGCTGGGAGCCTGTGTGGCAGCAAGAGCTGAGGCCTGGGGGACTCAGGCCCGGAGGGTCTGGCCAGCAGGCGACCTCGCGAGAGCCTTGAGCGCTGGCCTGGGACGATGTGCTCGCTGGCATAGCACACGCGGCCCGGCCCCGCAGCAGGACTCGCGATGTGTGGGGGGGAGGGACAAAGCCAACAAATAAAACGGAGGGTGGCAGGACGGGAGATGAGGCTGGGCCAGCAGCGTGGACGGCCAGGAGGGGTCCCCTGCCCAGGAGCATCGCGGGCAGCAGGGCATTCGGACGACCTGCGGGAGGCGTGTCCCAGCGTCTACCTGGAGGAGCTGATCCTGCTGTGAGGCCACAGCTGGGGTCCTGGCCCCGAAAGACCCGCCCGCCCCACCTGTGGCTCACCAACCTCCCTGCGCTCACCCCAACGCTGACCGCCCCATGGCCTCCCTCTGAGCCCACTCCCTGAACAGGGAACAAGCCTCAGAGGGCACGAGGCCACACCCGCTGGTGCTCAACAGCACCTGCCAGAGCCTGTGCCTGCTCCATGCCAGGCCGCCACGTGGCGCAGCAGGGCCCCGGGGTTCCCGCAGCGGGGTCCCCAGGCCAAGCAGGGGATGGCCACACAGCTGCCCAGGTTAATTATTTAATGGACAATTAATGGACCACACAACGGGGCCAGTGATGGGGCGGCCGCATGTCAGGGTCCTGGGGCCCAGCACTGCCCCATGCAGGACTTTGCCCCTGGCATCGAGGGCACAGCGAGCCAGGCCCACAACGTGAGGGCGCCTGGAGGAAGGAAGCCCCTCGGGACGTACAAGGGTGAGGAGGAGCCGACACACTGTTTGCCACACACAGGACTCCATGAGCAAGTCAGGGGCCCAAACCCACAGAAAACATGGGGTGAATCAGAGCACCCCCCCCACTGCCTCCCACCACGACTGCCACCAAAACCACCACCCGCGTGTAATCTGTGTCTGAGACGCCCGGGGCCAGCCCTGCACACAGAGGCCGCTCCCAGCCCTGGTGCCCGTGCAGAAGGCCCACGCAGCCTCCTCCTGGCTCAGAACCTTGGGCTTCCAGGGGCCACCAGACTAGAGGGGAGCCCCTGGTGCTGGCGTGAGCAGCTGCCCCACGTTACCATCGCCGGGAACACACAGCAGGGAAATAGCTTTTCTTGGCTTTTTAAGGCAACCTCAGAAAAGGAGAAAATGTAGCTGAAGTAATTCCCCCCGAAAACCCGCTGCTCCGCCTGCAGGGATCAGTCCGCTGAGCACTGCCCCCTCCAACCCCCTCCTGCCTTCACGCTAGTTTGCCAAAAAGCTCCAACTGTATTTGCATGTTTTTCCATCTAATTGAGCCTGATCGCAATTTTGAGCAGGTGCAGCTCCAGCAGGCAACGGAGGGAGCAGCCAGGCCCCCGCAGGCTCCGGAACCGTCCAGAGGCCTCGCGTCTGCGGCTGGAACCGTGCGGCGAGCCCGTCCCGAGACGTGTGCTGGGCTTAAGGGCACCCGTAGGCCAGGGCGCCCCAGGGGAACAGGCCGGGTCACTGCCACAGACAGCGCATCTCTTGCTCGGAGGCCTGTACACATGTGTACACGGCCATGCTTGTGTGCACACGTGTGAGTGTGTATGCACATGTGTGTGCACAAAGGTGACACAAATGCTTGTGGGCACCCAAATGTACACCCCCAAGCAGGCCCCCAGCCCCCCGGGTGCCCCAGCGTGTGAAGGGGCACAGCTTCTGCCTACTCCATGTCTCGGTGCCCCCGGGGCTCGCGGCGTGTTGGCTGAGCCCAGGCAGGTCTGTGGCGACTTTGTGGCGCAGCAGCCAGCCTCGGGTGGCCCCACCGAGTGGCCTCGCATGCTTCTGAGAGCCTCCCGCCTGGCTTCCTACCGCGGCGCGTGTCCGTGGGCAGGCATGAGCTGTGTCTGGGGGAGCCCTCACCAGGGCAGGCTGACCAGAGGCTGAGGACCTGCACAAAAGAGGGACAGCCCTCGTGGGCCTCGAAGGGCTGGGTGCAGCACAGTGTGAGCCGTGTGTGCAGGGACACAGGGGCCAGGAGGGTAGGACGTGCAGGAAAGAGCTCGCCCTCCACCCCCCGGAGTAAGGCCCAGTGAGCCCAGGAGAACATGGCCCCTGCAAGTCTGCACCCCCTCTTTCTGGCCCCAGAAACCCCCCTGATCTGTCACCACTGACCTGCAGAGTTCTGTCTGGCCCCCCAACCCCATCACCAGCTATTGGGGTCCCCACTGATGAAGCGAAGACACTGAGGTCCAGAGACTCTAGGCAACTTGGCCCGGGGCCAGTACGGGGGCCCTTGGCTGGTTTCGAGGTCACCGTCCTGAAACCAGGACACATGTCAGTTTCACAGTGACATTCCACGACACATGAGTCACCGCGTGGGCAGGGGAGTGTCCAGGACCCTAGGGCAGGGTCAGGACTTTACCAGGGAGGGGCTTTCCAGGCAGACAGGCCAGGAAGAGCCAAAGCTGGGACTCCGGCCTGGTAGATGGGGGGACGGCGGGAGGTGCTGGGGGGGGCTGGGCCCCCTGATGGGAGGTGTGGCCAGTGCCATCGGCACGGAGACAGGACAGGTGGACAGCCCCACTGTGCCCTGTCCCTGCTGGCCTGAGGGTCCGCACCCACTCCCTGCCTGGCCCAGGGGCCTGCATAAATCCAGCTGGGGAACAAGAGCGGGGGGAGAGGGGTGCACCTGGCCCCTCCCTGGCTCTCCCAAACTCCAGGGCAGCCCCAGAAGAGCAGGCTTGAGGCCAAAAGAGACTGTCCCCCAGCCCCAGCCCCTGCCCACCAGGCCCCACCTCGCTGCCCTATCCCTGAGCCCCGGCACTGCCTGGTTCCTGCCTCCACGCCTGAGTTTTCTAGGCTATGAGGCGGCGCTGCACCCCACTCCGCCCCGACCGGAGCAAGCTCTGAAGGCGTCAGCTCGGGCTCCCCGGTGGCCTGTGCCCATGCTGCCCTCAGCCTCCACGACCCACCCACGCCCTGCCTCTGCCCTCCCTCGCCGGGTGCACTGGGCCCCCAGCCCTGCCCACAGCTGCAGCTGCCCGGGCCTCTAGAACCTCCGCCCAGCCGCGGGGAGGACCGCGGCACATGAGATCCCGGCCCGGGGCGCCCGCCCCACAGCCACGCTGCTGCCGGGCCCACGGACAGGCCCGCGGGCCACAAGGGAGTGCGCCCCCGCCCTGCGGGGGCTCATCTCCGAGGCTTTGACCAGCAGGTTCTTCCTAGGGCCCGGCCGGCGGGGACTCCTGGCTACACCGCTCCCCAGGCCCGGCTGGGCCCCCGCGCAGTCCGCCCGGAGCTCTGTGCCAACCCAGCGTCTAATAGGGGTCAGCGACCCACTCGCTAGAGAACCTTTTATTGAATCTTAAAACGATGATTCATGAGCCGACCGCTTGGACTTGGCACTTTCCAACCCGAGCCGCGAGCGCCTCCGCCCAGGGCTGGCCTCGCCGCGCCCGCCGCGCTCCTGCTGCCACTGACCTTGCAGCTTGCCCAAGGCCGCCCGCCTCCGAGGAAGGCGACCCTGAGACCAGGCTCCGGGCGGGCTTGGCTCCTCAGGGGAAGGATGCGGCAGCTTTACCTGCCGGCAGGGGCGGCGTGGCGAGGCCCGGGCCCAGCGGCCACTCAGCATGTGGGGACCATCCGCTGGGGCACCGAAGGCCCCAGCTCAGGCTCCCCGGCGGCCTGTGCCCACGCTGCCCTCATTTTCATCTTCACGGAAGGGGGTGCCGAGTCCTATTCTCAGAGGCGGCAGCAGAATGGCCTGGACCGTGTTAAACCCCCTGGCAGGTTCAGGGCCAGGGTCACCCCGGACCCCGGGACTGCCCCTGCGGGCATCTGCTCTAGACCATAGCCGGGGTCACTGGGAAGTCGTGGTGACGAGGGTGCTGGCGGGAAAGCTGCCAGGAGGGGTCCCCTGCTCTGTGGGTTAGTTAGAACAGGGGGCAGCCGCCAAATGAGAAGCTGCACGCCCCGTGCTCAGCCGCCTGGCCTGGCCTCCAGCCCAGTCCCGAGCACAGGCTCCCCACGCCAGGCTGGGGGGGCCCCTACCCCCAGGAAGTGGTGACACCCGTCTGGTGCGGCAGGAGAGCTGCCCCTGAGCCAGGAGCCTCCTCCCTTCCACCTCCCCCTGCTGCCACGCCCCCAAGACTCAGTCCCAAACTCTCTTCTCCCACCCACAGAGGCACCCGCTCAGCCCTACCTCACCCAGCAAAGTGTCAGGGCGATAGGAGGCACCCCACAAACTCACACACAGCTGCCAGCCACCCCGTCCCCTCCCAGCTGGTGAGGAACTGGAGTAATGCCAGGCCCCGGTCCCGGCCCGGCTGGCATGGCCCGTGGGAACACGGAGCTGGGGGGGTGGCGGCTGCACGTCAGTGGTCTGAGACGCCTCAAGCCCTTGGAGTCCAGCCGGGACAGAACACTGAGCTGGGGGGCCTGGGGCGGTGGCCCTCACCCGAGTGTCCACGTCATTAGCGTGGACACCCTCTGCAATCACTCGTTCGTCCGCTGTCATTCCTCCCTCAACATCTGTGGAGCCCCTGGTCAGACCAGGCTCTCCCCAAGGCCCCAGAGGCAGCTGCGACCAAGACCGGGCACCGCTGCCCTTGCGGGGCTTCCAGGACCCAAAGGGGCTGGGACCTCACCCAGACCCATGGCCCGGAAGGCGGGAGATGGTCTCCCCACCCCAGCCCCAGCCCTGCTCCCAGCCCTCTGCCCCCGAGAGCCAGGGCCCAGCCGCCCCAGCCACTGACACCTCCTGTCCTGGGGTGACAGGCGCAGGCCAGGAGCCCATGGTGGCTGCTGCCTGAGGGCCCCCCCACGCCTGGCACGGGGCTGGGCTGGGAGACCCCGGGAGGAGAGGAAGGGGTAGTGGCGCGGGCGGCCTGGCAGGAAACATGGCCGCCCCTGCGGCTGTGCTCCCGGGTCGTAAGAAACCACGTCTTCCACCTGCTTCCTGCTTGGGAATCCCACAGGGGAAGCCCGGAGTAGGGGAGCCCCCGCAGATGGGTGCCGGGGCAGCCCCAGCCCCCCACCCAGCGCCCATCCACCCTGGCAGCTCTGGGGATTCCGGCCTCCAGCCCCACCCCTGAGAGGGGCCGGGGGTTTCCCTCCAAGCCCAGGGCTGCTGTCCCTCAGCGGCAACGACGCCCCAAAACCATTCCTCTTGGCAGCCAGATGGCCTGGAAAGTTGGTCAAACCTCAACTCTAGTCTGTGGTGCGGGGAAGGGGGCGCCTGAGGCGCTGAGCTTGCCTGGGGGGGCGGGAGTCCCCAGCCCCTCCTCATCCTCACCCTGCCCACCCCCCAGAGCTGGGGGCTGCCAGCTCCCCCTCTTCATCCCCATGGAGGGGGCTGAGAACACGGAGGCTGGCAAGCGGAGGGCACGGGCTGAGCACCTCTGGAGGCTCCAGGCTCCGCAGGGTCTCCCTGGGCCGGCTGGGGGCGGCGCCCCCCTGCGGTCAGAAGCTGCCCTGCAGCCAATGCCCGGCCCGGCCAGGGGAGGCCAGTGAGGCCAGGGCAGGGGAGGGCGGAGCTGAGGCCCAGAAGCAGGAGCTCAGGAGTGGGGCCTTCAGGTGGCCGGGCCGGGGGGGGGGGGGGGGGGAAGAGGGGGCCCCTGCCTTCCGCCAGCGGTGACTCAGCCCTGCAGGGGGGGGGGCGGGGGCAGAGGCCACGGGGCACGTCCCCCCAATCCAGCTACAGGGCCCAGCTCCCGGCCCTCCCGCCTGTCCCCCTCCCCTCCCCTCCCCTGTCCTTTCTAAGCTCCGAGCAGGTGACCCCTGGCGAGACCCTCAGGATGGCCGGGCTTCCCAAGACCTCTCAGGAGACTGTCCTGGGACCGCAAGCCCAGGGTGCGTGTGAGGAGCCACCGTGGAGAGGGTCCCAGCAGAGGCACCCCGGGGTGCCGCCCTCCGTCCAAGAGCGCGTGAGCAGAGACTGAGGTCGGAGGCGCCTCAGGAAGCCGGCGGGGTGCTCTGCCCTCGGCCTGCTCCAAATCCCCTCCCGCCAAGGCCTCCTTTGCCACCGAGCCTGGGGGAGAGGGGCCCTGAGCGGGGTCAGGTGCCAGCAGGGACAGGGGACCTCTCTTCCCCAAGTGGCGCCCACAGCGTCTCGGGGCTCCCGCTGGGGCGTCTGGGCCGGGGCGGCAGTGCCAGCCGTCAGCGCTGTCCCGACCTGTTAATTGGCGAGTCATTCCCGGCCTGGGGACACTGGTCACGGGCAGGCGGCTGCGGTCACCATGGAAACCTCTAAGACGGGCGAGATTCCCTGCCGGCTCCACTCTCGGGTGAGGGAGCAGGCGGCCGCCCCACTGCCCCTGGCTGGGCACGTCCACGCCCGGCTCCACGGGCAGAGGCTGCTGGACGGGGCGGGCTGAGCGCCACCACGCGCCTTGCTAGCCACGCACTCTGCTGACCACCAAGTCAAGGACTCTCAGAATGTTCTCGCAGAGGGCCTGGATCCCGCCCTCTGTGCCTGGGCCGGCGCCTGTGCTGCTCCCCTGAGTGGCTTCCTGCAGGGCGCAGGCGCCGTGGGGTCCCCGAGGCCAGGCAGCGCCCTCGGCGAGGCAGAGCGACCCCGGGACGTCTCAGCCGTAGACCTGAGACTCGAGGGTGCGACTGATTCAGAAAAGGGTCTTTGCCAAACTATTAAGGTGGGCGGAGGGGAGACTGTGCAGGGTTGTGGGGTGACTGGGGGTGACACAGATTCGCGGGAGAAGGTGGCCGCATGGCCCCTGAGGCAGAGATGGGAGTGGGCGGGAGGGACGAGGCAGGACGGGTGGGGTGCCCTGAGACCTTGATCTTGAACCCCTGGCCACTGGATACGTCCCACTGCTTGAAGCTGCCGGCTGGTGGTCATCTGTCCGGGCGGCCCCCAGATGCCCCGACCCCCAGGACCACCTGTAGAGCTCGGGCGCTCGCAGGAGACAGCAGCAGCCCCCGGGGTCCCCAGAGCAAGCCCAGGGGGGCACTCAGCACAGCCATGAACAGAAGGAGGCCCAGCCCCGCAGGAGCCCCGCCTCACCCACGAGGCTGCGGACATGTGGCTGAATGTCGGGGAGGCCTGCCTTGCTCCCCTGAGTCCGACTGGTCCCCCTTGACGGGGCCCCTCAGCTGTCAGTGGGACAGGAACCCACCCCGGCGCCCGCTGGGGCCGAGCTTTGGAAAGCCCCGCTGGGAGCCAGGCCCTTTGCAGTTTGCCTTCTCGTCCCCACGGGGGTGCAGAAAAGAGCTCGCTGAGCTCAGGGGCTCGCAGCTCTGGGCCCTGCAGCTGCCCCTGCCCCTCCCCGGCCCCCTTGCCTGCGCCTTGGGGTGCCCTCGCGCTCGCCGCCCGCCCTCTCCCTTGCCAACTCTCGCATCAGGGCCACGAGCTCCCAGCGGCGCAGGCACCGCAGGGCCCTGGAGGCGCTGGCACGGGAGGGGGCAGTTCCTCCAGTGGCCACCCTCAGCCGGGGGCCTGGGAGGGTCACCAGGCAGCAGAGCCCCCAGCCCATGCCGGGCAGCCAAGCTGACTGCTGGGCGCTGGAGGCTGCACAGAGGCAGAGCCGCTGCCCCTCTCCCAGGTCCAGGCCTCCACCCCGGGCCCCGCGCCTGCCTTGCGTGCAGAAGTCTCCGTCTCCCTGTGGCCAGGGGCCCCTGCGGCCTCTGGGGGGCAGGACCTGGACCCGAGGTCCCCCACGGGTGTCCGGCTCTGGGCCCTGCTGGCGCTATGTTCCAGACCATGCTGCCCCTCGCCCCCGGCACCCCCTCCCCCAACACAGCCCCAGGGGCGGGGCAGGGGAGACCTCTTCCTGGGGAGGCTGGGTTCCCTGGCGCAGCCACTCTGTCTGTGGGGGGGGGGTGCCCTGTGAGGGGGAGGGTGGCCCCAAGCACAGGCTGTCCCCCCGGGGATGAATTCTCCTTTTGCAAGCGAGTTTACAAAGGAGGGGAAACAACAACGCCCCCGTGACGCAGCACCCTGGCTGCCCGTGGCAGGTGCTCGCTGCTGGCCGCTGGGCCCGGGCCCTGGCAGCTGTGGCCGGCTGTGGGTGCGGCTGCGGTGAAGGTGACCTTCCCGAGGTGCCCCTCCTGCCGGCCTCTGCTGCCACCTGGTGGTGGTGCCGGGCGCCGCGGTCACGTTGGGGCGCCCAGGGCCGCAGTGAGCCTGGCACTGGCGGGGGAGGACGTCTCCACGCCGCCTCCCCGCGGCAGCCGCCTGCAGAATGGGCCAGCGGCTTCCTCAGGACCTGCTGCCGTGCTGGGCAGGACACTGATGCCCACCAGGCCAGAGTCCCGACTCTGAGGTTAGGAGGACGAGGGTGTCCCGGGCAGGCTCTGACCCGGGGCCACCCCGGCTGCTGGGCCGAGGCAGGCGCCGGAGCCCATGTGGCTGGCAAGGCACCTGGCACACAGCGGGTGCTCAGGTAGTGCTTTTCCTGCCGCCGCTGCTGCCGCTGATGGCCAAGGTGGAACGAGGCCCCAGGAGGGGACAGGACACAGCCACACCTCACATCTGGGGCACAGCTGGTGCCCCCGAGCCAGCCGGAAGCCTGACACAGGCTCTGGCGGGCGAGATTCCTGGTTCTGCCCCCACGGGGTGAGTCTCGGGCGGGCCGGCATCGGCATTTGCACGGCACACTGGGGTTTGGGGACCCAGCCTCCCTCTCAATGGCTGTATCTGAGAGTGTGGGAGCCTCAAGACCAATTTTCTAGACTCCTGGCCCCCAAGTGCGGGTCCCCTACACAGGGCTGCCCCCTGTTCTTTGGGAACTGGATTGAAGAGCCAGACGGCCAGGCTGCTGCGCAGGGACGTGCGGAGCCTCCAGTGGCCCCCCAAGATGCTGGGCCGAGGGCCGGCGTGAGGAGAGGGTGGCCCAGCTTCTCACCAACACTCAGCCGGGCCCCGCTCCACTGCGCGGGAACAGGAGGCTTCTCTCATGCCTTCTCCTTGGGGCCCACTTTCTCCCGGGAGGTGGGGTGTGGGCTCCACCCCAGGGTTGTGCCACCCGTCAGGGCTGCAGTGCCCCTCTGCTCCGCAGCAGTCAACACTGGCGCTGGTCCCAGATTTAGCTTGCAGCCCCAACTTCTCTCTGGTGGGAAGAGTAGACAGCACTTGAGAAGGGTCCCTGGGGCACCCCTGCCTGGGGCCAGGCTCTGCCAGCTGGGGACAGGGCAGCAGACATTGTAACAGGGTGGTCCCCAGGAAAGGGGGAGGTTCCCTGCCCCACCCAAGGGAGGGTGGAGCTGAGCAGGAAGAGGAGAAGCGGCAGAAGAGACTGAGGAAGGAAGCAGGATGGAGCCAGGAGACCTGGAGGAGGCGCATGGAGCCTAGAGACACGTGAAGAAGCTGCGCTTGTCTTTTGGTCGTGGACGGGGTGACACAGATGTGGGTGAGACCCGTGGGGAGGTGACCATGGCAGCTTTTATCTTGATGTTGATTTTGCTCTTTTCCTTCCGGGCTTGTCCGGTTGTTTGTGACCCTTTTCTGTGGGTCCCCACTGGAAGGTGCTTTAGACTTGTGGCAGGCTTTGGGGCCTTGCTCTGGGCCAATCCCATATGGATGGACTTTTACCCACGAGGGGATGGGTAACTTTGGGTGCTTCATTTAGAAACTAGACTCTTTGCCTTTCCTGTGTTGTTTCCTAGTTTAATTAAAGTTCCTTCCCATTAAAGTCTCCTATGTTTTGTGTTGATGCGGCGGATGGCAGAACCCATTTAGAATAGGCAGGTTTGTGGGGCTTGGGCTGCCCCTCTCCCTGTCCTATAACAACATGAGGGTCACCAGAGTCCTCGGTCTCGGACAGAAACGCCAGGGCTCTGGCCGTGGTGAGAGCCCGCTGCTGCCCCCCTGCCACCCGCCTGCCGCCCACCCTCCTACTGCCGCCCGCCACCACCCACCCACCTCTACCCTCCCGCTGCCACCACCACCCACCCACCCGCTGCTGCCCGCCCGCCGCTCACCCACTGCCGCCCACCTGCCGCTCGCGGTGCTTCCCGTGGATCTCCACAAACCCCCCAGCACCTTGGCCGTGAGGTGCTTCACATCCAGGGAGACGAGGAATGTGTCCCGGTCATTGTGGACCCGAGACCCAAACGCCATGGGGTGTCGAGGCCTCATCAGCGAGGGCACCCCTGGCCCCTGGGACTACCTGTGCCCCAGGGGCACCCAGACCCCATTCTCAGCGCAGCAACAGGTCTGCACAGCAGCTTTTCCACACCAGGGAGCAGGGCCCCAAGACCCGGGCCTGGCCGGGCCCTCCCTGCCGCCCCGAGCCTTGGGGTCCAAGGCGGGGGCTGGCCACCGGGCGGAGGTGGGCTCGCTGGCCGGATGTGAGCTGACCGGAACAGGCTGGGTGACGCGCTGGTTGTGCAGTCGCGCTGGCTATGGGCCGGCTGGGTGCTGGCTAGGCCCGAGGTCGCTGCCCTGGCGTCACCTGTCCCACAACGCGGGCCCTGTCTCCCCCCAGGCCGTGAGGGTCCCCACCATGCTGCAGACGGGGCTCTCCCCCACTCACTCCGCTTGCTCCAGAGCCCCCGGGGTGCTCTTGGTCCCTGGCACTGACCGGCCCACACCCGCTCTGGGCAAGCCTGTGTCGGGGGCAGAGGGTGGAGCCGGACCTCCCAGAATGCGGCCCCGGCCAGTCAGGCTGCCGGCCCAGGGAGCCGTCTCGGTGACTCTGCGGCTGAAAATGGGCCTGGGGCGTGGTGGGGGGCTCCTGCCTGAGGGACCAAGGGACCTCGACTACCCCGGGGCTGCGGAGAGGGACCGCCCCGTCATGCTCGCCCTGGGGGGCTGGTGCGTGACCAACCACAGCTGGGTCACGATGGAGGTAGGAGGGTGAGCGGGACCCCATGGAGCTCTGGCTGCTGTTCCTGCAGCCAGGCCCAGCACCCTGGCCCCCGGCAGGGCCTACCTCGGAGACGCCCTAGTCCAGCGCACTGCGGAAGAGGGGCGGGTGGTAGCAGGGGCTGTGGGTGAACGGGGGGGGGGGGGGGGGGGGGGAGGGCAGCAGCTCACCCCCGAAGAGGCCCTCAGCAAAGAACTGGTCGAACAGCTGGCTGGGGTAGGAGGGGCCCAGCACCCGCTGGAGCCAGGGGTGCTGAATGGCCACGTCCATGGCGGCCTGGGCACGGCGGGACCTGAGGCGGGAGCAGGCCAGGGCCTCCTGGCAGCGAGTATGGTGGGGCTGGGGTGCTGCACCTTCCCCTGCAGTGACCTTTAGGGCTAACCGGCCCTAGGTCCGGCTGGGCAACCAGCGCGCAGGGGAAGAACAGCAAAACCCTACCTGCTGCACCTCCCCCCGCAGTGATCTTTAGGAATGGCTTTCGCCACGGTCCCTAGATCCGGCTGGGCAACCAGCGCGCGCGGGGGGGGGGGGGGGGGGGGGGGGGGGGGGAGAACAGCCTGAAGCAGAGGAAGTGCAGCGGAAGTTCCCTGAAAAGGCAGAAGCTTATCAAAAGATAACGACCACCAGGAACCACTACAAGAATGCTAAAAATCTTATCCCGTCTTTCTAGAACTACGAACTTTAATCCCTTATTTGTCTTTCTAAACTTCCTTCTTTCTTCTATAATGGTCATTGCTTGTTATGTAGATCACCTCCCTGATGGTGACAGACTGAGCCCAGGAGCAAGCTAATTTCTTTGATATTCATTCCTGTGCTTTTGGAAAACATACATATACTGGTCACAGACTCAAAGGAAATTACACTCAGATTTTCACTCTTGAAGTGTGTCTGTGTGTCATTTCTTTCGCCGACGCCCTGACCACCCTGCACGCTTCTCTCAACCCTGAGGTGGCCTCATCGTCTACTGTCTACTGCTGTGCTGGTCCGCGGCACTGGGGCACCGGCCTCCCTATATACGCCTCTGAAGAATAGCGGCATTAAGGGATTTCTCTGGAAGCGGCGCTGGGGGGGGGGCTGCCCAGTCAGCAGGAACAGCTGCTGGGCTGTGGGCCTGGAGGACACAGACCCCTGGACGCCAGGAGGTCTCTGTCCCACACTCATGGGGGGACACGCTCACTGGGGAGCCCACACACATCGGGGGCCCAAGGTCACGGGAGCCCCACGCTCATCAGGGCGCGGTGAAGATGAGCACAGGGACCGAGCCAGCTGTGCACACGTGGTGCTCGGGCCCGGAGGCTGCCCTGCAAGTGGACGCTCGGCCCCCTTCAGAGGAGGAAGCCCAGGCACAGGACCTGCGCGTGGTTCCCAAACCTCACCACAGCCGAGTGAAAGTCGTTGCCTTCCAAAGTTGGCCAAATTGACAGAAATTACGCATGAAGTGTGTGCAAGTCTCCAGAAACGGAAGAAATGAGAGGAAGCTGAAGGGGCAGCCGTCGAGGGTCTGCTCCGTGAGGGTCCGCGTTCACTTCCTTGACATTGCCTTGAGGTTCGGTGTACCTGACCGCTGTGATTAGGGGGCCCTCCCACCCTGACCCTTGGACAGAGGAGAGGCCCCAGGCGGGCAGCCGGGCATGGTCGCCCGCACCCAGCGCTCACTGCAAAGTCTTCTCCCGCAGGCCGGTGGGCGAGTGCTGTCCACGCCGGCGTCAGCGAGTCCTGCTCCGTGGAAGTGAGACTGAAGGGCAGGAGTAGCCAGGAGGGCGGGGGCCTCGGTGGCAGCACCCCTGCAACACCCGGTACAGGGCAAAACTCACAGGCTCCAGTGGTGGAATTTGCCCTAGGAAAGGACCCGTCCTGCCCACTCACACACGAGGGCGCCGATGGGGAGAAAGCGGGTGGCGGGCTGTGGGCAACCTCCAGGGGACGGCGGGGGTGGGTCTACGGGATGCCCCACTGAGCTCATCAGGAAGCCCCGAGGGACCGGCCTGGGGCCACACGGGCTGGCTGAAAGGCCGCAGGTGCTCGCGCGGGCGGGGCCTGGCACGGACTCCCCGGGGACCTGTTTCTCTATTTATCTTGGTCTTGGGCGTCTGGGCTCCAGGTCCCGAGAGAGCGGGCCAGTGCTGTCAGGGCCGCAGTTCCGTGTAACGGCAACCGAGCCACCCGGCCCCGTGGACGGCTCTGCAGACGGGAGCTGCACTTGTGAGCAGAGCCGTCTTCTTCCCGCGCGCAAGCAGCCAGCCTGCAGCCTCTGGGCTGGAGTCTCCAGGGTGGGCGCGGGGGTCAGGCTGGGCGTGTGCGCGCCGTGAGGGAGGCCCCCATCAGGGCGAGGAGACAAGCGGCGCCACCTCAGCCCTGCTCTCGGCCGCGGCCCCTCGACGCTCGCATCTCGTGCTCGACACTGTAAGCCGCGGCGCCGGCACAGACTGAGGCGTGACCTTGTGGGAACACTAGTGTCGGGGAACAGAGGCCATCACCCCACCCCAGATTCTGCCAGGAAGGCACTAGGGCTCTTGGAGGGCGATATTTAGGAAAATATTCAAGCCAGCATCAGACAGATTGACAAGAACAAAAGTTAAACCAAAGTTCAAGAGCGCCGGGGCCGCCTGCAGCCCCAGGGAGCTCCGCAGGTCCACGCTGCCCCGCCACGCTGTTCTCCAGTCCTCGACAGGCCCTCAGCGATCTGGCCCCTGCTGCCCGCGAGCTCGGCGCCAGCCCTTCTCACACAAAGGCCAGCGTCTGCTTTGTCTACAGACCCCCCACAGCCAGCAGTCTGCCTCACCCTGATTTTCCACTCCAGGGCCCAGTGGGGCTCACCCAGAAATCCACGCTTGAGGCCAGCAGGCCTTGCTGTGTTCAGCGGGAACATGCCAGGGTCAGCTGGTCCTGGCTCTACACCGTTGCAGACCTGGCGCTGCCCCCACTGGGGAAGCCCCCGAGGCCCCCAGACACTGTGAAGGGGGCAGGAGCCACGCTGCACAAACCTGGGCCGGGCGTCAAACTGTGTGTTGGCTACGAGGGTGGCTGTGCCCTTTGCTCACCAGGCACAGTGGCTTGTGCGTGGAAGGTGCCAGCTCAGCAGCTGTTTCCATCACAAACTCTTCCGTGCATTCCCAGAAGCAGGGCAAGGGTGCTAGGGAGCCCCGGGGCCATCAGCCAGAGAGATCCGAGCACAAGGCAAGGCTGGACCAACACCACCAGGATGTCCCTCCCTTTGACACATTTTCCTTCTTTGCCCTGAAGTTTTTTGTTTTTTTTTTTAAAGATTTATTTATTTATTTATGTAAGCACCAGGTACAGTCAGAAGCGCGGGAGGGTGAGAGGATTCACCAGAGCCAGAGCGGGGAACAGAACAGGCAGACTGACGAAGTACACTGCTGAGGGGAGCAGCGGGCGGCAGGAGAGGTCTGCGCGCCATGTGGGACCCTCGCCTGAGGCCGGGGATCAAACCCGCGCTGCAGAGGCTGCGGGCAGCTTCGCAGCCCAGCGCTCAACCACTGCTCAAGCAGGGGAGGCCCTACCCTCTCTGGCCGCCACCTGGAGAGGCGTGGCCGCCCGCGCGTGGCCGGCTGTCACCTGTCCCCCACGGCGAATAAACCCAGCCAGGTCCTTGTCTCAGCCCAGGCTCCCCAGAAAACAGCGGGGGGCAGAGTAGGAATGTGAACTGGGAGGTGCACTCCCAGAGCAGCCAAAGGGAGGGAAGAATGGACTAGGAAGGAGAGCACGTCCAGAGGGTGGTCACAGCGTGACATGACGTCACGTGTGATTGCGTGTAATTGCTGTAACCCCATGTCATGTGCGGTCTGCCATGACGTAACAGGACACAAGCAGGTGTGAAGCCACAGCCCCTCCCGGGCGACTCGGAACAGCAGCTGAGCAGCTGGTTCCTTCCCACTTCCTGGCTCTCACTGTCCAAATCTGCTCCACGGGCACAAGCGCCCATTCCACCCTCCTGACCAGGCTTTCCTGGCCCGCTGGGCAGCCCGGGAGAGCACAGCCTTGGGTCATTTGGCCAGCACGGAGCCAGAGCTCCCAGCTCCGACGTGTCGCCCGAGGCAAGCCCAGCCTTGCCTACAAAGGGCTAGGAGAGGGGTCGTAGGCTCCGTTTGCTCAGACGCGGGTGTTCTGCTCCGATGCGATTAGCTGTGACTTTGTCTTTCCTGAACTGTCCTTACCTGGCTTGGGCAGATGCTATGATTGGCTCATCTGCACAGGAGGACCGACTGGCTCGTCCTGGAAAGGCCTGTTTTCTATTTTTCTTTTCCCTGGAGGAGTTTCTGAGAAACCGAAGCTGCCCCTTCCATGTTGGCAAAACTTCCCTTTCTGTTTGGCAACATTTTTTCTGCTGGTTCAGTGAATAGGGCCCAGAGATCACAGGGCTTCTGGCCTCCTGTGTGTTCCCCTGAGTCAACCGTAGCGATTGAGGTTTTCCCTTTTTTGGCCCAGCCTTGCCTGGCGCTGGGATCTCTCAGCCTGAAGGCGTGGCCTGGGTTGTCACGTTGTCTCTCATCGTGGCCTGGGTTGTCACCCGAGCCCCTTCGGCCGCAGCCTCATTCTCACGCCCGTTGCCATTGCTGCTTCCTGGGGTTCTTTCGCCTCCTCTGTGGTCGGAACACAGAGCTTCATCGGTTTTGTTCAATTTTTCAAGAATGACTCTCGACTCTGATCTTCCGAATGTGGGGCGTGCTGTTTTTTATTTCATTCTTTTCTGCTTGTATCATCACGTTCTTTCTTCCAGGTTTCTGTTTCTATTCCACTGTTAATCTTCTTCACTGCAATGGTGACTTGCTTATCTCAATTTTACTCATCAATGATCTGCAGCCAAATCCATATTTTTCTGCCCCTAACTCAGTTTCTTTCTTTCTTTTTTTTTTTGGTCTCTGGCCTGTGTCTCCTCAATGGCTTAGTTTCCTTCATCTCCCAAGTCTGGTGACATTAAAATTCCAAATAACCAGGGGCCTCCCTGGCGGTGCAAGGGATTAAGCACCACACTATGAAGCAATCCGCAGCCTCTGCAGCTGAGTTCGATCCCCGGCCAGGGAGATACCCACATGGTGCAGCAGACCTCGCCTGTCTCCCCGCTGCTCCCCTCAGCAGTGTATTTCAGTCAGTCTGCCTGTTCTGCTCCCCACTCTGTCTCTGGTGAATCCTCTCACCCCCCGCATCTCTGGCCTGTACCCCAGCTCTTGTATGCATAAATAAATAAATCTTTTTTAAAAAATTCCAAATAACCGTAACTCAAGGGTCTGGACAATTGGGATTTCAGCCCGGTGACAACCAGTCGCATCTTAATCGAACTAGAGAAGATTCTGCTGCTCTTAAGTCCCCAAATCTCCACTCTTGTTGAACAGCAGAGGTTCCAGAAGACAGACCTCCACTCATGGCCCAAGATGAGGAGCAGGATGCAGAAGAGGAGGGGGCTGTCAGCCACCTGGTGACCCCACGTTCCTCATCCCTGCCCTGCTCCTGAAGCCAAACTACAGGACACCAGCAAACCAGCAGAGAGCAGGAGGACTCATCGTGGGCCACTGGCCCTCGCCCCTGACAAACGGCGCAGGCCCTGTGGCCACAGGGCCAGGAGTTGGGTGGCCAGGGCAGAGCATGCGGGCCCGCAGGCCCTGTTCCTTCAAAGCCCCCGGCCCCCTGGGCAGAGGGGAGGGGCCTCTGAGAGCACTCGCCCGCCCTCAGGATGCGGTCTCCTGACCTGCTGCTGCCCTCCTCGACTCCCATCCCTGAGCTTTGGCTTTCGAGCGGCAAGTGGCCAGACCCCGGCTTTGGCAGCCATTTGTGTCAAGGAAATTTCCCCAAGGCTCTCCCCTGCACTTCCTCTAGCGGCCTTGGCTGGGCCTATGTCAAGTTCAGAGATTAACAAGACAAATTGAATTTCATGGGGCCCCCCTGGTGGCGCAAGGGGTTACGTCTGAGCACTATGAGCCTATCAGAGGCCACTGTAGCACAAGGGAGCTGACCCACATGGCGCAGCAGACCCCTCCTGTCTCCCCGCTGCTCCCCTCAGCAGTGGCCTTCAGTGGATCCGCCTGTTCTGCTCCTCACTCTGTCACTGGGGAGTCCTCCCATCTCCCCCTCCCCTGCACTTCTGGCCTGCACCCCAGTTCTTGTATGCATAAATAAAATAAATCTTTAAAATAAATTAAATTCCGTGCTCAAGGAGGCGGTGTGTGGAACAAGGAACCGAGTTAATGACTAAAACAGCCATCCCCGCAGTTTTCAGACGAGAGAGCAACACGTCAGGGACGAGCACATAGGACGGAGACATTCTGGAAAGCTCTGGTTTGGATGAGGAATTTAGGGAGCTAAGTGGAGCTTGTTCCCTGCCCCCATCCCGACCTTGATGCGGCGGGCACCCTCCATCCAGTCAGGGTGCCCTTCACAGAGACTTTATTCCCTGCCCTCCTGGGAACAGAAGGAGAGTCAGAGAAAACCCCTGCTTTTGGGAGGAAGGGAAATTAGGGGACCGCTCACTGGCAGACTGATTCTTTAATTCGAAAAATAATAATGTGCTACTTTGGCACATCTTGGGGTGCCTGACCTGGGACCCACAGTTTCTATTGATAGCATCCTCTTCTGTGGTCAGGCCACACCTGCAGGTTTCATTTTCAAGCAGTTTTCCGTGCTGAAGTCTTTGCCAGGCACGTGCAAGGGGCCCGCCCGTCCTGCCAGTGCCCCAGGCACCAGTGCTGGGTCAGGGAAGGGTGGGGAGTCTCTCCAGCGGGCACCAGTGCTGGGTCAGTGTGTGGGGGGGTCTCTCCAGTGGGCACCAGTGCTGGGTCAGTGTGGGGGGGGAGGGTCTCTCCAGCGGGCACCAGTGCTGGGTCAGTGGGGGGGTGGGGAGTCTCTCCAGCAGGCACCTGTGCTGGGTCAGCAGGTTCTCTCCCCTGGGTGGGTCAGCAGCAGGAAGCAAGCACGCATGCCGCCCCCAGCACTCACATTCACTCTTCATGGAGCGCAAAGCTCCTTTCACAAATTGGGGGGAGGTGAATATCAGAAACGCATTTCAAAACACATTGTGGAAGGGGGCTGTGTGGGGAGGTTGTGCCAGGGGAGAGGGCGCCAGTTCTCCTCCAGAGTGGATCATCTGCGGCGCGCTCACCCCTAACCTTCACCAGGCAGGAGATGCCCCCAGCGCCTGCACCGCAGGCCACAGCACGCGCAGATGCCACTCACGCGACGTGTCTCCATCACCAGCTGCATCCCGACCCACCGGGCTTGCCCCCGAAGCCCTACCTCCCCTTTCTAATCTCCAGCAGCCACCTCGGCTAAGGCTGCACCCCATGTGATCTTAGCGACTCATCAGTGTAATCATCCGAGGCCTCTAGCCAGAGGCTTTCCAGCACAAGACGTTCAGATTGTCTCACTTCGCTGTTTCTCAGCCAACCTTCTGAATATTCATGCGCACCTTTCAAGTTCAGCTCTTCCTGCGGCAGCCGAGCTGTTCGCGACACTCCTTGGCACAAGCCAGCCTCTTCCACGCCAGCGCCGCTCAGGCCACCCCAGTCAGACCGCCCCCCCTCCACCCGGCAGCTGTTGGGGAGCAAAGAAGCCATTGGTACCCCTCAGGTACTCCCAGGCTGGCAAGTAACCAAGCAAGCCTCAGAGAGATGGGCCCGAGGGGGAAGCTATGGGAAGCTGGAAGCCAGCACGCGTGCCCGTGGGCGTGGGCGTGGGAGACAGCCGGCCAGCCCGAGGACCATGCCACCCGGCTCCAGACCTCAGCCGGCGTGGGCAGCTGAGCGGACCAGGGGTCGGGGGCAGTGAGGGAGCTCCCAGGGAGGCACAGCAGAGACAGCAATGAGGGTGAAGTTCTACCTCCTCCAGGGAAGAGAGCAGATTAGTCTCCCCTGCACAGGCGGCAGACTCCCCGCCACCCAGCCCTCAGCGCCCCTGAAGCCCGCC
This sequence comes from Talpa occidentalis, assembly GCF_014898055.3. Classification (NCBI taxonomy): domain Eukaryota; kingdom Metazoa; phylum Chordata; class Mammalia; order Eulipotyphla; family Talpidae; genus Talpa; species Talpa occidentalis. The sequence continues at coordinate 1,244,260 of NW_023604295.1, forward strand.
CCCTCGGAAAGGCGGATTGGGCGTGGACAGCTCCTCCCCACTAGGCTCCCCTCTCCTGCAGGGTTTCCGTTTTTCAGTGGTTCTTGGTCACCCCCAATCTGAAAAGTGTCCACTGCTGGTCCTTTGCTCCCCTAAGTCATGTCACAGTGCTCCCCACGTCCCTGACTCACCGGCTTTCTGCTCTTGACAAGGGCAGCATTTCTAAGCACCTGGCCAAAGAGGGGGCTGCTGAACCCATTAATATGTAGAAACCGACCAGGTCCCAGTGTTAGTGCGGGTCCCCTCCGCCCCCACCCAACGCACACGTCCAATGCTAACTCCCGACATACGGAGACGCGGGCACTTGGGCAGGTAACTAGGCTGGGAAGGCGGCCCCCATGAGTGGGATCGGGGCCCTTATCACCCCAGCTCTTGCCCCTCCCTCGCTGAGGGCGCAGGGTGGAGGCCGCCCACGGCAAGAAGCAGACCCTCAGCACACACCCAGCACGTCGCTCTGCGGGCACCCGGTCCTGGACTTCAGCCTCCAGAACGGAGATACAGATTTCGCTCGTTTCAGCATTTTGTCACCGCGGCACAAGTGAACTCAGACAGAAATTGCAAAGCTGACATCTACAGACTGATTTCTTCAATGGAGCCAGGAAACCGCCTCCGAGCTGGCCCCAAGCCTTGGTCCTCGGGAGCCCAGGGGCAGACCACTGTGCGGGCACCCGGGGTCAGGAGGACTCGCGGCCTGAGCAGAGCCCGCAGCCACGGCCGTCACAGAGCGGGGGCTCCGTGGAAAGGGGAGGCTCCCTGTCCCGCGCCCCACCTACGGAAAGGGGTGCTGAGGGGCCAGGGGGGCTGGAGCATGCGGGGGGGCCCTGAAGAGACTCAGGAGGAGCCGGGGCAGCAGAGATGGGGCGGGAAGGAGGGGCTCTTGCTTCTAGGTCTTGAACTCGCACCAGGGACCTGGGGCGTGGCGGGAGTGCGTGGGGAGGACACTCGGGCCAAGTGACACGCGGAGCGCAGAGCAGCTGACAGCAGCAGCCCTGATCGCCCCGTGTGGCCTGACCTCGCCCTTCCTCCAGGACGTCTGCGGCGGCCGCCCGGGCAGCTGGAGCTTGTCAGCGCAGGTCGTTCTTTCTCCCTGTAAAACCTCCTGACTTTGTCCCTCCCTGGGGCACATTTTAGTTTTCCCCTGATTCTGTATCCCCCTAATTGCAATTTTTTGAACCCAAACATGCGTTGCCTTTTGAATTGCCTGCTGGATCTTCAGGGGACACCACTCAGCAGTGGATGCTGCTGGAACCGCTGCCTAGAAGAGGGGAAGCAGCTGTGGAACTGGTGCGGGAAACGCTGGGAGAGCCCCGAGGTGCGGGCCCGGCAAAGCCCACGGGGCCAGCAATGGATCCTTGGTTCTGGTGAGCGTGCAGAAAGGAGGCAGCCGCAGAGAAACCCCCGCCTTCTGAATAAGAATAATTCTTAAGGGCCTCCCTGGTGGCACAAGGGGTTAAGCACAGCGCTATGAAGCTACCTGCAGCCTCTGCAGCCCGAGTTCCATGCCCAGGCAGGTTGCTACCCACAGGGAGCAGCAGACCCCTCCTGTCTCGTCCTCTGCTCCCCTCAGCAGTGTGTTTCAGTCAGTCTGCCTGTTCTGCTCCCCGTTCTGTCTCTGGTGAATCCTCTCACCCCCCACATCTCTGGCCTGTGCCCCAGCTCTTGTGTGCATAAATAAATCTTTAAAAAAAAAAGAATAATTCTTAGTAAGAATAAGCCTTGTTAAAAAAGAAGCAACAGGGGCCTCCCTGGTGGCACAAGGGGTGAAGACACAACCTACGAGGCTTACTGCAGCCTCTGCAGCACGAGTTCAATCCCCGGCCACGGAACTACCCAGGTGGCACAGCAGACCCCTCCTGTCTCGTCCTCTGCTCCCCTCAGCAGTGTGTTCCAGTCAGTCGGCCTGTTCTGCTCCTGGCTCTGTCTCTGGTGGATCTCTCACCCCCCACCTCTCTGGCCTGCACCCCAGCTCCTGTGTGCATAAATCTTTTTTAAAAAACAAAAATAAAAGTAAAAAGCCACAGGTCCAAGATGGAACTGCTCGCGGCATCCCAACCCCCCCAACCCCGGCCTTCGTAGCGTCTCCTCGGCCCCTCAAGGTCAAGCCCAGAAGCAGAGACCTCGAGCTCGCCGGGGGGCACCGACGGGGACCCCTCGGCGGCGCAGGGGCCGTGCGCCCGAGCAGCCGGGCACCCACTCCCCGGGAGAGCCCGAGGGCCGCCCGAGCTTGACCTGGGCCGGGCGCCCAGAGCAGGGGCCCTCGGGGAGCGGCCGGGGCTCCCCGCCCGGAAGGACCCCCGCTCCGCGGCCGCCGGCTCCGGGGCTCCGCCTCCCTCGCCGCCCGGGCTGCGCCCCCGCACGCCCCCCGCGGGGTCCGCGGAGCGTTTCTGCGGGCGCCCCGGGCGGGTCCCCCGCAGGCCGCAGCGGCAGCCAGGCAGGCCCGGGGGCCCGGGGCGCCCCACGCAGACGGGGCCCGGGGGCCGCCGCGCAGGGGCCGGGGCGCGGGAGGCCGGCAGGGGGCGCCGGCGGGCGGCGCGCGGGCGCGAGGGGGAAGCCCCGCCCCCGCGCAGGCAGCGCCGCGCCCGATTGGGCCGCCGCGCCGCGGCGCGCGGCGGGGCGGGGCGGGGCGGGCGGCGTCGCGTCCGGGTGACGTCTCCCGCGGGCGTCGGGCTGGGTCGGCGGCGTCGGCGGCAGGGTCGGCGGCGGCGGGTGGGAAATGGCGGAGTACTTGGCCTCCATCTTCGGCACCGAGAAAGACAAGTGAGTGGCGCGGGCCGCCGGGCCCCGGGCGGGGGCGCGGGGCCGGGGGGCGCGGGGGCCGGCGGCGGCGGCGGCGCGGCGGCGGGGGGAGGGGCGGCGGCCTTCCGGCCTGGCGCCCTCGGGGACCGCGCCGCCGCGTGGGGCGCCGGGCGGGCGGGCGGCCCCCTCCCCCCCCCGCGCGGCCCCCCGTCCCCGCGCGGCCTCCCCGCCCGGCCTCCCGCTCTCCCGCGCGGCCCGCGCCGCCCGGAGTTGCGCCCAAGTTGTCGGCGGCCCCGGCCCCGCCCGAGCCCTCGGCGGCGAGGCGGGCGGGCGGGCGGGCGGCCGCGCGGGCCGGGCCGGGGCTGCGCCCCCCAGCGAGCCTGCGGCGCTCGGGGCGGCGCTCGGGCCTCCTGAGGCGACGGGGAGGGGAGGGGCTCGCGGACGCCGCGTGCGCCGGCCGCCCGGCCAGACCGAGGCTTCCAGGACACTTGAGGATGAAGCCCCGCCGTTGGGGAAGAGGGGTTTTTGTCTTCTTAAAGGTTGCGTGCCCCCCAACCTTCTGTTAGGTTACAAGTGCCCCCCAAATTGCCACTTCGCCACCTTGGCAGGTATTAAATTCCGGCACTTGAACCGACCTCAGGCGTTTTGAAGGATGGCTTAGTTTGAAAAACCTGAAGACTCAGCGTCCGTCTGAGGCGTTGGGGTCCTCAGGCGCCCTCTGGGGAGGCGCCGGGCTGTGTGAACGGCTTTGCACCCCAGCCCCTACGCTGTCAGAGGTGATGTTTTAACGCCGCTCTTCTAAACACTGTTTAAATTGTTTTCCAGGATGCAGCCTGTCTTGCAAAATGTCTTCTTTCATACACGATAGACTCTTCTGTGTTGCCGGGATAGGGGGTTACACTCTTTTCTAGAAAAACAAGACAGAATCATCAGTCAGGATTCCTCCAGAAGCATTTATTGGGGGTGAACACTCAGCCAGCTTTGGGGTCTCAGGATGGATAAAATTTGGATCATATTTCCAAGGAACTCCAGGAGGGAAGGGGAATACATGTCAAGTAAAGGAGGAGTAAAGGAAATGGATTAAAACTTACATACTTTGGAAGAGGTACACACCCTCCGTGCCCTGACTTCCCGGTAGTGGCCGCTTGGGTTTGAAGCTTGCCTTTAAATACATACTGTTGACGATACTGTACCATCTCTGGGGAGGGATGGATGGTCGGCCCCGCCCCTTGTGCGCCCTCCGGCCACTCCGTCTTACACCGCCTGCACCGGGGCTGCTGCTTTCTTGCTCCTGGGAAAGGCTGTATCAGGTAGTTTCTTCACTCCCCATGTCTCGTGCTACCTCAGAAGTTTGTTCAGTGGCATTTTATATTCCTACAGTAAATGAGCACGTTCCATCGCGTCAGGGTCACGAGTGGCTATGTCGGTTACCCCTCCTCACTGCGGGGAGACCCAGGGGGTCCATTTCCAGGAAGCAGAATCAACTGAAACACGAAGCCCTTTTTCTGCCCTTTTTCTTTTAATCCAAAATAACATGTAGGCCTCTACCAGTTAAAGTAATTAGCTGACTGTGAATTTGAAGTTGAGGACATTCTCTAAATCTAAACAGGGTTGACCTTTCTGAAGTACCTTCTCTGAGCTGATAAATCACAACATTCTCTCTGTCTTTTCATTTTGTTGCAGTAGTGTAGTGGGCATGTCACCAGATTTATTGCTAGGAAAGTTGTGACTGATGTACAGAATTCTAGCTGGGCATCATGGAATGAAAGCCATCTAAGGTTGCAAATATACATAGTGGCCATTTTCCTTGCCTGGTAAGTTCAGCCTTTCCCACTCATGCTGCCCAGGGGTAAGTGAACAGCTAGTCAGTCTTCACGCTCCATTGGGTTTCTCTGAGGCCTTCATTTTAATCCACTGCCTAAACAAACGGGTGCTCCGTTGAATTTACAGGACATCCCTGCCCCTTTTGCCTGTCTGCGAGCGGCCGCCAGTGAGCGCCGCGCCCTGCCTGCCCACTAGCTTGGACTCCATCTGGCGCCACAGCATCTGCGGTGCTGGGAGGGCTTTGTGACAGGGACAGAGGGTGGCCTGGAGAGGCCACAGAGGAACTACAGGCACATTGAGTTGCCTAAAACTTTTCAGTGTGTTGAAACGAAAATTATTTGCTTCGGATCTGTTTCTGGAAATTTCCTACTGGTCCAGTGTCTCAGCTAAGAGAACTGGACTTTGTTTTCTGTTTATTTGAATAATGATTGCATTTAATGAGCACACAGACCTTATATCCAGTTCTTGAGCCATGCCAGGTTGGCTTTTTCCATGTTTTGCTTGTGCCTTCTGAGACCCAGAGAGGCGTGGGTGACATGCCGCATCCAGGCAGCTCTCAGCAGAGTCGGGGTCTGGAGCCACCTTCCTCCCTGCGGGTGTCCCCGAGAGTTTCATCACGGCAGAGTGGAGAGCGGATATGTGGGCGTTCACTTTAGTTTTAGTTTAACATTCACTTAGCGGGCGAGAGCCGAGGAGATACATAAAAGTGGAGGTGATTTTAATGGAGCGGCAGCCTTTGAAAGTGCCCGAGCTTGTGCCAGCAGTTGGAGCGCAGCAGCCCCTTAAAGATGGGAAGAGGGGTGCCTCTCCCACTAAGACCTGCCTCTGCTCTCGTGATGTGAAGAGAGGTCGTTTGAGAGCACGTGTCACGTGGGGGCCGTGTTTCCAGCTGACTTCTTCCCAGCAAAATAATCGGCTCTTCTTTTCCCTTACAGAGTCAACTGTTCATTTTATTTCAAAATTGGAGCGTGTCGTCATGGAGACAGGTGCTCTCGGTTGCACAATAAACCGACCTTTAGCCAGGTTTGTTTGTTTTTTCTTTTAATTTTCTCTGTTTTCATGTAAACTGTCAAAACTCCATGTATTTTACAGAATAAGCAGGTCATTTTTTTTATTATTATTTTTCATTTGTGTCCATAAGTGTGTGCTTTTGTGTAGAGAGGAGGGAGCAGGCGAGCTACCCCGGGGGCGGTGTGAGCGTCACTGCTCCTGTCATGAGACACTGCTCACCTTCAAGCTTGTAGGCCCGCTGTTGGCCGTGGCCAGGCAGAGCAGTCCTTTTTTTTTTTTTTTTTTTTTTTCCCCAGGCCCCAGGAGGGGCCATGGGGCCTCTGCCCGCACGCACACAAACACCCACACACACTCACGCAGTGGAAGTCATCAGTCCCCTTGCAGAGATGCCAGTGGCTGTCACAGACCTGCGTTCCCGGGGTCAGGCCTCTTAGAGCCCTGTGGAGGAAGCAGCAGTTCCATTATGTCACAGCAGCAAAAAATAAGGCGCAAGAAATTGTGGGTCAGGGGCTGCCCTCCCTCAGTCAGTGCTAGATGGGCGGGAGAAGGCGCCTGGTGCCGGGCAGAGTCCCGCTGCGCCTGTCAGGGCCTTGGAGCCTGAAAAGCCTGCGCCGAGTCTCCACGCGCTGAGCGTCACTCTCCCTCCTTGGCTGCAGCAGGCCTAGGGCGCCTCTGGCCTCTCTGGGCTGAGCCCCTGGCGCTGCTGGCTCTGCTGGGGCCTGCAGCTTTCTGGTGATGCTGCTTAAACTTCAGGCAGAGGAGACGTGTGTATTTTCCTGTAAGTAGGAAAACTGGCCATGGGGCCAGAGCCCTTGTGCCTTCTCCCCACCCCCAGGAGTGCGGCTCTGAAGGGGCGCGTGACGGGTGTCCCCCCACGGCACTCCTGTGGTAGCTGGTAGAACGTGAATGTCTTTGAACATGTCTCTCTTAAATTTTAGATTGCCAGAGAACTTGCTTTAAAGTCTTTTTTTGAAATTGACTTTTAACATTCTGATTTATGAACTAAAGCTCCCCGACTCGGCCCATGGCCATAGACTGGCCAGCTGACCCACCGTCCCAGGTGGGAGTCCTTGGGGGGGTTACTGATATCGGGCTGAGAGAGAGAACTTGTCCCCCAAGTTAGTTTTCTTTCCACTTCCCAGAAATGCTCAGTCCATTTTTTCTGAGTCACTGATTCCCTCCTGAAGTGCTGTGGCGTCAGGTTGAGCACTGTGGGCCGAGCGCATGGCTTCCATGAAGTTTGGGGGTCGGATACATGCATTGATTTACCTGCCTTGTTTTGATTTGCTGCCTGGGTTGGTTTCCAGCCACCTCAGCGCCCCCGACTTCGGTGGGACCACAGCATTCCCTTGGTCAGTGACTCACTCATCCTCGCTGTTGGATCAGCCGGGAGATGCCGCCAGCGGGTTTCCCGCCGCGTGGCTGTGAGCGGAGCTTCTGAGAGTTGTCGCGCTCCACTGCTCCCCAGAAAACTGAGTCAGGTTGACTTTGGGAAACATCTGAACCCCCCAGGCTTTGTAAGTTTGGCTTGGCACAGGCCTCGCTTGCCTGGGGGATGCCTGCTCCCGTGCCCAGCGGGCCTTGGCCTGGGGAGCTCGCACCGCTACTCCCCCGCAGCGTGCTGGGAGCCGGCGGGTTGGAGAAACACAAAACTGCTGTGGAGACACATCTTAGTCAGACTAAACGTTGACTTTTTTCTAAATCTTGTGGTTTATTGGTTCTGCTGGTAAATCTGGCATATTTCAATTTGGGTTTCTTTTAAAGCTGCTTACAGTGATGTGGACGTTAAGATTCATGTGATGTATTAGCTACTAACTTAAACATGGTTTGTTTTTTCAGACAACTTGATTTTAAGAAGAACGGTACAATGTAAGGTTTCAAGTCTGCCTGATCCAGTTTAAAGCACAAGGGCTAAAAGGATTTTTTTTTTCCCTTAAAAGAAGGATCGGAAAGAGCAAATGTTTTAAGCTATTGTATTATGTAAACAGAGACCCACCAAGAACGTGTAAACACGGTGGTCAGGCCCCGGCCGTGGGAAACCCGCTGGGCACGCCCACGTCCTGCAGACCAGCGAGCCGGAGAGCTGCGTAGAGTTGACACGCATTTGGCTTCTTAAAAGTGACACTGCCCGGGGCGGGTATGAGGAGGCCGAGTCTCCCCGAGTCAGGTCTGCTGAGCGCGGACAGGGTTGGCGTTCTCTCCTGGCGTCACAGCGCTCGAGCGACACGGGGTTCGCAGAGTAGCCTTCATTCCTTCTTGGTTGCTGGCTGACTTGACCTAAGTCCCTGCTCAGACTCTGTTTTCATAATATGATGGTTTGGGTGTGCTCTTCACGGACAAGCATCTGCTTGCGGGGAGCGAGCGAGTGAGCGTTTAGCCATTGCAGACAAGTTGTCTCTTTGCAATTGTCTAATATATGCACAGCAGCCAGTAGAATTCCCCTTTTTATTTTTTTTTCCCCGCAGACCATCTTGATTCAAAACATCTATCGTAACCCCCAAAACAGTGCACAGACGGCTGACGGCTCACACTGTAAGTCCCACAGTTGGAGGAATTTTTTTAAAACAATGGTGTTAAAGAGCCCGCTCTTAATTGAGACAAACCACGTTGGCTTCTGAGCTGCTGACATAGAGCTGTTGCAAACAGGACAAGGTGACGGAGGTCCTTGGTCGCGCAGCCAGAGCTTGATACGTGCGCGGGGTCGGGAGGCCGTCCCGGCAGAGGCCACCACAGGCCTCCCCTTGGCTGCCCTTTGCCGCCCGGGGGTCCGTGCGTGGCGCTTGGTGGAGGCCGTCAGCCGATCACTGGTGTTCACAGTGACCGAACCCCGGGCACTTACTAAGTTCTTCCTGCGCAATTAAGAGTCTTAGGAATGATTAGGAAGCAACAAGGTAAGTCGCCCAGGAAGTGTGGGTTTATTTCACCTTCATGATTTTTCCTCTGGGAAGCAGAGATCTCATGATGTGCAACGATCGCGCTCCTCGTCCCACGTCGCCCCGCCCCGGCGGCGTTTGGCCTGCCTTAAAAGCTGGCGCGGCCGAGGGGCCTCGTCCGGGGCTTGCGGGCACCCGGTGCTCTGGCCGGGAAGGCGCGTGCCTGCCGCCCGAGGAGGAGCGCGATGTTGGCACACCATGGGATCTCTCTTGCCTCGCAGTGGTAGGGCGTCACGAGGCAGCCGTCACCGAGGCCGCACCGCAGCCTCCAGAGAAAATAACTTGCTCTTTTTTCAGCGCTGAGTCTCCACCGAAGCGATCGTCACAGGAAACGGCTAAGTGTTTACCTTTCATTTTCCGTAATATAAAGTTGTTGCGTTTTGTATTTCAGACCATTGCCCTCTTGAACATTTACCGTAACCCTCAAAACTCTTCCCAGTCTGCTGACGGTTTGCGCTGTAAGTTCCTCCAAGTCCCCTCCCCGGCTCCCTGGGCTTGCGCGTCAGAGCCCAGTGTTGGCTCCACCGGGTCTGCCGCTCAGTGTCACGGCCGCCCTCGGGGTGTCCAGAGCTCTCGCCCCGCCCCCACGAGGCCTCCGCTGAGGTGGGAGCTCCTGCCACTCGCTGGAGGAGACCAGACAGGAAAGGCGCCGGGCCCGGGGGGCTGCTGCCGCGCTCCCTACCTCCCTCTGGCCATCACCCAGGGGAGAAGACGCTGGAATTACAAGTCCCCTTAGAGTCCTCCCCGGGAGAGCGCAGCAGCGAACGTTTGTCTCGCTTGCAGGAACGTTAAAGAACCAAATTGTTCTCAAATGATTTGACTTAAAATTTTGCTTATTATACATTTCCCCCCTTCAGACGCCATTGTTTTAGAAGCTTCCCCAAAGAGGGGCTTCCTGTTTGCATGGACCCCTGAGCTTTCCTCAACCCCCGGCCCTGTGCCAACTCAGTTTGCCAGAACCTTCCCACAAGGGTCTCCGGCTTCAGGCGCAGTCACTAGATTCGGAGAGTAAAGGGTTCCTTGGGGAGAAACGATGCAACCTGAGTGTTGATGGACGTGCCCCCGCCTTCCCTACTGGGAGACACCGGCTCGAGTCCCGCGCGCTGGTGCGCGGAGGCCCGTCCTGGAGCAGGGTGCATGCTGGTGTCGGGGGAGTGGAGGAAGGGCACCGGGCTCCTGTGACGTTCAGGCCTCCGCACCCCCGGGCACCCGCTGTGCGCTCCTGGAGGGGCGCGGCCGAGCCCTCGGGGCGGAGACTGACCCACACTGGGTGGTGGTCTCAGCTGGTTCCACCCCTGCTCCCCAGCAGGGAGGCTCGGGTTGCCCCGCAGTGCACGCTACCTGTGCCTGGCGGGGTGCGTCCTGCTGCCGAGCTGACCTGCCAGAGCGCCTCCCTCAGCAGTGTAGCCCTGGGCCTGGTTTTGCTTTGTTTTATTGTTTTTTTTTTTTTTAAGACTAAGACTATTGGGTGGAGGGGGTGGTTCGCCTGGCGCTGGCAGGAGTGGAGGGGTAGGTGAGGAGCAACCAGCAGACGCCCTGCGGTTTCCGCCGGGTCGGCGCGGGGAGGGGCCGGGCCAGCCCCATGTCTCACGTGCACGTGCCCCAGAAGGGCCCGCTCTGCCGTGTGCGTGTTCCTGTTCCAGGGCCACCTTGTCCGACTAAGTGGGGTCCAGGTCTCGGCCTAGGAAGGGAGTCGATTTCACCTGTTAGCCTGAAATGCGGGCGTCGACCCTTCATGGTTACAGCCGGCCAGGTTACCAGTTTCTCCAAACGGTCGCTTTTTTGACACAATCCTCTCCCTGTGTAAATAACCTTTTTTACGCTTGGATCGAACAAATGCGGGCCCTAGCTTAAAAATGCTGGTGTCAGAAAACTTTCCTGTTTTTCAAGTTGTGCTATTTAAAGTCATGTCAAGTCATTCTTTTCTTAGTTGACCGGTTTTCTAATCTGCCGCTCAAGTCCTTTTGAGCGGCTCGGAATTTTTAGGCAGCGCACGGGCGCTAGAGCACGTCCGCAGGCCACGGCGGCTGCGCGCTTCTGTCTGAGGCAGCGGACGGCAGCGGCCCCCGCACCGCGCTTTAACTCGGTCCTGCTGGCGCTCTGGGCGTGTGGCTGTAGGGGAGGCGAGCTGGCCGCTGCCGTCCAGTCGTTCGTAGGCCTTGGGTCTGAAGCGAACTGGCTTCCTGGGGTTTCCAAGGTAGCTAAAATGGAACGGCCCCACCCAGCATAAGTTAGCGCGTGACCCCGCGACCTCCGAATCCAGGTGGGGTCCGTGCCCAACCCCGGGCAGCACGGGGCCTGGGCAGACCCGGGCCAGGGTGTCTGTTGAGTTGTCGGGCCGTCGTGGCCCTCGCGGGCTTCCCCGCCCGCGGCCAGCTCTGTGACCCCGCAGCTTCAGGCTCGGGGGCTGGGGCCTGGCGGCAAGACCGGCAGGAAGGCGGGGGAGGCGCGCTTGCACGCGAGCCACCGCGGCGCGGACGCCAGCCTCAGTGCGCAGGAGCCGCGGAGAAGCGTGCAGCTGGCGGAGAGACTTCCGGAATAAAAGGAGAGTGCTTTCCTCAACAAAGCATCGTAGCTCGCTCGCCGAGGGCGTCAGCACGCGGCCGTGCCGGCGGCCCGGGCGTTCACGGTCGTGTGGGTTTTAATCGCATCAGAGAGGATTTCCGAGCGCGCTGTGCGGCCGACACTGGGAAGGAGGCTAGTCAGGAACACGCTCTCGCCACCCTGGCTTCGGCTTGTCTGAGCCCGATGAGAAAGTCAGTGAGACGCTCTGGCGTCTCTTCAATCCTAAGAGAAAATTTCCATTGACGCGAGAGTCGCCTTCCTGAGAACACGGCCCTGGGATGCAGATTAAAACTCGTCGTGATCTTACTGTTTTGGTAGCCAGGAGTGAGCCCGCCACGCGGGCACTTAAGGCTCGGCCACGCCGGAGCCTGCGCCGCCAGCCGTGCGGCCTCGCGTGCTGTGTGTCTTCTCTGGAGCGGAATGTGTGTGGCTTAGCAGTGGGGGCGCGGGGGCGCCGTGCTAACCCGCAAGGTGTCTGTCGCCCGCAGGCGCCGTGAGCGACGTGGAGATGCAGGAGCACTACGACGAGTTCTTCGAGGTGAGGGGGGCTGGCCCGCCTGTCGGGGGACTGAGCCGCGTCCGAGTGCCCCGAGTTGTGGTCGCGGTCGCGCGCATCCCTTGCGCAAACCCTACATCTCTGTCCCGCCAGGAGGTCTTCACGGAGATGGAGGAGAAGTACGGCGAGGTGGAGGAGATGAACGTCTGTGACAACCTGGGGGACCACCTGGTGGGCAACGTGTACGTCAAGGTAGGCACCGCTGCCCGCCCCAGCGTGGGGCCGCCCTTGCTCTGAGGGTCGGCAGCACCCTGGGCCCGGGGAAAGCGGGGGCGCTGGGCCGTTCGTTTCTCGTCAGTAAAACTGCCCGCCCTGGCGCGCCCGTGCGCGTGCCCCTAGCCACGGCACTCGGAGGCCGGGCTGCTCTGCAGCCAGCGCAGCGGCGTCGGGGCGCGCCCCGGTGGAGGGGCCCCTGGGCCTTGAGCCGCCTCGCGCACGCGAGGTCTGGGCAAGCACTTCCGTTTGCACTTGGCAGTTTCGCCGCGAAGAAGACGCGGAAAAGGCTGTGATCGACCTGAACAACCGCTGGTTCAACGGGCAGCCAATCCACGCCGAGCTCTCCCCGGTCACAGACTTCCGGGAAGCCTGCTGCCGCCAGTACGAGATGGGGTAGGTGCCCGCTCGGCGGGGCCGCGGGCTCAGGGCCGCGGGGGAGCCGTGAGCCCTGGTCACAGCGTGTGCTTCCCCCGCAGCGAGTGCACGCGCGGCGGCTTCTGCAACTTCATGCACTTGAAGCCCATCTCGAGAGAGCTGCGGCGGGAGCTGTACGGGCGCCGGCGCAAGAAGTGAGTGCGGGGGGCAGAGGCCTTGTGCTCCGGGAGAGGCGGGTGCGGGGGATTGAATCGAGGGCAGCTTGTTCCCTTAGGTGTCCCGCCCCTTCACCCGTGGGTTTCTTTGGGTCTCGTGGGTTGGTTGGTCTAGGGAGGCTCGTGTCAGAGGAGTGGCGGTGCCCGCGGGGCCGGGACAGCTGTGCCCGCGGGTGCGCACGACGGGGCGGGCGGCGTGCAGTCAGAGCCCGGGTGCCGGCACTCCCGGGTCCCCTGGTTTAGCTGTCCGTTGGCCCCAGCGGTCCTCGGCCCCCGCGGATGGCAGACTGGCGGGGCGGGCGGCTCCCCTGGCCCCGGAAGGCCCCCCCGGCCCCTGGCTGGCGGGCCTGTCTGCCGCGGTCACGGCTCCCTGCCCCCGAGGTGGCCCGGCCGGGCGCCGCAGCCAGTTCGAGGTTCCCGCTCGCCTCTGAGGTCGGGGCGCTGCTGCCCCGGCTGCGGGCATCTGCTCGGCCTTCACCGTGGGTCTCTTCTCCTGCAGGCACCGGTCCCGGTCCCGGTCCCGGGAGAGGCGCTCTCGCTCTCGAGACCGCGGTCGTGGCGGCGGCGGCGGCGGTGGTGGCGGCGGCCGGGAGCGCGACAGGAGGCGGTCGCGGGATCGCGAGCGCTCGGGGCGGTTCTGAGCCTGCCCGTGCCCGGTGTCCGCGCGGGAGCGCCGCCCACTGACCAAACAAGTTCCTATCGGGGGTTTTTTAAAAAACAAAAAAAATACAAAGATGGGTTTCTGAATAAAATTTGTAGTGACGCAGGGTCCCTGGCGTGGCTGTTCCTGGGGGCGCTCGGGGCCCGGGAGCCTTGGGGCCGTTTCCAGTTCTCGGCCGTGACCCTTGTCTGCTGAGGCGGTGCCCGAGCAGGCCACCTGGCGTGGGCGCTGCCAGGTCTCCCCAGCCCCGCTCTGTGCTGTTTGGGGGCCGCCCCTCCCAGAGCCAGCCTGGTGCCGCTGCCCAGCCCCTCCGCCAGCAGGCCCTGTGGGGTTTCGGGCAGTCACCCAGGCGAGCTTGACCACCGGGCCTGGCGCTGAGCCACGTGGGCAGGGTGGACACACGGGTCCCCGGGGCAGTCCTGGCCCCCAGCGCTCCTGGGCCGGCGGGGCCGCTTCAGAGCGGCGCAGTCACTCGGGAGGGAGGAGCCTTGAGCGTCCAGCGAAGTCCGAGGGGTGGGGTGCTCAGAGGGTCCCTCTGTGGGACCTGAGTCCCTCGGCGTGGGCGGTGCTGCGGCGGCTCCGGGTGTGAGCCAGGACGGAGCAGACACTGAGGCTTCGCGGTCGCCCTGAAGCAAGAGCCCGCCGCTCCCCGGCAGTGTCTTGGGTCCATCTGCCGCTCCGCTCCCCGCCCTGCCTGGTGAGTCCCCTCACCCGTCCCCCCACCTCTGGCCCGTCCCCCAGCTCCTGTATAAAAATTAATCTGAAAAGGACTTGGAGCCAAGCACCCCCTGCTGGCCACCCGCCCTCTCCAGCCAGGGCCGCGCGACACCCCGCCTGGGGGCCCGCGTCGGCCATGGCTTCCCGGCCCCCTGTCCGAGGAGAGTGAGGGCGCCACAAGGAGGCGGCAGTGACTGCCGCGTCCCCCCACCCCGCGCGGGGGGCCCTCCACCCCCCACGCTGCGCCCGGAGGCCTCGCGGCCCAGGTGGTCCAAGCAAGCTCGCTGTGTGTGTGCATGGCTTGGGGGCGCGCCCCCTTCTTCCCCTCTCAGCGTGGGGGGCGGAAGGAAAGCACCCTCCGGCCCTGAGGGCCCCCGGGGCGGGAGGCCGGCAGCCCCGTGGGGCGGTGACGCGGGGCCAGACCAACAGAACGCGTCTCCACGCATCACTCCTCCACACTCGCGTTGGGGCGGCCTCCCCGCCTCCCGCAGGCCTTCCGGGGTTCGAGGCTTTCAGCCCAGGCCCAGTCCGCCGGGGACGCTGACCTGGTGGCCCGGGGGCTCTCGACTTGCTCTCCTCCGATTCCACGCCCTCAGAGAGGGCTGGGCCCCGGACAGCCGCCCCCGCGCCCAAGCAGAGCGGGCTGCCTCCCAGGCCCTCCTCACCTCGCCCTCTCAACGCTCCCTCCGGGCGCCTCATTTCTGCATTTGCTTGGCACGGGCTGGGGGCGGGCAGCCACAGGCCCGGCCAGCACCCTGGGGTGCAGCGGCTTGCCTGCCATCGCCAAAGGCAAAATGGAGGACGAGCCTCCTGAGTGCGCAGTGTTCCAGCTGGCACTGCGGGGCAGGAGCAAGCCAGGCCTCCACCCTGGGAGGCGGCCTGCGAGCCGGTGCTTGGGAGGCAGGGCCGCGAGCCACAGCGGCTGGTCCTGCCGGCGGGAGCCCGGGGGCCACGGGAACATGGGCCGAGGCGGCTGCGCTGACGTGGCACGGGCGGGAGGGGGAGCCACGTGGGTGGGACCCGCTCGGTCGGACCCTCCGTCCCGCGCCGCGCCCAGCCTCCCGGGACGAGGACAAGCAGCGCTGGAGACGCGGAGTGGCCCGGCCGGCTGTCCCGGGGCCAGTGACGGACACAGGCAAAGAGGAGGAGCCAGGTGTACCCCTGCCCGGGCCAGGCCGCACCCCCGCCCCCCGCGGGCCCAGGCCCACCAGCAGGGCGGCCTCGCAGGCCTTGGGCCCGAGGGGCGCTTTTGAGGCCGTTTATTTCTCCTCTGGGAGAGCGGCCTTTGCCCGCTGCAGGAAACGAGGGCGCCCTGGAGCAATCCCGGCCCGGGCGCCACACGCGCCGCAGCTGCGGGGCTCCCCGCTCCGAGACGAGCCGGACCCTGAACAAAAACCTCGACTTCGAGACGGGCCGGGTTCCGCCGCGGCGCCATCTGCGCTGCTCCTGCATCCTCGAGTCCCCAGGGTGCCTGCGGGCCTCAGCAACCAATCCCCCCGCCCCCCCACGCACACACACAGCGGAGAAGGACCGAGGCAGGCGGCCCCCCGCCAGCAGCGCCTGTCCGGCCCGGCCTCCCGCGCTGACCCAGGCGACAGCCCTCAGCGTCTGAGCTGCCGCTGTGCCTCCTTGCGTCCCGGCCCTGGGCACCTCCCGCGTCGACCGGGCTCCTGCTTTCTAACTGTACCCCGGGACCGTCGCTCCTGCACCGCGCCCCGGTGTCTGCGCAGGCCAGCTTGTGTTGGACGTGGCTGCCGCACGGCGCTGGAAGCACATGGGGTCGGACAGGAGGGGGCAGGGGAGCAAGGTGCTGCACGGGGGAGCAGCAGGGAGCACGGGGAGGGGCGCTGCAGGCCCAGGGGCGGGCGAGCGGGCTGTTTCCCAGGGGCGAAACAGCCCTCGTTTCCCGCCCTCCCCGGCTCCCAGCGCCCTCCCATCCTGGCCAGAGAGCCCCTGCGGCCGCAGCCTCTGCTGGGGATGAGGCCGGGACCACCAAAAGGCCGTCCCTCGGGGCTGCGGTCCAGGAGGGGTCCTGGGACTCTTGGGGTGACAGCACCTTCCAGGGTGCATGAAGCCCCCGGGGGCAGAGAGCGGGCCGGGGCCCAGTGCGTGGGCAACCGGCATTCCACGCCAAGTCCAGGCAGGCTGGTTTGTGCGGGCGCCTGGCTGCACGCCGGGGGGCGGGGGGGGGCGGCTGGGGGCCCTCGGCGCCTGAGCGTTCCTCCAGCTCCCTGACGGCCAGCAGGGAAGGGCAGGTCCCCTCAGACACAGCAGCAGCTCCCCGCGGGGGCCGCCGGCCTATCTCTCAGCAGGGGCCTGTTCTGGCCTCACCGTTTTTAAGATCAAGTGGCTTATCTTTCTCTGACTTGTTTCTGGAGTTTCGTCTGTTGTCTGAAGATGGGCGCCCGTGTCACCAGCGTCACCCAGTCTGGCTCTGCCCCCTTCCTGGTGTTTGGCCAACACGCCACGTTGCCCAGCCACAGCCAGTCGGGCGATCTCACCCCTGTGGACGCGCTTTAGCCCCGTCCTGCCACCTATGTCTGCCGTGCTGCCCCTCGGCCTCCCGTCACCCGTGTGTTCACCCGTGTGGTCACCCGTGTGCGGCACGAGGCCAACGCCCGCCCACACAGACGGCCGCTGACAGCACCCGGTGTCAGAGCCGCCTTCCCTGCCGCGCGGGGGGAGGCCCCATGCGCAGACACGCCCATCGCCGGGCCGTCCCCTGTCCGGCTCTCTCACGCTCCACGACGACGCAGCACCCACACGGCGAGGCCGTGCCCGGCGTCCCTGCCCCTCCCAGGCGCAGCTGTGGCGGGTGACGCGGCCTTGACCCTATTTCTCCACCGCAGGACGCCAGCCGTTTGGGAGAGGAGGGCCTGGCTCGCCCGCCTCCCGCCCTCGGCCAGCGTCAGCTGGCGCCAGGTGACCGCCCGCTCGGGTTGCCCGGGCCAGGCGAGGGCCGAGGGGCGCCACAGGCTCTTTGCGCCTTAACACTGAACCCGCCTTCTCCGTCGGCGGCGTCCATGACGGTCGACGAAGTCGATGAAGTCCGAGGGTCAAAGCACAGGGAGCCCCTCACACCCCACACCTGACCCACCAGCAAGGCTGCGGCCCAGCGAGGCTGCCCAGCAGCTGTGCCAGAGGCCGGGGGAGACGTTCCCAAGAATGGTCCCCTGCGGGCCTCCCCGGTGGCGCAGCGGTTGAGTGCTGGGTTACGAAGCTGCCTGCGGCCTCTGCGGCGCCGGTTCGATCCCCGGCTGCTCCCCGGCCCCCGGCAGGGGTCCCGCATGGCGCGCAGACCTCTCCTGCCGCCCGCTGCTCCCCTCAGCAGTGTCCTTCGGTCCTTCTGCCTGCCCTGCTCCCCGCTCCGGCTCTGGTGAATTCTCTCACCCTCCCGCGCTTCTGACTGCACCCAGTGCATGTGTAAACAGAACAAACAAACAAAACAAATAAATAAAGAAATAAACATGCCTCTATAAAAAAAAAAAAAAAAAGAATGGTCCCCTGCGCAATGGAGGCTTCTCCAGCAAACAGCCCTGGGGCCCACAGGCGGCTGCCTCCCCTGCTCCTGCTCTAGGGGCAGCAGGACAGGCCTGAGGGCAGCCCCCGCCTCCACCTGGCCTCTCGGGAGACGCGCCTGCCCGGAGACCCAGCAGGACAGCCCGGAGGTCAGCCTGCCCCCACTGGGGTCCCGCTGGACGCCCCAGGAGCCAGTGAGCTTGGCGCTGAGGGAGGGCCTGCCCCCCGGCCCCTGTGCCCCTTGGGACCGGCTGCTGAAGCAAGGACAAGCTCTGCACCCTAGAGGGGCCTCCCACACAAACACCATTTCCTGTCCAGGCGGGGCCAGGAGTCCAGGGCTCTGGGCTATCCGCCTGGCGCTTCCCCGAGGAGCAGGTCCCACCTGAGAACTTTGGACTTGGGATCCCCCCAGCGCCCGCGGACAAACCTGCAGACACCTGCTTGAAATCCCAGCTCTTTTTTCAAACGCGTCGAATCACGTGAAGTTGCCGTTGTTGGCCAGTCAGGAAAAGCAAACAAATCGTTTCACATGGTTCAACTGACACCCCAAAGTGTTTGTGGGCGGCCAAGACATTCAGCAGGAGCAGAGACGCAGGGGCCACCACGGGGCCGCATCCTGACTCTGCTCCCCGAGTCTGTGAGCCCAGACAAGTCCCTCCACCTGCCCGTGCCCCGTGTCACCTCTGGACGGGGTCAGCCAGCACCGGCGCTGGTGGCTCTGGGGCCCCAACTAACGTGGCTGGGTTCTCAGCACAGGGTCTGCAGAGCAAGGTCTGCCGTGTGGCCATGGCCACGGCGGCTGTGACAGGTGGGGGCCAGGCAGGGGGCCAGGCAGGGCCCTGGGAGGCCCGTGTCACAGAGGGAGGAGCTGACGGTGTAGGGAGCACTTGCCTCGGACTCTGGAAATGACCAGTCATTGCTGAAAGGGGAAACAGACCTGGACACCCCACATTCACGGCCCCGCAGACTTACTCCCCAAATCGAAAAGAACAAAATACTTAAGGGGTGAGTTTAACAAAGGAAGTACAAGAGCTGAACCCCGGGAACGGCGGGACGTCGCTAAGAGAAACGAAAGACCAAAGACGAGCGGAGACAGGAAGACGCGCGGGCCGCGGAGCCGGGTCTCTGCCCGCAGTGGCCCGGGCAGTGTCCAGTAGCGGCGGCCCCGCGCACCTGGCAGTCTTCACACAAAGGGAAAGGCTGACCCCAAGGCCCGGGCCAGCGGCGGGCGCCCCACATCGGCGAGCCAGGCGGGAGCAGGAGCAAGCGGGGACACAATGACAGTGACGGGACGATGCGGCGCTGGCCAAGGCCCAACACGAGGCCGCGCGAGGGGCCGATGCCCCAGAAATAAGGCCTCATCCGGCCGCCTGAGTCTACAGCCCCTGGGGGAGAGGGGCCTGCTCAGGCCGGGAACCAGCTCTGCGCCTGGGGGCGAAGGCGGGTCTTCCACACAAAGGCAGCGTGAAAATGGCCCATTATGAGGCCGGAAAACACATTCAAGGGAAGAGAGAGGCCGCTGGGGGGACTTCTCGGCCTGTGAAGCTGCCGCAGCCTCTGCAGCACGAGTTCCATCCCCGCCCCGGGGAGCAACCACAGCCGCAGGCCTCTCCTGCCTCCCCGCTGCTCCCCTCAGCAGGGGATTTCAGGGGATCCACCTGTTCTGCTCCCCACTCTGTCTCTGGGGCGTCGTCTCACCCCCCACGCCTCTGGCCTGCACCCCAGCTCTTGTGTGCATGAATAAATAAATCTTAAAAAAAAAACAAGTCCGTGCCGGTGCCGCGCGGTCAGAAGTGGACAGACGGGGAAGGGGCACTCGCGGGCCTCCGCCGCGCCCAGGCCTCCCCCGACACAGCAGCCGCCGGGCGGGGCGGGGCGGGGCGGGGCGGGGCGGGGCGGGCAGCACCGAGCAGATGATTCTCCGAGGAGGTCGCAGTGAGCGCGTGAGGACGGGGCACCCCGGCCGTGCCGGGAAGGGCAGATGGGACACCGGAGGGCAGGCTCCCCGGGGGTGCCCCAAGCACAGGCAGGCTGCGGGGCTCCCGCCCACACCTGGGGTGCATGAGGCTCCCGCCGCTGTGGGGGCCGGAGGCCCGTTTCTCAACAGGCTAAACAGCAGGGCCTCGACCCCGCCGCGCCACCCCCAGGGCCCACCCCGGGGGGACATCCGAAAACAGGAACGTGCCCACAAGGCACTGCCTCGCGGCACCACACCCGCTGACCCGGGCCGGAGTCCAGCCTCACACTGCACTTCCCTGGCCTGTGAGAACGCACGCAGCCCTGCTGGGGCTCCCGCGCCCCCCACCCTGCGACAGCCGGTCCCCCCGCCCCCCTTGAAGGCTGGTCTCCGCCCCCGCCCCTTGACAGCCTGTCCCCGCGCCCCCCATGATGGGGAAGGTCCCCACCCCGCCCCCACGGCCAGTCCCCGCGCCCCACTTAGGACGCAGACTGGCTGACTCTGGATCGGGTCATAGTTTTGTATCAATGGTCACCCCATTAGTTCATCTTTCAGCACCTCATTGATTTTGAGCCTTTTAGCTTAATTCTTGAAGCTGACGGTGTGTTGCGACTTTGGGAAACAATTTTGTTTTTAGGAAACACACAGGAAGAATTTAGCGGCAGTTGCGTGTCTGTAACTACTGTGAGACCCCCAGAAAGCCAGACGGACGGACAGACAGGAGACAGGTGGGTAGTAGGTGACGGCCAGAGGGTCGGTGGCTGCTGGGAGGATGGACAGACGGCAGAGGACACACACGCACACAGAGAGAATGTAATAAAAGGATGTTTGTGTGTTTTTTTAAGATGTATTTATTTGTGCACACAAGAGCTGGGGTGCAGGCCAGAGGCGTGGGGGGTGAGAGTGTTATAGGGCAGCCCCGATATTGAAGGGGTTCCTGGCTGTGGGTCCTCACCCGCGCGCTTACAAGGGACTTAGGAATACTCCACGGCAGGCACACACAGAAGGTTCATAAAAGGTTTATTGACAAGGGAAAAGGAAAGAAGGAAAATGGACAACTCAGGGAGAAAATAGGGAAATAAAGTCTTTCATGCGTCCTACCCGATCCGCCGACCTGGAAACCCAAAGGCACTCTCAGCTGGCCGGACGCTGCGAGCTGGCGGAGAGCCAACATGGGGGACCCCCCCAAAGCCCACGTGTCTGCCTTTATACCAACCTGGCTGCTGAACCCCACCCTCAGGTCCCAGCCACCTTCCCTGGGGTGGGGATGGGATGTGGAGTTCCCAGTGTCTTTGGCTTTGGCCTGGGGTGGGGGTGGAGGCCACAAAGCCGGCATGGAATGAGCTTTAGGACAGCCTTTTCCCCCTAACAGGAGGACTCCCCAGAGACAGAGTGGGGAGCAGGACAGGCGATCTACTGAAGTCCACCGCTGAGGGGAGCAGCGGGGAGCAGGGGAGGCCTGCCGCGCCGTGTGGGTAGCTCCCTGGCTGGCCAGAGACGGAGCCCGCGCTGCAGAGGCTGCGCTAACCCGCTGCGCCCCCAGGCCGGTAACATAAAGTTTCCATCTGGGAAGCGGACGGAGGGCAGCCGGGGATCCCCTGCGCTGTTCTCGCTGCTTCTGGACAGGCTGGACACAAACATGCTACACTGGGCGTCCCTGACAGGCGGAGCCTCAAGCGCTGCCCCCCAGGCCTGGGGCAGGAGCCGGAATGTAGGGGCTCCCCGCCCCAGCTCCTCCAGGCTGGGTGCGGCGCCCTCCCTCCTGCATCCTTCCATCCCAGGGGCCCCTGTGCAGACAGCCCGGGCCGCACGCCCGGATTCCAGGGCTGCGGGAGATCAGGGTGTGGGGCGGACGGGGGTCGGGCGAGGGTGGGGGGGCCCCCACCTGGAACGGATGACGCGGCTGAGCCAAAGCTCCCAGCCCAGACATGGGCGCCCGCGTCCCTGGCCGCCCGCTCGGACCCAAGGCCGCCTGTCCGACCCCTGCTCCTGGCTGCGGCCGCCCCTGCCCCGGGGTTCTGGTTCCTGCCCCTGGGGGTGCCGCCCCCCCCAACAAGAGGAGGGTCCTGGGGCAGCGCCAGGGTCACGTGCAGAGACTTTGACGACCTGCGCTCCCGCCCCCCAACCCGTGGGCTGCGGCCTCGAGTGTCCACCGTGGCCGCGGGGCGCCCGGCCTGCGCCCACCCAGGGCTGCTTCTGGGCCCCCCGCGGCCCCTGGCCGTTCCCCGGGCGCCCGGGCGCGGGAGGCGCAGGGAGGCGGCGGGAGGCTCCAGGGGTGCGTTGGGGCCGCTGGAGGCGCCCCGCAGGCCGGGGCCCCCCGACCGCCCCTCGCTGGCCGCGCGGGCCGGGCCGGGCCAGGCCGGAGCGTCTGTCCCAGCGCGGTGCCGCCCTCGGCCCAGGTCGCGGCTCAGCCCCCGGGGACGGCCGGGCAGCGCCCCAGAAGCCGGAGGGGGCGGGGAGGCCCCGGGGAGCAGCCCCGCCCCCCAGGGGACACGTTTCCGAGCGCGTCGACAACGGTCATCGCACCCCGCAGGGGGCCGCGGCCGGGCAGGACGGACGGGCGGACGGACGGACAGCGGGCACCGGCGTCCACCGCCGCGGGGTGCGGGGAGGGGCGGGGTCCGGGGGGGAGGGGCGGGGCGGGGTCCGGGGGGGAGGGGCGGGGTCCCCGCGGGGCGGGGGCGGGGCGGGGTCCCCGGGGTGGGCGGGGTCTCGGGCGGCGTTGGGGGCGGGGCGAGCGGGCCGGGCTCGGCCCCGGGATTGGCCGGCGCCGGCCCCCGCCCCCGCCGTCCGCCAATCGCCTCCGCCGCCCCCGCCCCGCCCCCGCCCCCCGCCCCGCCCCCGCCCCCCGCCCCGGGTCCGGGTCCCGCAGCCGCCGCTCGCCGCCCGCCCGCCCGCCCGCCCGCCGCCGCCGCGTCCAGGTGAGCCCCCGCCTCGTCCCGGGCCGCGGGGCCCCAGCCCCCCGGGGCCCCCCGGGCCCCCCCGGGCCGGTCCCCCGCCGGAGCGGGGCCGGAGCGTGCACGTGGCCTGCGCCCCCCGGGGCGCCCCAAGTCCCCGCGCGGAGCGGCCGGGCCGGGCCGGGGCTGCTCGGGGCGCGGGGCTCGCGGAGCGCGCTCTGCCCGGAGGGGCGGGGGGCGCCTCCGCCGCGTCCTGGAAGCGGGGTGCCGGCCCCCCCAGCCCGGCCGGCGGAGCGGACGGCGGGAGGGGCGGGGGGGGCGCAGGGCCCTCGCCCCCGAGCGCGGCTCGGGCGTCTCCCCAGAGCCGGCCCCCGTGTCGCTCCCTCCCGCGGGCGGGCCCCGAGGCCTCCAGATGCACTGTGGGGTCCCCGTGTCCCCCTGGAGTCCCCCCTTTTCAGCGGGAGCCGCCCTGAGGGCCCTCGGCCTTCGCCCGTGCCCCCTGGGCGCGCCCTGGGGTGTCGTGGCCGCGGGAGGCCTAAGGTGCGGCGGGAGTCCGGGAGCGCGCGCCAGGTGAGCGCCAGGTGAGGCCAGGTGAGGCCAGGTGAGCCCCCCCCCCCCCCCGACGCACCTGCGTCGCGGGGCGGGGCGGGGCGGCGCGGCGCGGCCGCGGGTAGGATCCCTGCGCCGCAGGGGCCGCCGGGTTCCTTTGGCTTCTGGGGCGCCCTGGTCAGTTTCCATCTGCGCGCCCCGCAGTCCCGCCGGGTCACAGGTTGCGCCAGAGCCGGGCAGGCCGCCGAGGAGGCGGCCGCAGCCGGGGCGCCTGGGCATCTGCTCAGCCCGGGCCTGTCGGGCTGGGCGGGTCACCAGGCCCAGAGCCACCCCCTCCCCATCACCCCAGGGCAGAGCCAGGTGGGGGGTCGCTGTCCCGCCTGAGGCGGAGGCGCCGTGGGCAGCCCCGCGGCTTGGGGCGCTGATGGGGGCTGAGCTGGAGGAGTCGTGAGTCCAAGACCTGGAAGGGCTCCGGGCGCCGGGGCCACGAGGTTTCTCCGGCAGGCAGCTGGGGGGTGACTGCAGAGGCTGGGGAGTCCCAGCCTCCCTGCTGGGCTGGCCGTGATGGGCTGGCCACTCTTCTGGTGGGCGGTACCAGTGCCCAGCGGGCACCCGGGACTTTCCACACAATGCGCCTCGAAGCCTCTGGGGAGCAGGAGGGCAAGGCTGCCTCCCGCGGGGCGTGTCGGGCGCCCAGGTGAGCTCCCCGGGCCACAAGCGCCACGCAGGACCCTCAGGACCTGCGCCCACCGGCCACGGCCCGGGAAGCAGGAGCCCTGGGTTGACAGGCTGTGTGGGGAGACGCGCCCCCTCACCGGGCCCCTCGTGGCAGCCGGCCCTGCGGTGGCCCGCCCGGCACAGCCGACACCCCTCGGTTGGTCAGTGTCCAGCCCCGCTTGCTCCACTTCCTCGGCCCCCCCAGCCCGCGCCCGCGCCTGCTCCCGCTCCCGCCCGGGAAACGCCCCGTCTGCCTGCGGGCTCCAGAGCCGCCCGCCCAGTGGAGTGAGGGGGTGAGGGGCCCCCGACCGGCCCTGGCTCCCCCGCGGCGCGGCCATGGGGGCTTGCCCGAGAGCATCGACCGGGCCCCTCCCTCTTCTTATTTTGTTTCTGCGTTTGTCGCGCGGCTCGCGTGGCGTGAGGCCGTGACGAAACACGGGGCAGCTGGCTGTCCCCGCTCACGCGGCCCAGGGAGCCTCGCCACGCCCCAGACTCGGCCCCTGGAGCGGAGGGGCCCTCCCCGCCCCGCCTCGGGTCTCCTTTCTGCCTCTGGGCCCGCGGGGCGAGTCGGCTCCTTTCACTTAACACAAAACGGGGTCCTTGTGTCGAAACTTGATTCTTTTTTGGGGGGCCGGGGGGGAAATGTCTATCTCCACTTTCTGCCCTTTTATTTCCATCGCGCACAGACGCTCTTCTGCGCGCCGCCTCCTTGGGAATCGCTGACCCGTGCACGTGGCGCGGCTGTAAGGGGCCCGCGCGCTGCTGGGGCTCCCCGCGCTGCCCCGGGGCCGCAGCTGTCGCCTGGCCGAGCCTTCGGCTTTTAGGGAGCAGCGTCTGCTCCCGCGTTGGGACAAATCCATTCCTTTCACAGCCAAACACTTCTCCACGGCACGCGCGGCCAGTTGGCTGCTGACTCGTCCCCACATCTTGGCTTTGCGCACGCCCTGCCCGGACGCGGAGGCAAATACCCGCTTCCCCGCTGTGGCCTGTGTGCCCGGGCCAGGATGGCGCGCCCCTTGTTGGTTCCACACTCGGCCTTTCCAGAACCCGCCCAGCTGTTTCCCAGCAGCTGGGCCTGCGCTCGCTGCCTGTTCTTGCTGAGCTGAGCACGCGGCACCCCATGCCAGAGGGGCCGGCGCCCCACGCATCAGCCCCCACTAATAGCGCTTCCCCCCCAGGTGCCAGCATGCCATCTGAGAAACCCCAGCCCGAAGAGGGGTCTGCAGGGTGCCCCCACCTCTCAGGGGCACGCTCAGAGAAGGGGAGCCTGGAGACAGGGCCCCTGGGGGACACAGGGGCCAAGGAGCGCCTGTGGATCCGACCCGACACCCCAAGCAGGTGCTCCTGGAAGCTGGGCCGGCCGGCCTCCGACTCCCCGCACCACCACACCGCCCCGTAAGTCGCTGCTCGTCGCATCCAGGGCCTGTCCTCTCCGGGAGGGGGTGGGGGGGGTCACCCGGAAGCCACACAGTCCTGCAGACCAGGTGACCCTCCCCGTGGTCACTCTGGATGGATGGCGAGCTGGGGGCACTTACAGATGAGCTGCCTGGGGCTGGGAGAGGCCCGGGCCCGCTGTGTCGGGGCCAGCGGCCGGGACAGGGCTGAACGGACGGGACTGTCCCCGGCGAGTGGCCAGCTGCAGCGAGGCCTCTCGGTGGTGCGTCTGGGCGCAGCACGGGACTGAGGTCCTGTCTGCTTTCTGCGGACACTGGGTCATGGACACTGTGGGGCCTGGGATCCTTTCCTCTCCTGAGCCCGTTTTGGGGACAGACCCGCGGGACGGCTGGACCATGCCAGCTGGGCCCTCTGCTGCTGTCCAGCCCACATGGGGCCTCGCTGCCAAAACCAGCCCGAGGAGGGCCTGGAAGGCCTGGGCCAGGCTGATGCGGGCAGGAGGGAGACTCCAGGGCCCTGGCGCCTGGCTCTGGGGGAGGGGGCGCAAGGCCTGGCCGGCCCCGCAGTGACAGCCCCACACTTGTGCCTGATGCATGGCCCCTCAGCCCCCTTAAAGGCCCTGCAGGGTCTGCTGTGCCCGTCGAACCTGGAGCACTGCCCGCTGGCCCCCACCAGGAACACAGGCAGGTGGTCTGGGGTCCTTGAGGAGGTGGGCCTCTGGAGCTGGCCATCCTGGGGACCTGCTGGGGTGTGCCCCACGGGTGATGAGGGGCCCAGTGGGCGTGGGGGAGGCTTTGGAGCTGCTGGTGGATGGACCCACGGTGCTGGCCAGTGGGGACCTGGGAAGACGATTCCAGTCGATTCCCAGGGCTCGACCCAGGCAGCACAGCAGTGGGGGGGTTCAGCCTCTCCGCGGTGAGACGCGGGGCGGGGGTGTCCTCTGGGAGGTCCTGGCTGTCCAGAGGACAACTGAGGTATTACCCCCAGGGCAGCCTTCTCGGGTGACCACCTGCCACCTGGGCCTGGCGCTGAGTCAGGAACCCCGAGTTCTCTGCCTGCCCCTACGTCCTGCCCAGCAGGCTGGGCCTTGCTCCCCCGCTGGCCCCCACAGCATGGGCTGGCCCCGCCCTCCCCTCCCAGGCCTCTGCCCTGCTGTCCGGCTTTGGCTTTAACTAGTTAATGAATCAACCCACGTCGCGGGCCTGGCCTCCCTCCAAGGCCGGCCAGGTCAGGAGCCCTTTGCCCCCGGCCCGTTTTCCCTGCACCCCCACCTTGCCAAGCCTGCCCCAGGGTGGCCCGGGGGCTGTTCAAGCTCCTCTCTGCACCCCAGCAGCAGGGCAGGAGTCCCTGCCACTCTGGACGGCACCGATTCCCGCCCGGGCAGGGCCTGCGGTCAGTGGTCCTGGGCTCTTGGCCCTGGGGCTGCCCCAGCCCTGTGCCCAGCAGGTGGGGGAACAGGCCGGGGGCAGTTGAGGACAAGGAGAGGGGGACGGCTCCACGTCGTGGCTCACCCGGACAGGTGTCCACCCACCGCTGCCCAGCCCCGCCTTGAGGGGTGGGAGGGGCTGTGGAGAGGCGGTGGGCGCGGACATTCCTTTCTGTGCCTGGAGACCCCCTGGGGCTCGTCCTGACCCTGACCCCAAGGGCAGAGTGACCAGCGGCTCTGTCCACATACCCAGCGCTGCTTTCTGGGCATACTGGGCGCGGCATCGGGGGCCGAGGGGCCTGGGCCAGGGTCAACACCGTGCTCAGAGGGGGGCCTAGCGCGGGCGGGGGCCCAGGACGCACATGGACAGCGTGGTGGTCCAGGAACAGCCTCTGAACAGACAGGCCGCGCCGCCCAGCTCAGCCCTGTCGCTCTGCCTTTCTTGTCCGGAGTTTCACGCCAAGAAGTCGTGCCCATAACCGAGGCCCTGACCCTTCCCGAGCTGTCACCATTGGCGGCTTCTGCCGCTCTGGGCCCAGCACTGTCTCTGCCTCTGTCCTTGGTTTCCTCGGCCTGTGCTTTCTGAATGACTGTGCACCCTCTGTCTCAGGGCAAGCACCCCCAAGGTCTTGCCAGATATCCTGAAGAAAATTGGGAACACCCCCATGGTGAGGGTCAACAAGATTGGGAAGAACTTTGGCCTCAAGTGCGAGCTCTGTGAGTACCTGCCTGTCCGGCCCAGGTGCGGGAGGCGCCGTCAGGCCAGGGCGGGGTCACTGGTGAGGGACCAGGGTCAGGCAGGCGAGGCGTCCCCGCAGGTGACACAGGGAGCTGGCGGAGCCTGCCACCCACACCCATGGTCCGCCAGCAGGCGACACCCCCAGACACACACGTGCACTCGCACTCACACCCGACAGAGCACGCACACACGTGGCGCATTATGCGTGGGGAGCCCGCAGGAGGGGGCCACAGGGAGGGCGGGGGGCTGCCGGCACAGTGGGGGAGGCTGAGCCCGGCATGGCCATAGGACTCTGCTACCTGGCAGGACCCTGGGTGAGACCCGGCGCCCGCCCTCCTGCCCCCTGCACGGACCCAGTGCCCTCACGCGCCTGGCGGGGCTGGGTGGGGCCTGTGCCCCCGGGTGCAGGTGCCCTCTGCGACCACTGATCCAGGCGCCGTTCCAGAGCCAGCTGGGACAGGCTGCCTCGGGGTGTTATGATATGGGGGCGAGGCACCCCCGAGCTCTCGGCCTCTGACTCTTGTCTGGCCCCCAGTGGCCAAGTGTGAGTTCTTCAACGCGGGCGGGAGCGTGAAGGACCGGATCAGCCTGCGGATGATTGAGGATGCGGAGCGGGCCGGGACCCTGAAGCCGGGGGACACCATCATTGAGCCCACGTCCGGGAACACAGGTGGGTGCGGGCAGTGCCCTCCCGCCCCGCCCCCGGGAGCACCGGCCACCGGCTCAGCCTGCACAGCTCCAGGCACCGGCCAGCCGCACCTAGGGGGAGAGTCTTGGTTTCCTGGTGACAGCCCCGGCCTGGCCGGCGGCCGGAGAGCCCACCGAGCGGCGCCGGCAGGCCGCTGTCCTGGGGCCTCTCTCCTGACGCCGCGTCTGAGGCGTCAGGAGCTCCGTGACCCTCCCGGCCCGGCCCTCTGGAGGGGTGGGGGACAGGCGTGCAAGGCAGGGCGGCCAAGGCCCTCTCATGCCTGTGGCCCGCAGGCATCGGGCTGGCCCTGGCCGCCGCGGTGAAGGGCTACCGCTGCATCATCGTGATGCCCGAGAAGATGAGCCTGGAGAAGGTAGGTGCGGGGAAGTGGGGGGGGGTCCCCACTGCTGCCCTGCGGCAGCCGCCCACAAAAGCCTGCTCCCCGCCAGGTGGACGTCCTGCGCGCCCTGGGAGCCGAGATCGTGCGGACCCCCACCAGTGCCAGGTTCGACTCCCCAGAGTCGCACGTGGGGGTGGCGTGGAAGCTGAAGAACGAGATCCCCAATTCCCACATCCTGGACCAGGTGCGACACCCGACAGGCGGCCCAGGGGCGGCCCAGGTGGGGGCTGGCAGGGCGGCTGCTGCCCGCTCAGGCCCTGTCCTCACCGGGCGCCCCCGCTGCTCCGCACAGTACCGCAACGCCAGCAACCCCCTGGCGCACTACGACACCACGGCCGAGGAGATCCTGCAGCAGTGTGACGGTGCGAGCCCCCCGCGGTCCCCCTGACTGCCCAGCCGGTCGCCCGGACAAGCCCCTTAGCCTTTCCTTGGCAACCTCCGGCTCATCCTTCCCAACCAGCCGGAACGTGCCCGCTCTGCGAGGGGCTTCCGGAGCCCTCTCCTCCCGGCTCCCCGGCCCGCCCGCCCCCTCCGTCCCTCCCGTGTCGCGGGGGATGGTTTGTGGCCCAGTAGCCTCCCTGGGGCTCCTGAGTGCGGAGGGCGCTGGCTCCGGCCCGGGCGACACTGGCCGGCACTTGGCGTCCAACCCCGGCTTGGGTGCTGAGCTCGGCACCCGGGTGTCCTCGCCTGTGGAACCAGGCGATGCAGGAATCGCTCGCGTCCTGCACGGACAGGAAGTCCCTGGACACTTCTCCACACGCCCAGTGCCAGGGCCGGGGAGTCGGCACTCTGCCGGGCTGTTTCCCTGAGTGATTCTGGGGAGCCGCTGCGGGGAGGCTGGTGGCGGGAGGGGCAGGCCACGGCAGCCCTGTGCGGGAGGGCGGGCTGGACGTGCGAGGCACTCGCGCTGGCAGAGGCAGCCCTGCACGGGCACGGAGCCCCCACTGGCCGGTCTGCGGGGGCCTGCCTGGCCCGGCTGCCGCCTGGGGTCGAGAGGTGCCTTGTAGGCAGGGCAAGGCCAGTGAGCCCCACGCCCGTCCCCCACGGGCAGCTTCCCTGTTGGGCCCTTTGCGCCCTCACGCCAGGGGAGCAGGTCTAACGGAGGGGGATGGCAGGCCGGTGAGGGCCCAAGAACCTTCTCCAACGAGGCTCCCCCCTCAGGGAAGCTGGACATGCTGGTGGCCTCCGCGGGCACGGGCGGCACCATCACCGGCATCGCCAGGAAGCTGAAGGAGAAGTGCCCCGGATGCCAGGTGAGTGGCCGGGCCGGGGGCGATGGGCACCCACTTGTCCGGGGAGCCGGGCCAGGCCCCGTGTTTCCCGTGGCCCGACTGCAGCAGGAGGTGCGCTCCCCGCCCGGCACGGCCTCCGCTTTGGAGCAGAGTTCTCACTCCAGACATCTCTGCTTCGACACCGTCCAGTCCAAGCCGGTGGATGAGCCACCCGCCTCCTCTCCCGGCGGGGCACTCCATGTGGGGGCCTCCGAGGGCCTCCCCAGGACTCTGAGCTCTCGGGCTCGGTGCCGCGTCACCCTGCCCGGAGCGCCGCGTTCGGGAGAGCCCCAGCGCCACCCCGCCCCCAAAGGCTCCGGCTGTTGCGGGCGCCCACCCAGAGCTCCCCGGACACTGCCCCACACGGGTCGTGCCCTCTGCTACTCCGAGGGCCCCCCAGGCGCTGCTGCCTGCCCCATTCCTGGCCTGGGCCTCTGGGTTTCGAGGCCCGGACGGGGCTGCACCCCATGGGCAGATGGCCGGGGCACTTGCTGCATCTGCCGGCGTCAGACAAGCCCGGCCCTGCCGCCCGCAGATCATCGGGGTGGACCCCGAAGGCTCCATCCTCGCGGAGCCCGAGGAGCTGAACCAGACGGAGCAGACGGCCTACGAGGTGGAGGGGATCGGCTACGACTTCATCCCCACGGTGCTGGACAGGGCGGTAGGCGTCCACCCCCGGTGCAGGCGTCCCGCTGAGGGCCCAGGAAGGGACAGGCTGAGCGGGGGTCCCGCTGGCAGGGATGCTGGTAGGGCTGCTCTCGCCCAGCACCTGTGCCCAGTGGGGGGGCAGCACGTGGACCCCAAGGACCGGAGGAGCTCTGGTTAGGCCCTGGAGGCGCTGGCCGCAGGTGCGGGTGGCCGGCCCCGGTCGGTGGCACTGGGAGAGTTGGGGGTCGGGCTGCTGGCAGACTGGGGCTCCCCTGGGGCTCCGGAGCCGACGCTGCCTGGGTCCCGCCCGCAGGTGGTGGACAAGTGGTTCAAGAGCAACGACGCAGAGGCCTTCGCCTTCGCCCGCATGCTGATCGCCCAGGAGGGGCTGCTGTGCGGTGAGCAGGGCAGGGTGGGGCAGGGTGCGGCCCTCATCCGGGCCACCCGCCAGCAGCGCTCCCAGGCCCCGGGGGCAGCCCCCTCCCTGCGAGGGCAGGGCCGAGGTGCAGGAATTGCCGCTCCAGCGGGTCAGCGTTCCCCTGAGGAGGGGCAGGGCCAGGTGAGCCCCTGGGGCCGTGGCTTCGGGCCCCTGCACCGGCGTCCACCCCAGCCCGGAGCACCCGACTGCTGCAGCCACCTCATCCAAGGCGGCCCCGGGGCTGGGGCCACCCTGGGGGCTGGAGGGTCTGGTGCCCTCGCCAGGACCTCCCCCGTGGCGGCTCAGAACTGTCCACACCAGCCAGGAGGCCTTCAGATCTGGGGTGCCTGGGAAAGGGCACCCCATCTTTGAGCACTTTGCGGCATGTGACTTGGGGTGTCAGGAGCGTGCCTTCCTCTAGGGACGCATGGGGACATGGGGGAGCCACTCAGCGTGGCTGCCCCCGCCCCTGCCTAAGGAGCAGCTGCCTCTGCCCGAGGTCTCCAGACCCAGACCCCCCCGGGCGCCTCAGGCCCCTGGTTTTTGGGTGCAGCCTTCAGTGGGAAGCAAACCTGAGGGTCCACATGGGGGGCACACTCGGGGCTGCTCTGCGCCCCTCAGCCTGAGCCGGGAGGGGCAGCGCTTGGGCTCCGTCCACCAGGCGCTTTCCCCGGGACCAGCCCCAGCCCCGTCTGCTCCGGGTCTGCCGCTTTGCAGCGTCGGGCGTGGCCCCGAGCAGAGCTGGCGCTCGGCCACGGAGGGGAGCCGGGGAAGCTGGGGCCTCGCAGCCACCGTGCCGGCCCCCGGGGGCGCGTGGGCAGCCCCCCCTCCCCCCCGCTCCTCCCTGCGTGACCGGCCGCCCTGACTCCGCCCTCCCGCAGGGGGCAGCTCTGGCAGTGTCCTGGCCGTGGCGGTGAAGGCCGCCCAGCAGCTGCGGGAGGGCCAGCGCTGCGTGGTCATCCTGCCCGACTCCGTGCGGAACTACATGTAAGGGCTCCGCCGAGTCCCCAGGCCCTGCGTCCCCCGGGCCTCCGTCCCAGCCGCCCGAGCCTGCAGGACGGGGGCGGGGGGCAGGCGGAGCCGGGACGCCCGCGAGTGAGCTGGGGGCAGTGTCGGTGGTGGAGAGTGAGGCCTGGAGGCCATTCCTGCTCCAGTCACCGGCCCAGCCTCCTTTTTGGTGTCCTTGAATGGGCCCAGGAGGGGGCTCTCCCCAGGGGTCCCAAAGAGACAGGGTGCCTTGGCTCCGAGCTCGCGGCCCCGCCCAGCTGCGCGTGACCCGACGCCCTTCTGCCTGTGCCGCCGCCGGGGGCCTGCCTGTGGGAGGAGGGCGCTGGGCTCCCGAGAACGGTCCCTGGGTGGCGGGGGCAAGCCCGCGCCCAGCCCTGGCCACCCGGTGCCTGCAGGTCCAAGTTCCTGAGTGACAAGTGGATGCTGCAGAAGGGCTTCCTGCAGGAGGACCTGGCGGCCCAGCGGCCATGGTAAGCACGCCCGTGGGGCTGCCGGTGCGGGCCCCGCCCCGAGGCTCCTGCAGGGGCCGGCCGGCCCGTCACGCCCGCTCCCACCCATGCAGGTGGTGGCATGTCCAGGTGCAGGAGCTGAGCCTGTCGGCCCCGCTGACCGTGCTGCCCTCGGTCACCTGCAAGCACACCATTGAGGTTCTACGCCAGAAGGGCTTCGACCAGGCGCCCGTGGTGGACGACTCGGGGTCTGTCCCTGCCCGGCTCCCTCCCCGCCCAGCCCCCAAGGGCCACGTGGTCTCGAGTCCCAGCGGGTTGGGGGTGGGGGCCACTGGTCCACCCCAGGGCCCCGCGTCCTCCCTCCGGCTCTCCCGGCTGCCCCAGCCCCTGGAGTCCCGCATCCCCAGACACTGCCGACGGCCGCCCTCAGCACCGCAGCAGACACCGAAGGTCCCGGGGTGGGGGGCAGCTCATGGCAGCTGGCGGGTGCCCCAGGGCGGCCCTGAGCCTGCGCTGCCCACTCCGCAGGGCGATCCTGGGCATGGTGACTCTGGGGAGCATGCTGTCCAGCCTGCTCGCGGGCAAGGTCCAGCCGTCCGACCAAGTCCGCAAAGTCATCTACCGGCAGTTCAAGCAGGTAGGAGCCGCCCGTGGGCGCCCCTGACCCTGCACACCCCGGAGCGCAGCCTGCTCTGGCCGCCCCATCGGAGCCAGAGCTGCTCGCAGGTGGGGGGGCCTGTGAGGCCGGCGCCCACTGCGTCCTGACCGTGCCTGGCAGGGATGGGCCGTCCTGACCGCGTCCTGGAGGCGAGCCAGGCGGGCATCTGCAGTGCCCGCGGCCGTGTCCCGTCCGTGCCTAAGCACAAGATCTGGGGGTGCAGACCCCTCTGACCCTCTGGACGCAGGTGTGGATTCGCCTGTCCTCCCCGCCCCACACTCCCACTCACGCTCACACTCACGCTCACACGGCTGAAATATCCGCAGTCTGGGGCTCCCCAGCCCGTGGCCACCTGGGACCTGAGGCTGCAGGAGACACGCTGGGGCCCTGCCGGGCCTGCCGCCCACTCTCGTGCCGGCGCCAGCTTGCCGCCTCTGCAGTGTCCCGCTGGCCCGACCCGCCTCGCCCCTCCCCTGCAGGTCTCAGCCCTCCGCCCCCAGCCCCAGCCCCGTGTTGCTCCCCAGAGCCCTCGCGCTCGTGTCTCCCGTGTGTCCCAGCGTTTGCCCCTGCCAGACTGGCCCTGTCCGCGCTGGAGCCGCCGGCTCCTCCCCAGCCTGTGGGGGCTCCTGCCCGTGGGCCACACGCGGCTGTCTGGCTGCAGCCCTGGGCCAGGTGCTCTGGTTGGGCCCCCGCTGCGGGCACCGGTCCTGGCGCAGCCTCCTGTCCTCGGCGGTGGCTCTGCTGGTTCCAAGTGGGCAGACCGAGAGGCCGCGGCTGCTTTGCCCCCCCTCCTAGGGGCCGTCAGACCAACTGTCACACCTGGGCCCCCAGCCATGCCTGGCCCCTGCCGGTGCCCACGGGGCCCTGGTGCTGTCCCGGGCCTCAGGCCGCAGCCCTGGGCCCCAGGCAGGTTCAGATGGGCCGGGTGGCCTTCGGCCGCGCCCAGGTTTCCGGTCTCCTGGGCTCCCCTCTGCCCTCTCCCGGGGGCCTGGCCCCTCACCCTGATTCTCCCAGCGAGAGGGGAGAATCCCCTCCGACCCATGTTTCCCTGGCCTGGGGAGCTCACACCTCTCCATGGGGAAATCGCCTCATTGCCAGGGTCCAAACAGAAAGGACTCGAGCCGGTGGGTCCAGTGGTCAGTTCTGGTGTGGCTAATTGTGGTTCGGAAAACGCCCATGGGCCTCCCAGCCCAGGCCGATGCTCCTGCTGTGTCCCGGGCTGCGCACGCAGCCCCTGTGGCCTGCCCCGGGTGCTGAGGGCGGAGCTACGGGCAGAGACTCCAGGCCCTTCAAGGGTCGGCCCGCACCCGCAGGCAGTGACCGCGTGCCCGGGGAGTTGACGCCTGCAGGAAGCTGGCTGTGACCGGCAGCCAGATGAGGCCGCGTGGGCCCCGGGCTGCCCACTGCCCCGGTCCCGCTGCTTTCAGAATGCCAAGTGGCCTGTCCACCCCGTCCTTCCCCGGCTTCCCGTGTGCCTGAGGAATCGTTCCTTTTTGAAATTCCTGATCATTTAAAACCAGAAAGAACTGGCATCACGTGCACTGAGTCAGCCCCCGTGGCCGGAGAGCCCAGACGCCATACCCGGGGCCTGGAGACAGACCTCGGGGCGAGGCACCTCCAGGAGGGTGGCCGCGCCCCAGCTCCCTGTGCCCCCACGCTGGTCTCACCAGCTGTGTCTTTCTCGAAAACCCAAGAGGACTCTCCGGGGAGGCCCAGCGGGCTCTCCACGCGGCCTGGCACTGTGCCCGTGTCTGGTGGCTGAGCCCGGCCCCTGGTCACCGCGCCGCCCTTGGTCAGCAGAAGGCTGCGGGGGAGGGGCTGGGGCCGCGCCTCCTGCCGTCCGGGGCTGACGGCTGCTTCCCTTCCAGATCCGGCCGAGCGACCCGCTGGGCAAGCTCTCGGGCATCCTGGAGACCGACCACTTCGCGCTGGTGGTCCACGAGCAGCCCGGGCGTAAGTGGGGGCTGCGGACCTGGCGCCGGCCGGGGAGGCAGAGCTGCCCTCCTGGCCTTGGCCCAGGCGGGGGCTCTGTTCTGGGGACGCTGGGGTCCGGGGAGTGGCCATCCGACCGCTGTTCTGTCCTTGGCTGCACAGCGTGGGGCCAGGCCGGCCGGCCGTGGTGGGTGGCCTGGGGCTCCGCATGAGGCCCCCCTGGGCGGGCGCCCGGGCAGGCTGGGGCTCAGCTCTGTGTGGGGGCCCCCTCAGCGGCCTGTCCCCTCCGCAGACCCCAGCAGCGACCAGTCCAAGCGACAGGTGGTGTTCGGGGTCGTGACCGCCATCGACCTGCTCAACTTCATGGCCGCCCGGGAGCGGGAGCAGAAGGCGAAGCTGGGGAGCGCCTAGGCCCCCGCAAACGCGAGACAGACCGTGATCTCTGCCCCCACCCGCCTGGCTCCCGTGCCCCCGGTCCCTCCGGTGGCCGCGCTGCCCGGCGGAGCCCATCCCGCCCGGCTGGCTCTGCGGAGATCTTGCCGACGCGGCCGGGGTTGAGGCAAGAAAGGGCCTTTTCTGGAGCTGCAGCCAGGAGGCCCAGGAAGCCGATCCCCGCGGCCCCCGGGGGTGGTGCGGGCGGCTTGGGTGTTGGTGTTTTAATTGAGGTGAAATCCGCGGAACCGACGATGACATCTTCGAATCACGAATCGGCGCCCCACCCCCAGGCAGCGCGGCCGCGACCGGGCTCCGATTTCTCACCCCAAGTAGCAGCTGCTCCCGCTGGCCACTGACCTGCCTCGGTCTGTGCCTTCCTGTTCGAGACCTTCCTATAAAGGGCATCACGCGCTCACGCGGCCTCGTGTCTGCTCGCGGCACCGCGTCCTCACGCTCTGACGGCCCTTCGCCCACTCCCGGCTGCGGGGTGCCCCGCTGCAGCCACGCGCCGGCGCAGCGCCACACGGGCCTTCCGCACCGGACCCCGGCGCCCAGGAACCAGCCTGTGGTGCTTGCGGGACGTCCCGAGACAGCCGCTGCCACCGCGTCGGCTCCCGGGGGCGGGGGGCCGGGGGTGCAGCCCACAGGCGTCTGGGAGGGGCAGTGCAGGCCATGGCAGGACGACGTCCCCCGCGGGGTGGCATGAGGGGCCCTGGGTGCCTGTGCTGCTCTGAGCTCGGGCTGACAGCAGAGGCCAGGCAGCCTCCTTGCCGGGACGTTCTGGAAGGCACCACCAAAATAGAGCTAAACCAGGGAGAGGACGCGGGCTTCCCGGGTGGGGTCACAGAGGGTGCCCGGATGCGAGAAGGGGGCGCAGGGCAGGCAGCTGTGGGCGCCGCCAGGGGCGGGGCAGGGGGACACTGCGGGCGTCTGGTGCACGGGTCTGTGGGCGGGGCGAGGGCCGACGTGGTCAGGTCTGCTCTGTCTGCGAGGAAGCTCTGCTCGTCAGGAGCCCTCAGCCGCAGGCCAGGCCGATGGGACGGTTCCATCGGCAGCAAAAGACCGAGACCTTCTGTGTCCTCCACACGCGGCTTCCACCTCATCCTCCCAGGCGGCTGCTTCAGCACCGGCCACGCCGCCCACGTCCCCAGGCGCAGGGAGCAGGAGGGGCAGATAAGGGTGCCCCTCCTCCCTTTGTCAACACTTGCACTTGGACCCCAGAGGGGGGGCACCCCCGCACTCCGGGCGGCTTTGGGGAGGTTTGGAAAAAGGGCCCCTCGCCCCACGCAGCCCTGGGCGCACACCTCGGGGAGTCCCCAGGGCTTGGATGTGAGGCAGCCCAGTGACACCGGACCGGGATGCGGGCGGGGCGGGTGCTGTGGCCCGGGCAGCCCGGGCCGCCCTGCCCCTTGGCCTGGCCTGGGGGCTGGCCCTCCTAGCTGCAGGGGCGTGGGGTGGGCAGTGAGCTCTGCGCAGGTGCTGGGGCCCGCCTGAGGGGACGGGGGTGTGAGTCCTGAGAAGTCCCTGCAGGCGCAGCCGCTGGTTTCACTCCACCGCCCTCCACGCCCGCCGGGCCGCCCTTCCTCAGGGCACCTCAGCAACGGCCCGAGGCTCAGGACCGTGGTGCTTGGGTCCCGACCCAGGCTCGCCCCTGTGGCCGGCAGGGCCCTCCTCCCCGAGCTGGGGCGGGGGGCAGGGGCACGAGTGGCCAGCAGGAGGGCGCCCTTGGGTCCGCGGACACCTCGCCTCCAGGCCCCGTCCCACCCACACCCTGCGCCATGCAGCAGCCAGGGCCGGGCGCCCCACAGCCTGTGGAGCAGACGCACCACCAGACCCCGGGCCGGACTCGGGGGGGGGGGCTGCAGGAAGGGGGCTGGGCCGGGGTGGGGGCGCTGTGGGTCTGAGCCGGCATGTGGAGGCAGCGCAGCCACGCCTGCCTGGGTGACGTGACTGGAGCAGCGGCCAGCGGCTCGTGACCCCTGGACGCCGTGTCCCCACAGGACCTGCTCACCACGTGCGCCGGGGGGTGTCTCCAGGGCTGGGATGACGGGTCCACGTGTGTTAGCAAGACCACAACTAAAGAACAGAGAAAGGCGAGTGGAGGGTGGAGGGTTCTGGAAGCAGGCGGCCAGGCCTCCCGACAGCTGAGGCAGGGACCTTTGACGGCAGGAGCGAGGGCCAGGGAGGGCGTCCAGGCTGACAGGCCTGAGGGCGGGGAGGGCGGTCAGCGGGGGCAGCGGCCATCTCGGGCTTGGGCACGTGGGCCGCGCTCGGGATCCCGGCTGGGCAGCGTCCCGTGGAGGCCGGCTCGGGGGCCCGTGCGTGGGTGCCCGGATGGCTTGCCCCCGCCTCCCCCCACCACCGCCCCCGTGGTCTCACGGCCGTGATCCCGTCGTCGGGGAAGTCCCCAGGCTGGCAGGAGCGGTCAGAGCAGCAATGCCAGCCCCGCCGAGGCCAAGGAGGCGGCGCGACACGGCACTGCCCCGCGTGGTCAGAGGAGGGTCGGGGAGGCAGCGGCTGGTGGCAGCAGCCCCAGGGCCACCGAGTGGGCGTGGTCCAGTCGTGGGCATGATGGGGACGGAGGGGGGAGGGGAGGGGTGTCCCCGGGGCTCCCCAGCTGGCTGGGGCTGGAGGAGTGTGGGCTGCCCGGGCAGGCCCCAGTGAACAAGCTCCCACGGCCAGGGGCCCAGCCTGCCGTTTACCAGGGCGACCCGGGCGGGCTGGACACTGGGCCTCAGAAGTCCTAAGCTCTTTAGTCGTAACTTGGAAGATGTGTGACGTGCAGTCATTCGTCAGCGGTTTCCCACGTGAGTGGGTAGAACTGAAATTTGCGTTTTGAACCTGTATTTCCTGAAGTCATTTATTTATTTATGCACACAAGAGCTGGGGTGCAGGGGGTGGAGGACTCCCCAGAGACAGAGCGGGGAGCAGAACAGGCGGGTCCACTGAGACACACTGCTGAGGGGAGCAGCGGGGAGACAGGAGGGGTCTGCTGCGCTGTGGGGGTCACTCCCTGGCTGGGGATGGAACACGGGCTGCAGGGGCTGCGGACAGCTTCACAGGCTGGGGCAACCCCTGCGCCCCCCGGGAGGCCCTTCCCTAAGTCAAGGGTTACAGCTTGAAAGGGAAAGACGGAGGAACCGCGTGTGGGTGCCGAGAGCGCGCCAGCGGCCAGGGCTCGAGGCTCCAGAGGACGACAGACCCGAGGCTGAAATCACACACGGCAGTGGCGGGCCGAGGGCCGAGGGCCGCCGGGGAAGAACGAGGGGAGTGAGGCCTCCCCCGGCCGTGCCCGCAGCCAGGACCGCGCCGGGAGCCGGGTGGGCCCGCGGTGGCCACGTGGAGGGGCCCTGCCCGGACGGGGCTGCTCCACCCCACCAGGGCTAGATGCCGCCCGCATCCTCCTGCCCAGCTCGGTCAAGAGAAGGGCACCTGGGGACGGCGCTGGGTGCCAGAAGCCAGTGGGCACCAACGCTGGCCGCATGCCTGGCCCAGACTCGGCTGGGACAGCAGCACCGGGCAGTGGCCCCGCTCCCGCAGGGAGCCCTGGGCAGGGCCTGCACTCCGGCCTGATGGACGGTGGACAGGCCCATGGACACGTCTCCCTTCCTCGGCAGACGCAGTGCCAAGCGCGGCCCCTGGCGCGCCGGCTGCTCTCCGGCCAGGCCCCTGGGGCAGACGGCGCTTGGGCGTGCAGGCTGCTCGGGGCCCGCCCGGCCTTCGGCCATCACCCAACCATCGGCTCTCCCTCCCGCGCCCGAGCTCTGGCTTCCTCTCCTCACTGCCAGTCTTCTCCTCGAGCGTTCACAGGAACCCCCTTCACCCTAAATCTTAACTCCCCCAGCTCTGCTGATACAAGGCCTGCGGGCGGGGCTGCACCAGGGTCACTCCTGACCGGCCCGGCCCTGACTGTCGGGACCGGCCACGTCTCTCTCCGCTCACCCCCAGTGACGGCGGCACGCCGTGGGTGCTCCCTGAGCCGGGACACACCTTCTAAGCCCACTTCTCCCTTCCCGGGCAGCACTGGGGCCGAGCCGGCCGGGCCTCGGCCTAGTCTCCTCCTTGGACCAAGCGCTGACTCCACGCAGGGACGTCCATCAGGACAGCTCCTGTGACAACGCGCCCCAGGGCGGCCGTGCTCCCCGGAGCTGGCCTCTCACCTGCTGGCTCGAGCCTGGAGCACCAACGGGCGGGCTTAGAGCCCACAGAACACAGGAGGCCCCGGGGCCGTCTGAACGTCCGTCCTGGACACGCCAGCGCCCCTGGCTTGTGGCCACGACGCGGGCTGGGGGGCAGCACGTCTCTTCTCACTACTGTCACCCTGATTGCGTCGAGGATGAACAATGAAAACAACTGGATTTGTTTTCCTGGCAAGCCAGTGAGTAGCGGAGCACTCGAAGGGGAGGTCCCTGGAGATGTGGATGCAGCTGG
Source organism: Talpa occidentalis (assembly GCF_014898055.3). Taxonomy (NCBI): domain Eukaryota; kingdom Metazoa; phylum Chordata; class Mammalia; order Eulipotyphla; family Talpidae; genus Talpa; species Talpa occidentalis. The sequence goes on from NW_023604295.1 coordinate 1,283,645, forward strand.
AGGCCGCAGAGCAGCAGCCCTGCGCCCTGAGGTGGGGTTCGCTGCCAGCCCCATGTCCCAGCAGGACATGCCAGCAGCCTGCGTGTTTTACTTCAAACGGAAACGCACCGCGTGGTGACAGGAGTTTAGCGAATAAGACGTCCGTAAGGCGTGTTTCTATTTTTAATTTTTTTGCTTGGATAAATCAATTGCTTCACAAAAATCCCTTTTAAAGACAACAATCCGAGAAAACATGTTACAGTATTCACATTTTAAAGATTGTCAGCTCCAGACCAAGCAGGCCCAGAAGAAGGGGCTTGCGGGCCGCGGTCCCTGGCGGCAGAGGCCTCCGCTGCGGCGGAGCGGCCTGTGGGAAGGCAGGTGCCCGCTCTGCACGGCAGGGGCCGCCTGGCACCGTGTCCGCGGGCAGGACAGGCCCGTCCCACCCTGGAGGGTAAGCCCGTCCCTACGCAGTGAGGCCGCGCCACTACCTGGAGCCCGGAGCTGGGGGGCCCGGCTGGAGCTGGTCTGGGGCCGGGGAAGCACCCGCCCCGGAGCACGGGCCCAGCACCCCTCCAGGACCCTCCCGAGCGGCAGACGGGGGTAGAGCTGCCCGTGCCGGATGCAGCTCAGCGCAGGCGTTTCAGGTGCTCTCGGCCCGTCACGGCTGCCCGAGGGCCCAGCTCGTTCAAGGGACCAGAGGACGGGCCTCAGGCCGTGCCCACCGCGGCCCCTCCCCGCAGCCCCCCGTGCGTCCCTCCCACCAGAGGGGAGTCCACGGGGGGAGGGCTGGCTTGCACAGGGCCTCATTTTCAAGAAGTCCAACCAAGACAATTTAAGTTAAAATGACCTTTTAAATTTATGCAGACTTGACTTAAAATAGTAAAAACGGTTTACAAATAAGGAATGCAATAGTTGCTTAAAAATGTTATTTTTTCCCCAAAAGAGCCGATAGTCGAATTTTTCTTTTAAAGCTCCCGAAATATTTAAAAAGAAATTTCTACATATTTTGTGCTGCCTTCAAAGTTATCTGTGAAGCACTCTCGTGTAATTAACTCTAATTAATACACTTTTTTCGGGGGGATGTCAGTTCCAGGAAAAAAATCTTTGTTAACTCAAAGTCTCCCTCAGTGTAATGCTGGTCCACAGCTGCCGGCCGCTGACCCTGGAGGACGGACGACAGCCAGGCCCCCAGAGGCCCACGGGCCGGGAGCCCCTAGGACGGCAGAGCCTCTCCCTGCACGTGGGGATCCCCTCTGCCGACGGAAGCGGGAACAAATCAAAACTGAAGTCCACGGAACAGGGGCCACGCTCGCCTAGCCTGGTCACCGGAAGCCTCGGTCCCAAGGGAGCTCCGCACCCCACATGGCCACGTCGGAGTCGAGGGCTCTGGACATCCCCTGCGGGAGAGTGTGTCCAGGCAGGACCAGAGCTCAGCGTGTGAGCCGGCAGCTGAGCGGCCTTCTGGCCAGCAAGGGGCAGCAGCTGGCGGTGGACCCAGGGGGGCAGGGGGCCTTGTTCTGTGCCACCAGGCGGGGCCACTGTGTGTTAGTTAGAACAAACCTTCTATGCATAACATGTGGGTGGCTAAAAACCCTAAAACAGTGCACAGCTAACATGGCCTGGGAGCCATTCAACTGCAGTCAGGTTGAAATCAGACTGAAGCAGGTATGGTGGGAACTGGGAACTGATCACTGCAACCGTTCACGCAACTTACCTAAGTCCTATGTAGCAAAACCTTCAGACACATGCTTGGGTCAATGTAAAATGCAGTCTGAGCATTACAAATAAATGGTATTTTGAAGATACCAATGTTTTCTTTTACAGTAGTAAATGCCATTTACTACTCTGGGGTAGCAGAAAACCACAGAATGCCAGCAAACTTTGGGCAGGTTCATTAAATTTGGCCAATCCAGAACATTCCAAATTGAATAGTAAGCACATATTGTTTCTTCTCTAGAAATTTTATCTTCAATATAGTCATAATCCAATTCATAACCAATTTATAAAAATAGCTTTTTATCCAATAATTCCAGCAAGGTAAAAATAGGAGTTTCTTCTTCTATACAGCAAATCAAACAGGCTCGCTGAAGTCGGGGACCCGGGCGTCCTCAGCTGCCACCCGCAGCTCAGATCGCCCGCCACCACGGCAGGCTCGGCGTGCAGAGGCCTCTCTCGAGTCCAAGGGCTACAAAAAGGCGTCGGCCCCGGGCCCTTCTGAACCAGGAACTTAGGGACGCTGCGTCGTCCCCCAGACACAGCAGCGCCCCTTCTCAACCTGGTCAGGGCGAGCGGTGCCCGCACACGTCTAGAGTCAGACCTGTAAAGAACTTCCGCACAAACCCAACACACGCACGCATGCGCCCGGCGAAGGCGCAGCCCGGAAGCACGCTCCGAAGCTGACTGGGTACAAAAGTGCACGCTCCTACATCTAATACAAAACATCGGGCATGGCTGCGCGGCGCCTGCTGCCACCCGCAGCCATCCAGGCGGCCGGCCCGCCTACTGCAGGGAGTCGCTGTTCTCCAGGACCAGCCCGCCAATGTGGCCAGGGCCCAGCGCTGCCCCGCCGTCCCCCGTGCTGTCCACAGACTCGTCCTCGCTCTGCTCCGCCATCATGACCTGCTGCACGGCCAGCGTGGCCCCGTCCGAGGACAGAGACTGCAGGCTGTCCACACTCATGCTCACGGGCGCGGTGATGGTGACCACAGCTCCTGCGACAGAACAGGCCATGTCAGACGGGCCGGGGTGGCGTCTGGGCTCCACGGGCGCCCGCCTCCCACCACATGTCAGGGCCAGGTCTGCGCCTCCCCATGGCCTCGGAGCGGCGGCGCCCTCGACGGCAGGCTGGGGTGTGGTGGGGGGTGTGACTGTGGTGTGTGTGAGCGTGTGCACACGTGGACGTTTGTGCGCGGACTGCCAGGTGGAAGGAGGCCAGAGAATCTGAAGCGAGGCCGAGAAGACCAGGAGCAGGAGACAGAGGAGGGCTCAGTTTTAAAGGAACAAAGAAACCCCGCGGGAGCCGACCACTGTGTCTCCCAGCAGGAGCGAGCAGGCCACGGAGCCCGGGGAGCCGCCGCGGGCATCTCCGGTGAGAGCAAGAGGAGATACAGCCGACGGCAGCGCGGGGGTCTAAAGAAGCCCGCCTGGGTCTCTCTCTCCCCCCAGCAGCCCCTCTCATCCCTCTACACCCCCGCCCGCCCCCCGCGTGCACAGGGCGAGGACTGTCGTGGAGGAGAACATCTGGGGGGGAAGACACTTCCCACGGGGTGCTTCTGTCTGAACTTCTCCCCAGGGGACAGGCTCTGCCTTTCCCAAAGGGGCGAGGGGAGCGGGCGGGAGAGCCAGTTATCCGCGGGGTCGCTGGACAGACAGACAAGTCAGTAACCGCAAGTGGCACTGACCCAGCATGAGCACAGGCCTCTACTTAGCAAAGTCCGGAGGCGACGCCAGCGCGCGATTCGCAGACACTGCGCCAAACAAGGCAGGGCGGGAGCCAGGTGTGAATCCTCTGCCAGCCCCGGAGGCCTGTGCCGGCATGCAAGGGAACGCTGGGGCTTGGCACGGAGCCACCAGGTGATCCCGGCGCCCACCCGCAGAGCCAGGCTGCAGGCCCTGCCATCTGTGCACCCGAGGGGCCCCCAGAGGTCGGGCCTTGGTCACGGGCCAAGAGCCCTGAGTGAGAACAGAAGCCAGCACAAAGGAGCAGCCTGGGTACCTTGGCTGCACTGGCACAGTGCCTGGGAGGACCAGGGCCGCAGACACCCTGCCCAGCAAGGTAAGGCCTGGAGGCCCGGGTGCGGCCAGGTGTCTCCAGGCACCAAGCAGGCAGGGAGAACACTCGGGGCGGCAGAGAAAGACCCCGGGACTCAGGAGACATGACACCTGCAGCGTGTGAGCAACAGCACAGTGAGCGCAAGAGCAAGGCCTGGGGGCACAGCCGGACGACACGGCCTCCGTGCGGGCAGTGGCCACCTCCCTGCCAGGGAGCACAAGTCAGCCTTGAGGAGAGGCAGGTGCCGCCACCACAGCAGGAGACGGTGCTCGAGGCACGAGGCGCAGCCGGTCTGAGAACAAGGATGGGCAGCAGCTTCTGTGCGCAGGCGCCTCAGCGCGCCACTCGCGGAAACTGGGAGTGAGGGCTTTTGGTGGGGGGGAGAAAAGGTCAAAGGGCATGGCGTGGTGCACAACTAAATAAATAACGTAAAAATAAATATCATAAAAAACACGCAGGAGGAGGACTGGCGCAGCCTAAGGACAGAGCAGACGCCACCTGAAGGAAACATGGAGAAGCCGAGCCTGCCGGGCCGGGGGTCTGGTGGCCTGGTCTGCCCCCGCAGGGCTGGGGTGGGGCCTGCAGCACAGTGGGCAATGCAGACCACCAGCCGCGAGCAGGCGGCCCTGAGTGGAGCCCCGAGGGGGCAGGCAGAGGCGAGGCCGGGTGTGGACTCACAGGATCCGCCCAACACCCCAGGCCCAGGGAGGGAAGCCTCGAGGGGGAGGGCGGAGCCCCACACACACCCAGCCACACCAGGCCCCAGCATCCAGACGCAGGAAAGCGCGGAGACCACTCTGCGGCCAACCCTCCCGCCTACCTTCTGACATGGCCAGGTCGCTGGGGGCCGGCGGCGCGGCGCCAGAGGCGATGGAGTCGGGCCAAAACCTCTGGACGGGTCTGTTCTGAGCAGTCTTTTTCTTTGTTTTGGGAGTTTCTGAACAGCTGGAGTCCAGCATGGGCTGAAGAATGCGCCTCCTGGCGTTGATGAACCTGCACGGACAGCGACAGGGCTCCCCTCAGCCTCCGCAGGGCCGCGAGCTTCCACCGGGCAGCCGCCTCAGGGCGCCCCGCAGACCGCCGGAGCCGCGTGTCCCCTCCGAACAAGCCGAGAGCACAGCCAGCGAGGGCCGGAGTCCAGGCCATAGCGCATGCGGGGTTTGAAAGACCGGCACAGAGCGCGGCCCGCGGCCCTTTCTCACGTGAGCGGTGTCTGTGGCCTGACACTGCTGTCTGAGGCTGCCATGCGGCACCTCTCCGGGAGCAACGCAGGCCGGGCCGGGCCAACGCCCTCGCCGCCTGCTGACTGCAGCTGCGGCCACAACGTCACCGTTTCAAAAGACTTTCCAAACCACGAGCTCCTCACATGTCTGAGGTCACCAGTCACCGAACTGTCCTAGACGCCAGGCCAGCCCGCGACAGGCCCCAGATGGCGCCTGCAGAAACCCCCTGGACGCAGCAGCCTCTCGAGAGTCAGGGCTCCCCGGTGCCGAGACCCTCCTGGGAGAGAGCCGTGGAGACGGCCGGGCAGCAGGCGCGGGGGCACGTACGGCACAACCCTGAACTATGCTGAGAGAAAAGGCTGCTGGGAGGGAGGCAGGGAGAGCAGGGTGGCCCCTCCTGCCCCCGTCTCAGGGTCCAGGCAGCCCCGCTCCTCACAGCAGCGGGAGGACGGTCACCCCATACCGCCCCACGGAGGCTGCGCAGAGCCTGCATTGAGGGGCAGAGGTGGCCACGCTGGCCTCCCCTCAGGGCACCTGGGCCATCTCCATGTGCGGACAGAGGCTCGCCCTCCTGCTAGCGCCTCTCAAGCTGACCCATCAAAAGCTGGACCTTGGCGGCAGCCAAGGAGCAACGTCGGGGCCTGACAGGAGCAGACCCGGGTTTGGACTCAGGCCTGCTCGGCCGTCAGGTGGATCGCCCCCTCTAGTGGCCTCACACAACGGCGGCAGCAGCTCCGAGGTGCTTCACCTCCAAACCCCGAACGCACTGACCGTGCCAGTCAGAGCAGACCCTCGAGCGCACGGCCGCCAGCAGCAGCGCAGCCGGAGGGAGGCCCCGCTCGTCCGACAGCGTCCAGGCCAGCGCCGTGCGAGGCCGAGCACACACACCACGGAGCACAGGATGGAGGGCACCTGCGGGCAGAGGCAGTGGAGAGCCAGGCGCTAAGCCGTTAGCGGCAAGCCAGGCAGCTCTGCCAATGTGGCGGCGGCGGGCTGTGAAGTGCAAAGAAGTCATCAGATGGAGAGAGCAAGAAGGAGACCAGCGTGCGGCAACAGCAGCCCCCAAGACAACCGCCCCTAACCCAGCCACGCAGGCCTGCAGGGCTGAGCCCAGGGAGTGACCTCAACACGAGGCGCCCTGACGAGAGTCCTGGCAGCAGCCGCGCTGACACTGGAGACCAAGCCCCACTCAGTTACAATCATGCAGTGCAGCCACCACGGCTGACTGAGAGTGGACGGCCCCAGCGCCGGGCAGCAGGCCTCAGGGCGCACCCCCTGCGTGGACTGGGGGAGGCTCATCACGCACGTCAGGGCCCACCTGACCTCACGTCTAGCTCTAACAGCTAAGATCAGATGGTGACGCCCGTAGGCCTTAGAGCCAAAGCTGCTCTCTGCACACCGATTCCACCAGAGGAACTGGCCCCCGTGTCTGAGTGTGAGTAAAAGCGAGCGAGACACAGCGCTGGCCACAGGAAGCCCCTGCAGCTGGGCATGAGGGAGTCTGTGCGGGCAGCACTGGTCAGGACCCGCGGGTCCACATGCCGTGTGACCCAGAACCACCACAGGACCTCGGGGCCAGCACTGCCATCCCAGCTGCCTCCGGGCAGGCCCACGCCACCAAGGGCCCCGGCACGGGTGACACAGCCGCCCAGGCGTCCAGGTGGGAGGACAGGGGGGTGTCACTGCAGGGGGACGACCAGTCTTGGTGTCCACTGCCAGGAAGCTCACCCCAAAACCATGCGTTCTCAGTGAACACAGGGGACCTAACACAACCGCACACTGCTAAGGGGTGGAGGGCGGGAGGGGGCGCAGCGGCGGCAGGCGCCTTACCAGTTGTTGACCTGGAGAAGTGTCAAGTTTGTCTGAGCGGCAATCTGCTTCTTCTCGTCCTCCGTCGGGTAGGGATGCTGGAAAGAAGAAGAAGGGCATGTGAGCGTCTGTCTTCACAAAGGAAACCCCGGCCAAGCAAAGGACATCGTCCCCTGGGGCTCACGGCTGCCCGCGTGCACAGTGGGCACTGGCATGGTGTCTGCCTGCGCAAGCCCAGGGGGCAGTCTGCTGCGGCCTGAGTCAGCGACCAGGACAGCTGGCAGAGGGCCAGCGGCTGGAAGCTCCGGAGAAAGCTGCAGCGCAGAGGAAGCACTGGCCAAAGAGCTGGTGCCTGAGGCTACCAGGCAGCTTCCTGCCTGACCCTGACCTTCTGCCCTCCCAACACAGAGAGGGCTTCTGCTTTTATGCCCAGGCCCTGTGGCCTCCCTTCCCCGCAGGGACACGCCACAACTCAGCAGGTGGCGTCCACTGTCCGTACCCCTCAGCAGCACAGCTGGTCCCTCTCTCCCCCACTGGCAGCCCAGGGTCACTTCTGAGGACTGCTGAGGCCGGGGCTGAGGACCCAGACTCTGCTGGGCCATCCTGAGTCTCCCCATGAAATCCCGGCCAGGCCACACCTCCTCATCCAGGACCTCCTTGCAGCCACCGCAGAGCGGGGCTGCCTGCGGGCCAACCCCCAGCTCGAGGTCCCGTGCTCAGCCTGAACTGCTGCCCCTGATGACCACGTCTTCCTCTCAAACCCACTACGTAAAGCACAGCTACTTCCCGGGCCGTGCCACCCCGCCGGGTCCAGGCAGTTTCTCCGCGGGCAGCCAGCACGCCTTCCCTCTCCACCAGGGGACCCTGATTGAAGGAACGCCCCATTTCTGGTCCCCTCCCTCCTGTCTCCAGCGCCGGGCCATGAGAGCCACCCCACACAAGACGGCGCTGGGCACAGGCCAGCGGCCAGCAGACGCGTGCTTCGGGGTGCAGACGGCACTGCGGGCTGCTCACCCCGATGTGCTGGAAGAGCCAGGAGCGCATCACGTTGGTGGCGTGCTTGGGCAGGACGCCCCGTTTGTTCTTGGCCGAGCTGTCGTCCTGCTGCAGGATGCTCAGGTCCTGGTTCAACTGCAACTGAAGCTTGGAAACAATTTCAGTCTCGCATCAGAAGCAGCTCGGGACTTCAGATGGAGACACCCAGGTGCTGGGAAGGGCCTGAGCCCGGAAGGGTGGACACAGGACCCGCCAGGCTGAGGTGGAGGCCTCGGGCCGCTCTGCGCCCGGCCCTTCCCACGACACTCTCTGGCGAGGCCCAGGGCTGTCTCTCCGCAGCCAGGCACCTCCCAGCCCTGCACCACGCCTGATGACACCCCCCGTCCAGGCCTAGCGGACTCCAGCAACCCATGCCGCTGAACCAGGGCGGGGCCTCAGCAGGGGGGAGTCAGCTGCTGCTCCTGCTGGAACTCAGAGGTCCCCTGGGACCCTGGCCTGGCCAGCTCTGCAGGTCAGTTCAGTGGACGAATCCATGAACACAGTCCGAAGGAGGTGGAGACCTACTCTGGAGAGATGTGTCCCGTGTCACCCAGGCTTCCTCTGCATTTACCAGCTGTACCTGCGATTCTCAGCAGTCAAGGCTGCACTTTGGGTCTAGAACGCGAGTGTGTGTGTTTGAGGACCGAAAGCAAAGGGGGTTCAGCAGCAGCTGTAACCTCATGCTTGTATGAATAGAAAGCAAACATTTAAAACAGGTTCCAAAGCACCAGAGCCAAAATCTCACTTGTCTGCCTTATTTGTGTCGATTTCCTGTCTGCGCTTCCCCGTGCTGCCTCCGGCCGTCTGGGCAGGGCTGCTGGGGGGCTCACGGGCAGGCCGAGGTGCCACTGCCGGCTGGGCAGGGCTGCTGGGGGGCTCAGGGGCAGGCCGAGGTGCCACTGCCGGCTGGGCAGGGCTGCTGGGGGGCTCGGGCAGGCCGAGGTGCTGCCGCCGGCTGGGCAGAGCTGCTGAGGGGCTCAGGGGCAGGCTGAGGTGCCGCCACCATGCCAGGTAGTGTGAACCGAGACGGGCTGGGGAGAAGCAGCCCGCACCCGCAGAGCCCAGCAAAGCCTGAAGGGGGCAGGGGCTCCAGCAGGAAGACTTTGTGCTGGAGCCCTGCAACCCTGCTGCCCACCCAGAGGTCAATGTCTGCAGGCCAGGACTAAGACGGACCGAGGCGGCAGACTCGAGGCCAGCCGGGGGGCAGGCGCCAGGTGGCTGTCAGAGGCTCCCATCTGCACTGAGAGGACAGCCGGCAGCGCAGACACGTCCAAGCCTCCCCCACGGGAAGCAGGCACCAGAGTGGAACACTCAAGAGGCAGCGGGACAGGCACGGCAGGAGCCAGGGGCCTCACCCGTCCGGGAGCCATAAACAAGGACGCTTATCCAAGCAAGGGCATGAGGACAGGGAGACCCCGGGAACTGAAGACTGACTGTGCTGATGCCCTACAAGCTGACAGACATTCTGAGAAAGGATAGGGGCCTTTCAGCAAATAGGAAGTGGACAACAGGGACATAAACACCCCAGGAGTCGAGTGGCTGGGTCGGAAGGCCTGGCGCTCCCCGAGCTGCTCTTGGCAGGGGCCAGAACCTGGCCTTCCGCAGCGCCCAACACAGCCAGTGAGAGAGCCCGCAGCAAGCTCAGGAAGCTGGCTGACACCCTGGAGGCGCAGCCCACACAGGGCCCTGCCGCCACAGGCCGAGCCCCACCCCCCAGCCAGCCTCCATGAGGCTCGAGGTGTCCCCATTGGGCACAGTTGGACCCTGTCCAGGCTGACCTCTGCAGGTCACAGCCAAGGAGCCAACATTAAGACGGAATCAGGGGGCCTCCCCTGGTGGCGCAAGTGGTTGAGCGCCACGCGGTGAAGCTGTCCGCAGCCTCTGCAGCGTGGGTTCCATCCCAGCTGGCCGGCGAGGGTCCCACATGGCGCAGCAGACCTCTCCTGTCCCACCCACCGCTCCCCTCAGCAGTGTATTTCGTCAGTCTGCCTGTTCTGTTCCCCGCTCTGTCTCTGGTGAATCCTCTCACCCTCCTGTGCCTCTGGCCTGTACCCTGGTTCTTGTGTAAATAAATAAATCTTTAAAACAAACAAACAAACAAACAAACAAAGAAAAATGAAAAAAAGACTGAATCAGGATCTTAAAAAAGCACTGACGCGGGAGCTGCGTCACACCCGCGCGGGTTCGAGCAGTGCACGTGCTAGCTCGCCGGCGTCTCCCGCGTCAGGGTCCGGCAGGCCAGGGCTTAGTGTGCACTTTACCATGAGGGCGCGGGGGCAGGACTCCCCAAGGTCCTGAATGTCACCACCCTCCTGCTCGCCAAGTCGCCTCCTGTGCTCTGGAAGCTGCATCAGTTGGACCCCTGGGGGCCGGGGTGGCCTCTGGGCGGCATGGGGTGCTGCCTTTCCTCCCAGGTTTCTTGCTGGGGGCAGGGGCTCTAAGGAGCGCCCTGGGCGCACAGGGACCACCAACGTGACGCTGGCTGCGCACACACAGCAGAAAGGTCGGGGCGGCTGTCCAAGCTCAGGCCCAGGCCCACAGAAACACTCATTGGGAGGAATGCGCTGGCCTGGGGTTCTGCTGTGGCCTCCAGGAGGCCCTGGGGAGACGCGCCCCCACCACCTCAGGATGAAGAGGGAGAAAGAAGCAAGGCTTCGGCATTCAGGGAAGCAGGTGAATGCCCCGGGAGCGAGGCCAGGCTGAGGGTTCCCGCGGGCCCAGGGCCCCGCCCCAGCCCTTCCACGGAGACGGCACACACCTGGGAGTTCTGGATCCTGATGGTCCCGGGTGACAAGGCCTGTGTCACTACTTGGCCTTGCGGAGTGACAACTGTGACAGGCTGATAGACTGTGCCACCTTGAAAGGAAGAACAACAAGGCATTCCGCTCAATACACTTACGGAAGGAATAAAATCTCTAGCTCAAAGAACTCTCTTCATCACCTGCCATACTGTGCTGCCTGGCTGGGGGCTGTGAGTCAGCAAACCAAGTCCCCTGGCCCAGCAGAGCTCTGTGGGGGCCTCCTGCTGGGCAGCACGGAGGGGGGGCCCTTTTGCTGGGTTTCCCGCTCCCCTGTATTTGCCCAAAGGCGCCGGCTGATGGATTATCACAGACGTGCCGCCAAATGCAGCGGGCTCCAAGGGGGCGTGGCCCCCCCAGCCTTGCTCCATTTTGATGACGGCTCTGTGCCCACAAAGTCTGGGGGGGTCTTTCCCGAAGAATCAGTCTGCTTCCCACAAAGGTTTTCACTAAGACTAAGACTAAGACTAACGCAGCTAAGACTAACGCGAAAGTGCATTTTTATTTGCTCGTCATCAATTAATGGTGCAAGTTAAGATTTTCCAGGTGCTGCTTAGAGCACAAGTTGACACGACGGCCTTGGAAATGACGAGTGACTTGTGCCACAGCCTCCTTTCCTCTACACAACTTCGTGCTCAGAAATTTTCGGTAGAGACACGATTTGCAGGAAGGCATCTGTCTCTGAGAACGAACAGAAAGAGGCCTTCAAAGAGCTCGGGACGCGGCGCGGCACAGGCGGCCGCGTCCACCAGAAACTACGTGGCGGCACGTCTGCGTCCTGCGGCAGAGCCCTCCCTCCTGCAAAGGAGCAGGTGTCCTTCCCGGCACCATACCTGCCACGGTTGCCATGGTGACGTTTCCCTGCTGCAGCGCAGAGGCAGGCACCACGATTCCCTGGGGGCTGAGCGTGCCGGTGATGGCACTTTGAATCTGCTGCAAGTCAGAAACACGCCGTGGAGAGGTGAGGACTCGGCCCACGCGAGGCTTCCGGCCCCGCCGCCCACGTCACTTCCCAGGGAGACGTGCGCACGCTGCACACCCGAGACCCAGGGGCTCTGCCCACAACCCGACACATGCCGACGTCTTGGACAAACCAGAGGTGGGCGTGTCTGAACAGCCCAGTGACTACTAAGAAAAGTGAATTTGTACTTTAAAGACTTCCCCAAAAGAACTCCCCCAGCCCGGGCAGTATCGCTGGGGAGCTCTGAAACACTTGAAGGATGAACACCGACGTTACACGTCCCCTCCAGAAAACGCAAGGGGCAGGCGCGCCCTCCAGTCACCCCGCGAAGGCTGCACAGCTGGACACCAAGGCCAGACAGGGCCGGCACGAGAGCCACCACAGGCCAGGAGGAGGCAGCAACGGCCCCCGGAGCAGAGCGCGAGGCGAGCGCGCCAGACAAGGGGGTTTCCCCCGGAACGCGAGCTTGTTCAGAAAGATCAGCAGCGAGGCCCACCACGTTCACGGGCGGAAGAAGACAGTCACACATCCATGCAAGGCGACGGGAGAAGTGCCTGACAGAATTCGAGACAGCCAGACTCTCAGGAAGACGGGGTGACAGAGCGCCCGCCCCAGTGAAGCAGCCCCACGCCAAAACCCCCGCTGAGTGACAGGCCAAGCAGCCCGGCAGCAAGGCCTCTGCTGCCCACCCCGTTCCCGACAGTGGACATCCCTGCTCTGTAGAGCCGCCTGCCGGGGCGGGGAAGGCCAGCTGCAGGCAGGGGTGTGAGCCCTGTGAGCCGCGTGGGCTCCACAAAAGGCCTCATGTGGGGACACTCAAGACACTCTACAGTCAAAAAAATTAATTAGAAAAAAGGGCGAAAGACAGGAGGGGCCACTCTGCCACGGAGGACACCCGGGGGCGGGAAGCACCAGAAGGCCATGGCCACGCGCCAGTGGAGGCGGGTGCGGAGGAAACAGCCTGGAGGGCCTCAACACACCCCGGACACCCCACCGCGGAGCCTGGGGGGTCGTGCCCAGCCAGGCAGTCAGACACAGGACAGCAGCGGCATGATGCACCTAGGCAGGCTTCTAGAACAGTCCACACGGCAGCGGACGGTGGGTGTGGGCTGGGGCGGGCAGGGGCATCGGTGCTGCAGGCCGCTTCGGCGGGTCGGCGGGCACGGTGAGCAAGAAAGGTCTGACTGTTCACACCATCAAACTGTGCACCGAAAAGGGTAAGTTCTATGCGATGAGTATTTTACCACAACGTAAAAAAATAATAAATAAAAGGTATTTTAAGAGGGAAGGAAAGAATGGTCCGTCCTCCAGGAACCAGAGTCAGGCCGCCGTGGAGACCGAGGCCTCGCGTCACTCACTGCCCCCGCGGCGGCAGGCCGCTCAGTCCAGCCCGGGGGCTCGGCGCATGGGGCCTCGGGAGGCACGGCACTCGGTGCGCGGGGCCCCGGGGCTGGGCACGGGCCTCGGCAGCCGGCGAGTACCTGGGATTGGACGGGGGAGTACGGGCTGCCAGGCTCCCCACTCAGGAGCGTCTCGCTGTTCATCTTCGTCTTCAGACAGGCGATGTACCGGCTGCAGAAATCTTTGCAGAGTTCATTGACCTTTTCCAGCTCAAGGAGGTGAATACGCAAAACCTGGATTGCTTTTACCATCTAGGAGCAGAGAACATGAAGACGCTCAGACAAGGGGAGCCGACGGCGGCGTCACGACCGCCCCTCAGCTGCTCCTGGCGGAGGTGGCTCCAGCAGGGCGTTCACCCCCCCCCCCCCCGCGCGACAAGGCCTCAGTGCCTCCTGGTGGGAACCCCCTGCAGGGCGGGCGCTGCCCTCTCTGCTCCTGGGCTCAACTCTGCCTTTTGGGGCTCTGCTTCTGGGGTCCGGGGTCACGAGCCTTGCCTGCCCCAGCTTAGTGCGCTGTCCTCAAGGCTTTCTCTCGTGACTTTTCTACCAGCCTTCTACCAAGTCACCGGGGTGCTCCGCGCACAGTGCAGCCGCTAGCACCACCTGGGCCCCCTGCGGAGCACGAGCGGCGCGGAGACGAGATGGGTGACGCCCCCTGTGAAGCAACTGGGCTGGAAGGGCTAAACAGCTGATAAAAATTTAAGGATAAGCTAGACTAGGCAATTTGTTTGGGGAAAGTACTTTTTTCAAAGACCCCCTTCTGCTGATGAGGCCCCGGTGCAGGCTGTGGCCTGGGAGCTGAGCTCTGAGGGAAACCAGTGAAGGGCCCAGGCCCGCATCTCTGGGCCCTGCTTCTGGGAGGCTCAGCTGAGGCTGCACCAAGGTGGGGCCCACACTGAGGCTACCAGCGCCCCACCGGAACCAAAAGGCATGGCAGCCTGTGGGACAGCAGGACAGTTGCTCTGGAGGCTCCGCCGCTCCCTTAGAGGGCACAGAGGACCGAGTCCTGGATCCAGAGCTGGCAGGGGAGCACTGGCTCTAGACAGGACAGCAGGGGGGAGCACCCCTGCCCTTGTTGCCTGTCCCCGCTCTGTGCTGGCGGCCCCCACCAGAGGCTCATGTCGCAGCCTCAGCAGAGCTGCCCGCAGAAGAGGCCTGTGTCCAGGCGGGAGCCAGAGGCACGGGCTGGGAGGCAGGCGCAGGAGCACCTGGGAGCGTGGAACCCCCAGGCCATAGGGACACAGGCTCGACCCTCCCACTGCACCCCCAGAGGAAAGGCAGCGAAGACTGGAAGACTGGGGGACAATCGAGTTGTACCCCTGGGAACAGTCACCTCCCACACGCGTGCTACCCCTCTGGCAGAGCGGCAGACGGCCCGAGCTCCCGCCCGAAGTCTGAGGTGCGCGGAGCAGAGTCTGAGTTTGGAAGAAACGGAAACACAAAACATGCCTCTCACTTACTAAGTTGTCAGTTTCCGGGTCTTCACAAAAGAAGGGCTTCCCCTCCTTCTCTTGCTTCCTCACGAAGTTCTCGATGTCCACGTCGAAGCTGGCAGACGTGGTGCCCTCCGAGCCCTGTGTGGACTGCTCACACTTCTCAAACAACAAAGCCAGCAAGGGGAAGAGCGGATGCCTGGGGGAGGAGAGAGGCGTGGTCCACTTCGTGAGCATGTTCGGCACGAGTGGGGGCGCGTCCGTGCACAGGACAGCTTTGCTGAGAGGCCCTGCGGGCGAGCCAGCAGCGTGGAGCCCAGCGGCGCTTGCCGAGCGTGCGCCCATCCCACTGTGCTCCGCCTCGGAGGACCTCGTCGCCCCGAAGACACCCTGCACCGTGAGCAGGCACACGGTTCCCCAAACCGCACCGCGGCCACTGTCCGAGTCTGGGCGCCCAACTCTAGAGCGAGTCTGGCTGGGCGTGGCCCAGGGCCCGGCTGCGTCCCCGGCTCAGGCACGTCACGCTGAAACACCCTCGGGAGCCGCCACAGTCCCGGCTTTGCACCCCAGGAAGCACGGGCGCCCTGTGTCCACAAGCCCGTCGGTGCCGATCCCAACGGCTCAGATCAGGGCAGCGGTTTTCCGTTCTGGCCGGGCATCGTCTCTTCGACATAGGCTACCGCATGGGGCAGCTGCGGGCCTGCGCTGGAGCTGCACGCCCACGACTGGCTCTCCCTACTGAGACCGCTGCTTCCCTGCGGCCATCGGAGCCAACCCGCTACCCCTTGGGGTGTGCCTGCACCTTGTTCCTCCCCATGGCGAGTGACGCGCTACGGCACGGAGACGGCTCTCACCGCAGGTGCATACACCGAGACAGAGACTCTGTGTCTGGATAAGATACAAGCTCGGGACTTTCTCCAGAATGTGGGTGTCCAGCGCTCCCAAGAGCACGTGCTGGGAAGTCTACCTTTTCTCCACTGAGTGGCTTACACCTTTGCCAGCAGTCGGCTGGGCCCTGTCTGTGTAGATTCATTCCTGGATTCTCTGTTTGGGACATCGATCTAACTGCCTGGCCCTTCACCAGAGTCACATCTGAATCACTGTCAGATGACAGTAAATTTCAAAATCAGGGAGACCGATCACTTGACCTTCCTTCTTCTTTTGCAAAATGTGTTAGCTGGTCTAGTCCTTTAGACGTCAAATAAAGTCTAGATTTAACTTGCTTAAGTACAAGAGCCTCTGCTGGGACTTGGCCCAAATGCACGAGCTGGGGGCCGGCTGTGGGGGATGCCACGCCGCGGGGCAGGTGCGGGCCCATCCGCGAGCTGGTGTGTCCCAGCGCCCGCGGCGGCTTGTCCAGCTTTCGGCATAAAGGCTCTACATGCTCTTGGTCAGAGTCATGCCTGCGTTTCGGGGACTGCGAAAGCACTGTCTTCCCACTTCAGCTGCAGTCCCACACCCCGGGGAGCAGGGTGGGTTTCCGTGTGCTCCTGAGTCTCGTGGGGCATCTCCTGCAGGCCTTTAGCCGCCCCCTTGGAGTTTTCCATGTGCTCAACCCCGTCACATACACGTGGAGCCGGTCCCATCTCTCCCTCTCTGGCCTCGGAGCAGGGGCTGGGCCTCGACAGGTGCTGAGCCCCGGCCCACGCTGCCTCGCCCGGCTCAAGGAAGGCCAGCTGGGGGCTCTGTGCCGGCCCCCATGAGGGTGAGAGGGCTCCCGCCTCCACTCTGCTGACGGCACTATGGGGACTGGCTCCTGGCCTCGGGCAGAGCTTCCCACACCACGTGCCTGGGGACACACTGCCCGCTGCAGAACATTCTGTTCACGTGTTGCTGGACCTGGCTTGTCAATGGCTTATTAGTGATGTTACATCTAAGTTCACGAGCAATAACAACAATAATAAACTGATGCTTCACTCAAGAAATGAGGGGGAAACATTCGTTCTTTTCCAAAGACATTGTACACCTGTTCTTTTTCCTTGTTTGTGATTCTGGCAGGACTCTCCAGCACGCATGAGCAGATACTCCACACAGGCTTTGTTTAGATGCAGTTATACACTACCCAAGCCACCTGGGCCTGAAGATTACTTTCTTGCAAGGACAGCTAAAGCACAGATTTACATCCCAAACCTTTCTTTATGATTAGGAATAACCTGATCATCGGAGAGAATTTCCACGTGGGCCGTGACCCCACTGGGGCTCCTGTTCTGCCCACTCACGGCGCCCACATTCCATTGACCAAGATCTGGGCCCCCCCGGTGCCCTGGGCAGCACAGGCTACCTGTAAATGGCCTGCTTGTCTGCATCCATCGGTGTCTGCGAGCTCCCGGGGGGAGGGCTCACCCCTTCCACCTCAGGCTCAGAGCAGCTGGGGTCTTGCTCAGTCTTTAACTCGGTGACCACCTGCATCTGCGGAGGAGAAGCTTCATTACTCAGCAGGAAAGAGGCCGCTACTACGCCTGTCTGGAGAACGGACAGAGGAGACTACGACCGAGAACCTGCAAACAAGGCCTCTGAATCGAGTGCGCTTTTCGAATGGCTAGAAAAAGGGCAAATTTCCCAGCAGTGAAAACCTCTGAGGACTAATACTGTCAAATGCTTATGATTTTAAAAATCACAATAAGGCCGCGTGGAGGGAAGCGCCACCGCAGCTCACAGCCCCTGCTGCACGCCCTCACGCAGGCGCCCTCACAAGACACGTGTGTTATAGGAACACGCCGGCCACGCTTGGTCTTCTTTTCTCAAAATTAACTAGAACTCAACATGCTACACACCTGTGCTGGGGCTGAAATGCCCCGTCTCCCCTTAAATCTCAGGAGCAGGGCCTCCATGGTGGCGCAGGGGTTAGAGTCTCAGCGCTAGGAAGCGATCGGCGGCCACTGCAGCCTGAGTGGGATCCCCGGCCAGGGAGCTACCCACACGGCACGGCAGACCTCTCCTAACTTGCCCACTGCTCCCTTAGCAGTGGGTTTCAGTGGATCCACTCGTTCTGCCCCCCACTCTGTCTCTGGGGAGTCCTCTCACTCCTGCACCTCTGGCCTGTACCCCAGCTCTTGTATGCATGAATAAATAAAAATAAATCTTTAAAAATCAATCAATCAATCAATCTCAGGAACGCCATTCGAACTATAATGAACACAAATTGTGGTACGTTCAGAAGGCAGGGCTGTCTGCAGACACAGCATTCCGCAAAGGGGCGCCTTGACACACACGTGCTTTAAATTGCTCTCAACTAGCCACGTTGCTTATAACTTAAGAAAAAAGTGTTTAAATCCTTACACAAAAAGAATTGAGTTTACTAAAAAAAAAAAAAATTGCCACAACAGGGCCTCCCCTGGTGGCGCAGCGGTTGAGCGCTGGGCTGCGAAGCTGCCCACAGGCTCTGCAGCGCCAGTTCGATCCCCGGCCACCGGGCGAGGGTCCCGCATGGCACACAGTCCTCTCCTGCCGCCCGCTGCTCCCCTCAGCAGTGTCCTTCGGTCCTTCTGCCTGCTCTGCTCCCCGCTCTGGCTCTGGTGAATCCTCTCACCCTCCCGCGCTTCTGACTGTGCCCAGTGCTTGTATAAACAAACAAATAAATCTTTAAAAAAAAAAATTAAAAAAAAAATGCCACAACAAACTTCTCGTGGCCCCTGGCCTGAGGACCAGGGCCAGGCTGTCCAGCAGAGCCACCTGCCCGCTCCCAGCGCCTCCCCAGGGTTCCCAAGGCGGTGCCCCCAGGTGGTTCCCCCCACGCCCGCAGCGAGGGCGACTTTGCTGCCTGCAGATGCTAGGAGGGGCTTGGGGAATTGCTTCTCTCTCTTAATAAAAACAACTGTAGCAACCAAAATCCCAAGCACCATCTTTCTAGCGGAAAATCTGAGAGCAGTGTGCAGAAAATCCTTAAAAGACTTATTCAGGGTTTTTTTCCTTTTCGAATGTCTGTAAGCGAAGCGGAGCCGCGGAGCTAAGGGGGCGGGCGCCGGGCGCTTCTCTAAAGGGATGCCAGAGCTTCTGGGTCCTGGGGCAGTGCTGCTACGGAAAGCGGGGCTTCCCTCCCGGGCGCGCTCCGGGACCTGGGCTGCCCCGGGTACGGCACCAGCAGAGAGTGGGGGTGAGGGGGAGCCCAGGACCGAGGAGGGGCAGGACAGAGGCAGGGGCCAGGGGGCTGGGCGGGCAGGGCCCCGCGAGCTGGGCCTAGAGGCCGGGAGCTGGCCCCGCTGCTGCCCCAGGGCAGGGGAGGAAGGGCAGGGCCAGGGTGCCGGGAGCTGGGTGGGCAGGCTTGCACGGGGTGGTGGCAGGGGTCTGGGCCCAGGTGGCTGAGCCCCGGGAGATCTGCATTTTAGGAACAATCCCCAGGAGATAAAGAGCTTCCTGGCTGACACTGAACCCTCCCTCCATCCTCACACCAAGTAAAAACGCTCGCATTTTCCGAGTCGGCCCAGTCCAACAAAGCCCTCCGAAACAAACCAAAGCAGGACCGGGAAACTAGTCGCTGAGGCCCAGAAGAGCCCGGGGAAGACGGCAGCTGCGGAGGCCCCCGGCCCGGGAAGGGGCTGCTGGCCACAGCAGGAGCTCTGGGCCCCAGAGCGAGAGGGGACTTGGCCACCCCCCGCTGGGATTCTGGGCATGCAGGGCACGGCCGCGATCCCAGGTGTCCCCGTGAGAGGCCGAGTCCCTCAGCGGAGGTCCTCCCACGCCTCCCCTCAGGTCACAGAACAGGGGACACCAGGCGGTCGCTGTCGCCCGGGGAAGAAAGGTCTCAAGATCGGTGGAGTCAGTGGACCAGCCACTGCCCGGGAGCCCGGAAGGCTGCTGGGCAGCAGGAGTGGCCGGGCGGGGACGCACTGGTCACGCCCCAGACAGCAGGGCCACTCCGCTCAGGTCAGATGCACCTGCCCCATCCACCTGTCTTCACAAGCAGCGACACTAACACTGGTGAGGTGCACCCCAAGAAGCTCTGGCTGGTATGTCGGATTCCCGGCCATCTTGGGATCACTCGGCAACATCTTCAGTGTCTGTCCTGCCCACCTGGTGTGCACAGTGCTCGGGGCGGCACCTGGGCTCAGGACACGGGCAGTGCGGGCAGAGTGGGTCAGCACCGGCCAGCCGCGGGGGGGGGGCCGCAGCCCTGTGCTCACCTGCTGCCCGTCCTGGTAGCCGTCCAGGCTCAGCGCCTGCGTCGCCATCATGGTGAACAAGCTATGGCAGCGAACATCAAATCATCTTGAGCCAAGAGCAGAGGGCACCTGGGGAAACAAAAGCCGGAGGAAGAAGCGTGGTCAGTAAAGCGGGTGCTCGGCCCCACAGACAGTGGCTCAGGGGTGCCCACAGTCACATGTTTACAAAGTGGCCCTTTAGCCTTTAAGGAGAGGTAGGGGGTGGGGGGCAGGCAGCCAGCCAGAAGCCATGCACCCCCTGTGGACAGATGCTCGGGGGCCTTGGGCGTGACTGGGGGTGCAGGAAACCACGGGAGGCCTGCGTCAGAGGGCCCCTGGACGCTCCATGAATGGCAGGGCACAGGGCCGGGGGCCGCCCAGGGCTCCCACCTGCGGAGCAGGGCCGCACGTCCTGCAAGGGGCCGACGGCGAGGCGCGGGGTCTTCCGCCTGTGGAGAGAGCAGCATGTCCGGGAGGAAACGGCGAACAAGGGCCACCACCGTCAACCCGGCGGCCATGGGGACGGCCCGCTCCTGTGGAGAGTCGCTCTGAGACGGGCCCAGCCCTCCCCCAGGTCCTGCCAATGGGGATGGCTTACAAGTAGGGTCTGCAGATGGCAAGGATCTCGAGGCCCTCAATTCCCTGTCCTCTATGGGGCAGACGTGAGGCCCACAGGGACGTGGAACGGTGAAGACGGGACAGAGATGGGTGGGTACCCACTAGCCCAGGGCACCAGGCCTCCTGGGAGCTGGAAGAGGCAGGAAGGGTCCTCCCCTGGAGCCTCCGAGGTAGCCCAGCCCCTCAACACCTGGATTCAGGCATCTGGTCACCAGAGCCGTGAGTCAACATAGCACCGCTGCTCTCGCTGCCGTCTGCGGGCCTGCTCGGCAGCCCCGGACACCACGGAGCATGTGAAGTCACAAGACTGCGGGAGAGGCCACGGGAGAAGCCACCAGGGGAGCGGAGGGCCTGGGAGGGTCAGCCTCATCCATGCCTCTGAGGGTCACGAACAGGAGGGTCACTTCCTGGCAGGGCGTCCCCAAGATGGGAGAGGGGAGGGGACAGGCAATCACTGTTGGGGAGGCTCTAGGGACCCATCACAAAGTTGCCCTTATGCCCCCAAACTGAAGACAGAGGCCCCGGACCTCTGTGAGCCTATCAGTGAATCCTGACCCAGACTTGGCTTTCCCCAGGGCCCTGACTCCCCCACCCCAGGGCCCTGACTCCCCACCCCAGGGCCCTGACTCCCCCGCCCCAGGGCCCTGACTCCCCCACCCCAGGACCCTGACTCCCCCTAGTGTCCCGACTCCTCCCCAGGGCCCTGACTCCCCACCCAGAGAAGCAACTCCCACCTTTGAAGCCTCCAGCACCTGGGGGGCCCAGGGCGCTGCCCCTCTTTACTCTCACAGGGCCTTGGCGTGAGACGGGGAGAGGCCACGGTGCTGATGCTTCCAGCGCCCGCCGCCAAGCAGGCTGACCCGTGGCTCTGCTGCTTAGAGAAGGGGTCGCTGCCCCGCGTCATCGCCCAAAGCCCTCGCCAGCTCCCGGCCCAGGGAGGGCTTTGCCCCTGAAGCCTGCTGGGGCACCTGTCCCCCCCACCCCCCCCCACGCTGTGCAAGTCACAGGGGCAGCTGGGATTGGCCTGGGAGAGCGGACCTGAAGCCACGCCATCCCGCCACCTTCTGCGGAGTCTCGGCCGGCGCCCGCATTCTGGCCGCAGCCCTGCAGGTCTCACTGGCTTACTTCCTCCACACGGTCCTAGAGACCTCGCCCTGCCGAGTCCCCAACAGCCGGCACGTTCCCCGGGGCCGTGGTGTAGAGGAGCCGGGCCTGGCCGAGCCTCATGGCCATGGCCTTGGGGCCGGCTCTCATTCCAGCCTGGTGCCTGGCTGGACCCACCTGCCACCGGCGGTCCTCAGGCATCCCCAGGGGACAGTCACCTAGAGAGCAAGACCGAAGGCTCCGTGGCGACCAGGCCCACAGCCCACTCTGACTGAGAAAGGGCCTCGAGAGGACCCTCCCCGCACGGGCACCTGTGCCTGGAGGCTGAGGGCCAGAGGGACACGAAATGTCAAACTGACGAGAGGACAGACATGACCCTCCCTGAGTCTCCCCTGCCCAGGCCGGACAATCCTGGCTGCGCCGCGGGGAGGCCTGCTCCAAGGCCGTGGGTCCAGACGCGCCGGGCCCTTCTGCGCCCCCGTGCCAGGACGGACTGGGCTTCGAGGCGCTCGGCCACACTCCCAGCTGCTGCGACTACTTTCCTTTCCTGGTTTTTTTTTTTTTTTTTTTTAATTATTTTTAATTTTCCTACACAGTTGTTCTTTTTACACAACATTCAGCTCCTCCCTCGGGTGTGGTCCCTTTAGTCTCCCGCCACCGCCTCAGCTGGGACCATCACCTGGCCCCGAGTGCCCTGCCCGCCTGTTTTGTTTTTAAAGATTTATTTATTTACGCATACAAGAGCTGGGGCACAGGCCAGAGGTGCGGGGGTGAGAGGACTCACCAGAGACAGAGTGGGGAGCAGAGCAGGCAGATCTACTGACATACACTGCTGAGGGGAGCAGCGGGGAGTCAGGAGAGGTCTGCTGAGCCCTGTGGGTAGCTCCCTGGCCAGGGATCGAACTCGTGCTGCAGAGGCTGTGGACAGCTTCATAAGTTGTGTCTTAATCACTTGCGCCACCAGGGAGGTCCTCTCCCTCCCCCACCCCCCGGCTGTGTGCCCAGATCTCCGGCTGCCTGCAAGTTTGTCTCTTCCCTGACCCTCTGTTGGGTCTCCCTACATCCCCTGTGAGAGAGGCCCTTGGTGTCTTTCTTTCTCCCTCTGACTCGTTCCAGCTCCACCCATGTGGCTGCAGATGGCGTGAGTTTATCTTTTTGATGGCAGAGTAGTATTCCACGGTGTGTACAGACCACATCTGCTTGATCCAGCCACCTGTTCTGGGCATTTAGGTTGTTTCTGTATCTCAGCTATCATGAATGGCGGGACAGTGAACACAGGAGTGCACGTGTCCTTTTGAATTAATGTTTTTGTGACCTTTGGGTGGATTCTTAGGAGTGGAATTGCTGGGTCATAGGGAAGGTCCATTTTTAGTACTGTGAGGGTCCCACACACAGCGGCAACTAAACGCAACTCATGACATGGGCATACGTTAAGTTCTAGAGGAAAAAGACAGCCCTGAGAAAGCCACTTGGTTGGGAGACTGAAATAGTTCCATGACTGTTTTCCAGCCCCTTCCCACAGGCCCCTGTGCCCCAGCACACGGGAACAGTCACCACGCCCGGGAGGAGGGGTCGTGGCGTCCCTGGGACGTGACTGAGTTTCCCCCTGGAGTGGGCCTGGACACCTGAACTCCTCCCCAGAGACCCGTTCACATCTGGAGCGAGGAACCCACGGAGAGCGGCCAGGTGGACTCTGCGGCACAAGCCAGTGAACACCCGGCCTCCGTCACCGGCTGGAACACCAGGCGCAGGGACCTGTGTTACCCACTATTCTAAAACAGGGGTGAGGTTTGCTTGCAAAGCCAAGCCCAGAGGCGCGAGCGGCAGCGGTGGCAGTGATGACAAAACCGGCTGCGCCACTCGGGGGCCGGCGGGAGGGACGAGCCATGGCGGGCGCTGGCCACTCAAGCCGAGACCCAGGCCGAGCTATCCGGCATTGGCTCCCACCGCTCTTCTGCGCGCCATCCACGACCGGACACAGGCACGCAGGCTGACGTCACACGCGGCTCAGGGCAGAGGGGGCCCACAGATGGGGAGGACACCTCCCCGACAGCGGTGCTCCTTGATGGGGCTCAGACCCAGCACCTTCCGTCTGCCTCGGCGGGGCAGCAGCCTTCTCCGTGCGGGCCGGACGGTAGGCCTTGGGGCAGCGGGCACCTGATCCCTTGAGATCTTGCTGACGCCTTGAGTTTGGTTCTGACGCGCACGAGGCCTCACTGGGAGACGCGACCGTCTTCCCGGTCCAGCGACCGTGGCGCGGCTGTGCCACCGAGAAGGGCGCTCCGCCTCGCGCCGGAGCTGGCACCAGAGCTGGCACGTGGGGAAGGCAGATGGGCCGGGAGCCACATTTTGCCAGAGGGGCTTTCTGCCGAGGCCCGCCAAACCTTTCTGCGAGGACCCCTCCGCTCTACTTTCTCCCAGGGCGCGCAGACTGTCAGGCCTGGGTCCCCAGAAGGGAGCCGCACGGTCCTGGCCCACGCCGGGTGTGGGTGGCCCCCGCCCCGAATCCGGCTGTGCGTCGGTGGGCTCCCCTGCGTCCTTCCACCCCCGAGCTTGCACTCTCAGCCTTGGTGACGCTGCTCCCACCGACACGCCTGATGCCACAGGCGCGCCCCGACCCTCCAAGCAGCCCCTGGCCCACGGGGTTTCCTTGCCCAGCCGGGCAGCGGCCTAGCCGCATTCAGAAGCTACCGCCCGCCCCACACAGCCGACCCGATTCCTTCAACAGAGACGTGCAGGGCGTCCAGGGTCACGGCAGTGTCCGTGTCTGCAGGAGCGCGGGGCCGAGGGCTGGGGACGCGGAGGCCCCCGGCCCGGGGAAGCCGCTTTCTGGGGCATCTGATGACTAGCTTTTCCTCAAAACCTTCAACTGAGGATCCTTTTCTGAACTAAACCCCTCGAGTAATACCCCCAAGACAGAGGTCCAGAGAGCCAAGAACGTGGCGGATTCTGTGTTCCAAGGAGCCCCCCAGCACGCCCGAGGGCGGTCTGCGGCGCCCCGCCCCGCGCCCATCCTGGCCCAAGAACGCGTTCTCAGGAAGTTCATCAAGTAATCGCTTTATTTTCAAAACACGTTTTGGGGAAATAGCACGTGATGTCTGATATTCAAATACAATCACAAACACCCCCCCATGAAAGCAAAATCTGCCCCAAAAGCACTTCCCTTGGCAGCCAAAAGCACGCGCACACCCTGGGACGGCGACATGCCAGTAACCGAGAGGCCGCCGGAGAAGGCGCTTGGTGGGGAAGACGCGCTGGAGCCACTGACGTCACAAACGGACCCCAGAACTTCCCCGACAGTCCCTAAGTTGCGTCAATGAGTGTGTTGCATGAGAAGCGGGAACCCCACCTTGAGGCCCAGCAGTGTGCGCCCCAGGCCCCGGGGTCTGCACCAGCGCAGAGCTCGAGGTGAAGCGGCTCCAGCGACAGAAGTGACACCGCGGTGGCCCCGGCGCCCGCCACATGGGCACGGCCCGCGAACACGGGGCGGGAAGAACCTGAAGGCCGCGGAGAAGCGCCGAGCATCTGAAGTCCGAGACACCAAGCTCGTGTAAACACACAACACGCGCGTCCCCACCCGCCACCTGACTGCCCAGCACGTGGCAAGGCCGGTGCCACCCTCTCACGGGGCTTCCGTGGCACTTGCAGGAAAGGATACCCTACAGCGTGGTCTCCACCAGGGTGATTTCTGGCCCCCGAGGGTGGCTGGCACTGCCTGAAGACACTTGGGGAGTGGGGCACCGAAGAGACCTGCCTGTGACGCCCGGGGCGCTTGGACTGCAAAAAATTCTGCTGAGGGGGCCTCCCTGGCGGCCTAGGGGTTGAGTCTCCACCCTGCGGCCTAAGTTTGATCCTGGCCAGGGAGCAACCCACAGGGCGCAGCAGACCCCTCCTGTCTCCCCGCTGCTCCCCTCAGCAGTGTATGTCAGTAGATCTGCCTGCTCTGCTCCCCGCTCTGTCTCTGGTGACTCCTCTCACTCGCCCCCCCACCCCCGCACCAAAAATAAATAACTTAAGGGCCTCCCTGGTGGCGCAGGCAGTTGAGCGAAGCTCTGTGAAGCTGCCCGCAGCCTCTGCAGCGAGGGTTCGATCTCCGCCAGCCTCGGAGCAACCCACACGGCAGCAGACCTCGCCTGCCTCCCCGCTGCTCCCCTCAGCACTGTGGATTTCATCAGTCTGCCTGTTCTGTTCCCCGCTCTGTCTCTGGTGAGTCCTCTCACCCTCCCGTGCATCTGGCCTGTACCCCGGTTCTTATATAAATAAAAAATAAATCTTTAAAAAAAACCCCAAAAATAAGTAACATGAGACATACGAACGCACGACTGAATACAGAAGGATGCAAAGCTAAATCATCGATTTTTATGACGTTCTCTTGAGGCTTATTATGAACCAGCTTCCCGGCCACAGGGAAACACAAGGGCTCGTACAGCCCGGCGGCGGCAGCCAGGGGGCCAGGGCGCATCCTCCAGGCAGACCCCGCCCCGTGGCAGCAGCCGTAGCAACACCTCTTGCTTGCGGAGTCATCACATGCCACTGATTTTTCAAATGCAAAAAACATGATCCTTGAGCAAATGTGTCCGAGGTGACACGCGCCAACACGTATTAAGAGCTTACCATGTTCTCATTAAGGCTTAATGTTTGCGAACGTCCCATCGCTGTTCTGGAAACCGCGATCACGGTACCTACCAAGCCTCAGTCCCTGTGGCATGACCCAACCCCACTGCAGACCCTGTTGAAAGGGGGCACAGGCAGGTGGCAGGAGCCCACATTCCCTGGGAACACCTCGGGGCCCAGCACGGGAAGCAGGCGGCTCGGACCCTTCCTGCTGGGCAGCAGGAAGAGGACGAGGCAGGAGGGGCCGTGTGCAGAAGGAGCAGAGGCTGGGGCGAGTCTCAGGAGGGGGGCCAAGGCCAGAGCACAGACAGCCTGTGAGCCCAGAGCAGCGCAAGGCAGACCCCTCCCCGCTGGCCGGCCGCCGGGGCGGGCACCTGCACGCAGCCCCCAGCCTGCGAAGCAAACCCAACGACTCAGGACTCCTGTGGGCGCCGAGGTTGCCGCTGGCCTGAGGGAGGGTTTCCAGACCTGCCCGCTGACCAGGAGGAGACTCTCCGAGGGCCGGCGCGCTGCCCCCTCAGTCCCCTCCAGAGACAGCGGCTCTGGAAGCGCCACCCTCACTGTCTGCTTTTCTTGTCAGAGCGGCCGACTCCCTGCAGACTCCCACGAGCACGGCCGGTGGCCGGCTCCCCAGCGCAGCAGGGCCCCTTGGACGGGTCCTACTCCCCTCATTCCCGGGACCTGGAGCCCCTGGCCTGAGACCAGCCTGCCCGGCGCCGCCCCCGCTACAACGGCAGCACCTGCAAGGCCAGTCCCAGGGTGGCCACAAGCACCCACCATCGGCACCTCGACACCCCGGCCCTGCACACCCCAGGTTGCCCCAAGCCAGGCTCCTCGGGGCGGTGGGATCACCCCGCAGACCTGGCCTCCCCGACTGGGGCGGCCCGGCCGAGCAGCTCACCGCCCTTCGGGGCGGGGCGCCCCGTCATGTCAGAGAAAGTCCAAAGACAACAGCAGGAGCCCCAAGTTCCCACCAGCTCGCGGACCCCGTCTCTCGGCCTGACGGATGAGTCATTTACCAGATTTTGTACTTTTTTAAACATTTAGTTATTTATACAAGAACCGGGGCGCAGGCCAGAGACGCGGGAGGGTGAGAGGGGAGCGGCGCGGGCCGAGGGGGGCGGCGGGCGGGGTCTGCGGCCGGTGCTGGGGTCACCCCGCCAGCACCCCGCGTGCGGAGGCTTCACAGCTGCGCGCAACCCGCTGCGCCCGGGGGGGGGGGGGGGGCCTTTCCCAGATCTTGAAAAGCTCCGGAACCTTAAGGCGCCTTAGAATGAAAAAGCTGCGCTGGCCGCTCCGAGGCCCCCACGCTCGTCCCAGCCCGCGCCGGCCCCGCCGCAACCCGCCACCCCAGGCCGCGCGGGGCGCGGGGGCCGGCGGGCGGGCGCCGGGCCGGGGGTGCGCCAGCCTCGCGAGGAGACCCCCCCGGGCGCAGGGGGCCTCCCCGCACCCCCCCCGCCGCCCCCAGCGCCCCCGGCACAGCGGGCCGGGTCGGGGCGCCGCCCCACCTCGCGCGACCCAGACCCGAGCCCGGGCCCGCGCCCCGCCGTCCGCCCGGCGTGTCCGCCTCGAGCGCGCTGCGGACTCGCGGCCCCCGCGAGGGAAGACGGGCCGCGGGGCCGGGGCCCCCGACGTCGGGGCTGCGCGTGGCCCGGCCCGGTCCGGCCCGGCCCGCCGAGCCCCGCGCCCCGCGCCCCCGCGGCCGGAGGGGGCTCCCCCAGACGGAGACGCCGCCCCGGGCGGGCGGGCGGCCCCGAGCCCGCGGCTCTCGCGCCCGCAGGCCCCGGAGGGGAGCCCCGGCCCCGGCGCCCGCGGCACAAAGGGCGGGCGGGCCGCGCCCCTCACCCCCGGGGGCTCGCGCCGCCGCCGCCGCGGGACCCGGGCCCGGCAGGCGCCGCGCCGCCCCGCCCCGCCCCGCCCCGCCCCGGCCCCGGCCCCGGCCCCGGCCCCGGCCCCGGCCCGGCCCGGCCCGCCCGCCCGCCGCCAGGTGAGGCCGCGCCCCGCGAGCAGCCCCGGCGGGCGGGGTTCGGCGGCCCCGCGCGCCCCCGCGCCCGCGCGCCCCCGCCGCGCGCCCCCGCCCGCCCGCCGCCCGCGCGCCCGAGGCCCGGCCGGGCGCGCGCCTCGCAGCGGGCCCCGCTGGGCGGCGGCGGCGCCTTCCAGAAATTTCCGCGTCCCTCGGCCCGCACCGCGCGCGGAGGGCGCGCCCCCGCGCCGGCCCCTCCCCGCCCTCCCCTCCCCCACGCGCCCTCCGCCCCCGCCCCGGGCGCGGGCGGCGCGGCCTCCGGGCGGCGGCGCGGGGACCCGGCGGCGGGCGGCGGCGGGCGGCGGGCGGCGGCCGCGGGCCGGCGTGATTGATAGGGACGGGGCGGCGGAGCGGCGGCGGCGGCGGAGCGCTTGAGTGACAGCTTACCTGGGTGCCAATCTTCATCACACTGACAAGCGGCTGCAGCAATCGGGACCCGCAGTGCCGCGCCCGCGTCCAACCGTCACGCCGACGCCGGGCCACGCGACACAGCCTCGCTCAATGGGAGGAGGGCGACGCCGACGCGCGCCGCATCAATATTCACCGCGGGGGCGGGGCCTGCGCGCGGGGGGCGGGGAGCTCGGCCCCGCCCCGCCCGGCCGGCGCCCGCCTCCTGACTCGCGCGGGGGCGGGGCCTGATGCGCGCCACGCCCCCCGCGCGGCCGGGGCGGGGCGGGGCGGGGCGGGGCGGGGCGGGCCCGGGCGGGCGAGACCACGGCCGCGGGGGACGCGGGCTGTACCACCCGAGCGGGGGGCGCCGCCCCTCCCCGCCCGGCCGCCGCGCGGGCCTCCCCGCCGGCCCGGCCGACCTGGGAGGCGCGGGGAGCCGGGCCGCCGGGCCCAGGCCGCACAGCGGGTGCCGCGAGCCCCAACCCGCGGCGGGGCTGCCCGGACCGCCTGACCCGGCCCCGCCGCTGCGGCCTCGCGCCGGTTCCGGCCCTGCCTGGGCGCCTGCCCGGCACCCCACGCCGCCCTCGGGGCGCCCCAGGCCTCGCCTCCGCCCTCGGGTGGCCTGGCCTGGCGGCCTCCCCGGGAGGCCTGCGTGGCCCTGGGGGGGGCGGCGACTGGAGGGTCTGGAGGCCTCCCGGGGAGAACGGGCGGGAAAGCCCCCCCCGGCCGGTCTCTTCACGGGGCGGCCCGTGCCCGCGCCCAGCCCGGGCAGGCGGGAAGGCGCCAGACGAGGGGCGAGCCCTCAAAGGACAGGGGCAGGCCATGTCGCCCTTGATCCCCCCAGCAGCCCCCCATTCAGGGCGACAGTCTCCACCCGCCCTCCGGGGCAGTGCGCTCCTCTCCCGGCCCCTGCACCTCGGGTGCCACCCACCGCCCCCCTCGCCCGCCCTGTCCCCCAGCCCAGGCGTGAGGCGCCCCGGGGCCTTTGCACTGGCCGTTCCTCTGCCTCAGGCTCGGTTCCCAGAGACACCCACATGTCCGTCCCCTCCCCACACACACACCCGCGTTCCTCGGAGCCACTGTCTTGAGCGGTTCTCACCACCGCGCCCAGCCCTGCTCTGTCCGCCTCGCTGCTTTCTTCTCCGGGGTGGGCCGCAGAGTGCCTGGGGCTGGCAGCAGCACCTTTCCCTTCGCCTCCAGCGGGGCCCACGCTGCCCTTCGTCCCACACTACCTTCGCTGGGAACCCCGGCGCTGACTGCGGGCCCCGCTCTCGGGGTGCTGCCTGGCTTGCTTGGGGTCACCCGCCCGCGCCCACAGGAGGGTGAGGCTGCTGCTGCTCTGAATCTCGGGCCCCAGGTGACTAGTCCCCAGTGAGCAGTGATGCTGTTTCGGGAAGCCAGGGGCTGGCAAGAAGCCCCCAAAGGGCACCTCTACTCTGTTCCTGCTGCGGGTGTTAGTGCGGCACCCCTCCGCCCCCCGCCCCACTGCTCTGACCGTGCCTCCCCCTCAGACCCAGCGAGAGGGCAGGGCCGGCTGGGGCTCACCCACACCCCCCCACACAGCCGGAAGTTCGCGGGAGAGGCCGATGGCGGCGGAGCTGCTTCTGGGCAGCATGTTTTTCTCCGGGGGCTCCACCTGCCTCCAGGATTGGGGTTCACACGTAAAGAGCGATAACTTATCATTACAAGACGGGGAGTGCCGTGCTCGGGGGCCTCCAAATACATTGGCAGCCACCCGGCGACAGATTTTTGGTGGGCTGTGGATTCACGCCCTGCACACGGGGGCCAGTGCCTCCCCGCGGTCAGGGGCAGCGCTCCCTCCCTCGCAGCCCCGGCGGAGCGCTCTCCGGTCTCCTGGTCAGCTGGCCGGCCGGGGGCAGCGCCTGGGCCCGAGCTGTGCGGCCTCTTCTCCGGGAGCCGAGGGGGCTGTGAGGACGCCGGTAGACGACAAGCCTGTGCGGCGGACGCGCAGGCGCTGCAGGTATTTTTGTTTACGTTTTTATTTTGTGAGTTTCCACCATGCAGAAGCAGGGGAGGGCAGCGTCGCTTGTGCTCACCAGCCTGGGCCTGCGAGTGGTTGAAGACAAACCCTTTGGGGTACTCGCTTCAGGGGCCAAGGGGTAAGGCTATTAATTCCATTTTATGGGGAAACAGAGGTACGGCACAGTGAGGTCTCACCCAAAGGGTAAAGGGTGCATGGGGAAGGCACCCGGCCGGCGGGCGCCCCATCAAGGCCCTGCCACGCCAGCCCCGGGGCCCTTAAGTGGACCACCGCACAGGCTGCCTCAGCCCCGCGCACCCATGCCCTGAAATCGCAGCTGAGACACAGTCCCTTCAGAGGCCAGGCGGGAAGCTGAACCCCCAAGTCACGTCCTTGGTAGAACGGAAGCCCAGCACTCGGCGAGAACACACGTCTGACTGTCACTGCGGCCTGAAGATGCCCGCTCAGGGCTGCCTTGGCGAGGCCGACGCTCTGGCCCAGACGTCGCCAGCGACTGGGGAGAAGTGTTTGAGCTTCGGGTGCTGGGCACCTCTCGCTCTCTGGCCTCCCGTGGGGGTGTGGCCCGGGGGAGGGCTCCCTGGGCCAGGAGGCCCACCTGGGGGGTTCCTTCGGGCCCCTGCAGAGCTGCCTGGAGGCTGAGATCAGGGCACACCTGAGCTGTGTGCAGTAACCCTGCCTGCTAGGAAGGCGCCTCCCCAGGGGGAGACTTTGAGCCAGCGTGTCAGGGGATCCCATGACCTGGGGGGGAGGGCTGGAGAGGGAGCTCAATTTCGTGCCCAGTGATTCAACCAGCCTCCTCCCCTGTGATGAACACCCCCCACGCGCACTCCAGACACCAGAAACCCAGGGGAGCTTCCTCTTCGGTGCCTGGAGGGTAGCGCCTGGGGGTATGGACCCTCTGCTATCAGGGGCCCCCCCAGACCTGCCCCGGGTCTCTTCCTGGCTCTGGCCTGTACCCCAGTTCTTGTATGCATAAATATTTAAAAAAATAAGACGGTAGCATTATGTTTTGTTACAAATACCGCACCTCTCGTTGAAGGCCCAAATATAGACTCGAATAAATAAAATAAGGTGCCACTGAGTGAACAGGTCCTGCATGCGCTGCCTGGCCTGAAAAAGCTGTCTCGTGCAGCCTCTTCCAGGAGTGCTAGCGCTGTGAGGAGAGGCCCGACCTCCCGGCCCTCCACCGGCCGCCTCCCTCGCATGGAGAGGCCCTCCTGGTGTGGGGCCAGCGGGGCTGTCATCTGTAGCGCCATTTTGAAAGTGGATCCGGGAGCCATCACGGGAAAGCAGCGCTGTCCGTCTGGTTCCGACCCGGTCAAAGGCCATAGAACTGAGCCCAAGACCATCAAATGGAATTAATAACGCGCCCCTTCGCCCCCTGGAGCAAGAACCCCAGAGTTTATCTTGAACCACTTGGGCGTCT
Source organism: Talpa occidentalis (assembly GCF_014898055.3). NCBI lineage: Eukaryota > Metazoa > Chordata > Mammalia > Eulipotyphla > Talpidae > Talpa > Talpa occidentalis. The sequence goes on from NW_023604295.1 coordinate 1,315,373, forward strand.
GTCCACAATGCAGATTGTTGGCACTGACCAGTGGGCTTTCCGGCGCCCCCAGGACAGGCCCAAGAAAGGGCAACAGTCAGAACTCCTTCCCCAGGAGGTTTAGCCAGTCTGCTCCTGCCCGCGGCCCGCAGATGCCCCTTTATACACAGCCCGTCATTTCCCCGTTCTCCCCAGTGGCCAGCCGCGAGTAGAAGGCCCACAGCACAGCCGGCCACCGAGGCTGCCCTTCCCGTGGCTGCGAGGTGCCCGCAGCTGCCGCCACCTCCTGTGGCTCATCTGCCCTTCCCAGGGCCAGCGCAGTCCTCCCTCTGCTAATCTCGTCCTCCCTGTGCTCGCTGGGTCCTCGTGTTCGCCCACCTCCCGTGAATGTCCAGGCCTGTGGACTGGCTGGGCTGCCCCTGGCAGCAGCGGCCTGGACGCAACCAGTTTCCTCACTCATGTGCTTCATCCCGACAGCTTCCACCCTGGGCCCACCGAGTCAGGATCAGAATTTGGGTGAGCGCCCCTGGGCGAGGCCTGTGGATCACCTTTGGGCCGCTCCTTCCCGGGATGGCATTATCAGGGTCCGCAAGAGGGTACCCAGTGGGGAGTTCCACCCGAGGCCCCCGCGTGGTGGCTGAGGCTTGGCTCACCCTGTCCCCTAAACACAGCGATAGAAAGTTTGCTCAAAGGAAGATTTGGACGCTCACCAGCAGGCTCAGGACTTCACCCCCAAGGCCGGGACTGGCTGGGGGAGGAGAGAGGCGGCGAAGGGCGTGGCTTGCAAGGCCGACGGACCCCACTGTCAGGCCATGCCCCCCCACCCTCCTGCTGGCCCAAGTCTGTCTCAGCCAGTGGGACAGAACTGCTGGCTTCTGTGGCGCCCCTCCTCCCTCCCCCACCAGGCTGGCCTGAGTCTGCAAAACCTCCAGGCTGGCGCCGTCTCCCCAGTCTCGTGCCACGTGAGGGCTAGAAGTGGAGCAGGTGGTGGCCCAAGCCCGCGTCAGTCATAGCTATGTTGCATATTTTAGACGTGTATGTAATTTTTTCCTTCTTCTTAAACATGTATGTATTTATGCACACAGGAACTGGGGCGCAGGCCAGAGGTGCTGGGGTGAGAGGACTCACCAGAGACAGAGCGGGGAGCAGGACAGGCGGATCTACTGACATACCCTGCTGAGGGGGCGGCGGAAGACAGAGGTCTGCTGCGCCTGTGGGTCACTCCCTGGCCGGGGTCGCATTCACAGCGTGATTGCTCCCAGGGAGGCCCAGATAAAAGCTGTCGAGGACTGCGGCCGGCAGGGCTGTGAGCAGCTGGTCGCTGATCTCCAACTGGGCTGCTCTTACAGGAGGGCACTGGCCTTTTTGTTGAGCTCTCCCAAGAGTGGCCTGGCACCCAGTGGAGAAGCCACGCCCACTGTCACCCCCTCCGGTCTGCGGGGCAGCTGTGGCCTGCCTGCCTCCCCACCAGGCTTCTTCCCGCCCAGTCTCCCCCTCCAGACGATGTGTGGCAAATTTCCATCGCGCTGGTAGGCCTTCTGGGAGTGTTCCCCAGCCCTTAAAATCAGAGCACACAAACCACGAGCTCCCCCCCTCACCAGCCCATGTCAAGAACGACCGCTGTTCTACTCTATCATCCGAGTTCCCGACGCCCCCATGCGAGCAGCGGGCTGCGGGCAAGGGGCGGGGCGCGCAGGGAAGGGAGGCCAGGGCACACACGGCGGCAGCTTTTATTGTTGCAGCAGAGACACAGCGAGGCCGCGCAGGTGAGCCCTCGGCCCAGCCGTCAGTGGCGAGGAGACTCCCGTCCCGAGGAGGGTTGAGGCAGCCTGAAGGCCGAGAGGTCCAGGTTCACGTCGAGGAAGGTGTACGGGGTGTAGTCGTGGTGCTGCAGGTTCCTGTAGGTGGTGTTGTCGAACGGCTCAGGGGGCGCGGGCGCCGGCTCTGCGGTAGGAAAAGGAGCTCGTGAGACCCGGACAGGCAGGGAGCGGCCGACGGTGCCCGCCCGCCCGCACACCCCACTCCTCAGAAACAGGGACGGCTGCCCAATTAGGAAAGAAAAGCTCACAAAAGCAGCAGCATCTTCCCAAGCAACACAGACACGCGCTGCAGAGAGGGAGGGTGTTACCAGGCGCCTTCGCACGGCGCCCTGGGGGTGTCCAGGCCCGGCTCTGCTCAGTCTGAAAACGCCGAGAACAACGGTGGAGGGACCTCAGGCCAGTTAAAGATGCAGGAAAAAACGAGATGAGACTCTGTCTGCGACAGACGTGACCCCGAGGAAGCGGTCACAGCAGAACGGAGCGCGCGTCCACGGCCCCGAACGCGAGAAAATCCCCCCGGACAGCGCAGGGGAACTGGAAATGAAATGTACATTTTTTTGCCTGACCTTAAAAAAAAGAAAAAGAAAAAGGCGGTGCCCCTGCGGCCCACAGACTAGAGGCCAAGTTAATCCGAGTTCTTAAATGAGAGAGAGATCCTGGCCCTGGCAGCGGCTCCCGGGACCTCACGGGCGCGGCTGAAGCGACAGCTTCCCGGGGCTCCCGGCCCCTCGATGGGAGGCGGCCAATGGGACGAGGCGGGGGGCAGCTGCACGTGGCAGCCAAGTCTGGGTCAAGTTCTCAGGCCCCACAGGCCGCGATCAGGGCTGCCGGCTCCACGCAGGCCGCGCGGACCAGCGGAGACAGCTCCCACCAGCCACGCTACCCAACGCCCTCCCAGCGAGCAGGCGGCCCTCCGAGCACACCAGGCAGCCTCCTGGAGAGAAGGGGCCGGGCAGCCGTCCGTGGGCTGCGGGGGCTGCGGACACAGCCCGGCAGACCCCCCACAAGCATGGCAAGTCCTGGAAAAGCCACTGGCTCGTGAAGAACGGGAAGCAAATTGCTTTTAAAAAGGCTTGACAGGAGAACCCCAGGTCTGCCCTTATCCTCCATGTTCCTCTCCAGCGAGGGCAGAGGAGCTGGCAAGAGCCATGCCAGGAACCCCCACCTGTTAGTGAAAGAGGGAAGTGGAGGGAGACACAGTCCTGCAGCTTCGGCACAGGGACAGGACGGCCAGGCGAGTGCCAGGCGAGCGCGAGAGAACAGGCTGGCAGGGAGCACGCTCAGGGGCAGGCGCCCGAGGGGGCGGGCAGAGCCACCCGCCTCGCCTGACCCGTCCCAGCGCATGGCATCCACCAAGGTCCACACCCAGGAGGTGGGTCAGTGGCCCTTTCAAAAATGGATGTGACAAGAAGGCCATTTGTGTAAACTCAGCATAGAGAAGATGAAGCAGCCGCTCGGCTTTGCAGAGAACGAGAAGGTGCTGCCGTCAGCAAGAGAAACACCCCGCGGGCGGGCCCGGGACCCAGACTAAGGGCTACGTGCGCCTCCTCTGGGGGCTGGGCAGGAGCCCCTGACTGACGTGACCTGCAGCTTGTGCACGGGACACCCTCAGGAGTTAAGGTGACGCTGTCCAGTGCCAGTTCTCAAGCGGCAGCTGCTCGCGGGACCCGAGGGTGCCACGGCAGGCTCGTGCCTGTCACTGCTACCTGAGGCCCGGGGACAGCCACACGGCCGCTCCCAAGCTGGGGGCGAGAACACGCCTTCCAAACCCAGCCCCACGAGGGCGCCCTGGCATGTACCCTGCGTGGCGTCCCGCCGGCCCACGCCACTCGCCGCGCCGGCCGCCATCTCGCCCTCTTCAAGCTTCAGCGCTGCGGTCTTGTCTTCGAAAACACCTTTATTCCCAACAGGAAGCGGCTCTGAAGTCTTCACTGGCGCCTGACCCTCCAGTGTCTCTCCTCCGGCCCTCAAGACCCCGTCTATCACCTGCTCCCCCAAGTCTGCTTTCACGAGCAGGGGCACCGCCGTGGTGGGGAGGGCCTGCTTCTCCACGGGCCTGTCTCTGGCCTCGGCGGGGGCGGCCTGCGGTCCACCTGCTGTGTGACCCCTCGCCTGTGGAGTGGGCCCCGGGCCGCTGGCAGCGGGGGTCGGCAGCCGCACCCTTTCATGGTCAGAGGAGCGCCCGACCGCGAGGGACTCCGGGCCTGCGCCCTTCGGGCCGCCTGGTCTGAGCCCTTTCTGTGAGCACGGCCCCCTGGCGTCCTGCCCCCCTCTCTCCTCTCGGGGTGCGGCAGCACCCGAGTCCTCCCTGCCTGTGCTCCGTCTCTTTGCTTGGCGCGGCTTCTCGGAGGAGGTGAGGTCTGCGTGCGGCTTCTCTTTGACCGAGACCACCATTTGGGGAGGCTCCGGCTTGGGGAGCCTGCCTTTGCCTTTGCCCGCCGCTCGAGGACGCGCTGCGGAGCCGCGGCCCTCCTCCTCAGACTCCGAATCCGAGGACGAGGACGAGGAGGAGGAGGGAGAAGCTGCGGGCCCCCGGGCCTTCTGTGGCGCCTCGGGGCCGGGCTTCCTGGCGGGAGGAGGAGCGTTCTGAGGAGATGCCGCCACGGTCTTTCTTGCAGAAGACTTGGGAAGCCCTTCCTGGGGGAGCGGGGCGCCGGGGCCAGCCACCACCCCGCGCTCACGCCCCCCCGGCCGGCGAGCCCCGGCGGCAGAGACGGTCTTAGACAGCTCAGCTGCTGCTGGGGCGACGAGGAGCGTGGCCCTCGCCCGGGGCTCCACTACATCTGGGGAACGGCACAAAGAGGAACATTACTCTCAGCATTGAGCAAAACCATCTCAGTCATCAAAGTCAGACCTATCATCAGAGGTCATCACAGTCGTTACCCAGCAGCCTGCGCGCGGCACCGCCCGAGCACTCACCCCTCGGGGACGCCCGCCACTGGCGATTTTTAAAAACAAGGATTTTTTTTACCCACACACGTAACAAACTCATCTCCATTTTCCACAACGTGAGCTTCGGTGATGTTGATCTCTTAAAGGGCAGCACCTGAACGTAAGGCGAGCCGCAGAGGTCTGTTCAGGTGCGCGCTCGAGCTTCACAGATGTCGGTCCCTCGACCCCGTAAGCAGGCGCGGCCTCTCCAGGGGGACCGCTCCGCACTGCTGCGGCGTGAGCTGACGCAACGGCCGCGCCAAGACAGCGCGGAGACCCTGATTTAGGGTGGGGGGTGCAGACACGTTAAGAGTGGGGGCCGGTGGGCAGATACACGCAGGCGCCCTGTGAGGGGGGACAGTGCTTCCCTGTCTAAGTACTTAGGGATTTCCTCCGGTCGGGGCAAAGTCTTATGCGACCACAACACGTCTACACGGACTCAGCCTCGCGTGTGTGCTGGAAAGCACAGGCTTGGAACAGCGGCCCCCAACAGGCCACCGCGCGAGCGGCGCACTGACCAGAGCAAGTGTCGCTCGGCTACGCAAGTTTTGGTGCGCAAATTTTTAGAAATGGTTAATAAAACTACTATGGGGGGGGTCACCCCCTACTGAAAATGGAAAGGGAGTTTCAAAGGGAATGAGCGATGATGCTGATTTAGAGATTCTGCCTGGAAAGCAGACCTCAGCCTATCACACTAAGAAGGCGGCGTCAGCAGGTCAAGTTCCCAGAAGGTGGGAGCTGCAGCAAAGGCCCGCGCGGCCCAGAGCCGGCCTGCCCGCCCCCACCCCAGCGCAGCCAGTGTCTGGCCCAGGGAGACTCGCCCGCTGTGCCAGGGCACCAGGCTGCGTGGGCAGCAGGGCAGACATGACACCCCCAGGAGGCGACCCTCACCGTGAACAGCGGCACGAGCTTGCCTGTCTCCCATGCCATCTCCCACATCTGCCTAGAGACAGGAATCGACAGACCTGGGCAAAGTTTCAGTGTGACAGCGACTTTCCTTGGAAACAAACGACACAACCCGAAGCTGCCCAAGTCCAGCCGGGCCGCGGCGGCGACCAAGAGGGCAGGCCGGGCGCTTTGGAGGCTGTTCCCAACCTCAAGGAGGCCACACCAGCCCACGTGAAGTGAGGCTCTGCCTGTGGGTGGTGGGAGGGGGGCGCTCCTCGCGGCTCCGCCAACTCCTCCCCGGGGTTGCTGAAGCTTCCCAACTGTCTCTGCAGGGTTGACAGGCAAGGGCACAGCTGCAGGTTGGGGGTCCCTCGGCTACAGCAAAGTGACTCTGAGGTTTGAACTGTCACCCTCATGATACTTGCGTCTCTTGTCAACGGTCACAAGAGCAGCCTGGCTACTGCTTTCAGCAACCAAGGGGTCTGGAAGGCCGGCCACTCCAAGCCCGCACCGCGGCGCAAGCCTCCTTCCACGTGCGGGCCAGAGAGGGCAACGCACGCCGAGAGCTGCCTGGCACTGCTGGCCGTGACCCAGAGCACCAGCGGGCATGCTGATCCCTCTCAGGCGGGAAAAAACCCAGGCTCCGGGGCCTGTCGGGCCCACCACGAGCAGGAGCAGAAGCTGCACAAGCCCAGGCCAGGCCTAGTTCAGTGCTCTCACAACGGTACCCCAAACAGTCATAGGACAAAGCACCTGTCATTGACTCACACAGAAGCACGCTTCCGAAAATGGGGCTTTTTGGCTCTGGCATGTTCTAAAATCCATTAATCCAATCTCATAAGCCTATGAAGTAGGAATGGAGAAAAGAACAAAGATTCACCAAGGGCAGGGACCGTGTCAGGAGCAAGGGCCAGCGAGTCCACAGAACCCACACGCTGCCGCCAAACCAAGCCAGCTCCTGCACACCTGACCGACATTCTTGGGGGGGACACTTCTGAGGTGGGTGACAATTTGTTTCTTTAAAATAAGAGTCCCAATGTTTAAGACACCTCTTTAAAACATTACAGGTAAGGGAAACAGGAAAAGCAGATCTAGAAACGAGGGCTGTCAAGGACAGGACCAGACAACGCTGCTGTTGAACTCAAGGCAGACACCGCCCGAGCGCGCGTGTGCTGGGGGGAGGGGACTCATGGCAAGGGGCCGGCACCACATAACCTACTGGGGGTGCGCGCAGACCAGGGGAGAACAAATGCATCTATGCACTTTCAAACACTCCACCTGAGGGAACAGCAGTGACTGAAGTAAGACGAACTCAAACCACGCCCCTGAAATGCGCGTGAAGCAGACACGCGGAGACTGTACATATCACACGTGCATTTTAAGAGTCAACTAGGGTTTCATCAATTAAAAGTAATGCAATAGTAAAAATTAAAAAGATCCTAGATGTAAAATAAACACTCAGAAGAAAATAAGAGTAAACAATGCCCCTGATGATGTCATCACAAGCCAGCAGGGAGGAGAGAGCACCCACTTCCGTCCACCAGGACATGCCACCTGGCTGGGGAGGGACGAGTGGACGGTCAGGGGGCGGTGGAGACGCACCGCACCACCAGTGAGTGGAAACTGAAGTGGGACCTGCTCTTAGCCCCTCCTGGGGGTGAGTGCACCTGCAGGGCTGGCCGTGCGGACCAGCAGAGCCTGGCGATCCAGGGGCGTGTCTCAGAGACCATGGAAGTATCAATTGGGGGAGGAGGGCAGGGCGCACCCTATCCTCATGAAACAGACCTCTTATGATGCCATCTAAGTGGCATGCAGTCTTCAAACTGCTGGGCGAGTGTAGAGCCTGGCATTCACTAACTAGAGGAGGAAGCAGCTTTGGGTTAAACGTGTGCAAGACGGCTGCATTACTGACGCTTGCGTCCAAAATCTCTTAGAGGTCTTATGTCTGACAATAATGCGGACACATTTATGAAAAGAACTGTAAGAGATGAAGCTAGTGCAGCGTGTTTCCCACGTGCGGAGCTGACGCTCACTCCCGTGCATGCGCTTCCCCTGCGGCAGATGGGCAGGAGCAGCTTACTTTTGGGTGGACTTTGTTTCTTGGGACTTGGTGACTGTCCCTTTTCAGTCTTTCCTGATTCTGCAGAAAGAGAAACTGTAGAAGCAAGTCCTCGAAACATTCGTGCTTCTAGGAGCACAGTCTGACAAAAGAACGAACAGGATAATGTTAGAGCAAGACACTGACTGCCACGACAGCTGCAAACCCTGGCAGCCATGGCACACCACTAAACGGGACTGCACTTTTCCATGACACAGACTTTATATGGCATTATCTGTGCCCCCAGGGCCCCCACTCACTCTCACGTATTGCAGGCCTTCCCAGGCCAGTCTAGTACAATTTTCAAAATACACGTGTATCATGGAGGTTTTGGAAAACACAAAAAATGCTGCAAGAAAAAAAACACCCAAGTTCAAGGACAATCACTACTTAGGTGCTTCCCAACCAAACCCTCTCCTGTGATGCTTTCTTGGTAGTCTTGAATAACCCAGTAAGGTACAAAATATACTCTGGTCCTTTTGGCTGTTGTTTTTGATTTTTAATAATCTTTCCACTACCGTTATGGAAAAACTGTGAAGACAGCAAAGTTCGCTTACATCCCACAGCTGCTCCTTTTATTAACACTTTGCACTAGCGCAGTTGTCATAATTCATGACCCTGTAGAGGTTGCTTACTATTAAAGTCTGTATTTAGGGCCTCCCTGGTGGTACAAGGGGTTAAGACGCAGCCTGTGGAGCTGTGCGCAGTCTCTGCAGCACGAGTTTGATTCCAGGCCAGCCAGGGAGCTGCCCACACGGCGCAGCAGACCTCTCCTGACTTGCCAGCTGCTCCGCTCAGCAGTGTATTTCTATCTGCTTGTTCTGTCTATTCCCCACTCTGTCTCTGGCGGATCCTCCCACCCCCCACGCCTCTGGCCTGTACCCCAGTTCTTGCATGCATAAATAAATCTTAAAAAAAAAAAAAAAAGTCTGGGGCCTCCCTGGTGATGCAAGGGGTTGAGATGCAACCTATGAAGCTGTCTGCAGCCTCTCCAGCATGAGTTCGATTCCCTGGCTGGCCAGGGAGTAGCTGCCCACATGGCACAGCAGACCTCTCCTGACTGCTCGCTGCGCCCCTCAGCAGGGTATTTCAGGCAGCCTGCCTGTTCTGTTCCCCGCTCTATCTCTGGTGAATTCTGTCACCGCCCGCATCTCTGGCCTAAACCCCAGCTCTTATACAAATAAATAAATCTTAAAAAAAACACAACAAAGTCTGTATTTATTCAGAGGGCCCCACTTTCTGACAAGTGCACACGGGAAGGTGGGACATTCACGTCATTGTTCTCACGGGGGGGGGGGCGTGTTTGTGCACCTGTGACTGGACCCGCACTCTGCAGGAGAAAGCAGCAGGCTCCCTGACAGGCCGTGTCCCCTCGCACCCACTGCACTCGGCGCTGCAGGGGCACCGCTTCTGTAACGAGAGCCGTCTCTTACGCCAGCGAGAGAGCAGCGGCTCCAGCTTTCCCGGGCAGGGGCCAGCCCTTCTCCCTCTCCCTTCTCAGAGGAGGGCGCGCACAGCTCCAGGTTACCAGCCCACCAGGCACCCGACAGTCCGCTCACCTCCTCCCCGGGTTAACAGACAGCGGAGACGCCGCCCTAGCGGCGCTGACGAGGCCGGACGCGGTCTGGGCCGGCACCGCGCACCGGCGGCGCCCAGCAGGCCGCGGCCCAGCGCGGGTGGGGCGGCGGGGTCAGCGGGCGCGCCCAGACACCGCGCCGGCCAGGCCCAGGCCCTCCGCTCGGGCCCGGGAAGCGTGTCAGGGCCCAGGGCCCCGGGCCCCAGGCCGACTCCCGCGCCGGCGCCCCGGCTCGGCTCGGGCAAGCGGGGTCAGCACCCCCGGCCCGGCCCCCCGGCCAGTCCGCCCGGCCCAGCGCCCCCTCCCCGGCCGCGACGCGGCCCCAGGACGGCTGGAGGTCGCCGCCAGGGCCGGGCTGGCCGGCGCGCGCCCCCCGCCAGCCCTCGCGCCCTGGGCGCCGCCCGGCCGGCCTACCTTCAGCGCGCCGGCCCGTCCTTGCCGCAGCAGAAGCGGGGCCGCCATGGCTGGGTCGCGGGCGCGCCGGGCGAGGAGACGGAATATCGCGGAGTATCGCGTCACTGCGCGCGCGCCCCCGCCTGAAGTCCCGCCCCCGGGCCGAGCGCGCCAATCACAGGCGGGGACGGGCGGCGCGTGCCCTCGACCTCTGCGCGCGCGCGCCCGCTCCTGGTGTCCCGCCCCCTGGCCCGGTGCGCCAATCACAGGCAAGGACGGGGCGGAGCGGGCCTCGACCCCTGCGCGCGCCCCGGGGCCTGTGGGGCTCGGGCCTGTGGGGCTCGGGCCCGCGGCGCGGGGTGCGGGGAGGGGGCGCGCGCCTCCCCGGCGGCGCCCGCTGCGGCGCGGCGCTCCGTGCCGCGGGCCTCGCCCCCCGGGGTGCGGAGCCCCCCACCCCCCCGCGTCCTGCCCGAGCCCCCCGACGCACAGGCCGCGGGCGCCCGGGCACTTCCGGCCCCCGAGCCCGCTGCGCGCGCCGGGCGGGCCTCTGGGCCCCCTCCCGGCCGCACCCGCGCGGGCGCCTCGGTCACCTCCGCTCGCTGCCCTCCTGCGGGCGGGCCGGGCGCTTGCCGCGGGCAGGTCGGGCACGCCGGCCCGGGTCCGGGGCGAGGCCCGGCCCCGCGTGGGTGGCCTCCCGGCCGCCGTGGGGTCGTGCCGCCCCCCCCCGGGGGACACGGGCGCACGGACGGGGGGGGGGCCGGCAACGGTGCCTGGAGAGGGATGGGGACGGGGCCCAAGGCCCTCGCCAGCCGGGACGCTGGAGCCCAGCGGGCCCACGGCACCGCCACCCGCCCCGGACGACAGGGCCGCAGCCTTGGACCTGGGCGGGAGCGAGGAGTCCTTTGTCCCTAAAGCGTGTAGCGGTGCCCAAGAAGGGGACCCCGCCTTGCCCGGCGGTGGCTCTGGGCTTAGGAACTCGGGATACGCGGCCCGCGTTGCCCCCATTAAACCAGCACCCTGACCTGGAATTTGGGGCACGCGCCGGTCCACTCACAGAAAGCAACCAGTGCCCCGGGACTGGCTTCCAAAAGACCATCTCTCCCCGCAGGAGCAGGCGAGTCTCCCTTTTGTTGGCACTTCTCAGCCCTCGTGGATAGTGAGCGCACCTCCACACAGGGCTTCTCACGGGCCTGGCCCAGATGCGACTCCAGGGTTGCCGTTCTTCTAAAGACCCCAGATACAAGCTCTGCTTTCCCTTGCAGACAAAACTCTGACTCGCTGTTGGATTATAATATACAGGGAGAAAGGGAAAAAAACGGTCCCAACAGAGGAAGTATCCTTTGTGTGACACCTGGTTAACTTGTCTCCAGGGTTGCCTATATGCTCCTTCACAGGTGATTGAGGAGTTGGGAGGTGATAGGCCAGGGCTGCCAGGTGGGCACTGCTGGAAATGGCCAGTCCAGCTACCCTCCCCCAGCGGGGCTGAAGGGAAATGTCTGGCTGGAGTTGTACGGACTCAAGAACCAGCAAAATGAAAAGGCCTCCCCCAGGCCACTGGCAGGGTGGCGTGAGCAGGAGGCACAGATGGTTGGAGGAGCCCTCAGGGAGCCAGAGACCCAGTGGATAAAGGGAGTCATGTTCGAGGCTTTCAAAGCAGGAGCATGCTTGAGCAGGGTAGCTATGGCAGTGGTGGGGAACCAGGGTCTAAGGCCCAGGGATCGGCTGGGGAGCTGTTGCAGCCTGGGGAGCGGGTGCTGGCAGAAGTTCAAGGGACCAGAGGGAACACCCAGAGGGAGAGGCAGGGCCAGAGCATGAGCAGATTAAGCGCTGCTCAAAGATCACAGCAGCAGAGGGCCTCCCCGGGGGCGCAGCGGTTGAGCACTGGGTTGCGAAGCTGCCCGCAGCCTCTGCAGCGCCGATTCGATCCCCGGCTGCTCCCCGGCCACCGGAGGAGGGTCCCGCATGGCGCGCAGACCTCTCCTGCCGCCCGCTGCTCCCCTCAGCAGTGTCCTTCGGTCCTTCTGCCTGCTCTGCTCCCCGCTCTGGCTCTGGTGAATCCTCTCACCCTCCCGCGCTTCTGACTGTACCCAGTGCTTGTATGTATGTATATATAAATAAATAAATAAAAACACCACAGCAGCAGAGGCTGGAGAGAGGGTCGCTGGTTTCTCGCGTATTTGTGGAGGGGATTGTGTCCTGTTTTCCAGTCAGCTGGTAAACTGTAGCCTCGACCAGGACAGCAGGGCTTGTGCCTCCGACTGTGAATTCTCTGTCCGGATGTCCCTGCAGCTGTCACTGCTGCTCAAGGCGGAGACAGAAGAACAGACCCATTTTCAGACAAAACCTAACAAATTTATATTTGTGTCTCTCCATTAATTACATAAAGTCCAGTGTACACCACTAGAGCCCCCACTTGCTCTCCTAAAGACGAGCAAACTTGTAAAGATAACTGGAGGCTCATGTGGGCCAACCCTCAACTCAGAGGTGTGTGGTCTGAAGAGGAAAATAAAAGCACTGGGCAGCACACAGCCAGCGAGCTCAGGAGACCCGAGTGCCCATCTGATGGGCATATTCTCTTTAAGCCCCGAAGGAAATGGATCACACATTAGCTCCTGTGGCCCGGCGCAGCCCAGGCAGGGCAGTGTGGAGACTGAGTCTTCCAAAAATGAAAGCTGCGAGGGAGCCTCTCTGATCCAAGCCCTCAGATCCAAGAGCTTAAAACCAGCCTTGGGGAGCAGAGTGGGGGCTGAGTGTCAGTCCAGCGCATGGGGGAGGGCCACAGGGTGCTGAGCAGCCGCTAACACCCAATTTAGCACCAGGTCATCCTCAGCCTGGCCTGTGTCGTGGCACCTCCAGTGCCCTGGACACCTCTAGTGTCTGCACTGCCTCCCTGGAGGAGGAGGAATGTGAAGATGCATCTGGCATGTGGGGAGAGCTGCCCTGGCATGCGGAGCCCAGAGGAGGTGAGTCAGGGTGCTGTCCGAGCTACAGGGCGCACAGGGAAGGCAGAGGGCAGTGCAGAGTGGGGATAATCCCTGGGGAAAGGTTGGGCTGTTGGCTCATCCGCGTGTGGGCACTGCAGGCTGGGCTTGGGGCATGGGCTGGTGGGTCTCTGCATCAAGGGGAACCGTACCCTGGGCCATAGCTAAAGTAGTCCAGACGGTGCGCCACTGACTATGCCTCGTGGTGGATCAGATGAGACTCCGGGGATCTTGGGAGAGTGTTTGGAGTTGCAGAGATCTGAGCTCTGGCCCCCAGGACAGACATGAGCAGATTTGACCATGAAAATGGCCTCCGTCAGCCCTCCCTTCCTCCCGCCCTCCCTCCTTCCCACCTTTTGTGACTTTCGCTGCTGTTCCCATCAGCAGGGGAGTCCCAGTCCTTGGATTTTGTTGCCCTTGTGACTTGCTTGGGCCAACAGCCTGTGTCAGAAGTAGCAGCACCACCCCACGCCCGGAACACTGAGGCCTGGTGGGCCTTTTCTCAGCTCTGCTGCCAGGTGGACGGGCCTGGCGGTGGGGGCGAGAGGGCTGTGAGTGAAGACCAGCTGCCTCGGGCCCCCCTAGAGAGTCCAGTCCCAGAAGAGCCCCCAGCTAAGAGTGGCCCAAGTGTTGCCGCCAGTGAGTCGGGAGCCGCATGAGCACTGCTGCCCGGGCGGCCACCCTGTGACTTCTGAGCAGCGCTCCGAGGTGCGGGCGGGCAGCCGATGCCCTTCCCAGCAGCACAGCAAGCTCCTTCACAGGATTACAAAGCGAGATGGTACAAACCAAGAATTAATCTGCCCTCATTGTTTTGTGAGTTTCAGAGAAGACTTGGTTATCATTGAACTAGTCGTACTAAGAAATTAAAAAAAAAAATACCAACCACCACCACCACCCAGCCAAAGTCACAGAACTGAAATCTGAGCTGTGGCTTTTGGGTGAGGTGCAAAAGAAAACAGTAAAGCGTCCAGGCAGGCATCCTGGTAATGCCGGCGCCTGTGAGGGGCTCAGCTGTCAGGGCAGGGGTGGTAAAGCCACGGAGCCAGCACCCTGGCGGGAGCACGCAACACTATCAGCACAGAGCAAGAGCAGTCTGAGCGGCCCCCCTACTTCCAGCTGGACCCTCCATGGCCTTTGTTCTGCAATCCATAAGATTCATAAACCCTTTTCCTTCAGCGTGAGCACCTTTCACCTCGTTGCCTTTGGCCACGTGTTGCACTGGGGTGTACCTCACCCTCTTTGTGCAGTGGCCGGGGTCAGCTGTTTCCTGGGCATCCTGCCTCTCACCTGCCCGCCACTCCTAGGTAAGCAGCTGCGCCTTTTGCCAACTGGTCCTCCCATTTACACGCTGGGCATGGCTGAGGGCGCCCCTGCTCAGGCCAGGCCTTGGCCCAGGTCCTGGTGCCGTGATACAGACACCGGCAGGGAAGGCGGCCCGGAGTGAGCGGTGACTCCCCTCGGATGAAACTAATCAGCACGCAGAGACGCGGTGATGGGAGAACACCGCAGGCACAGGGACCGGCGTGTGTGAGGCCCTGTGGTCTGTCAGAACCGTGGGCCCCAGGGCGTCGGGCGTGGGGCGGGGCACAGGGGCCCCAGGGCGGAGCGGCCGGCACCCCGGCAGCTCGCAGGCAGGTTAGGGCTCCACCTTTGGCCCGGGAGCCGTGGCGTCACCTGCTGGCTTAGCGCAGGGGGTAAAGGGTGGGTTCTGGCCTGGGAGACCTCCCGGCGGCGGGGACGGGAGACAGGGTGGGGGCCGGCGAGCCGCGCCCTCAGTGCTGGGTTTTGGGGGCCGGGGGCACCTGAGTGAGCGGCCGAGCGGTGTGGGCCACGGCAACCCCGGGCTGAAGTCAAGGGGGAGCCCTTGGGCCGGAAAGCCCCCTGAGACTTTGGGGTGTCGCGACCCGGCTCTGTCGGGAGAGGCGCACCCCCCCGCAGCGCCCCGGCCCGGAGCGAGCCCGGCACCCCGGGCGGACGAGCGCTGGGCGGGGCCGACCGCGCCGCCGCGCGCATGCCCAGGGCCGGCGGCGGGGCGGGGCCTGGCGGCGGCGGCCGACGTCACCTTCCGGCGCCCGCAGGAAGCGGCGCGGCGGGAGCACGTGGGGGGCGCGGCGGGCGGGCGGGCGCATGGCGGCCGGCGCGGGGCTGGCGCTGTGCGGCCGGGCGCTGGTGGTGCGGGGCGGCAGTCGGTTCCTGGCCGCCTCCACTGCGAGCAGGTGAGGGCCGGGCGCGGCGCGGGACCCGGGCTCCGCGGGCGCCCGTCGGGGCTGGAGGCCGCTGTGTCCCCGCGTCCCCGGAGCTGCGCCTAGGGGGGCCCCCGCCCCCCGTCCCCCCGCCGCCCCGGGGCGCTCGCGCGTTCGCGGGGGCCCGTCCACTTTTTTCTCGCCCCCTCGTCCCTGACTGACCACGGCGCCTGGCCGGGCCGTCGCGGCCCGTGGCAGCTTGGCGGCGTCCTCGGGCGGGTCGCGCGGGCCGACGCCCGGCAGCCGGGGTCCGTGTCCAGACTGGAGGTTCGGGCTGCGGGGGGAGGAGCGGGGCCCCTGGTCTCCCTGCCGGAGGCCTTCACGCTTCGGGAACTGGCTCTTCGCCCCGTCCCCGCGGCGGCGCCCGCCCTGCCCGCGCGCCTCGTCCCCGGCCCTGCTCGGGCGGAGGTTTTCTTGGACATCCCCGTACTCGGAGGCGCACCCCGTGCCCGAAACGCGCCCCTTCTAGTGGGTCTGCGGTTTGTGTTTTCCCTAATTTCACGCTCTGCCTTGTGCCCCAACACCGGCATTTTAAAATGAATAATTTGTTTGGAGATTTATTTATTTTTATACAAGAGCCGGGGTGAGAGGATTCACCAGGGACAGAGTGGGGTGACTGAACAGGCAGACGGACTGAAACACTGCTGGGGGGAGCAGCGGGAGACAGGAGAGGTCTGCTGCGCCATGTGGGTAGCTCCCTGGCCAGGGGGGGGAATCGAACCCACACTGCAGAGGCTGTGGACAGCTCACAGCGCAGCGCTCAACCCGCTGCTCCACCGTGAGGCCTGGTACATGTTTTTTGATCGAATTATCTTGGCTGGAATGGTGGTCACTGTTAGTCCACTGTTTCCTTTCTCCGTGTAGTTCTGATTTTTTCCTACTTGAAACAGACCACGTGTCTATCAAATCTCCATGCTCCTGGTTTAGTGTTTGGTTTCAGAAATTCAATTGGATGCTAAATTCAGATTTCACAAATTTACGAAACTGACTGGTATCTGTTACCTGTTTTGTTTTAGATAGTGAGCCATGGGCTCGTTACACAGGACCTGCTCACTTACATCTTTACCTTTTGAGAAAGTGCAGTGACTAGCCATGTTTCTGTCTTGAAGGACAACCTGTATACTGTAGGCCCTGTGGGAGAAGAGTTCAGGCACAGTCGTTTTAAAAACTGCCTTCCGGGCCTCCCTGGTGGCGCAAGGGGTTAAAACGCAACCTATGAAGCTGTCCGCAGCCACTGCAGCACGAGTTCCGTCTCTGGCCAGGGAGCTACCCACGTGGCGTGGCAGACCTCTACTGACTTGCCTGCTGCTCCCCTCAGCAGTGTATTTCAGTTGATTTGCCTGTTCTGTTCCCCACTCTGTCTTGGTGAACCCTCTCAACCCCTTCACCTCTGGCCTGTGCCCCAGTTCTTGTATGCATAAATAAATAAATCTTTAAAAAAAACCCCAAAACTGCCTTCCCTGTGCCAGGTACTGCAAACAGGGTGGGATAAACCAAAGAGAGCTTAGGGTCTGGTAGGGAAGATGAGCGACTCCTGTGTTGGTAAGCGGTTGGCAGTCCTGGGAACTCTTTTGGGTAAGTGAGATGTTTTTTTCTGAACAAAAAATGGCAGCTTTAAATTTGGATGAAAAAACCCATTGAAAACAATCCTAAATTCTTCTAACAATTATCTTGGCATTGATTTTCTAGTACCTGGAAGAATAGGATGTTATTTCCTATTGAATTTTTATCCTATTTATTTTACTTAGTTTTTTTGGGGACAGAAACATGTCAATTTGTGGCAGATCTAATTAGATTAAACAAATAAAGCTCTTTACTGTTCCTTAAAATAGCTATCCTGACAAAATGTTAATGACTAGATATCTCGTATGGGGGGAGTCTGCATTTTTATGAACAACATACTCCTCCTAAAGTCTTCCTGTTTTTTTTTACAGTGATGACGACAGCCCCTTCACGTATGACTGCAGTTCTGCCGAGAAGCCACAAGAGAATAAAGGGTGAGGTGGGAGCTGTCTCGGGGGTCTGAGGTGTGGTTGCATAGTAGGAGGTGTAGCCTGGGTAGTAAATGGGCTTACTTGCTGAATTCTTCATTTCTCTCTCCCAACTGTGTGGAGAAACCAGGTACCACCACCATAGGAAAGAAAACGGCACTCATTTTTAAATTAGGCTTTACGTATGGAAGCAACCTAAATGCCCCAGAACGGATGACTGGATCGAAAAGATGTGGTCTGTACACACAATGGAATAATATTCAGCCATCAAAAAGATTAACTCATGCCATTCGCAGCAACATGGGTGGCGCTGGGAGGGCTGAGGCCGAGTTGCCTAAGTCAGAAGGGAGAGAGAAACAGCGGGTGGTCTTAGCTGAGGAGCATGGGGAAGTCAAATAAGGGCTCGCGAGAAAAAGACAAAGCTAGCAGGAGAGCTGTAAAGGGGGCCATTCGGCTGGGGAGGGCTGGGAGAGGGTTGCGACGGGAGGGAAGAGCCCCAGAGTCTGTGCTGGCGGTTCGCGGGTGTCTTGGTTGGGGGGACTTTTATGGGGATTACACCTGAGAGGAGACGGAGTGGTGGTGTAAAAAATATGTAAATAAAAAAGTCACAAAAAAATCAATTAGACTTTAAGACTGTCAGGACTTTTGTAAGTACTTTCAATTTGTCTCGTCAGTCATCAGCGCATGGAGACGTGCGGGTTCACTGCAGCCGAGCGAGAGGCGAGTGTGGTCGCTTTGTCTGATTTAGCGGCACTGGCACTGGTCTGGCAGCTCATTTCTTCCTTAGGACGATTTTTTTTTTTTTAAGATTTATTTTATTTACAAGAGCCGGGGTACAGGCCAGAGGCGTGGGAGGGTGAGAGGATCCACCAGAGACAGAGCGGGGAGCAGAACAGGCAGACTGACGAAATCCACTGCTGAGGGGAGCAGCAGGCGAGACAGGAGAGGTCTGCTGTGCCATGTGGGACCCTCACCGGCTGGCTGGGATCAAACCAGCGCTGCAGAGGCTGCAGAGCTTCACAGCACTGCGCTCAACCGCCTGCACCACCAGGGAGGCCCCTTATGACTGTCTGATTCACGTCAGCTCTGACACGCTCACTGAGTCTGGTTTAATTAGATTTGCTTTTTTTTTTTTTTTTTTTTAATAGAGGCATGCTTTATTTATTTGTTTGCTGGTTTTGTTTGTTTGTTTTTGTTTATACAAGCACTGGGTACAGTCAGAAGCGCGGGAGGGTGAGAGAATTCACCAGAGCCAGAGCGGGGAGCAGAGCAGGCAGAAGGACCGAAGGACACTGCTGAGGGGAGCAGCGGGCGGCAGCAGAGGTCTGCGCGCCGTGTGGGACCCTCCTCCGGTGGCCGGGGAGCAGCCGGGGATCGAACCGGCGCCGCAGAGGCCGCGGGCAGCTTCGTAGCCCAGCGCGCTCAACCGCTGCGCCACCGGGGAGGCCCAGATTTGCTTCTTAAAGACTGGAACTGTTCGGCCGCGCCCACACCGCGCGCAGGTGGCGGGATCTCCTGCCACGCCTCCCTACCTGCTCGCTGGCTCTGCCTGGCTGGCGGCGCGGTGGGGTGGGCGCCTTAGTTACCTGGGGTAACTAACCCTTGTCTTAACCTAACCCTTGTCTTCCTCTCTTCCCCAGGGAGGATGGACAGCCCGTGGGCAAGGGCGGCGACACGATTCTGGCGTCCACCTTCTCCAAGTCGGGCAGCTATTTTGCTTTAACTGATGACAGTAAGCGTCTGATTCTTTTCCGTACAAAACCATGGCAATGTCTGAGTGTCAGGTATGGAATGCTAACGTTGAACCTCACCGCGGCGCCACGCGCACAGCTCACGCTTGCATGCCAGTAGCCGTAGCGACGTGACTAACACGTGTCCTGACTGCGCTGCCGGGCACTGTTAGTAGCGCTTTGCGTCAGTTAACCGAATCAGTCCTGGTAACAGACAGGCCTTTTGGGGGCCTGGGGCCTTGATGGGTTCTCACCTACACCTGCTGCGGGTCTCACCTACACCTGCTGCCCTGGTATCTGGAGTCGATCTTGTCAGTCGGCCCCGAAGGCAGGGCCAGGCCCTGAGCCTGATGCCAGCAGCTCCAGGTGGGTACCCCTGGCCCCTGGGCTGCCCTGCTTTGCACACAGATCCTCCAGCCCACGACGGTGGATGCGGGAAGGTCCGCCCACTGCTTGAGAGTGGCAGGTTTTGTGTGAGACTTTGAGCCTGGGTTTTAACCTGGCTGGGTTAATTTTGCGTGACTGCATGTCTTTCTAAGCACCTGGACAGGGGCCTACTGATGGGGGCTGCAAATCAGTATCTCCACAAGAATGTAGGTTCTGTGGCCTTGGTGTTCCCTCTGGCCCAGCAGGGTGCTTGCTCTCTGCTGCGGCCACTGTCCGGGGCGCGTGCCGCCACCTCCTTGTCTGTCGGCTGTGCCTTTGGGGCGCAACTGGGTGACGCTGACCTGGGCGCAGCACAGGTGAATAGTGTTGGCTCTCAGAGTCTCCTCCTGTGCAAGTTATTCCCCTCCCGGGTGGCGGTGTCCCTGGCATCGAGGGTGACACCTGCCGGCAGCAGAGGTAGCCCTCCCCCTCCCAGGCCACAGGCCACCTGCCAGACTGCCGGCACCACGGGTTACAGAGTTGGGGCTCCCCGGGACAGCATGCCTCCCACTTTGTGTGTCATCTCAGTTTTGAGAGACGCGTAAAAGCCAAACTCCAGGTGGCATCGAAAGCGAGGAAACCCACTTTGCCTTCTGCGCAGTCAGGTAGAAAGTGAAGTCTGCTGCCGGGATTTCTTTTTTGTTTTTTGTGTTTTTCTGTATCAGGTAGACACCTGTGATGTAAGAGTTTAAAGCAAAAAACTGAAAGGTTTCCGGTGAAGTGTCACATGGCAGGTACAGCTAGCCATGGGGAAGCTTCCACATACGTGTGCTTCCCTCGACTCCTGCAGGCCCTGTCGTCCTGAACTGGGAGGCCCGAGGCGGTGTCTGGCCCAGGGAGCAGCCCTCAACCCAAGGAGCTGGGGTCCTCAGGACTCAGGGTGGGCGCCGTGGACGTTTCTCCTGTGGGTCAGGGCCAGTGCCAGTGCCGTGGCTCCAGCTGCTGCCATCCCTGCCGGGGAGAGGAAGGGCCGCGGCCTTGGCGGCCAAGCAGTGGCACGCTGAGGGTACAGGGCCACTGTCGGGCTGCCAGCGGCTCGGCTGGGCGGGCCTTTGTCCTTGGGTGCTAGAGGCTGTGGTCCAGGTAGGCGTGGCAGGGCTGGCTCTTCCTAGGCCTCTGCGGGGCTTGTTGGCCCCACGCTGCCTCTGCGCGTGGCCGCGCCTCCCGCGTGCTTGCTCCCTCGCCCGGCGCTCCGGGGTCTCTCTCGGGACGCCAGTTCTGCCCCTCATTAAGCCTTTTTTTAAAATTTATTTATTTATTTATTTTTTTAATAGAGGCATGTTTTATTTATTTATTTTGTTTGTTTGTTTGTTTGTTTTGTTTATACAAGCACTGGGTACAGTCAGAAGCGCGGGAGGGTGAGAGGATTCACCAGAGCCAGAGCGGGGAGCAGAGCAGGCAGAAGGACCGAAGTACACTGCTGAGGGGAGCAGCGGGCGGCAGGAGAGGTCTGCGCGCCATGTGGGACCCTCCTCCGGTGGCCGGGGAGCAGCCGGGGATCGAACCGGCGCTGCAGAGGCCGCGGGCAGCTTCGCAACCCAGCGCTCAACCGCTGTGCCACCAGGGAGGCCCTCATTAAGCCTTGATCGCTTCTGCTTGGGCCCCTCCCCCAGCTCAGCAAGCCCCGGAAGGATGTCCCGATAGGATGTTGGCGCGCGAGGACAGGTCAGCTGTCTGCATGGCGACCTGCTCCCTTCCACGTCTTTTCGCTTCAAGCTGCAGTTTCCAGGCCCGGTCAGTGATGTCCAGTGTGGGCTGACCATGCCGCATTCTGAGGGGGGGGGCTTTGGATTCCAACATGAATTTTGGGGGACACCATTTTGCCCTTAACAGTTGTGAGCCTTGCCTCGTTACATTGGCTGCTCAGTTGATAGCTGGGATATTCGTGGCTTCCGACAGTCTCAAAGTGGGGGGTCTGCCCAGAGGCGGTAGAGACATGGTTGGAAGTGAAGGCTGGTTGGACAGCGCCTCTGCACGCCCATGGGTGCCCGTGGAGCGGGATTGACTCTCCCTGGGCTGGGCCGGGCGCCCTGAGCTCTGGCTGCAGACGCCCAGGCCCCCGTTGGAGTCGGGCTTGCCTCCCAGGATGGCTTGAGTTGGCAGCTGGCTTTGGGCGGGGGTCTGGGGGTGTGGGGCTTAGACCTGGCCAGGAGAGGCCAGGGTCTTCAGGATGAAGTTGTGGGGGTGCTAGTGCTGGAGGCCCAAGAAGCATCAGTGCAGGCAGAGGCATCGGGATTCCTGGTACTGATCCCTGGTACTGCTCCCCACCTCTCTGCTGAGGGGTGTTCCGGTGCTCACTGGTTCTGCATCTTCAGAAAGCACTTTCCATACGAGGTGGCGTGTTTCAGTCACCTGTGGAAGTTCCCAGGAAGGAGCCTCCAGGCCCTGAGCTGTGTGTGTGCAGCTTAGGAGGAAGGCCCCGCACCGCCCCGGGGCTCTCTCCTCCCCCAGAAGCCCTCACATCCCACCCGGACAGCACAGGGCCGCGTCACACCACGCGTGTCTAAACCAGCTGTGGACAGTCTGGTCGGAGACACGGACTGCGCGCGGCCTCACTTTGAGCCTCGTACCCGCTGCGTGGCACCTCCTTACTCGATCCCATGTCCCTGTTTGTTCTAGGCGAGCCCATCTACCCAGATTTTGCCCCACTGGCTCTTGGTGACAGAGCGCTGGGTGGGAAGCCCTCGGGCGTGGTTGGCCAGGGCCTGCCATTCCCCAGCCCGGGTGGCTTGTGTCTCCTGGCGGGGACTTGGCTGGGAACGTCCTGCGGGCGGCAGAGCAGAGAAATCGAGCTGACGGGTCCCTCGTCTGTCCGACTCCTCTGGGGAGGGTGTGTTGTCCCACCAGCCACTTCCCCCTTTAATTTCTTAGGTCGTGCAGAGTGGGCTCCCGCGGAGGCGCGGGCCAGGGCCAGGCGGAACTCGCCCGGAACCGCCTCTGCAGGTGTGACTCGGGGAGGTGCTGTACCCCCAGGCCCCGCCAAGGCGTGCGCTCAGTGCCTGAGTGGCTGCACGGTTGCGTCTGCTGAGGTCACCTCGTCCCTGTTGTGGGGCGCCTGGGTTGGTCCTGGAGCCCCCTGTTGAAACGATGCTGTTTGCCTGGGGCCGGAGCCGGGGCTGGGACTGGAGGGCCGGCCACAGCGTGCTGCCCTCGCTGTCCCCAGGGCTGCACTTAGGTTTGATGATTCCCGAGGGGGACTCAGAACTCAGGGGCCGGGACAGATGCAGACTGCCGGGACAGAGGCTGGCCAGGGCCGGGCCCACGGACTGGGCCCAGGAAGGTCTCCGGGGTGGCCAGGCGATCGTGCCACGTTGGTGTGGACAGCTGGGGCCCCATCATAAGTCCTAGCGTGCCCGTCCCTCGGGCCCAGGGCCCCTGGTGAATGGAGGCACGCCTCCTGGAGATCCCACGGGGGTGTGCCCACGCTAGGGCTCTCGCCCTGCTGTCCCTGTGGGTCAGGATCACCCTTGCTGCTGGGGCGGGGTGCAGCTGGCCGCCGGGTGCCCTGAGCCGGAGTGCCAGGCACTACCCAGTAGGTGCAACCCTGAGCTGCCAGGAGGCGGCATTCGGCTTAGCTTTTCACCTGTGCTTTCCCCGCTCCTGGGTCGCGCCATCTTAGCTTGGGGACGGGGTGTCCCCAGAGCCCTCCTGTGCCCCTGGGGTTCCTGGGGATGGAGCATGCAAGGCAAGGAAAGATGGGCGTCCAGGGCTCCTGGGGCAGCTTTTTCTGTTCTAGAAGGGTCCAGCGTGTGCAGGGTCTGAGGGGGGAAGGGCGACGGCTCCCACCCTCACGTGGCCGGGGCGATGTCGGGCATCAGGGGCCGTTGTGGGGTCCGCGCTGTGCTGCCGTGTCCTGTCTGTCGAGCCCTCTTTCTCCCTTCACCGTCTCCCGAGTGGGCACCCTGGGCGGTTTCTCTGGGGGGGGAGTGGCTGTGGGGGGCGGGAGGGTGCGGCCGCTGAGGGTGTGCGGGGGCCGAGCGGCGTGGCTCACTCTGCGGCACGTCCCCTGAGGGCTCGCAGGGACGCCGAGATGGGCGCTGGGGGTCTGTCTGTCTTCAGAGCAGGGCTTCGCAACAGCTAGACCGGGACCCGGGCACGCCGGAGCGGCGCTGACCAGGGGACGGGAGGGCCAGGCCTTGCGGTGGTCACTCTCTCGGGAAAGGCGGGAGGGGCGGAGCAGGAGTCCCCTGGGTTTGTTCCCCCCCCGGGGTCTGCAGAGGAGGGGTCAGGCCACTGGACCGGGGCCGGGGGAGGGGGCGGCCCCCTCTGTGCAGCCGTGAGTGGGTGTCTCAGGAGGTAGGCCCCGGAGCGCGGCTGCTCGACTGGGTGCCAGGCTGCCGGAGGGTGGAGGGTGGAGGGTGCGGGAGCCCTGGGCCCTCGGGGCCAGGAAACCACCTCTGGGCTGCAGCCCATGGCGAAGGGTGGCGGGACCCTGCCTCTGCCCCCAGGCGCCCTCCGGGGAGATGCCCCTCACCCTCCCGGCCACACCTTGCCCCCATCTGTGACCCGACTCCCTGGCACCCCAGCCCCTCCCCACAGCTGAACTGCATCTGGGATTCACTCCCAGGGTGAACTTGGTCCTGAGATCACAGAGACACAGGTGCGCGATCGTGGGTCATTCTGCGCTGTGCTGGGTGGGAGGGACCCCGTGGGGGCTCGCCGCCTCCTGGGGCGGTGATCTCATTGGCACTCAAGCCCGTCGCCTGAGGGCCTGGCACCACCCCCTGCACGCCAGGCAGCTGCTCCCGCGCCCAGAGCCTGTGGCCGCTGGGCTGCTGGGATTGCAGCCTGCGCCCGGAATTTTGATTAGCCTTCCCCCGGGCCTGATTGTCTTTCTTCCGCCGTTGTTTTCTCTCCACGTTTGTCCCGTTGCGCCTCCTGTCCGCTGCTCCCCCGGCACCGGCCGTGGGGGAGGAGGAGACGCACTGGCAGAGGCCCAGAAGCAGGGCTGAGCCCCCCTCCCTGCCCCCGTTCCCGGAAGTGGGGCTCCCGGGCTGGCCTTGACGCGCCGGTGTCCCTTTTAAGCTGACGTCTCGGGAGCGGGTCCCCTGCACACCCGGGGGTGACGGCGCTGCCGGAGAGCAGGACGCGGCGCTCGCCTGCCCGAGGGAGCGGGAACGTGCGGACCTGCCCGGGGCGCGCTCGCTGCGTGGAGGCGATTCCAGGAGAACCGAGTGGAGCGAGCAGACGGGAGGCGCAGCTGGCGCGCGGGCGAGCTGGTTTTCATCAAGACCTCCCCCGGCCCCGGCTCCTGGCGTCCTGCCGAGTTGCCTCCGGAAGGCGAGCCCCCTAAATTCAGGGCTGCCTGCAGGCGATACAGGCGGGGCTTGGTCCAGTGACAGGGCTGGCCGCGGAGTTGGCATGTCCGCTCGGGGTCCGGGCCGGGCGCTCTGGCAGCAGGGGCCGGCCCGAGTGGGCGCCTTTGGCCTCGACCGCGGTGTTTGAAGCTGACCGCGGCCTTCCCGCCCGTGGCCGCGGAGGTGCTGGGGCGGGATCCCTTCCCTGGGCTTTCCCGTGATGTGCGCCCACTCGGCAGAGCCAGCTGGGCCCCCACCCCCTTGCTGTTCGCAGCCGCTGCTGTAAAGACGAGCCTGAAGGCGGCCTGTCGGGCTCGGCCCGCCCACTCCTGCTGCGCGGTGCCCCCGGCGGCCGCCCTGGGCCTGCGCCGACCGCGCCTCTCCCCGCAGGACGGTGGTGCGGAGATGCACGGCCCTGACCTTCACGGCCTCCGAGGAGAAGGTCCTGGTGGCGGACAAGTCTGGGGACGTTTACTCCTTCCCGGTGCTGGAGCCCCGGGGCTGCGGCCACCTGGAGCTCGGGCACCTGTCCATGTTGTTGGATGTGGTGAGTGGGGCGCCGCGGGTGGAGGCGGGCGTCTGGGTGGGGGCGCCTGCCTCCCGGGGCCGGGAGGGCCGTGGGAGCCGAGCTGGGGCAGGAGATGGCGGCTGGGACGCGGCGGAGACTCCAGACTGAGCCCCGCGTGGACGCGAGCGCTTGTCCTCCCTGCGTCCGGGTCAGATCGGTGTCCTTCCGGCTCCGAGGCAGGAGCTGCCGCTTCCCTGGTGGCCCAACAGGCAGCCCCAGCTGCGGCGGGGCTGGTGAGGGACAGTCACTGGGATGCGGGGCCGCGGAGAGGCGGGCGCCACCGGAGCTGGGCGTGTCGGGTTGGGGCGTCAGGCTGCGGCCGGTCCGCGGCCTCCCGGTGGACGGCCAGGAAGGAGGGCTGGCGATGGGACTGGAGGGCGCTGGGGTGCCGGCCTCCCCGTGAGTGACCTGTCCCCCCCACCCCCGCGCACAGGCGGTGAGCCCTGACGACCGCTTCATCCTCACCGCCGACCGGGACGAGAAGATCCGGGTCAGCTGGGCCGCTGCGCCGCACAGCATCCAGTCCTTCTGCCTTGGGCACGCCGAGTGAGTGTCCCGGCCGGCTGGGCTCCCGCCCCGGGGCCTTGGGGGTCAGTGCGGAGGTAGCCGGTCCTGCTTTGGAAGCTGGGGCCAAGGGGGAGGTGGCTGCTGGACACCTGGCCTCGGGGCTTGGCTTGTGGGTGAGTCGCCCGGGGCCTTTGGCCCTTCAGAGCAGGCCTGAGGGCTTGTCCCTGGAGGATTGCTCTCGAGGGCGCAGGGCCAGGGCGCAGGTGCGGGCAGAGGTGGGGAGCTCCTGCAGCCATTGAAAGATTGACTGCGCCGAGCCCGGGGGTTGTCACGGGGTGGGGTGGGGCGCAGCGGCTCTTCTGCAGAAGCACCTGCCCGGCAAGGCCCGCGGCCGTCGCCAGAGGAGGCGCGTGGCTTAAGCGCGGCCGCGGGGCTCCTCTCCCAGGGCTTCCTGCTCTCTGGCCTGGGGCGGGGGACGAGGGTCGAGGCACCTTCTGGCTGCTGCTGGGCTCCTCTGGCCTCTGGGCATCCGGCCAGCGTGCGGGCTCCTGGCCACTGACCCTCTCCCCCCGCAGGTTCGTCAGCTGCATCTTCGTGGTGCCCGACTGGCCGCACCTGCTGCTGTCCTGCTCCGGGGTGAGTGCGCCTGCCCGGCAGCGGCTCGGCCCCGCGTGTGCCGTGGCCTCCTGGGCCCCCGAGTGCGCACCCAGGCCTGCTGCTGCCGCTTTGGGCTCTGCGTTTGCTCCGTCAGTTGCACCCTCCATAGCTGGACGTGGGTGTGGCTCGCGGGACTCGAGCCTGGTGTCCGGGGCACGTCTGCTCAGACACGGAGTCACGCTGCTCGGGGGTTCCGGGACAGACGTGGGCCCGGCTGGGCCAGTCTCCCGGGGTGGCGCCCCTGGCAGTGCCATGTGGAGGACTGCGGCGCAGAGCCCTTCTCCGCGTCCTCGAGCGCCGAGGCTCCTGCTGCACAGGTCTGCCCGCCGCGGGCAGTACCAGGGCACTCCTAGGCCACGCGGGGACTCCCCTGCCCTCTCCTCATCAGCCGGGGTGACGCTGTGCGGACAGCAGCCCATGGGGGTGCTGCAGAGCTTCCGGGAGCCTCCCTCGTGGTCTGCAGGCCTGTGTGCGCAGGATGCAGGCGTGGGCAAGCGCACGTGTGCCCACGCATACAGAGGTGCGCATGCTGCTGGCCTGAGTGTGGCAGGCGTGGTCTGACGCTGTCTGTGTGCCTTGCCCTCTGCCCTGGAGCCGCCGTGTCTTGTGGCCACTGGCACCAGCGCGCTCTCAGCCAGCACTGGGGGGTGGGGAGGGTGCGGGTCGCGGTCCCGCGGGCCGGGCACAGAGCGGGCGCTGAGGGTGCCTTGTGCGCAGGACTGCACCCTGAGGCTCTGGGAGTACACGAGTGGCCGTGAGCTGCACTGCTGTCCCCTGACCAGCCCGCAGGAGCCGGGGGAGCCCCAGGACAAGGTAAACTGCCTGCTTTTATCTCGCTGGTTGGGGACAGGCAGGACCTGCTCCCACCACCGGATCCTGTGGAAAAGGTCCCCTGGGCTTCAGCTGACGTTTCCAGGGGAGCAGGTTTGGGTTTTCTGGATCTGTGGGTGTCTTGAAGCCACTGGGGTCCAGGTGGTGGTGCCAGGACCAACCTGCAGCTTCTCTGGGGTGGGTGGGTGGGGCTGTCATCAGGGCCCTGTGCTCTGTCTGGTGCCCCGGCCACCCCTGGTCTCATGTGCATGGAAGGGCCCCCTCCCCCCACCCTGGCCGGTGCCTCGTCTGCCCCGCTCCTGGTGGGTTGCTGCTGGCCTGGATAGGGCTCAGGCAGGCCGGCCAGGCCTGTGATGCCCGCCTAAGGGCCGCCAGGGCCGCCAGGTCAACTGCATCCCACTGCCCTGGCTGCCTGGAGGAGCCTGGCCCGTGTCCTCCGCCAGGGTGCGGGGCCCCTCAGGCGACGGTGCCTGAATCTCACCAGGTCTCACCCTCCTTGCTCTTTGGCCAGTTTGCCAGTCTGGAGACTCCACTGCGCCCGCCCCGTGCGTCAGTCACGGAAGCAGTGGTCTCCCGACACCTGTCCTCCCCTCGCTGCCCTCCAGCAGCTCTCAGCGCTCCGCCCTCTCTGGGGCGCGGGGGCATCAGCGCCCTCTTGCTCGGGCTCAGCCGAGTGGCTCTGACGTGCGGTCCCCTTCCCTTGCAGAGGCTCGCGGCCTCCCGCATCGCCTACTGGAGCCGGGAGAGCTGCGTGGCGCTCCTGTGTGACGGGTGAGTGGCCGTGCCCGACTCAGGCAACAGGGTGGGCCAACGGGGCTGTCTGCAGGGGCTCTCACCGGGCGAGGTGCCCCGGTGGCGGCCACGTGCTGACGTGCTCCTCCCGGGCAGTGCGCCTGTGGTCTCCATCTTCCACCTTGACGTCCCCGGCCAGCGCCTGGCATTTGTCCAGCACCTCTCTTTCCAGCACCGAGTGTGGGACATCGGCTTCCAGGAGAGCCAGGGGCTGTGGGTGCTGCAGGGCTGCCGGGATGCCCCCCTGGTGCTCTGTAGGCCCACGGGCGGCCAGTGGCAGGTAAGGCGTGCGGGCCCTGCTGGCACCTCAGCCCGGGGTGGGTGGTACCTGCCTCACCTCTATGCCGGGGGTCTGTCCCGGGGGCGTGGGTGATGGTTGGGGCCTGGCCACCCCGGCATGTTCTCGTGATCGTCTGTCACATGTCTCTCTGGCAGAGGTGGTGGCATGTGCATGGCCTTGGCCTTGCAAGAGCTGAGCGCCACCTGGCTCCTGTGCCAGGTCCTGCTGGGCTGAGGGGAACTAGGGATCCTCCCTGGGAGGTGAACCCTGTGCCTTCTGAGTTAGCACCCCGCGGTAAAGTGGGGGTATTGTTTCCCATCCCACCCGCCACGTCTCACAGACTTGCTGCGGGGGGAATCGGTGCTCTGTGGAGACTTGCACCCTGCAGGGGTGACCTGACCGGGGCTTGGGGGACACCTGAACTCTGAACCCCGGCTGGGGAGATGCTGGTTCCTGTGCTCTGCATCGCCTGATGAGCCTGGGCAGCGGCAGCCCCAGAGCGGTGGCTTCCCAGTGGGCTCGGCCCACCCTGCGGGGTGAAGCAGCAGGCTCCCTGGGGGTTCCAGCCCTGCCCGTCGTGACAAGCTCTCCGTCTCCCCAGCCCGTTCCCGAGAGCGCCGTGGTGGAGAGAGTCTGCAGCCTCCTCCAGGGAAGCTGGGCCATGCTGGAAGGTGAGACAAGCGCAGCGTTCAGGAGGCGCCCCATGCTGGCCAGGCAGAGCTGGCCCGGGCGGGGTGCCGGGGGGCGCCTTGTGAGTTTGGGGCATGTGCCCTCCCAGGGCAGGTGGCTAATGGGGTCTCTGAGGACGCAGCAGAGGGCGTGCTGCCAGTGACCCTGGTTGGCTGGAGCAGCTGCCACTGCTGCTCATGGCTGGGCCAAGGCTGGGCAGGCCTTGATGGGCCCTCAGACTCAGCAGGTAGGCCTTGGCGCCCCGGCTGCTGGTGCTTCCAGCTGGGACATTGGGCAGGGGCCCTCCAGGGGCACCTCCCAGGGCCTGCCTGGCCACCACCGTGTCTCTAGGAAGCCCGGGGAGGGCGGAGGAGACCAGGCTGCGCTGCCTGTGGCGGGTTAGGACTGCGTCTGTGGGTGCAGGCAAAGGGTGGGTGCGGGCAGCACCCGGGTGCCCACAGGGTAGTGTCCTGCCTGCCCGACTGCCGCCGGAGCCGTGCACAGGACTTGGATGTGGGTACTCCAGGGCCGTCGGGTGGGGTGCCCTGGCCCCCTGCCTGTGCGGGGGGGCCTCAAGGGCTGGGCCTTGAGCGCTGACTTTGCTCCACCCACACAGGCCCCACCAGTGAGGACGCCGGCTACCGCGGCCTCTACAAGGCCACCTTCGATAACGTGACCACATACCTGAAAAAGAAGGAGCAGCGGTTGCAGCAGCAGCTGGAGAAGAAGCGGCGCCAGAACCCACCACCTGGGCCCAACGGGAAGGCCAAGAAGCCGAGGCCTGGCGAGGCAGCCCTGGGCGGCTGCTCCTAGCGGGCAGGGTTAGGCCAGGCCAGCCAGCGCGGCGCTGCTCCCACCCCCGGCAGTGGCTCCCTTGAAGAAGGGGCATTGGGTCTTAGGAGCTCAGTGGACGGCCGCATCCGGGGCCCTGGAACATTCCACTGCTGAGCAGAGGCTCTTGGCTGCAAGGACACCATGCAGCGTGTTAGCCGGCCTCGCCCCTGTCCTGGGTGCCCCCTCGGGGACCGCGCACAGCGGGCGGTGGCCTCACTGTGTGCCTGGGCCTTCCTTCCCGCAGCCCGCGCCGCCCAGCCCGGTAGCCCTCACCAACCTGGAGCCCTGGGGCGGCCGGCGCAGCTGCAGCGCTTCCCCGGGTGGCGCCTGGGACACAGGCCTGGGGCTCCTGCTCGTGTGGGACGGGCCTGGCTGGACGCGTCCTTCTGCCTGTTCATTATTTCAACTCGGCTGTGCTCGCGCCTCCGAGAGCCGGGCCCTGCTGAATTCCCGTCGCCAGGCGGCAGAGATGGGCTTTTTGTGCAGCTTCTGGAAATAAGAGCAACACGCAGACCCACGCCGGCGAGCGTGCTGGCTGACCGCTGTGTCCACCTCTGGGCTTGGGCGTGCAGGCCTGGCCGCTGACAACCTCCTGGTGACCCGTCTCCAGTGCGGGGAGCTGGCTGCTCGGGGCCGCTGGCCCGGGTGCTGAGCAGCAGCGCGTGCGCACCAGAGCAGGGGTGCTACCTCCTGCCTCGCTTCTCACGGGGCCCGCAGGGAGCTGCTGGGGGCCCTCTACCTGCCCCCACCACCGGTGGGTTTGAGCAAAATTGAAAGCAGGGGTGCCCGGGTAGAGTGGGGGTGCCTGGCCACGGACTTCCCGCCCTGTCTCTCTCCCAGATGGTGTTCCCCTCGGCCCAGGACACACCTGGGGGGCCCAACAGGGTCGGGGTGCTTCTCTGCAGCGTCCCCTCCCGTCTTCACAGGGCTGTGTCCTTGTAGGTCCGCAGCCTCCTTGGGGGCCTGGCTGCGCATCCCCGGTGGCAGGAGCGGCTTCCCCCCGGCCCCCAGTCTGTAACGAGCAGAGAACAACGGCATTGCTCAGCACAGGCTCCGCCGAGGGGCCACAGCCTTGGGGGCGTCGGGTGTGGCCCCCGGGTCCTGCCTCTGGGGGTCGCGCCCGGGCCGGCACGGCTGCAGCTGTCCCAGTCGGCTCTGGCTGGTCCACCTGCCCCGGCCTCGGCGCCGCCTGCTGGAGACGCGCAGCAAGGAGCTGGCCCTCCCTGCCCTTCGGCTGCGTTTCGCTGGTTTGCATCGTTTTACTTTTTGGGGTATCACTTGGGCCTTGTTCCAACTCATGTATTGATTAAAAATGAGTTGATTTTGATTAAAACTGGTTTTCTTAATGCCAAGCGCTTCCTCACCCTTCTCGAGTCAGGGGCCGCACACAGCAGGGACTGGAGGTTTGCCCACCGCGGGCGGGCCCCGGACGGTGCCGCCAGCTGCAAGTCCCCCCAGCTCTTCCCTAGCACCCCCGCCTGGCAGCGAGGCCAGGCTGACAGCGCCAGCCCCTGCGTGAGCCGTGGCCTCTGCGGTCAGGGTGAGGGGCCCCGGCCGGTTCCCGCGTGCTGCCCGGTGGGCCCAGCCCCTCAGTGGGGCACAGCGCCCGCTCGGCCTCCCCCCACCCCCGCGGACAGAACAGGTCTCGGACGCCCCCTCCCTGGCTTCCTGCAACCTGATCCCTGCCGAGCGTGAGCACGCGTGTCTTAGCTCTGCGCTTCCGCTTCTCGTCAGCTGTGGAGATCTTCGGGCGCGCTTTCCTCCTGCCCGTCTCTGCGCGCCGCCTCCTTGTCCTTCAGACCAGGGCGGGCTCCCCTCCCACGGTGCCCCCCACGGCTCCCGCCACGTCACCCCCGCTCCCGCACCTTTGCTCTTTTAAAAAGTGGCTTCCACGTTGCTTTTAGTCGTGTTCATTAAAAAAATATCCCTGGGCGTAAGGAACCGACTCGGTCACTGGCTCCTGCGCTGCCGATTCCGGCGGGTCTCCTGCCTGTTGCTGGCGCCTGCTGGCGGGACGCGTCTTCAGCTCTAAGTGTCCGGATGGGACGTTTGTCCTTTGTGTCCTGTAAGTGTCGCCTCCTTCTGAGGGGCACGTGACTGCTGTTGAGCTTTGAACTTCATCTTCAGGCCCTTTGGGGCGAGAGTCGGGGGTGGCTCTTCTTGGGCAGTGTGACCCCACGTCCACACTGGCCCCCGGTGTCGCTGCTGAGCCGTGTTCAGCCAAGGCTCCACCTGGGCAGGCAGCGCCAGAGGCTCCCGGGGCTCCAAAGTTGTGCTTTCTGGCCTGCGTGCAGACCGAGGTTGGATCAAAGGCCCGGGAGGCCCGCCACGTTCCCTTCCACCCTGAGGTGGGCTGCCTCAGGAGGCTGACGTCGCGCCTCCCCCACGGCCCCTGCTGCACTCAGAGAACCACCTCCAGCCCCAAACCCTGGCCCTTTGGGGGCCTGTCTCCCTTGTTCTGGGCCACAGATCAGGGCAGCAGCGTTCTGGGTGGTTCTGAGAGGACTCCTCTGGCTCTGTGCCCCCGCCTGACAGACGGCAGCCCCTCTCCCCGGAGGCCAGTCCCAGACTCCCCCTTGGGGCAGGCTGATCTTGCTCTCCTCCATCTGTTCCTGAGTTGCCAGCGCTCCTCCAGCTTGACTTCGGGCTTTCAACGTGTTCAGCACAGACTTTCTTGGGCCTGCGTCTCCGTCCTTTGTGCAGCCTGAGACCCTGTGCTGTGCTGGGGCCCGGCCTGCCTGTCAGCGGTCAGTCACGGAGGGGCAGGGACAGTGCCTCCTGCCGGTGGCCGCCGGGAGGCTGGTGCTGGCCCGCGAGGCGGGGGCTGTGCGTCCACGTCCAAAGCCGCCTGGTGGGCGCACCACCCCCTTGCTGTCCATCCGTGCAGGGAAGCAAAGTGACTCTGGAAGTCAGTGGGATTTGCCAGGTTTTGAAGCAGAAAATTGCAGGTCCCACGTCTGGCATTGCTCACTGGTTCCAGAGTCAAGACAAAGAAATACAAGAATTTAATAAAGCGGCTTCATGGCGTCCGCGGGCTGTCTGCAGGGAGCTGTCTGGAGGAAGACGCCGTGGCCAGTGCCGGGTAGGGCGGACGAGGCCCAGCAGGGAGGGCGAGCTTCCCGGGGGTTGTGCTTCCGTCCCCCGAGCCACACAGACGGTCAGCTGGAGCACAGCTCGGAGAGGCTGCTGCAGCCTTGGGCTCAGGACGCCGGCTCCGCTTCCAGAGGACTCTGGGGCGGCAGCAGGGTCCAGCCTTGGCAGGACCATCAAAGGTGCCCGCCTCCCTTCGTGGGCACGTGCGCCTGGTCCTGCAAAGCACGCCAGGCAGCCCCTGCCCTGACTGAGGCCCCTTGGCTGTTTGCCTCGATTCCCCAGCACGCCTAACCTGGCCTGGACAGCTGACGGAGAACGGTCTCCAGAGTGGCGCGGGCCGGACCTCCTGAGCAGGGAGCTGCTGGGTGGCGCCGAGGGGCCAGGTAACACGGAAAGTGGGGGTCCCTGGGGCTCCTGCGTCTCTGGCTTTGATCTGCACCCAGAGACTTGGAGGAGACACGCGCACAGACAGGACAAGACCCTTGAGCAGGGCCAGAGGCAGCTGTTACCTTGGTTTGTGCTTTGATTTTGCATTTTCTTTTTCTGCCTTTGTCCGGGCCCTCTGGGGCTTGCTTCGGACCGTGCCTTGGATGGTGGGCCGCTTCAGGCTGACCCTCTGGCTGGGCGTTTGCTCCCGAGGGGATGGGTAATCTGGGTGTTTTATTGGGAAACCTTGATTAGGAATATCCTTTCTATGCAAACTAATTCAATTAAAGCTCCATCACATTGAGTCTGCTGCCTCTGTCTTTGTGCGGGGGCTGGCAGAGTCCCTGGTGTGTACCCTTAGCCGGCGTGAGGGCGTGAGGCCCCTGGGGGCCCCTTGGCCACATGCTAACAAACTAAGGTCACACCCCCCACCGGGCCCCACTGGCTCCGGCCCGAGAGACCTGGCCTATGCAGCCTGGGCCACCCGCCCGGTGTGTCAGCCCCGCCCTGCAGTTCATCCCTGGGGTGAAACTTGCTTTGACCCCTGAGGGACACTTCAAAATAGCCCCAAACCACGCCCTCGGGTGGGCGTGGCTGTTTGTGTCTCTGGCACTTGGGGAGCTGCTCACTGTGGTTATGGGAATAACAGCGTTAAGGCGAAGGAGAACGCTGGCCAAGTTGTTGAGGGTCACCCCCGGAAAACACCAGGCCCGAGGTTCACAGGGGTCGCTCCAAACTTCTAGTGCCAGCCCTGGAGCCGCCAGGGCCCCAGAGCCCAGGAAAGGGAGGGACACTGCTTGTCCCTTCGGCACAGCCGGCCTGACGCCGACAGCACCCCAGGCGAGCAGCACTGCCCGGCCTGCAGGACGCAAACACCAGCGGCTACCCAGACCCGCTGCGCAGGGCAACACCTGCTGAGGGGCGAGGGGCGCGGGTGGGCGTGGAGGGCCTGTTAGAGGTCGGAATCTACCAGTATAGCCGCCAAGGGAAAGCTCAGTGCTGTCTCCCAAGATACCAGTTACAAATTCAATATCCGTGATAACCACACTCAAGAAAAAGGGAACTGGGCCTCCCCTGGTGGCGCAGGCGGTTGAGCGCCGGCTGTGAAGCTGCCCGCAGCCTCTGCAGTGCCGGTTCCATCCCAGCCGGCCGGCGAGGGTCCCACATAGCGCAGCAGACCTCTCCTGCCGCCCGCTACTCCCCTCAGCAGTTGACTTCAGTAGATCCACCTATTCTGCTCCCCACTCTGTCTCTGGGGAGTCCGCTCACCCCCTGCACCTCTGGCCTGCACCCCAGCTCTTGTGTGCATACATAAATAAATCTTAAAAAAAAACAGAAACCAAAAACAAAATAGCAGGAAAACAGAAATTCCAGGGGGACTCGTCCCCAACCCCCGTCAGCCTGGACGCTGGGCCCGCGTGGGGGAGGCGGCGAGGGGGCGGCCCCAGGCGGGTCTGGAGCCTTGAGCCCAACGAGGGGCACCGAGCGCAAGGCCAACAGAAAGATTTGTAAATGGCACTGGGGCGAAAGCACTAGAACTCTCACTCCACGGGCCAGACGGGAAGGGACGGCTCCAGGGGGACGTGTCTCTCTGGACACGACTCAAAATCCAGAGGCAGGAAGGGGCGACCCATGTGGTCATGCAGGCCGTCCTGCTCGGCGGAGAACACCACAGCAGGATGGACACGAGCGGAGGAGCCGGGAGGACACGGTGCCCGCTCCCCGGAGCGTCCGCTGCCCCACTGCGTCCTGACTGGCCAGAGGCGCCTCAGAACCCTCTAAAAGACGCCAGACAGAGACAGGAGAGACGCGCGCAGGTAATTGGCAAAAGATAGAAAACCACCTTCAAACATTCGAGAAAAACGCTCCAACTGCTCGTAACGACAGGCCCGCAGACGAGAACCAAACGCCCTTTCGTGCTTCTGTGGCCAAGCTCTCAAATAAATGAGAAACATTGCGGGCTCGTGCATGGGGGGTGCAGGCCGCGCCAGGCTTCCCGGGGGCCTCCCACCCGCCCATCCCGCTCGGCTCCGCCCTAGCGTGCATAATCAACAGACCCTGGGGGGCGCGACCCATCCCCGCCACCTGCACCCCATGCGGGGGTGGGGGAGTCAGGGCCCCAGCCGTGGGGAAGGACGGGGCCACCTCGCAGACGACGCTGTCTGCAGGACACGGGGGCTGGGGCGGCATCGCCACCCGCAGGGCGGTCCTGACCACACAGCACAGACGGGCCCGTAAGCGGCTGACACCGATTCCCGGATGCTCCGGGGCTGATGGAGACTGAGGCCAGCAGAGCCGTGTCTGAGGCTCGGGCTCCTGGATCCCCTGCACGGAGGGCCGAGTGCAACTGGGGCGCTCTCAGAGGGCCCGGCTCCCATGCAGGGGCCCCACCCTCGCTACAGGGGCACAGCGCCCCAAGGACAGTGCCCAGCGGAGGGCGGGTCACCCGTGGTTCTCACCATGCGCACGATGCAGGATGCTCGGGACAGCCATGGGGCTTAACAAACGGGAGACAGAGTCTCCACAGCCACAGGTGGCGGCTCCCTCACCCCAGATAGTGTCCAGGGCGCCCTGCTAAGGCCGCTCACCCAAGATGGCGCCGTCCGCCAGCGAAGCCCGGAGCCGCGGGCAGCCGGCCGGTGACTCACCCAGCTGGAGGCGCCTACAGGCCGTCGAGGTGGCGCAGCCCAGCCCATCCTGCAGCTGGGGGGGGCAGCCCGGACGCTGGACCCGACAGCAGCGCTGGCCGCCCTGGCCGCGGGGCCTCCCCGGTCACCTGCCCGACTCTGGGCCAGCGTCGGCCCCGCCAGCAGCAGCAGCAGCTCCCCGACGCCAGGCCCGGCCTCTGCTGCTCCCACAGGAGGCGTCAGAGGCCACCGGAGGGCGGCTGTGGACGCTGCCCCTCTGCGGAGGGCAGGACAGAGGCGCCCAGCCGGCTCCTGCCCGCCTGACCTCGCCTTCACCTCCGCCCCAGCCTGATTGGGCGGTTTCTCGCCCGAGGCTGATTGGCCCCTGGACCACCAGCTCATGGCCCACACCTGAGGGCCCGGCCCCCGCCCAGGCCCACCCCGGCCTCTGGCCTCTCCGCAGCAGCCGCTGGAGGAGCCTCAGCCTGGGGCTGCCCGTGGGCCCCGCCCCTCCCTGCAGCCTGACCCAGGGGCTGCTGCCCTGGGGTGACGTGGCAGGGGAACCCCATCACCCGCCACCACAGCTGCCCTGGGCTGCAGCCTGAGCCCCATGGAGCCACTGGGGGAGGGCGGTAAAATGCCCCCTACCCGCCACAGCTTGCACTG
Organism: Talpa occidentalis; assembly: GCF_014898055.3. NCBI lineage: Eukaryota > Metazoa > Chordata > Mammalia > Eulipotyphla > Talpidae > Talpa > Talpa occidentalis. The sequence continues at coordinate 1,351,676 of NW_023604295.1, forward strand.
CCCGCAGGCAGGGCTCCGGGGCCAAGCGCTGGAGCCCTGGCGGGGGGGGGGGTCCCCTGGATTCAGAATGCCATCATAATTGGGGGTTGGTTTCAACACAGGACTTTCTATAACAGGGGTCACACGTGAAAGACTCGCACGCCATCATCTGCTGCTCCGAGCAGGTGGGCGCTCATCAGCGGAAGGTCCTTGGGCGAGCGGGGTTGGACGCAGACGCTCTGGGGGAGAAGGCCGTGAGACCATGAGTTGAGACTGGGGGTGACTCGGCCACAAGCCCCTAACACAAGGCCAGCCGGTAGCCCCAGACCGCGCAGAGGCAGGGAGGCCCTGCCTGGAGCTTGGAGGCCGCACTGCCCCGTCCCCCAGATTCCTGCAGAGCAGGCGGCCTGCAGCGGCCTCAGACAAGTGGGCAGAGGCCGGGGTGTGCAGGGGAAGGGGTGGCCTGCCTGGTGCCCCGGGGGCTGTGGAGGGTGGGGGGAGGGTGACAGGACCCAAACTCCTTCCCTTCACGGTGCAGGGGCCCTGAGGGTGCTGCCAGGTACAAGGGTCAGCACAGGCCCATGGGGAGCAACAGCCATTTGCTCAGGCAGGTGCTGGTGTGTCAGGTGGCTGGTGCCCCTGGGTAGGTCAGCACCCCCAGAGGCTCAGCACCTCCCGAGGACCAGTACCCCCAGAAGGTCAGCATGGGGGGCCCCCAGCTGGGCACAACTTCCCTGGGCCTCTCCCAGCGCCAGTGGTCAGCGTGGTCAGCTGCCTACAGCTCTTAGCATGTCCCGCTGGTATGCCCAGCGCATTTGGAGTTTTTGTAAAATGACTTTTTTTTTCTAAAGATTTATTTATTTATACACGCACTGGGTACAGTCAGAAGCGCGGGAGGGTGAGAGAATTCACCAGAGCCAGAGCGGGGAGCAGAGCAGGCAGAAGGACCGAAGGACACTGCTGAGGGGAGCAGCGGGCGGCAGGAGAGGTCTGCGCGCCATGCGGGACCCTCCTCCGGTGGCCGGGGAGCAGCCGGGGATCGAACCGGCGCTGCAGAGGCCGTGGGTAGCTTCGTAGCCCAGCGCTCAACCACTGCGCCCCCGGGGAGGCCCTGTAAAATGACTTTTAAGGAAAACAGCAGAAATCAGTCCACGTTTCTCCTCGGCAGGGGCAGTCGTCAGCCGCCGCAGGAGAGGACATGCCGTCCGCACCCTGCCTCTCCCCGCGTCTGTCCCTTTGCTCCGGACGGAGCCGAATGTCCCTTGTTTTCACCCCATTTGCTGCCAGATCTGAAGAACAGGCCAGCACGAGGCCCGCTGTCCTTGAGAGGATGGGCGGGGAGGCCTGATGGGCCTTGGCGGGACGGGAGCAGAGGGTGCGGTGGGGACTCTGGCCTGGAGAAGGGCACAGGCGGGGCAGTGCCCCTGGAAGCGGGAGGGCAGGGAGATGGCCCCGGGGCCGGGGGGTGCGGCCAGGGCACACCGTGACGTCTCTCCACGAGCCCCACGGGCCCTCCTGACCCGCAGACAGCGGGGAGACAGCAGGTGACGGTCGGGGGTGCTGGCAGGGTAGGGCCCGCGGGGACACGCTGGCCGGGCGCCTCAGGGAGCAACGCCCCAGGTGATTGCTCTTGAAGCCGCAGGCTCGAAGTGTCTTCCTGCGCCTCCTGCCCTGCCTCGGGCCGGTGAAGGAGACCAGGCAGGTCGGGAGCCCCGGGGGCCGGCCTGGTTGGTTCTCCTTACTGCTCCTCCCGCGCCCAAAGTCCTCACCCCAGGACTTGTTGCACCCTCACTGTGCCGAGGGGGTGTGCCAGCGAGCTCACGCGTATGCATGTGTGATTGCCTGACGCAGGTGGTGTGTGAGACGGCGTGTGAGCAGTGCCACACACGGATGGGCATGCGTGTGCTCACACCCAGGCATCTCTGCACACACATGCATGTGTGATTGTGTGGACACACAGGGTATACATACACGTGTCCGTGGACACTTGTGTTTGTATGTACGATGTGTGCGCACACGTGCCGGTGTGACTATGTGTGTGCAATGCATGTGCACAGATGGGTGCTGGCGAGTGTTTGCACACGATCCTCTGTACGACAGACATTTACGGTCACGTGAGTGCACGATGGTGCACACGTGGTGATGCGTGTGGTCATGTGCTTGGACACGTGTGCACACGGGGTAGAGAGATGGGTCTGGGAACATGGGGTAGGGTCTGAGCAGGAGCCGAATGGCCTCCCGGAGTGCTGGGCCCCCCCGTGGGTGCAGTGCTGCCCGAGCGCCCCCCACGCCCACCCAGAACACAGGTGGGACCCGCACAGCCAGCTCTGCCCCTGGACCCCGGCTGTGTACAGAGCCCGCTCCTCGCTGTGCTGCCCACTGGTGACCCTCCGGCCGTGGGGGTCCTGCCCAGGCCGCCCACCCCCCGCAGCGGCTCACAGGCGGGACATGTGCATCCTGGTGCCGCGGCGCCGGCCTGGCGTTGGGTGTCGACTTTCGGGGTCTGCCCCCCTTCACCCAGTGGTGGCGGCTCTAAGACGGTCTGAGCCAAGCGCTGGTCCCTGTGGGACGGCTGCGGGGTGGGCGGCTCCTGTGGTTTCTCAGAAGCAGCCGGACACACAGTCAACCAAGTAACGAAAGGCACAGAGTCCACTTCTGTAGAAGAATATATTATTTAAAAGACAGTTTAAAAATAAAAACTCTGTACAGCATCACGGACGCGTCTGTCAACGCAACGGCTCTTGGGGAATGTGCTTGGGGGTGCCGGGCACCCGAATCCCCTCTTCCTCTGCGGGGTCCCTCGAGGCGGCGGGCAGGAACCGGGGCGCGGCCCCACGTCAGGCACAGTCCGCTGGACGGAGGAGAGGCGCCGGGTGTGACTGGGCCGCGGCCCCAGCGCAGCCACAGCCTCCGCCCAGGCGGTCAGGCAGGGGCTTGACCGTGGAAACGTCTTCACTCGCTCCACTGAGGCCCCGGCCTCGCGCACAGAGAGGGGCCGGCGGTGGCCCCGGGGCACAGGTGCAGTAGAGAGTGGGAGTGGCGCCCCCTCCCCCCAGCCACCCCCCGCCCTCCCGGGCCCCGGGCGTGAGTCTCTCAAAAGGTCCACAGACCTGGGTGTCACGGTGTCCCTTGGGGCAGGAAGGGCCGCCCGTCCCGCACGAGCGCCCGAGGGACGGCCAGCGCCGGCGAGCGCCCGGGGATGCGGCAGCGACTGAACCCCCCATCCCCCGCCCCGCACTTTTACAAGGGCCTTCCCGGCAAGGGCTGGGTGTGCTCTGCCCCCGAAGGCGAGGCCCGGCAGGGCCACATCCTAACTGCCCACGACGGAGCAGTGGAGGCGTGCGGGGACGCAGATTACCCCCCCCATCGCCGGGCACCGGGCCTGCAGCCGAGGGGCTTTACCATCACTCGTCTTCCCGCCTCTGCTCCTCTCTCTGGACCCGTCGGTGCCCTCGGGCGTCTGGGCCTCTGCTCTCTGGAGCAGACAGGGGAAAGAAGGCGGGAGTCAGGCCGGGAGTCAGGGCCCCCCGGCTGCCGTGCACGGCCCGTGGGCTGAAGATGCTGCGACGGCCGTGAGACTGACAGGCGTGCCGGGCGCTGCAGAGGCTTCGCCGGGCGGTTGGGGGGGGGGGGCAATGACCAGACAGGGCCCTCGCTCTGGGCGGCCGCACCGGGCAGTGGCAGTGGCCGTGGAGAGCAGCCCGTTCGCCTCCTCGGCTCTGTCCTTCCGGGCGGGAAGGCGGGAGGGGGCCGCGCCCAAGGGTGGCGGGGCCTGGTGGCGGCTCGGCCCTCACAGCCTGCAGGGCTCTCTCCAGTCCTGCGCGGGTCAGGGGGGACGCGGGGTGCCCTCGTCTCTCATCCAGCTCTGTGCATTTTGCCTTAGGTTTTGGGGTTTCAGAGTAAGCGCCCAGTGAAGTCCAGCTGGAGGGGCGGCGTCTCTGGTGACTGCGCCTGGTCAGCGCTTATTGAGCGCCAACACACGTCCAACTTGGCACACGACGCAGGTGAGGGAGGCCCATGACCAGGCGCCTGGGGGGTTCGGTGGGAGTTCCTAGCAGTGAGACGGGCAGGGGTGCCCGACAGGATGCCCAAGGGGGTGTGACGTGCAGGCGGGGTGCCGGCTGAGGCCAGGCAGGGCCGAGCTCTGGGCATCGGGGAGACCATTCCAGCTGCTTCGGGCCCCTGGGGAGGGGTACAGGGGCTGGGCCAAGGGCAGGCCACACGCTGGGCTGCTGGGTCTGGACGGGGCCGGAGGGCCAAGGTGGGGCAGTGGGGCCGAGGCTGGCACGCTCCGGTGCTGACCAGCTGGGGCTTCATGGGATCCTCTGCCTAGCACGTGTGACCGGCCACCTCACAGACGGGCCCATCCCAAAAGTGACCAGAAGCCAGGCTACCTGTGCCACCCAGGGGTGGAGCCAGTGGCCAGAGCCAGGATGTGGGCGGCAGCCTCTCCAGGGCTGGGCAGCCCCTGCCCTGGCGCCCCGTCCAGTCACAGGCCAGCATTGGCCTCCGTAAGCACGTCCCCCAGTGGGTCTGTGGTGCCGGTGGCAGGGAGGGGCCCTGCCCGGGGGCCACCCCAGCACCCGCTCGGCACAGTCAAGGCGGGGCCGAGCAGCCTCTGGACAGCGCTGCCCACCTCTTTCCTGGCATCGTCTATCTGCTTCAGCTTCTCGTAGTGGTCCCTGGACGTCCACAGAGGCTGCAGCATCGGCTCCTGGACCACGGGGAAGAGCTGGGGGGACACCACACAACCCTCCTCTCAGGGCCAGAGTACGCGGGCGAGGACTGTGCTGTGCGTAGCCCAGGGAGCCCGCACACAGCCCCGCCCGCCCGCGCCCACAGGAGGCCAGGCCAGCATCGCGCAGCCGGCCCGAGGCGGGTCCCTGGCGCTCGGAGAGCAGCCAGCGCCACGTGGGGCTGCGCAGGCGGGCGGAGGGGAGGTGTGAAGAGAGGCAGCACCCGGAGCTGAGGGTGGTCCTGGGTGCCCCAGGGGCTGGGAACGAGGGAGGTGGCCTGCCCTGAGCGGGGCAGCGGGCAGCCATGCAGGGGCAGCCTCCATGCTGAAGGCGATGCGTCCACAGCGGTGTGTGCCGAGGACGGCGGCCCGGAGGCCTCGCAACGGCCCAGGCGGGAGGAGTGTCTGGCTTCCGGGCTGGCGGCCCGGGCAGGGTGGGGGCTGGTTCTGAGGCCTGGGCGGTGTCCGGGGGCCCAGGAAGGGGAGCCGAGCGGCCGGGGCTGTGCGGTTGGGTCACTGCAGGTGGGGCGGGGGAGAGGCCGCCCTGGACATGCTGGCGTGGGGGCTCGGGTGACCAGGCAGGCGGCCCTGGCACACGTGTGGGCCTGCACGTACGTGTGTGCACACGTGCTTGCGGGGGCGGCCACTCACCTTGGTCACGGTTTCGAACATGGGGATCAGGACGAACTCAAGGAACCCGATTTGGGCCGTGGCTTTGGTCACTTTGTCCCGGTCCATGAACGGGGCCACAGGGAGGCCTTCTGACTTCTCGCGGTCGCTCTGGGCAACGCAGGGGACGCCGCGTGAGAGAGAAGGGGTGGGCCTGGAGCAGCTCAAGCGAGGGCGGCCACGCAGCCGAGAGCCGCCAGGGTCACCCCGTCCGGTCTCGAGGCCTGTCCTGACGTGTGGCGCCAGGGGGCCGGGCACTGCTTTCGCTGCCCCCGGCGGGCGAGTGTGGGGCGGGCTGGCCTCACCTGCATGAAGTACTCCTCCAGCAGGCAGCCCACCCAGGGCTCCGCCACCTCCACCGGGCGCACCTCGTTGGAGATGTCGCAGCATTTGATCAGGATCATCTTCAGCTGCAAGAGACCGGGCAGTCGGCCGCCGCGCCGCGTGGACAGGCGCCTGCCGGTGGGACGGCAGCGGGGCGGGGGGGTCGGGCCCGCGCTTCCCTGGGCAGGGGTGACCCTGCCTGCTGCAGAGACCCTCAGCCTCCCCACCCTGGGAGAACCGCACCCCAAAGCAGCAGAATCTTTTTTTTTTTAGGGTATTTGAGGGGTAGGAAAAATGGTTTAACACACGGAGATTCTCTAACACAAACTGTAGCTTGTGAGGTTTAAAAATCTAACAAGGGGCCTCGCCGGTGGCGCAGCGGTTGAGCGCTGGGCTGCGAAGCTGCCCGCAGCCTCTGCAGCGCCGGTTCATTCCCCGGCCGCTGGCGAGGGTCCCACAAAAAAAACAAAACAACAACAAAAAAACCTCTAACACGGGGCCTCCCTGACGGCGCAAGGGGTTAAGACGCAGCACTCTATCTGCAGCCTCTGCAGCATGAGTTCAATCTCTGGCCAGGGAGCTACCCACAGGGCGCAGCAGACCTCTCCTGTCTCCCCGCTGCTCCCCTCAGCAGTGATTTCAGTCAGTCTGCCTGTTCTGCTCCCCGCTCTGTCCCTGGTGGACCCTCTCACCCCCACACCTCTGGCCTGCACCCCAGCTCTTGTACGCATAAATAAATATATCTTAAAAAAAAGTAATGTATGTCTTTCAATTATTACAGATGCAGACCATTTAAAAAAGAAAAATAGAAAAAAAACTAACAAAAAAACCAGGTGCATGTACATGGAGGCAAGGCCAGGAGACAGGTTAGCTGAAGAGGTGCCCATGGGGGCACTGGCCGGAGCGTGGAAGCCTTCAGAAAGGAAGTTGAGGCCCTCAGGTGAGGCCTGGAGCACCCAGGTCAGGGCACCTCCTGACCCAGGGGATCATGGGGGAGCCCCACATGGGCATGCACTGGGCAGAACCCCAATCTATCCCTGGCTCAGGGTGAGAAGCACCCGAACGTCAAGGCGGTGTCTGCCTGGGCCCAGCTTGTGCCGCGCTGGCGGGGGCTCTGCCTGGGGCCAGATCTGCGGACGCCTCGCCTGCCCTTGCTGCGGACATGCCCACCCCGGAGGAGTCGCCTCTGCTCAGGTCCTGCCTGTCAAGCCCAACGGAGTCCCCACGGCCCTGCCTGTACCCGAGGCGCCCGGTGGCGCGTTCTGAACTGCGGGTGCTGCAGAAGGCGACTCCCAGGCCCGGGGATTCAGCCCGAGCGTCCCCACCGGGGGCTGGCTCTACTCCCTGCCCTGTGCCGGCACAACCTCTGTCACCTGGAACCCCCACATTCAGGACCCAAGTGTGGTCGCCATTGGGCCCAGGTGCCCAGAGCGCCTGCCTGGCGCGTGTCCTCGGCGTGCGGCTCTGCTCCTGCCCCAGCTGTTTGCCCTTCCGGGCGCCTGGTGGACACTCAGCTCAGCCTGGCCTAGCCCTCCCCGTCCTCCTGGGCGTGCTCCCATTTCCACTGGACCTCGCGCTAGGGTGGCCACCGCTTCTTCCTGGAGCCCCTCAGAGAGGCAGGCTGCCTGGCCCAGCCCTCAAGGAGCCAGGGTGGGGCTGGGACTCGGGGTCCGGCTCCCTCGGCCCTGGGGCAGGGGGTGAACACAGGCTGGTGGCTACTGCCCCTTGGCTGGCCACCCCACAGACCACCGGCTCTGAGCAGTGGGCCTGGCCTCTCGGGGCCCCTCTCTCCAGCTGGCTCTCCTCAGGGTGCCCCCACCATCCCAGCCCGGCTCATCCATCCAGAGGCCGAGGCAGCCCCTCCCACCCGCCACTGGAGTTTCAGGGGCAGGAGGTGCCTGACAGGTGGGGCTCTGACAGGGCCCAGCACGCGGGAGGGTGCCTGCCTGTGCTGACCGAAGCCCCACCGCACTCCTGTGCGCCCTCCACGGGACAGCCCCCGAGGGCCACCTGGGGCTGGTGCCCAGCAGCTCTGGGGTAGGCGCTGACCCCTGGGGCCCCTGCATCCCCGAGCTGCCCCCAGCGGCTGGGCTCTGCGTGCCGTCCCGGGGACAGGCCGACCTGGAGGAGCCGCCTGGAGCTCAGGAAACCAGAGCAAAGTGGAGTGAGCGAGGAGGGCCGTGTCAGGTGGGCACCTGCCGGGGCTCCCCGAAAGAACCGGCCCCCCACACCAGCTTTACTGCCCCCCATGCCAAGCCAGGACGACCTCTGGTTCCTCAGGGCGTGTGCAGGGAGGATGTGTCCCCCCCCCCACCGCGGCGGCCGCCGGCTCACCAGGGTCACGTGCTCCTCGTTGCTGTAGTCGAAGTTCTCCATTTTTTCTTTGAAAGAATCCATGATCTCTGCGTGTCGCGCCATGTCGGTGGCCAGGATCAAGGTGATCATTGCCTGAAAAGTGAAAGAGCAAAGCGTCACCCCCAGCTCCCTGCCGAGCCCCGGCGTCTGCCCACAGGCTCCGCGGCCGCTCGGCCCAGGCTGCAGTAGCAAGGCCGAGCTCGGGAGGAGGCCGGCGGGCCCGGCAGGGGCGAGGACTCGGCCAGTGGGCGCCGGCCAGCCCTCGGGGGCCGTGTCCCGGGCGGGGGAGCAGCCGTCTGCCGGAAGGGCGACCTGCAGGGCGCGGGCCAGCACGTGGGGGGCCCCTGCTGACCCCGGCCGAGGCCGAGTGTCTCCCTTGACACGGTGGCCCCGACACAGCGCGCTGATGCAGACCTGCTGGGGGTCGTAAGTGGCTTTCCGGGGGTATTTCCCCCAGGCGTGGTTCTCTGTGCGTGTGCTGCTGGGATTGATTATACGTCATGGTCTTCCTCCCGTAGCAAATTCGTGAGGACGTAATGAGTTTTTAACACAATTACTACTTTGTGAACCAAATATTGGTTTAGGAGAAATAACATAATTCGAAGCCATGACGACCCACCAATCCTCGCAGCCACCTGCCCATTCACCCATCTTCCCACATGTCCACCTGTCCACTCTTCACCCACCCACCATCCACTTATCTACCCACACCCACCCGCCCGCCCGCCCGCCCCACACTCCCGGGACACGCCTCTGCTGGGTCGGGTGTGCTACTTTGCAAGAAAACAAAACCACAAGCATGAACTCTGACTTGAGTCAGTCTCTGTATCGACAGATCCTCTCAAATGTGAGGGCCGGGCAGGCCCCCTGTAGTGACCTGCTGTGCTGAGTGGAAAGGCCTGTCACTCTCTGGAGAATCAGCCCCTGAATCTCAACGGCGGGACGTCGCCACCTGCCGGGGTGACGGACGTCACGCTCGGGACAGCCGCTCGAACGCCAGCCGCGCGCACCTGCCGGATCTGCCGGAAGGCGTCCGCCGGCAGGTTGGAGAAGATGTTGCACTCGGGCTGGGCCAGGATGCGGAAGGCCACGGCGCAGTGGTGGTTCTCCAGGGGCGAGATGTCGTTGTAGCGGACCGCCAGCTCCGTGCGCGCGTTGATCTGGTAGCTGGGAGGGCGGGGCGGGGGGCTCAGGGTGCACCCCGCACCCTGCCCGAGCCGGAGTTCACACCCCTGCACCCTTGAGGCCCTGCACTCGCGACCCCAAGTCATGACAGCCGCACCGGGCGGACCCCCACACCCCTCTGCACACCGCCGGTGGCAGCTGGCCTCCCTGGCACCCGCAGACCACAAGCACGAGGGAGGGGACGGTGGCTCTCGAGTGGGCCCTGCGGCCACCGCTGCCGGCCTGTACTGTCCGCGGCCCGGCGGGGAACAAGCTGGCACGGAGCCCGTGGCCCCCACCTCGGACGCACTCAGGTCTGGACAAACGAGGTTCTCGGCCACACTTGATGTGGCGCAGACGACAGACTGGACAGACGGGGCCAAGCCTCAGCAGGCACGGTGGCCGCGGCCCGGCGGGGGTCCTGGGACGGAGCCGTGCCCAGCGAGGGAAGCCCGACCCTGCTGCACCCTCCCGCCTCCAGCTCCGCAGGGTCCTGCTCGGGCTCCCCTGGGTGCTGGCCCTCCGCCTGGGTCCTGCAGGAACAGGCTAGGGGCTGCCTGGGAGAGGGAGATCAGAGCTGGGGTGTGCGGGTGGACGCCACTCCCTGCAGGGGGAGGGGGCGCATCTGCAGGCCTGGACGCGGGAGCCGGGCCGTGCGGGCATGGCCACACCTTAGGGCTCCCGCACCCGAGGGTCCTGCCCCATCCAGAGCGGCAGCGTGTCCCGCGGGTGCTGGGGCGGGCGGGGCGTGCCAGTCCTGGCAGCTGGGCCTGAGCGGTGGGCGGGTCCCCAGGCCGACCCCGTGCCTACGTGTTGTTGTAGCCCGGGTGGTCCAGGTCGTGGCAGATGGCGGCCGTCATCAGGGCCAGGATGTCCATCTGGGACAGCTTCTCCTGGACGGGAACAGCGTTGGCGGGACGGGTGAGGAGGGGCCCGGGAGTGGGTGGGGCCCTCCTGGGCGGTGGGGAGGCCCCGAGTCTGGCTGGGAGTCACGGAGCAGCCTCACCCAGAGGCGCTGACCTGGGGCGGTGGGCTCCCTCGGAATGGGGGAGCTGCTGGGAGCCTCGAGTGCCCTCTGAGGGCGGGGTGTCCCTGAGTGGGGGTGCCGCCCCTGCCCCGCACACACCTGGAGCCCGCAGAGCCAGACCATGCTGTACATCATCTGGGTCACGCAGAAGCAGTGCCGGAAGTTGTGGAAGGGGTTGTTCCTGTAGTTTTCCTGCACACACAGCTGCCGCCACAGGCCTGAGCCCTGGCCACGCACCACAGCCACCACCCCCACCCCCCGCCTTGCCGGGCAGCGCCCCCGAGTGCCGGGGGCAGGATGGGCCACGCTGGGAGCAGAAGGGGAGGTGCTCGGGCCTCGGTGCCCAGCAAGCCTTTCCCTCTTCCCACCGGCTCCGTGTGTGTTTTATTTTAAAAAAGATCTGCTGCTAAGCACGCTCACACGCGGAGGGGACACGCAAACAGGCACAGGCTTATGCACATGCACACTTGCTCACTCCCACCCCCACAGGCTCACACACTTGCAGGCACACTCACAGGCATGCACACAGGCACACAACACACAATTACATGCTCACACTCAGACATGTACACACAACCACATGCACACTCATGCACATACCTACGGTAATCCACACAACACGCATAGAAGTCCCTCACACACCACAATCGCACACACTCGCCCACACACACTCTCCAGACCCTGCCTGCTTCTCATCTTGGCGCCCAGGGCAGACGCGGGTGTTCCCGGCGAGGGACAGGCAGACACTGGCTGGACGTCCCTTTGCAGGAGGCGGAACCCCTGGCGGGCCACGTCTGTCTCCCAGTAACCCCCAGATGCCAAGAGGTCGGGCCTGCCGCTTACCAGCCACCTCTTGAGGGTGATGGGGTTGATGCTGAAGGCCCTGACCAGGCCGAGGTCGTGGTACATGTGCTCCAGGCAGCTCAGCATCTGCAGCAGGGGCGCCACTGTCACGGGGCCACCCCGCCCCACCCCCGCTGCCTTCCTCAGGCCCACCCGAGCTGAGCTGTCCTCTCCCGAGAGAGCCCTGAGGGCCAGGCTGGTTATCTGGGGGGGGGGGGCTTCAGGACTGCCTGGAGGGACGTGGGTTAGAAGGAACAGCTGGGGTTCTATGCAAGGAGGATGGGGGTGCGCCCCTCTCCCGAAGGACCTTCTGAAATGATCCGTCCACCCAGGAGTTGGTGCAGCGGGGCCAGCACAGCCCTGGCCTGCAACCCGCCCAGCCCCAGACATGCGTCGGCCTGGCCGAGCGGGGACAGAGGGGCTCCGGGATTCACCCTGCACTGGTCTGCGTGTCCCCGGCCGCGGGGAGGGGTCTGGGTCTCGGTGTCGGGAAGGGATGAGCGTCTCGCAGCCCCAGGGCCGAGCCCTGCAAGCCAGGACCCCACCCGCCAAGGACCCCCACTGGCTGCAGTTTTAAGGTGTGAGCCTGTAGATGTCCGTCCTTGCTCCCAGACCCAAGTTCAGGGCTCCCCACACATGCCAGGGGCTGGGGCTCCTGTCTGGGCACTTGGGCCTGCGGGCTGGGTGGTGTTGGGGAGCACCTTGCCGCTGTTCTGGTGCCACTGGTATGTGCCCCAGACGGTCCGGCCCGCGGACCCCACAGAGATGCCCTGTCAGAGGGGTGGGGGCTTAGATTTGTGGGGCCTATGTTCATGATGAGGGGCCTTTTGCTTTCTTGGGGTCCAGAGAGAAGGGAATAATTGATATTTTCAGGGAGCCAGACTCAACCAAAAACCTCATTTTTGTGTGTTCTCGGCAAAGGGAGAATTTCAAAGAAATCTACAGCAGAGGCGGCGCTCGGCCCGGGCCGGCCCTCCGAGAACCTTCCGTGAAGGAGCTGCCTGAGCCGGGGGCTCCCCCGCAGGCCCGCGCTGGCCGGCGGGAGGACAAGGCGGGGGCAGAGCCTGGGAGCCTCGCCAGGCGCTGTGGACACTGGCACGGCTGGCGCCAGGGCCCAGGCCTACCGGGCCCCTGCTGACCCCTCCCCTGGCGCCGGTGCCCGCCCGCCTCCCGCCCTCGTGGGAACACGCCCGAAGCTCAGCCGCAGAGGGTGGAGGGGGCGGGGCCCTCACCTCGTTGGGCTCCCAGAGCCAGACGTCAAAGGTGGGCTTCCGGAGGGCCTCGACGGTCTCTGGGGACAGCAGGTACTGCAAAGGGCGGGGCGTCAGCGGGGCCCCCGCTGGAGTGGGCCCAGGCCCAGGATCCGGGGGGTGGTTTGGCAACGGCCAGCGTGCGGCGAGGCCGCAGGGGCAAGGAGCTCGGGGCTGCCGGGCCACACGGCTGCCCACTGGGGCCCCTGCACCCCGGGGGCGAGCGCTGAAGTGTGCTCTCCTCCGCCAGCCTGGCTCTGAGCTACACCACGCAGAGAAGCCGGGAGGGAGCCTGCTGGGAGGTTTCGGGGTGCGTGCTGCTGCTTTAGTGGGGGCTGTGGCCCGGGCGGGTTCTGTGGGAGCCGTTGCCGAAACAGGCTGGGGCTCCAGACGAGCCTGTCGGGGCCCCCTGCAGAGTCCCCATGAGGCTGATTTAATTTTTTGGGGTGGAAATGCCAATTTCCCTAATTCTTTCAAGGGTACCCCGTGGGCTCTGTTTGAGGCCCGTGTGGGTTCCCCAGACAATTGTGGGGTGTGGCTGACAAGGCGGGTCTGGAGCTTAGTGCCTGAGTGGGTGGGGCTCGTGTGGCCGCGACGGTGCGTAGGGACGGGGCAGGCAGGCCAGCCACAGGCTCTTGCTCTGCCGGAGAGAAGCTCGCTGCGTGGGACGGAGGCTCCGCGGGCTGAGGCCGGGAAGCTGCCCTGCGCCGGCACTGCCCGGGGAGAAGCTCTGCCGCGCAGCGAGGACGGGTCTCCAGCCTCGGGCTGAACCTCCCACCTCAAGCACCAAGCCTGGGACTCGGTCTCAAGGCAGCGTTTCTAGTCTGTCCATAGAGGAACGGCCAGGGAGGGCTGACCCCTTCCTGCTGGACCGGGCCGGTCCCCAGCCCCAGGGAGGCTCACGAGTGACTTGGCATCGTGTCTAAGGGAAAGGCAGCACGTCCATCTGAAAATGGACAAGGTTAGTGGCCGCGGGAGCCCAGGAGGAGTGTCCCTGGCAGATGTTTCTGGAAGGTGTCTAAGCACTGCTGGATGTGGGCAGTGGAGGGCGGCTGTGGGCCCAGCCCCGGTGGGCCGGGACCTTACCAAGACCGTACTGACTGACAGTCCCCTGCGGACACGTTGCTGAGGGGCCCGCTGAGGGCCTGTGCTGTGGGAGAGTCCCCTACACCCAGGGCGCTGCAGCCCAGCCTGGCCCAGGCCTCTTGTCAGAGAGAGACCTTTTGTGACAAAAAGGCAAAGCTTCTCCTAAGAGCTGCGCACTGTCCAGGGGTGGGAGAACCAAGGAGGCAGATTTCAAAGGGTTTAGTGGGGTCCGAGGCAGGAGTGCTTTCTCGTGTCCGCTGCAGCCCCGTTCACAGTGACCAAGCCGCGAGGCCACAGAGCAGCAGATGAAGAAGAGGCGGCACGTGCACACGGTGGAATACTACTCAGCCATAAAAAAGGACAAACCCTGGCCATTTGTAACAGCCTGAATGGAACTGGAGGACGATGCCAAGGGAGTACGTCAGGAGAGGGACAAATACCAGGTGACGTGACTCCTACGTGGAACCCAGAGAAGCAAAGCAAAGGAACAGACAAAAACTAAACCAAAATAAACCCTAGAACTCTGCCTGCACAACTGAGGCTCACAGAGGGGAGGGGGAGGCAGGAAGCCAATGGGGAGGGGCCCAGGGGACTGTGGGAGGAAGAGGAGGCTCTGGTGCTGGGCATGGCGTGGTGACCCACCTCTGAAGAGGAGCGACCCCGCACCCCTAAATCATGTCAGTGTCGTAAACCAGCATTATCTCAATAAAAATAATACAATCAAAAAATAACTTAGCTAGGGGCCTCCCAGGTGGCGCAAGGGGTTAAGCTGCACCATGAAGCTGTCCGCAGCCTCTGCAGCACGAGTTCAATCCCTGGCCAGGGAGCTGACCCACATGGCACAGCAGACCTCTCCTGACTCACCCGCTGCTCCCCTCAGCAGTGGATTTCGTTAGTCTGCCTGTTCTGTTCCCCGCTCTGTCTCTGGTGAATCCTCTCACCCCCTGTGCCTCTGGCCTGTACCCCAGCTCTTGCATGCATCAATAAACAAATCTTTAAAAAAAAAAAACAAAAAAAACTTAGCTAAACATCTTTCAAGTAAAGCCATCCCTGAGCCAGTGGTGGGGGCACAGGCAGCATCTTGGGGTACCCTTTCTGGGTGCTGTAATTGGGGCTGGACACCTCAGGGGAAGGGCTTCTGCCAGAGTAGGCGAGCAGTGTCTGGGCCCGGCTGGTGGGAGCTGCCCTCGGGGAGGTGCAGACTCCGGGGGCCGAGGCTGGGGCGCTGCGGGGCCAGCGTCCCAGGGCGCATGCCGGAGCCCCATCTCACCTTGGGGTAGGCGGGGACGTCGCGTCGCGGAGCCAGCTTCTTGTCATCATCCACAAAGCCGTACTTGCAGGGACAGCTGGACCTAGAGAGAAGCGGGGGACAGCTCGCAGGAGCACTTCCGAGCAAGGCCCCCGGAGCCCAGCCGAGCCTCGGAAGCCCCCTCGGCGGTGCTCGCTGTGGGAGAAGCCACTCGGCCAGGCCGGGCAGCCTCACGCTAGACCCGGACGCCCTGCCTGGTGCCGGACACAGCCCCGCTGCCTCAGGCAGGCTTCTGGGCGCTGCACAAAGACGCGGGTAAAACACTGTCTCCTACAAACAACACCGAAGTAGATAAAGTTCAAGAAAACCCAAGTCCCCCGTTCCAGCCGCTTCTTTCCTCTAAATCTGGGGTGGCCTTCCAGAATCTTCCCAGCACACATGGGCAGCCCCTCGCACTTTCCAGCAAGGAAGGAAGCCCGGAACTCGCAGCTATGTTTTTCTTTCCCGTAAGTGACACGCTCCGCCTGTCTCAAAGACGCAAGCCCCGGGTCAGGGGCTGGGGTGAGGCTGCGCCCCGCATCACGGGGACCACCCCTCGCAGGGGTCCCCACCACGGTGGGGGGACGTATGTGCCGGGACCCCACTTTCCCCCACTGGGGGGCTTCAAGACGAACCATGTCGACAGCCGGTGGGCAGGAGGGACCTCGGCCCGTCCCCACCAGACCCCCCGGCTACCGCAGGGTCAGTCCCCGGCTGGGGTTGCCCGCTGGCTGGGCCTGCAGCGAGTGGACGGCAGCAAGTGCCTCTCCCTCGCCGGGGGAGCGACGGCCGCGGGGACTCCAGATCTGTGGGCCAGCGGCGCCCCCAGGGGAGCTCTTTTAAGGACACCGGCCAGCAGCTGGGTGCAGAGGCGGTCACGGCGATGACCCCGCGGCGAGCAAAGTCCAGACCAGGCTGGGAGGCTCGAGATGCCCCCAGACGTGGTCACCGAGTCACCCGGGTGATCGTGAGCCCTGTGTGAGTGGGGCTCCGGGGTCGAAGTGGAGCAGGAAGGCCAGGCCTGGGGCCCGGAGGCGACCGGAAGGGCGCGGCTCTGGACCGTGCGCTGTGCGCAGCCAAAGACGGTTCCGTTACTGCGGACGGCACCAAGCGCTTCTTAGCTGTTTTTAAAAATTGGGTCTTGCCATCGACAGACACCTGGGCCATCCAGAGCCTAGATTTCAGGGGGGTGGGTCATAGGGTATCCCCGCCACGGGGGTGTCCCTGCTATGGGGGTGGCTTAGCCGCGGGGTGGCCTGGCCACAAGGGTGTCCCTGTTGTGGGGGTGTTCTGGCTGTAGGGGTGTCCCAGCTGTGGGGGTGTCCCGGCCAGGGGATGTCTCTCTTGTAGGGGTGTCCTGGCCAGGGGAGGTCCCGGCTGCAGAGGTGTCTTGGCCGCAGGGTGTCCTGGCCACAGGGGTGTTCCGGCTGTGGGGTTGTCCCAGCTGTAGGGGTGTCCTGGCCGCAGTCATCATTGGTGACCCCCCCATATCAGCGCTGCCTGAGCTGCCCCCGTCCTGCCACCTGCAAACCCAGAAGCAGAACTCGCTCTCTGAGGTGGCCTGGGCGCCGGCTCTGGGACCTGCCGCTCCCCTCAGCTCCCTGCGCA
This sequence comes from Talpa occidentalis, assembly GCF_014898055.3. NCBI lineage: Eukaryota > Metazoa > Chordata > Mammalia > Eulipotyphla > Talpidae > Talpa > Talpa occidentalis. Next base: position 1,368,004 of record NW_023604295.1, read on the forward strand.
GAGCTGGGGCTTGCTCAGGACGGGGTTGCACAGCGAGGCCTCCGGCGTGGCCCTGGAGGGCGGGAATGCGCCTGCGTGCTTCTGGGCTCGGTCTGCGCACGTAAGAAAATCACTCGTTATTCCTCCTCTTCTGTGTCCGACACCTTTGCGTGGAATCTCACTTTCAGGCGATCGTGAGCATTGCCCAGCGAGACGGGGACCGCCCGAACCAGCCGCTTCCCGGAACCCCCCGGCCGGCACAGGTCTCCCTCTGCACCCCGTGGCCACGGGAAGCTGCAGCCGCCAGAGCTGGCGCGGCGCCTTTGCGCTTTATTCTCCCAGGGCCTGTCACTTCCAGGGCCCCTGTCGCCCTCCCTGGGGCCGTGCGGCAATCAAGGCCGGCTGCGGGGGGACAGCAGCGACCACAGAGCCCGGTGCCCTCAGCGCCAGCCTGCCCGCAGCCCCCGCGGGTGAGCTTTGCTGGCGAGGTGCTGGTGGGAGGCCGCGGGCCCCAGCCTGGCCTCGCCCAAGATGTGAGCAGGACACTGGGCCACTTGCCGCCTGGGGCCAAAGGGAGAAAGCCGGGTGTGCATTTTGGGAGTGCAGTCCGGTCTGGGGGTGTGTGAGCCTGGGGTGCTCACAGGGAAAGGTCCACGTGACCGCTGGCCTGCGAGGCCGGGCCCGCTCCTGCTGGGTGTAGGGCAAGTTGGGCGCAGTCAGCTGCTGCCTCCCGGAGAGGCGGGTGGTGGGGCTGACACCCCGGAGCGGCTGCTTGGAGGTGCAGCCTCCCCCGCGCTGCAGGCAGGGCTGAGCCTGGGCCAGGGCAGGAGGTGGCTGTGTGGCACCGCGTGATTCAGATGGAAGCAGCTGGCACCGGGCACAAAGGGTGCGGCGCCGGGGCTTACCGCTTTTCCTCTGGGCTTACGTCCCCGTGAGCAAAAGGTGCGCTGTGGGGGCACAGGGGGACCGCGGGGCTGCTGGGCCAGGGTCCGAGGCGGGTGAGGCTGCAGCCGGGAGCCTGTTCTTTCTCCTAAATGAGTCACAGTGCTCGGAATTTGTCCCTGTCCTGCCGGGAGGGAAGAGTCCCACCGCCTCCGCTCACCTCCGAGGGGTGCCCGCGCGCGTCTGCTGAGTGCCCGCCCAGCGCCGGAGGCTGCTCTGGGGCCGAGGCACTGCAAGCTCTGAAACTGTACTTTTCGGGGGTGCACGGAGGCACACCGGGAGCTCAGGGGAGCTTGGAAGAGCATGGGGGAGCTCAGGGGAGCATGGGGGGCACAGGGGAGCTCAGAGGAGTCTGAAAGAGCACAGGGGTGTTTGGGGGAGCACAAAGGAGCTTGGGGGAGCTCAAGAAGCTCGGGGGAGCACAGAGGAGGGAGGAACGCTACATTCCTGGGGAGGGCCCACGGCGCCATCCCGCTCGGCCCCCGCGCTGCCCCCGTCCTGCGGAGGATGCCCTCTTGACCCCTGGGTGGCGTCCTCCCCGGGACCCCAGTCCCGTGTCTTCCCCGTGCGTGTGCTGTGGCGGGGTCGGGCTCCCCAGACTCCTGTGCTGAAGTCCTGCCTGGGCACCTTGCTGGGAGCTCGGGCGCTGTTACCGGGTAACCGGCCACACGTGCCCGCGGGCCGGGCCTGACCCCCCCTGCACATCTCAGGGCCATCTGGACACAGGGCGCCCTCACGGGGAGGGAGCTGCCCCGAAGACAGGAGGAGACCCCAGAGACCCCAGCGACGGCGCCGCAGGCCAGAGCCCCGAGGGGACTCACTGCAGAGCTGGGAGTGGGACACGGCGCCGACCCGCCCGCGTCTCGAGGGAGCCTGGCCCTGCCCGCGCCTGGGCCTCCGGCTCCTGCTGCAGAGCCCCGGGAGGACGCGCCAGCTCACCCACCCCGGGGGCGCCGTGCTCCAGGGGCCCCAGGAGGACACCCCCGGCCGATTAAGTCCGCCCCACGCAAGACAGGTCCTGCTCGGTCACTCGCAGTAGCTGCGGTCACCACCCCGGCGTCCCCAGCGACATGGGCTGAGACTCCCAGGGACCCGCGCCGGCCACCGAGACCTTCCCGCAGCCACGCTGCTGCCCTCCGCGGACGGGCCTGAATGTTGCAAAATAATGGGGTGACCTTCAATCTGCTGGGTGACCTGCCTGAGGGGTGTCCTTCAGTTCACTGGTCCCCGGGACGTCCCCCATTCCACAGGAACCTCCGCAGGCCGAGGCCACGGGGTTCGTGGCCGGGGGCCATGCTGTAGCCGCGCCCCTGGATGGGACAGTGGGCGGCAGCGTCCCGGGGCAGTCCAGCCGGTGTGGGTGCCGAGTGCCAGTGCGATGCGCATCCTCATCACCCCCAGCCTCGTCCCCACCATCCCCATCCCCACGACCACCAACCCCCCCGCTCCGTCCTCACACCCCCACGCCCGGCGTCCTGCCATCCGCTCACCCCCCCCCCCATCTTCGCTGTCCCGGGAATCTCCGCCCTCCACCTGAACGCATCTTCCGCATTTGCTGTTGCCATGGTTCCGGCAGGGGGCCCGCTGCACAAAGCCCCCACTTCTGCGGAGGTGTAAACGAAGCCGGGGTATATTTTTCGCAAGTTTCAGCAGCCTGGGTCAGCTCGCAGTGGCCCCCCGGTCCCGCGCAGACCCTCGTTCCCAGAAGTGATTTCTGGGCCCAGAAGGGCCGAGGTGTCTGAGGTGTCTGTGGGGCTGCCCTGGGCGGTGGGGCGCCCATAGGCGGGCCTGGGCGCCGGACACCTGTCCCACAGAAGCCAACGCCGGCCTGGCCCGGGCCCTGCCCTCCCACGGGGACGCCGGCGTCTCGAGCTGGGTGGGTGGTCTCGAGGCTTCGCTCTGCGGGGAGTACCCCCCCCCGCCCCGCCCAGGCCTTCCTCTGCCTGCACTCACAACTGTGCCTGGAGCACAGCCAGACCGGACCCTCGGGACTGGCCCCTCGGCCTGGCTTTCGGGACACAGAGCCCACAGCCCCCTCCCCGGCCCCGTGCGGGGCGCTGCATGGACCCGCCCCCAGGCCTACCTGTTGCTTCTGGCTGCCAGCTCCTCCCGCATCTTTTTAATGTCGCTCTTGCATTTCTCGATCTCCACCGCTTTCAGCGCTTCCACTGGCAACACGCGGAAACCAGGGGTTACCATGGATACCGCGGAGGCCTGGTGAGGCTGGACGGGGCTCCCGCGCCTGGCTCAGCGTGGGGGGCTCCGGGCTTCTCACCCCCTTTAGCCGACTCTGACCCCGCAGTCTGTGCATGTGTGGCCAGGTGTGAGCCCAGTTTCCACTGGGCCCAAGGGTGACCCGGCATCCACCTGGGCCAGGTGTGAACCTGGCTTTCCCCTGGGCCCAGGGGTGACTTGGCTTCCTTCCCAGAGGACAGAGCCGCCCCTTCTCATTCTCTGCACCCACTTCTTCCTCGCTCTCTCCACACCCTGAAGCACCCGCTGAAGTCACAGGACAAAGAAGTCTTTTATCCCAAAGAGAAGAGACGGGAATGTGGCCCCAGTGCATTAAAATGCGAGGAGAGGCTCAGCAAAACCTCCTGGCCCCTGCGAGGAGAGCTGATTCTAAGTCCCCAGCGGTCAGCCTGGGCGGTGGGCTCAGAACAGCTGAGGGTTAACAGGCCAGCTGAGGGCGCGCCTGGCAGGGCGGGGAGCCTGAGGGGCTGTCAGAAGTGAGCTGCGCCTCTATGGGAACAGGGGCGCAGCTCCAAGACCTCGGCCTGCAGGCTGCCCCAGAGCCCGGCCAGGCTGCCCAGCCAGGCCCGGGGAGAGTGGAAGTGGGAGTCGGTGCACAAAAGGGGACAGGCCCGACTCCGTCCCGCGACTGCACTTCAGGTCAGGTCTTCTGCAAACAGCTACCACCCAGGGCTCCTCTGGTCCCCTTCCCCGGGCCGGGCTCCGATGGGGGGTGGGTTTCTACGGGAAATGAGGCAAGTTGCTTCCGACAATCCCAAGCGTCTGGCCATGGCGGGACCCCCAGGGGAGGACGTCCCCATGGGCCTGCGGACCCGCGACCCCGGCCCGGGCAGGCTGGCTAAACACTTCTGGGGGCAGGGTCACGCTGCCTCCCTGCTAGCAGACGGGGGCCCAACGCCTGGTCTAGAGCGTGGCCGCTGGGGTCAGGGCCGGGGGTGCCGAGGGCAGGCTGCTCCCCACCGAGAGGCCACGCGCCCCTGGGGTGGTGTCCTTGGGTCCCCTGTGTCCTGGGCTCGCTGGGAAGAGGGTCCTTTTGAGAAAAGGCACATCCTCTCCACAGAGCACTTGGGCCCGGAGCCGGAGGCCGCAGGACGCCCGGGTCTCAGCCCACACGGAGGAGCTCGGCCGGGAGGAGGGACACAGCGGAGGGGTCACTGGGGCGCCGCCGAGGGCAGCGTGAACCCTGGTGGCGAGAAGGGCTCGGTCTGATACACGAAGGGCAGAGAATTCTGGAACGTGAGCTGATCGGGAGGAGACCTGGAGGTGCACACCTTGCTCCTGCGGTGCCGGGTACCGGAGAGGCGACGGGAGCCGTGCAGGGGCCAGCGGGTGTCTGATGCCCTTCCGCAGCCAAGCAGCTGCCCAGCCCCAGGCACACGCTTCGCCGCCTCACGCCCCGGCCCGCCGGCCAAGGTCTGGCTTTTCTCCCTCATCCCCAAAGTCCACACATTTGGAGCCGGTGAGGCATCTCCCCCGGCACTGACAGCCCCGGGGCGTGGGCCGCCCAGACGATTCCAGGCGTCCCCCTCAGTTACAGGCCAGGACGCAGAGGGCCGGCGCCCAGGCCGTCTCCTCGGGGGATCTGGGCCATCGGGTCGCCAAGTCAAGACTCTGTCCCACTCCTGGTTTCCCGCGGGGGTGGCCGGGCCCGGGAGGGAGGGCGCGGGGGGCCGAGAAGGGGAAAGCGCAGCCCGTGGCTGAAATGAGAGCCCCGGGCAGCCTGGGGCCTCTGCTCACGGCGAGCCCCGCACGGAGAGGACGGTGGCCCCCGCCCGCCGCCGCCACGGGACTCGGGACGGGACGCGCCTCCGACCTACTTGGCCAGCAGGAAGAAGGTGCTGAGGCGGGTCCCTGGCCTGGGCCGACAGGGAAGGCGACCGCTGAGCCCCGTCCTACCGCCCGCCTCCCTGCACTGCGTGGGCCCGGGGCCGGGGCCGCTACTCACGCTCCACCCGCTTCTCCAGCACAGCCAGGTGGTCGGCGACTTCCGCTTTCAGCTCGTTGATTTTAAATGCTCTGGGGATGGAGCAGAAGGAACCGAATCACAGCTTCCGACACCCTCCAAGTCACCGGCGGTTCTGCAGACGCCGGCGCGGCCCTGCCCGGGAGCCCCGGGGGCGGCGGGTGGGGGACAGGCCTGCGGCGGCTGTGTGCGTGGGGTGGCGGGACATACACTCGGCTTCTCCGCGCTGTTGGTGCTGGTGGATCTGCTGCTCCCCCAGCCTGGGCCCGCACCTGCTCCCAGCCCAGCCCGCTGCGCCCCCACCCCCCGGGCACAGACCACCTTGGGGACCCGCCACACCCCCGGCCCAACCCACTGGGCTGAACGACTCTGGGCTTTCGGGAGGTGCCCACAGCTCACACGTCCACCCCATGTTCATCCCGGGGCAGAAGCACCACAGTGACATAACCCAGGGGGTCACTTGGGAACAAGAAAGCAGGTCCCACGCCACTCGGTGTTCACAACCCGGCTTCTGCCGAAAACGGGGCAGCTCTGTGGGCTGGACCTGGGGTCCCCGCGGAGCCGGGTGAGGACATGGGGCTCCTGCGCGCTCCCTGGCCTGGCGGCCTTCCCGCCCTACCCATGCTGGCTCCCTCCTCAGTGGGCTCCTGGGCAGTGCCCACCGGGGCCGCGCCCGCTGCTGGAGGAGGGAGGAGGGTTTGTACCTGGAGAGCTGCTCCGCCACCTGGGCCAGCACACTCTGGATCAGTTCTTCTTTCTCTACAGGCCGAGAAGGAAAGACAGATGGGCCACGGGCAGGAGGCAGGGCGGGCGCCGGGTCATCATGGTGGGCACTGGGCGGGCACCTGGCCCTGACGCCGAGGCGGGAGGTCTGAGTCACCTGTGGGGCCTCCACACCCCTGGGCAGTCTGCAGGGTCCGGGGTGTCCCGTCCACCTCCAGGGAAATGCCCTTTCCTCTCTGCGCCCCCGGCCGTGTCCCAGCAGCCTCCCGGCAGAGCGGCCAGGGCTGGCCTCCCTTCGCCGCCACCAGCAATAAAAAGCAGGTGGGACTGAGCCTTTACGTGTGGGAAGTTTTCGCTGAGTGTCCCAGTTCATTTATGGGGGCAATTTCGATGACAGCTCGAGTCAGGGCGTGTTCAGACACGGCGTGCTCTGCAGGCCGGGCCCAGGCTCGGCCCCGGGCACGTGAGCAGGGCTGGGCGGCTGCTGGCGGGCTCGGTCCCGGGCTGAGTGTGGCCGCCTGTCTCTGTGCCTGACCAGGCCCGGGCCAGAAGCCTCACGGGTCGGGGCGGCTGTCGACCCACCGCTCCTGCCGGCGCCCCGGAGGCAGCGTGCGTTCCGCTGCAGCCGGCATCACTCAGGCCCTCGAATGTAGAGACCCGACGCGAGCCCGTGGTCCCGAGGTCACGTGACCTGCGTTGCCCGTGGGCCTGAGCGGCCCGCAAACCCCACCAAACTGCAACAAGACCGCCCAAGCCCGTGCAGCCGACCAAAGTCCCAGGACTCCTTGGCATCGGACGCAAAGGGCAGAAACGCCGACGTGCCTGACCCGGCGATCCCTCCCAGGGACGGGGGTGGTGTCCACGGGGGGAGCCCGGCACGGGCCAAACGGGCGGACCCCGAGCCAGCAGGCCCGGCCCAGGGCCTTCACGTGGTCGCGTGGAGTCATCCTGCCGCTAGCAACAGCAGCTTGGAAAATGTTCAAGTCCACTGTTAAGAAAACAGACTGCGGAACAGCCACGCGGTGCGAGCCTCGTTGTGAAAGTATCGGGAGAACGTAGGCTAAAATAGTGACAGTGGCTACTTTCAGTTTTAAGAGTACATGTTACCATCACTTTCTTATTTTTGTTTTTTTTTTATATCCTGCACATTTCCAAAAGGAATTTTTTTATATTTATATATATTTTACATCATTGTTCATTTTCATTTTTATTTTACAGGGTTTGCTTTCTCTTGCAGTCCCTTTAGAATTCCCACCCCCAGCTCCCCCGTGACCATCACCCCAGGGCCCTGTGCTCTTCCCACCCTCGTTGTGATCCCTCTCCCTCCCCTGAAGAATGCAGCCGTCTGTTTATTCTTGTTGTGTTGTGTTTTTTTTAATTGTTATTATTTTTCCCCATCCTTTATTTGGCTCCCCTGTTTTCCTCGGATAAGTGAAACCATCCGATATTTTTCTTTTTCCTTCTGGCTTATTTCACTGAGCATCATTCCTTCTAGCGCCATCCATGTTGCTGCGGATGGCATGAGTTTATCTTTTTTTGATTGCCGAGCGGCGTTCCTCTGTGTATATAGACCACATCTTGATCCAGTCATCTAGTTTTTGGGTGTTTGGGTTGTTTCCAAGTCTCACCTATTGTAAATAGTGCTGCAATAAACACAGGGGTGCAGATATCCTTTTGAACTAATATTTTTGTGTCCTTTGGGTAGATCCCTAGGAGTGGAATTGCTGGGTCATATGGAAGCTCTGTCTTTAGTAGGTCAAGAAATCCCCACACAGCTCTCCATAGTGGTTGGACCAGTTTGCACTCCCACCAGCAGTGCAGGAGAGTTCCTTTCAAAAGGAGTATGTTAATTTTAATTCTTAAAAGTATTTCAAGAACTGGGCCTCCCCTGGTGGTGCAGATGGTTGAGCACAGCGCTCTGAAGCTGTCTGCCGCCTCTGCAGCACAGGTGTAATCCCAGCCGGCCGGTGAGAAACCCACATGGCGCGGCAGACCTCTCCTGTCACGCCCGCTGCTCCCCTCAGCAGTGTACTTCGTCAGTCTGCCTGTTCTGTTCCCTGCTCTGGCTCTGGTGAATCCTCTCACCCTCCTGCCCATCTGACCTGTATCCGGGTTCTTGTATGTACGAATAAATAAATCTTTAAAAAAAAGTATTTCAAGGGCCTCCCCGGTGGTGCAGAGGTTGAGCGCTGGGTTGCGAAGCTGCCCGCAGCCTCTGCGGCGCCGGTTTGATCCCCGGCTGCTCCCCGGCCACCGCAGGAGGGTCCCACATGGCGCACAGACCTCTCCTGCCGCCCGCTGCTCCCCTCAGCAGTGTCCTTCGGTCCTTTGCCTGCTCTGCTCCCCGCTCTGGCTCTGGTGAATTCTCTCACCCTCCCGCGCTTCTGACTGTACCCAGTGCTTGTAAAAATAAATAAATAAATCTTTAAAAAAAAAAGTATTTCAAGAACTAATCAAAGTAAGTCTGACTCGTCCCTTCACCTGCCAATCGGAAGGGAGACCAGATGATCCGAGGTCCCCTGAATTCCATGTCTATGACTTGACGACAGATGGTTTGTTCTATCTCTTGAAACTCTCAGGGTGAAGATGCCGCTTTCCCAGAGCAACTGCCCGCGCTTCGGGCCCACCCCAGGCCCTGACCGTCAGCGGATGTCCTCTAACAGGGAAGGCAGGAGGGGGCCCAATGGCCACAACCACCAGGGAGGTCCTCGTGGGGAACCCTGCGGGATTTCACACACTTATCCTAAACCTTTGGCCAGAGCACGGGTCGCATGCCACCAACTGCTAATGATCTCAAAGTCCTGTGATGAATTTAGAAGTCCATCCAACGACTGACATTTACAGACCAACTCGCCAGCAGCCGGACACCATCCTTTCAGGCGCCTGTGCAGACAGACCATCTCCGTGGCCATACAGAAAACCTTCTGCAGCTCACAGAACTGAAACCGTATGGAGTATGTCGTCCAACCATCAGAAAAGGGAACTAGAAATCATGGCAGACGCTTTTCAAACACTGGGATGCTTACAACACACATCTAAGTGACGCGCGGGCAGAGAGGAAGTCTCGGTGGGAAAAAGCAGGGGTGGGGGAGAGAGAAGGACCTGACCGGGGATGACAATAGCAGGCATCAAAATTCAGCCGCGGCACCTGCTGAAGCACGTCTGGGAGGGAACCGACACATAAGATGCTTGCGTGAGGAAGCAGGCAACACTTCAACACCACAAGCTAAGAACTAGAGAAAGAAGAACAAAGTCAACCGCAATAATAGCGGAAATCAAGGCATCGAGAACAGAAAATGTGGAAAGTCAATGGAACAAAGAGCTGGTTATTTAGAAATAAATTAAAGTGACAAATCTCTAGAGGCTGCCACAAAAGAAACACATGGAGGACACAGCTCCCCAAATGAGGAACGACGGGAGGGGCACGCGGCCAGAGCCCCTCGGGAGGGGCCTGCACACCCTCCAGCCACCCGCAGCGGCTCAGGCGACGCGGACCGGTTTCGAGAAAGGCTGGAACGGCCACGCGCAGCCCCGACGGAGCAGGCGGTCTGGACGCTGACGAGGGCTGGGGAAGCCACGTCTGGCCGCTCGGGACGGAGATGCTTCCGGGTGCAGCTGGTTTCGCTGGAGAATTCTACCGAACTTTTAAAGAAGAGTTAACGTAATTCTAAAAACTTCTGCCAGGAAATACAAGGGAAGGCACCACTTCCTGATTCTTTTTGTGACGTTCCATTAATTGATACCAAATCCGAAGACAACACGGCCGCAGAGCCAGCCCGCAGACCAACGTCCCTCCCGCAAGCGGATGCAGACACCCTCACACACTGCTGTCAAAATCAGAAGTCAGCGAAAGGGAAAAATAACTGAATACCAAGAGCAAGTGGTTTATTCTGGGGATGGGAGGCTTAAGAGAAAGGTCAGTTCTCTCCAACGGGGACACAGGGCTAACGCAATTCTTACCAAAATCCCATCAAGACTTGTAGAAACAGACAAAATGATTGCAACGTGTGCAGACATGCGAAAGAACTGAAACAGCCAAACAATCTAAAAAACCACAGCGGGGGACTAGTCGGGGGTGATGTTAATATTACAGCACGTCAGAGAGACGGGGGCAGCCGTGGACATGGGGGTGGGCGCCCCACGGAGGCACCGCTGGTCTCGGCCCAGCCTGAGAGCAGCTCCGGGAGGGAAGGTGGCCTGTTCAACAGACGGCGCGAAGCAGCTGGACACTCAGACAGGGCAGTGAATACAGACATGGACGCAAGAGGGGCCGCGGCTGAAGGAGAGGCCGCGCCGCCAGGAAATCAGGAGACGGTCCTCGGGCTGCCGGCTGGGCAGCTCCTGAGCTCGGCCCCACGGCACTGTCCACCAACGGGCACACTCCAGACGGGCCTTTCGCTCCGGGAAAGCCCCTGTGGAGACGAGGGAGGAGAGGCTCTCGCTTGGGAGAAACATCTTGCAAGACGTGAGCACAGGACACGGCAAGAACATCGAGACTCGGCAGTAAAGAGCTGAAACCACCCAACTCGAGGATGGGCCAGGGACGCGAGGGGGCGTCTGCAGAAGGGAGTGGCCAGGTGAGAGGCCTGCGCCAAGGCTGAGCATGAACCCCCTGGAGGGGGCGTGTGACAGCCCAGCCCAGCGAGAGCCAGCTCGTGCACCGAGAGGCTGAAATAAAACACGGACAAGAGGCCTCCCTGGTGGTGCAGGGGTTAGTCTCAGCACTATCGAGCTATCGCCAGCCACTGCAGCCTGAGTTCAATCCCCGGTTGGCCAGGGAGTTACCCACAGGGCGCAGCAGACCTCTCCTCTCTCCGCTGCTCCCCTCAGCAGGGTGTTTCAGTGGATCCGCCTGCTCTGCTCCCCGCTCTGTCTCTGGTGAATCCTCTCACCCCTGTACCTAGGGCCAACACCCCAGTTCTTGTATGCATAAATCAATCAATCAATCGCACCTAGGGCCGACACCCCAGTTCTTGTATGCATAAATCAATCAATCATTTTTTTTTTAAATAAAAAAAAGCACAGACGAGCCCAAGTGCGGTCAGGGAGCAGAGCACTAGAGTCCGGCACGGGCGGGCACCTGAACCTGCAGCTCCTCTGGACAGTGGTCAGTCAGCTTCCCAGAGAAGGACATGTGGGCGACAGGGGCCCCCACACCCACTGTGCACTCTGGGGCAGGGACCTGCACGTGGAGCAGAGCAGCCTCCACCGCGACGACCAAACACCGCCGTGCACAGCACTGAGGGGTGCAGGGGACTGGGTGCCGGACTCCCAACCCCGCCACAGCCTGGGTGCATTTTCTGGAATGGCACCGAGTGAAAGAGCCCCCAGCCCACGTGCCGGCTGCCTGACTGCGGGCACAGAACTTTCGCAAACCACAGAATTCTGGAAACAGCAGATCGTGAAGGCCGTGGCAGGAGCAGGAGGGGCGGGATGGGGTGGCCCACTGGCCCTGACGGAGCCGGGGCCCAGCCCCCACGCCATTCTGAGACCTCACCCACGTGGGGAGACAGCAGGACGCTGCCCCGGGTTTTCCTTATAACTGTGTGAAGCAGTAATTCTTCCCAAGTGACTGTCTGCACACGCATGATAGGGAACAGAAAAGCTCGAGGGCCTTGAGGTGGCTCCGGGGGCATTAGAGGCTTTTAACGCCTGAATCTGGCCTCCAGCCCCAGTGCTCCCCTCCCCCCACCTTCTTTCCCTCGGGCTCAGCCCCAGCGCAGACGCGGACTCGGCTCTGCCCTTGGGCCACAGGGGCTGACCCACCGGTGGCCCCAGCCAGAGTCGGGGACTCTCACGCCTCCTCCTTGGAGCAGCTCGTGGCTGCGCCGTCTCTGGGGGATGCACCTCTGAACTTTTCTGCAAGGGGAAGGGGCGAAGACGCCATGAAGCGCTCAGGACCGAGCTGGGCCGGGGAGCTGCGGGTCGGCTGCGGCTGCTGCTGTGAGGATGAGGTCACAGGGCGCCCCCACCTCTCTGACTTCCCATCTTTTTGCTTCCTGTCTTCCCTGAGTGTGCAGGGCCCCTCGGTGCAGGTGAGCTCCGGGGTGTCCCCTGGTGGCAGGTGAGCTCTGGGGTACCAGCTCAAGTTTGAGCTCTGCCCGCTGAGCCCCAGGTGTGCTCTCTACTCCCTCAGCGCCTCTGGGACCCTCAGCCCCAAAGCCCTGGATTTGGGGGTAACAAGCAATCTTCAATCACAAATGCTAATTACTCCCCACTGGGGGGCCAAGCGCCCCACCAGAAAACCTGAGAAGTTACTGAAGGAAGACACCGGCACCCCTCACTCTGGATGGGGGTGACACCCCCAAACACAGAGCACTCACACAGCTCAATCACACACACACACACACACACACACACACACACACACACACACACACGCCAATGAGAACGCGCACAGGGGACCGGGACACGTCCCCGAGGAGGACAACAGGAGACCCACAGCGGCACGAAGACGCACCATCACGCCCGTCACCAGGGCGACCGCTCCCCCCAGGGGCTGTCCTCCGGGGCGGGCGAGGAGCCGCCAGGGCTGGGGTGCGGTGAGGGAGGCCCTCCGCACCGGCTGTTGGGTGTGACTTGGGGCAGCTGCGTGGGAAGCCGTGTGGAGACGCCTCGAAAAGTGAAGCTGGACACCCCTTACAACCAGTCACCCCCGCTTTGGAGTATTCACCCTCAAATGAACCAAAAGCCACTAATTCGAAGCGCTACGGCACCCCCATGTGTACTGCGGCGTCATTTGAGGGCCGAGGCCTGGAAACAAATGAAGGGCCCCCCGACCGCCAGGCAGTCAAGTGGGGCTCCGCCTGGAATATGACGCGGCTCTGAGGGCGAGACCCCGCCACTAGCCGCCACGACGGTCCGCGGCGACGCGCCTCCAGACGGCAGATGAGCCGGTGCACGGATCCGAACAGAAACAAGCGTCGGGACAGAAAACCGTTCAGTGGTGACCAGGGAGGGGGGCGGGTGAGCGGGGCGGGGGACGGCGCGGCGAGGGGACGCGGGCTCCGAGTGTGCCCGAGGGAGAGGCCCACGCCGTGTGCCCGGCGCGACATCCGCCAACGAAACCTCCCTTCAACGGAAAGGGCCATCCGCTAAGGCGGGAGGCGCGCGCTCCTCCGGGGCCCAGGGACGCACGGAGACCCGTCCGAGCCGAGTCTCTGCGGCGGCGTCTTCCTCGCCTCGGGTGCCGGCCGCAGCCGGGGCGGGCAGCTCAGGGTGGCGGGACCGGCCCCTGGACCTTTCAGGAAGGGGGAGCTGGGGAGTGGGGGCTCAGCGTGGCCGCGGAGCAGCAGGTGGAGGCCGAGGCGGGAGCCAGACGGTCCTCACGGGCCACGGCGAGTTCTCCTGCGAGACCATCCGCGAGGGCTGCTGCGTGTCCTCCAGCGGGTCCCTGCGTCAGGGCCCTTGGGGCACGTCCAGGGCGCTGCTCCCAGCTCCCGGCGATGGTCCCCGGTCTCCCCCAGACCCCCGCAGGGTGGCCCCGGGCACACGTGTCCATACAGGTGCATGCAGCCACTCTAATGACCAGCACCGATGACCAGGCATGCAGCTCCGGCTCGGCTGCACCCGTCCGCCGGCTGCTCTTCGCCTCTCACACGTGGGCGAGCAGGGGCCGATCCACTGACTGAGGTGACCACTCGGCAGCTCTGCAGGCCGGCGGGGCCCACACCCTGGGGAAGTGTGAAGTTTGGCCCCAGGGCAATCTCGGCGTCGGGCAGGCCTGGGCCTGGACCCCGTCCATGAATGTGCGCTGGAGTGGCCACAACCTGCCCTGGCACAGAACTGAGGGGACAGAGGGCCCTCAGGCCACAGCCCTATAGAGTTGGCCGCCGGGGCTCCCGGGCAGTGGCAGGACAGACGCCTCCCCGCAGTGTTTACCCAGCTGCTCACGAGTGGCCAGGGCAGAGTCTGCCCTCCCATCCACTTCCCGATGCCCAGAGCGGGGCCAGCTCTGCCTTGGGCCGTGCACGCCCAGGGAACCCACCTCGCCCCCTCCTGCTTCCAGGAATTGTTTCCTTGCTTCAGACAAATCCTGAGTCTTCAGAAAGAAGCACACGAGAACACGTTCCAGCGGCGGACAGCCCGGCCCAGCCTGCAGGCCTGCTCTCGAGATCAGGTTAACGCAACACGCTGACCCGACCGGCAGCCGCTGACGAGGCTCTCCGCCTGGGCTGAGCAGCCACAGCTGCCCCCGGCCTCTGCACCCCTGAGCTGGCCGGCACCCCTGCCCTGGGCAATGAACACCAACAAAGTCCTGGACACTAGCTGCCCCCAAACCAGCAGGGGAGATGGTGTGGGACATTTGCACAGGCAACTGCACCCCAAGTCTGACCCCCAACACATGGGTGCTGCCTCGGACTGCCCGTGGTGGCCGCACGAAGTCACCGTGGTGTCTCCACTGATTCCTGTTGTGCCGTGGTTCATGTTTCAGGCCATCACCCCAAAGCCGAGGGGCCACCACCGAGACCTACCAACGTTACAAATCCACTCCCGAGGCGAGCAGATAAGCTGCCAGCCCCCCCAGAAAGGGGCGCCGTGCTTTGCGTTGGGGAGAATAACCCACAATATTGGCCCCAAAGGGATTGGCGCTCCTAAAGCCCTAAGGCTCGGGAGTGGGTGTGTTTGTTTACACCCCTGTGCAGCCCCCCAGCCTGCGAGCCAGGGCTCTGCATGGGAGGGCAGAGGGCAACTCCCCACGCCCCTCTCCCCATCTCTCCCCTCCAGCGTTGCCTCCCGGGAAGGCGGGAGGGACACACTCACCTCTGCTCCACTTTCGCTCCCCTGGGCCCTCCAGCAGGTCGAGGACATTCTAGCCCCGGACACAGTCATCGGCAATTCACTGTTTATGGACGTCATAAAACAGACGTGCAGAAGGAGGACGCTTCCTCTATAGCCCAGGAGCCCAATAAAGTTCTATCATTAACAGCGGCGTGGCCCTGCTTCTTAAAGGCACAGGAGCCCTTTCCATGGTCTGTTCCCTGCGGCGCCACCACGTTTATTGGCAGCCACAGGGACATCCTGGGTGATTTATGGGGTGACTCTGCCTAGTGTACTCACCTCATGTTTGCCAGCAAAACGACCCAGGGACCCTGACAATCAGCTCTGAAAATGTGGAGAGTGACTTGCAAGGACCTCAGCAGAGTTCTGGGCAGCGAGGCTGTGACTCTCCAGACCTGGGGCAGACTTGGATGGTGCAGACTGGTTCCTCCCTGCTTTTCACTCTTCAGGAGGACTTCAGGCTTGGCACAGTTTAAATGAGGCCTCAGATGCCTGGACACAATTTCTCCTTATTCCCCCCTCTCTTCCTTGGGCTTACTTTGCAAAAGCAGAAACACCTGTCAGATAAGTGGTCTCCGGGACAGCTCGAAATGCAATTGTCTGGTTGTTTTGCAGACTGCCATGACCATACCCATGATCACTAGCATGCACTGTGCTCAGGCACTGCTCTCAGTGATTTGCACATGTGGATCATTTAATGCTCCTAGGAACCCCATGTCTGTGTGATATAGAGGGGAGCAAGGCCAGGTGACAAGGCCCACACTCATCCTGCCCTGCTCTGTCACATTCTCTTGGAAAGCTGCAAGTCTGGGGCAGTGTCCTTCCTACCCAGATAATTCTTTCACCCCCATCCTGCACACCCTACTGCCATGGTGTGCTGAGGTGTGATGTGCTTTTGAGGGAGAGGGATGTGGACATGGCATTCTCTTGAGGAGGCCTCCAGGGGAATATGAATTTGAGAAGCAGCAGCTGATTGCAGTGCTGGTAGTGAACCTCACTCATGAAATGAAGTTTTGTGCCTCTACAAATTGAAGGTGATCGACTGATAATTAACTAGCAGTTAGAACCAAAAATCAACACTCTTTAGAGGAAGATAACATAATCCAGAGTCTCTGTGAGGCATTATTCATGTTAGTATGCCACAAAAACAAAACAAGCACGGAAACAGGAAGATGTGATAGTCAAGAGATAGGGGTGTACAAACTTCCATCATGCCCATACATGCTAGCCTGTGCCTGTCACTCTGAGGGAACACCCCATGGGGGAATCAACTCTAGTGAAGCCCTAGTGGAATCAAGTCCGGTTCATGTGTCTGGACTTTGAAGGAGTATAAATGCCCCCACATGACTAGTTTCAGGAAGAAACTCTTTCAGAGGAACAGAGCCAATAAATAAATCAGTGATGGTGCAAAATGACATAACTTTTGCAAAAATCTATTAAAGACTCAGGTTTTTGTGTTTTTGTTTTTTTGCAAACCAAGTTTTACTCCATCTGTGGAGGATGCTGCCCACTGTTTTAAAGGCTATAAGAAGATAGATAAAAAGTAGCCAATTGATCAGCTGTACTAACAAAAGACTGGAGGCAGCATAAACCTACGTTAATAGGGAACTAGTTAACTAAACTATGGTACATTCACAAGATGAAGTTCTGTGCTGCTATACAAGGAAGATTTCTGTGTTTTACTGGAGTGATTTGACAGGGTGGAATGGTGATGACTTAAGCAGAAAACTGGAGGCTTAGGAGGTTGAAGGGTCAGAGGGCAGAGTTTGGGGTTGTCCGAGAAGGTGGAAATGAAAGAAGGCATTCCCAAAGGAGGAAACTGTGGGGTGGGGTCGATTCTGTATAAACTACTCTGTTCCTTGGTGGATCTCAATTGCACATGCACGTGGGACTAGAAAAATGAAAGTGCTCAGCAGAGACTTCAGCTTTTGCCAACTGCAGGGTAGGCAATATTTGGAGTTTGAGTCCAGTCATATTAGATGGCCTTGATAAATGTTCCTGCTGAAACACAAGAACACTTACACTAACAGAGCATAAAACCAAGCCTCCACAAGTTCAAGGTGATCAGTTGGGGATTTAACTACCAGTTAGAACAAAAACCAACACTCTTTAGAGGAAGATAACAAAATCCAGAGTCTCTACGATGTATGATTCATGGTAGCATGCCACAAAAACAAAACAAGCATGGAAATAGGACGATGTGACAAGAGAAAATCGCCCAACAGAAACTCTCAGTGACTCAGATGTTGAAATTAGCAGAACAAACCCTTAGAGCAGCAATTGTAAGTATGTCCAAGGACCAAAGAAAAAGGTGTAAACCAACAGTAAATATATGGGGAATCTGAGGACAGAAATCTATGCATAAGGATCAAATGAAAATTGTAAAATTGAAAAATATTTCTGGAATAAAAAAAATACAGCTAGGCTTCTAGCAGTTTAGAATCAGCAGAAGAGTCAGGGGAATTGAGGACAGATCAAAAAACGATCTAATCTGAAGAGCAGAAAGAAAAAAAGATGAACAAAATAATATGTTGGTCACATTTGAGGGTGGACAGCAAACTTTCTAAGTGACTAGTGTCTCTGAAGGAAAGGTGGAATAGAGTGGCATGAATAAAATACATTTAAAGAAATAATAACTACAAATTTTACAAAGATTTGTTGAAAACACAATGGGTAGGCTAGAAGCTCGACGGACGCTGAGCAGGGTAAGCAAGAAGAAAGCCAAAGCGAGGTGGCACAGAAACCCTGCGGAAGCCCAAAGAAACCCCAGAAAGCAGCCAGAGCAAAAAGACATTTACATTTTTCCACACAAGGGAATCAGGATTTCAAAAAAGAGGAAGGAAAAAAATAAAGAATGAAAAACAAAATCTAAATCTTTAAATTTCTTTTAAAAACCAAAACCACACAAAGTGGTGAACGTAGAATTCTGCAGCCTGAAAACCACCTTTTTGTATCAAGGCAAAAATAAAGACATTCAGATGAGCAAAAACTGAGAGGATTAGTCACCAGCAGTTCTGCAGTGCGAGAAAGATGCTAAAGAGTAAATCAACTTTACCTCAATAAAAATAGCTGGGGGAAAAAAACCACCCGTCAGGCTGAAGGGTGTAACACCAGGAGGAAGCTGGGATCCCCAGGAAGAAATAAACACCAGAAATGACAACTGTGTAGATAACGACACGACGCTGTCCCTGTTTCTCATCATAGTTGCTCCAGAAGACAACTAGGTGGTGATGGCCAAACTTGCCGTCCTGTGGGCAGGTTGAGTGTGCAGATCTCCAGGGGCCACCGCCCCCCGGCGCTGGAGCCTGCGGCCTGTGAACAGGAGTCTCTCTGGGGGCGGGGGGTGGGAGAGGGCAGCTCACCCTCCAGAGCCCCCCTCAAGCGCCATTAGGCTGGGCACGGCCACTGGGCACCAGCAGGCAGAGTGTCGGGAAGGGCAGGCAGGGCCGTGCTGCCCGCGTGTGTGTGGGGAGGAGCGGGCGAAGGGGAGAGAAGGGGGAGGGAGGCGGCACCCCCAGGGGAGCCCCTCAGGTGCGGCGCCCTGGTACTTGGGGTCACCAGGGCCGTGCCCACTGAGTGGACGAGATGCTGCCCCGCCCGCGAGGGCAGCGCCACCTCTAGGGCCCGACTGCGGGGTCAGGGGTGCCGGGGGCCAGATGCACGCGCTGGGGAGGTGCGTCTGGTGGTTTCTACAGAATGGAGAACGCTTAGCGCAAGATGTAGCAGCCGCGCTGCTCCGAGCTAACCAAACGAGTTAAAGACTCATTTCACGCACAAATGGACGCTCGCAGTGGCCCAGTCGTAATTATCAAAACTGAGCGCAGCGGACGGCCTGCAGCAGGTGAGCAGAGAGGAACGGGTCCTGCAGCCCATGGGCGCTGCCGGCAGGAAGGGGCAGCCTGAGGTCGTGGGAGGGGCTGCCCGAGCAGCAGGGCAGGGGCTGGCAGCGAGCCTCCCTAAGGCAGGATGTGGGTGGGGCTGGGCCAGGGTAAGGAGGGGATTTGCAGGACGCCCCATGCTTCCCCCTTGTTCTTGCTGTGAATCTAACACTGTTCTAAAAAAGTAAAGCTTCGCCATTAAAGAAAGTGAGGGGTGCACACTGTCACCCCGAGAGTGGCGCTCAAGAGCCCGATGCTAAAGAGGAACCCACGGGCGTCCGATTAATCCCCGGGGAGCAGGGAAGAGCCCCAGGCCAGCGCCAGACAGCCCCGGGGCAGGCCGGCCAGCCGCCCGGGAGGGGACACAGCCGGGAGGGCTGACCCCGGACTTAGGTAAAGTATTTCAGAAAATGGAGGAGCCGTCACGCCACCATCAAAGCGCGACGCAGACGTTACCAGGAAGAAAATCAGAAACCACCGTCCCGGGACACATGGGCCGGAGCCTCACGTGTGTCAGGCCAGGAGGAGAGCCGGGTGCAGAGGGAGGGCCCTGCAGCTGGGGCCCCGGGGGCCTCGGTAGGCTGAGTCCTAAGCGTTTTGCCACAAAGGCTGCCAGGAAGGCCAGCGGGCACCCCGGGAAGCGAGGCTGCTGAACTGCAAGGCGGGCAGCACCCGCCAGCCCTTCAGCAGAAGAGGAAAATCACCTGCTCGCCCCAGAGGCAGGAAGGACGTCGGACCAAATCAACCCCCGTTTATGACCAAGACCACGAGCAGCCGGGGCGCGGGGAGAGCCGCGGCAGCGGGCGGGCTCGGGGCGGCTCCCCGGACTTGACTCGGCCCCTGCTTGTCTCCAGCAGCGGGGAGCCCGGCGGAGGCTGCGCTGGCCCGGAGAGCGCGGCCGCGCGGGGCTGTCATGTCGCACCGCGGCGGGCTCCGGGCGAGCAGGGCCTTGGTGGCGACACGAGCTGCGCTAACAGCAGCCTCCGGACCTCGGGCCTCCTGCCCACCAGAGTTCAGCCGCCTGGAGAGACGCGACCGTGGCCGTCCTTGGCCGCTCAGCGTGGCCTGCGGGTCGTGCTGGGCGAGCACTACCACTTATGAGCACTTAGCGGTGACCGCGCGCCCCGAGAGTTTTGCATAAATCGCTCCATCGGCCCCAGAACCGCAGGCGCGGTGACCTCTGCCCTGCGCGGCCGGCTCCGGCTGAGCCTCCTCGCCGCTGACAAGCGACGGCGGGCCGTGGACGGCCCTGGATTCCGAGCGCCCCTCGCGGCGCCCACGGCGGCTGAGATCCCCCCAGGCAGGGAGTCGGTGCCAGGGTCAGGCTTGCCGGGGTCCCGGGGAGCCCCGGGGGTGGTGGGGGGCCGAGGCGAGGAAGGGAGCGGCAGCTGGTCGCCACGGGGACCCCAGCGCCTGGGTGGACAGCGGAGCAGCCCCACCCCCGGCAAGAAAGCCCAGCACCGGCCACTGCTCCCTCTCGGGGTCGCCCCGGGTGCCCGCCCCCCTCAGGAGCTGCAGGGGGCGGGGACTGGCTGGGAGGGGAGGCGCCACCAGTGCCTTGCGAGGAACCATCTCTCCTCGTGGTCGCCCTGGAGCATCTGGAAGAAATGCTCCGCGGGGCCGTGCCCCAAACACACAATGCTGACCCCGTCCTGCGGCCTCTGCCCTCTCGGTGCCTCTGACGCCTGGGGCTGCGGCTTTGGGGAGCCTGCCGGGCCCTGGCCCCCAACTCCGGGGGAGGCAGCGCTCAGGCCCCATCACAACTGGCCCCAGCTTCTAGGTTCTTTTCCTTAAGGAGCTCAAATCTCATGGGTCCTCGTTGGGTCTCAAAGTTGCACAAAATCCCCCAGCGGCAGCCTGGCCTCCCCTCCCCGGGCTCCCTTCACCTTGCGCTCCCGCGTCCGTCGCAGAGCCCTGCCCAGGGCCAGCTCCCAGGCTCCGTCCTTGGTCTCTCCCTCCCCCCGACGGCATCAGGCCACCAGCCAGGGCGCCCGCCCCATATCCACAGGCCATGGAGACGGAGCCCCGTCCCTGCTGCCCGGCTGCCCTCCGCCCTCCACCTCCTCCCCCACTCCCAGGGGCGCCCTCAGGGCCGGCCCTGCTGTCCCTCATGTCCACTCCTCTCCCCGCTCTGTCAGGAAATAAGCTGGCTGGTCCCCAGAGCACGCCCGAGGCGGACGGATACAAGGTGGGGAACCTGAGCCATCTGTCCCCTGGACTCAGGGGCAGCTGCACCACACCCCACCCGGGGAGCGGAACACGCCGCTTTTCCACCCAGCACAGCAGGGACCCCGGCCCGAAAGGCAGAGCCACACCGTCTGCTTTTCCATCATGAGGGAATCAACTTAGAAATAAATAACAGGAAGAGAACAGGAAAATAACCAAAGATCCAGGAGTTAAGTGAGACGCTTCCACGAACAAATGGATCAGGGAAGGAGCCACAGGGTGAGTCAGAAGATAATCGGAGACGAGGGACAGGAAATTTCAAAATTGATGAGACTCAGCTACGGACAGGCTTTGGGGGAAAGCTCCAGTTTTAAATGATCATCATTACGCAGGTGACACGCCTGCTCCATGTACACTGCCTTACCACACGCACGTCTGTGCGCACACCCCTGCTCGGGCACACGCGCGAGCGCTCTAGAACCAGCGGCCTCAGCCCCCTCGTTGGCCCGTCACTAGTTAGACCGGGAGGAGCTGACGAGGCCTGGGGTGGGAGCCGACGAGGCCTGGGGTGGGAGCAAGGGAAGCGGGACAAAGCCAAGAGGAGAAACCGGTAAAATCGGAAACAGAAAAATGGAGCAAAGCAGTGAAGCCCAGGCCTGACCCTGAGGAAGGAATCATAAGATCAAGCCCCTGGCTGGACGGAGCAACTCCAGGAGACAAAAATCACCGGAATCTGAAACGAAAGGGGGTTTCGCTAGAAGCCGACGGAAGAGGGGAGCAGCCGGTTCGTCCCGTGGAAGACACGCTTTCTCCAGCGACTCCCCGAGGAGAAGGTCTCGTGTCTCGGCGGAGCGCCGTGGATCCACGGCGCGCGCCCTTCCCACAAAGCCGCCACACAGGTGAGGTCAGAACAACGTCCCCTCTGAGCGCCAACGCTTCCAGGAGCTCGCCCAGCCCGGGCCGCGGCCAGCCTCGCCCCGATGCCAGGGCGGCCGGCAAACTGGGCAGCTCCGGGCAGAGACGCCCGTGCCCGCGGACGGGCCGAGACAGAGGGCGCGCGGGGCAGGAGCACAGGGTCAGGGGAACGCTTTTAAGTCCCGCTTTGCCGTGAGACGGCAGAGGAGCAGACGCGCACGGGGGAGAGCCAGGAGCACCTGGCGGGGACTCAGCGCCAGTTTACAGCGAAGCTGTCAACAAACAAGGGCGAGGGAAACGAAGCCCCGCGAACTGACGGGCGGCGAGGCTGCGGGGGGACGGAGGAGGCTCTCACCTTGCTCTTCCCCTCCGGGGCTGGGCCGGACTCCGCAGAAGAAAGGCAAAGCGTTCGGACTGAAAAGGAAGCAGCAGCTCCCCTCGCAGACGGAGGCGGTCCAGCAGACCTGCGGGAGGTTCCCGGCCTGCGCGGGGCCGGGTGAGCTGCGTGTCCGGGAGCCAAACGCCTGGACATGGTCAGGAAACCCACGGGCGGCAGCAGGGAGCGGGCACGGGGACGGATGACCTGTCCACGCGGGCGCGGCGCCCACCTTCCGTGCCACGGCAGGGACTCCCCCCGGGCGTCTGCGTATTCACGCGGAATTTCAGCCCGAGCCCCGGCAGGCTTGCTTTTTGGTAACAACTGACAGACGGATTCCAATACTGATTTGAAAATGAAAGAACTCAGGAATAGCCAAACACTGTTGAAAAATAAACAGCCTGTGCTCCGTGTGACCCTGCCACCGGGAGGAGAAGCTGACGCACCGTCAGGCGGCCGTGGAGACCTCAGGATTCTACCCCGTGGCCGTCAACCTTACAGAAATTAGTATTAAATTTACATGAGATTTAAGAAGGAAGATTAGCCTCAACTGTTCCCTGGAGCCAGACACAAAAAGCTCGAAATGGGCCCCGAAGCCCACGCACTGGCCTCCGGGCGGAGCCTCCCGGCTCGCAGGATGCGGAAGCACAACCGTGAAATGACAAAATTGGCCCAAAGGCCTAGAAAACACTTAAAGCTCTGGCTGCCGAAAGGCACTGAGCAGGGAGTGAAAAGGCAGCTGCAGAAATGCAGGCAACGCACATGATAGGGGGGTGCACCCCGTGCCCCAGGGCACCGCAGCTCCAGCCAGAGAAGGGGCGCCCTGCCTCCACCATCTCCGCCACCTCGGGTAGGAGGGGCGCCTCGGGGCCGGGTCTGAGTGGCAGTGGCTGCGGGACGCAGAGTCTCCTGTGCAGGGCACGCAAGTTACCCAGGAGCGGGGGCCCTGGCCGCGGGGCGGTGGGCGGAGGGGGGGGCCCCACAAGGTGGGGGGCAGATGCCGCCTTGGCAAACCTGGGGGCAGTGCTCCCAGGTGAGCAGGACCTGTCTGCCCCGAGGCCCTGCAGCCCTGCAAAATGCAGGAGTGGTTCAGGGGACCCCGCTGGGAGAACCCCCCTGTGGTGGAGGACCAGCACCCACAGCCAGACGGGCGGTGGGGGGCGCGAGCTCACAGTTGAGCCAGAAAGGCGCTCACGCTCTGGGGACCCCTCTCGGGGAGCCGAGGCCTAGGAGCTGTGGGGGTGGGGAGCCCGGCGGGGCGGGCGCAGAGGGCTCAGGTGTGCGGAGCCCAGGGATGGCGGTGGAGGTGACCAGGTGTGCAAGGCTCCCCACACGCACCACGCCGCGAAGCGAGCACCGCACGCGCACGTCACGAGGGCAGCGGGAGGCCCGACGGATCTTAACCAAACGCACTGAGAACGCGGCACTGGAGGCCGGGGTGCCCGCCAGGGCAGGGGCCCAGAGCACAGGAGCGCAGGGCCACCCATGTCTGCCGGGTCTGGGCCGCGAGGCGGGTCCGTCACCGTCCGTGCGGTGGGGCGGGGGGGGGGGGCAGGCGGCGAGGGGTCTTACCGGACGGCCGCTTGGTGGCCACGGGCCTCACTTTGTAGGGCGTGCTGCAAGAGAGAAGGCGGCGTCAGCCGGCGCGCGGGGACGGTGCAGCGGGAGGGCGGCCGGTCAGGGGCTTCCACAGAGGGCAGCGTCCTCCCTCCGAGGAGCTCCGGACACACTCCCCGCGTCACCTAAGTGGTCTCCCCGCTCCCGCTCACGTCTGGGGAAAGCCGACCCGGTCAGCAATGCCGCTTCGCTGCAGGTGGGGAACCAGGCCGGCGGCCAGGCCAGCCCAGAGGGGTCCCCGCCTGGCCCCCGGCACCATCCCCGAGAGGTGTGCGCTCCTGGCTGCAGGCTCGCCCGCGCACCAGGGTGGAAGTGGACTCAGTCTGCCCCATGTCGTGTCCCCTGGCCCGGCTCCTCGCTCCCCTGTCCGTGTCTCCTGGGGACGGAGGCCCTGCACCCGGACAGGGAGCCCCAGCACACCCCCGGGACCCCTCCCTCCCCCTAGTAAACACGCGGTTTGAGGTTTCCCTGAAGCTGGCCTGGCGGCTCCAGGGTGAGGCCGGGCGACACCCCT
Source organism: Talpa occidentalis (assembly GCF_014898055.3). Classification (NCBI taxonomy): domain Eukaryota; kingdom Metazoa; phylum Chordata; class Mammalia; order Eulipotyphla; family Talpidae; genus Talpa; species Talpa occidentalis. The sequence continues at coordinate 1,392,111 of NW_023604295.1, forward strand.
GGGTGTGAACGGGGCTCCACTCACCGTTCTGAATTCGTGGGCATGCTGGGGTCGATGGAGACCATGGCGTCGTCGGTGGTCAGCAGGGAGATGGTCGTGTTCCTGAAAGACGGGGCAGGCGGTGCCGTGAGGCTCCGGGGCGGGGGCCGGGTGCTGGGCTTTGAGCCCCAGGGCCTGGACCAGGGGCCGCAACGGGGGGCTCGAGGGGCCCAGACCATTTGCCAGTCAAGCAAATGTAGACTCGCGGGAACGGGCGGAGGGAGATGGGGTCCGCCTGACCGCAAAGGGGAGCAGAGCAGCTGCCCTGGTGGGCTGCGGCGCGGGCCAGCCCCGCCGGGAGCCGGGAGCCGGGAGCCGGGAGCCGGAGCCGGGGCGCGGAGCTCTCCAAGCAAAAGCTCTAAGCGGAAGCTCAGTCTTCTCCGCCTCTCACCTCTGGGGCCTCTTTTCAGTGGTGTGACCTTGACCAACGTGTGACCTTGACTCTGTCACTTAAGCTCCAGGGGGTGACTCCAGGGGCACAGGGAGGAGCCCGCGCCTGCCCAGCGGGTGTTTCTGGGATGCTGGAGGGGGCTGCTGCGGGCTCTCCCGCCGGCATTTCAGGCAGTTCCGGCTCCTGGTCCCTCTTCACCCCTCCGGGGAGCCTCCCAAGGTCTCTCTGCTCCTCACGCGGGTGCGCGGCCGCCAGGGCCCCTCCTGGCGGCTCGGGCCAGGGTCACCCACTTGCTGCAAGAGCCCGAGCACCTGGGCAGATGCCGGGGGCTCCGGGGCGTCTGCCTTGGTCCCGTCAGCCTGTGATGCAGGTGTCTGGGCCCCCGACGGGAGGGCCCGTGCGGAGGCGTGGGCCGGGGACCAGAGTGGACGCCTCCGGGCCCTGCTCCAAAAGCAACTGCACAGATGCAGGGGAAGGACTGAGGGGCAGGCTCTGCCAAGCGCTGCCCAACGGCCTCGCGCCCAGGGGACGCCGGGTGGAGTCCGAGGGCCCTCATACCTCCCCTCTCAGGCCGAAGGCCCCACCCCACGCGCCACCTTCCTCTGAAAGATTCAACAGGCCGGCGTGCAGCCCGGCAGGGTCCTGGGAGTGGGGCCAGGGTGCTGGGAGTAGGGGCCGGGGGCCTCCTGGGAGCGGGGTGGGGGCCTCCTGGGAGCAGGGGCGTCCTGGGGGCGGGTCTGGGGCACACTGGGATTGGGGTCTGGGGGTGTCCTGGGAGCCGGTCCGGGATGCGCTGGGAGTGGGGGGTCCAGGGGCACACTGGGAGCGGGGCCTGAGGGTGTCCTGGGAGGGGGGCCTGGGAGCATCCTAGGAGCGGGTCCGGGGGTGCTGGGAGCAGGGGCCGGGGGCGTCCTTGGAGTGGGGTGGGGGGCGTCTTGGGAGCGGGAGCTGGGGGCGTCCTGGGAGCGGGGTGGGGGGCGTCCTGGGAGCGGGGGCCGGGGGCGTCCTGGGAGCGGGGGCCGGGGGTGTCTTGGGAGCGGGGGCTGGGGGCGTCTTGGGAGCGGGGTGGGGGGCGTCCTGGGAGCGGGGGCCGGGGGCATCCTGGGAGCGGGGTGGGGGGCGTCCCGGGGGTGGGTCCGGGGCGCCCGGAGCGGTGGCACTCACCGCGGCAGGCCGGTGGCGATGCAGAACAGGTCCATGATGTCGCTGGAGTTGCAGTACTTGCTGAAGACCACCTGCGGGGCAGAAGCCAGAGGCCTGAGCGGGCGACGTTTCCACGGCGACGTGGAGCCAGCGCTTCCACCGGTCCCGACCCGCTGCGGGTTATTTTTAAAAATGCCCTGACCGCGGACTCCGGCGCGTGAGCGGGCACCCCTTCATCTCGTGCCTCAGGCAAAAAGAGGCCTTCCGCTGGAAGGGGCGCGAGAAGCAAAGGGACCCCACGTGGGCGGCCGAGGACAGCCCTTGGCGGCAGGGGCGTGAGGGGTCCTTGCACCCCGCAGCCTGGCCAGGAAGTCTCCAGCCACGGCGCAGGGACAGCCTGGCAGACCGCCCGGTCCTGACCGAGCGGGTTGAGGTTTGGGGGCCGGGCTGTGTGCTGACTCACAGCGGGGTCACAGGGACAGTGCGGCGGGGGCCCCTATAAAAGCCAGTGGGCACCCTCCGGACAGGAGGCCCGCCTCTGCCTGGGGTCTTCCGCCCTGACCCCTGCCCGCCCTGAGGGGGCGCCCAGGCTGGACGGCCGGGCGACAGCCACGCCAAGGCTCCCCCTGTGTCTCGACAGATGCCTCCCGCCCCTGCCGGCTCCCGGGCCTCTGCTCAGGGCTTGAGCTGTGGGTGGGCGAGGCCGGCCAGGGAAGCCGTGTGTCCAGTGCCCACAGCACCGTCTGTCAGCGAGATTTTTCCCTTCCAACACTGGAAACAGCGCGCAGAGCAGGCCGACACCTCTCCCCGAGCCCGTCCTTTCTGCGACCAGCACCGGGTGCAGCCAGCCTGGCACGGAGGCTTCCTCTGGGGGTGGAGGTGCCAGGCCGGAGGCTGGCCGCCCTCTGCTTCCCGCAGCCCCGACCCTCTGGGCCGAGCTGGCCAGCGCCAGACGCCGACGCCGCTGGCCTCCCATCGCGCCTCTGTGCAGTGCGTCTGGCGTCTCCGGAGGGCTCCGGGCCCCAGCAGAAGGCGCGTGGGGAGGCGTTCGTGCCTCTGAACACTCCTGAGGAGGGCGGGTCTTGCAGAAGAGGCAGCGGCGGCTGCAGAGGGACCAGGTGCTCCTCCTGCAGGCCCTGGCACTCGGACGCTGCCTCCAGCTGGCTGGGGGATTCTGTCCCAAGCGGCGGGGCCTGAGCAGCTGCATTTTGCCCTCACCAGGCTCCTCAGATCAAGGGCAGTGTCCCCGTGGGGTGTGCCCACCAAGGGAGGGGGCCGCTGTGAACTCTGGGCACCAGGGCCCCGGCCCCACCTCCCCTGGGGTGGTCTGGAGGACGTTCTCCCCAGTGGCCTCTAGCCAGGCAGCGCCAGCCCCACGGCTTTCTGGGGCTCCTGGGAGGAGCCGCACAGCAGCAGCTCAGGAGGCCGGGGGCTGGCTGTGGGTCCTGCCTCTCCTGGGGCTCAGCAGCCAACGGGGCCGCCCCAGCGGGTGCCTGGGGTGCCGGGAGCAGGTCTCCTGGTGAGACCCCAGGACGCTGCCTCTCAGCACGTGTCTCAGCTTCTCTGGGCCCCGACTGCACCTTCTGTAAAAGCAGGTCTGGTGTCCACACCTGCCGGAGGCTCTGTGAGCAGCGGAGGCCAGGGCCCGCGCCCCAGGAGCGGGGGGCTCTGACGCCCCAGGCTCCCCCAGTCCTCCAGGGCTGAGTGGACCCAGAAACCTTGGCAACAGACACCTTAAGGGCCGCTGGCCGGGCACCCCGGGAGGCGCCGCCCCAGCAGGGCCAGCAGCGGGCACCGGGCCTGGCGCTGCAGCGCTGACGCGGGTCTGTCTGCGCGACTCCCGAGGAAACTGAGCTGCCCGGGGCTGCCCCGGCCGCCCACAAGTGCCTCTGCTGCTCCCCCAACCACCTCGTAGGGCCTTTCATAGACGGAAATGACTTAAAGAAAGCTGAATATTTCTGGTGGCAAATGATTTTGAAACGATGCTTTAAGAGCTCCGATGTCAGCGTCTGCTCGCCCCCCATCCAGCAGCTTTCAGGGGTTTCCTTCTTGGGCAGGGCGGTCAGCGCGCAGTCCTGAAGAACCTGTCCTCCTCCTTGGCCTGTTGGTCTGAAGGCCCAGAGTGACCACGGGCCTGGGGCTTACAAAGCCCCCCACCCGGCCCCAGGGCGCCGACCTGGCTCTCAGGCCCAGCCCTGCAGGTGGGGGCTCGGCAGGAATGATCCAAACCGAGGCGCACTCTGCCTGGGCCCCCGGCCTCGGGGAGCAGCTAACACTGGCTCCAGGGTGTGGTCCCCCCTTCCGAGAACCACTCTGGACACAGATTGAGGGGTTGAGAGCAAAAAGCTCCTCACCATGAGCCTAAGCCTTCCCCGCAGGCGACTGCACACGCCGGAGCGGAAGCCACGGACCGCCTGGGCTCTCGGGGACTCGGCCTCCTGGGCACGGACACCTGAGCTCAGCGCCTCCCCGCCCGCCGGGCCGGCCGCCTTCCCAGGGGTCCCTGCGTCCCCTCGCGCCTCTCACGCTGGACCTCGGCGCCCACGCGGGCTGCAATTTCAACACAAACCCTTGGGCGCACTTCCATCTCTCCTGGTGACCCCCGCGGTGACGTCCGCTTGTTGCGGGAGTCAGACGGACATCAGAGCCCTCCCCGCTCCCAAGACAGGCGGACGCGGAGCAGGCGGGTGGACGCCCGGAGGCCACTGGCCACGGAGGGGACAGCAGCAGCTCGGGGCGCGAGGGACTTTGCCGAGTGGCTGAGTCAGGCCCGGGGCACATTCTGCAGCCTCCGCTTGGATGACATCCCTGACGACACCCCCGCGAGGACAGGCCTGGAGCAGTGGACCGGAACCAGCGTGTGCTGGGGCGGGTGGGATGGGGGAAGGAGCCGGGACTGCGGCGGTGGGGGCCTCCCCAGGGCACACAGGGGCACCCCCAGCTCCCCAGAACGTGACTGCGTCTGGAGTGGGAGTGGGCCTCGAGAGGGAGACTGAATTGGAAGGGAGGTGGTTGCCCGAGACCTGCGGACGCCCTAACAAAGCACAAACCACAGCGGCCTCTCCTCTCGCAGCCCAGAGTCCGGCGGCGTCTGAGATGGAGGGGGTGGCCCACGATTCCCGGGGGGGGGGCATCGTCCCCCGTCCCTCTCCCCACGGGAGGCCGCCCTGGGCCGTGGTGCGAGCAGCTCCCTGCGCTCGCCGAGCCCTCTCCTCGCGTGGGCCTGAGGGCTCCGGGCACCCTCCTCCCGGTGGCTGCCTCGCGGGCACCGGGGTGCAGAGCGGACCGAGCTTTGGGGGGCAGCAGCAAGCGCGGGCCCACAGGGCATGGGCAGGGAAGGGCAGCGAGGGCGCAGGGGACGGCCGCCAGCCAGCTCAGCCGGCGCTGCGGAGGGGAGGAGCCAGCAGCTTCCATCTGCGGAGGGAGAAGTCCTCCTCCTCCTCCCTCCCTCCCGGTGGCTTGAAATTCCATTAGAAAAGTCGAGCTCGCTGCCCATGCCAGGAAAGAAACGTCTCAGGGTGGGGGACGCGGGCCCATCCAGCTCCCTGCCCTCCGCCACGGTGGCCGCAGCGGCCTTCCCGCCTGCTGGCCGTCCCCGGCAAGGGCTGCTGTGCTGGGCGGAGCCCCGGCCTGCCTCCTCGGTGGCCGCTGCAGGTGCCCCCGGGGCCGGGCTTCCTGCTCCACTGGACTCTGGTCGCGTGTGGCCATGGGTCCTGGGCCGGCTGACCGGCTTTGTGCTGCCCCCAGCTGCCCCACGGTGCCCGCAGCCACATGGCCTCACCACCACGCTGCCTGTGCAACCCTGCAGGACCCCCCGGGCCCCTGTTTTCAGCCTGACGCTGGGGCGCGGCAGTGGCTGGGAGTGACCAGCCCACTGCTCTCCTTCCGGAAGGTGCGCTGGCGTTCCTGGGCAGGCGGATGCTGGGGTGCCCAGGGGCCCCTCGGTGTTGGGCCTCACCGGCCCCGGGATGTCCTCTGAGGTGACCGGGCCCCAGCCCCATCTCAGCTGTCCCCTCCGGGAGCCGCCTGCGTCACGGCCAGAGTGAGGGTCTTAGGGGCTGGTCCGCACGTCTCCTGTCACCAGCCACGGCCACCGCGTGGCCCCGCCTCTGGGGAGCAGCCGGGGCAGCTGCCCCTGCCCACGTACACCCCGCAGCCGAGCGGGGTCTGGAGAAGGCAAGCGGGCGGCCTTGCTCCGGGTCCTTTTGAGGTTGTAAAAGATGAACACGATCCCTGAGGGCAGAAGCCGCGGGCCGACTGCTGGGCTTGCTGAGTGCCCCGCTAGCAAAGCAGATGAGCAGAGCCGACCTGTGGAGGGACAGACGCTCGGGGCGCGGGTCTGGTCCCCCAAACCTGCCGAGAGCGGTGGCAGGCAGACGGGTCAGGGTGGCCAAGCCGAGGGGAGTGGCTGTGATGACCCCCCATGCGATCCCGTGGGGGGCTCTGGCTCTGCTTCCCTGGACTGAACCCCCCACCTGAACCCCCCACCTGGGCTGAGTACCCCTGTGACTGCACTTGGGGGGCAGGGGCCTGTGGGGGAGGCATGCACCGCAGCGGCTCCCTGGGGTGGCCTCGAGGGACCACCAGCCTCTCACTCTGCAAGCAGCTGTGAAATCGCTGCTGGGCGCTGGGGGTCACCCACCCACCCCAGTGAAGGGGACCACCCAGGAGCCGGGGAGCTGGAGGGCGTGTAGGCCGCTGTCGGGGCGCCTCTGCTCCCAGCTCACTGCCGGGTCCTCCCCACTCTGTGCCTCCACAGCAGGCCCCGCGGGGCTCTCCCCAGCAGTCGGAGGCGGACGAGGACACGCGTGGTCCTTTCCCGGCTGGGGAGCGGGGGAGCTGGGCCGGCCCGGGAAGGAGAGTCGCGCGGTTTCTCGAGGCTGGACTGGCCTTTCGTGCCAAGGAGCACATCTGGCCACGAGCCCTGTGCCAGGAGCCACCCAGGACATCTGGGGCCACGAGCCCCCTGGAACACAGGCCGAGGTCTCGGGGGCTCCCCGACGCGACCGGCCCCCCGGCTGCCTTGAATTCACGACGTGGATACACGAAAGCCGAGCAGACCAGTGCCGCCGGCGGGCCTCGTGCGGCTCCCACAGGCCAGCCCGTCAGCAGGACCCTGGCGCGGGAGTTAGGCCGCAGCCAGGCGGATCCCGCAGCACGGCCAGGCCGGGCCCCGGCACAGCGGCCACGCGCCCGGCGCCGGCTCCGCTCCCAGGCCCCGCCCGGACCCGCTGCTGGCAAATGAGCCGAGCGCGGATGCACTGAGGCGCCTCAGCCTCCCCAGCAGCCCCCGGCCCGGCCCGCGCCCGCGGCCACACCCCGAAGCAGCCCCGGAGGGGCAGGGCTCCCGCACACGCACCCAGAGCACCGGCCTCCCCCGCAAACCCGCAATCAGGGCACAAATGCCTGCGGCTGAGGAGTGACCAGGTAGACGCAGGGAGGGACGCGTCTGTCCCCCCAGGGAGGCACTCGGCTCTCAGAGGAGGGCTCCCCACCCTGCACGGGGTGACCCCGAGGCCCCTGTGCTGAACTCGCCCTCGCCAGAGCACAGGCCCTGTGCCTGCAGGAGGCCCCACCCACAGGCGAGGAGCAGGGGGGTTTCTTACAGGGGGAGGGGGAGACCCAGCTGGGAAGGCGGGGGCCCTGGGGAGGGGTGGCGGGCTGCACCCACGCAGGCGTGGCAAAGACGGCAAGTTTCACGCGGTTTGCATTTTACGACGATTTCTAAATATCCTGCAGCCTGGGGAGAAGGCACCGAGCGCGTCAGGACCAGCCACCCTCACGCAGGGGCTGAAGTCACAGCCGCCCCCCGGCCCCGCCACGGCCTCCGGGCCCCCGGTGCCTGCTCTGACCCGGCCACGCCACCGCCCGGGCGCCAGCTCCCCGGGCCCGCGAGAGACCCCGACCTGGAGGGCGCCTGCCGGGCTGCTCGCCGGGGCCGCCCTAGCTCAGGGCGTCACCTCAGCACCGCTGCCCAGCGACCCAGGCTGGCAGCCCCGGCGCTCGCCTCCGCCCTCGCGGGGAGACGGGCAGCTCCCGGGAAGGAGCCGGGACCCCGCCGGCCCCGCGCCTCACCTCTCTGGAAAGACGGGGCGGATGGTTCTCGTCTGGATGGGCAGCCGGGCCCCGCGTGCCTGTCTGCCTGGCGTGCGTGTGCATGCGTGTGCGAGCACACACGTGTGTGCGTGTGCGTGCCTGCTGCAGTGGGACGGTGCCGTGGGCTTCTTCCTCTGGGGAGGCGGCGAGCCCCTGTGCGGCACTGGGCCGGTCCCGGGAGTCAGGCACCGGTGGGTCCCGCGGGGTGACGCGGGGCGCTGGCCACCCGCCCTGCCTGGAGGGTGCTCCCCGCCCGCACCTGCTTCGGGGCTCGGGGCTCGCCTCCTGGGACCGGCTGGGCTGGGGCGCCCCCCACCCACGGCTTCCCCCGGCACCCAGCGACCAGAACCCCAGAACCGCAGCAGCGTCTCTGGCCTGGCTGGGGTCTCACCAGCCTCCCCAGCGCCTTGAGAGGAGCAAGGAGAGACATGGGGCGCCGGGGGGGCTCCCTGGATGACCAGACGGGGCTGGAGAGCTGTTTGTTCACTGGGGCTCTTCCCCGGGCCTCGCGGGGACCCACAGGGAGGGACTCCCTCCCCCCAGCCAGGGTCTCATTGTCCCTCTCTGCCCATCAGAGCCGCGGGGCCGGGCACCCCGCACCAGGGGGCGCCCCCCCAAGGGGTCTGCTAGGCCTCGCCCGGAGGCTAGCGGGGTGCAGGGGACCAGCGGCCTTCCCGCGGCAGAGGCCGGCAGGGGCAGGTGGACGGTCCAGGGGCGCCGCCTCTCCGGCCCCACGTCAGAGCCGGCCTTGGGGCGCCGCGCCGGAGGCAGCCCCGCCCCCGCCCCCGCGCCGCGGACCCCGGGCACCCCCAGGCCGGGCGGCGCGCAGGCTCCGCGGGGGTCGCGCGTCCCGGAAACGCAGCGCCCCGGCCTCTGCGGCGGGCGGCACCTGCGGGGGGGCGCGGGGCGGGGCGGGGGGGGCGCGGGGCGCGGGGGGGGCGCTACCTTCTGGATGCGGCCGTCCACGTCCAGGTAGATGGCCTTGGGCCGGTAGCTGGAGGAGCCGGTCCCCATCCTGCGGCCGCGCGGACTTTGCCGACTTTGGCGACGCCAGCCGCGGGGGGCGGGCAGCGCGCGGAGGACGGGGCGCCGGCGGCCAACCGGGGCGCAGCCAGCCGGGCGCCCGCCCGCGCCCCGCCCCGCGCCCCGCCCGCGCCGGCGCCCCGCCCCCCGCTTCCTCTCCCGCCCCGCGCCCCGCGCCCTCCCCGCCCGCGAGCAGGCGCAGCCCCCGCTGCCCCCCGCTGTCCCCCGCTGTCGTCCCGCGGCCCCGGCGCGGCTCAGGGCGGGCGGGCGGCGGCCCGTGTCCAGCTGCCTTCGGCGCGCGCCCCTGGCCCCCCGCTGGCCCCTGCGCAGCGCCCCGGGCCGGGCGTCAGCCACCAGGCTGGGGGGCGCCCGGGCCCAGCCCACCCAGAGCACCCCCGGCCCGCCTGGCTCCTGGGTCCCCGTCCTCCTGCGTCTCAGCGGGAGCCGGCTCTCCCCCCACGCCCTCCCCAGGCCTGTGCCCCGGGCGGCCTTTGCCCGCTGACCGGCGCAGAGAAGGCAGCTTTGCCCCGGCCTTGCCACCCCGTGAGGACGCCCCGCGGGACCAGTGCCCCTCACAGGGTAACTGCTGGGGCGCGGACAGCCAGTGACCTGCCGGTGCAGGCAGCCTCGGCCGTACTCCCCGGCCGCCCGTCCTCCCGTCCTCCCCGGCCCCCGTCCTCCCCGGCCCCCGTCCTCCCCGGCCTCCCCGGCCCCCGTCCGTCCTCCCCGGCCCCCGTCCTCCCCGGCCGCCCGCCTCCTCCCGGCCCCCCGTCCTCCCCGGCCCCCGTCCTCCCCGGCCCCCGTCCTCCCCGGCCCCCGTCCTCCCCGGCGTCCTCCCCGGCCCCCGTCCTCCCCGCCCCCGTCCTCCCCGGCCGCCGCCCCCGTCCTCCCCGGCCGGCTCCTCCCCGTCCTCCCCGGCGTCCCCGTGGGAGCGGTGGGGGAGGGCCCGGCCGGCGAGCGCCTCTCAGCCTGTTGCTTTTGGACGCGAGCGTGGAAACCAGCAGGAAAAAGCTCTTCTTGTTTCCTGCTAAGCGAATTCCAAGCCGCCGCTCGCATCTGCTGAGTGTCTGGGGTTTTCTCTGGAGAGGGGCTGCGCCAGCCCGCTGCCCCCTGCAGTGCTGGCGGCGGGCGAGGCTGCGGCCACGCCATCGGGCCTCCACCTGCGGCCTCCAGGCTCATCCCGGCGGTGCAGGCCCCTCGGCTGTCCAGCAGGTGTCCCTTCATGTCCCCGCCCCTCCCGGGGAGCGGCTCCGCTCGAGCCTGCAGCACCAGGAGGGGCCCTGTGTCATGTGCCAGTCTGGGCACTTGAGATGCCCTACGGCGGGGCACTGAGGGGGCCACTGGAGGCCTCGGAGACAGGAGCCACCCCGTGGTGGTGGTGACAGTCGTGAGTCATGCCCCTCCCAGAGTGGGCGCCAGCGTTACTGTGAATCTGGCTTTGCGGTGGACGTCCCGATGCCCTTCGGGCTGGCCGCTGACGGGGTGCAGGCGGCCGTGCTGGCCCTTATCTGTTGTCCAAGCCTGTGTCATCCGGCCCAGCCCCCCGGGCCCTCCCCAGCGCCGTGTGGCCGGGTGCTCGCAGGGCGCGGTTCTGTGGCCGCGAGCTTGACCACGTGGGAGGCCCGCCTGCCACCGCCTGGCTGGCGCTGAATTAGGAATCACGAGCGCGGCTGTGAGCGTGTGCCGGGTGGTCTGCAGGGCAGAGCCCCCCCCGCAGCCCAGCCCCCGCCGCAGCCCAGCCCCAGCGCCGGGAGCCCTCTGGTGCCTGCTCTGTCTCAGCCTGACCGGTCGTCTCCCCAGAGTGCGGGCCCAGGGCCCTCAGAGAGACCAGCTCACAGCAGTCAGCCCTCATTTCAGCGGGCCACGGACAGGCGGGAGGCTCGCGCACGGCACACGCGTGTCGGGTGAGCAGGGCAGAGGGGAAAGGCCTCCGGGGCTGGGCTGGGGGACCCTGTGGACCTAGTAGCCGATGTCCCCGGGGAAAAGCCTCCCAGACCCCCCTGTGGGGGGTCCTGCCCGTGTCTCGGGGGAGGACGCAGATGAGCAAGCAACTGCCTCCCTCTGGGGGTCCCCCTAGACTGCGGCTCCCCTCACTGTTCTGGACTCCCTCCTGCACTGGGGTCAAGGGGGCACCAAAGGGGAATTTCGGGTTAAGGCATCAAACGGTGCAGAACTCAGGGGCCAAGATGGGGTGCTGGGCCCTGCCCCTGCCAGCTCTAAGGGGCAAGCGTGGAGAGGCGGGGGGCCAGTCTGCGTCCCCCGCACAGGGGCGCCCCCACCGGGTACAGCCTGGGAAGGGGGCTCAGAGCAGGGGGAGCGATGAGACGGGCACCCAGCGGGGGGACTGTACTAGGGGCCAGGCCGGGCAAGCGGCTTCTGAAGCCACCTCGCTCTTGGGTTAGTCACTGCTTTGTCAAGGACGAGAAGGCGGGGTGCCAGCTGCGTGCAGTGCCGGAGAGGCCTCGTCCAGGGGACTGGACCGGGCTTGGCCTGCAAGCCTGGGACAGGATCGGATGGGTCAGGGCCTTGCGCCCCCGCGCCCCACTTGTTGGCAGGTACCCGCGCTGGAGACCCAGCGGAGGGTGTGTCCTGGGGGAGGGCCCTGGCGTTTCCCCAAATGCTTGTGACCTAGCGATGCTATTTTGGCCATAAAATCCGGAGAGGCAGCTGCGTCGAGGTGATCTAAATGGTCAGGAGGCTGCACCCCCTCACTTGGGGGGCCACAGAGACCGCCTCAGCCCACACCACTCCCCCGACTCGAGTGTCAGCCCTCGGGTGGCCGCGTCTGTGCGGGGCAGGCGCTGGCAGGGGCGCTATCTGTGGTCCCGGGCTGGACCCCACTGACCTCGCCTCTCTCATCCTTGCCTCATCCTCCGTGGGGGCTCCCATCACCTCCCGGCGCGGTGCACCTGACACCCCGTCTGCCCCGTCACCACCCCCACCAGGCACTTTGCCGCCACATCCAAGACTTGCCTTCATCTCACCCAGAAGCTCGTCCCTCTCCTCCTGCCACCCCCTCCCGGGACCCCCCCCAGGTCTCTGGAGTGGGCAGGGAACGCCTCCCTGACCCCCACGGCCCCAGAACATCTCTGAGACCCCCCACTGTGTGGCCCTGGACAACTTCCATGTCCCCCGAACCTCGGAATCCTCCTCCATCAGTGGAGGTGGCCCCGGCCGGGAGCGCCTCTCAGGGCCAGCGGGGAGCCAGGGCCTGCACGGGACTAGCTCCTCCCGATCCCCTTAGGGAGAGCAGCGGGCTCTGCACCCCGCGACCGTCACGGTCTCCCGCGGGTCGTGTCCTCGTGAGGGCAAGGCTGAGCCTGGGTGCCCCGCTGGGGCCTGGCCCTGCACCGGAGCTGAGGGCGCCCCTGTCCCCGAGGTGACTGCTGCGTGCACGTCACAGCAGCCCCCCGCACCGGGCCGTGGCCTGCGCCGCCAAGGGCCCGCTCCTGCCCGCCGCTGCCCGGCCTCCCTGAGCATCCAGGTGGAAGGGTCACCCGTGCGGACCCCACGGGCCGCGTTCCCTGCCCGGCGTCGCGAGGACGACCGTGTTCTCTGGCCACGGGGCTGAAGCCCTGACCCCAGCCTCGGCCGAGACGCAAGCGCGGAGGCCCCTCGGCAGCAGGCCCCGGCAGCGAGGACCGGACGGGGGCCGCCCCAAGCTGGGACCCGCCTGACCCGGAGCAGGGCCACACCGGCTCTCAACACCTCCCCGCGCAGGCTTGCCCCCAGCCGCTGCCCCCCAGCTGTTGCACGGAGCAGGGCTGACCGCAGCCGCGGTCACTCTCCTGGACCACACTGACCTGCAGGTCACTCAGGCCGGCTCACCCGCTGGGAGCCGCGAGCGCTGGTGCTCAAGGAGCTGCCGTCGTGGTGAGGACAAGGATGACGTCACGGGCCTGGGGGTCGCAGTGTGTCCCTGGGTGCCGGGGCTGGGGTGTTTGAATACAGATGCCCGTCCCCAGCTTCTTTCCACCTGGGCCTCGGGGGCCGGGGATGGGCCAGCCCGATGGCCTCCGCATCTGTTCTCAGCGCCCCGTGTCCAGAGGCTCCCCAGGTGGCCCAGCGCGGCTGCTGCGGTCAGTCGGTAGGGGGAGGGTGAGCCCAGGACCCAGGTGGCCGTTGGCGCAGGCGGTGGGTGCTGAGCCTGCGCCGGGGGTGGGGCCGGCTGCCCAAGGACGGGCTTGTCCCCAGAAATAGGACGTGAGCGCCTAATTCACATGCAGACCTCGATTGCTCTGGGCGCGCATCCCCAGGTCCCGGCATTCCGGCCTAATTGCCAGCCTCTTCCAGAGGAGAACTGTGCCCGGTTGCTGGGTGACTCCCACCGGGCCTTGGAACGTTTTAAAAATCTGTGGAATGAAGGCTCTGAGGGCCAGAGGGCGTCCATGTTGTAGTGGAAAAGGCTCTTTCCATACACTCAGAGTTCTCTGCGGCCTTGCTCCCCGCAGTTGTGACTGATTTCCTGGGCACTCGGCTGTCTGTGCATGTTGTGAAATGTCCTGGGGGCCCGCCCAGCCCCAGTCCAGCAGCCGAGAGGGCAAAGGCCTCTCCCTAGACTTCAGCGTGAACAGGCGCCCCCTGAAGCCCGGGTGGGAGTCTGCTGCTGCGGCTCACCGGCCTCTCGCCCCCACGGATGGCCTGGCAGCCAGATGGAGAAGAGTTGACGATCCCAGAGCATCCTCAGGAAGGGAGAGGCAGACCCGCACTGTCCTCAGCACAGCCTCGGTCGGGACAGCTGAGAGCCGGGAGCCCCTCCGGCCAAGAATAATCCCCATCTCAAGGCCAGTGACTCGCTGCTCCTCCCTGTGTAAGCGGAGAGCGAGCTGGTGTTGGGGGGTCGGCGCTCACAGGCTGAAACGGCTGGACGGCTTCCCGGGCCTGAGCCCGCCCCTCGACCGGCCAGCAAACTGCCGATCGCGGAGACTGTCCTTCCGCCTAACGTGCCCAGGCCAGCCGGTGTCGCCTCCCCCGACGCCGACGGAGCCCCTCTCCCTCCCGAGGGTCCCAAGCCCCAGGGGGTTGCGAGGGCCACAGGGAGAGGCCCGGAGCCCTCCCAGTGGGGAGCAGCCAGGGCTCCCGTCAGCGCACCTCCTCTTGTGCCTCCCACGAAAGCCACCACCCCCGCGCCTCCCGGCCCGCGCGAGGACCACATCCCGCGGGCTGCAGGCGCCGGAGAAGAGGCATCTTCACCGTAGGAAAATCTTACTGTTTTTCCTTCCTCGGCGCTTGAGCTGTCACTGATGTGTGGGTCGAGCAGCTGTGTGATGTGGGGGGAGCAGGCGCCTCGGGCTGCCTCCCTGGATGTGACACCAGCAGCCGCCCCGGCCGTGTCCTGGACGCCGAGGACAGCTCTGACCGAATGCGGCCTCCGGGGTCCCCCTACTTTCTCCTCGGACTTACTTCCTGGGATGCCGCCTGGCCCGCCGCCCAGGGCGAGCTGGGGAGTCCAGTCCCAGACGGACCCCTGGCCACCGCCCTTCTCTAGAAGCGGCTGGAGGCTTCCAAAGATCTGCCAGAAGTTAGGTGAGGTGGGGTGGAGGGAATCCAAAGGGTTCTGCAGAGGTTGGAAACACGGCCACACACACGGAGAGGCCGGCTGTCGGGGCGAGGGCCGGGGCCTACCAGCGCTTCCCTCTCCGGGCGCGGCCCAAAGTCAAACCGCCACCACGCTAGGTGAAGCCCTGGACCCACGGGGCGCCGGACCCTGCTCAGACGTGGGGACAAAGATGCGGCGCAGGGTCCTGCTCCGGCGAGCTCGCGCAGCCAGAGGAGAGCAGGCGCCCCTCCCCCGTGGGCACCGTGTGCCAGCGCCGGCTCCAGGAGGCCTGTGGAAGCATGTCCGGTAAATGGGACAGGCACTTGCCCTATTTAAACAGGACGGGGGCTTGTATTCCGCTCGAGAAACAGATGACGAACACCCGCCAGGGGCCTGCATCCTGACGGGGAGACAGACGATGAGCAAGCGGCAGGCGCGCGGCGTCAGGGCGGAGGGAAGCCCGACCACGGGGAGAGCAAAGCTGGAAAGGACAGAGGACCCCTGGGCTGCCGTCGTGGATGCGGTGGTCAGGGAGGCGCCCCGGAGAGGGAACATCTGAACAGAGACGTGCATCAAGTGGAGGGGAAGCTCCGGAGCGGATGTGTTAGCACACAGCAGAGGGGTGCCCAGGAGCCCCGAACTATTAAGGGGCGCAAGCCCTAAAGGAGGTCCAGCCATCCACGGCACGAAGGCGAAGAAAGCAGACTCCGCGTGCAGGGCTTTCCCAGGGCTGGCGTGCGCGCCGCGGGGGAGGGGGTGGCTCCTGAGGCCGCCCGCCCCGCCCCGCGGCGCAGAGGCAGCTCGCAGGCTGCCGCACGGGGGCCCTGAGGCCTGGCACCTGCCACAGGCCGCGCTGCCTTTGGCAGTGAGTCCCAAGGAGGAGGCTAAGCAGGTCCCCCCCGTGCTGGGACAGAAGGAGACAGAGAAAGTTCACCCTCAGAGCACAAGCCAAGCTAAGGGCTGCCCTCGTCTCTGCCAAGGGCATCCTCCCCAGGGTCTCCCCCACGAGTCCCCCAAGCTCCCTCCCAGCAGCGCCAGGCCCAGGTCAGCCGGGGAGCAGGAGTGTGGCCGCCTGCCTTCTGCGGACAGGCCAGCCCGCCCTCCAGCTCCGCCCCGGCGGCCAGCAGCTCCCCTGCTCGGGAAGCGGGTTCAGGGCGCACCGGGGCTGGGAACCCGGGGGCGGGTAGCGGCGCCCTCGCGGAGGTGAGCCTGGAACAGGGGGTGGTGGCGGGCAGGGGCCGCTGGGGCCCAGCCTGGGCGGCTTCACAGGACAGGGGCTTGCTCTAGTGTGACGTGAGCCGCTGAGGATGGAGGCTGGGGTGACCCGAGCCCATCTGGGGCCAATGCGGGGAGCCCAGGCCGGCAGGTGCAGTGGCTGCCCGGCGGGCTCTCGAGTGCTGGGCATTGTGGGGCGGCAGCAGCCTCCGGGCAGGGCGGCTCTGCTCAGGGAGGTTTTCTGCCTGGAAGCTGGGCTCGGGGGCCAGTGGGGGGCCCAGCTGGGCGTCCGTGCAGCCACACGCCCGAGGCCCACACGCCCAGGCCCCTTCCTCGCCTGCCTCCGTCCTGCTGAGGATGGAGCTGAGCCGTGGGGACCCGGAGGCGCGGCCCCTCTGGAGCGGCTCCAGGCTGCCGAGCGGCCCCTTTGGAGCACGCGGAGTGGGGAAGACGATGTCTTCCTGTGCCCTGGGCCACTGCCGGGAGGGCCCACAGCTCAGAGGGTGACCTGAGACTGGGCGCTGCCCGCCCTGCTGCCCGCAGGCCGGGTGACCTGCTGCCCTTCAGCCAAGGCACTGCTGGGGGCGTCCTGCCCCCGGCCAGCCCCGCACAGCGGCCACGGCCATCCCTCCTGCCCCCCTGCCCAGGGCAGCGCGTCCCTGCTGGGTCATGGCCAGCATCGCAGAGGCCCAAGTTGGTGTCACTGCCTCACTGGGACTCAAGGCCAGCGCAGGGAGACCCCTCGGCCGGGGGCGTCTGACGCCACAGGCCTCTCCTCTCCGACGCGCCCGGTCAGAGTGTCCGTGTTCGGGTGAGGTAAGAGGCGGGTCCCCCAGCCTTTCCTTCCTACAGCAGGGCCTGCACCCCGCGCCTGGGTGGGCAAGAGGACGCCGCTTTCCGGTGAGGGCCTCGGCTCCGCTCAGAAGGTGGTTGGCGGCTCCCTGACCTGGGGCTGGTTGGCGGCTCCCAGACCTGCGTCCTGCCGGCCTGGGGCCCAAGGAGTCGGGCACTTCCTAGGCCAGGGGTGAGGCTCGGGCCCAGGGCCAGCTGGGCAGGCGGGGCGGACAGCGAGTCCAGCGAGGCTTCGCCATCATGTCTATGAGTCACGAGCTTAATGGCGCATTTATTTGTTAAATGAGTTTTTGTTCAGAGCTTCCCACAGGCACAGGCCAGTGCCAGGCTGGCTGGGAGTGCCCTCAGCGCCCGCATGGCGCCCCTGCTTGCGGGTGTTCTTGGCTGGGCTGCTCCAGCCTGGGCCGCGCACGGCCGAGCTCCCGCCGCCCCGACCCTCTGGGCTCCACAGGCTCAGGTTCTGGGGCTTCCACGCCCTTGGCTGTGTGGGGGCTGATGACCTTCCCAGGTCAGGCTGGGTGTGTGGGGGCTCACGTCGCCTCCAGGGCCCCTCTGGGCTGGCCTGGCCTCCTGCTGAGCTGCCCCTGCCCATACTGGCCGTCTTGGGGGACGCTGCTGCCAGCCCGCTCTTCTGTGGGGTGCAGGCCCCCGGAGGGCTGAATCTGTGGGGAGCCTCTGGCCCCTCGCGCCAGCTTGCTCAGCCCTCGCCCCTCATGGGGTGTGCTCGGGCCTGTGTCCGGCTTGGGCTATAACCCAATGACACTCACAGGCCTGGATGCTCGGCTGGCGCTGGCCTCGGGCACCTCTGTGCTCTCCCGCGCCCCACCTGCCCGTCCCGCTGCTTTTTCTCTTTCCTTCCTGCCAAGTCCGAGCTCTCCCCGGCACAGGCGCGCAGGTTCGCCCCAGCCTGTCCTGCCCGTCTGGAGAGCCTGGCCCCCGAGGGCAAGAGCCCTTGTCCAGCTGGGGTGCCAGCTGCGGGCCTTTGCTCTGGACCCCAGGCCCGGAAGTTGTGTGTGTAAGGTGGGGCGACCTGCACCCCCGGGGCCCCCGCCCCCGCCCCAGCTGCTAGTTTTACCCGCCCCGCTCACTCCCCGACTTTGAAAAAGAAAGTGGTGGGTGAAATGCATGAACCCGAGAGGCAGAGGCCTCCGCAGAGTGCGCAGGCTTCCCTGGAAGGCTCCGCAGCCGCGTCAGGGTGTTTGCGGAGCAGCACGCGAGCCGCCCGCAGCCTGTCGCGCCAGCGCGCTCGGAGCAGGAGAGCTGTCGGCTCAGCGGGGGAGCCCGGGCTGCGGGGCCCCGGCCAGCGCCAGGCCTCCCACGCCCGGGCCGCTGCTCCGAGGCGTGAATCACCATGGCGGCTGCGCGCTGCCCACGAGGGGGCACGGACCTGCTTTTCAAATGAACAAAACGCGAACCAGAGAACACCCCCAGGTGACAGCACCCCCAGGTGAGCGCACCCCAGGTGGCCGCACCCCAAGGTGGCCGCACCCCAGGTGGCCGCACCCCAAGGTGGCCACAGCCCACGCGCGCTTCTCTGGGGAAGAGGGTAAACTGCGGTGACCTGCGGCCTCCCCGCCGGCCCTCCCCGCCGTGCGGTGCTGTGAGGTGACCCCGGCCCCCCAGCTCGGAGAGGGGATGGTGACCCTGTAAGAGGCGCGGCTTCCTGGCGCCGGGCAGTGCCCCTGGGCCTCGCCCCACCTTCCGAGGAGAGGGGAGGAGAGGCGCCAGGCAGGAGGGCGAGTTGGGGGTGGGCGCCCCGAGCCGCCGGCACTGAAGGGCGGGAGGACGGGTCCTGCACGATGGCTTTGTGGACAGACGGACGGCGCGCGGGCAGGAGGCGGGGCGCCTGGGCGAGGGCACGGGGATGGGTGGACGGGTGACGGGCGGCTCGGTGGTGACGGCGGATGGTGGGCAGGGCTGGCAGGACCTTGGGCGCCGGCGCACAGGCACACGGTGTGACGCAGAGTGATCACGACGTGGGGTCCGGGCAGGCTCCCCCGGGCAGACCCGCACTCACCGGCAGGCGCTGCTGGCTGAGCTCAGCTGGGGCGGGGGCAGCGGTGTCTGCCCCACGTGACTGGCCGGCCTTGAGCAGGGGGCAGAGCCAGCAGCAGAGGGCAGCTCCGGGAGCGACGGCCGGTGCGGCCCTCAGGTCCACCCGCCCGGCCTCTCCACCTTGGGGCTGACCCCGGGTCAGACCTGCCGGCTGCTCCCCTCCGGCTTTCGGTGGGTTCCCGGGGGCGGGGGGGGGAGCCGGGCAGACCGGGAGGGTGAGGGGCGGGCGGCCCGGCCGCAGACCCTTGCGCCCCCGGCGGGCTCCGCACTGGGCCTCCGCCTGGGGCCCTGGCCAGGCCGGTCCTCCGCGCCCGGTGGAAGCGGCGCCTCCTTGGCAGCTCCGGGCCCCGCCCACGCCCTGCTGCTCAGAACCGTCCCTGACTCCAGACGCGCCTCCTGGGAGCCTGGCTAATTAAGCAGTTGGGCAAAGAGTGACCCAGAAAACAGATCTTCCAGCTAGGAGCCCCGGGATCTGAGGGGCTCTGGGGAGACCTCCTTGCCCAGGAAAATGGGGCACGGAGCACATGGGGGGACCGCGTGAGGGTGCCACCGGCAGGCGGGGAGGGGCGAGTGGGCGCCGGGGGGAGGCAGGCGGCCGGGGCTCGCGGGTCCTCCCCACGGGGCGCTGGCTGCGCCGAAGGAGGCCGGGTCTCGGGACGTGTCGCCGGAGCTGGGGCCGGGGGGCTCACAGCAGAGACGGGCGCCCCGTCTGGGGCAGCGGCCTGAGGGGCCCGCGGGAGGGTCTCGGGAGGCCCAGGTGCGCGCGAGGGCCGGGGGCTCCTTGGCCTGACGCGAGGACACGAGCTCCCTCCCGGGACCCACCCTGAGCTCCCATCTAGACCTCGCCCCCCAGGACCCCCATCCTCACGGCACCTCGTGGGGGGCGCCAGGAGGGAACAGCGGGGGCGGGTGAGAGGGTCTGGTGCTCCCAGGCGCCAGGGAGCCCCACCTTCTTCTTTGCGCTCTCCTCGTGGCTGCATGGAAGCCAGGTTTTCTGTTCCACAGAGAAATGGGGGTGACGCTCGCCTGTCACTGTGGGGAAGACCGGGGGGCCCTTGCGCTCGGGCAATGTGGCGGCTCATCTGAGCAGAGGGGCCGGGAGGGGCGGGCACACCGGAGCCAGGGCGCCGGGAGGCGGCCAGCGGGCAGGGCAGCCGTCCTGGAGTCACGACGCTGGCGGGCTCCTCCTGGCTCTGGCTTGACTCTGCTGCCCAGCGGCCCCTTGGGGCCTTTCTTTTTTTTTTTTTTTTTTTTTTTTTTTTATTATTTATTTGTTTGTTTGTTTTTTGTTTATACAAGCACTGGGCACAGTCAGAAGCGCGGGAGGGTGAGAGAATTCACCAGAGCCAGAGCGGGGAGCAGAGCAGGCAGAAGGACCGAGGTACACTGCTGAGGGGAGCAGCGGGCGGCAGGAGAGGTCTGCGCGCCATGTGGGACCCTCCTCAGGTGGCCGGGGAGCAGCTGGGGATCGAACCGGCGCCGCAGAGGTCGCCGGCAGCTTCGCAACCCAGCGCTCAACCACTGCGCCACCGGGGAGGCCCCCCTTGGGGGCCTTTCTGCAGCACCAGGCACCAAGGCTGTGTCGGAGCCTCCTCCCCAGGCTGAGGGGCTCGCTGGGCTGGGCGCCGTGACCGCTGCCCGCCTGCCACATGGCCCCGGTGCAGCGGGGAGCACCCTGGGAGCGCGCAGGGGCGGGGGGTGCCCAGCTGTCAGCTCCAGAGTGTCACGGCCGCCGGGAGGCCCGGTGCAGCGGGGCCTGGCCCCACTCGACAGGCGCAGCCGGAAGCACAGCCGCCCCTGTGCGGGGAAGGGGCGAGGCTGCGCTGCTTGGCGGGGCAGTTGGCTGCTCCAGGGCCCAAGGCTGGGCCTGTTGGGAGCTGGCGCGTTACGAGGGGCCTCCAGGGGTTGGGCCATGGGGGGGTCTCGTCAGGGTGGTCAGGTGTGAGGACCAGCTAGTTTCTGGTCCACTCCCGCTTGTCCCCTGCTCTGGGGTCTGAGGCACCAGGACCCTCGGGGCTGGAGGAGGCCGTGGCACAGCCCTGGCGTGTACAGAGCGACCCTCCCCGCCCGGAGGCCCCGACTCCGGGCCCAGGTCCCGACCTTGTCTGTCTGGGGGTGCTGGTCCAGCCGGTCTGGCGGGCCCCACGGTGCAGCCGTGCTGGTGGCAGGCCCTTCCCTAGCTCCTGCCCCTCCCAGCTTGCCCCAGCCCGGTGCAAGGACGTTTCTGCGCCTCAAATATTGATAATTCCGGCACTGACGGCCGTGTCCCCTGCTGGGCACCCAGAGACAGTCACTGTCCACCCAGCCTGCGGCTCTGGGAGCGAGGGCAGAGGTGCGGGAGCTGTCCCTTCTCGCCAGTGCCAGGGTGACCCTGCTGCGCATCCTCTCCCCAGGAGTCAGGGTGGCTCCGCCGCCTGGGAAGGGGGCACAGTGGGGAGCCCCTTCACCCGCCTGTTGGCACTACACACAGGGCAGGCGGGTGAAAGGACCCGCTGTCGTGAAGGCCAAAGCTGACCCCTGGTGTGTCTCCCAGACAGGGGCCACCGAGTGGGGCCTGCTGGACACAGCCCGGGCCAGCAGCCCCTGGCCCAGCTGCACTGCAGGGGCCGAGGCCGAGGCCGAGGCTCCATCCTGCTGTGGGGTCGTGCGAGCGCATCCCTGTGAGAACAAGCGACCACGCCGCAGTCCCCACCGCGCCCTAGTGCTCAGACATTCTGCCCTAGAAGTGCTGAAAGGAGCCTGGGGCCAGGCTATGTGACACGCCTCACGTTAAACTCGAAGGACTGGGGTGCGGGAGAGCAGGCTGTGACACAGGTGTCCCCGGGCCAGCCAGGAGCCACACCACCCGTCGCGGGCCGCAGAGGGCTCCTTGTACAGGGCGTGGATTTCGCTTCAGGAAGACGATGCAAACGAAGCCGAGTGCGGGGCTGGGTGGCCCCTTGGGGGGGGCTGGGACGTGGGGCAGGTCTGTGGCCCTGGCCAGCCTCTGGCATCCGTGGGGCAGGGCTGGGGGCCTGAAGCCGGCCCCCACCCCGCCCACCTTCTGCCTTGGAAGAGGGGACCCACCTGAGCTGGCCCTGGGCCAGCTCGACTCCCCGGTGTCTGGGAGGCCGGGCTCGCCCAGCACTGGCCGCTGGAGGAGCAGGAGGCAAGACCAGGTGGGCGCTGCCAGACGCCGCCTGCACTTCCCAGCCTGGTGGGCCAGGTGCCCGAGTCGGGGCGCCAATGCGCCTGGGAGCATGAGCTGCCGCCGCAGCCCCTCACACTGAAGTCACCGGGGCAGACGAAGACGGAGGTCACCCCAGAGCAGGCCGGCCTGACCCTTGGACGGAGCCAAAGCACCCCATTCCGGGAGCCAACAGAACAAGGAAGTCCTGTCGGAAAGGGCTGAGGTGGACGGCTCTGACCCGCCTCACCGGGCCCGCTGGCCAGGACCACCGCCCCGTCCCCCTCACAGCCCCGCCCCGCCCCCGCGGAGCTTGGACTTCAGCCTCCGCCTCTGCTCGCAAGTCTCTCCTGCTCCCGGCCAGCGTTGGGCTCCCTGGCGGGCTGCTCCCTCACCGAAGGTCCGCTGAGGGCCGCTGCCCAGGGCAACAGCCGAGCCTCCACCCGCCCAGCCCCCCACCCCCTCGCGCCCCTGGGGCCGCTCCCCTCCCCACGCCGCCTCCCGGGTGGGTCTGCCGTAGAGCACGCGGCACAGGTCAGCTCCCCCCTAGGAAGCGCCCTCTGGCCTCCCGTGACCCGGCGCAGCTCCCCGAGGCACACTGGCCCCTGGCTCACGGCCTCCTCGCCCGGCCGCTGCAGGCTCGGGGCCCCCGCCTGTGTGTGTACAGTCTGCATGTTCTCAACAGACCCCCCAAATCAAGTTCCAGATGAAGCCCATGGATGCAGTTACCGGAGAGGCTTTCCGCAGACACCAGAGCCGCGTGCGAGGGCTGCCCTCCCGGAGGACCCGGCGCCCCTTCCCGCCCAGCGCCCCCGCCACGGCCCGGAGAAGCCGCTGCCACCTGCCCTGAGGCGTGTCCCAGGGAGCCCGTGGGGAGACGCAGACGAGGGCCTCTGGGGACCCGAGTCACAGACGGAGCCGGGAAGGCCGCAGGGCGCACGGAAGCCGGTTCCAGCGGCGGAAGTGAACACGCGGGATTCAAGGAGTCGACAGGATTCTAAATGTTATTTGAAATGTTGCCGACAGCAGATTCTTGGATTTGAGTTCGATATTGCCGCCTGCACTTTAATCCCCGACCCTCCCCACACCACACGCAGCCGAGGGGGCGCGCGGCGCTCAGTGTGACTGCAGGCAGGAGCGGCCTGGGGTCTGAGAAGGACCATCCGGCCCCCTCAGGGACGACATCGGCGTGTGGGGACGTGACCCCGAGCGCAGGCCGCCCGTTACGCACGCTCACCGCGTGCTGACGAGGGAAGTTGGGGTCAGGAAAACCTGCAGTCTGAAGCCGTGCATCCGAGACCACCCCTGTGGGCCTGGACGCGCGGCCGGGCGGCGCTGCGGGCTCTCTCCTCGCGGCCAGGCTGGCGGCGGCGGCGCGGTTACCTGGGGCGGCCCAGGGCAGGCGCTCGCTGACGCCCAGGGTGGGGCCTGTCTTAGGCGCATGTGTTTATTTTGAAGGCATATGATTGTGTCACTTTCGTAGGATTTTGAATTTCATGCAAAGCACGTGCTCAGAACTTACACCTCAGCAGCGAATGTTCAACAGCTGCCCCCTGCGCCGCCTTAGCCTGCCGAGCAACGAGAGGCCTTGCATTGGAGCCCTCAGAAAGAAAACAAGCCAGGGTTTTAATCAACAACCCCCAGAGGGTATCAGAATCACACTAGAGCCCCCCAAACACCACACACCCTTTCTTTAAGTCAAGGGTGGTGACGGGTATTTACAGTAACGTTTCTCATTTTGTAGCTGAAAGTGCGGGCCTCCGTTTTCAGCCACATTTTCTCCCCCTGCCTACTGCCCTCCTGGGCGCCCCCTAAGAAGCCACCAACGTCTGGTAAATGTAACCGGGCGAAGGTGAGACATTTACCTTTTCTCCCCGCCTCATCCCTCCGGAACCCGGAACCCCAGCAAGCGCGTCTCCGTGGCAGGAAGATTCCTGCGGCAGAGGCGGCTTCTGACGCGGGCAGATTTCCGCAGCCGCTAGGATGGCTACCCCGGCTGCACTCACACACGTGACCCGTCAAGTTGTTGGAAACTAGACTTATTTTTGCCAACAGATTAACTGCACTACAATTACCCTCCACAGAAATAGGGGCACCTGTAGGAAGAAGAACTAAGTTTGCCCCTTTGCGGATCGAAGTTCCTACGACGGTGACCGGCTTTGAGTTCTCCCTCGGCGCCTGCCTCCGCGCTGCGCGCTGACTTCTGCTGTCACTGTCGCTGCGCCCTTGGTCACACGGGTCGTGGCTGCGCCACTGTGTGATGCACCAACCCTCAGCGCCCGGCCCCACCCTCCGTCCACGCCCCAGGGTGCAGGGTTGGGGCTGACGGCAGGCGGCTGTGCAAGGCCCACTTGTCACCCCACCCAAGCATCAGGCTCGAGACAGGGCAGGCTCTGCGTGGAATAGAGACGTGAGCGGGACGAACTCAGATCTTTGGCAGTGTTTCTGGATTCGTTGCTACAGTAATAAGCGCCCAAGAAAAGAAACGTTCCCGCCAGACACTTGCCGGGCCACGCTCGGCTCAGGGGGGCCCGTGCCTAAACTCCCTCTGCCGTGCTTGGGCGAACACCCCCGGCAGAGTCGGCGCAGAACCAGACAAACTCAGGCCTGCGCCGGGGCCTGGGCCTGCAGCCTCCTGGCTGCCTGCCCTCGGGCCCCTGCCGGCGGGCCTGCGCTCCAGCCGTCAGCGCTCTGGCCGTCATCGCGGGGCTGCTTGCCGCGGGAAGCCTCTCCTCTCCGTGGCTTGATGCCGCACGGGCAGCACCTGGGCAACGGCTGCCATGCCTGGAGGCTCACGAGGGCTGCGAGCCTCACGCGGGGCCTTTAAGAACCACAGAAGATCCTTGTCCTTAAAGGCGACGGCGGACATGCCCTTCCTGCCTGGCGCTTTTGCTCGGGGGCTGGTTCCAGCGGTTTCCAGGCCGGCTCCTCCATCCTCTGGGGCGGGCGGCCACCCCTTCCGCCCCTCACTGCCCTGCTGGGAGTGGGCGCCCTCACTGGCTCAAGCAGGGACGCGTGTGACACATGTGACACGCATGGCCGGCACTGTCTGCACGTAGACACAGAGTGTGCCCAGCCGCCGGCAGGCGGCGTGACCTCAGCTATTGCTCAGGATGAAAAGATGTATTTTAGGCTGAAATTGTCTATTGTTTTTCTCCTCGGCGTTACGGCGAGAGCTTCCATTCGTGGACTGAGAACGGGATCAGCTGAGCTGTTCCAAAAACCAGCCGTGTATCCCCCTCCTCCAAAGGGGTCGCCTCTCCAGCGGAAGCCTTCTAGGGCTCCCTCAATGCTGGGGCATCTTCCTCGGGGCCTTCAGTCCTGGGGGAGCAGCTGCCGCCACCACCTGCCGCCCCACTGTGGGCAGCGGCTACTTCTTGGCAAGTGCCCGATGGCCTGGGTCTACTGCGCCTGCCGGGCACTGACTCCCCCCAGGCTGGAGACGTGGCCCCACGCCCCCACTAAGAAGCGGGGTCCCGGAGCTTCCTGTTCCGCCTGGTCTTTAGCCGGGTACTGTGGAAACCGGGAGCCAGGGTGGAGGCCGTGGGGGCCGCGGCGGCGGGGGACTGAGCATGCCCCGTGTGAGGCGTGCGGCCTCACCCCAGCTGGGTGGGGACTCATTCGGGTAGCCGGGTGCTTTCCACACGTCCAGGAGTCTTGGTTATCAAAGAAGCAAGCCTATGTCTTGGGGCGGGTCCCGCCACTCATGGGACCCGCATGCCTGGAGCCGGCTTGGCCTCCTGCGGGCTCGGCCCTCCGTGCGGTGTGGGCAGGCGGCTCGCCAGCACCGGAGACGGGGAGGGCCTCGCTCCCAGAGCCAGAGTGCCGCGCGAGCCCCGGGCCACCGCTCCTCACCGCCCAGGGCGACCTCGGCCACCGTGCCGCCGGGCCCGCGCCGCCTCCGGGCGGACAACAGCGCCCTTGGCCTGGCGGACAGGCTCGCCTCAGCCCCGCGCAGCCAGCTCCAAGCCGCAGCCCCGGCTCGACTGGAAGGGCTCTTGTTAACCGGACGAGACGCCAACAGAAATAATCAATACTCTGCTCAAGATTTTTCTAAAAAATAAAACATTTTATTTCAAAGAGCAGACGAGAATCTCGCTGGGCGACGATCGGGCGAGCAGGCGGGCAGGACAGACAGAGCGCGGCCTAATAAATAACAAATGCCATTCAGGCTTCTGCAGGGCCCGCCACGTGGCAGCGACGATAAATAACCTGCCCGGTGCGTGGCGACAACATCGGGCCCGTGCGTGAGAGGGGAGACCCTGCCGGCCCCTCTGGTCTCCGGAGGAAGGTTCCCCGCCTGCAGGCGCCGGCAGTGTGGGGTTCAAGCTGGGCCGAGGCTCAGTGGGCTCTGGGGCTCCGGCCCTTACCAGGCCGGTGGCTTCTTCACTGTCCCCTCAGGCCAGTTTCCAGGGGGGCGCGACGTGCCGGGTCGCAGGTTCCCGCGGGCCTCCCACCTGGCTCAGTGGGCGCCATCAGAGCTGCCGCCAGCAGCATGTGCCCCGCTGGGCGTCCCGGCCGAGATCCCTGAGAGAGACGGAGGCCCCCCTGGGGCCACGCCGTCCCCACGGCCGGCACCCATCGTGGCGGCGCAGGCCTGCAGGAGCCTGTGCACAGGCCAGCGGTCCCGGACAGCCGGAGGCGGACGCCTGCTACCCCTTTCTTCTGCGCGGTTTAAGATGGAACCAGGAGTTCTCAAGCTGGCTTTTGTGTCTTTTCCAGGTGCATGTGCAAAACGCAAGGTAAGTCGTTCTTTTCAACACAGGATCCTTTATTTGAACTTTGCCTTGAGAGACAGTGGGTGAAGGACAGGCCCAGCCTCCTCCACGCACTCCGGGTGTCAGTGCTCCTTGAGCCTGAAAGGGGGGGAAGTGGCAGCGTCACAGGGCCGGCAGGGGGCAGCTGGCCAGCCACTGCTGCTCCCCTCCCTCGGCATTCCCGCAGCAGGGGAGTGGCCCTGGGGAGAGGGGAGCAGCCCTGCAGGGAGGGGAGCAGCCCTTAGGACGGAGCCAAGACACCAAGGGGCCGGGGGCGGCAGCCTGAGTTCTGGGCGCTGGGATCTGGGTGGAAAGCTGTGGCTTCTCGCACAAAGGAGGCCGATCCCTTCACACCTTTCCACCCAGATTTTACAGTGTGGTGGCCACAGGCCACAGGCCGCCATGAGCGGTGCTCTCAAGGAGAGAAGGGAGGGCGAGCAGAGGAGAAGGAAGGGTGAGCACGACAAAGGCGATGACAGGACGCGGGAAGCTTGCAGGAAGCTTCCTTTCCGCCGTGGGCCATGAACCCAGCAGGGGAGGCACAGGGAGGACTTACGGCGCTTGCTCTGCCAACACCGGCCCGGGGCAGCTCAGCTCCTTGTGGATGAGGCGGACCAGGAGCTGCACCCAGAACATAGACGCCCCGTTACCGTGGTCACCGCACAGGGACACCCTCCAGCCCTGCCCCGATGCCCTGGCTCCCGGCAGGGGGCGCCCCCGAGGGAGTTCAGAAAACACAGGACCCAGCTCCAGAGGTCAGGCCGTCAGGGCAGATGCCTGGCACAAGCCATGGTTCAAATGACGCGAGTCCACCGTAAAATGTCCATGTCAGACAGGGGGACCCACGAGGTGGCCCACACCCTGGGCCCCGGGCGCTGAGGTCTCTGTCGGGGGTAACAGTGACAATTCTGCTAAACTGAGCCCCGAAACCTCCAGCTCCAGGCAGAACAGAGGCCTGCTGAGCCTTGGACAGACGCCCCCCGTCAGCGGGTGAGGCGCAGCCGCAGAGGCCCAGGGTAGGGGTAAAGGATGTCAGGCTTTTCCGCTGTCAGGACTGATGATGGATCCCTGCGGTCCTGAACGCACGCCTGAGGGCGGCAGCTGGTGTGGGGTGGGGGCCTGCGTAAGTGGGTGCGCCTGGGCTGAGATGGGCTTGTAAGGGCGGCGTCTCGGGAGAACGGGGCCACTAGAAGGAGAGCAAGCGAGAGAACGCGACCACGAGAGCACGCGGGAGAGCCCAGAAGAGTGACAACCTGCCCGGGGCTGGGAAGGCCTGCCAGCCTCCCGATGCCCCGGGCCCCCTGCCGGCAGTGTACCTCGTAAACTCAATAAACCCTGAAAAAGCCCCGAGGGCTCCAGGACTCACTCTCCTTCACCCGTCTTGCTCGGGGCCATCCTGCCGCTGCACCCGGGGTATAAAGAGTGGGGGGGACAGCACGGGGGCACGGGCGGTGACGGGCGCGGCGGAGGCGTGCAGCTGTGAAGCACCCCGAAGGCGAGGATGGAGCTCTGGGGCCTGCGCACGGCTCGCCCAGGAGGAGCCCGCGGCGGGGACACGGGCGGCGCGGCGAAGCCCACACGGGGAGAGGCTGCAGCGGTGCTGAGCAGGCACCGAGGGGGTCCGCTGAGATCATGATTTGGAAATGAAATGGGTCTTTCTGGGGAAGATGCCGCAAAGGCCGCTGGCCAGGCGCAGGCACGGCGGGAAGCCGGGGAAGGCGGGTGCAGGGTGAGTGAAAAGGATACCAGGCTCCTCTGCCCTCCCGCCATGAGGATGGGTGACGGATCCCTGCGGCCCTGAACGCAGGCCTGACGGCGGCACCTGCAGTGGGGTGTGGGCACGTGGAGATGGGATTCACCTGGGCTGAGACTGGGCTTAGGAGAGCAGAGACGCAGAGAGAACGAGCGCGCGAGAACCATGAGGAGCCGAGAAGCAGGGAGAACGCGCCAGAAGGCCGGAGAGCCCTACACAGGGAAGACTCGCTGGGGGCTGGGAGCCTGCCCGCCTCCCGGCACCCCAGCACCCCTGCCTGCCGCGTGCCTGGTAAATCCCAATAAAGGCCTGAAAAGCCACCGAGGGCTCCAGGACTGTCTTCTCCTTTACCCCGTCTGCTCGGGTCATAGAAAACCTGCCCTGTGCCCACTTCTGCCGCTACGGCAGGGAAGGCGGGAAGGCGGGAAGGCTGTGTGCTTTGCTCTCTGAAAAGACCCGGCCCCGCCCAGCCTGCCAGCGCCCTCTCCTGCCGTCTCCCCCCACAAGGCTGCTGCCCAGGCCCCTTGGGCTCTCGGCTATGCTCCTCGGTGCCCAGCCTCTCCCTCTGGAGCGCCTACTGGGCGGCGGCCTGGACCAGCTCCCCTCCAGCTCCTGTCTCCAGTCTCCCCACGGCTTCCTCCCTGGGCTCCACTGTCCCTCCGTCTCCATCTGACCAGCGCTGTCTGTCTGAAAGGATCTGGCTCCGTTCTCAAAATCTCAGTTCCCCCTCCGACCCCCCGGCCATGTTAAAGCACCTGGCTTCCCACAGTGCCCGCCCTCGCCTTCACCTGCGCGTGGGGCGCCCTCCTGCCGCGGGCCCCTCCCTCCCCAGCGGGCCGTCCCTGCCACCCCCGCCTGGACACTCAGGCCTGCGCAGCTGGCGTGTAGCTGACGGCACGTCGCGGACACGCATGGCGTCTATTCACATCTGCGGTGACGGAAGTTTCACTGCTAATTAGGGAAAACGAGCTGAGGATTTCAGGGGGGCCCTCGGCCATGAACAGACCCAGCCATCTGAGGAAGCGCCGGGCAGCCTCCAGCTCGTGAGTGGAGGCTGGCGTGGCTCTGGGGGCCCGGGCGCTGTATTTAGGGCTGAGAACCCACCACCTCACTTCATCAACGAAGCTGGTACCCCCAAATCCTTGACACGCTGTCTTGGGGTCCCCTGAGCCCTTTCTGGGGATGAGGTGTGCGGGTGTGTGCGCAGAGCAGGCTGGGCCTCATGACCATGTCTCAGCGAGGAAGAAAGGAAACAGACCACTTCCATTCTTGGGGGCAGGGCGACCCCAGAACCACCAAGGCCACCGCCTGCCTGGGCGTCCGGGAGCAGCGTCTCCTCCACCCAAACAGCCCGGCGCGGGCGCCACTCGGGTGCTCTCTGGGAGCATCGGTGATGCGGAAGGGCCAGGTCACCTGCCGCGAGGGCACATACCTGGCAGTGGCGGCTGGACCCACACACCTGTTCCTGGCATGGCGGCTGGGCCCAGAGAAGCCCTGTGAAAGCTTGGGGAGCAGGCTGGTCGCCCTGGCTCTGACCCTTGCTCAGCCCAGGTTAAGGGCTTGGACACGCACACAGCCCCTGACCTGCCCAGACTCTGCGGGTGCCCACAGGGAGGGCACCACCGGCGTCGGGCTGCAAACCACAGGCGCGGTGAGAGAGGCTGTGGGAACGGCGGGGCCTTACCAGCAAGGCACAGGCGTCCGCAAACATCAGCATGTAGAACACGTTGTTCCACCCGGACGGGGAGATGAGCCCGGCCAGCAGCGGGCCCAGGGCTGCTCCTGAAACAGGAGAGCAGACACGGCGTCACGTGGAGGAAGGCTCTGGAGCAGGACAACCTCCACACTCAGGCCCATGGAACAGGATGGTGCCCAGCGCCTCCCAGTGAAAGGCCCTCCTTCGCAGCTATGGGACGGCGGGGGCACACGGGGCAGGAGCGGGCTCACCGGACAAGGCCTGGGGGATGGAAGGTTCAGTCTCGCCGCCCCTAGGCCTGCCTCAGCCAAGGGCTCCTGGCCTCCCCAGCACGTGTCTCTGCTGTGCGGAGCCCTGGGCGTGGCTGCGTGAGGCCTGTAGTGAGAGCCTGCCGCCCGCACACCCATCCTGGCTCCAAGGGGTGCCCCAAAAGGGATGGTCTCACTTTAAACAGAGGGGTGACTGCCCAGCAAATTGTCGCCCCTGGATCCAACAGAATGAAGGACCTGACCACCAGGCCCGGGCCCTGGCGCGTTCACCGGCCCTCTGGGAAGTGCCTGCCTGTGCTGCTGGAGCACACCCCGGCCCCTGACCCCTGCACACACCCCCATCCCCAGGCCTGCCTCCCGCCCCTCCCCTCTGTCCCAAGCGGGGCCTGGATGGCAGAGGACACACCAGGCTGCTTGCCAGATCCTCTGGGGTGTGGGTCCACACCAGCCAAGTGCCAGGCCTCGGCTTCTCGTGTCTGGGAGGGCACAAAGCTGGGTAGGTGGGCCTGAGCGGGAGGCCGCGGGGTGTCCTCGGGGGTGCGGTGGCGCCACCAGGAAAGGACAAGGATGTCACAGCCACCTCCCTTGCCGGTGGCACAGGCCTGGGGTCCCAGCAACCACCTGCTCGTTCCCGAGGGGC
Source organism: Talpa occidentalis (assembly GCF_014898055.3). NCBI lineage: Eukaryota > Metazoa > Chordata > Mammalia > Eulipotyphla > Talpidae > Talpa > Talpa occidentalis. The sequence continues at coordinate 1,422,745 of NW_023604295.1, forward strand.
CTAGGGGCTCCGTTGTCCCCTCACCCTCAGGGACATGGCGCTGAATCCTCTCCAATGCCCTCGAGGCTGCTGATGCGGAATCTGGCCTGCCCGCGGCCTGCTACTCCTCCGTCATCACATTTACGATTCCGCCCCTCTTGGGACGACAGCAGTAAGCAGCCGAGGGCAGCGGTGGCAGGGTTGCTGACGGCGGCCCAGAGGAACTGGGCGGGGGGTGCTCCTTCCCACCAAGGAAAACTGGTTCCCACCAGGCCCTCCAGACCTCTGGGCCTTAGTGGCGGGCCCTGCCCACACCGGTCCCGGTTGGCCTTGCTTCCACTCTGCTCACACTTCAGAGCTCACCGGCCCCTGCTCTGCAGGATGTGGAGCGTGGCCGCCCTCTGACCATTGCCAAGCGCGCGGGGCTGCCGGTGCCACCTACCTACAGAGCCGGTCCCATCGATGATGGCGGTGACAGTGGCGAGGGCCCGCGAGTTCCCCTTCAGGCTCTTGTGGGTCCCCTTGGAGGAGAGGAGAGCATGAGCGAAGCGGTCTCCCGGCTCAGAGGACACACGGCCACGTGCCCAGACGTCGCCCGAGAGTCAGCATGGGGGTTTCCATTAGGAAATCCAATCTGTCCTTGGAAAGGCGCCGTGTGGCGTCTTCCATCCTCAGACACGCCAGGAGCACCTTCCACGTGTGCTCCCCTCAGCATAGCCCCTGGGTCCAGCCGCACTGCCGCAGTGGGTGGGCACGCCCTTCCCCTACCCCTCCCCTGCCCCGCTGCCAGCCGTTCTGCCCGGCCCTCCTGTGACACCTGTGGCCACAAGTCACCCCACCGGACAGTGGGCGCTGCGGAGGGCGGGGAGGGCTGGACTGGGGCCGGGGTGCATCCTGTGGGCAGCCCCAGGAGTGCTGGCTCCCCAAAGCCACGTGCACACACAAACTGAGGACATGAGAAGGGCAAAAATCAGGGCAAAACATGCTAGAAGCCCAAACTATCAAAATAAACCAAAGCTGGTAGAAAAAAGGCGTGCGCGTGTGTGTGCACACACATATATAATACAGAACACACGTGGGTGAAGGGGTGCTCAGGTTCCCCAGAATTTAGAAAGGAAATGAAAGCTTCTCTCCTGTCCTCTGATCTTACTGGTACGGGTCTGGTGGGGACCCTTCCAGAATCTTCTCTGCTCAGACAGGAGCAAGGACAGGCCGTTAGGGAGGGCTGGCTATCTGGTAGAGGAGAGAGGCGCCCCAGGGGAACAGGCCCCCGGCCCTGGGGGGTTGGTGACGGGCAGACTCCTCCCCCAAGGCCACCAGAGAGGACTGCAGGGACGGGTGTGGGGCTGTGGACAGCGATGGTTTCTAGATGGGAGGGCCTGCTGCTGGCTGGCGGCTCTGGGTCGGGTTCTAGAAGGGCCAGGGGAGACACAGAGGAGCTCTGGGGCCACAGGAGCAGGGGAGGGCTGGCCTCCTCTGCGGAGGCCAGGAGGGCTGAGGGGGCAGCAGAGGGAGGAGTGCCTCCTTGCTCAGCCCCTGGGGGAAGGGCGGCCTCTGCCTACCGCCACCGTCGACCGCGCTCCCGACAGGCCACCTGCCACCAGGACGTGGTGGCCCCGCCAGCACTCACCAGGTCTGTGGAGACGGCGGTGGTGATCAGGGCGTAGGGCCCGCTGACCAGGGCCCCGCTGAGCAGTAGCATGGCTGTGGGGACCAGAGACCGGAAGGGGGTGAGCGAGAGACCAGAGCTCCCCGGAGAGCACCCTGGCCCCAGCGATCAGTAGGCAGCACCCTGGATCCTGGCCCAAGCTGAGCGCGCCTTGAAAGCCCAGGCACATCTTCCCAGCACGCAGGCTGTGAGGGGCCTGGGGCCGTTCCCTGCACCCACGCGGCCGTGGCGGCCATGCCCGGGGAGCAAGCAGCCACATGCTGAGTAGCCCAGCCCGGTCTCTGTGCCCCGCACCCATGCCTCGCCTGCAGTGGAGGATGCCCCGGCACTCCCGAGGGGACCCATGCCAGGGCTGCTGGGCCCGTTTCTGGGACACTGTCCCGCTCCCAAGTGGCCAGCTAGGCTCTTCCTGGCACCAGCAGCCTGCCCTCTGGCCAGCTTTCATGGGGTTACGGCTGTCCAGTCTCCGGCTGTGACTTGTTCTGACAGAAGGTCATTTACTCGGTGTCAGAGTCAGAATCTGAGCTGGCTGCTGCGGGGTGTCGGCACGGACCCCCACATGCGGTGCAGGACCGGGGCCGAGGGAGCTGCCCTGCCCTGCTCTGGCTGCTGATCCTGCCTGAGAACTCCCAGGTGCCAGTGGCACCCCAGGCTATTGCTGCCACATGGGTGGCTGGCCGCCACACCTGCCCTCAAAGGCAAATGATCCGCCCCACAGCCCCCCAAAACCAGCCGGGACTGTTCTAGGCCGTGTGCACCAGGCCATGGCCATGGGCAAGGAGGGCACAGCACTCACCGATGGTGGCCTCCAGCCCCGCCTGGCTGATGGTGGAGAACGCGTAGAGCTGTGGGAACAGCGGTTACTGCACAGCCTCCGTGGGGGGGCGGGGCGCGCTGTGGAGCGGTGGGGGAGGGGCCCAGGGGCCTGGGGGCTTAGGGCTCACCTTGGGGAGTGATGGGGGTGGGCTAGAGGCAGTGGGGCAGCGCTCACTGTGGGGGCAGGGTGAGGCACGGAGGGTGGGGTGGGGTGGGAGGTGTGAGCAGGGGGTTGTAGGGGCTGGGGAGCCCAGAGGGCGGCAGGGCTCACCGTGGGGGCAGCCAGCAGCAGCATCAGGCCGCAGGTGGAGGCTCTTTTCTCCAGTCGGTCTGAGATCACACCTGCCAGGATCCCACCTGCAATGCGGGGGGCAGCTGCTGTTGGGGGAGGCAGCCAAGGGACCATCCGGTGACCCTCCAACTGGACCTGGGCTAAGGAGGCTCCTCCTGGAACGTGCCCTTCCAGAACCGGCCCCGAGCACAGGCCCTGAGAGGAGGCCAGGGTGTGTGGGTCTGGACGGCACGCCCCGATGCAGCTGAGGCCACTCACGCCTGCGCCGGTGGGGAGGGATGTGGAGCCTCGCGAGAAACCCTCGCTGGTTAGAACTCACTCCCGATGGGACCGGCAGCCTGGACCTGTGGCCCCCCACCATGGGAATGGCCGGCTATGGCCACGGTGGGAGGCTCTTAGGCTGCCCCCCGGAGAGGTGGCACGGCAGGAGGGGGGAAGCAGCTGGACAGTCCCCTCTCCAGGCCCTTTCTCTGTCATCAGAAGCCACCGGATGGGGCCTGACCTCCACACAGGTCTCGGGTTGCTGTCACAATGAGGGGCCCTGCTAGTTCTGAGTCCCGTCTTAGGCCGGCCCCGAGCCCCCTGACCTGTTAGGGTACAGGCACTGCCAGGCTGTCGGCCCCTGGAAGGGGGGCTCTTGTCCAAAGGAGAGCCAGGAGGGGCCGCCCCAGCATGTTGGCCATCACTCCCAGGGAGAGACCCCTCGGAGAAGCAATCTGGGGAGCACGGTCTCTCTCAGGGTGGGGGCCACGAGTGCCTCTGCCACCGTGAGGAAGAGCAAGTGGCAGGAACTCACCGAAGATCCCGCCCACGTCGAATAAGGTGGAGAGCTCCCCAGCCCTCTGTGCGTCCAGGTGATCTGTTGGAACGACAGGGCCGCCGCCGCCGGGCGGTTGTGAGACCAGCACCCGAGCCTCACCCCGTAAGCACCACATGTCCCGGGCAGCAGTCACTGATGGGCTCAGGTGAAAGAGAAAGAGCAGCCCGCGGCGGGGGTAGACCCGCAGGAGAGCGGAACGCGAGCCCCAGAGGCGGCCCCCACCCGCCTGTGGAGCAGTGCCCTGCCCTGCAGTGGCACAGGGCACGGGACAGATGTGGCCCGGGCAGGGCAGCCCGGGAGAGGCTCGCCGGCACAGAGGGGAGGTCTGGTGGTGTGCCCACGCCCAGCTCGCCCCGCGCCCGGTAGCCGAGCAGAGACGGGGGCTCCTTCCCTCAGACGGGTGACGCTGGCTGCTGTGCCAGGAGCTGAAATGTCCCCCCTTTTGCAGCCACAGGGGCAGGGTGGGAGGGGTCAGCAGCTGCGACCGGGGGCCCACCCGAACGGGCCGCGTGCTGCCTGCCGTAACCCATGGGGAGAAGCGCAGGGCCCAGGCGCACCTCCTGCTCCCCGGCCTCTCCCGCAGGCCCCGTCTCTCCCGCAGACCTCTACCGTCTAGTCGGCCTCAGCCCAAGGCCACCCCCCTCATCCTTGTGACACTGCTGGGAGCGCCACCCTACAGCTCTGCTCCCAGGTTCACCAGTGCCCGCACCTCCCACGGGCCCCGATTTCTTCCTTCTTGCAACCCCCGACTCTGGGTCCAGGGGCTCGGGACCCTCCTGACCACACCCCTTACTAAGCAGCCCCCATCCACCTCCCTCACCCTGGCCACCCCCAGGCTGACACCCCTCGGTGTCCTTCCGGCCGTTCCTGCTCGGGTCCCGGCCCTCCCATCAGGCTTGGGCCATTGCTGGACTTTGGAAACGTGAGCCAACTGTCAGCTCTCCCTAGAGTTGTCTCCAACAAGCAGTCTCCAGGTCAGGTGGCGAAGCATTTACCTGCTGGCCCAGGCGCCACTCCTGCTCCAGCTGCCCTGACCCCAGCGGGAGGGAGCTAACCCTAAATGCAGCTGCCCCAGGACAGCAAGGACTGTGGAGCCGGGGCCCGGGGCACGCGCGCCCAGCCTCCCAGGCCCATCAGGCCACTACCATGGCAGCGGACGCACATCTGTCTGTGTGTTTCCACGGATCCTGTGCTTGATTCAGGTCTCAGATGCTCGGGCATCCCGCGGGCCTTTCCTCCCCCAGCCCAGGCCCCCTGCGCCTCCCGGGCACTCACCCACGCTCGTGATGTACAGCGGGAGCCAGAAGAGGAACGTGTAGCTGACCAGCTTGGCGAAGAGCAGACACAGTGAGAACTCGATCACCCCCTGAAAGAGAGCCGCGGGGTGCACACTCAGCAGGCTCCCCTAAGTGTGAGAGCGCGCCCGAGTTTCTTTCTCACCCCGTAAGAGGCGCCCTGGTCCGGCTCTGGCACCGGGAGGCGCCGGGTAAGGCCTCTGTCCAGGCGGCTGAGCGTGCGGTTGTGGGGAGGGGACCTGGGCGCCCTGCCCCTGGTGGAGCCCCAGCCGTGCGGGTCAGCCCCCACTCCGACGCCAGGTCACCTATGGCAAGCAGACGGCAGTTCCAGAACACTCGGGAGATTCGCGTGGGAAATCGGGTAACCCTATGGGAGTGATTCCCCTCCCCGGGCTCCAGGGGGCAGGAAGGCCACAGAGACCAGGCCAGGGGCACGACCCGCCATGACGCAGGGACTGAAGGGACGGCCGCTGCCAGTGGGAGGAGATGGGGCTCCGAGCAGGAGCTGGCTGGGGCAGCTAGCTCGTCGGGACAGGCCGGGCCACGCCAGGACAGGGCTCTGAAGCCTGTCCTCTCCACTTTTGTTTCCAGAACTAGCGTCACCTACTTTGAGCCAAAGGATTTGCGGCAGCTACAAAATGAAGTATAGCAGAAAGGTCGCCCGTTGTTATTAATAACGTCTTTAAAAATAGCTTTTTATTTAAAACCTGTGTGCCCTGCAGGCCAGCCCAGAGAGCTTCTGGAGGCCGAAAGTCCAGGAGAGGCCCCGCTGCTCTCTCAGGGCCACGGCTCCCGCGTCACCCGCACCGACAGCACTTGTGCCTGGAGTGGAGTGTCCCCTTAGGGCTATTTCTTTGGTGGTCCAGAGGTTGCAGGAGGCCCTTGGCGTTCCAGCCCCTTCCCCCACCCCAGGGCAGGCTGTGAGAAGCCGCTCTTCGGCCAGCGGTGAGCTCTGTGGCGAGTCTCAGTGTGGTCTCCAGGCCACGCTCACACACATGGGCACTGGGTGCTCCCTGCCCCCTGCCTTCGATAGCACCCAATTCTCTGCTGAGGAGCCCAAGAATTTAATAAAAGAAAATTCTAGCAACCAGAGCGTTCACCATCACATACCTCCACTGTCCGTGTCCAAGCCCCTGCGCTGAGCCCCCACACCCCTGTCACTCACAGGTGAGTGGCCAAGAGGCCTGGAGCTACCTCGTGGGAGCAGCACAGGACTTTTCAGCAGAGAACAGGCCCAGCTTCTGTGGCCCAGCTGTTCCCAGGCCCCAGGCGCTGCTGCTTGTCCTGTCCCTTGGCCTCTGCACAACCTTCACCCCATCCCTGTTGGCATGCAGGAGTCAGTCGGACCAGAGTGTGCCTCTAGAAGCCCCTGGCAGGAGCCGGGCCCTGCGAGCCACACAGAAGGTAGAGTGGGGCCTCCTAGGGCCCACTCGGGGTGTCGGGGCCTGCAGGGAGGCCAGGCCGGGGTGCCCGGGGTGGGCTGGAGTCAGATGCTTGGATTTGTCAAGTGCAGACGGGAAGGCCTATCTGTCTGTGAGGTTTCTGAGGAGCTAAATGGAGTCAACTAATTTCAAAGACTCTTAACCGCAATGTGAGGCACGGAACACCTGTTCTGTCCTGAGACCACCGTCCTGTAACTTCCGGCCGCTGCTAGGGCCTCCTGCTGTGGATGCCGTGACCGTGGGCTTCACTTTCAGCTTGCTTAATCTACACGCTGTTTCTGTCTAATCAGCACCCCCATCTGAAGCTCGCTCCTCCCTGGCACTTGTACTCACAGGAATCTTCAGGGCCCCGATGAAGCTGATGGCAGCCATGCCACCCCCACTGTCGGCCGGGAGGATGACCACGTGGTTCTGATGGGCCGGGCGCTTCCCGTCAGGCGGCAGCAGGCACTGTGTCTCTGTGTCCTGGAACCACGCACACAGGGAAAAGAGAATAGGCATCGGCATGTCTGTCCGGGAGGTGAGGCCCAGGCCTCGCCACGGAGCTGTTTCCCTGTCCTGTGCTGGCACCACAGCCTTGCAGTGGTCAGCGTCCCGTGCTGTGAGGAAATCCCAGCTGGACACGCAGGCCCAGGACTCCAGAGGTGAAGGATAAACTGGAGAGAGAATAACTACTTCAAATATAGAAAAGTGGGTTTCACACCGTGGGGGAGAATCGGCCCAGGGCATCCGCGTGGGTGACAGGTCCTGCGTTAACAAGCACGTGGAACGGCAGCGACAGGCAACGAGCCAGTCCCATTAGACAATCGAGCAGTCAAGGCTGCATGACCACGGTGAGTGCAGAGAACGGTAACTCCGTACCTGCAGGTCTGCCTGGGCGAGGTTCCAAGGCGACGGCAGCTGTCACCGTGCGCTGGGGGCATGCGTGGGTCTATGGAAATGTCAGTGACCTCCCTCCGCGAGCCTGTACTTTCTACGCTCACCACTGACATGCCTTAGAATCAACAATGTTATTTAAAAATTCATACACTGACGGCAATATTTTACGGATCCGACATTCTGGCACTGCTGGAGGGCAGCGTGTGCGCGTCGGAGGTCCGAGTCAGGGCCAGGGTGTCCCACAAATGCCCTTCCCCAGTGGATTTCCAGGACTTGAAAAGAAATGTGCCAGTGTATCTCGGAATTCCCATGAAACCAGGCAGGTTCTGCTGTTTCTCTTACTATGACCAATGCAAGTTGGATTCAAAATGCAGGTGAATAAAAACGCGACCATGCGCCCTGGTGCTGCAGTTCTCGTCGGTGAAGAACAGGCATCTGAGAAAGGCATCTGGCAGCAGGGCCCTGGGATCGGAAGCCCAGTCCCCGGCCCAGCACCGGTGCACCCGCAGCCCACCAGATGAGAGTCTGGAGCAGACTCTGCCCTGGGGAGTCAAGGGGCTGTGGGGCCGGGGAGGCTGAATCGGCGCTTCCCACCACCCCCAGCTGCAGACCCTCTCAGGAGCCGTGGGACCCGGAGACCCAGGCTGTGCCTGAACAGTGCAGCAGGCTCTCAGGGCCGTGCCATGTGTCATCTGGACTGGAAGAGCACAGGGGTTTAAAACCTGCCAAAGGCCGCTGGGAGGACACCGGCAGAGGGAGGGGTGAGGCCCGGCCTCGCAGGAGCGGGCGCCCTCTGCCGGGAAGAGGCGGAGCTGGGGGGGCGGGGCGGCCGCGGAAGGACCCTTCCTGCGAGGAGGGGAAGAGTGACTCTGCAGACAGCACCCATGGGGGTGGCACATGGAGGCGGTGCCTGCAAGAGTGGGGGTAAGTGAGGGAGCTTGCTGCCCCCTCACAGCAACCACCATGAGGGTGATGGGAAGCGCCAGCTCTGGGGGCAGGGCTGTCACCCCCCCGCCGAGAAACAGGGAGTGTGTGCACCCTGACCCCTCTGCTCCAACACCCTCAACCCGCGCCTCCCACTTCCCTCGACGCCACTGCACTGGGGGACGGCTGCTCGGAGATGCGAGATTCCCACTGGTGAGCAGGGCTCATGGCCGGCAGCCCAGGCCCCACTCGGAGTCACCAGTGTGTGCAGGCCTCAGCCACCAGGACACCCCCCCGGGAAGCAGAGCGGACCGGGACAAGCTCAAGGCCGACAGACCATCCCCCCCACCCTCCAGGATGGGGGGCTGGGCCTGGCTCTGCACCCACTCTTGCTTCGGGGCCCGGCTCCACCGCTCCCCAGAGAGGCCGGTTTCCGGCCTGGCCCGCGAGAGCAATGGTGGTGGTGGTCGGGCCCGGGCCGTGCGGGGCTCCCAGTTCCTGGGGTCTGAGCTGGGTGGCTCCCAAGGGGACCCCGGCTGTCCTGACAAACTTGTAGGACATCCACCGGCGCCCCAGAGCCGCGCCCTCCGCTGCTGTGGAAGGGCCAGGCCGAGCCTGGCGCGTGCTCAGGGCGCAGTGCAGGAGCCGAGGGGACACGGGGCTGCCCAGCACTGCAGCCAGGCCTGCCCGAGGCCTGCAGGCCGGGGGGGCGGGGGCAGGCTGCCCGCTGCTCTGTACCAAGTGGACTTTCCGGCCTGGAAGTTCATGTCTGTGGCGTGAGTGAAGGCATTTTTGTTAGCGAAGATGAAGACAATTTTTTTTCAACGTAAACTCAGACGTGAGTGGAGAGCAATCACTGCTGCACTCCCCCTGCGCACTTTTCTGTCTTCCATAATTCCAACCAACACAAATAAATTTCCTTAGGCAATAGAGAAAGGCAAGAAGTCTGTTCAGCAGCTTCATCTCTGAGCTCTTGGATTTGAAAGGGAAGATCGTAGGTAACAATTTCAATGACTAACCCCAAGCTAAGAGCCCTGTGGCCTGGGGGGTCACTTGTGTGGGGACCAGGCAGGTAGTGCAGCACCTCTGTGCCTCAGCTTCCTCCTCTGTATGAGGAAGGGAGTGGGAGGCCAGGGCGCTGGGCCTCAGGCCCCAGCCCACCCCGTGTTCCCTCCTCTCCCGGGAGCCCTGACTGCGTGTGTGCCGCCCGGCGGCCTTCAGGGCAGCGTCAGCTTGGCTGCTGTCTCACCTGCCTCCCCTACCTACCGGCCCCCGGGTCCCCCCGCAGGTGTCACAGCGAGGAAGCTGAACGGGCAAGCGGGTTGCGAGCACAGGTGCAGCCGGCAGGCCCTGCGCTGCTCACTCACCAGGACCTTGCTCTTCTCCCCCGGGGCCAGCTGCTTCTGGAGCCGGAACCGGTGCGTGCCGTTCTCGAAGGCTTTAGCCTGCTGGGAGAAAGCCCCTCCGTCAGGGGCACCCGAGCCCGCAGCAGAGGCCCCTCCCCACTCCACTGCAGCTGGGGCAGCGCGTGAACGCAGTTTGGGAACAGTCCGTGCTGAGGGGCGGGCGCCGTGAAGGGACTGCCCTCCCCTTGAGTGGCCAATGTTTTCAAGACTTCGAAAGAGCCCTTGAGAACTAGTGCAGGCCAACGCTCTTGAACACGGAAGAAACAGGCCCTTCCTCGTCAGTCACAGCCTCCCGGATGGACGGCCTGGCTGAGGACAGGAAGGGCCTGTGCCCTGAGCGACGGCGACCCTGCCCCCACGTCCAAAGGGAGGCTCCCTGAATATAACTCATGTCACCAAAGCAGCTTTCTTTACTCCTCTAATGGCAAAAGTTCATTTGTCTAAGAAATAACATGAGCAAATTCCCTTTAAAATAAGGCCTCCTTCTAGCCTCAGGCGGGCGGTCAAGCACTCACACTAGTGTCGGTCACAACAGACCCCTGAAGGCAGGGAAGCCGGGAGACCTAGCTCTGGATCAGTTTAGGGGAGACCCCAGCAGCATGTGGTGCTGCCAGAGCTATGGGAGGCTATAGGGGGGCTGTGGGGTGGGGGAAGAGGGGCTATAGGGGGGCCTGCAGGGAGACCTACCGGGCCTACAGGGTATCTGAAGGGGCCTACAGGGCTATGGGGTATCTGCAGGGGCCCACGGGGCTACGGGGTATCTGCAGGGGCCTACGGGGCTACAGGGGGGCCTGCAGGGAGGTCTACGGGGTTATGGGGTTATCTGCAGGGGCCTATGGGGTATCTGCAGGGGCCTGCGGGGCTATAGGAGGGCCTGCAAGGAGACCTACAGGGCTACGGGGTATCTGCAGGGAGACCTACTGGGCTACGGGGTATCTGCAGGGGCCTGCGGGGGCTACAGCGCATTCATGGCGCTCCTTTCAGAGTGACGAGGGGTGTGTTTACAGGGAACAGCGCTCACTTGAAAAGGTACCTGGAAGTCAAAGGAAAACACGCTGACCACATCGTAGGAAATACGACAATAAATCTTTCAAAGAGGTGTGCGCTCAGAGGAGCCTGCCTCCTAGGGCTCAGGGGTGGCTTGTGGCAGGCCAGGGGGCCTGGGCTAGGCCCTGGCCGGCGCATCTGCCGCACGGTCCCGGCAGGAGGCAGAGCTGCCGTCTGGTGGAGCCGGGGAGCTGGCTGTTGGCCGGGGGCCCGCGCAGGCGCAGTCTATTTCAAGAGCCCTCTGCTGCTGGCTGCGGTCAGCTAAGAAGTCAAGGGAAGAACTTCTAGAAAGTACCCCGAAAGGGAAGGGGCTGCTCTCCTTTTCCTCCTCCTCACCCCTGCTGGCTGAGATGCGGCCAACGGCTGCTCTCCAGCAGCCACCAAGACCTCCCCCCACCCCCCACGACATGGAGGCCGGGTGCCGGCCCCCGGACCCCTGGGATAGACCTCCCTGGGCCCCGAGGCATGCCTAGACATGGAGCCCCAGACAGGAGGCGCGGGGTCCCCAACACTGGCATGTGCGCCCCAGCCCTGGCTGGTGGCACCGCATTTACTGAAGGTAAGACAGACAGACGTGTCCATCTCACCGCCGCCGCCGCTGCGGGCTGCACCAACGTGCAGATGGAGAAACTAAATCAGCCAAACTCTGAACCTGCGGCTTTGGACCCAACAGAAGCCACAGAGGAGAGACCCTAAGTCTAAGTCGAGACCCGAAGCCAAGCACGGATCAGAACCCGGCGGCTGCGCGGCGGCTGAGGCAGCGGGCGACACTTTCGTCAGCGTCCTCAGGCCCGAGGCGAGCACAAGGCATCGGCCGATGCGTGTTTCTTGCTCGTTTGAAATAAAACCAGCTGAAGAATCAAGTCTGCACACGACCAGGTAGTCACAGGAGATGCGGGGACAGAGGCACGCGTTCCCCGCCCCGGGGATGAGGCCAGCAAAGCCCCAAGTGGAAACTCGGGGGGGACAGGAGATCTGTTTTCTCCCCCACAGTGAGTCAAAGAAGAAAACGACACCACACGCCCGCACACGCGCACACACGGGACCTCAGGAGAGTGGCGTGAGAGCACGCAGAGGGACGTGTCAGAATCGAGGTGACCCGTTACCACCGCGCTACAGACAGGCCGGCCTGGGGACAGAGGGGACACCTGGGGACGCACGCAGTCTGGACGACAGGGAGCGGAGAGCGGGTGGGTCCTTACCGCCACCAGGGAGGAGGAACAGGCGATGTCCTTGGGATCTGAAACAGCAAACACAGGCGGCTTGTGAGCGGCGACCCCCCAACACGGGCGAGGTCCTGGGACGCGCACCGGCCGCCGCGCCTACCGAGCGAGCGGCAGCTTCAGCACAGAGAGGCGGCCCGGGCCCACGGCGCCTGCCCAGAGCTCAAGGGGGACGTCGTCCTCCGCCACCGGCGCGCAGCACAGGCGTGAAGGATGCGGAGCGTGGGGCGCGCCACGCGAGACTGAGCCAGGAGCTGCGGCGACAGCCCCCGAGGCCGCCACGGTGGGTGTGAGGAGAAAGGCTACCGGGGTGCGGGCAGCGAACGCCAGGACACCACCGCTGGGCGCTTTCTGTTGTGGAGTCAGGAATGCCAACCAGTGGGGACCAAACGTATCTTCATGTAGAACAAAATCCTTCTTTCCACACGTGAGGAAGGAAGGTCGCGCGGAGCCTGCAGCTAGAGCCGGCCCCTCTGCCCGGTCTCCTCTCTGAGGCCCGGGCCCGCCTGGGCTGTGCGCCCCGGCAGACGTGGAGCTGGAGGGGCATGGAGGCACTTTCGGGGCCAGGCAGGGGTGGGGTCGCTCGGTCCTGAGAGCCCTCCTGGGACGTGCGCCCCATTTACACCAGCAGCTCTCCCACGGGGTGTCCTCAGGCACACCCACAGCCCAGGGGCCAGTCAGGGGTCTCCGCTCCTTACAGGGGGTCTCCTGGCTCAACCGTGGGGGCTTTCTCCCCGAGGAACCAGGTGGAGGGAGAGTGTCCCCAGCTCGCCGCAGCACTGGGAGGCATGCCTGGGCACGGGCCCCTGAAATAAGAGGGAGGCAGCGAGGGAGGAGGTGGGAGGTGATGGGGTGTTGGGACAAATGGGAGGCAGCTCTAGGGAGCCCCCATGCAGATCCTCTTACCAAGGTCTCCCCCCAAACCCGGAAGGCCCAGGAATGTGACTGGGTGGGGACGGAGCTCTGATTTTATCGCAAAGAGCAAACGGGAGCACCCTTGTTCTCCCTGCCGAGCGGAGCCGCCCAGCAGCCGGGGGAGTATGGGTGCAGTTCTGGCCCCGGCGCCCACTGCAGCCCTCACTGCAGCCCTCACCGCCTGCTTCCTCCCCAGCACCAGCCCTGCTACCTGCTGGGGAAGAGAATCCAGCCACGTGGACTCTACCCTGGGGCGGAGCGCCACAGGCCCGGGGGCCAGAGCAGCAGGAAGCTGCTGTTCATGAGGTGATACCAGGTGCCTGACGCACCAGCAGCCTGGGAGTGCCCAGGTGAAGGAAGCAGGCAGGGAAGCTGGTCTGGAGGAAGCAGGCGACCAGAAGGCCTTTCCCAGAAGTCCAGGGACACCAGAACTCCAGTGAATGCCATGGCTCAGCCATCTGGAAAGGAGCCCTAAACTCCCACTGTCCGCTGCCCCCTTAAGGCCGCCCTGACTGCGGGCCCGCGTCCCCCCTCATCGAGGACGTCCCTCTCCCATAAACAAGGTGGCCAGTGTGTCTGTAGCCAATAGGTGACATCATGATTTTAGAAATTAGAAAGGGCATTAGCCTTAGCAGCAAGGAAAAGGAGTAGGAAACTGAACAGGACAGGCAGGTGAGGGGCAGCTCCGCACGCAAAGCTGAAGCCCCGATGCCGGCCAGAGTGGACAGTGACTGGCTCCTGAGCACGCGCTCCAGGGCCCTTGATTTTATTGTGCTTTAAACTAAACCATGGGGGGCCTCCCTGGTGGCGCAGCAGTTGAGCGCTGGGTTGCGAAGCTGCCCGCAGCCTCTGCAGCGCCGGTTCAATCCCCGGCTGCTGGGCGAGGGTCCCACATGGCGTGCAGACCTCTCCTGCTGCGCCCGCTGCTCCCCTCAGCAGTGTGCTTTGTCAGTCTGCCTGTTCTGCTCCCTGCTCTGACTCTGGTGAATTCTCTCACCCTCCCGCGCTTCTGACTGTACCCAGTGCTTGTATAAATAAATAAATAAATCTTAAAAAATAAATAAATAAACTAAACCATGGAGGGAAACGCGAGCGCGGCTCATCAGAACAGCGGGTGGGCGGAGCGCAGACGCCATCTGCTTTCCCGCCATCGCCGACTATGGATGCTTCCCATCACCGTGACCTGTGGTGCTTTTCCTGCTGCATCTCGACTTTAAAAGCTAATTTCTAATTCAACTAATTGGTACTGAGTCTCCAATGGGACAAAAAACCTGGCAGGGCGCTCTTTACCTAATCAAGACACAGGGTTTCATTCATGCCAGGGCTTTGTGACGCTGTCCCAGAGCATCTTATCACAGCGCAAACACGCTGGCGAGGGGCCAGCTGGGCAAGCAGGTGCAGCCATACGGCCGGCGCTGCCCCTGCAGGTGAGAGCCGTGGCAGGCTGTGGAAGAGGCGGGCCTCCCGAACTGGAAACCCACTGAGGTGAGGGAGAGGCTACTGGCCAGAGGGACGGAGAGGCAGGAATTGAGACACTGGACACTCCAGAAATCAGCAAATACCCAGCAAGCCATGGCGAGAGGTTAACTGGGGAGTCCACGCTGGAGGAGGACAGTTGTCCGATCGAGTGGAGGGCACTGGGGTGACTCAGCCACCGCCGGCGGGGGTGTACTCACGTTCGATGAGGAAGAGAAAGCACACTATCCCCATGGCCGCCACGATGGCCCCAGGCACGATGAAGGACAGGCCCCAGCACGTGGACACCCAGTAGCCAGCAATCAAGGACCCCAAAATGTTGCCCACAGAGGTGTGGGAGTTCCAGACCCCCATAATCAAGCCTCTCCTGCAACAAGACCCAAGATGGCAAATGAGGCAGGGGGCTGGCTGGGCGGCACGGGCACACTCAGGCGGAGGAAGCGGGGTCTCGGAGCTTCTTGAAAGACGCCCCACCAGTGTGCGCCTCTGCAGCCCAAGTGGGGTCACTGTGGACACCTCTGCCCACAGCTGTGCACATTGGGCCCCACTGCCAGAGGAGGAGGCCAAGCGAGGCTGGGGAGCTGGCTCCTCTCGTCCCCCCGCCTTCTTAGGGCCGCCCGCTGCCTGTGGACGCTGGGCCTGGCCCCGCTGTGGAATCTGGTCTGGGAGCAGCTGGCTGGCAAGTGCTGGGTGACTGGGCCAGGACCTGTCGACCTCTGGGAAAGTGGACTTGGGTGGGGGCTGGACTCTGCATTTCTCCTGGGCCCCAGGCTGCTGGGGCCTGCTGGCTGACCCTGCCCACAGCAGGGAGGGATCCCCGAGGACAAAAGTCCATCTGGACTCACCACCCCAAGCCCAGAGGTGCAGGTCTCCTTACACCACACACCACACTAGTGACAGCAGCTTGCGCTATAGTAAGTCTCAAGACCCACCGAAAATAAACTGGTCTGGTTTTCATCAGAAGCTCTTAAATAATACTTGCTGCCTGGAAACAGGGCTGCCGTTCTCACCTCCCTTTTCCAAACCAGTTGCCGAGGCAGGTGACGACGCTGGGCCAGCCGGTGGTCTGCACCAGTCCGTTCATGATCTGTGCGGGCAGAGGGGAGATGTGGGCAGCGTGTAGGAGCCGACAGCCTGCGGGTGAGGCTCGCGCACCCACTTCTGGAGCCCGCGGGTCCGGGATGCTGCGGGAGGCTCGGGGAAGCCGGGGGATCCTATTTACCGTGGGCCTCGACAGCCAGAGATGTGCCCCAAACAATGGTGTCCATGCCTCTTACTATAAAAGCACCTGAGCCCTGGCGTGAAGGTTTTAGAGTAAGAGAAAAGAAAGCAAAGAAGCTCTCTGGACAGGTGTTATCTATAGTTAAGAGCTTGGATCCAAGCTTTCTGTTTTTTTTTTCTCATCTAAAAACTTTATGAGGGCTTCCCTGGAGGCACAGGGGTTAACTTTCAGCACTATGAAGCTACCCGCAGCCACTACAGCCTGAGTCTGATCCCCGGCCAGGAGCTGACCCACAGGGCGCAGCAGACCTCTCCTGTCTCCCCGCTGCTCCCCTCAGCAGTGTGTTTCAGTAGATCTGCCTGTTCTGCTCCCCACTCTGTCTCTGGCGAATCCTTTTACCCCTCACACCCCATTTCTTCTATGCATAAATAAAAATAAACCTTTGTTAAAAACAAAGAAAAAAGTATAAAAACTTTATGAAAGGATAGAAAAATGCACCTCTTTTCGCAGAACTGGGGGCGAGCTACAAACACAACGTGGCTTGCATGCTGCACACTGCCGCTTCCCGTCTGGAGCAGGCAGTACCTGCGGAGGCGCTGCAGAGAGCCTCCCCGGCCTAGCACTTTTCCAGAGCCCGCTGGCACGTGAAGGAGGCTCACTCCAAGCGGGCGAGCTGGTGTGGGGCAGCTTCAGAGACCACATGAAACAAACTCGCCCAGCGCCCTGGCAGCCGCCCCTGGCCACCAGCTCCTCCGGAGACTGACTGTGCCCGTCAGGCCTATGGGCCCAGACTTGACCTCACCCCAGGGATGTGCTAGGACTCTGGAAACTGCTGTTCCCTCCCTCTAATTTTCTCTGTTACTATACAAGGTAAATCAATTTTATAATTAAAACAGCCAAATGTTTCCAAGTCCAAGGCAAAATCTGTAAAAGCGAATTACGTACGGTTGCTCTGGTGATTTCATACCTTGACCTCTGGCTGTTTGGAGAGGCCAGAAGTTGAGCTTCATTATCTCAGTCATTTCCTATTTCTAGTCAATATTTACCCACAGGGCGCCCAGAGGGCAGAGGCAAGAGATCCAGAAAAGGCTGGACGCAGATGGAAGGGCACAGCTGTCTCAGATTCCCCCCACCCCTTCCCTGCCCCAGCCCGCTCTCCTCCACCCCGGCCACACCTCACACATCCGGCTCCCGGCTGGTCAAAGCAGTCACAAGACAGAGCATCTCAAATGCACCCATGCCAGGCTGAAGGACGTGGCGGGGCTCTTGCAGACAAGCAGGGTCCTTTAAAAGGCACCTCCTGAAACTAGGGCCAACTTCACAGCCGTGGCACCTCAGCGCCCAGAGGAAGGGGAACTTGGCACGCCTGCTGCCCCCTGCAGACAGGACTGGCTCCGCTGCCCCACGCCCCGTGTGCTCTGGGCAGAGGCTGGGCCCTGTGACATCAACACCCCCACCTCAGCCTGGAAACCCGGGGCTGAGCTCAAGCCCCAACCTCACCTGAGTCAGCATGTAGAACCCCAAGCTGTGGATGTTGTAGAAGTACCCCAGGCCGAACAGTGCGGTGAAGGCGCCACTGGCCAGCATCCCAAAGGTCAGGTAATGCCTGATGGGCAGCCGCTCCCCTATTATGCCGCTGTGGAGGGAGAGACACACATGAGGAACAAACACTCCCCGGGGCCAGCAGAGGTGCTTCTTCCCGGATGTGCTTGCGCTGTTCCTGAGCTACGGGATTTCTAAGCAGCGCAGTTTCCAGAAAGGTTCCATCACCATGATTCCTTTCTGGTGTTTATTAACCAGAAACCGGCAGTGGGCACCATCTTTCAAGACTCCTTCCTTCTAGGAAGTCACTAAACGTCACATCATAAGATCTCAGACACGACTCCGCGACAGCTGACAAGCGGGACAGCCCAAGGCACCTGCTCGCCCGTCCTGCTCTCTCCAGAGGGCTCAGGCAAGGCAGGGCAGGCAGTGTGAAAATTGAAGGAGTTGAACCACAGACAAATGTCCTGGGCGGGGACCGATGTGCGCTCGGGCAGCCACCGGGCCCTGGAGCTGCAGCTATGTCATCTGCACTGGGCTGAGCTCCGCAGGACGGGGGTCAGCTGGGGGACGCACCTTGGCCGGCTTAGTAAGATAGCTCCAGGGGTGCTGTGAGGACGGAGTGTCCAGTTTCACCCCGGGTACCCAGCTCCAGGCCTCCGCCAGCGTCGTGCCATGCCACCCAGTGCCACGCGGAGCCCACTCCTCACTGCCTGCTGGGAACACCCCCAGGAAACTTGACATTGTGACCGAGCACCTGAGTGAAGACACCACAAGACAGGCACAGCGGGGCCCAGCCCTCCGCCACCCTGAAATACCCGGGGCCTGTTTGCTTCACATATCCACTCTGGAGGAATATGGAGGATGCCTGCCTCCAGCGAACAGCACTCTGGGAATTGGCTCCGAAGGCTGGTCTCCTCTGGAGAACCGGTACACCAGAGAGTGCTTCCTTCTGCATTTACCGAGTGAGAAAGACCTGCCCAGTGTCCCACAAAGACCTTACGCACAGAGGAAGTCACTCAAAGCCATGAACAAGTCAGATCGAACTTTAAGCCGAGCAGAAAGTGACCACATGACAGGGCATCCAGAGGAATGGGGTCTGCACCTCACGGCCCACTGCTGTGGTGGACACACGCCCGGGGGGCACCTAGTGGTCACGAGCCCTGGAGCCAGGGGGTCAGTGAGGGCTCAGGCATGGCCTGCCTCACTATAGTGCCTCAGGCCCAAACCCTCTGAGCGATGCTGAAGGAAAGGCCAAGAGAACGGGCACCAGCTCGCCTGTGCCAGCTCAGCAGTGACGGCCACACGTGCAGCTGCCAGGGAGACCCGGCCCCGAGGGGCCCTTGGCTGACCCGCTCTGACGCGCCGTGCTACACCAGCAGGGAGGGGGGAACTGTGCGGCCATGCAGGGATGGATGCAGTGGTCATCAGCCTCCTGTGGACTTCGCAGGACATGTCTGCGCTGGACAGTTGCAGCAGCGATGGCCTCTCAACACCACGTGGCCACGCAGCCCCACTCACCACCAGCTTTTTGCCTCCACGCCCCACCTCTCGGCCGGTGGTGCTCCGTGGCGAGGGTGACCGGTGGGCTGCCGTAAGTCAGGCCCACCCCCGGTCCCCGTCCCTGGGTGCCACAGTGCCCCCTTTTCCTAGGGGCCAAAATCACTCCCAGCTGAGAACCACGTCCAAATTCCGCTTTCTAGACACGCAGGCTCCGAGCTTCCACCGCAGTCAGAGGGACGGTGTCCACGCAGGTCACAGTCTCTAGACTGTAGTATCTGACCTCGAGGGGAACACGGTGAGCGGCCTGGCTGCGACCTGGCTGTGCCCGCAGACTCTGCGCCGTCCTGGGCAGACGTCCCTGCAGCTGGGCTTGGGACCCTGCCACTCCTCGGCCCATTCAGGCGCGTTCTGAGCAGCACGCTGCGGGCAAGTGCGGGCGAGGGGATGCCGCCTGCCAGGCAGCCACCAGCACGAGGGCCTGAGGCTGCTGGTGGACCTCAGGGAGGAAGCTCAGCACTTGCAGGGATCCCTGTGGTTCTATAAGCTCCAAGGAGCTCAGTCTCTGAGCAAACATCCCTTGGGGAAAAGGCCCAAGTCCCTACAAAGCTTGTCTGCTGTCCGTGTGACACCCGGCGGGGCGGACATAGGGTCTTTCCCCACCTTCCGTCAATTCGAGATGGCGTCAAGGCGGGACCCATGTAACAGACGCAAGGAGCGGAATGCCGGGCGCGGTCCTGAGCCTCCCACACGCACTCACTCATTTAATCCTCACCACAGTCCTGTGGTGGTCAGAACCACAAGGCCCGTTTGGCAAAGGGGAAACTGAGACCCAGAGAAGCAAGAGAACTTGCCTGGCTGGGAGAAGTGGCTTCAGGCGGGGGTGCGTGTGGGGCTGGGCCGCAGGTGCTGGGTCCTGCCTGCTGCTGGGTGGGGTCAGGCCCTGGGACGTGTCATGGCTGGTGGCCCGAAACCAGAGGGGAGAGTGTGTCCCCTTGAGCCTCCCTGGGGGCTGTGAACACCCTGCTCCTCGGCCGCCACGTCCTGCTCTCCAGGTGAGGGAAGCCAACCCGGACAACTGGGCCGTCAGCACGATGCCTGGATGACCAGTGCCTGCTCCATGCGAGCCCTGACCACAGAGCAGCTGCATGTCACCCTGCCCGGGAGGAGTGCAGAGGGAGCGGGTGTAGGGCGGGCTCATCCGGGGCCCCGCTGGCGCAGACCCACCTCAGGTACATGCCGACGGCGTAGGCGCACAGGAAGGCGTAGTCCAGCGCCCCGAGCAGCTGCTGGTAGTTGTCCTGATCTGCAGGGGATCAACAGCTAAGTGGCAGCGTCTGCCTGCTGCCATGGGCCAGGTCTGGCTGTGCTCTCAGGAGGGACAGGCAGCTTGGACGGGGATACCTCCCACTTGGCTGCTTGTTAGGAGAGACAGTCGCCATGTTTCAAATCTGCACTGAACGTGCACGGCGGGGCTAACGTCCCCCCTGTTCATGGTTATAAGTTCATTCAGTTTATTCATCCTGCTTCACCGAGTGAACTGGATTTGCCTCCAATTCCGATTCCCCCAAACAGCACCTCTCCTCAGGCGGCCACCTAGCATGCTGCCCTGGCGACAGCGGAGCTGGACGTGTGGGTGGTTGAGGACAGCTCCCCGTGGAAGCCCCTGCTGCTGCCCCCCAGGCCATCCGCTCAGCATGTGCCCCTGGGGAAGGGACAGCTGCCCGGCACCACTGGCCACCACGGATGGACACAGTGGCCTGCGGAGAACTCACCAAATGGGGCCCATCCGCAGTTGGTCTGGTTGTCTGGGAGAGAGAATGGGGCGACATCTCGGGCTCTTTGGCTCAGGCCGTTGAGCTCGATTCCCCCGTCGTCGTCGTCGGAGGCAGCACAGTCCCGGTGGAGCTCCCCCTAAGGCGGCAGGGGACAGGTGGGGCGGCGGGGGAGGGAAGAGGTGAGGAGGCCTGCAGCCTCCAGGCTCTCATCCCAGGGGCATGGCCCCCAGGGCGGCTGCGCACGCACAAACGCAGATCCTGCAGGTTATCAAGGGTGGTAGCTTGAGCACCTGGTGCGAGGCACCCTGGGCAGCCTGCTCGCTCCCGCTGGCATCCACTGCAGCCTGTGCAGCCACCCAGCTCCCAGCAAAGTGAGGACACAGATGCCGAAGAGTCAGCAGCAGCCATGGCGGCCATTTGAGGATGGCAAATGAATCCATGGTGAAGGCGAGAGCGTGGTCATTGGAGGAGGGATGACCAGGGGGGCAGGCACAGGGAGCAGGAGTTGCCAGCCTTCACCGAGGAGGGGCGATTACCCGGTAGGCAGGCAATGTCTGCCCAGGGGACACTGAAGAGCTGTGTGCTGCACCAAGAGCAAACCCTATGCCAGAAAAACAGCTGGGCAGCCTCAACTGTCCAGGGAGCCAGCAGGCAGCGCAGGAGGCAGGGTGCCATCCACCAGGCAGGAGGGGGAAGGGAGCCGTGCAGGCTGCCCTACCCGTGCCCAGGCTGCAGTCCAGGGCGAAGCTGCCTGGTAGGAGGGGCCAGCCAAGGGGTCTCCTGCACAGGAGGCTCCTAGGGCAGAGGAAGGAGTGCCAGAAAGGTGCCCATGCCGGCCCGGCCCAGGCTGTCATGCTACCGGGAACTGAGCAACAGGCCATATCCCCTTGGCACACACGGGTGAAGGCACTGCCCGCCTCCGGGGCTGTCTCCACGCCGCCGCTCTCCTCGGCACCTTCCCGGTCCTGCAGTGCAGGCAGCTCAGGCAGACCCAGCCGGGTGGGGGGTCCTGAGGTCTGGGAGGGGCTCTGGGGGGGGACGCAGGCTGTGGCCGCACATGAAGTGCACACGCTCCTGTCACCGAGCACCCCGAGAGGAGCCCCTTTTGTTTCAAACCAGCAGGTAAGCAGGGGTGCCCGGCCTGGCAGGTCCTGTGAGAGATGGTGAGCGCCCTGGCCAGAGACAAGGACCCTGAGCAGGTCCTGCCCTCTGATATGGCCGAGTCCCACGAGACCTCCCGGGAGCCACGAGGCCAGGCACAGGCACGTGGGAGCACCCCCAGGCGCTCCGTCCCGAGAGGGCTCTGTGAGGCCTGGGGTGAGGGAGGGACCCCATCCAGACATGTGCAGGCCCCTCCCCTGCCAGCCGCTCTCCGGGTGGGTGAGCAGCGCTCCCTGACAGCCGTGGCGGCGCGGGGCCCAGTGGCGGCTCTGAGGGCGCTTCCCACGCAGCTTCCCGCGGCGCTGCTATGCCTTAATATTTCAATCACCTGGTGTTCAAAAGGGACACACGAGGATGAATGCACTGAGATGAACTGATGAAAAAAACCTTCAGCGGGTGAACTAACCCCAACCACAGCGCCAGGGTGAAGCGCCCTCTCCCCACCACTTAGGGAGGCAGTTAGTTCCCCGGGAAACATCTGTCTTCTCGGCAGTTTTATCACTTGAGTGCCTCTGACGGGGCGCCTATAAAATTAGTCAACAGGCTACCCGAGGCAGTTAGTAAAAGCGCGTGGCGAGGGGGGCTGTGCCGGTGCTGTGCTGGCACCCCAGCCTGGAGGCGCTGCTCCCCTCTGCCCAGGGCCTCCCAGTTCCAGCTCTCTCTGAGAGCCGCTGCTTTGAGGTATGTGTTCTGGCCTGGCCCTGGGGTGTGAAGGGACCCCGGGCCTGTGGCAGCCCCACCTGTCTACCAGCCCGGAGCACGTGAAAGGGGGCTGCACTGACTCCGCGCCCCGCCCCGGCAGCCTGTTCTCATCGTGAGTGAGCTTCCCTGGCCAGGCAGACCAGCAGGACTGTTGCGGCAGCCTGGAGTCGGGTCACTGGCCACCACCACCTGTCCTGCCCTGAGCTCTTTCTGAAAACCCCATTTTAAAGGCCTGGGGCATTTCCACCATCCCCCAAACTCGGTATATCAGAAGAGTGAGGGTTCTGCCAGAGGCTTGAAGGGGGGGACTTCCTGCTTACTGGAAGAGGAGGAACTGAGTGAGTAACTGCTGTTTACCCCACCCTGGGGCGCCAGGCCAGGGGCACGGACTTCCACGCCAGCCACAGCTGGGTGCTGGCTCGGGCCGGGGCTCCTGTCGTGAGGAGGCCAGAGAGCAGCGGCGCGGCCCTGCACTCCCGGGGTGAGGACGCGCTACAAAGGTCGACAGGACGCCGCCCGGCTCTGAGAAGGAGCGGTCTTTGGCTCTGGACAATTTCCTTGTTCTCGCTCCTTCCACAATAAAGTCAGATCACCCGGGCCAGCTGACAGCCGTCGGCAAAGTGATGTCACCCCCACGAGCGCAAGAAAATGAACTGCCTCTGCCCAAGTCCTAAGCAGCTGTTACGTAAAACTGTCTACTTAGTGTTGTTTTCTCACTGGCTGGCCAGTGCCTCCTCAACGACTTCCCGCCCACCCATCCCTCAGACAGAAACTCAGCGTCAGGAGGACAAGAGCTGCTGCCACGGCCCGACGGCGGCTGGGGAGCGCCCGAGGACTGGAAACGCTTGAGGGGAGACCCGCATGAGACTGCGTAAGCCCCCAGCTGAGTCTTAGCATCCTGCCCCCATCCACAAACACCACCCCGAAGGGATTGCCCCCCGGGCATCTTAAAGATTTTCAGAAAAAAAGAAACTGAAAACCAAAGCAACAAGACAACCTGCCGCAGACAGCGCTGTCACGCGATGGTGGGCGCCCCGCGCCTCTTCGAGGGCGAGGTCCTCACAGCCAAGGGGGGCAGGTGGTCCCAGCATCTCGGGGTGTCTTACCTTCACGATGCTTATAGGCTTCCGCGATAAGTGGAAACTGGCGTACAGCACAAAGGTCAGCGCGAAGGTGAAGGCTCTGTACCTGCAACAGAGCGGAGGAGGTGGCTGCAGGTGCCGTGCTGGCCGCGCCCGCCGCCGGCCGCAGTTCCAGGGCTCCGGGCAGACAGTTCTCGCTCTGCCTGAAGTCAGGGGCCAGGTCCATCTCTGATACCCCTGCAGTAGTATGTTCAACTTTTTGTCGCTTTTGCTTCTTCCCAAATGAAACTATTTAAACATTCATTTAAAAATGAATCAAAGCGCTGTCTGGGACACGGGGAGCTGGGACGCAGGCGCAGAGGGCGGCGAGTTTATAAAGTGGACAAGCACAAGCGCTCGCAGGCCTGTTACCAGCCTGCTGGCCTGGGCCCTGGGGGTCACGTTTACTTCTTGCTTTAGCTGTGCGGCGCCTTTTCAGAAGCACGCCAGCTAGGCGGGTATAAACTGCTTCATGGGATTCGATGGAAAAACGCCGAGATGCTGGTGACCATCATCAGGCTGATGACCTCAAGCAGCGGCCCACGGCGCTCCCGCTCTCCTGGGGCTGAGACAAGCCATTCAAGAGAGTACTGAAAGGTATGGGGGCGGAGAAAAGGCACTTTGGTGGGGAGGGAAGTCCTCACTGCTCTCACAGCTTGCATGATTCTACAGAAAGACACTTCTCAGAGGAACAAGACGGGCCAGGAAGAAATATTGGGCAAGCAAGGAAGCAGACCCTGTATCCTGAGGCCTAGCTTCACCAGAAGATCCTGTCCTGTTTCTGCCCTGCAAAGGCCAGTGACTCTCCAACCTGTGCACCTTGAATCCAGTTACCTAAGCAGGAGATGGCAGGCAGATTGCACCCCACCTCTCCCGAGCCTTTCTGGGAGGCCGGCCACGGTGATGCCAGACACCCCTCTGGCCGGGCCACTTGCTCCATGCTGTGGGTCACGCAAGGAGGCGTCCTCGACCCACACTAAAAGCTCCGGGCATGCTAACCTCACTGATCCCCAGAAAAGGTGGTGATCAAAGAAACATTTCTAGACTATTAAAGAAAAAATAAAGATCCTGTTTCAGGTGGGAATGTGGATTGGTGGTACAACGAGGCTCAAAGCTGCAGTTTTCAGAACAGCCGTGCCCCAGGGACGGAGCACCTGAGCTGACTGGCTGGTGCTCAGAAGATGCTCACGAAGGAGCTGGAGTGGCGTGTGCTACCTTGCCGGAGACGCACAGCCACGGTCCTGGGCCTGCCCCAGTCTGCGCGCTCCTGCCAGGCAGAGAGCTGGCCGCTCCTGGGGCGACTCCCGACAAAAATGCACAAGCTGAATCTAGTAACTAAGGGGCGCCCAAACGAGGGATCGTCCACGCCCTTCAGAGCAGGCCCAGCGTAAAGCAGACAAAACCTGCAGGATGCCCAGCTGGACAGACCCTGGGCCTCCAGAGGACGAGGCCTGAGGCTGCACATCTTGTTGCACCTGCCGCCCTACGGGAGGCCTGGGCGGGCAGAAAGGGAAACAGGCCTTGCAGGAAGGCTGGGCTGCTGCTCTTCTCTCATGTCGGGAAGCTCAGCTCTGGAAAGTCAAGAAGCTTCTAAAGGTCAGACAGTAGAGGCGCGGGAGAGATGAACAGAGAGCAGGCATCCTCCGCTGCCTCGTCTGGGACCCACGTACCCCCACCGGGAATGGGGGCGCTCAGCCCCACCTGCCTTGGAGCCAGCACCTCCTTTCCTGAGTTCAGGGTCACCTACGCGCTGACAGTGGAGCGGTACTGCCCTGTCTGCAGGTCTCGGACTAGCGATTTACTGGGTTCTGCAAGCGTTCTTGGTAAGGTTCTGAGAACTTTCTTTGGAGTCTGAAGACTGGATCAGAATGAAGTTATAGAACAGACCACAAAGCCAGATCCCGTCTGCTGAGCAGAGGGGCCCAGCTAGGCAGCAGGGGCCTCTGGGAGAAGTGCCAGGTCCCATGTCACACCCAAGTCCTTGGAGGGCACCCCAGTCTGCCAAGGGCTGCTGTGAAGGAGAGGTAGTCCCGGATGCGCTATTTTGGGGCATACTTTTTTTTTTTTTTAAGATTTATCTATTTATTTATACAAGCACTGGGGACAGTCAGAAGCGCGGGAGGGTGAGAGAATTCACCAGAGCCAGAGCGGGGAGCAGAGCAGGCAGAAGGACCGAAGGACACTGCTGAGGGGAGCAGCGGGCGGCAGGAGAGGTCTGCGCCATCTGGGACCCTCGCTGGTGGCCGGAGAACAGCCGGGGATTGAACTGGCGCTGCAGAGGTTGCGGGCAGCTTCGCAGCCCAGCACTCAACCGCTGCGCCACTGGGGAGGCCTGGGGCATAAACATTTTGAGCAAAAGACTTCGGATGGCTGCAGCCTCTTAACCGCAGCAAAGCAGAGGGTCGGGAGAAATTGGTTGCTCTCCAGGCCTCTCTGGGTGCGACGGGGGACCGACTCCTCACTAGCAGCCCCAACACCCACGCCACACCCACACCCAGCAGACAGTCGCCCTCTCCTAGCACCCATCTCCTCTCCAAGGCCCCGTTACCTTTGCAAAGTGTCCCCTGCATCCCCCCACGCGCCTCCTTTCCTCTACTAAAAGGCCTCTAAACCCCACATTGCAAGGGTCCTTCTGAGTCTCATTTTTCTGTGATCCCCCAACCTGATTAAATCTACATTTTCTTTTGAGAAGCAGTCTTGTCAGTTTCACACGCACCCGAGAGCACCCTAAGGGGGTAGAGGAGAGGTGCCCTCCGGGCGGAGGGCAGCAGGGCGAGTGTGGGTGGAGGCCGTGGTGCCCCTGCCCTACTGCTGCTCCTCCTGCACCTGAGCAGGACCTCGGAGTGCGCCCCGAGAGGGCCTGGGGACTGCAGCTGGGGTTCTCATCATATCCGACTCATTTGGATTCCCTTCCCTCCCTAAAGCCCTGCCCGGCGGGGGTCTTGGTGAGCCTCGTGAGCCCACCCACCCAGCCCGCCAGCCTAGAAGGCCCAAGGCCCATGGTCGTTTTCCGGGCCACGACCCGCAGGGAAAGCTCGAAGCTCGAGCCCTGCCGGGACGGCCAGGGCTACTGGGCAGGGCTCCCCCGCCGCCGGCCCCAGGACTCACTCACCACTGATCGCGGGAGAAGGAGATGACGAAGTGGATGCCGGGGGGGAGGCGAGCCATTTATGTCTCCCGGACCCCGAGCTCGGCCACAGGGCTAGGCGCTTCAGAGGCTGCCCTCCTGGCGCCACGTCTCTCCGTCCGAAGCCAACACGGCTGGCGCGGGCCTGCCCTCTTCTCCCGACGCACACTGGCTCTCTGCAAGGAGGAGGGGCAGCTGAGAAGTGGGTTCCAACCAGGGCACCGCCGGACCCTGCAGCACCACAGCCCGGGTGGGCGGCCTGGAGCTGCTGGTGGGGGCGTCCATTCAAAAGGGCTGCATGTGTTTCATGCGCCCACCTCCCTCTGGAGGCGCCCGGTGGCCAGTCCCTCGCTCAGTGAGGCTCCCGCGAAGCCCGCGCATCAGGGTGCTGGCTGCACCCCAGGCCGCCCCAGACACCTGCCTCCCTCCACGTGGCCGCTGGGGAGCCGAGCGCGGTGACGGAGCTGGGGAGGCTGGCGACACCGGCACCTCACTGCGGCTTTGCAGTTGAGTCTAAGCGCGCCCCAGCCCGGGAACGGTGGGGCAGCACCTCCTGCCTGCCTCTTCCTTTTGTGTTTGTGGTGGTCACCTCGGAGGCCATAGAAATTGACCCTTTGTGAAGTCAGAGAGAACAGGGAGGAAGGCCGTGGAGACCTGAGAGCCAGCAAGGGCCCGCAGCCAGGCAGGCCTGAAGGCACGCTCACAGCTGGGTCGCCGCGGCCCTCGGGCCCAGAATCGCCGCCACGGCACGCGGGACACACGGCAGGAGCTTCTGATCCTCACTCACAGATGGGGCAATTTTTTGAGTAGACATTAACACCAACTGAGAGAAGCTGACGTTCATTTAATAAATGTCTTCAACTTCCTCGGGAAGTTCTGACTCCACAGCTCAGAACCAGGAGTTTTGACCTGGAGACCTAGCGCTGCCCCGACTCGCCTGCCCTCGCAGTATGATCACCCCGTGCGCTCCTGACTGTCCAGAGCCTTCCAGAAGTGCACCTCCTTCAGTGTTTCCCTTTACACTGCAGAACTCCAGGCCCCAGTCCAGCTTTTGTTCCAGAGCCCCCAACCCATCTCTGGGCAGGGAGGCCCTCTGCTCCAGCCAAAATCGCACCTTTGCTCCTGCCAGTCAGGCCAGCCTGGCTCCTGCACCACCACCAGGGCCTTAACCAGGATGTGACCTCAGTGATTCATTCCACTTGGTGTCACCCCTACCCTCAGCAGCGCCCGGGGGCTGACCCAGCACCTCACTGAAACAAGGCAGGGTAACCCCAGCTACCTCACTGACGCATTCTGCTCCCTCCCCACCCCCCAACTAAAAAACAGGAAAGAGAGCACCTACAGGTGCAGCAAGCTCAGCCCTGCGGGAACCCCTGGCCCCCCTCTGTCCTGCAGTTGGAGGTCTACCAGCAGCCGCTGGCACCCCTGACCCTGACATGAGCGCGGGGCAGTGGGCCCTGGCTGATGCAGATCCCGGCACCCGGAGTGTGCGTGCAGGAGACAAGCTCACCAGGGCGCCAGAGTGATTCTGCGCCAAGCGCTAGATTTACCAGAGTCTTGCGCTGCGCGAGCGGCTCCTGTTTGGGCCTAAACAGACCACAAGAAACAATTTTGCGGGGGTATGGTTTGACTCTTTCAAGGCCCGGATCTGCCGGTCAGAACCAAGCTTCTGTTCAGACACTGCTTGCTAGGCGGCAGGCCTGCGCCTGCTCGGTATCCACTAAATCAACCTCAACTCCATTCTAGTAAACCCTAGGGCTGAATAAACCGCACGTGAGAGGTAGGGAGAAAAGGAAAAAGCCAGAGGGCACTGGAACATTTGGCAGGGAAAAAAATCTTATTTCCTCCTAAAATGACGTGGCTCCCTCCCACAGTAAAATGGTGGAAGCAAATGCAAAAAAGTGTTCACAGTGAGTGCAGTTAAGATGTGCAAAGACTGGGATTTTCCATCTAGGGTGGACAGCCCTCAACTTATGGGGCCCCTTCCTCCAAAGCCGGGGCAGCGGCGCGAAGTGCTCAGGAGAGCAGCGGGCAGGCTGCTGAGGGCCCGTGGCCCCTTCTTCTCTTGGGTGGGGGTGGCCCCGGCTCTGGGCTGGTCAGCCAGCAGGACATGGTGGGGCAGATCAGGTTGGTCCAGTTTCCAGTTGGCCCCTCCCCTCCAAAGCCAGGGTGGCTGGACGGCAGCAGGTGACGTGGGCTACACCCAGGGCTGGCATTTGGCCACCCAAGTGCACAGAAGAACACGTATTAAAAAGCTCCTCCTTACAGGTGCTCTGGAACGCACCCCAGCAGGGTGCGTCAGCTGCCCCGTGTCCGATCGCCAGCCCCAGACATGCCTGAGTGCCCATCAAATCTGTAGAACCCCTGCTCCCAGGGGCTCTTCTGAAAGAGAGGACCCAGGCAACCACCAGGCAGGCCTGGGGGGCTGGCGGCTGGTGCCCTCCATGGGGTGCAGCCTGGAGACTGAAATGAGGAGACTCCAGAGGCAGAGCCCCCGCCTGAGGGTCCTTCCCGGCCGCGCGCTGGGGGGCCGGCACAGCAGCCCTGCTTAGAGGAAGTGCCTTGAAGACAACGTGTTTAAAGTGGGCCGTACTTGGAGGCAGATGAGGGAGAAAATACACGTTCCCCCCAAAAGCTCTCACACATTTTTCTTTTTTCTTTCCTTTTGTGGTTTTCTGAGACCAGGAGGACACAACTTCCTTCCCAGAGCTTCAAAAGGCCTGCTTGCCTTTAACGAAGCGCTGCAGTGGCCGCTCCCTCTTTCCTGCAACTTCAATACAAAAAGGGTCCTGCAGGTGCCCCTGGAAGCTTCGAGGTGGTCTGCAGGGAACAGAACCTGCAAGCGCAGCCACCACCTCCTGGGGGGCTACGGATGCCACAGGCCGGTGCCCGACTCCCGCCAAGAGGCAGCACCCCGGGAGCAGTCGCCACCCCCTTTAACAACTTCAGGCCCTCAAGTTCCAGGCAGGTGGCCCTTCCCGGGGGAACTCTGGAGACTGCAGGAAAAGACAGGCTGCACCCCCCTAGAAATTCCAACCTGGGGGAGGGGGGAGGGCTTTCCAGGTCCTCTGTTCAAATGCAAATGCTGACCCGGCCCGCAGGAGGCCGCCGGGGTGGGCGGGTGGGAGACGGGACAAAAGAGCCCGGAGGCTGGCGGCCGGGACGGGGGTCTTTCCGGGTGCGGAGCCCCAAAAATCCAGAAGGTCGCTGTGCCCGCGCGGGCCGGGAGGCTGCGGGAACCCGCGGCCCCGCAAACAAGCCAAGGCCCAGGCCCGGCTCCCCGCGGCTCCTGCCGCGGCGGCCCGAGGTGGGTTCGCGGGCACGCCCACGCCCGGCCGGCGCTGTCAAGCCGGGGCTCTGGAGCCCGGCGGTGCCCGCGGCCCGGGAGCCGCATCGCTGCCCAGCTCGCCCCGCTCCGGGGCTCGGCCGGCGGCTGCGGGTCCCGCCGGCCCGGCGCCCGCGCCCCCGCCCGCACCGGCCGCGACCCCCGCGCCGGGCTCGCCGATCCGGGCGCCCCGCCGGCCCCGCGCCTCCCCCGCGGAGAGGCGGCTCCTCGGCCCCTCGGCCCCGCGCCCGGCCCGACCCAGCGCACAAAGGCAGGCGGCGGGCGCGGGCCGGGCGGCGGGCTCTCCGCGCGTGGTGGCAGGTGCCGCTCGCCGCGCGCCCCCCCGCGCGGGCGCAGGGGAGGGTCCCCGCGCCCCCCGCCC
Organism: Talpa occidentalis; assembly: GCF_014898055.3. Lineage (NCBI taxonomy): Eukaryota > Metazoa > Chordata > Mammalia > Eulipotyphla > Talpidae > Talpa > Talpa occidentalis. The sequence goes on from NW_023604295.1 coordinate 1,452,788, forward strand.
CGCTCCGGCCCCGACTCACCTGCGCGGCCGTCCCGCCGCGGGCGCTTCCTGCCGGCCACTTCCTGGGGCGGCGCGGAGGCCCGGCCCGCGGCCCTTCCACTCGGCGGAGGCCGCGGGACGCCGGGGCCGGCGGCTCCGCCCCGCCCGCCCCGCCCCCGGCCCCGGGGCGCGCCCCACGTGGAGCCGCGGCCGCCCGGCGGGACGGGGCGGGACGGGGCGGGATGGGCGCCCCTGCGGGCGCCCGCTCGGGACTGTCTCGCCCAGCCCGCAGGCCTGCACCTGCCGGAGGCGGAGGCGGCGGCCTGGGCCCGCAGGGGCTCCGCTGTCAGGGGCGCCCCGGCCCTGCGCGCAGGGACCCCGGCCCCGACAGCTGCCGACGGCGCCCGGCAGGCCTCCCGGTTCACTCCCCGGCCTCTTCCCAAGGACAGAGCGTCCAAAGCCGAGAAAAGGCCCAGGAGAGGGGCTGTGCAGACACCCTTGCCACCTGCCCGCGGGACGCGCCCGGCTCTCAGGGTGCGGCGGAGGAGCCCAGGCCCCGCGGGTCCCCTGCAGGGCGTCTGCCCGCTGGGGCCATCACCGTTGCCATGTCACCCCAGGAGTACCTCTCCCAGACCCCTGCCACTCCTTGCCCAAACTCGACCACTTCCACCCCAGGGGACCCACGAAGGCCCCACAGTGCACAACAGGCATCCAGACTCCGCCCAGGTGACCAGTTCTCGGAAGACAAACCCCCGGAACGGAGAGAGAGGCAGAAAATACATTTTACCAAAGAAATTCCAGGAAGCAAGCTGCCCTTGGCTACAACAGTGCTGAGCCTGAAGTCGGGGTGTGAATGCCCAGAGCGCCTCTGGAGGGCACCCCCTGCCTGGCACCTCCGCCTCTCCAGGACCAGCCGAGGCCCCCTGGGGAAGCCTCACCCTCACCAGTTTGTGGAGTTGGAGCAGCGACTGCAACTCTTCTCTGGCTGCTGCGGGGCCTGCTTGCGGGCAGAGCGGAAACCCTCCGGCCCTCACCCCCAGCGGACTCCTCCTCCTGGCGGGGTCTCGCCTGTTTCTTCTCCCTTCCCATGTCGCCACTGCTGGTGACGCGGCCCAGCAGGTGCCCGACTCTGGTTCTCCCCCCGGGGCTCTCTGAACTGGCACCGAAGCCCCCTCAATGCCAAACTCCCCAGTCCACTCTCCCAGCTGTCTCAAGTTACCCTCCTCAAGTGGACCCTTTGGTTCCAATGAGATGTGGGGTCCAGTGAGCGGGGTCCTGGGTTCCCTCTGAGAAAATTTCAGAGTTCCCCTTGCAGAGGCACAGGACAAGTTTGCCAAGGACAAGATGTTTAGTTATGTTCAAAAGGGCAGGGTTCTCAGTCACAAAAAAAAAGGGGGAGGCGGAGAAGACGCTTGCACAGACAGCGGCAGGAAGCGCGGCCTTTGGAAGGGGCGGCCGTTTGAGGAGCTGCTGCAGCTCCTGTGGCTGCCTGGGGAGCTGCCCTCCGCCCAGGAGGGAGTTGTTCTGAGGTTGTGGTCCTTTTGGGGGGAGGGGCACATCCTCTGAGGGTCATTATCTACTGTTAAATCAGCCACTTCTGGGGAGCCCCTAGGCTCAAGTGTAACGGGGTCCCCCGGAAAAGGGGAGGTTCCAGGTTCCCTGCCCCACCCGAGGGACAGTGGCGCTGGGGGCGGGGAAGGAGAGGCCGGAGAGGAGCCCGGGGAAGCAGGAAGCAGGAAGGGGCAGGAGGGGTCTGGAGGCGCGGGGCGCAGAGGCACGTGAAGCTGCTGCGCGGGCTCCCGGGTCCTGGACCGGGTGACACGGCGCGGCGGGACCCGTGGGGCGGGACGGCGGCAGCTTCGACCTGCGCTTGGACGTGGCTCTTTTCCTCCCAGACTAGCGCGGCGGCTTCTGCCTCTTCCGCGGGTCCCGGGAAGGCGCGTAGGCCCCGGCGGGCTCTGGGGCCTGGTTCTGGGCCGATCCTGGGGGGCTGACTTGTGCCCACGAGGGGACGGGTGACTTCGGGGGCTTGATCTGGACACTCTAGTCTCCCCTTTTCTGTGCTGCGCGTTGAGGGTATTCAGGTCCTTTCCGCGAAGGGCCTGTGCTGGGTCTCGACGCGGTGGGTGGCAGAACCTATCTAGAGCAGGCTGCCAGAGAGAGACACTCACTGCAGTGGGTGTGTCCAGCGCCAGGGGCCAGCCCTGGCCAGGCCCTGAGCCCGGAAGTCAGGGAAAGTCGCTCAACAGGGAAACTGAGGTGCACTTGTGCTCATTTCCTGGGGCGGCCAGAACAAGGGGTGGCAAACTGAAGGGCTTCAGGCAGTGGCCATTTATGGTCTCCCAGTTCTTGAGGCCAGAGGCTGAGGTCCAGCTGTGGTCAGGCCGGGCTCCCTCTGAAGGCCCCAGGGAAAATTCTGTGCCTCTCTCCGGCTTCTGGTGTCGCTGGCAGGCCTCGGTGTTTCTCAGCGTGTGGGTCTCCCTGCGGCCTCAGGCTTCACATCCCCCTGGTTGTGTGTTCGCCCCGCTGCGTGTCTGTGCCCCATCTCTTACAAGGGGGTCCCCCGGCTCCATTGGCACTTCACTGTAACTAATGCCAGTGCAGTGAACCTATTTCCAAATAAGGTCACCTTCTGAGGTTCCGGGAAGGACATGAACTTTGGGGAGATCATTACGTGGTGAACTGCACGAGAAGGTGGCCTAGCACGATGGGGGAGAGGCCTAGCAAGATGGGGGAGTGTGCAGCTCCCAGGCTCGCCTTCCCAGCATGTTTGCAAGTAAATAACAATGAAATAAAGTAGCGGCCCCTGGATTGCACCGGAGTAGTCCCTAGGGGAAGGAGGAGGGCCTTAGACCGTGGCCCTGCTCTGGGGCCTCCGTGGCCCTGCTCCTGGCTGGTTCACCCACGAGGGGAGGGCCGGCTTTGGGTGCTTGGTTTGGAAACTCTGTCCTTTTCTTCTCTTTTCCCCATTGCGCGCGGAGTGTTACAGGTCCTCACCACGGAAGGTCTCATGCACTGGAGTATGTTTTGTCTTGATGCGTCGGGTGGCAGGACCTATTTAGAACAGGCAGATTTGGGGATGCTGGGGTGCCTTGCCCCCTGCCCCATAACAGGTCAATGGCCAGTTGCATCAGAAGTGTCGGCACAGCAGAGGGAGCAGGAACTCCCACAAGGCACTGTGTCCAGAGTGCCAGGGGGCAGAGAACCTCGGCAGAGGGAGGGTGGCTACCGCTCAGAAGCGCGTGCCACCGTGGACTAACATGTGCCCACAGCGGGGACTTCAGAGTCAGGGACTGATAGAGGGGCGCAAGACCCTGGGAGCGGTGGGACGCAAGGTGGGGGGGGGGCTCCTGCTCAGGCAGAGGCAGGAGAGGACTCGGCGCCGAGGCAGGGTGGGACAACTGCACCCCTAGGCAGGGAGCTTGGGGACCGTGATGGCCTTGGTCACTGCCAGCACTTGAGCTTGGCACATCCATTTGTGAATGGCTGGGACCTGCTGGGGGGGGGGGGCGCGAGGCGGGTTCATCTTTATCCCCAGAGGAGCTACTGTCTGCAGCCCGCGCTGTGTTATGAAGACGCCTGCCTTACCCCAACCGGGCAGAAGCCAGATGCGGGCTGAAGGTGCACTTCACCTGGGCCGTGGCACCTGCTCCCCCCACCCTGCGGGGCAAGTGCCCCAGGGCAGGGCCCTGCACTCCAAAGGTAAGGGGAATGCCCAGGTGGGGACCCAGCCCCACCACAGCCCTCCTGGGGCCTCGCCTGGCCAGGGTGGGAGCGGGGCCTGGCAGTTACTAGTCCCGCTTCCTCGCAGAAGGTAAGGTCAGCTGCTGAGCGTGAGGGGAAGGGGGTGGCCACAAGTGGGAAGGCCCGGCGTGGGTCCCACGGCGGTGTGGCCTGATCAGTCCAGGTGGGCGCCGCCAGAGGACACGCTGGGGGACGGGCACCTCGCAGGGCCGGTTCTCCTCCCCCATTTACACCGAGTCAGGCCTTCCCTGGCCCTCAGAGAGAGGCAACGCTGACCCCTGCTGGAAGGCTTGGTCACACCCGCAAGCACTGCCCGAGGACTGGCAGGCGACCGGGGCTGTGCCCGGGCTGGCTGCAGGGACAAGACAGGGATCCAGCAGGCGTGCTGTCGGCTTCTCCGGGGAAACCCAGAGGTGTGGGAGCAGATGCTCGGGTGGGGTAGGAGGCCTTGCCTGCAGGTGCCGCCGGGTGCAAGAGTCCCCCGAAGGGATACTGAGGATCCCGGACTCCAGAGCGTGAGAAAACCCCTCATGCTGGGAAAGAACAAGAGGAGTGGAGAGGGCCGGTCAGGGAGGCCAGAACCGGCTGACTAGATGCGGAGAAGCGCCACTTTGTCTCTGTGGGGCAAAAGCATGGTGGCGCGGCCAGGCCTGGGCCCCGTGCTCCGACAGACAGGTCCCCAGGGACGGACAGCCTCCCACTGGAGTTTGGCCTGGGCCCTGGGCCCCTGCCCTCATCATGAAGCCCGTCAAGGGGTGACTACTTGGCATAAATTAAAAAGGGTTTTACTACCAAACATTCTCCCAGTTCCCATGGACCCTCCCAGCGGCAAGCGAAGCAGCCCCCCAGGAGGACGCGGCTGCCAGGAGGGGACCGATCACGAGGACCAGCCCCGCCCAGTGTTCCCCCAGCCCTGAGGGGCAGCCCCGCCAAATCCCATCAGCACTTAGTAGGTAGGGCGTCTCCTCTGCTCCTCAGGGGCACCCCCTCATGTACCCGAGCACTTGGGCCCACACCGTCCCTGGTGAGTGGGCAGTGGCCAGCGAAACCACGCCCGTCAAGTGCAAAGCCACGTCTACAAAGCCCGGGGAGACACAAACGCTGCAGTAGGGGCTGGGGAGCAGGTTATCGGTCCTTTACATGTTACTGTAGTTTCTCAATTTGCTTCGGGCACTCACTAATTATTGTCTGAGTCTTGGCCATCGTGCCCAGCTCTGGGCTAGACTTGGGGGGGAGGCGGGTCAAGGCTCTGGGGGCCACGAGGGGGCTGGCTGGGAGTTCAGGGCACCAGAGTGGGGGTGGGGGCAACAGAAGCACAGCAGGGAGCTGGGGCAGCTAGGCAGGCGCTGGGAAGGGCCGTGGGGGACGCTGAGTGGAAGGACTGGTCACCAGCCAGGGAAACGTGGCGATGGTGGCGGAGCAGCAAACCACCTGAGCGGGGGTGTTGTAGGGAAATGGCCTAAGCATAAGCAAAGGTCAACAGGCCCTGGGGGACAAGCCCTCCTCAGCAATCCCAGGGAAGCAAGCAAAGGCTCTCTGTACCCCCAGCAAGAGGGGTGGGACTTACAGCAGGAGGGGCTCGTCACTCACTCTGCTGGAGACTGGCCGGCCACCACCCTAGGAGGCAACGAGGGGGCTGCTGAGTGAAAGTGCCCCCCCACCCTGCCCCCTCCCCCCAGCCCCGAGTCTACAAACTGGCTCCTGCAGAGCTGCAGGTAGACACTCCTGGCGCTCTAGGGGTCCTCATCACTTATGTATGGTGAGGGGGTTCACAAGGGTTCACTGCATTGCTGTGCTGCGCCACGGACCTCTGTGAACGTGTTCCTCTGTATGCTTCGAATGTTGCATCTCTAACCATGTCAAGAACTGAGCTAAATACACACAGGACATCTCTGCAGCCTCTGGCATCTCCGGAGCCTCCTCATCCTCATGATCTTATCTGATCCTCGCTGGCAGGGACCTTACTCTGGAGACAGAGGGAGGAGCAGCCAGCTTGCCCTGCCTCCCGGAGAGCAACCCCAGGCCCTGGAAGGTGCGGCCTGTGCCCCCACCACTGCAGGACGGTGGTCCCTGGAGTGCCGGAAACAGACCCCACCTTACCTGGGTGCCTGCAGGGTGGTGACAGGCCCGTGAGGATGGAAGGCTAGCAGGCAGCCACGAGATCGTGCTGCTGGTCATTTATTTAACTGCATGGATTAGTGTTAGATTTGTCCAAAATGACATATCTTCTTTTTCTCATTTCCTCATGCCTACTTTTGTCCGCCTGGGGACCCTACACGTTCAAAGGTAGCCACCCACTCACTGGGTGTGCGAAGAAAGCCCCTGAAAAGGGAATCTGATTGATGAATTTCTAAGAAAAATCATAAACCAGAAGGAAGGAAAAGAATCAAAAAATTGATGAGACTTTTCTTTTCCAGATGTTGCATAAATGATCTTGAAAATTTGCAGAGATGAGCGTGTGCTGCCTGAGCACTTCCTCTGGCTGGTGCCCAGTTCTGTGGGGGAGAGGGAAGGGTGAGCCAGTTGTGCTCCTGGAGTGCCCCCCCAAGTTCCCCACCCTGGCCCACGGCACTGCCCTGTCTGTGCCTCACTCAACAATCCTACTTCCCTCTCTTGGTGACCTTGATGACAACATTCTCAATATCCTTCCCTAACCGCCTAACTCGGGTGGGTGGGTGTGGTTATTTCCTCCTCCTTGGCTGTCATTTTCATGCTGTGTAACCTCACTCCCTTAACTATGTCCATAATTTAAATATCTTACACTTAAAAACCTTATACTTGTGGAACCAAGCTTAGGCGAGGTTTCGCCATTTTGTATATCCTCCACCTTGATATGTTAGTCCTTGTCCAGCCGCATTCCGGAGATAGTTTCAACGGTCACAACCCTCACTCCACTTGGTGACGAAGGAGCAGACCACCCCAGCTGCCAGCGAGGGCAGGCCTATCCATAAATGGGACAGCATCTCTAACCGTCCAATCAGTTTGAAACTATAACCGTGTGCACCAAAATGCCTTTGTAGTAGCCAATGAGTAACTGCCAGCTTCTTTCAAAATTCGCGCCTGCTTGTGACCCTATATAAGAACCCTGCTTCCTCTGTTTGGGGCTCTCAACCTCTGCCGTTGCATCGGTGCGTGTGGAGGGCCCGGACTCGAGCCTGTAATAAACTCCTTTGTGCCCTTGCATCGGTTGTCTGTGTCCTTGGGGGCTGCCCTGGTCGACGCTGGGCACAACAATACTTAAAAATCTCTATCGAAATATAAAAATCTCTCTCTCTGAACAGTTGCTTCGACCCTAAAATACAGGCCTGTTTCTAGAAACTTCAGTCTCTTCCCACTCGGTGTACATCAGCGCTAACGAGTCTCAGCCCAGCGCAGGCGGCTCCGGTCACCGCCAACCACTGGTTACCTGGCTGAGGCATCGCTGCAGGCTGGTTCTCTTCAGGAGGAAACGTGTGAAACGGCTTGAAACTGGAGTCACCGCTTCCCGAGACCTACAGACAGACAGACAGACAGGCCCCGCGTCATGGCGGCCCTCGCGGCTGACACCCGCCAACGCTCTCCCCGCGGCTGCAGGGCCTGGGCCCGGCCGCCTCACAAGCCGGTGCAGGGAGGCCAGGGCGCAGCAAACAGTGAGGACTCCCGCCGCCCGGGCTCACCGCGCCCCCCACGCCGCGGAAACCCCGTTCTGAGAAGGAAAGTCGCGCCGGGCCACCCACGCCCACGCCCCCCGCGGGTGTCCAGGCGCGTGCTGGCCCCGCAGCGCCGCAGCTTCCGCGCTCCCGCCCGCGCCGTCCACAGGCCGCGCCCCACCAGCCTGTCCGCCCGTTGACCCCGGCGGCCCCTCGGCCTCAGGCCCCTCTCCGCGGCCCCGGCCCAGGCCGGGCCCAGGGGCTCAGGGCCGCGCGGCGCCCGCGGGCGGGGCGGAAGGAGAGGGCACGAGGAGCCGGCCCCGCGGCGGCCTCGCCACCCCCGGCAGAGGACGGCGGCCCGGCCAGCGCTGCCCTCTGCCCAGTTTGGGGAGTGGTGCGTCTCCCCAGCTACACCTCAGACAGCTCAGGGCGGCCCCGCCCTTGCCCCCCACTCACCCGAGGTCCTGCGCCCCCCGGGGCTGCATCTGCGCAAGCGCTGCTGGGGATGATGGGAAATCTGCCCGCGGGGACGCGCGGCCTCTCCCCGGGCTGACGGGCGGCCTCTCCCCGGGGTGACGCGCGGCCTCTCCCCGGGCTGACGCGCGGCCTGTCCCCGGGCTGACGGGCGGCCTCTCCCCGGGCTGACGGGCGGCCTCTCCCGGGCTGACGGGGCGGCCTCTCCCGGGGCTGACGGGCGGCCCCCGCGGTGGGCGACGGGAGTGGCCTCCCTGACAGGGTTTCGGGAAGGCGGTTTCTCGTGTCCGCCTGTGAACGCTTCCTCGTGACGCCCTCGCTCCCCCACAGGCTCCCCGAGAGGCGGCCCGCCGGGTGACCGCAGCCCCGGGGTGGAGGCAGGGCGCGGACTCCGGGCGGACTCCGGGCGCGGACTCCGGGCGCGGGCCCGGCTGGGGGGGCGAAGTCGTCCCGGGCCCCGAGGTCCGCGGAGGGCGCCCCACCTGCCCCCGGGCGGCCGAGGCTCCTGCCCGTCCTCCTGGGAGGGGGGTTGGCGCGCCCGCGGGAGGCCGGGCCAGGTGCTTCTCCCCGCGCCGCCGCGGGCGGTGCTGAGCTGCACTGCAGCGAAATTGCTGAGAGATGGGGGGCGCCTCTGCGTCACTTGCACAGGACGTCGGGCCGGTTGCAATGTGAGGGCTCAGCGACCCCTGGCAGCCCCCAGCGGCCCTGCTGGAGCCGGACGGGAGCAGGGTTTGCGTCACCGCTTCTCGTCAGCCCAGCGCTCCTCGCGGCAGGCCAGGGTCACTCCCAGGAAACCGGGGAACCCCCGGACACCCCGGCCTGGGAGCGCGGGGCTCGACAGCAGTAGCCCTCGGCCCCCCGTTTGGGTTTGGATCCCCGCCGGTGACCTTGAGCTCCGCCTTGCCCTCTGCACCTCTTAGCTGTGCAGTGCAGGAGTGATGGCGCGGCTCGGAGGGTTCACACGAAATTCTTAAAGCTCCCCAACTTACTGGAACTTTGCTCCTGACGTTGTTAGGGAAAATATGAAAGTTTGATTTTTGACATCTTTTATATGCAAAAAGTGAACATTTATTTGCACATTCTTTACTTTGCATATTCATATATTACCACTCTAGATTTCTCATATATATATATTTTTTACAAGAACCAGGGTACAGGCCAGATGTGCAGGTGAGAGGATTCACCAGAGACCAAGCAGGGAGCAGATCAGGCAGACAGACCGAAGACACTGCTGAGGGGAGCAGTGAGGAGACAGGAGAGATCTGCGCGCCATGTGGGTAGCTCCCTGGCCGGCTGGGAATCCAACCTGCCCTGCAGAGGCTGCGGACAGCCTCAAGCGCGGCACTCAACCCGTTGCACCACCGGGGAGGCCCTAGATTTCTAATATTTAAATTTTCCCTCACTACCCTCTACCCTATGGCCCTTTCTCTCTCCCTCCCCCTCTTAACTTCTGAAGCCTCACGTCCTTATCAATGTCCGCTAGTTTATAATATTTTGCTTTGTCACTGCATCCTCTTTTCCCGTATCGCTTGTCTATAGGAATCCATCAGTTTTTCTCTCTAGCTTCCTAGAGGCTTTTCTGCACTCGGGTTCCTTCCATTTTGCTGTAAATAATAATCCTTCCTCTTTCCTGTGGCTACGTGGCATTGCACAGCGTCGGACCTCGTCTTTCAGACTCGCTCCTCTCCCAGCGGGAACTTGGTTGGTCCAAACCCACCCATTTGGAATCACCTAGTGTCAGCTGCACTGCAAGGAAAATTGTGGAGCACACAGGTTTTCAGCTTGATGATTTCTTATTTTTTGAACAGATACCCCAAAGTGGAGTTGCTGGGTATGTTATTTTCAGTTTCTGTTTCTGAAGGTAGGCCCAGACTGCTTTCCTCAGTGCCTGTGCTAATTTACACTCCTGCCACCGGCCTGTCAGGGCTCCCCTGCGTCCACACCCTCTCCAGCGCTGCTGTTGGTCTTTTGATGTAAACCATTCTGTTAGGTGTGAGATGTTATCTCCTTGTGTTTTTTTTCTTTTAAAGATTTATTTATTTATGCATACAAGAGCTGGGGTACAGGCCAGAGATGGGAGGGAGGAGAGGATTCACCAGAGACAGAGTGGGGAGCAGAACAGGCAGACCAGCTGAAATACACTGCTGAGGGGAGCAGTGGGCGGGACAGGAGAGGTCTGCAGCACCCTGTGGGTAGCTCCCTGGCCAGCGGGGGATCGAACTGGTGCTGCAGAGGCTGCGGGCTGCTAAGTAGTATGTGCTTAACCCCTATGCCACCAGGGAGGCCTTTGTTGTGGTTTTGACCATCATTTCCCTTACTGAAAGTGACAATGAGCACTTTTCATATTTCTGTTTGCCTTCTGGAGATCCTCTTTGGTAAACTGTCTTTTCAGTCCTGCTCATCAAGTTTTTTTTTTTTTTTTAAGATTTATTTATTTATGCATACAAGAACTGGGGTATAGGCCACAGGTGCGGGGGTGAGAGGATTCACCAGAGAGAGTGGGGAGCACAACAGGCGGATCTACTGAAATACACTGCTGAGGGGAGCAGCGGGGAGTGGAGAGAGGTCTGCTGTGCCATGTGGGCAGCTCCCTGGTCGTCCGGGGATCAAACTCGTGTTGCAGAAGCTGCGGATGGCTTGATAGCGCTGTCTTTAACCCCTGTGCCACCAGGGAGGCCCTGCTCCCCAAGTTTTAAGTGGGCTGTTTTTGTTGTTAAATTGGATAAGTTCTTTATATACCTTGGACAGTAACTCTTTGTCAGTTGTGTTGTATAAATAGCTTCTCCCATTCAGTAGGATGTCTTTAATCTGCATATATATATATGTAATTTGCTGTGTAAAGACTTTTTAATTTAAGGTAATCCCAATTGTTTATTTTTTGCTTTTTTTCCCTTTTCCATAGGGGTGAAGTCCCTGAAGACATTGCTGTCATGGATATGATGAAATAGCTTACCAATACTTTCTTCTGTGTATTTTATTATTGTGATTATTATATCTAGATCTTTCATCCATTTTGAATTTATCTTGATCTTGTGTGTGGAGTTAGAGGATGATTCAACTTTATTTTACACGTGACCACCCATTTTCCCAGCACTATCTGTCAGACTCTGCCGTGTTCATGTGCGGTCCCAGCTCCTTTGTTATAAATTAGGTATTGATTTAAACATGGATTAATTTCTGCACTTTTGATTCTGTTCCGTTGATCTGTTTGTTTTTATTCCAGTTCTGTATTATTTTAATGACTTGCTTTATAATATAGTTTAAAGTTGGGGAACACAATGACTCGTTTTTCTTGTCTACCCTTCCCCCCTTTCTCGCATCCCCCAGAATTGCTTTAGCTATTCATGGCCCTTTTTGGGTCCATATAACTATTAGTGCCATTTTCTTCCTTTCCTTACGATTTAGCATCAGAATTTTAATGGGGATTGCATTAAATCTATATATTGCTTTTGGGAAAAGAGTCATTTGACTATATGAATTCTTTCCACGAACATGGAATATCTTTCCATTGTTTATTCTACATCATTCACTAGTGCTTTGTAGTTTTTGTTATATAAATCTTTTACCCCTTTAGTTAAATTAATCCCTACATGTTTAATTCTTTTTGATGTGATCATAAATGGAATTGTTTTTTTTTAATTTCTTCCTTCTAGTCATTATTTGTATATAAAAATGCAATGGATTTTTGTGCATTAATTTTGCAACTTGCCACATTACTTTATTCATTTATTGTTCCAGGTAACTTTGTGGTGGAGTCTTTGAGTTTTCTATAAATATCATATAATCTGCAAATAACGATAGTTCCACTTATTTTTTCAATTTAGATTCCATTTATTGGGCCTCCCTGGTGGCGAAAGTATAAGTCTCAGCACTACAAAGCTATCTGCAGCCACTACAGCACAAGTTTGATCCCTGGCCAGGGAGCTGACCCACAGGGCACAGCAGACCTCTCCTGTCTCTCTGCTGCTCCCCTCAGCAGTGTGTTTCAGTCAGTCTGCCTGTTCTGCTCCCTACTCTGTCTCTGGTGAATCCTCTCAGCCCCTCACATGTCTGGCCTACACCCCAGCTCTTATATGCATAAATAAAATAAATCTTAAAAAAAATTCCATTTATTTATTGTTATGTGACTGCTCTAGCTAAAACCTCTACTAGTAGAGTCAACAGAAGTGGTGACAGCGGGCACCATCACCTTGTTCCTGCTCTTAAAGGGGAAGCTTTCAGTTTTTCACTATTCAGTATAGTATTGGCTATAGGTGTGAGATATATGGCCTTTATTGTGTTGAGGTAGGTTCCTTCTAGCCCCATCTTGTTAAGAGTTTTTATCAGAGGTGTTATAGTTTTCCGTGTTTGTATGTTATCTGTCTGATGTTGGTATGAAGGTAATGTTGGCGTCATAGAATATGTCAGGAAGTATTTTCTTCTTTGTGGGGACTAATTTGAGTTAAATGGGCATAAGTTATTTAAAGTTTTGAGAAAATCTCATGTAAAGTCATTGTGTCCTGGGCTTTTGTTTTGGGAGGTTTTGACTATTGTTTCAATTGTGAACCAATCTATCAAATTTTTCTCCTTCTTTTGGTTCATTTTTTTTTTTTAAGATTTATTTATTTTTATACAAGAGCTGGGGTACAGGCCAGAGGTGCAGGAGGGTGAGAGGATTCACCAGAGACAGAGTGGGGAACAGAACACACAGATGACAGAAATACACTGCTGAGGGGAGCAGCAGGCGCGACAGGAGAGGTCTGCTGCGCCCTGTGGGTCCCTTGCCGGCCAGCCAGGATCGAACCCACACTGTCGAGGCTGCGGACAGCTTCGCAGCATGGTGCTCAACCCGCTGCGCCACCAGGAGGCCTTTGGTTCATTTTTTAAAAAGATTTATTTTTGCATACAAGAACTGGGGTGTAGGCCAGAGGTGTGAGGGGTGAGAGGCTTCACCAGAGACACGAGTTGGAAGCAGAACAGGCAGATCCACTGAAATACACTGCTGAAGGGAGCAGAAGGGAGACAGGAGAGGTCTGCTGCGCCATGTGGTCAGTTCCCTGGCTGGGGATCGAACTTGTGCTGAGGTGGCTGGCGAGAGCTTGAGAGCATTGTCTTTAACAATGCTGCCCCACCAGGGAGGCCCTGGTTCATTCTTGATAAACTATATTGTTCTAAAATTATATCCATTTCTTTAAGATTAACAAATTTGTTAGCATATAGTTGTCATCTCATGATTTCTATGCTGTCATAATTTCTCACATTCCTAATTTCGTGTATTAATATTTTCTCTCTCCTTTGTTAGTCTAACTGAAGGGTTACTGATTTTATTTTCTCAAAGAACCAGTTTCATTGATCTTTTGCATGGTCTTTTTAATTTCTAGTTCATGTCCTTATGGTCTAATTTTTATTATGTCTTTTTTCTACTAACTTTTGTATTAGATTGTTCTTCTTTTCCAAGCTGCTTGAGTCATAATCTTAATTTTTTCTCAAATAGTATTACTGTTACAGGGCAACCCCGATATAAACCAGGTTGCCTGACTGTGGGTCCTCACCTGCGCACATAAAGGGGACTTAAACTGCAGGCACACAAAAAAGGTTAACAAAAGGTTTATTTACAAGAGAAGGGGAAATAAGGAAATGAACAACTCAGGCAGAAAAGAGGAAGATAAATTCTTAAATGTGTCCTACCTGGTCTGCCAACCTGGAATCCCAAGGGACCCACTGAAACCAAGCGCTGTCTGGCTCAGAGCATGAGCCAAGAGAGTGGGACCCCATTAACATGGCTGGTTTTATTTACAAACAGAGAAAATGGCTGCTTACCTCCACTCTCAGGTCCTCGCAACCTCCCTTTGGGGATCCTGGGATTTGTAGTTCCCAGTTTCTTGATGGTGTGGGGGTGGCATCCACAGAGCCTGTATGGAGTTTGCGCAGAACATCCTTTCCCCTTAACATTACCAGTTATTTACATAATGATGTAATTTTGGGGGTACAGGCCCACATCTGTGTATGTGCACGTACTTCACTCACCCTCTACCACCGATGTGCTTTCCCTTCTGTCCCCTGTCCCCATCCCCTGCCCCTTTGTTAGCCAGCATAGGTTTCATAGAGTCTAAGAATTATTTCTGCTGTGTTTTTACCAGTTTGTTTTCTTTGGTTATTTATAATATTCCACAAATAGATGAAACCACCCGGTGTCTGTCTGTCATTTTCTGATTTATTTCACTTAGCATAACTACCTCAAGATTCATCAGTTTTGTTCCCAAAAATAATATTTCATCTTCTTCAAATGGCTTAGTTGGGACTTTTCTTGCTTTTTAATATAGATTTGTACTACAATTAACTTCTCTCTTAAAACCGCTTTTGCTGCATTCCATCAAATCTGATTGTTGTGTTCTCTTTTTAATTGGTCTATAGGTTTTAAAATAAAAGTCTGCTTTAGTTTCCCCTTTAAGCCATGTGCTTAAGGTTTTTTCAGCTTAAAAAAAAGCTGATTTCTAGCGTGGCATGGCATAATGATGAGAAAGAATGTTTGCTGTGATTTCAATCTTCTTATCTGACAATTGACTTGTGACCTAACGTACGGTCTGTTACTGAGAATGTTCCTGGCGGTCTCGAGAGAAGTGTATGTGCTGCAGTTTTCAGGCAAAATGTTTTGAATATGTCTATTAAGCTTATGTGATCTAGTTACTCATTTAAGACTGTTGTTTCCTTATTTATCCTCTGTCTTGTTGAGGGGTCCATGGTTGTATGTGGGGCATTAAAATCTCCAACTCTGCAGTTGTGGACATCACACTTTAATTCTGTTAGTAATTACTTTATGTATTTTGTTGCTCTATCATTTGGTATGTTAATCATTAAAAGTGTTATATCTTCCTGTATTGGGCTCTTAATCATTATGCAGTGTTTTCTCCTGTCTCTTACTGCATTTTTAAACCTGAACGCTAGCTTATCTGATACATAGTTCTTCTTGACTTTTTTTGATTACCATTTGTTTGTAGGATTGTTTTCCAGCTTTTACCTTTCAGCCTGTGCCTGTCTTTAGTAGTAGAGGTGAGTTTCTGTAGCCACCAGAAGGTTGGATTTTGCTTTCTGATCCATTCAGCCACCCTGCAGCTCTTGGATGGTGAATTTAAGTCATTTACATTAGTGTATTGAAACATGTATTTACTATAATTTTGTTATTTTTTTTTTTGGTATTTTTATAGTTTGTCTTTTATTTTTGTCACCTTCCTTTATGTTTAGGTTTCACTCCCATTGTCTTAAAACCTTTTTCCAGGAAGTGCGGTCATAGCTGCTACTTTAAGTTCCTCAAGTTCCTTGTCAGACAGGTTATACCCTTCTGCTGGTTTGGACTTCTCCTGTCTTTTTTTTTTTTTTTTGTTCTATCATTTGTAGTATGTTCCTCTGTCTCTTGGTTTTTATGGGTGGGAGACAAGGAGCTTTCTTTTTTTGTCTTGGTGAATTGGCCTGATATTTACAGATGTCAGAATGTAACCCTAGGTTATTTACCTGGGATTCTTGGGTGTCTGATGCTTCACAGACCAACCCTCTGCCACTATTTGCAGGACCCAAGTGCTCCGTGACCAGGAGTTAGGAGACAGAAGCCAGTGCAGCCAGAACTGCGAGGATGCTGCGAGCAACGCCAGTGGTCCAAGCCGCCTGAGATGCTCTGAGTACCTGAGTTGGGTGGGAGGTGATCTCCAGTGACCCCTCCCCAGGCCAATTACTTATTTAAAATGTTTGGAATCATATTAGACTAACTTCTAGCTCTCAGCTTCTGTTCAGGTCTGGTAGGTGGGATCTGTGACCAGTCAAAGTCTAACTCTGAGAGGGATCTATGGTTAGGATAGAGTCAAAGGTCATGGCTTATTCCCTATGCCTTTCAAGTTCAGAACTGCCCTAGGGCACCTGTTCCTGTAACCCTCGTTGAAGGCAGTATAACGTGGAGAGTTTGGCTCTGCGTGGAGGTGAGGCAGGTGTTTTGCACAACATAGCCACGAGCTGTAAACAATAGTCTCTTCTCTGTGGACATGTAGATGAGCCAGTCTAGTCCCCCCACTCCTGGGTCAGTTCCAGCTATTCAAATCCAGGAGCCACAGCTCGAGCTGACTATTCCCACCTTACACTGCGCCCACACTGACAGTCACCAGGACTCTGGCCTCCGGCTCTCCTGTTGAAGTATTTGGGGTACATCACTCTCTGGCTCCGTTGCAGAGAGTATAGCATCTATATTTGCAAGTAGCTATTTATTCTCCAGCATTCTGTTGTGGACTCCTGCTCCCTGCTCCCACAGTTCTCCCGAGGTAGAACCCTCCTTCCAGCACCCTGTTTGTTGTGGGGAGTTGGAGCTTGAGCTCGAGCACCAATGGCCCATGATTTAATCACTCAGCGTCAGTAATGAAGTCTCCATAAAAACTCAAAAGAGCAGGGTTTGGTGAGCTCCCAACTGGGGTTGGGGGGGTCTTCCAGGTGGGCTTCCTGGTTGGGGGGGCCAGCACTCTTGTACTGGACCCCAGCTTCTTAGATCAGAACCTCACCCTGTGTGTCTCTCAATTGGCTTAACTCATATCCCTGAATGCCCTTCGCCAGCACTGATCTAGTGAGTAGACAGGTTTCCTGATTTCTTTGATCCGCTCTAGCAATTTTACTGGGAGAGGAGATTGCGGGAACCTCTAATCTCTGGCCAGCCAGAAGCACAGCTAACAGCGTGTGCATGTGGCTGGCACCTGAAGAGGGGGGGCTCTTAGGAGAGTGAGCCCTTGTCCTGTGGAATCGGATACCCTCTCGGGGGAGAGTGTGAGCTGAGCTGCAGACACCTGGCTGCTGGGCGCTACCTGCTCTTGCCCTGGGGAAGCTCCCCCACCCTCAGGCTGGAGTTGGGTCCCGGGACCGTTCCCTCTATTTTAGTCCGCCTCGGACTCCCCTGGCCAACAGCCCCCACTTGGGCTCCCCTGAAGCCGCCCGGTGGGCTCTGCAGCCTCCCTCTCCCTGGGGGCTCTGCCAGCGCGGCTGAGCCCTTTGCCCGCGCCCAGTTGCGCCGGGGTCGGCTCGCGTCCTCCGGCGCCCGTTGGCACGCGCGCGCACACACCCACACACCCACACACACACACACACCCACACACCCACACACCCACACACCCACACACACACACACACACACACACACACACACACACGTCAGGATTCTTCCGAGCGAGGCTGACACGCCAGAAAGGCCTCCGCCCGGCCGCCTCGTCGCGGGGCCCAAGCCGAGCAGACGGGTCTCCCGCGGGCGCGCCTTCTCCTGCGCAGCGCTGGGCCGGCGCGGGGCCGAGCCCCGGGAATCCCGGGACCCCGAGGGCGGCCTGTGTGGACGGAGCCCCTGGCGGGGGGTTGGGGGGGAGGCGGGGCGCGGCCGCTCGGGGTGCCCCGCGCTGCTGAGACGGGCTCTTGGCCTCAAATTAAAGTCCACGCCGGCCACGCCTGGCCCTCTCGGTAGACGCTCAGCGGGGGACGGGCCGAGCGCGGGGTGCAGCCTGCGAGCCCCATCCCCCCTCGCCGCGCCCCGACCGAGGATCTGGCGCCTTTGGGGAAGGACTCGTTGCGGCCGCGGCCGCTGGGGGTGGGGGGGGCGGGGCGCGGGCCGGGCGCGGGGCTGCCCGAGGAGACGGCCGCGTTGGGGTGTCTGCGTGCGGGGTGTGCGGGGAGCGCAGGGGCTGGTGGCGGCCGAGAGGCTGAGAAGCGGGCGCCGGGGGCGGCCCGGGGGGCGCGGGGGGCGCGGGGAGGGGGCGCGGGCGCTGACAGCTGCGCGCACCTGCCCTGGTCTGCGCGGCCGGCGCTGCCGTGCGCGGGGCGGGTCGCCGCTCGTGCCCCGAGAGCAGAGCCGGGACTCTCTGCGGCCCCAGGCCCGCGGGGCAGAGAGGCCGCGGGGCGAGGGCGCCGGGCGGAGGGGCAGTGCCGGCGCCGGCGGGGGGACGCCCTTCCGAGGGGTCCGGGCCCCTGGCGCCCGCGCGCCCTCCTTGGCGCCCGCTCCGGGGTGACGGTTCCCCGCCCGGCCGCGGGGCGGGGGCGCGAGAGCCGGCGGGGGGCGGGGGCGCGAGAGCGGGCGGGGGCGGGCGGGGAGCGGGGGGGGGGCGCCTCTCCGTCGCCATGGCAGCGCGTCTCCGTCTCCGCGCGCCGCCGGGTCTCTCGGCGGCGGTTGGCGGAGGCCCCGTTGCCATGACGGCGTGGCTGCGGGCGCTGCCTCCCCGCCCCGCCCCCGGTCTCCATGGCGACCGAGCACGCGGCGGCGGGACCCACCCGCGGCAGCCGGGGTCGGCCGTGGGGCTCGCGGCGGGGGCGCGGCCATGTCGGACCTGGGCTCGGAGGAGCTGGAGGAGGAGGGAGAGAACGATCTCGGGGTGAGGCCCGGGCGGCGGGGCTTCCCGGGCGCGGGCGCGGGGGGCCGGGGCGCGCCCTGGGGCCCGGGGGCGGGGACCGCTGGCCGGCGACGCCCGCGCCTCCTCGCCGGGCTCCCCGCGGCCCGGCCCGGCCCGGCCCGCCCGCTACGGGCAGGACCTCCCGCCCGGGCGCCTCCGCGCCCCGCAGCCTCCCGGAGTGAGCGGGCGCCGCGGGGGGACGGCCGCCCCCCCCACCCCGCACCCCAGGCCCCCGAGGCGGGCGGCTCCCGTGAGGGCGCTCCTGGGGCCGGCGTCGCCCTCCCGGGCCGGCCCCCGGGCCCCCTGGCCATGCCCGTCTCGCCCAGGAGTACGAGGGGGAGCGCAACGAGGCGGGGGAGCGCCACGGGCGCGGGAAGGCCAGGCTGCCCAACGG
Source organism: Talpa occidentalis (assembly GCF_014898055.3). NCBI lineage: Eukaryota > Metazoa > Chordata > Mammalia > Eulipotyphla > Talpidae > Talpa > Talpa occidentalis. The sequence goes on from NW_023604295.1 coordinate 1,471,384, forward strand.
GGACACCTACGAAGGGGACTACGCGCAGGGCAAGCGGCACGGCCAGGTGGGCCCGGCGGGGCCGGGGCGGGGGGGGGGGGTCCCCGCCGGGTGCCCTGCGCGGCGTGACGCGCGCGGCGTGTTTCAGGGCGTCTACAAATTTAAAAACGGCGCTCGGTACACCGGGGAGTACGTGATGAACAAGAAGCACGGCCAGGGCACCTTCATCTACCCCGACGGCTCGAGGTACGAAGGTAAAGTGTCACCACAGCCGCGCCGGGGCTCCGGGGGGCTGGAGGGGGCTGCGCCCCAGCAGGCCAGGAAGGGGGTTCTCAGGTGGCCCGTGGCGCCGCAACACTGTGTCCCGCGTGCAGACACGGGAGGGCCTTGCCCTGAGCCCACCGGCCCCGACATGAGCCCCGCCCGCCCTCCCACCCGGTGCGGCGCGTCCACCCCAGCTGCTGGCCGAGGCCCGGGAGGGGGCGGCACCCAGGCTTGGGACGCCCGCAGCGGGTCTCCGTGAAGCTGCGGTGGCGCTTTCCCACTCCTGACCCACGCCCCGAAGCTCGCCGGCCTCTGCCGCTGGCTCCTCCCCGGCCTCCGCGCAGGGGCCTGCTGGCCAGGGCCGCCCCTCCGGCCTCATGCCTGGTGCTCACGCTGCCTTCGGAAGGTGTGGATGCCTGTGTCCAGGCCCCTCCCAACGCTGCCCCTGGGTCCAGTGTCTCATCCCAAGGAGGACAGACAGGTGATTCGAACCTGGGGCGCGCACGAGCGGCAATGATGAGAAAGTGTAGGGTTAGGGCAGAAAGTCCTTTGTGAAGTTAAGTGCAAATCGAAAGCCTCCGTGACAAGTTTCTAAATGACTGCGTGACAGGCCCCGCCAGAGGAAACACACTCAAGGCTGCCGAGGGTCTGGTCCAGCGGCGCTTCCTCTCGGCTACGGTCTGGAGGTGCAGGGGCGGGGTTGGGGGGCAGGGATCACAAAGAGCACTTGCTGCCCAGTCTTCACCAACTTGGGGTCTAGTGCATTGTGTTGCCACACTGCCCTGAGGTCAGCTGTGTGCTGGGCACGGGAGGCTGTGATCCCTCGTCTGGATTTTGCTGGGAAGGGGCCGAAGACACAGGCTTCCGCCCGAGCTCCCTGTCCGCTGCCCAGGTCAGCTCGCACCAGCCAGTCTGTACCTACAGAACCAACACCCTTGGTGTTCCCAGCTGGACACTTAGGTGAAAATGGACTCGGGGGGATATTTATACCAGGGAATGTGACCCCCGCTACAGATCAGGCCGCTTCTTTGTGCCCCTCCAACTGTTAATTCCCCAGGACACCACTGCCCCCCGAATCCGGACCAGCCCTCTGAGGCCTCGCCCACGCTGCCTGTCCCGGGGCTGCGTTGGGCGGCAGCCCCAGGCGGTGCTCACTGTCCCTGGCTCACGCCACACGCCTCGTTGCTGCAACTGCCCCTTCCTTCTCTTTGTGACTTTTGGGCAAACCTGCCCTTTGCTGCCCTGCTGCCCACTGGCTGGAGGGCCACGCGCTGCTCTCCTGGAGCCTGAGTGCTGAGGCCCCCGTGTCTGTGCTGCCCCCCAGCGTGGGGCACGCTTCTCCAGTGCACCCCCAATACTTGAACAGCTGCTCCCCTCACTGCAGAGAGCGCTCAGGACGCCGTAGGGGTGATGGGGCAGCCGTGTAGGAAATCCTTGTAGATGAATGTTGGGGTGCAGTCACGTGAACACACACTTCTTGCACAATTATCGTGTCCTTACCATGCCGCGTGTTCCCTGTCTTCGTGAGAGGTGGATCCCGGTCTTTCGTGTAAGCAAGATGCTTCTGAGGGCTTGGGGGCCTCTCTCAGAAAACGAACACAACGGTGGCGTGTGGATTTTTATTGGTAGTGAGAAATCAAAATAAATAAAAAGCTTAAAAATACTACAAACGTCACACCATTCGAAGAGTGACAGGAAGGTTTAAAAGTGCCTGACGCCCCCAGCCGGCTCCCGCCTCTGCTCGCGCTGGTGGAATCCTCGCTGTTCCGTATCAATTTCACTTTCTGTAGAAAAAAGTCGTCTTTTGGAGGGGTCTCTTCGCGTCCATCGACAAATTGAAATCAGTTTTTCAAATGCTGGTCCAGAAAAGCGTCATTCAGCTTAACGTTACGCTCCTGGCAAGGCCGTGTGCATTTCGGGGAGTTGCTGACACTGGAAACTTCTGTTAAGCTCCTTCACGGGGGAGCTGCCAGACTTGAGGACACTTGAGTAGTTAAGGTGGGGCTCCGTCTTCAACCCCCTTTGCCGATGACATCCCTTGACTCGTTTGTGCCGCGGCGGGGGAGCTTGGCCGGTTTCTGGGCTTCCTGTCACGTCAGCGAGGAGCGAGCGGGCGGCGGCCCCGGGGAGAGCGGCAGGGCAGAGGCAGGCGCCACGCCGGCGGCGTCCACTCTTGCGGGGTGCTTGTGGCTGCCCGCGGGGAGGCTGGAGCCGGGGGCGCGGTGGGGAGGGGCAGGGCGCCGGCAGCGGTGGAGGAGAGACGCTCCCACCTGCAGGTGCGCTGCGTGCTGTGAGCCACGGAGAGACGCCGGCTTTGCGCGGGCTGCTGGCCGGGAGGCAGGAGGGTGCCCAGGACCTGAGAAAGGGAATGAGGTGGCGCGGGCTTTGGAGGCCGGGGCTGAGAGGAAAGGAATGACATTGATTGGCTCAGGGGCGGGTTGGGCACAGAAATGTGGACTTGGCTGAAGGTCTCTGGGGGTCATGAGGCCACGGGGTGGTTCTGACCTGGACATGTGTGCACCGGCTTCCCCCCAAATCACTGGCATTCAGGGCCCTCACCTCTGGGGGGCCCCTCCCCTGTGGTTGCACCTCCAGACACCAGACAGCACTGGGGCTCAGCTCACAGGCTCAGCTTGCACCGCGGTCGGCCCCCAGCTCTGCTGCAGCGAGTCTGCAAAGCCTCCGGGAGGCCCAGATACGTTTCCCTCGCGCTGAGGCCCGAGAGCAGTTTAACCATCTAACCTCAGCGACAGGACGGCTCCCCGCACCCCCGGCGAGACGAGTGTGGGAGCGAGGGGAGCCCAGCCACGGGGCAGCGGGCCCTGCTTTGAGTCCCGCCAACCCCGACCTGCTGTCCGCACTGCGACCGGGAGACCTGCACGCCAGGCCTGTCTGGCGAGCCCCCTCAGCCTCCCTCAGCCGCCCCTCCGGGTCACCTGCCCCAGAGGCGAGGACAAGGGGAGTTGGCCCCCCTCTTCTCAGCCATCTTCCTGTGCCCGCAGGAGAGTGGGCAGACGACTTCCGGCACGGCCAGGGCGTGTACTACTACGTCAACAACGACACCTACACGGGGGACTGGTTTGCCCACCAAAGGTGCGGCTTCGCGCCTCCCTCGAGGGATGCGGGGCGGGGCGGGGGTGCGGGCGAGGGTGGCACCCTCAGGCTCCCAATGGCGGCAGAAGCCACCAGCTCGCCCGGCCCAGCCTTGCACGGCCTGCAGGGAGTGTCCGGGTGACGCAGGCTCCCGCCCCCACTCGAACCAGCTGCCATGCAGGGCGGTTGCCGTCCAGCAGGTGATGCCCGTCTCAGGCTTGGGCATGGCCAGTGGGCACAGCCAGGGGGAGGCACGCTTTGACCGCGCACATCCCGGCGCCAAGCGCATGGCTCAGCACCCCCGGCTCGACTGTCTGTCTCACGGGCCTGGAGGGGCTTCGCTGTGGTGGGCAAACGCACCGCGCTTGTCTCGCACAGGCACGGGCAGGGCACCTACTTCTACGCGGAGACGGGCAGCAAGTATGTGGGCACCTGGGTGAATGGACAGCAGGAGGGCGCGGCCGAGCTCATCCACCTGAACCACAGGTACCAGGGCAAGTTCCTGAACAAAAATGTAAGTTTGCGGGAAGCAACCCTCGCCCCAGCCTGGCAGACGTGTGGGTGAACGTGCTGAGGACTCGGGGGCCCCCCATCCCATCTGACTCCGGGAGCAGGACGGCTCTGAGTCTCCTGGAGCCTCTCTGAGCCCACAGATGCCCCGGGGTGGCCTGGTTATCTGCATCTCGGTGGATCTCTCCTTCCAGCCATGTCCCCCAACTTGATGACCATGGGGGGTGGGGCTTCCTGACCCCCGTGCGCCGCCCCTCACGGCGACTTAGACGTAGACAAGAGACCGGCCACTCGCGTGGAGGGGAGGACAGAGGACCTTCTGAGCGAAGCGAAGGAAACGCCAGTAGCTTTAGGCCGGTGTAGACTAGAGAAGGTGTAGACAAGAGCGAGGGGGTCAGTGACAAGCGGGTTAGGGGAGCTGCAACGTGGCACAGATAAAGCACCAGGCCCAGTGGGGCAATGTTGCCGTCAGAGCCTCAGCGGCTGCTCGTGGCAACAACGTCACCATACCCGGCTGGCAGGTTCTGCGCCCTGCCGGCCGTACCCCTGGGTTTTTAAGTCTTGGCAGAACGCCAGGCTCACTACCCTGGAGAGACGCCTTGAGGCGCGACGCCCTGAGGGAGGCGCGGGTGTTAGGACCAGGGCTCAGAGGTGGTGACGCGGGGATGAGAATCTCGAGAGCCTCCTCTGGTTACCGTAGACGCGTGCCGTGCACACGCCCCACACACGCATGCTGCACACTCACACCGCACAACTGCGCGCGCACTGTGCGTGCTGACCAGACGAGGCAGCACATACGCTCTTACACGTGTGCAGTGTGCGCGTGGCGCCTGTGTGTGCGCGTGGCGCCTGTGTGTGCGCGTGGCGCCTGTGTGTGCGCGCGCCTGCACGTTTCCAGCATCTACTTCTAGCGTCCGGGGACATGTCCTGCGGGAGCACGTGATCTGACTAGAGTGCTGACGGCGCTTTGTCAGAGAGCGGCGCCCTGAATTCAAGCCTGGGAAATGCGTGACGCGGCCCACGGTTCGCCAGGGAGAGGAGGCCGGCCCTGCGGCGGGGGCGGCTGGTGCGGGCAGGCGCGGCCAGGCCTGTGCAAGCTGGGGCGGGTCGGCCGCGGGTCCGAGGCGCCTGAGCCTGCTAGTGGCGTCTGTCTCAGCCAGTTTGTCCTCGGGTGTGTGACTCGGGTGTCGGATTAAATAAGTTACTTTCATAGAGAAACAAAATGTAGCCGAGGGCCCTGCAGTCTTAGCCTGCAGCTCACAGGCGTTAGGTGGGGGTGACCCCACAGGGTTGGCGTGGGCTCTCTGGAGTCCGGTGAGGGTGACGGGGCGGGTTCTCTGGCACCTGGTGGGGGGGCCCCGCGGGGTTGGGGCGGGCTCTCTGGCTCATGCCGGCCCACGCTGAGGCGCCCGCCCCGCTGCAGCCCGTCGGCCCCGGGAAGTACGTGTTTGACATCGGGTGCGAGCAGCACGGCGAGTACCGCCTGACCGACGTGGTGAGTCGGGGCCCCGCTTCCTGACACGCAAGCTGGAGGCGCATGGGAGGCTCGGGGCCATGGCCAAGTGGGTCCCCTCGCTCACTCCAAACGTGACGTTGCCAAATGCCTGACTCTTGCTAAAAACAAGGCCCCTCCAAGGTGAAATATGTGGAATGTGAAAGTCTGACTGTTTGGGACGTGTCGGGCCTGGAGGCTGAGCTGGTCTGGGCCGTCCACCTGCTCTCGTTCCCCCCCACCCGGCCGTGTCCGGCCCTCGGCGCACACCCTGGAGAGCCCCTCGAGGGAGAGCTCAGCACCCCCCCCATGTGAAAGTCCCCCCGAGGGCGGGGGGGGGCTGGCTGATGACAGACCTCTCTAGGGGTGTGAACCCGACCCCCAAGTCGTATGCGATGCTGTCGGTCAGCGGTCCCTCGACCATAATCAGAGCAACACGCGCACCCCACGCCCGGTTTGCACACGTGACGTCTGACAACTTGAAACAGGAGCGGGGAGAAGAGGAGGAGGAGGAGGAGACGGTCGCCACCGTCCTCCCCAAGTGGAGGGCCACCAAGATCACCGAGCTGGCCCTGTGGACGCCCACCCTGCCCGAGGAGCAGGCCCCCGCCGAGGGCGCCGACCAGGAGGAGGGGCCCGCGGCCGAGGGTGGGTGTGGGGGGCGGCCCGGAGGGGGCTGCTGCCAGGGCGGGTGCTGGGGCGCGGGCTCCTGTGCAGGATGCTAGGGAGAGCCCCGGCGGATCCCTGGGGGCGGCAGGAGGGCGCGCGGCCCCTCAGCGGTCTTGGTGGGCCCCAGGGGACCCCTCTGGCCGGTCACCACTCCCGGGGCGGCAGAGGGGGTGAAGGGGCCTGGCGCCCTGCTCCAGCAGGCGCAGGGGCCTGGAGAGGGAGTGGGGTGGGGGAGGCTGGGCTGCCAGGCCCGGCGCTGACCTGCTGGAGAGGTGGCGGCCGCCCGGCCGGCTGGACCAGGCTCCCCGCCGGTCTCTGCTCTCCAGGCCCCGGCGGGCCCTCTGGGCGCCAGTGTGGGAGCCTCAGTGACAGCCCCTGCGGGGGGCGCGGGCGAGAGCGTCTCCCCCCGAGCCCGGGCGCTGGGCACAGGCTGCGGCCTGCAAGCCCGCTGTGCGCGCGAGCCCGGCAGGCGGGCGGGGGTGCAGGGCGGCGGGCACGGCGGGCGGGCGGGCCTGGAGAGGGGGCGCCCGGGAGCCTCAGCCCCGAGCCCTGCATCCCCGCAGGGGGCGCCGCGCCGGCGGAGGAGGCGCAGGGCCCGGGCGACCTCTCCGAGGCGGAGACCGAGTCCCTGAGGCCCGGGGAGGACGACGAGGCCCCCAAGGACGACGGTCGCTTCGACGGCCGCGAGGACCTGCGCGACGACGGCGCGGACCCCGGTGCGGACCCCGGGGCGGGGCGGGGCGGGGCGCGGGGCTCCCCTGCGGGCCCCCGGGACCCGCGCAGATGGGCGCGCGCTGCCCGCCTCCCCCCCACCCCAGACGGGCCTGCCCGGGGGCGGACACGGCCGCGCCCGCACCGACACGCGCCCCGCCGCTCCCGCAGGGAACCCCGGCTTCGACGAGGAGGAGGCCGGGCAGTGGGACACGCCCGAGTGACCGCGGCCGCCCCGCGCCCCCCGCGCGCCCTGCACCCCGCCCCGCGCCCCCCGCGCCCCGCCCCGCCCCGCCCCGCCCCGCCCCAGGCTGGCGAATAAACGGTCTTGCCGCAAACGCGTCGCCCCGTCCCGCCCGCAGGGCCGCGGCTCGGCCGGCAGAGGGCGCCCGCGGGTCGTCCCGGGCGGCCTTGGGGCTCCCCGCGCCCCGGCCGGGCCCCGCCCCCCGCCGCCCCCCCTCCCCCGCCGCCGAGGGGGCGGCCTCCCGCCTCTGCCCGGTGCCCGTGCGGCGTGCGGGGCGCCCCGCCGTGGGACCAGGCCCGCGCGCCCCCCGCCCCCCGCCGCGCCCCCCGCCCCCGCCGGAGCCGCGAGCGGGCGGGGAGCAGCGCGCGCTCCCCCAGGCCCGAGCGGCCGCAGCTGCCCTTGGCGCGGCTCTTTTCAGGCCATTTCAAAAAAACTTTGCACCCAAGAGCCGGGGCGCGGGCCGGAGGTGCGGGGCGACAGCACCCGCCGAGACGGGGGGCGGGGCAGGCGGACGGACGGACACTGCCGGGGGCGCCGGCGCAGGCAGGTCTGCTGCGCCCCGTGGGCAGCTCCCGGCCCAGCCGAGCTCAGGCCGCAGGGGGGCAGCCCGAGCCCGACCCCTGGGCCGCCAGGGGGGCCCGCGGGCCGCTCCCCAGCCTCTGTCCCCCGCATTCTGAGCGAAACAGACCGTCCCCTGACCGCGGGCTCCAGCGCGGCATCCAGCAACACAGACAGCCGCTTCAGGCCTTCGTGCCCAGCCCCGGCCCCTGCTGCCTTGGCCCTTGCAGAGGTGGCACCCCTGGCAGGTGTCCTCGCGCTCCGTCCTGCCCCGGCCAGGAGGGAGCGCTGGGGAGGCCTCGAGGGGATCAGCCCAGGACAGGGGCAGGAGGCCAGACGCCACCTCCAGGCCCGGCGGGCCGGCCGCAGCTTGGACTTTCGCGTCTTCCCAAGTCAGCGCCAGAGCGTCCTGCGGGCCACTGACCCACTGACCGGGCCGGCTCCTTGCCAGCTGCAGCCACCCGCGCCGCCCCCAGAGGCCGCAGACAGCCCCGAGGCCTCCAGCTCCGTCCTGCTCTGGGCTCTAGGTTTGCGGGGCGGACGAGGGCAGCGCTTGGCCGGCCAGACCTCTGCTGCCCTCCCCTCCTGCGGGTCCTGCTGGGCCCAGGGCTTCCCACCCCAGCTGAGACGCGTCTGCCCTGAACGAGGAGCAGCTGGTGCGGTTTCTGTCAATAGGCCGAGGGGCACCGGCCACGCTTGGCTCACCAGCGGCACCTGAGGGCCGGCGGTCTCGAGACTCCTGTGCCCCGGCTCCCGGGAGCCTGGGCGTCCTCCCACGTGGGCGGCTGCTCTGCGGGCTGGGGCTGTGGTGTCAGAGATCACCTGCGGCGGTGGGGCTGGGAGGGCTGCACCCCCACCCTGTGACCCCACCCCTCCCGGGCAGACCACCCACACTGCAGCTGCTTGACCGGCAGGCCCGAGGCGTGGAGTGGGCTGGGGGCGCAGGCCTGGCTCTGGCTGCTCTGCATGGTCAGGGGTTCGGGGGCCCCACTCCTGGGCTGCTCAGGGTGCCAGGCTCTCGCTGAGCCCAGTGGCAGTGGCTGGGGAGGTACCTCGCCCGGTGACAGAGGGCGGCAACTTTCCTCAAATTTGAGAAGATGCCCCCACTGGCTGGACCAGCCTCTTCAGCATCAGAGGCTCTGCTGCAGGGCCACCTGGCAGCCCCCCGTTTTGCTCCTGTGAATTGGGGCAGCAGCAGTGGCTGTGTCTGCAAAGGCCCCTGCTCCATCCGTGATTAAGAGACACCGGAGAAGCCACAAAAGACCTGTGCCGGGCGCTCTCAAGCCTGTGCACCTGTCCCTCTACCCGCGGCTTGGAAGGACTTGGGTGAGGGGCAGAGGGTGACCTCTGCAGCCCAATCCCCCGACTTGTGACCGTGGCCCCACATGCAAAGGGCCTCCCTGCAGGTGCGTCTGCATTGATGGGGAGCGCCTGCGCCCCGCACCATCCCCGTGGAGGCAGAGGGCGGAGAGCCCTAGCAAGGAGGGGTGGAGACACGCACTGCCCTGTGGGAGGCAGGGAGGCGGGCAGCTGTGCTCCCCTTGGGCCCCGGAGGCACGGAGCCTGCAGACTCTTTCCCAAGGGCTCCCCTCCGGACAGTACAGCACGTGTGTGCGGAGAATGCGTCTTGGTCACGATCGCTCCGTCGCAGCAGCAAGGAGGCCGCACGGGCATGGACACGGTGCAGGGCCCGGCCTCTGCAGGGAGGTGATTTGCTGGTGGCCGGGTGACCACGGCAGCGCTTGGGCCTGTGCGTGCAGAGCCGGAAGCCACGGATGGACGGAGCAGACGGGGCGGACGTGTGTACTTGAGCAAGAACAGGAGTGCAAAGTGGACAGACACCGTGGGGTGTGTGGTGGGTCTTTAATTCCTGCAAACGAAGTCCGGCTCCGCACGTCCCTGCGGGCCCCTCGGCGTCCACCTGCACCGGGAGGCCCTGCCCAGCCGCCACCGCACTGCAGCCGGGCTTTGCCCAGCCCCGTGGCCTCAAAGGGGCCTTTCGGGAACAGGAAAGTGCGCTCTGTGCTCCTCCAGGTCACGCAAGGCCAGCCCAGACGCCGTGGACAGAGCTGCCTCTTGCAGCCTCCGCGACAGCGTCCGCCGGCCCCTGGCAGGACTCAGGGCCCCGGGATCCAGTCCCTCCAGTTAAACGCGGAGTTGGCGCCGTGGGTCAGCGTCTTCACGGGGGGCGTCGCCAGCTCCCACCTCCCGTTCTCCTTGTTTTCTTCACAGAAGCACATCCCCAGCGATGGGATCTAGAACAAAGCACACGGGGGCTCAGAACAGACCGGCGTGGGCTCTGGGGCACAGGCCGAGGGGATCGAGAACACACGGCACAGGGATCCGGAGCACGAGACGAGGGCATCCGGAACGTAACAAGAGGGACCTAGAACGTAACGTGCCGCCGGGATCTAGAGCACAGGCCGAGGGAAGCCGGGACGGAACTCAGAGGGCGTCTAGAGCGTGACATGGCGTCGGGCTCTGGGGCACAAGGCGTTTCGTTCCCGGTCCGTTCATGGGAGAAGCTGACCGGCAGGCGTCTCTGCCCCCTGGCTGGTGCTGCTGCCCTCACTGCAAAAGCTGCAGTTCCCAATGGGGCATCCCCTCCCACTGCCTCCTCCCACCCCTGTGCCCACGAGACAATGCCTGAGACCCTGACGCCACCACTGGGGTACCAGCCTACAGTGCGTGGGGTGGCTCCACAGCAGGGCACTTGACGCCCCAGATGCTAACGGGCCTCGCCGAGAGCCCCCGGGCGCCCGGGAGAGGCTGACGTCCCGGAATCTGGCATCACACAACGATGCAGGGGCTGGGGTGTCAGACCCAAGGGGGGCGCTGACGGGGGCTGCCGGCCTCGCTTCCTCCACCTGTGGAGTTGGGGTGCTGGAGGCCCTCGTCTGTACGGCTTTACGTGCGTGTCTGCTCCCCTTGTCGTCCCTTCTTTCTAGTGTCTAGAAATTTCTCGGGCAGATGAAATTTGCAAAAATTCCAACATGCAGGGGGTGCAGGTGCGGGGGGGCCCGACTCGGCAGTTCCCTCCTGCGCAGGAAGATGCGCACGGATGCGAGGGAAGACGGCTGGGGGGGGCGTCTGTGCCCCATACATGGCGCTGGACACTGGCTTCCGCTCCCGCCGGCCGCCTGACTTGGTGACCCGGGGGGCAGTGGGGCGCACCTTCCTCACGAGCTGGGTGAAGTCTCCGCACTCCCGGGGGGGCAGTCCGAGCAGGGGCCGCGTGCAGGAGTCCAGCGCCGAGCCGTGGGCCACGATGAGGATGACGCCGCCCGCTGCAGCGGAAAGAACACCAAGGTCAAGGCAGGCGCGGAGAGGCCGTGAGATGGGGGCGGGGATCCCCACTGCTGGGGCGGGACCAGCGGGCTTGGGCGCCCGGGTCAGAGCCGGCGGGTGTCAGGCTCAGTGATGCTCACAGCGCCACTCCCCCAGCCTCGGGGCGCAGCAGATGGCACACTCGGGGGCCTGGGGGTGGCAGCGCAGGCCGCGAGCTTCAGAGAGGGGGTCACCCTTGAGCTGAGCCCCAACCCGCAACGCCGGTGGAGGCTGCCCTTGCCGGCTGCATTAACGTGAGGACCATCGTGGCTCGCTGACGCCCAGGGGCATCCCAGGACCGTGGGGTCGCGGGTGCCTGGAGGCGGGCAGCCAAGCTGGGGGTCAGGCGTGGGGCTGACGGCCAGTCCTCAAGCTGACTTAGGTTTTTGTCAGGTTGACAGAGACGGGCCTCCTCGGCAGGGTTACGGCCACCCCGGCCCGCTCCAGAGCGCGCCTCAGACCCCATCTACAGTGAGAAGGGCTTTTCCTGCCCCCCAACCCGACCTGCCCTGTGCCTTTGCGCCCCCAGCCCCAGCGCCCTCACAACGGTTAGCAGAGTCCACTAGTCACGTTTCGCTTTGTCAAAGTGTCCTTCGGAAGCATCCAGTGTCTGCCTTGTCCTGACTTGCTCGACTGCGTGGTCCCCCGAGTTTCCTCCCCTTCCCATGAGTGGCAGCATCTCATCTTTCCTTCGGCTGGTCAGCACCCCACGGCAGGGAGGGACCCCTCGTCCTGACCCCTTGTCCACTGACGCGGCTGTCTCGGCCCTGGCCGCTGCGGGCCTCGCCGGGCCTCCGCTCTGACATAACCGCCGGTCACCCCAGGCCGCGCCAATTTCACGCATTTCTTAACTCCCACGCCCCACGTTCCAGGTCCTCTACCGGCCTCCAGGCTGCTCAGGCGGGGCTGTGGTGGGCCCGGCTCTCGGCTCTGTCCCCCGGAAGGGGCGCAGGTGGCGTGTGTCCTGGTCCCACCCGCTCTCGGCCTGGATCTGGCCCCGGGCGGGCGGTGGGGGGAAGGCCTGGTCTCCGCAGTCCCGGGGGCTGTGGCAGGCAGTGGGGGGAGGGGCCCCCTGTGCCCAGCGCCGCCGTGGGCCTGCCCGCGTCCCAAGGCCGGCGGCACTCACCGTCTGCCGGGCAGGAGCTCACGATGCGCCGCATGCTCACTGCGCACCGGTCCACGTACTCCTCATAGCTCTCGGCCGGCAGGAGGGACGAGAGGGGCAGCGCGGGCCTGGAGGAGGACAGGGGAGTGGCCGCCCCGCCTGCGTGGCTGGCAGGGCTCACGGGCCGGGCAAGACTCTGGCCCATGCTCCGAGCACCCCTTCCAGCAGGCACGGCACCAGGAGCTGCTGGAACCCCAAGACTCACCCCAACGCCAGAGCCCCGGCGGCTGAAGTCCCCAAAGATACAGACCCCAACGATCACAGTCCTGAGGTGCGCACACCCTGACCAAAGGCCCCCAAGCCTCTGGGCTAAGAGGGTGCAGCGTCGCCTTGGGGGGTGGGGGGAAGGGAGGGCTGGGGTAGAGGGCGTCAGAGAGATGGTTCTGGCCAGATGCTGCATGAGAGGGTCTTCCTCCCACTTCACCCTCTGGCCAGGCCCCACACTAGGCCACGGGGGAGAGACCCAAGCCACTGCCCCTCCCTGGAGGCCGCAGGAACCGGGTGGGCCTCACGGGAAGGGGAGCGGCGACAGGAGGGTCTGGTCCATGTTGCGGCATCACATGGGCTCCCCGTGACCCCGGGCTTTCCAGGGGACACCTCTGAGCTCTGCCGCTGCCCTCCCTGCCCCAGGGAACACGCCCTTCAAAAGGAAACCCCGGTGAGAATTGGGGGTCGTGTCTTTTGTGTATATTTTCAGGGCTTGGCTCTTTCAGGATTTCGTGCTTAGGGGCCTGTAGGTCAAGATGCTGGGGTTGGGGTGATGTCTTCAGGACCGTGACCCAGCCCCGTCCTGGCTGAACCCCAGAAAGGCTTTGTGGCGAGAAGGATTCGGGGTGGGGGAGAGAAGGACAGACGCTGCTCGGGCCCTGCGGGCCATCCTGGTGGAGTCGGGTTTGGCAGGAGTCCTGCGAAGTCAGCTCCGCCGGTGCCCCGCCCCCACCCGTGTGAAGGGGCAGCTCCTGGCCCTGGCCAGCCCTCAGCAGGGGCCTACTGGTCACTTCAGACAGAACCACCTGCCTGCCTCTGCTTCCCGGCCGCAGAACCGCTCTCCCCGCCGTGGCCGTGCACCCTGAGCGTGGCTACCCACCCGGGGTGCGGGAGGGACGCCCCGTGACGCGCCCAGCCCGGCCGCCGCGCCCACCTGTACTCGGTGCTGACGTTGAAGCCGGCTTCCTTCAGCTCCTCGGGGGTCATGAGGGCCGGGGCCGTTCTGCCGGCCTCCCACTTGGTCCACTCGAAGAGCCCGGGCTCCACCCGGATCTTCATTTTCTTCTCCAGCCTGAGCTCTGCGGGCGCCAGCACGTCGGCATGTTCAGGGGCCGCCAGGTTTCCCGGACAGACGCCCCTCCAGGGTGCGGGGAACATGTCCCGGGCACTGGGCCTCCGGGGCCAGCATCGCTCCGTGAGGGCTCAGTTGTGCCGTTTCAGAGACAAGGCCCCTGCCCGTCCCCAGGAGCAGGAGGGGCCCCTGCAGCAGCTCCCCAGCCCCCCAACCCAGAGCGGCGCCTCCTGGGTTCCTGGAGTCCCCTCCCCGAGTGTGTGTTTTGTTTCTTTACAAAGCGCACAGCAGAGCAGGCGAGGCGGACGGTGACACAGGCCTCCGGCTGCCCCCCCAAACACCGCCCGTCCGCTCGAGAGGCTGGAGGGCCTCCCTGACGACTCAGGACTGGACGGGGCGTTTGTTACCACCCTCCCAGCCGCCGGCTTCCCTTGCCTCACGAATAGCCCAGAGCCCGTGGGCACCTCACCCACCTTCCAGGATGTGCGTGGCTGTCTGCACGCAGCGGAGGGCCGGGGAGGAGAAGACCGAGGCGATCTGGACACCGCTGTCCAGCAGCGCCTCCCCTGCGGAGAGCAGACGGGGCGTGTCTCCACAACGGCGGCCTCTGTGTGGCCACGGACTGCCTGGGACGGCCAGGATCTGTGGTGTCCCCAAGAGCCCCTCGGGTGCACGCCTGTAGGATCGCCTGAGTGGGGGGACCAGCCACCAGGAGGAGCCAGCACCCCCACTTGGCACCCCCCAGAGCAGGTGCTCTGGCTCAGCGAGCCAGTAAAAGCAGAGGTTTTTTTCTGTCCAGTCACAGGAGAGGACAGAGGCTCAGAGGACAGAGACTGGCCGTGCCGGAATTCCCGGTGCTGGACCCCAGCTGCGGGGCGGCAGGCTGCACTCCCCTGAGCCGGCCAGCACCCACGTCGGGGGTCCCCCCGCAGCCCCGACAGTTGCCCAGTAAACGCTGACCCCGCGCGGGAGGCAGGAGGGCCGGCTGTGAGCGAGGGAGCCTGGGCTCCAGCTTCTGCACTCATAGACCGAAGGCCGCGCACCCTAGTGACCTCTGTGCTCCCAAAGCCAATCACGGGGAGCCGGAATCTCAGACATTGAACAAAAACCCAAAGTGACAAATTTTGACATAAAATCAAAGGCAGGATGTGGTTTTTTGTTTTCTAAGTGACTTCCCCGGTGCAGGCCGTGGTCACCGGCTCTCCCTCCCCGGCCACCGCCCCAGGCTGCCGTTGTCCCCGCTGGCCCGCCGGCCCAGGGCAAGCCCCGCCATGCGGTGCCAGGACTCGGGGTGCCGCCCCCTCTCGCGCCCCTCAACCGGCGCCCCCCCGCGCACTCACCCGCCGTCCTGGACTGGAACACCCCGCACGACGACAGCGGCGGGTCGCTCTCGAAGTCCTTGGTGCCGCCGGCGCGCCGGGGCAGGCCGGCCGGGAAGTTCAGGTCCGGCCGGTGGTACTTCCCTGGGGGGCGGTGCCTTCAGTCCCGCTGCGCTGGCCCCCCAGGACCTGCCCGAGGACACCTGGGCCTTCCTCTGCACCCCGGGAGCCGGTTGGGGGCAGCCTGGCAACGCGGCCAGGAGCCAGCGGCCCCGGTCCTGTCCGAACCCCCACGTAGCCCTCGCCTCCTTCCTGCACCGACTGAGTCAATCCCGGCCGGACTGGTCGGCGCTGATCACCCGGGCACGCACGCACCGTCTACACACCCCACTCCGCACGCACGCACCGTCTACATGCCCCACTCCGCACGCACGCACCGTCTACATGCCCCACTCCGCACGCACGCACCGTCTACACTCCCCATTCCCCAAGCATGCACCGTCTACACGCCCCACTCCGCACGCACGCACCGTCTACACGCCCCACTCCACAAGCATGCACCGTCTACACGCCCCACTCCACACGCACGCACCGTCTACACGCCCCACTCCACACGCACGCACCGTCTACACGCCCCACTCCGCACGCACGCACCGTCTACACGCCCCACTCCGCACGCACGCACCGTCTACACGCCCCACTCCGCACGCACGCACCGTCTACAAGCCCCACTCCGCACGCATGCACCGTCTACACTCCCCACTCCGCACGCATGCACCATCTACACTCCCCACTCCCCACGCATGCACCGTCTACACGCCCCACTCCACACGCATACACCGCCTACACTCCCCACCCCACACACATGCACTGTCTACACGCCCCACTCTGCATGCACACACCGTCTACATGCCCCACTCTGCACACATGCACCGTCTACACGCCCCACTCCAGCACTGCACACGCAGTCGCTCCACGGGAGGCCCGGGGAGGAGAGGACCCGGGAGGGGAGGCCCAGGGAGGGGAGCCCCGGGGCTGGCCGCGCCCCTGCCCGGCCTACCGTCGGCGGTGGAGCTCTGTTGCAGCCAGGCCTTCCCGAAGACCTGGTCCACGCGCTCGCCGTGGCGCACCACCAGCACGCTCCTCCTCGCGATCGAGTCCTGGGGGGCGGGTGGAGACTGCACTGTGAGCCCATCTGGCGCCCTCACCGGCCGCAGGGAGCCCCTCCCTGCTCACGGGGACCTGGCGCCCTGACGCCTGCCGCTTTCCAGCCGCCACCACTGTGCCAGGATGCGGGGGTGCACAGCAGCAGCCCAGGGCTCTGCACCCCTGCGCTTCCCTGGCCCCGGGGCTGGGTCCACCTGTGGCTGCCACAGACCCCGCAGCCGGCCGATGGGCGGCCCACGTCCAGGGCTCCTGGAACAGCGTGGTCTGGCCAGGTCCCTCCCTGCGTCTCGCTGGGCCTCAGGGCGGAGGGGCTGGGGTCGTGGGGAGGCCCCTTGTACCAGGACGTGGCCCTGTGGCGGAGGGCGGGCACCTGCTCACCCCCCTCTCGCAGCGGTCACTTAGGGGCTGGCGTTTGAGCAGCGCGTTTGCGGGCAGCACCAGAAATCTAGACGTCACGATGCCCTCTATGGTGACATCCTAGGACTTACACCCACTTCATCCATGTGGCCTGTGCCCCTGGGAGTGTGTGGGCTCCCTGTGCAGACATGCCACCGTTCCCCCAGGCGCAGGGGGTGCCTGGCGAGGACACAAGCTGAGGGCCCTGGGCCCCCCCTGGGGAGCTCCAGATCTCCCTGGGTGGCTGGCGGGGCACACTGGGAAGGGAAGTCACGATGGAAGGTGGGAGGGCCGAGCAGACAGTGTGGCCTGGGGGCTGCAAGGGCCTGGAGCTTGTGTGTGCAGGAGTCAAGGTCAGCAGGATGGACAGGCCAAGATCATTAGAATGGATGGGTCAAGGTCACCAGAATGCACGAACCGAGGTCACTAGGATGGATGGATGGATGGACCAAGGTCACTAGGATGGACGGACCAAAGTTACTAGGATAGACAGGCCAAGGTCATCAGTATGGATAGGCCAAGGTCACTAGGATGGACAGGCCAAGGTCATCAGTATGGACAGGCCAAGGTCACTAGGAGGGACAGGCCAAGGTCATCAGGATGGATGGGCCAAGATCACCAGGGCCAGCTGGACTGGGCAGCGTCCAGGCAGGAGGCAGCTCTGGCCTGTGCTCTGCTTTTCCCTGTCCAGCTCCTTTTGCTCAGGGTGAGGTTTTGGGGTGGGAATGGGAGTGCTGGGTCACTTTACTGCTGCTCAGGGTAAGCAGGGGCACGAGCCTCATGCGCCAACCCCGACCTCCCTGTGCAGGGGAGCACGCAGCCCGTCCCCTCCACCTCGGGTCAGCCCTCGTCTGAAACCCGAAACGCTGACAGCCCTATTGGGGCGTGGCTCCCTGCAAGGGGCAGAGTCTTTGCTCACTCCCTGGGAGCCTGGTCCCCAGCGGGGTCCCTGCGGTGGAGGGAGGTAGAATGCCCAAGAAGGGGAGCCCCGAGGGTGGGTGGG
Source organism: Talpa occidentalis (assembly GCF_014898055.3). Taxonomy (NCBI): domain Eukaryota; kingdom Metazoa; phylum Chordata; class Mammalia; order Eulipotyphla; family Talpidae; genus Talpa; species Talpa occidentalis. The sequence goes on from NW_023604295.1 coordinate 1,488,560, forward strand.
CAGGCCCCGCCTGCCCCAGGCCCTCTTGGGGTCACTTAGCAGGGCCCATCACCTGCGGAACCTGCGGGCTGCTCCTGGGCGCCGGGGGAGGATGGGGCTCCCCGTTGCGTCGGCTGCTGGCTTCCCCGTCCTTTTTGGGGTTCAGGTCCAGGGCGAGGTTGAAGGTGTAGGTCCTGTGGAAGGAGAAAAGAGGTGCTGACCTCTGAGGCCACAGCCTCTGTCTGCACTGGGGGGCCCTCAGGAGGGGCTGAGTCGGGGGGGCCGCGGGGGTGGGTTGGGCTCAGCGTGGCGCAGGACAGACTGTTATGTCACGATTGCTGGGGCCACTGGTCACGGCTGGGCGGGGTCCCCTTACAATGCCGAGTCCTAACCCCTGGCCCCTCCAAATGGGGCCGTATTTGGGGTGATCAAGTTACGCAAAGTTATGGGGTGGCCTTGACCCACCAGGGCGGGATCCCAAGGAGATGAAGGCGCAGGGCCCAGACTCCCAGGGGTGCCCCGCGAGGGCCGGGGGTCACATCTGCGCACCCGGGGGAGAGGCCTGGGGTGGCCGTCCAGGATGCCTGGACCTGAGCCCTGTGGCCCCGGGACAGGGAGACCCTGTCCTGTTGGAACCCCCAAGCCTGTGGTGTCTTGTTCCAGAGCCTGCGCCAAGCACCAACGCTGTCGTAACGGCCGAGCATGGGGGTGGCTGGGGCTGGGGTGCAGGCGTGAATGGGCAGTGACAGACACGTTGGGGGGCACAGGGGTGGGGGTGCGTCTGGTGGGGAGTGGGGAAGCGGCACTGGGGCTGTGGCACCGAGGAGGCGGCGGCCTGTGCGGGGAGGGGCCGCGGGGCGAGTGTACGGGGTGTGTGTGTGAGGGGTGTGTCCAGGGAGGGACACGGGGCACATATGAAGAGCCGGGGTCACACGGGCCCTCCTGGAGCCCCATCTCGAGCCCCTGTAAAGTCGCCCCTCACCCTCTCACCCTGCTCGTAGGGCCGTGGGCGCCCTGTGCCTGGGATGCGCGGAGTCTTGTGCTCCCCTCACTGAGTCATCACGGCTGGAGATAAGCCCGTCGTGTTCCTTCCGCCGCGTCTGCCCTCCGAGGCCCTCCCGGCCCGGGCTCGGGACGATGGCCGCCCCCGGCTGTCCAGCAGGCGGTGTCCGGCTTCTGTTCCGCCGCTGCCTCTGCCGGGCGCTGACCCGCGCGTGGCCGGGGGCGCCGTGTTCTTTCCTGCCCACTTCCCCGTTTCCCACGCGGCCCGTGGCTCCGGCCCCAGGGGCCCTGCGGCTCCCTCCCCGCCCGCCCCGGGGGCGCCGCCTGGCCATCCCCGCCCTCGCGGCTCCCGCGTCCGCCGGGGCGACCGTCTCCTCCCGGTATCTTTATGTTTCGATGTTTTCTCAGTTCTCTCCTGCTCGTCCTTCCGCCTCAACTCTGCAGCCCCTCAGAGACCTTCCAGGGGAACGCTCCCACGGGGCCGGCCGGCCTCTGGCCCTGCAGAGGCCCCGGGAGTGGTTATTTCGTCGCCATCGAGTCTCCTCATCGTCGCGCTGGGTTTCTGTCTGCTCTGCTTGTCTGTAAACGTTTGCCGCCCCTCACCGAGGCCTCCAGTCCCCAGACCTCATCAAGCCCATGCCAGCCCGCGCCCCCAGAGCCCCTGAGCCCCGCAGCTGCTGCCCGCTCACCCCGCACCGCCAGACCCTGGGGACCCCACAGCCTGCAGGCCGCACCCCTTGCGTGACTGCCCTGTCTGACGCCCTGGGGCTCACACGACTTTGTCCCCGGATCTCAGGGTGTCAGAGGGTGCACAGGGAGCGCGGGCTCGGGCTACTGCCGTGGACGGAGGGCACGGGTGACGCTGCTCTGAGGCGCCGACGCCCTCTCCACAGGCCACGTCGGCGAGCCCGCAGCCTGCACGACACAGGAAGGTGCTGGTTTCCCCTTCCGGGGGCGAGGCGGGCACCGCCCCTCTGCGGCTCGCGGGGGCAGCAGGGCCTCGTATCTACAAATTCCATCTGTGAAGCCGCCGGAGGAGAGGAAGGCTGGCTCAGCGCTGCCGACGGAACGCAGCCAGACGTGGTGGGGACGCCAGCAAGGGGCGGAGAGGACTGGACACCCGTTTTCATGTTTCTGCCTCTCCCTGGGACAGGAGAGCCGCTCCTGGCTGGGCCTGGCCACACAGGTGGACACCTTGAAATTGTCCTGGCTTTTCACAGGGCGTGGCTCATCCGGGGTCGAGGGAGCTCGACCAGCTCCACGGCAGACGCTGGCCCGCATCTGGCTCCCCAGGCCTCTCCCCGGGTGCCCGGGCGCGTGCTCTCCCCCGTCCTCTAGCGGTGTCCCCGGGAGTCTGTGTCCATCTCCACCTGCCGTCCCGTTCTGAGGTGTTGGGCGTCAGGGCTCCAACGTATGGATTTTGGGGAACCCAGTTCCGTCCCTGGGAGTCACGTCGCTGCATCTGAGCTGCTTGCTCCTAGCTTGCTCCGTGGTTCTGGAAACTGGCCGGCAGGTGTGGACGGCTGCGGTGTGGAGGCGCCCCGTGCTGGCTGGAGGACGCTGACTGCCCCCAGGCCCACCTCCACGACTCTGGCCCCATCTCTCCTGTGCCACGTGCGTGTTTCTCTGTGGAGGATGGGAACTCTAGGGGTTCACAAATGCACCCCTCCAGCCTGTCACCCCGACCCCCACGTTCTTCAAGGTGGTGCTGGAGAGTGGATTTTGTTGTCAAGTTGATCTAGAAGCTCCTGGAACCCCTGGCGTCCAGGCTGAGTTGTTCTGGGGTCCGCTCACATGAGCCCCACGGCAGGTGGGGCACCCTCCCGGAGCACTTGCTGCCTCTCCTCGCGCCCCTCAGGCCAGCGGTCCCTGCTGCTGGGGTGGTAGCGCCCGGCCTGATCTGGCACCTGACATCGCCCAAGGCAGTTCCCTGCGATGAATCCGTGTGCACGGGCATGCGTGTGGGTGTGACGCAGGCACACACCAACATACACCCCACAGAACGTGCAACACAACGTAGTTACGGTACTAACACGGTTACTGTTGAGCTCACCTGTGTACTGTGTGTGTGTGAGTGTGAGTGTGAAAACTAAAAATGATTGGTCCCACTTGTCTGGTTCAGTCTTTACAGATAGTAAATTTGGGGCCAGAGTAGGGGTGCCTCTGTAACAAGCACCGCAGACATGGCTCTGGATTTGGGGTCCTCTAGTGGGGCAGGAAGCAGCGAGCCACCAGCTCTATGGCCACAAGGAAATGGATTCTGTGAGCTTGGGAGGGACCCCGAGCCTGAGACCAGTCGCCAGCCCCGGCCGGATCCTGGCTGCAGCCCCAGGAGGCCCAAGCAGAGGACACAGCGATGCCCCGTCCTGACCCCGGAGCTAAGGTTGCGCATAGCCTTAGCTGTTCAGGTCAAGGTCGTGTGTCACATAATTGATGATCTGGATTTTACACCTGCGCTCGGCCGGGGGGTCACGAGGACCCTCACCTGCACTCAGCGGGGGCTTGTGGGGGACCCTCACCTGTGCTTGACCCAGGTGTCGCACTCGCTGACGCGCTCGGTGTAGTTCTCGGGCAGGAAGCCCCGGCAGCCGGTCTGCCGCGAGGTCCCGATCACCCAGCCCTCGCTGGCCTCCTCCTGCTGCGTGGGGTCCACAAAGATGAAGTCGCTGGGGCTGAGCGCCAGCTCGTCCACGTTCTGGGGCTGGTACTGGAACAGGACCTTCAGGGTCTGCGGAAGAGGCGCGTGTGTTCAGGAGTCCGCGCGCGACCGTGGAGAGCCACAGCCGGGGTCCCACCCCCCCCATGCCCTGCCCTTCCCCCCCACCCCCCGCGCCCACCCCGCGCTCACCTGGTAGTGCACAAAGCGCATGTCCCGGGAGTACAGCGCCGCCGTCCACTGGCAGCTGAGGCCGGGGTGGATGGCCCTGGCCAGCTGCTCCAGCGTCCGCTGGTGGTGGGGGTAGAACTTGTGGGCCAGGGTCAGGTGCAGCTGCTTGGAGCAAGGCTTCACCGTGCAGTCTGCGGGACCAGGGACGGGCGGGTGAGCCCCGCCCCCACCCCCGCCCAGCCACCTTGCCCCCACACCAGGCCCCCCCCGGTGGCGCCCGCGGCAGAGCTCAGCCCGCAGGGGAGATGGTGCGGGCGGCACGGCAGTGGGCGAGCTGAGGGTGTGGGGTGTGGCCTGGCGTGCTCGGAGCCCACCGATTTGTAAACTCGTTGGAAAAACAGTTGATCGGCATGATTGGGGGACGGTTCCTTCCCTGGGCTGCTCATTACTCAGCGGCGGGACCGAGGCTCAGACCTCCGTGGGCAGCTCTGTGTTCAGCTGCCCCTGAGTCTCGGGGAGACACACCCTGGGCAGCCACCCTGTGAGCCCCCGGCTCTGCACTGCCGCCGGCGCTGGTGACTTGGGAAGCCTTCGAGTGCCCCCCATCTTTTGGGGCCTCGTGTACCAGCCCTCCTGGCCTCCTCCCAGGGTCCTCAGGCCAGCGGGCAGGATCCGACTGCCCTGGACCCCGGGCCGTTTCTGCTTGAGTTCGCTGTTTCGACCGGAATAGCTCAGATTGGGGGTTTGCCGGGCAGGCAACAGACCCAGCTGTCCCTGGGGTTGGGGGGGTGACTCAATACCTGAGGCCCCGGCCGCAGCGGGGCTGCTGGGGGAGTGGTGTCCAGACCCCAGCCAGGAGCCCGCCAGCAGCACCAGTGCCCGGCCCTTCCTGGCTGCTCCCCCAGGAGCCACCGTGCCCCCATGCAGAGATGCGTGGGCCACACTTCCTGGGCCCGGCCCCTCCTGCCCGGCGGCCTGCCCCGAGCCTGCTCGGAGCCATCAGCAGCCGACAGCACCCCCACCGCGTGTGGGGGAGAAGCCGAGAAGTGTGGGCGGCGGGGAATTCCTTCTGGTACTGGTTTCAGTGGGGAGGCGGCCTGCGCGAGTCAGCATGGACGCCAGGACGGAGCCCTGGTCTTCTAACTCCGCGTCCCCAGGGGAGCGCGTCTCGCACCAGAGGGACCCAGCTTTCCCGAGCCAGCTGGCCCCTCCCAGCCCCCAGGGTCAGGCCCACACGCAGCGGGGGGCTTGGCCCCCTAGGTTGGTGGGGGACAGCGCTGTTCTCTGATACCCTGGCGGTCTGGAGCAGGACAGTTCCCGTCCTGCCTGGCGGGGAAGGGCCTGGGGCGTCTGGGTGGCCTCAGCATGGCCACAGACGGGTTGGCCTAAAACAACAGAGGAGTCTGCTCTCGCAGCTGGGGGCAGGGGCCGAGGTCCAGGGGTGGGGGCCGAGCTCCCTCCGGAGGCCCCAGGCAGGGCCCCACCTGCCTTTCCCAGCTCCTGGGGCTCCTGGCCACGGCCGTGTCCCTGCAGCTGGCCTCTGCCTCACACGGCCCCTCTGTGTCTCCGTGTCCTCCACTTACTAGGACACAGCCACCGCGTTCAGGGAGCACCCCACTCTGGTGTGACCTCGTCTTAACTAATTACAACCAGGCCCTCTGCCAAGGCTGTGGGTAGACAGGGGCATCGGGGCCCCACAGCCCTGACCCTGGGCGAGGCCCTTCCCTGGACGGCCTTGTTCCACCCACTTTTAAAGTGGACGGTGAGGCCCCTCTCGGGGGTGTGGAGCATGAGCAAGGCGCCGTGTCTGCGTGAGGTGGCCTGGAGTGGGACAGTTGGCCATGCAGCTCTAGTCCCAGCATGGGGTGACTGGGCCCAGATGGGGGGGTCAGGATCATGGGCCCAGTACGTGGCTGAAGCGCGTCCACAGGTCTGGGCGGAACCACCCTGCCTGCCCCCTCGTCCCATTTCCGACCCTGCAAATCACAGCTGTGACCCTGGCTTGGTGCTGAGACAGCCCTTGGGGCGCATCGCACAGAAGGAAGACGAGCCCCTTGGGACACTCACGTGACACCTGCCAGACACAGGAGGGACACAGCCTGTCCTGCTCAGAATCTCTGCCAGCCCTGAGGCCGGCCCAGGCAGCGGGGGCCTGCAGACAGGGACCTCGCCCCACTGCCCCCGGGGCTGAGGACAGAGGCCACGCCTGTGCCTAAGAGCCAGACCACAGCTCGTGATGCGGCGCTGACCCTGGAGGGCAGGCCCAAGGTGTACATGGGCTGGGGAGGCCCTGGCTGCCCTGCACATGCCTGGCTCACGTTGGGGCGGCGTCCAGGTGGCTGGAATATGGCCATGGTCATAGCCACATGGACGCCAGCACGGCTCCCCTTGGAGCTAAGGCCACGGGGTCCTGAGTCTGTCCACTGGCCTCTGTAGGCCACCCTGGCCCACTGGGGCCCAGCCCTGTGACCCCGCCTGGCTCAAGGCCACGTAGAGGAGCTGGAAGGGAGATGGGGACGAGGGCTGTGAGACCCGTGACGGGAGGGGGGCCTGTGTGCTCGCCCCAGGCTGGACGTCCACTGCCAGATGCAAGGGTGGCTCCCCGGGCCTACCTGCCAGGACGGAAGCCTCCGAGGCGAAGGTTGTGGCGAATTCCCTGATGATGTCGGCAGGGCCATCGTTGATGAAGAAGCCCAGGTAGCTGACGGAGGAGTGCAGCGCCAGGGGCACCACCGCCGGGAAGACCCGCAGCGTGCGGTCCCCCGCCCTCCGCAGTGCCTCGTACAGGCTCTCCACCTTCTGGTCCTCGCACTGGAGGGACAGAGACGACGGTCACCCCGCTGGAGGCCCACTCCCGCCGCCTCGGGGCAGCGGCCCGGTTCTTCCCAGAGCCTCTGAGATCCGCGTGGTCATGGGTTTGGGGCCTGGCTCGCTCGGTCCCTGGCCTCACGCACGCAGAGGTCCAGGGAGAGGCTCCTGGGGACCGTGTGCCCTGCAGGTGCCCGGCTTGGAGATCCTCGTGGCTTCGCATCCCGGCCCTTGGTGCTGTGTCCGCCTGACCCCACCGCCTGCTGGGCCAGGGCCCCGCCTCGTCCCTGGGCCCATGCTGTGTCCACACCGGGCCATTCTGGAGGCTTCTGCAGACCCCTCAACCCTGTGTGGCGGCTGCCCACTGGGTGCAGTGGGTGGGCCCAGCCGCCTGACCCCTGGCTGCCAGCCCCTCCCCGCCCAGCCCCTCCTGCCTCACCCTCGCAGGGCTTCTGGCGATAAGTCTGGGGCTGCTGACCCCACGTTGAAGGGGCTTGAGCAACACAAACTGACCACCCCCCCCCCCCCGTTAATTGCACACAGAGCTGTCTGCCTGCCCGTCCTGAAGAGGCCCCCGGGAAGGCCGGCACTACCCGGTCACCCAGCGAGCCCATCCCTCTGAGGAGGGCTGTGGGCCACCCTCGCCCACCTCCTCGCCCACACTCTGGCCACACCTGAGCCCGGGCCATGCTGAACCCCACTGGCTGCTGGGAGCAGGTGAAGCCTGCATGTCCCCGCGGGAAATCCGTCCCTGTCCCACGGGGCCCGGTCATGCCATTGTCCAGGGCCAAGGGCCAGGAGGCCCAACACACACTTCTGCCCTGAGGGGCGCCAGCCAGCCGGCCGGTGGGAGCAGGTGGGGCAGAGGTGAGTGTCACGCGAGCCTGTGTGTGTGAGGACGCCTGTATGTGCCGTGCACGTGACGGGAGTCTGTATCAATGTTTCATGCGTGTCTGGGTGTGGCATGTCTGTGTGTGAGCACGTGTGGGGGCATGAGCACAGCTGCCCCTGAGGGCCATGGCTGAGAGTGGCCTGGCGTCCCCAAGCCTTGCCAGCGTCGGCTCCGGCACCGCCCCTTTCCCTGCTGCCCCCAGGCCAGGTCGGGATGGAGTCGGACTGGCACAAATGCCCTCGCGGCAAAGCAGGGCAGCCAACTCACTTTTCTGGTTTTAGCACAAAAGTCCTGTGTCTAGGGAACCCACCCCCAGCCCTGGCAAACGGGGTGCCCTCCGAGGCTCTGGCAGGCGCTGCTCCCTGGGGTGCCCCTAGAGCCTTCCCTGGAGAGGTCGTGTCCTCTCTCCTGGCAGCCTGGGGTGGGGGGTGCTTGGCTGTGGTGGGACCCTGAAGTGGGTGAGCCCTGAGAGGTTGCTGATAGCAGAGATGGGGGGCTAGGTGCACCCTCAACAGGCTCCCCCCTCACACCTTCTTTCCCTCTTTGAGCAGACCCAGGTCCTTCTCCCCTTCCCAGGACCCCAGAACCTGCCAATAGATCATCTACTGAACGAGAGGGCAGGTCCCGGGCCAGGGAAGGTCCTGCATGGGTGCCTGGCTGACACCCCCTCTCAGAGGACCCAGCACACACTTCTGAAGCTCCGACTGCTTCAGGTCAGAAGCTAGACTCCAGGGCACAGAGATGGCTGACGCACCCGCCTTCCCTGGAGTGGGGCAGCCAGAGAGAGGGGCGGGGAGCACCACTTGGGAGGCAAACAGATGTGGGGAGCATCAACAACAGGGAAGGGCAAGCACCCCTTCCTCCAGGGGAGCTGGGAAAGACTTAGGAAAGGGAGGGGGTAAGTGAGTTGGGTTTTGAGGGATGAATAGGAGTTGACCAGGCAAGGAGGAAAGACTGTCTGACACAAAGAAGCCATCAAAGCCCCGTTGGGTGCACCCCCAGAGACAGTCACGTCCCACCGCCACCCAGTTCTCGCTGAAACGGGGCTCCGCCTGCGAGTTAGCGAGCACCAAGGGTTTGGGGCAGACTCACCGTGAAGAAGTCGCAGAGTGTTATGTGCGGGAAGACCTCGTGCGCCCTGTTCCTGGTGCACTGCCGCTGGCTCTCTCTCCAGAACTCCTGCAGCTGCTCGAGCAGCGGCCCCGTGGGGCAGAGGAAGAGCGCGTACTCCTGGGGGATGGGGTCGTCCAGGGAGGGGTCGTCACGGTGACAGCGCAGCCTGCAACACACAGGGCGCCGTCACCCGCGTGCGGCTTGGCGGTCCTGTCCCCAAGGAGGCGGGCGGCAGCGGGACAACAACGTTCACATATTCACATGTAATATAAAAGCCCAGGCCACAGAAGAGAAGCCAGTTTAGGGGTTCATGCTCGTTAAAAATAAAAAATAAAAATAAATGAAAACGCGAGACATCCTTTTTCTCCTCTGCCCACTGATACTTTGCTCCCCAAAGCGCAAGCCAGGTGCTCTGCTGCGGTGGGGCGCAGGCTTGGAGGGGAGCGTGCAATTGCCTCGTGTGTTTGGAACCTCAAATACCAACCCCGCGCCAGCCCCTGGCTCCACTTCCCGTGTCTCTCCCAGGGAGAAGACAACGCCACACACAGAACCGCACGTATGGGTTATTCCCTGTGGGGTTCATGACGGAAGAAGGAAAAACCAGATCAGTGATGGTGACTTGACTTGCCACGGATGGTTGCCAGCCACGGAGGCACCGGCCCCGGCAGGCTGGCCGTGGGCTGGGCTCCCGCCCCAGGGCAGCGCAGCGAGAAGCTGCTCTTTCTGAACTGCCCCCGGCGCTTTGTGTCAATCAAAAGTTCTGTTCAGATTAATCTCAGCTGGCGTCAAGTTCAGCTCAGCAACACGCTTTTGGGGTTTTCTCACACTGACCCGGGCACGTGCCGTCGAGCTCCCCTCCCAGATGCCTCCCTCCTCTCTGCGCCTGCTCCCTCCGTCCACTCCACGGGAGGGCAGTTCAATCGCCCTTTTAGAAGCTGCCCGGCGCTGGGGTCCAGACCCCTGCCTGTGTCTCTCCGGGCAGGTGCTTCCTGGCTGCTGGCGGGCGCTGCCCCCGCCCGTGCTGACGGCACCCGGCTGGCGCCCTCACCCTCGCCAACCCCAGGTGGCATCTTCACTGGCACCTCCCGACTGGTAAGGGGGTCTTCCCACGCACGCTGTCTCGGGGACCCTGCCTGCTCCCTGGTGGGGCGCCTGCTATTCCTGCCGGTCTGGAGGTTGACACGGACTGGAGGTCTGGGAGCCAGCGGGCTCTGGGTGGTTCTCTGTCCCTGCTAGGTCACCCCCTTTGGCCTGGCCTGAGCCTGGGGAGGAGGAAGGAGCCCTGCAGAGGACCGTGGTCGGAGCTTGCCCTCCTGCCGCAGGGAGGCGTCTGCTGGCGGGACCTGGTTTCCCTGCTGGTTTCCACGGGGCTCGCAGGGTCAGGGGCGAGGGGATTTCCCCCCTGTGGCCGCCCCGGGGCTGGGCTGGGACGCCAGCGCCCTTTCCTGCATTCTGAGCAGAGTTGGCGGCCAGGTGCGGCGGGGGCAGGCGGGGGCCCACAGCTGTGGGAGGTGGGGGGGCCGGGCGCCTGGATCCGTGCCCGCTGCAGGCACCCAGCTGAAGGTGCAGCCTCTCATGCGTGGGGTGGGGGGAGGTTCCCCACCCCGAGGCCACTCTCCCCATCAGCGGGAGCCCGCGAGGGTGCCACCCCCATTGACATCAGCAGAACGGCACTTCCCTCTTGACTCAGCCGCTCACATTGGGATTGAATCAGACTCTGAAGCGAAGGAGCCTGGCCGGGAGCTCCTCGCGCTGTCGGCCGCCCGTGCCGGTGGTGGGCTGGAGCGCCCCGTCTGCGGCCAAGCCCTAGCCCAGTGCCCCCGCCTCAGCCCCACTCACCACTGCAAGGCCTCCTCCGCCGTCTTCCTCCCGGTGGCCGCCAGCGCCTTCAGCCTGTGGAGCAGATGTGGGCACACTCAGGGCGAGACGTGGGCACACTCAAGGCAAGCGAGGGGTGCCCCGCCGCACATTGGGCCGTCAGGGACCACCACGGACCCCATTCCCAGAAGGCCTGTCAGCCTCCGGACCCGAGGGGTCCCGGCCACGCCCTCTGCTCTGGGTCCCGGCAGCGTCACCGCGGGCCCTCTGTCCCTGCCCCCGCCCTTCCCTCCCGGGCTCCCGCCTCCACCCTGGCCCAGGTCTGAGGGCGGCACCAGCTCCACCTGCCGCCATCCCGCCGCCCCACACGGGCCCTCAGCGCTGCAGCCCTCAACCCTGCTGTCCGCAAGGCGGGCACACTCGGCCCCGCACCAGTGTGCTCTAGAGAAGCACCTGGATCGCCCCCAGGACCATCCCGAGCCCCAGGCGATGGCCGGGGGACGGGTGCTCGGGAGGCCACGGCTTCCTGTCACAGGGATGTGGCTTGGCCCCCTGACGGGCGGTCCCTACGGCCAAGCTGGGCCCACTCGTCATCGTCACTGGCGGAGACACACCGAGTCCAGCTCAGGAGACCGGAACACGGCAGGCGAAGCCTCGGGACGGCCTCCCGGACAGGCCTGGCCGCAGCGCCCCTGAGACGTGTCAGAAGCGCCCTCCCCCCCACCTGGCTGGGCTGCGGGCGAGGGCCGGGTGGACCTGGCCACCTCTCCTGGCGGGGCATGACCCGTGGATTCTAGGGGTGTCCGGAGCGGGCACAGGCCTGCCTCCCCCTCCAGCCCCGGGACCTTGCACCTGGGTCGGCCCGGGGAGGCGTGGCCGCCCCATCACGCGCGGTTCTGCTCCCGCGCACAGGCCCCGCTCATTAGGGCCGAGACAGCCCACGTCCTGATTCGGGCTGAGAGGAAAGGGGCTTGCTTCGAAGGCGTTCATCTCATTTTCAGGTTTTTTCCAGTTGCCCCCACCGCCCAGTCCGCGTCCTCAGGGGAGTCCGACCTACGCCCCGCGAGCAAGCATCTGAAAAGGGCCCCACAGAGATCCTGGCTCCTCCTGGAAGCCACTCCCCAGGGCCAGCGCCCTGCTCGGGGACTCCCTCTCGGGAGAAGCCTCCTTGAGTGCCCCTGCCCGGAGCCCCAGGCGCGTGCCCGCTGTCCGGTGGCCTCTCGGCTACTTCCTTTCTGTCACCCGTGGGCGCGGGGCTGCCTGAGGACAGAGGGATCCGATGGGGCCCCGTCATGGACCCCTGGGCCCTGGCCCGAGCACATGCGAGTCTGGAAGCCTTAACAGTCACCTCAGAGTCACTGAGCTGCCCAGAGGCTTCGCCCAGGCCGGGCGAGGAGCCAGGGCGGCAGGCGGCCTCCCATCCCACAGCTTTCAGGCTCCCGGCCCGCCAGCCAGAGGCAAAGGCCATGTTCAGAAGAAGCAGCGAAGGCCTCCCTCCAGGCTCTTCTGGCCTCGCCTGGCCCCTGGCAGGAAGCTGGCGCGCAGCTCCCCGGGGCTCACGCAGGCCTGGGGGCTCCGCCGGGACCCGCCAGGGGTACTCACGCGGTGTGTGCCGGGAAGCCCATCCCCAGGAGGGAGTCCAGGAGCGCGGGGGTGCTGCGGCCCCTGAGCTTGTTGGTGACCTTGGCGTAGAGCTGCGTCTCGCCCGCAGCCATCTCTTCCTGCCTGCAGACTGAAATGAGTAGATAAGTGAGCTCGGCAGGAGGAGAGGCTGAGGCTGCGCCGAGAAACCTCAAGCCCTTTTTGATCTTCCTGACAAAAGCTGATATCCTGTTTGCATGAGGCCTTGGTCTCGGAGTTCTCCCTGCAGGGGCTGGGCTCAGCCCTGCTCCCCTGGGGGGCTGGGGATGGACGGGCCCCGGGGCGGCCTGTGCGGTGCCTTGGCCTGTCTGGGGCACGCGTCAGGCGCAGAGCGGGGATGCAGGCATGGAGTGGGAGGCCGGGGTCAGGGTCTCTGCTGGGCCCCGCTGGCCTCAACCACCAGCGACCCTGCCCTGCGTCTCAGACGTCAGACCACACCGAGCCTCGGCTGCCCGGCGCCGCTCAGATGTCCGGGCCTTCTGCTTAAGCACCTGCTTTTACAATTTTGGAAACTTGAACTTTAATAAGCCTCAGAAAAGTTGAGGAATCTCAGGGGTGCAGCTCAATGAGTTTTCACAAGTGAGCTTAACCCCCCAAGACGGGATGTAAAGCGGGGTCTGCGCTGCGGTCGGGGGCCTCGCACCACCCCCACCCCACCTCTGGCCAGGTCACAGCCGCGGGGTGTCTGCGCTGACCTCTGGTGGTGGAGCCCAGGAGTGCAGCAGCGCAGGCCCGCCCTCCCCGCTCCCGCCCGCCCCGCCACCCCCCAACCACCTGCCCCAAAGGTCAGGGGTGTGAGAGCGTTGTCAGAACCTCCCAGTCACCCCCTCCCGCAAAGGCCACTGCTACGCTCCTTTGCGTTTTAATTTTGCCTCCTTTCAGCCTGATTGAAGCCAAGCATCTAGCTTGTGCTGCTCTGTGTCTGATTTTTTTTTTTGTCCAAAACGATGTTTGTGGTGTGTCCCCGTCCGTGGGCAGGCGTGGCCAGCTCACCGCATGGCCGGTGTGTTCTACCAGATCAACAGCCTCCTCCGCTGCTTCTCCACTCTGCCGCCACGTGCACTTGGGGTCCAGCTGCTCTGCCTCATGGGTGTCCTGGGGCTGGCCTCTGTGCCCTGGGCTTGCTCCCAGGCGTCCAGGAGTGGGGCTGGTGGCCACGCCTGGGTGCTGACGCATCAGACACTGCCTGGGTTTTGTGAAGCTGCTCTTTCAGCCTGTCCTGTCCTAGCGGTGGGAGCATTCCTCAGCCCTGCGCCCTGGCAGGGCGCAGGGTGTTGCCAGGCTTTTCACTGTGGCCGGTCTGGGGTGTGTAGTGGCGTCTGTGGCTCTGCTTTGCGTTTTCCCAAATGGTGACGGCACTGAGCCTTGAGGACGACGTGAGACGAACATTTGGCCACTTGGACACCCTCTCCTGGGGAGGAAGAAATAGCCGTGTGCGTATGTTACATGTACACACGCGTGCGTACACACTGAGGGAGGACCTGGGTCCTAGTGTAGAGTTTCTCCTTAGCTTTCTTTCACTCAGAAGCTAACGCAGAGTCTGTCTAACCTCCGGGACCTCCAGGCCTCCCCAGGCCCACAGGCCTCCTTGGGGTTCCTCGAATGCCCCCCGCTGGTCCTCTCCTCCAGGATGCTCCTGTGCTTGGAACAAGCTCCCCAATTGGCTCACAGGATCCACTTTGTCCCACCACCAAACATTTTAGAGGCCCCCCCCCTCACTCTGGGCAGCTCTCAGCCCATCTCTGATGAGCCCTCGCCACCCCCTGAGCTCACAGGTGAGTACCTGGCTCCAAGCCCAGCCCCTGGCCAGGGCCTGCAACACCTGCTGAGTCAGTGAGTGTGTTTGCCTCCAGCTCCCCTCCCGGGCTTCTGGGGCGCAGGTCCCATGCCCGCAGCCCAGGGCTCTCTGCAGATAAGCTGTGCAGCGAGCAGATGCCCAGGCCCGCAGAGGCGGCTGCCTGCTCGCCCCCCGCTCGGAGCACGCCCAGGCTCCCTGCCTGTTGTCCACAGAGCGGCTGCACGGCTGGCCTTGGGCTGGATCTCCTGGACAGGCAGAGACCCCTTCAAGGCTGACCTGCCCCCTCGGGGCTGCCCTCTCGGGCCCAGATAGCCCCTATTTGCTCTTCTCAAAAAGGAGCAGAGCGAGGGTGACGGGAGGTAGTGAGGTTTGCTTCCCTGGCTCCCTAACAAGGGGCCTGCATCCCCGCGGTCCTGCCTCCTGCCGCCCGGGGCCACCTGATAGCCACCCGCGGCTTGGGTTACATCGTCCCTGCAGCGATGCCACAGCTGCGACGCCCCAGCGGCCAGGCTGAGCCTCTCGGGGGACTCTCTCCCGGCTGGACTAACCCGTGGGTCGCTGATACCCATCACGCTTGTTTGTAGAATGAAAACGGAAATTATTTCTGTTTTTAATGATGGCGGCTCCAGAAATAGTAAGTGGCCGGGGTGGGTGGGGGGTGGAGAGAAGTTGCTGGGAGAAGCTGAGCTCTCGGCATTTCTGGTGCGGCCGTGCCGGGCGGGGCCTCCGTGGCTCCTGTCCCCGGGCGATGGCCATTTTTTCTTACTCTTTTTGGCGAGTTCAGCTGCGCCCGCCGGCTGGTAGTGAGCCTGGGCTCCAGCCAGAGCAGGGCAGAAGTGAGTGTGAGTGCCGCAGTGCCCGAGGCGCTGGCCAGCGGGGTGTGACATGCCCCTCAGCCCCGGGCCGCGGGGCTTTGCCGAGACGGGGACAGGGACAGGGACAGGGCGTGACAACGTGCTCTGGTGGCTTTTCCGTCCGAGCCGCCACATCACAGCAGGACACGGGCAGCAGAGAGAGGGCTGAAGCCTCCCCTTCCTGGGGTCGGGCCACCGATTCAGGCTCCTGAGGGAGTGGACTCCTGGGGAGGCAGCCCCAGGGCGGGAGCGCAGCTGGGACACCTGCCCCCTCCCAGCCCCCTCCAGGCCCCTCCGCCCCTGAGCGAGGCCTCCTGGCCTGGTAGGCGGAGGAAACCGAGCCCGGCGGTGGCTGCAGGTGGCACCAGCCCCTCCACCGGCCCCTCCAGGCCAGGCCCGCAGGCCGGGAAGGGGCGTCTTTACGGGGCGCGGCAGGCAGCATGGGTGCGGGCGCCCACCCTGGCATGATGTGAGGGTCTCCCCCACTTCTGCGCTGGCGGTGGGTGGCCCTGGGCGGGGGGCGGGGGTTGCACTCCTGGGCCCGTCGGGCAATAAGAAGAGAGAAGGAAAGGGCTGTGGAAGGGACTTGTCCTCTGAGAAGGAGCGCGGTGCCCTCTGCAGGGCCAAGAGCCAGGGCTGCTCGTGGACTTCCAGGCTGGCCGCCGTGGGAGGCTGACCCTTAGCGGGAGGGGCTTCCTGGGGCTCCCCAGCTTCTCTCTGGCCTGGCTCCGAGGGAAACGCGCCCTCCCCGGCAGCGGTCTCCGGCAGTGCCGAGGGTGTTAAGTCTCAGGTGCCGGAGGCCACGCGCGGCTGACCACGGTCCCTCCTCAGGAGGTGGAGCCGGAGCCTGGCCCCAGAGGCCCTGAGCTCGTCACCCTGGGGGAGAACGACCCGCCGGCCACAGAGGGCCCCTTCTCCTTCAGGTCGCTTTTTGGCCTCGACGACCTGAAAATAAGCGCCGTTGTGCCAGGTAGGTGACCCTGCGCCGGAGTCTCACACCCACGGCTGGACACAGCTCCCCTGGGCTTGCGGGTTCCAGGGTGCAGGGCGACTCGAGGGGGTCACTTTGTCCCGCCCTTTGCCTGGAGGCAGGAGCTTGCGGCCTCTGGATGGAGGTTTCTAAATCTGTGGTTCTGGCCGCCCCGGGAAATAGAGGTCAGAGCCCGCCAGGAGTCCTCCGAGCACCCCCTGCACCCCCAAGTCCTGAGGACCAGCGCTCCCCGGGCCTTCCGGGGAACCTAAAGAAAGCGGACGGCGCTGAAGGTGTCGTGTGCAGCGTCGCGCGCGAAGGACGTTTCGTAAATAGGTCACAGGTGCTTCGGCAAAGTGCAGGCTCCAGAAGGTCTGTCCGGCGGGATCCTTTGGCACCAGCCCATGAGGACTTGTTCCTTGTCCCCGGGGCTGCGGCTCGAGGTCGGGGTGCAAATCAGGAAGACTGACTTGGCTGGGAAGAGGGTCATGTGGGGGATGAGCTGGGGTCCCAGACAGCATGGAGTGGGGCTGCCCTCGGGCTGACCTGACGTGGGGGCAGGGAGACAGTGGGAGGGAGGGGAGAGGTTTCAGGTGAGGGCGCGGTGCCCAGCTGAAGGCTGCGGCTCAGGAACTAGGTGAACGGAAATGGAAAAACACCACGCTGCCCCCACCCCTGCGCCCACCCGGCCCTCCCGGCTGCATCGCCCACCCTCCTTCGCCACCCAGCGTTCCGCCAGGCGCAGTGGCACCCACACCCCCCGACCTTGCCCGACATGCAGTTGTCTCGGAGGCTTCTACAGTACGACTAGCGCTAGTTTGTTATTATTTCTTTGTAAGGAATTCCCAGAGCTGGGCAGGGAGGCTCTTTAAAGACATGGGAGTGTTCATTCTGAAAATTCAGATAACATCACTCAAGATTTTTGAGAAAAGGACCAGCTTTACCAGCGCGCTTAGCCTGGCGGTTGCTGTTCTGCTGGCGGCGCGTCTGTTTCTCTGGCCTGGCACTTGCTGTTTGTGCTATTTTGAAGCTTTAAAGAAAACTTCACAATATCAGGTTCATTTTTCCATGGCATTAAATAATTAACTATTACATGTATTTCTTATCAATGTACACATGCATTTTAGAAGGACAGGGGTATTAGGAACAGGCGAGAAAGAGGCGCCCGCATAGTCACAGGCGGGCGAGAGAGCTGCCTGTTTAAATATTCTTCAGGGGCTGAGGAATTCTGGCCTCTACCTGTTTTTATAAATAAAGCTTTATTGAAACATGTACCCGGACACATGTGCTCGTCCTGGGTTGGCACCGGCCGCCGTAACAGAGAGCTGAGTTGTGCTGCAGAGCTCCTGTGGTCCGTGAGGGTTGAAACAGCCACTGTCTGGACCTTTCCAGGGCACCCAGGGCCCGGCCTCTGGCATCTTACGTGTCTCTGCAGCTTGTTGTTTTACCATTTCCCTCCTGGGTCACTAGGTCATGCTCTTCTCACGCGTGCTGTAAGCGTCCGTGTAGGTAGAGTCTGTGCCTCTGTGATGACATCGTAGGAGAAATTCCTAGCCCGAAAATTCCATTTGTGTTTAAGCTCTTTGGTATGTATTTCCGATTTGACTCTCCAGCAGTTTTATTTTTGGTTGTTTCCAGAGAAGTCTAAGGCTTCTGTGCTTGCGCATCATTGGCACTCCTTCTTAGAGAGACGCAATCTTGGGAGATACACTTTGCTTTTACTCCGGCTCATCCTCAGACACAGAATGAGGAGAGGGCCCCACAGGAGCCCCTCTCCAGGGCACCAAGGCAGTGGGGGGCGGTGAAGGGGCCAGTGTGAGCTGAGACAGAGGTTCTGGCTGAACAACAACCTTCAAATCCGCAATCTGGACTCATTCCACTCTAACCTTTGACTTCGGAACAGCTGGAATGATGGGGGGTCACGCCTGTGGGTGGTTAAAATGTAAGTGGTGCAGGCTCCGGGAGTGGAGGAGCGTCTCTCTGCTAACTCAGGACCACAAATTGGTTATCCTGAAAGGAAAGGCTCTCTGACCCCGAGAGCAAACAGCCATCATTATCTTGGCGTCATTCATCTACTCGTTTGTCCATAGCTCCCCTGATCGATTGATCAGTCGACCCATTTGTCCATAGATTTATCGATGGATCCACCCTCCCACCCACCCATTCATCCACCCACCCTTCCACCCACCACCTATACATACACTCATCCATCGATCCACCCCTTCTGGGGCTGTGAGTCTGAAGCCAAGATGCCGGCTGGGCCAAGCTCCCTCCAAAACTCGCAGGAAAACCTTCCTGACCCTGTCCTGCCGGTGCTTGGCTGACAGTCTCTGGGGCTCTGCCCTCTGGCTCCCCCTGCGTGTGGCGACCTCCATGTGTCTCTTTTTGTCACTCTGTGTGTGTCTGAATCCCCTGTTACAAGGACCCCATCATATAGATCAGTGCCCCCCGAATGGCCTCATTTTAACTTGATTAGGCCTGTAAAGACTGTTTCCAAGTAAGACGGCATTCTGAGTACTAGGAGTTAGAACATCAATGTCTTTTTTTTTTTGGGGGGGGGTTGGTCCAGTTCAACATGCAGCACCATCCTGACCCCAGGAAAGACAGAACTGGGTCACAGTTGGGGAGAGCCGGGCTGAGCTTCTGGGGACCGTGCCCGGGCGAGGCCCTTTCTCTGACCCGGGCAGGACGGCACGAGCACTGACTGTCCAGCCCCGACAGTCAGGGCCTTACGCGGCTCCGCTGACCTGGGGCTTCTGTCTGTCTTCCCCTCTGCTTTGCAGACGCAGATGCGGTGGCCGCACAGATCCTGTCACTGCTGCCCCTGAAGTTCTTCCCTATCATCGTCATCGGGGTCATCGCCTTGATCCTGGCGCTGGCCATCGGCCTGGGCAGTAGGTACCATCCATTATTCAGTGGGCTCTCGAATGCCTGCCCGGCCTTTAAACTTTCAGGAGCTTACCCAACACGCGGCCGCGCCGGCTTAATTACCGGAGCAGACATGCTTCTGCCGCCGGGGGGTTTATTTGCTGGTGTGACCGTGAGGCCCAGCTGGGGCCCCGCAGGGGCTGTTGGCCGGGCTCGGGGCCTTGTCACCGAGGAAGCTGCCCAGTTAGACGTCCGAAGGCAGCTGATGAAACAGGATCCCACGCAGGGGAGCAGCGGGCGGAGGAGACAAGGGGCCATTCATGTGGGCAGGCGCCTGCTGGTTTTGAGGTCAGGTGCCTTGGGGGCCGCGAGCCCTTGGATGGTCTCCAGTGGGAAGTCACCTCTCTTTCAAATAGTTGGGAGGTTTGTCCATCCGCGCGGGAAACAGGAGGTGGACGGGGCGTGTCCTCGCTCGGGGCTCTTGCTGGGCGCCCGGCCGCTTTCTTGACCTGGAGCCTCTGGAGTTTCAGTTCATCCAAGTCATGGCTGAAGTCCACGTTGCGAGTCAAAGTGGGGTGTAGCAGCCCCACCCCTTGGAATCTGGAACAGAAACTGGGCGGAGGAAGCAGGCTGCTGGCAGGGGTGCCGTCTCAAAGCGGCTCCTCCGCTCATGGGGAGCCACAGGCGGGTGCATGGCAGGGGGCGGCGCCGTGCAGTGACCGCCCCTCCCTCTGCTCGGCCCAGTCCACTTCGACTGCTCGGGGAAGTACCGGTGCCGGTCGTCGTTCCAGTGCATCGAGCTGGCCGCCCGCTGCGACGGGGTCCCGGACTGCAGGGACGGGGAGGACGAGTATCGATGCGGTGAGCCGCGTCCTCCTCAGAGCCCGGCCCGACGTCTCGTGTGTAAGGGGGTCTCGGCGGATGCCAGCGAGCGGCGTCCCTGCCGGGGCCCAGGCCGGCACTTGCCGCAGGAGACACGGGGTGTCAGGAGGGGCTGAAGTTTTCTGGGGGGGACACGGCAGTGAGAGCGCGGGGCGCAGGCCGTCAGCACGGCCGTGGTCTGCAGGCCGCGTGGGGGCACTGTGGGCCAGGTCGGGCTGGGCAGCGGGGCCACTTAGATTCTTGGCCACTAACTGGACTGTCCCCGGCCCTGGCCAGTCCGCGTGAGTGGTCAGGACGCCGTGCTGCAGGTGTTCACAGCTGCGGCCTGGAGGACCGTGTGCACCGATGGCTGGAGAGGCCACCACGCCGGCGTGGCCTGCGCCCAGCTGGGCTTCCCCAGGTGAGCCAGTGCGTCTGCCCCCTTGTTACTGGGGCCGAGCCGCGGCCCGGACGCCCTGAGTGACCACTCGAGGGGAACATTGTGTTTGGGGGTGTCTCGGACCAGGCCAGGACTCTCTGGCCAACACACAGTAACAGCCTTGGAGCTGAACTTGAGCCCCTTGTTCTTCATCAGGCGTGTCAGCTGCGTCCAGGCCTGCCCCGCTGCGCTCCCCCCGAGGGCCCCACAGAGCAGGGCCGGGGTGCAGCCACCATGCAGGCAGGCGGTCGTGTGGCCACAGGCGGGGACCAGCCATGTTCTGGGTTGTCTGCTTGTGCTTTGGGTCACTTGTCTTTGCCCTGGGGTGGCCCCTGCCTGGCCCGTCCTCTGGCTCCTAACTGCCGCCCCCCAGGGTCATCCGCAGTGAGCCCAGCCCCCTTCTCTCTGCAGGGCCAGAGCCGTGGCTCAGGGAGCCCCTCGCCCCTCGGGGCTGGGCTTGGGCACGGGAGGGTTTGGAAGCACTTCCCTGTCGGCACCCCAGGAGAGGGTGCCTCGTTTTCAGGTTAGGTGCTCAGCTCCTCTTCAAAGCCAGTGAGACACACACGTACACACACACCATGCACACACCAACACGCGCACACTTATACACACATGCGCACACACCATGCATGCACATGCGTACACACGCACACAAACAGGTGGAAACTTGTTCAGCATCTCCGTCCCCTCCAAGGCCCTCCTCTCAGTCACGGGGTGTCACTGTCTCTTCCGCCCCTCCCCCTCAGGGTTACCGGGCCCCCAGCCTCTCCTGTGCAGGGACCCCTCCGGCCCACCCTCCCGGGGCCCCTGGCTGGGACGGCGCTCCTGGGCGGTGCTCCCCCTGGGGCCTCCTGTGACAGCACCCTGCCCTCCCTGCTCTCCAGCCCTGTGCTCTTCCTGCTTCTCTCTGAGAGCTGCCTGGGCCGCTGGGGGCACTATGGGCCGGCCGGGCTCACCTGGTCCCCGTGTGCTTGCAGCTATGTGAGCTCGGCCTCCCTCGGGGTGGGCTCCGTCGAGCAGCAGTTCCAGGAGGACTTTGCATCCATCAACCACCTCTTGTCGGATGACGAAGTGACCGCCTTGCAGCACTCGGTGTACGCGAGGTGCGTGGCCAGGCCGCTGCAGTCCGCAGGGGACATGGCCCCCAGGCCCGAGGGCGGGGGTATTCCTGCAGGGCCTGGGAGCATGGGGGGCTAGGTGGGCGTGCCAGGCTGGGGAGCAAAACCTCCCCCCAGACCTAGCAGATAGGGTCCCGCAAAGAAGGGAAGCAGGATGGTGGAGGGGAAAGGTGGGGGGTCCCCAGACAGTGCCTGCCACTAAATCAGGAGCCCTCCGGATGTTGGGGGGCAGAGCAAGAGAGCAGGAAGGACAGTACCACGTTAGAAAGAATCTAGAGAGAAAAGTATCCTTTGCGCCCAAAGCTGTTTACCTCCATCATGCGTCTCCCCTGCTCCCCAGCAAGTCGGGGGAGGGGGGGCAAGAGGAGGTGCCTCAGATCACAGCCAGGCCAGGAAGCCTGAGGTGTGTCAGTGGGGGGCGGGGTCCTGGGAGGTGTTGTGGCCCCAAGTCCTGCCTGCTCTCCCCACCTGGTGGGTCAGCCTGGAGACGAGTGCGCCCCCATCCTGGGAGGCAGCAGGCCTGCCCCCCCCCCATGAATGGATCAGCACCTCGGACCCATTTCACCTCTGGGCCCCAAAACCTCAGTGGGGTGACACTAGATTTTTCCTGTGTGATTACCCGTCGGACTGAGCTCCAAAGACAGGGTTGGTTACACGGGAGTCCCCGGTGGATGGTCAAAAGCATGTGGCCGGGCCCCCACCACACAGAGGGGAGCTTGCATCATTTCTGGGGTTCCGTGACTTTGCTCCCTGAGGTGTGCAATCCCCAACTGCTGGCCGGAGAGCCAGCCATGCTGCTGCTGGGCACCCCGTGTCCCCCGGGTCCGGTGAGTGTCTGCAGCTCATTAGCGGGGTTCACCACACCCACTGTCCTCCCAGCCGGCTCTCTGCGTGCCGTGCCAGTGTCGCTGCCCTTGCTCAGCCGTGGCCTAGAGTCTGACTGTGACTGACGGTGATTAGGAGGGGGAGGGGAGGGGAACCCACCCACTGCAGCATTTTGCGGGGCGGGGGGGGGGGTCCTTCTGTGCTACTGTTAGTCTCTGCCTGATTTGCAAATCAAATTCGATTGTTGGGACCTACTGGGGGATGCAGGGGGGGGGGCGTAGGCTTTGCGAAGTCATGCGCAGTTCCAGTGTCCACTGGGGCTGTGTCGTGTATCCCTGGGTAAGGGGGAGCACCCCACAACCTCCCTGCAGCTGTGTTTCCTAAGGAACAGGTGACCTCACTCTCGTGGGTTGTGTTTTTTTTTTACCTGCACTAAAACCACACTCTGTAGTCAAGAGCAGGGGAGTAGCTTATTTTTCTTCTACCCCAAATTAAGTTTAAATAGCAGGTGACATCTCACGGCCCTGGCTGTTTATCACTGCGCCCCCTCTTTTCCACTCAGGGAGGCATGCGCCTCGGGCCACGTGGTTACCTTGAAGTGCACAGGTGAGCGCTCTCGAAATGCAGAGGTGACAGAAGGCAAGCCCGTCTCCCCTCCCCTCCTGGGCTGCTCAGGGGTCCCTTCCTCCCGGGGCTGGGGGGCTCTGTGAGCCCCAATGGCGGAGGAGGGGCGCAGCACCGGCCTGGTCTCACTGTCAGGTGGGGCAGCCGTGTCCAGCAGCAACCAGGCCCGTGGTCAGGGCATCCCATGGCTCCGTGGAGGGCAGAAGCCTGACCCCCTGTGCCTCCAGGTCCCCCGGAGATCGTGCACGGGCGGGAGCCGGGCCGCAGTCCTCCCAGCCCTGGCAGGCATCCCTTGTTCTGGTGGGTGTGGGGGGGTCATTCGCAGGCCCCCGTGGGTGCAGGGGAGTCAGACAGGGCCCGCCAGCCCCTGGTCATGAGGGGCTGCAGAGGCCCTTGTTCTGGTGTTGGGGCTGGGGAACGCCCATGCCCTGTCACCCTCCCGGATCGTGGATGGCACAGGGAGGGGGGCACCACCAGCCCTGGGCTCTCTGCTCTGATCAGGGGCCACTCCCCACTGCACCTGACACCCTATCACCCTGGTCTCGGGGATCCTGTCCCCCCACAGCCCCAGGGCCCTCTCCTGCTGCGTTCTCCTGGGGCCGTGAGGCCTGGGGGGCATCAGGGGGAGGGGAGGGTGGCACAGGAAGGCCTGTGAGTGCCCTTCTCCCGGCAGCCTGCGGCCTGCGGAGGGGCCCCCGCTCCCGCATCGTGGGGGGCAACGTGTCCTTACTGGCGCAGTGGCCCTGGCAGGCCAGCCTCCAGTTCCGGGGCTACCACCTGTGTGGGGGCTCCATCGTCACCCCTGTGTGGATCGTCACCGCTGCCCACTGTGTTTATGAGTGAGTGTCCCCCCGCCATCCTGGCCACGCAGGGAGGGGCGGGTGGGGGTGTCCGCAGCCGGTCCAGACAGCAGGCAGGCAGGTGGGGCACCCCTGCTTGTGATGGACCCCAAGCCACCACGGGGACCTCAGACCCGGGCTCTCGGGCAAAGACTGAAAGAGAAGGAACTCTGGAAGCAGAGCACCGCCTCTGGGGCCTGGGGCCACTGACCACGCAGGCCAGGGCGGCTGGGGCCATGAGCTGGAGGGGCCCGAGTCTCCCCCAGGACCCGCTCTCAGAGAGGAGCCGGGGGGCGAAACCACGGAAATGCTTCCAAAGTCAGCGGCCCCAGCCGGCTGGGTTGAGCTCAGCCCCGGTGCTGGGTGTGCCCAGAGCTGCAGCGGGGAGCCCCTGGGGGTGTCTGTGCTCCTCGGGGCTTGGCTGCGGCCAGTTCCGAGCTGGACAAGCAGAGCTAAAAATTTCGAAATTTTTGGTTGAAATAGAATAAATAATGTTATGATAGTTGCTAGAATGAGGACCCCCCCCACCCCGTCTCCCTGGCGCTGCTTCCACAGCCGCGGTCTCGCGCCCCTTCCGTCTCCTCGCAGCCTGTACCAGCCCCAGTCGTGGACCGTCCAGGTGGGCCTGGTGTCCCTGCCGGACAGCCCAGCGCCCTCCCACCTGGTGGAGAAAATCATCTACCACGGCAAGTACAAGCCGAAGCGGCTGGGCCACGACATCGCCCTCCTGAAGCTGGCCGGGCCGCTGCCCTTTAGCGGTAGGCGCTGCTCCCCGGGCCGCCGGGCTGCGCGGTCGGGGAGTGTTTTCGCTGCTTGCGGAGGCTCGTCCGGGCGCTGCCTGCGGTCCTGGCCGCTCAGTCCCAGCGCCCGGGGCCCGTGGCTGCTGCTGCCTGCGGTGGCCCCTTCTCCAAGGGAGCCAGGCCCGCCCCAGGCCCTGGCGGGCGGCGGCGTCAGCCTGTCCGGCGCTGGGCACACGTGCACGCTGCCCAGGACTCTCCGAAACAAGTATTTCTAGAGAAACAGAAATGGTCACGGCCGTGTTCGCGCGTTAATTATCACAACACCCCTGGTTTTAAAAACGCGGCCTCCACATCTGCGCGTGGGTCAGCCGCCGCCGCCCGCCCTGCCTTTCCTCTGCTCCACGCCGCCCCTGGGAGCTGGGCAGGCTGGGCGCGTCCTGCAGAGGCCACGGTGGCCGTGACGCTGTCCGGCGAGCTCGCGTGCCAGGCGCGTGGACGGCCCATGTGCCTCCTGGTGTGTCGGGGATGAGACGTGCCCGGTGGTCCCGGAAAGGGCGAGGCCTGGTCTGGACGGGGCGGGGGCACTGTGGCCACAGCGCCTGTTCCCATGGCTTTTTGGAGCACAGTCCCTCCTCCCCCGGCCAGAGTCCAGGGGCAGAGGCTGCTGGGCTGGGCAGCCGGCCCTGGCGTCTCCCACGGAAATGTGTTCCCGGCCCAGACGCCGTCGCCATTATTCAGAATGTCTGGGAGCCTCAGGGCTGCGTCAGGAGGGGCCCTGCTCTGAGCTGACCACCGTCCAGGGGCCAAGCGCTTGACCTTGAGGGCATCTGAGCTCCTCAGGAAGGGAGCACTGAGGGGATACCACTCCCCGCCCCCTATCCGCTGCAGCGGGTTGAGGGGTGCTGTTCCCTTCACACAGACATGGTCCAGCCAGTCTGCCTGCCCAACTCCGAAGAGAACTTTCCAGATGGAAAAGTGTGTTGGACGTCGGGGTGGGGTGCCACGGAGGATGGAGGTCAGTGGTCTGAGGTCAAGGTTCTGAGTCCCGGGGCCACCTGTCCTGCTCAGGGGGTGCCCGTGCATGTCGCGCGGGGTCCACCAGTCGGTTCCTTGCCCACCCCTTGGTGATGGCCCCGTCCACCATCAATGCCACAGTGCAGTGTCCTCAGGTTCTCCCCAGCGCTGACCTCTGCGTCCATCGTCACCTCCTCCTATTCTCCAAACGACCTTGTGCAGGCAGGGCGCCCCTGGCCCCATCTGCGCCACCCCGCTGCCCTGTAAGGGGGCTCGGCCGCTGGCTGCGGGACTGGCCATGGCGCCCCTGGGGCTGTGTCCACCTGCCCACCACCCACAGTCCTGCCGGAGCTGTGTGTGCCTCCCGAGCCCCGTTTCTCTGCTGTGAGCTGGTCATTCTGAGGCCAGCCCTGCTGCTGTGGCCAGGAGGGCCCTGGGGGCCCATGTTGGCTCTCAGCCCCCACCTCCTCCACATTGGTCCCCTCGGGAGGCGAGGACCCCTGGCCAGACCACGCGCCCCACGCTGACATGCCCCTCTGGGCGGGCGCCCTCACTGCCCCTGCTCTGGCGCAGGCGACGCCTCCCCCGTCCTCAACCACGCGGCGGTGCCTCTGCTGCCCAACAAGCTCTGCAACCACAGGGACGTGTACGGCGGCATCATCGCCCCCTCCATGCTCTGCGCCGGCTACCTGAAGGGCGGCGTGGACAGCTGCCAGGTAGGGCCACGCCCGGGCGAGGCTGGCGCTGCCCCGCCTATGGACAGGCCCCTGCCAATGTTTCCCCGTGACAGATTGAAAAGCAAATTTACAGGGTGTGGGAAGGAGTTTGCTCAAGATATCACTCCCTCGCCTGCAGGCCAGCCCGTGTGCCCAGTGCGCCCGCTCTGCGGGGCCCGGCCCGGCCTCCCGGCGCCTCTGTCCTCAGCCCGGGGCAGGCTGCTCAGGCTGGGGGGCAGTGGGGGAGCGGTGAAAAGGGCCTCCAGAGCCACAGCAGGTGACACACCAGCGCCGCCGGGTCCAGAGGCCACTGGAAACCCATGGCCAGGCAGACCCTCCTCCGGGGGCTCCCCCAGCCGTGCCCCTGCTGTCGCCTCCTAGGGTGCAGGGCCAGGGACGCGAGCAGGCGGGAAATGACCCCAGAAGTGTCCCGCGCCTGGGAGGCCACAGTCAGGCTGAGCGCGGGTCGAGGTCCTGTGCAGGACAAGGGGCGCCCTGCGCCGCCCCGTCCTGCTCCCGCATGTCTTCCTGCCCTCTAGGGAGATAGCGGGGGGCCCCTGGTGTGTCAGGAGAGGCGGGTGTGGAAGTTGGTGGGGGCCACCAGCTTTGGCGTCGGCTGTGCTGAGGTGAACAAGCCCGGCGTCTACACCCGCATCACCTCCTTCCTGGACTGGATCCACGAGCAGATGGAGGTGGGTGCAGACGCCGCCCCACGGCTGTCCTTCCGCCTCGCCCCTCCTGTGGCCAGGCCCGGGCCACGCAGCGGTATCCCCCGGGCGAGCAGTGACGCCGTCCTGGGGCCGGACACCGGGCAGCGCCTCCCGCTCCACCCACGCGATGCCCGCTGGCCCGGCTCAGCACTGGTGGCCCCCGCCCAGGCCCCGGCCCCCTCCCCGAGCCGCCTGCCCTGTCACTCAGGTCTTGAAACGCTAACCCGCTGCGTTCCCTCCAGAGGGACCTGAGAACGTGAAGGGAAGGTGCGAGCCGGCCTGAGCTCCTGCCAGGGAGACTCCCCGCCTGGATTCTGGGGAGGACCGGCCCCGGGCTCGGCTCCCCAGCACCACGGCACAGCCAGCAGGAGCAGCTTCCCGTCTCTCCGCTGCTTCTAGAACACTCTGCATCTAATACGCCACTGAGGCTGGTGACCTTGAAGCTCCTCGTCGACCTCCACGAGGACAGCAGGCGCGCCCCAAAGTGCTGCCTTTCCCTCTCGTCCGCTTACTTTTCTCCACAGGATCTTCCAACACCCCACAGGACAGCGACGCCCCACGTGGGCCTGCCTGGTCTGGACTGTGGGTGGACAGCCACTGTGGGTGGCTGGGGGCCCCGCGCAGGTTCTGTCCAGGGACCGGCCCCTCCTCCCCAGATCGCCTTTGCCCCAGACACAGGTGGGGGAGGGGCTTTCCCGACCTGGGCTCTTGTGCAGGGGGAGCCCGCAGCCATGCCCCGGACTGGTGTGATGTCAGCCTCCTGGAAGCTTCTCTCTGTCCTCTGGAGGCAGCAGAGGAAAGGGGAGGGAGGCCGGAGCGGGAGCAGCAGGACAGTCCTGGGGCCCTGCACCCCGAATCTCCCTCCAAGGAAGCTGACTCTGGCCTGCCGCGGGGGGCTCTGCAGAGGCAGCCACTCCCATGCCCCTGGAAATATCCAGGTGGGCGCCAGGCCCCAGGCAGCTGCCTCCTGGGCCAGAGGTCCTGGGGAGCACTCCCTCTTCCTCCTGGCTTGTTCGATTCCCTGGGAAGGAGGAGGGCAGCCCAGGCCAGTGCTGTCTCCTGAAGCCGGGGGGCTCTAGAGTCCGCAGCCCCCCATCCCCAGCAGGTGACCTCAGTGCAGCCCAGGCTCCAGCTGTGACTTCTGGGGGGCCTTTAAATGGGGGTGGAGACCCCTGTTATCTCTCGGTACAGTCACTCCCGCTGCTGTCCTGGGAAGGCACCGGGCTGGGGGGCTGGATCCAGCTTAACCACTTCCGGGCACAGTCCAGGCCCAAGACAGGCGCCTCCGGGTGACACAGAAACGGTGTTTGGAGCGTTTTCCTGCATGTACTCACGGCGCTGTGCTTCCCGAGATTCCTCCCCGGCGGTCACTCTCTTCAGTGGAGACTGCACTGACCAGGCAGAGCCGCCTGCGGCCCTGAGGCATCTCCCCAGCGGGCCTCGGTCCCGGCAGCGCCGAGCAGGGCAGCAGCACAGCCGCAGCGCGCGGAGCGTCCACTGTCCACTTGACCTGTGCCTGTGTGCGCATCTTGAGGGAAAAAAAGAGCTGCTTTTAGTCATTAATAAAAGGGAAGTAGCTATAATTCATTAAAAAAAAAAAAACACAAAAGAAACGAGCAGACATATCCTACAGATGGTAAACAAACAGGAAAGTGTCCAGCACCAAGTGCCTAGGGAAGGGCCACGGAGGCCACCACGTGCTCGTTATGAGGCGCGGGCACGCGGGGGGCAGAGACGGGGGAGCTGAGCTCGTTCACCCCTGCGGGAGAGATTCTCTCACCTTTTCAGGAAGAGGTTGTGCACCGTTGGTGTTAATTCCTTAAAATCTGGGTGGATTTTGCTTTCTTCGAGATTTGAAACGAGGAATTCAATGCCTTTGATGTCTGTTCCACCTAAGGAGAGTTTTGGTAGTTTGTGGTCATGTGTGAAGTGACAAATTTTGAAGAATTTAGTTTATTCCTTCGCGGTTGTCCCTGCCACGCGCACCCAGTCCCCGGGATTCGCAGAGCAGCACGGAGGAAGCGCACTCAGGCCAGCCGGCCCCCAGCCGCACTCGGGGAGGCTGTGCCTGCGAGGAGCTCACCCTGGTCGTCTCGCCCTCTTCTCTGTAGACTTGCTGGTTCTTCACTAGCCCCTCATGCCTGAAACGAGAAACTCACACACATCGGGGGCAACATGGCTTAGAGCCCGCGGGACACTGCAGATCAAAGGGCTCCGGGTGTGGGCCCGGCTGCGGGTGCTGGTGGGGGCAGGAGTCTGGTTCTGCCCAAGCAGCCCAGGGCCTGGGAGGTGAGGTGCTGACGGCCCAGGAGGCAAGGCAGGGGTAGAGGGTGCAGCCAGCTTTAGGGGAGCGAGCTGACCCATCCATTTACCTCGGAGACTGGGGTGCAGACTCCCCGGAGGCCTGGGGAGCAGTGACTTCCCAGCTTTCCTGCTGGGGGAACCAGGGTTTTGTTCAGAGCGCCCTGCGCGTGGGTTTCCGTGGGCCCAGCAGAGTCAGGGAGATGGAGGAGATTGGGGAGACATGGGGGCCCTGACTATGCCAGCTCAGGTGTCCGCTCCCCGAGAGGGTGGCTGGGGATGGCCTGGGAGGTGTGGGTGGATGCAGCTGGCGTGGGCAGGGATGGGCGGGGATGGGCGGCTCGCTGGGCTGAAACCTCAGTGATTACAGGCTCACACCACCCAGCCCCATGTTTGCCTTCAGGGAAGGTGTGAGGAGGCAGGGCAGGGCGGGCTGCTGGAGGGCCCCGGGGGCCTGTGCGCTGACTCACGTAGGGGGGGCGCAGGGTGCTCCTCTCTCTTCTGGGGGGAAGCAGAGGCGTCACAGCTTATTCCTTGAAACACGGTATCCTTAACCCAGAGGCAAATCACGCTCTCTGCGGACGCTTCCAGGGACCAGGGACGAGGACCAGGGTGGGGCTCCTCCCGCCTCCTCCGTCCTGACCCCCCCCCAGCGTCTCCCCTAAGTCCCGTCGACCTGGTGTCTTGCATGCTCTGATTTACCGCAGCGGCAGGAAACCGGCACGTGGGGGCGTCCTCGGGTGTCTCTGGAGTAGCCGGCGGGGCGGGTGGGGGTCAGGCCCCAAGGGTGCTGGCCCACCTCACGGGCACCTGCTCACCTCCGCGGGGCTGCGTCCCGGGTGCCCAGTCTGACTTGATGACTCTTCATTTTTCTCATTCTTCCTGTCATTTTTAGGTATTTTGGTGTCACTTCTAGGAATTTTGGGTAATGTTTTTGCTTTTTTATCTATTGGACGCTTCTCTTCATGTCTTCCGTTTTTAAACCTTTGTCTATTGTCAACTTTTAGTTTTTAATTTTTCTACATCAAAAGTTTCAAATATTTTACACTCAAACTTGCTCACTGCCTACAAATGTCATCACTCTGATTTCTTTTACTATCACAAGACTGAGAACCCAATCAGACCTTCCAGAAGCCAGCTAAGCGGCCCTCACCTGGCGGGTGGCCACGCCTGGACATCCGTAGGATAGGAGTCGAGCTCTGGCTGACCAGGACTGCTGTGTGAGCCGTGGGGACGGTGCCTCCTCCCCCGGCCCCCGGACAGCAGCGGACTTAGTGTGCTCCGGGGACCGAGTTGCTTCCCTTGGTCCTTAGGACCAGCCCCTTCAGGGACACCCGCTCTGCCCCAGACCGCTGGCTGCCGGCTGCCCGAGCACATGTTTCCGGAGGACGCCAGCCGACCGGCCAGGCCCCGTGGCGGGCCTGGAGACAGTGGTTCTTCGAGGGAATGATCCTTCTGATCATGAGAAAAGCCACTCCCACCTCTGTGGCTTGGTTTCTGGACGCTGCATCTCAGCTGAGGCGGCACCACTCTGGGCTCCCCAGACTGTCCAGCGGTGGCTGCTGCTTTGACCGCCCCTTCAGGCTCCCGCTGTGCTGGCTGCCTGGCCTGGGCAAGGCCGGTGACTTTTCTGGATGGTGCTGTGATTCCTTGCCCCGAACCGCGCTGGGGCACCCCGCTCGTGGGCTGTGCACCCCTGGAGCCCGCACGGGGGCGTCGCCACATCTGCAGCCCCGAGTTGGCCACCCCTGGAAGATGCGTCGCTGGGTTCTGCGGGAGGCCCATGGCGTCAGCCGCTGCTCCTGGCAGTTACTTAAAAGCTTCCTCCTTGTAAAAAGTCACCACAAGCAAGGTGCCCCAGTGCGTTTCCTCTGCCCCGCGGTGGGGCCTGCCTTGGCCCTGTGGCGTCACTGGGCTGAGTCTGCAGCTGCGACTTTTGTGAACACCCCCTCGCCCCCAGCTGGCCTGCATTCCCCTCCCACTCCTGAGCACCCCCATTTAGGCCTGGGTCTTGGGAGACCTGGAATTCGCCATCATCATGCGCACCGCCAGGCCTGGGGCCCGAGGTGGGGGATGGTGCCGCCAGGACTTATTTCTGAGGTTGCCCAGAAATTAAGTGTCTCTCCAAACTCAGGTCCATTTCCTCAGAGCTGACGTCTCACCGAAGAAACATTGTCCCGTTGTTCGCCATCCACTCATTCTCAACGATGTTTCTGGAGCAGGGCGGTGGCGATGGCCTGACTGTCCCGGCCCGGCGGGGCAGGGGCTGTGGGGTGCAGTGGATGAGACGTGGGACAGGGCCTGGAGCTGGCGGAGGGCCGTCTTGACAGCGGTGTCCCGGGCAGGGAGAGAGAGCCCCGGGCCAGGGAGGGGGCGCGCGGAAGAGCCCCTCGGCTGCCCGAGCTGCTCCTGTTCACACATCTCCGTTTGCACAGGCTCCACGGTGACTGGAAAGGGAAAGTTGAAAAGAATATTCAATAAATAGGTAAAAAACGCCCCCCTTTCCTCTGCAAGTTTCGGTGTCAATGCCACCCCCAGGGCAGCCCCTTTGGGTGGGCGCAGACCCGGTGAAGGACCTAAGGGCCTGTGTGCACCCATGTGTTGCCAGGGAAATGTCCCCGCCCCAAGGGGAAAATCAGGGAGAAGTTCTGGGCTGTGGAATCTGGTTCCCTCCGGGTGCAGTTCCAGGAGGGGGCGCGCAGAGTCTTGCTGGCCTTCCCCTGCCCTCCGGCCGGGCACAGCTGGACGAGTGTCCGGAGCAGCTGAGATCCCCCTACAGGGTCCTGAGAGCCGTGGGCACCTCTCCCCTCCCCTGAGTCACTAGTGACCCTGAGCCCAGCTGGCTGCCGGCCGGCCGTGAATCACTGTCAGTGAGTGTGATGTTGACACTGGCGGGAGGCGCAGATTAGTGCCTGGATTAGGGATAAGGAGGGCTGTTCCCCGCCCGGCCCAGGGAGCCCAGCACGCGTGTCCAGGCAGGGAGCGCCTGCAACAGAGCCGCTGGCCGGAGAGGACTAAGGGTCCTCCTTAGGCAAACGTCATCTCACCTTCTCTGAGCAAACAGGGCCGGTGGTATAAAGCCCAGGGCTGGGCCGGGCTGTCATCCCTGCTCGGTCCTTCCTGAGTAGAGTGAGGAAGGTAGCAGGCGCCATGGAGCCCAAGGTGGTTTGTGTCCTGCTCCTGGTCTGTGTGCTGGCCGCTGGCAGCCTGGCCCAGGGCATGGAGGGTAAGACACCCCTGCCCCGGTGCAGGGCACAGCCTCACGGGAGGTATTGGGGGTAAAACCAGGCAGAGGCTGGCAGGCAGAGGGGGTGGGTCCTGGAATATTATGCAGCTCTGAAGAATCACAGTTCAAAGAGCTGCCTCTGAGGGGGAGCTAAAAAGCGCTCTTCCAAATGCCCTAGACAGACCACCCTGGGGGTTGCCCCCTGGGCCCCACAGATGTCCACGGCCTGCTCTAACTCCAGAGCGGGCAGCCCGAAAGCTTCCCGCAGGTCCCGCGGGCTCCTCCCCTGCACAGCCCACTGAGACTTGTCCCTGGCGAGTGTGATGGCGGGAGGCGTGGCTGCTTCCCTGCCAGCAGGGAGCCCAGTGCTCTTCCTGAGAGCCCAGAAACGGAGTGTCAGTGTCGGGGAAACGCCACTTACTTGCGCCAGACATGGCTTTAAAGGGAGGGATGGGGAGGAACTTGCCGCATGTCCGAAAGGGGAGTTTCCTGAGAGACTGTGGGAGAAGGGGGTTAAAGGCGTGATTTCCGTGGGTCTTCCGGCCCTTTTCAGGACCCCGGGCCAGCCGGCCCCACGGCCTGGGGCAAGGCCGTGTGTCTTCGAATGGAAAAGGCGGCTGCTGCGGTGGCTGAAGGGGCTGGCCAGGCCTGCCCGCTCCCCTCCTGGGCCGCAGGGGCCCGACGCCACCCGCCTGCTCCTGCCCCACGGCCGGGGCTCCACCCGCCGCGGGTCAGCCAGGGTCACCATCCTGCGACAACGGGTCTAGAAGACCCGACTCCAAGTGACGCCCCCAGTGGAAACCGTCTCCGCTCCGCCCCCGTGTGGGGCAGAGGCGGGCAGGCAGGAGCGGCTCCCGCAGCGGCCTGGGGACTGTCAGCTCCGGATTAGGAGTGGCAGCTGGGAGGGGTCGGGCTGCCCAGCCCCGCCCCGCCCCTGGGGCTCTGCGCGAGCCTCCTGTTCACGCACACGCTGCCCCCTTGACCCGGTGGACAATGCCTCTAGGTGGGGCCGGGCCCTGGCAGGCAGACTGCACCAGGCCCACCAGACAGTGGGAGACGGGTCCAGATCTTTGCTGCAAAGCCCCAGAACCTTCTCTTCAAAGCAAGCTGCGGCCTTGGGACCGGCTCAGCGTGGGAATTTTGCCAGATAACCTGCCCGCCTCCCGCCCTGAGGAAGCCTGGGCGCCCTGTCCAGCTGGGAGAAGTGGGTCCTGGATGGACTGTTTTTTTCTAGAGCGCCCAGCGTGCAGAGGGTCTGGGGCCCAGGTCCAGGCCAGCCTGTGCCCACTGACCTCCCCCCCCACTCATCTGGCCCGCCCGCCTCTGCCACCTCCCTCCTGCCCCTCCTCCCAGCCCTGCTGGATGGCCGAGCTCCTGCTGCTTCGTCCTGCCCCCCCCTTCTTGCCTCCATCTGCAGTGGAGACAGACTCAGGTTCAGAACCACGGAGCCTTGGCCCCAGGCCTCAGAGAGCCCAGCTGGCGGCCAGGTCCACAGGGCCTCCCTGTCCTTGAGCAGAGGGAGCCTGTGCCTCTGCCCAGCCCCCAGCCCCAGATAGATGGTGGAGGGGGGCTCCCCACTGCTCCTCCCCGCCCCACTGCTCCTCCCCGCCCCACTCATCACACTCCATCCAAGGCACTTGCCTTCTTGAGCTCTAGGCTCTATTTATTTTTATACAAGAGCTGGGGTCTTGGGGTCTAGGCCAGAGGCATGGGAGGGCAAGAGGATTCACCAGAGACAGAGCAGGGAACAGAACAGGCAGACGACAGAAATCCACTGCTGAGGGGAGCAGCGGGGAGACAGGAGAGGTCTGCTGCGCCATGTGGGATTCTTGCCAGCCAGCCGGGATCGAACCGGCGCTGCAGAGGCTGCGGACAGCTTCACAGTGCGGCGCTCAACCACCTGCACCACCGGGGAGGCCCTGATATTCATTTATTCGTGAATAAGTTTAATAACTGTTCATTGAAGCTAGTGGGTAAAGGCCAGATTTTCCAAGTGGGCACAAAACTGACAAATCCTGTCACCCTGCATCCCTGGAGCGGACGGGCGACTCTGTCCTGAGCTGCAGAAGTAACTGAGAAGGACTGCTGGTGTGGGGAACCCAGCCAGGAGCCCGCGCGCCGCCCTAACCCTTGCCTCTTGCTCCCCACCCTTCCAGGGACGTGTGAGATGGAGCCCAAGGAAAGAGAAAATTGCGGCTACCCCGGCGTCACACCTCAGGACTGTGCAGACAGAGGCTGCTGCTTCGACAACAGCGTGCGAGGGTTCCCCTGGTGCTTCCACCCCAGGGCGTTGGGGCCAGATGAGGGTAGGCGCGCTGCGGGCCTGGGCACGGGCTCTTTAAGTCCGGGCAGTCTGGGGCTGGGCATCGGCGAGACGGCGACTGGGCCACGGCCCTCCGCATTCCAGCTGCGTCTGACCCTGGACCATGGCCGGGGGACCGGGGCAGCGGGGCAGCTCAAGCCAGGCAGGGCTCAGGGGTGGGGGTGGGGAGAGGAAGGGGTGCAGCCTCCTGCACCTTGGTTCCTGGGCTTCTCCACCCCATAGGGGCGGAAGCACCCTGCAGGCACGGGGGGAAGGGGTGTGGGGTGGGAGGGGCGGAAGCCGCGTTGACTCTAAGGACTGCCCCGTGATGCTCCCCGGTCAGTGTCTAATGACCAGCAGCCGAGGCACCGCCTCTCTCACTGACCCTCCCGCACACTCTCGCCTTGTAGAGGACTGCGTCTTCTAGAGGGGGCTTCGCCGGAGCAGATGGCCCCACGCCAGGAGCCCCGACGCCGGGACCACCCGGCGCACCCCACGGCCCACGTGGACGCTCTGATTGCTTGATCTCAAAATTGGCCTAAAATTAAAGGAGATGAATGTTCTGTGCTTTCAGCTCTTTGCAAAACCACAAACAAGCTTCCTTCCTTGCGGGCGCTTCGCCTCTGGCGTCTGTCCTGGGTGGCACGTCCGAGACAGGGGGCGGGTGGGGCAGCGGAGCGCACTCCAGGGGGTGCGTCCCGGCAGGCCGGCTGCGGGGTCCCTGTGCCCACCTCGGGCCGCGGCCTCGTCCACCCTCAAGAGTGGGCCCCCACACTCCACCGGCCCTTAACCAGTGGCGTGGATGCCCCGACTGCCACGGAACAAGACAACCCTTGGGGTCCTCTACTTTCCCGCGTGGAACCGCCTTAGGAGGTGAAGCCTGAAGCGCAGCGTCTGAAAGGGCGGAAATGTGAGACTGTGGAGAAGCCCCGGCTCGAGGACCCCCACCGCGCCCTCCCCCCCGCTCTGAACCCCAAACTAGAACGGAGGGGAGGGATGGGAGGTCTCAGTGGCTCCCCTCGGTCTTGTCACCGACCGAGGCTGGGTAGGAGGGACAGGGAGGCCACAGGGTGGCTGCTACTCTTGGGGACTAGCAGAGTCCCAGGACAGGGCAGAACTAGGCAAATGCCCCCAACCCCCCACCCTCGCAGTGACGATGAGGGGCGGGCGCCCCCTCCAGACCGTCAGGCCTGCTCCCCATCAGGGATCCTGCAGGGTCAGGAACACGCGGGTGCGGGCCGCCACCCAGCACCCTGAGATACACGGCTGAGTCAGAGGGGCACACACCCTCGTGGTCCCGTCCCCTCTAAGAGGCAGCCTGTCCTGGTGACTCCTGCAACTCATGTAGCAATGCTCCCTGGGGGGCAGTTGCTCAGCTTACCCCCTTTGCTGCTGTGTCCCTAGCTGGGTTGATGGGGGCCTCCCCTCAACACCCCGGCTGTGAGGGGGTGAGCTGTGTCCTTTGGCTTCCTGTCCACCTGTGGTGGGGCTGGAGGTTCTTGGGAGTCCAGCTGGCTGGTGCCCTGTGCCTCCTCCCTGCCCCCAGAGAGGTGGGTTCCCATGTGGCATCTGTAGCAGGTCTGTTTTTAGGGCACCCACCATCCATGACCACCCTTCTTTCTCCCCTGAACTTCTACTCATAAAGAATGGGGAGGGGGGAGGGCAACTTGCTTTCCCAGCCTGCCCTGCAGCTGGAGATGGCCATGCCACCCGCTCTGGCCCACAGGCGGGAGGAGGCATCTCCCTGGAGGCTCTGGAGAAAGACTTTTCCTTCTTGGTAAAATAAGCCTGGTGGCCTGGTCTGTCCCTGCAGTCTGCCCATGACTTGTGGAAGGAGGGTGTGATACGGTGCCCTAGGCAGCCATTCTGTGATCATGAGGCAGTGCCCAAGAACTTCAGGCTTGGCATCCCACAGTTGCGGATTTGGCCCCAGCATCACCCGCCTCCAGATTTTGAATTAAATAAACCCAAATGCCTTTTTGGATAAAATCACTGTGAAGTAGATTTCTGTTCCTTGACAACACATTGCCAAGACACACAGCATTCCTGTACCCAGAGCAGCAAGCCCATGCCCAGCCACCACGGGCAGGGCGAGCTCTTGCTGGAGGTAAGAGTCCTCAGGGCAGTCCTCCAGGCTGGCCCTTGGTCTGTTCAGGGAAGGGAGGCTGCTCCCCTCTCCCACTCCTGGCGTCACCCAGCTTCTTTCGTGGCGGTCCTGCCCTTCAGCCTCAGGCCCTCGGCACACGTGGCGCTGAGAAGTGTTTGGCAGTGCTGGAGGCCCCGCCCCGCGCCCCTCTTTGGGCTGCCCCAGAACACCCCCAGCAGATCGAGGGCACCCAACACTGCGTTGGGAGGCAGTGTGAGCCCTGAGTGCTGGGGTGGGGGGCAGAGGTCACACTTGCGACATAGAATGGGGCCGAGGGGGCAGGGCAGGGAGCCTGACACAGTGGGGCCGAGGGGGCGGGGCAGGGAGCCTGCAGCCTCCTGACAGAGTGGGGAGAGGGGAGTAAGCTGGACGCCCAGATGCTCCCGCAGCCCAGGGGTGTCGGCTGGCATTACAACCCGCCCCAGCCTCACCTGCAGCTCCCCCCACCCCACTCCCGTCCTCCCAGCCACGTGGCCATGAGCCTGCTGCCCGGCAGGGGGCCGGCCGCTCAGGACCCCGCGCTACCACTCCGGACCGCAGGCGTCCCTAAGTCACGACTCGGTGTGCCAGGGCGGCCGGGAAGGACTTCAGGGTGCAGTGGACGCTGCTGCAGCCAGGAGTCCCTGAGGCGTCTGGGAGGGCGTGGGGCCAGGACGGCCATGCAGACAAGGGCCTGGGTAAGCCGGGTCCTACGGAAGGGCTCGGGGGTTTCTCGTGCACGCACACGAATGCACACGCAGGGGCACATATGCACACGCAGCTCTCAAAGAGCCAAGCCCCTCCGTTCCCCTGTCTTGAGGAAACCAGGTGAGGACAAGATGTCAGAGGTCAGCTCAAGGAGCCTTGAAAACACTGAACTTCTGGGCGGTGGCATAGGCGTCCTGTAACCTTGTGCACACCGCGCGGGCGTCTCGGAGCGTCTGGAAACGGCTCCTACGTCAGGACGGTGTGTGGGGCTGTGCACCAGCTCACGTCCTCTGTGCTCCACCGAGGTGTGGCTGAATGCTGGTCTGGCCCATTTAGTGCCAGGCACTGGCAGAGCTGCCAGGAAGGTCCCAGTTCAGGAGACCTTCTGGAAATTTCCATGTCCTTGAAGCTCCTCAGACAGAGGCTCAGGAAGTCTCTCCTGGGTGTCGGGTCTGCTGTAGACTCGCAGTGTGGGCGCAGACTCTGCATGCATCCGGGGGGCCGAGGTGGTGGCCTGAGGGGCAGGTGGTGTGAGAAGGGCACAGGGGCAGTCCTCGAGGTGGCGGGGCTGCTGCCCTGGCTTCCAGGGATACCCTGTGGTCACGCAGCACTGCCCCTCTTCCTCAGCCCGCGCTGGTGCCTCCATCTGCTCCGGCTGCCACAGCAAAGTGCTGGGCTGTGGCCTCCCGGCAGACGCGCTGTCCCACGGTCCTGGAGGCTGAGGCCAGGGCCCAGGCGTGTTAGCTCCCAAAGCCTTTCTCCTGGGTGGTGTCTCCAGTGTCCTCACGGGGCGGGCGCTGGGCGGGCCTGTGTCCTTACCTCTCCTCAGGACCCCAGTCAGGATGGACTGGCCCCAACTACAACCCTGTTTGAGCTCAGCTACCTGTTTACGGCTCAACCCCAAACTAGGCCCCTGGCCGAGGAGCTGGGAGCTGGGGCTTTGGCCTGTGGACATGGGCCAGGTGGTGCCTGACTGCAAGCGGCCAAGGGCAGCCTGGCGGCGGGGGGTAGGCGGCAGGGGTGGGGTTGGTAGTGGGGGCCTATAGCCTGGGTCTGGCTGGGAGCTGGGGGCGTCAGCCTGGGGGTGTCCGGGGGCATCTGGGGGTAGTGGCGGGGGCGGCTTGCGCTGTTGCAGACGGTAGCAGAACAGCAGGGACCTGTGAGCCTGGAAGCGTGTTGGGGGGATGTGGCCACCTCGGGGCCCGTGAGACATGGTGGTGGGAGTGACGCGCTGATGGGCGGTGGCCCGGGATGAAACGGGTGGAGAAGCTGCGGTGGCACCAGAGCTGTGCGCTGGCCAGGCGAGCCGTGAGGGGCGGACCGCACATCTCCGGCTGAAACCCCCTGCCCTGAGCCGGCCCCGGGACCCCCGCGATGGCCCCACCAGGCTGTGTGAAGCCCCGTCTGACTGCACCAGCCTGCGGGTCACGGGGCCTCAGCGTGGCCTGGTTCTCACCTGCCTCCCCAGGAAGGCGTGTGCTGCCCGACGCCCTCCCCCTGGCCCCAGCTCAAACCGCAGTTCTGGCCTCGCCACCAGGCACAGCCCGAAGGCCCAGGTGGAGCGGGGCATGGGGCCCCACCCGGGGAGTGGTCCTCCCACCGCGCCCGGGCTGGCCCACCTCGCTCCTGCCTGTCCTTGGATTTAATCAAGTCTGTGGCTCTAGCACTTGGATGGGAGCCCCGGGCTTCTGGGCTGCAGCTGGTAGTTCTCGATCCTTCCCCACGCAA
Source organism: Talpa occidentalis (assembly GCF_014898055.3). Taxonomy (NCBI): domain Eukaryota; kingdom Metazoa; phylum Chordata; class Mammalia; order Eulipotyphla; family Talpidae; genus Talpa; species Talpa occidentalis. Next base: position 1,527,406 of record NW_023604295.1, read on the forward strand.
CAAAGGGCTCTGCTCAGAAATCACTGCACTAAGGACCAGACTGGGAACCAAATCTTGAAGCCAACTTGTGACTTAAGAGCCTGTTTGTAGGTTCATGGAGAAGGATATTGTTAGCTTAAGAAAACTGGCCTGTCGGGCCTCCCCTGGTGGCTCAGGCAGTGAGCGTTGCGCTGTGGAGCTGCCCACAGCCTCTGCAGCGCCGGGTCCATCCCGGCTGGCCAGCGAGGGTCCCACAGGGCACGGCAGACCTCTCCTGTCGCGCCCGCTGCTCCCCTCAGCAGTGTATTTCAGTAGATCTGCCTGTTCTGCTCCCCGCTCTGTCTCTGGGGAATCCTCTCACCCTCCGGCACCTCTGGCCTGTGCCCTGGTTCTTGTATAAATAAATAAATGAATAAATCTTTAAAAAAACAAAACAAAACTGGCCTGTCTGTGGGAGTGGGAAGGGCAGCTAGCGGAAATAGTGGTGAGAGCCAGGACGCCTGAGCTGAGAGGGAAGAGACACCCCCAGTGGACAGACAGTCCAGCAGCGCCGCCCATGCGGGGTCAGCGGCTGCCGGGAGCCATCCCCCCTAAAGCTCTGAGCACAGGTTACATTCATGGTGAGGGATCGATGGTGCCACTTTACAGCTGTCTCCAACTGCTCTTCTCGGCTCTTAATGTTGCCCCGAGTGGGGCATTTTGGGGCTGGCAGGTAAAATTAGGCAAGATTCCACATGCTTATATGCATGTTTGGTACAGTGAGGCCGCGTGAACCTAACACAGAACATCTATTCTGAAGCAAAGGACTTTCTCCGCTTAATCTGGCCTAGTTGAGGCCTCAGAGGGCCAGGAACTGACCCACAGCCCGGCTTTGCGGACGCCAGCCCAGGGTGAGTGCCTGGTTCCGAGCAAGTGCTCGTCACCCAGCACAGCAAGCCGGGGGTGTGGGCGTGCTCCCTTGCCCGCAGCCCCCTGGGTGACACTGTGGGCTGAGGGGTGTCACACCGGGGCTGTGTGACAGGAGAGGAGCCCCGGCCGCTCCAGGGGCTCAAACCTTGAAGGGGTGGTGAGCCGGCCTGGCCTTGCTCCAGAGGGAGACACCCTCCCCACGTGTTTGCTGCACAAACATCCTTGAGAAGATAGTTGGGAAGAAAGGGCCGAGTTGGTCAAATCCTATCACTTCAGGGGAGAGCCACGGCCACGCGGGCTGCCCTGGGAGGGAGGGGGCTCCCGAGCTGTGGGAGGCGGGCTGCGGTGTCAGGGGCGCGGCACCCCACCTTCCCTTGGGAGGAGAATTGTTTGACTTGTTTGATTCTGGGGCTGCAGGAAGTGAGATTACTAATCCCGTTACTCAGGGATTAGCAGGAATCTTGCTGGCCCCCCGATAAGAGGGTATTTGGCTGGGGCTTATCTGTGGGCACAGCGTGGGGAGAGAGGACCTTGCGTTGGGCGGCTGGAGGCCTTCCAACTCCCAGAGGGCCTGTGTCATGGCCCAGCGACCGTCTCCCTCGGAAGACGTGCAAGAATGTGCCAACCTCGCGGGGAAGCATCTCCAGCCATCAGCGAACTGAGTTTGTCACTTCAAGGCCAGATTACGGAAGAGGGGAGAGAGCGTGGAGCCGCTTCTGTAACAGCACACTGGTGGGTGGGCTAAAATACACATACTTCCCTCCATCTTTGTTTTTTTAAATCAACTTTTAATAACATCATCAGAGGGGGCCTCGCTGGTGCATAGGTGGTTGAACGCAGCGCTGTGAAGCTGTCCGCAGCCTCTGCAGCACAAGTTCGATCCCCGGCCAGCCAGGGAACAACCCACATGGCGCAGCAGACCTCTCCTGTCTCCCCGCTGCTCCCCTCAGCAGTGGATTTCATCAGTCTGCCTGTTCTGTTCCCCACTCTGTCTCTGGTGAATCTTCTCACCCTCCTGCGCGTCTGGTCTGTACCCCGGCTCTTGTATATTAAAAAAAAAAAAATCAGAGCTAGGCAGACATTTTCTTAAAAAGCCAGATAGTAAGCATTATAGGTTCTATGGGACATAGAGTCACTGTTCTCCATCTGGCTTGAAGGTGCCCTGCACAACATGTACATGCAGGGCAGGGCCGTGTTTTAATAAAGCTTTATTTTAAAAAAAGCAGAGAACGCATGACAGCTTGCCCGCTCTTCCTAAGTAGTGTTTCCCTTGACATTAGGTCACCTGATGCTTTCATTATGTTTAGGTCTTAAATCGGCCAGCATCAGACACAACAGCATCCCCCAGACATGACAGCATCCCCCAGACACGATGGCATCCCCCGGGCATGACGGCATCCCCCAGACACGATGGCATCCCCCGGGCATGACGGCATCCCCCAGGCACGACCGCATCCCCCGGACACGACTGCATCCCCCAGGCACGACGGCATCCCCCAGGCACGACGGCATCCCTCAGACACGACGGCATCCCCCAGGCACGATGGCATCCCTCAGACACGACGGCATCCCCCGGACACGACGGCATCCCCCGGGCACGACGGCATCCCCCGGGCATGACGGCATCCCCCAGGCACGACGGCATCCCCCGGACACGACGGCATCCCCCGGGCACGACGGCATCCCCCGGGCACGACGGCATCCCCCAGGCACGATGGCATCCCCCACGCATGACGGCATCCCCCGGACACGACGGCATCCCCCACGCACGACCGCATTCCCCGGACATTCCCCGGACACGACGGCATCCCCCAGGCACGACGGCATCCCCTCAGATACAAAAGTGAGGCAAAAGAGACATCTTAAAGTAATATGAATCTTGACTCAAATGTCCCCAAGAAGCACAGGAGTTAGCAGCCCATCCCCGAGCCCTGTGCCAGGATGTGTGTGTCCCGTTATACCCCTCACATGTCCCAGCTCCCGGGGAGCGTGGAGCCCTGCGCCACGACTGCTGAAAACGCAAGCGGTGCAGCTGTTTTGGAAGGAGACCTGGGTTCGCCTGGAAAGCCAGCAGCGGAGATACCGCGACCCGACAACCCACTCCCGGTACCCGGTCAGCGCACACGGAGCTGCTCAGAAATGACGTGCCCTGCGGCGCCAACTGCAGCGCTAGGACAACAGCCAGGGCGGAAACCACCCGTGCCCGCGCGGGGGGACTGAGCGGGAGGACACGGCCGCCGTGCCGGGAAGAGGACACGCCAGGCTGGCGCGAAAGCAGCTGCAGTGTGTGTGCCAGCGAGTCGGGACAGAGGGACACACGCTGGACATGCTCGCAGGGGACGGCGGGAAAGCACAACAGCTAAGACCTGCTGGGCCCGGATAGGGGAGTCGGAAGGGCAGGGAGGGAGGGCCCAGAGGCTGGGGAGGGAGGGGGGTAGGGTCGCGGCACAGGGACACGCTGGGGCGTTTCCTCCCCGGAGCGTGGTTTTTACCAGACCCCACCACAGACTGAAGGAGCAGGAGGACTCAGAGGGAGGAAGTTGCCAAAACGTATCAAGTGAAACTACCAAAAAACAGCTGAATTTGACTTTCAAAAGCTCTTTGGGGGTAACCTGTCAAAAAGAACATCTTGAGAGTATGGACAACCCCACTTTCATACCCTCCCAAGTTCTCGTCAGCATCGGCTCACCTGCGTCCCCGCCAGCCGCGCCGTGTCCTGCTGCAGGCAAGTTAATTCTGGGAATCAGCGCGTCCATCCTGCGGCCAGCCTGGCCATCCGCCCCCAGACTCCGGGCTGCAGGGAGCTGAGAGTGCGTGCTGGCCAGCTCCCCTCTCTGTTTAGGGGCTCTTCTTTATTTAGGGGCACTAAATTGATTTAAAAAATATCTTTTCCTGGGGCCTCCCTGGTGGCGCAGGGGTTAAGCACAGCACTGTGAAGCTACCCTCAGCCTCTGCAGCACAAGTTCGATCCCCGGCCGGCTAGGGAGCTACCCACGTGGCGCAGCAGACCCCTCCTGTCTCCCCGCTGCTCCCCTCAGCAGTGGATTTCAGTGGATCTGCCTGCTCTGCTCCCCACTCTGTCTCTGGTGAATCCTCTCATCCCCGCATCTCTGCCCTGTACTCTGACTCTTGCAGCATGAATAAATACATCTTCCCCGGCCCCAGGGTTGTGTGAAATGCATAAAAATGAGGTGCTGCCCTTTTCGGGCCTCAGGGGGCCTTGGAGGCCCTGAGTGGCCCCAGGCTGGCCCCCTGCAGAGTGCCAGCTGCTTGCTTTCGCACAATTGATAAAAGGGAGCAACAATTGAAAACCACTTCAAGTGTGGGTGCGGTCCCATCGTGGGCATCCTGGGCAAAGATGTGTGAGGGCCAGTGTACACGCGGGGGCATGAGGGAGGCTTCCTGGAAGTGACCCTTGACCTGGGGGCCCACGCGGGTGCTGGCGGGCGAGGGCCAGTGGCGTGGCAGGGGGAGGGGCCTGGGCCAGCCTGAGTAGGGTCAGGGAAGCGCCCGGTGCTTGGGCCATGGGGAGGGCCCAGCTCCTCAGGGGTCCTCTGTTCACCCTCAGGAAGCCCATACGGGGCCTTCGCCCCTCGGGTCGTGAGGAGGTAAGCTTGGAAGGCGGCAGCTGTCCGCGTGGGGACTGGACTGTGAGCTGCGCGACTGCGGTGGGGCGGGGGGACAGGTGGCCAGGGCTTGGAGCGGGTCCGGCTGGGCAGGAGCTGGCTGAGGCCCCGCCAGGCCCTGGGCCACTGCGGCGCCACCCAGAACTCAGGCCCTGGCACAGCCTTGCCGTGACAGCTGCCCCCAGCGTTTGTTCATCTAAAAGGAAGACATTTTGAGTTCATTGTGCCTTCTGCTCCACTTTGCGTTGAGCCTAGAACTGCTCTGAAAAATAAAACCTATTTTCGAAAAGTATTCTGCCTTTCTTTACGGAGGACTTTCCTGAGGGCGGAATTCCGGCTCCTGAGGCTCCTCTTGCGCCCTGCGCTGTGCAGCGGCCGCTCCCTGCTCGTTCAGGGCCGGCCCAGGCTCAGTGCGGAGGCCCCCGCGTGGCCCTGGTGCTGCAGCCTGCGCGTGGGTCCCTGAGCCTCTGGGCTCCTTGAGTTAGTGAGGAACCTGCAGGCGAGCTCCCGGGACGCTGCCGCCGGGGACTTAGGGCCCCCTGCGCCTCCTGCCCGAGGGCCTCATGTTCCTCTGGGGCGCGCCCCCCCACTCCCTTTCTTCACTCCTTTCCGTTCTCCCGCCGCCGAGCCTCAGCCTGGTGGAGCCCACGGCAGACAGACTGAGCCCTCTCCCCGGGAAGGGGGCCCGGCAGGCAGGCGGCCGGCAGGGGGCCGGGAGGCGGCTGGGAGGCAGGCAGCCGAGCCCCAGCCCCCCAAGCTGTGAGCTCTCCCTCCGGCCTCTCTGGCCTTCTGTCTCGTGGGCGCCCCTCAGAGTGGCCCCCGCCGAGCTGCGCCGGCTTTAGCCTCGCCTGTGGGCACAGGTGTGAGCGCTCACACCCCTCGCGCTCTGGCCCAGGTAGTCACGGGCGAGCGTGCCAGCACCCACGCCTCCCGGCCAGTGCGGGTCACGCCACCCAGGACCACAGGGGTAACTTCATCCACCCCACACCTGGGCACAAGGGGCTGCTGGGTTCTGGCTTCTAGAAACCCAAGGAATTGCCAGGGAGGCAAAAGTGGTGAATTTTAGGGCCTTGCTGACGGGAACTGGTGACTTTTGCCCTCACCTGGGCCGCCGTTCCCCGGCCAACCTGTCTCCATGCGAGCAGACCCCTCCCCAGAGGAGAGCAGGGGCAGGAGACCCCCGTGCGGCCCTGGGCACAGCCCGGGAGCCTCCTCTCCGCCCGCCGGGCTCTCCCCTCCCCCGCGCCCTGCACCCGGTGCCCTTAGAGCCCCGCGGCGGCCATGCACTTCGCTGCGGGGAAGGCTTCCCCCTTCCTGGGTGTGACCCTGTGGGCACTGGCAGCCGACGGAGCACGGCCAGCTTTCCACGCTGGCATCCTGGCACGACCCGCGGGGCAGGGGCAGGGGCACCCCGGAAGCCCGACCCTCGCCCACGGCTGTCTTGTCCCCACGTCGCCTCCCGCGGGCGGCTATCTGGGCTCTGCTCCAGCCAGAGGGCGCGGGGCGGCGCCGGGCGGGAGGCCTATCTGTGCTTGCTGAGCAAACACGGGCGCCTATAAAGCCCAGGCCGCAGGCGGCGGCTGCAGCATCGGACGGCTGCGTGGACATGAGAGCTCTGGGCGTCCCACTCCTGGCGGCACTCCTGGCCCTGGGGCTGTGCACCCTGGCGGGGGCTCAGAAGCCTTGTAAGTGACCCTGCGGTCCTCCGCGGGGAGATGGGCCACCTGGGAGCCGCGGGAACCCAGAAGGGTTCCAGCCAGGGGAGGTCTGCGCCCCTGCTTTCTGTCCCCCGCCCTCCCTCGGCGGGCGCGCCCCAGAGAGGAAAGCAGCCGGGCTGGCTGGCTGGAGAGCAGCTGCAGGCGTCCTACCTCTCGGGTCCTTGCCCGCGAGGCTGGTTTGTGTCCCCACGCGCTTTCCGGGAGGGACGCCTGGACGCTTCCGGAAAGGCCTCCCGGGACGGTGGTGACCGCAAGGGCTGGGGCCGGCTTGGTGGGGCTGGGGCAGGAGCGGGGACCCGAGTCCCATCTTGCTCAGCCTGGTCTTGAGCTTGGCCTGGGCCCGTCCTCCACCTCTTCCCTGAAGCTGTGTTTCCTTTAACTAATAAAACTGTTTCGGCCAAGGCCTGTCCATCCACCAGAGGACTCGGCCTGGCTGGGCAGGGTGGGGGCGCGGCCTGGGCCGGGGTGTCCCGTCGGCCCCTGGGGCAGGTGCGGGCGGCGGCTGAGCCGGGCTCTCTCTGCAGCCCCCTGCCGGTGCTCGCGGATAAGCCCCCAGGGCAGGGTGAACTGCGGCTTCCCGGGCATCAGCAGTGACCAGTGCTTCCAGTCCGGGTGCTGCTTCGACAACAGCGTGCCTGGGGTCCCCTGGTGCTTCTACCCGCTCCCGAAGCAAGGTACGCCCGGGCCGGGAACCACCCGTCTTACTGTAGTTGACGGCAAAAGACAGCCTCGGGCGCCAGCTGGCTGGGGCGTCACTGGGGAAGAAGCTTCTGGGGAAGGGGCGGCGTCTGGGGGACAGCCCCGAGACGCCAGGGTTCTGGGCCATCTTTGGGGATTTTATGCCCATGTGTGTTAGGCTAAAAAGTCCTAATTCCAAGGGGCTCCCAAAAGGGGGTTCAGTGTGGAAGCACACAAGTGTGTGTGGGGGGGGGCGCCCATGCCTCCCTCACGCTCCTGGCACTGTGGTGGGGGGGCTCTGGGCCTCCAGGGAGCCGGCCCGGCATGTTGCAGGCCCCCAGCGGTTGCTAGGGGAGCCTGCACCATCACGGCCAAACAGGACTCGCCCGCCTCTCAGGGTAGGACTGTGGGCCCCCCGTTCTGCAAGGGACCCCAGATCTTCTGACTCGTGAGCCTGGCGGGAAGGGCAGCCCCACCCCCACCACCCAATGGTCCTGGGGGTCAGCCCCCAGCAGAGCCTCCCTGGCCCAGGCCCCATGCCCAGCGGTGGCTTTGGGAGGATGGGGCAGAAGTTTCTGGGGAGCCGGTGCCCCTGACCGCGTCTGTGTTGCTCCCTGACGGTGCCGAGCAGAGAGGCAGGCGTGCGTGATGGAGGTGTCGGCCCGCAAGAACTGTGGGTTCCCGGGCATCAGCCCCGAGGAGTGCGCCTCCAGGGACTGCTGCTTCTCCAACGAAATCCGCCAGGTGCCCTGGTGCTTCTACCCGCAGTCCACCGAAGGTAGGTCCCAGGGCCGCCGCTGGTCTCACCCCCAGGCCTGCCCATGCCTTCCTGGGAGGGCTCCCCCTGCTCCCCGGGGGGGTCTCCAGACCCCCTGGCGGGAGGAGCAGAGAGCACAGTCCTCATCCTGCGGAAACCCCTGGGCGTCCCCCCATGGCCTGGAGAATGGCCCCAGCACGGGGTGGGGGTGCAGGGGTCCCAGAGGGCTGCCTGGACTGAGCCCTGTCCCTGGGGGCCTCGGCTCCTGAGCCCACTGACCAGCTTGCACCCTGACTTTCCAGACTGTCACTACTGAGAGCGGCAGCTTCAGGGCCCGCCCCGCGGGACTGCGGGATGTTCTGGAGAAAATGGAAGAAACTCACTGTCTCAGTTTCCCGTGTCTCGAATTCCTGGGTCTTCCTGGTCTGCTTTACAGCCACGTCAATGTTCTGAGATACTATTTCTTCAAATAAAGAAAGCCTTAAAACCTGCTAACTGTCATGTTGTCTCCATCCACACAGAGGTGGCCGTGCTAGTGTGTGCGTGTGCGTATGGGTGTGCATGTGATACATACGCACACACGCGTGTACACACAGGTACAGGCACTGGGGTGTGTCCTGATGTGTGGCATGTAGGGTGTGTGAGGTGTGCGTAGGTGTGCTTGTGTGTGTGCACGTGTGTGCGTTCCTCATACTCACCTACCAAGGAGTGGCCCCTCAAGTCTCCCCGCCCGGGCTCCGGCTGCCCGCAGCAGGACCGCGCTGCCCGGAGCGCGCCGGGGCTCCAAGGTCACTTGCTCACTCTCACGCCTAATCATTTTCATAAAGTCAAGTGTTTGGGTGGGAAGCAGAGTGTGGGGCGACCCATGGACGGGGTGGAGCACGTGGGGGTGGGTGGGATGACCTGCACCCCGCATCTCAGTGCTGTGAGCCAAGGTTACCTCAATTAAAACGATACGATCTTTCAGAAAAGCAAGACCTTGGGTAGAGCTGGCTCAGCCCGGTGCCAGGACCTTCCTGACGCCCCGAGGCTCAGGCTTTGCCCGGGGCCAGTGCCTCAGAACTGACTGCTCGCCCTGACCTCACCTGCTAGGCGAGGGGCGTCTGGACACAGGTGGCAACTGCTCTGTGATGACGTTTTTCCTACAAGGAGATCCACTGGCAAGGGCCGCCCGGCCCCCAGCACGGCTTCACTCTTTCTGGGCTCTCTGGCATTTTCTCGTGTTCTCTCTGCTTCTCTGCTCTTTTTTTTTTTTTTTTTAAGATTTATTTATTTATTTATACAAGAACCGGGGTATAGGCCAGATTCGCGGGAGGGTGAGAGGACTCACCAGAGACAGAGCGGGGAACAGAACAGGCAGACTGGCTGAAATACACTGCTGAGGGGAGCAGCGGGCGGGGCAGGAGAGGTCTGCTGTGCCATGTGGGACCCTCCCCGGCGGCCGGGGATTGAACCGGTGCTGCAGAGGCTGCGGGCAGCTTCACAGTGCGGTGTTCAGTCGCCTGCGCCACCAGGGGAGGCCCTGCTTCTCTGCTCTTTTAAGCCCAGTCTCAGCCCAGGTGAATCCCATCTCCATTAGCCCACCCCCCACTCCAGGTGCCACCGTCAGGCGTGCATTCAGCACCGCAGGGATCCATCATCAATCCCAATGGCAGGAGGGCAGAAGAGCCTGATAACACTTACCCTACAGAGGGACGGCCAGAAAGCCCTTGGCAAACTCCCTGGCTTAGGGCCAGGAGCGGAAAGAGCTGGACCTTGGCGGCCAGCGTGTCAGATTCTCCTCAACGTGAGCATGGAGCTGCTCTTGTGGGCTTGCCTGAGAAACTGCTTACACCTGTGGCCAAGAGGAGTCAGGCCTGCCTGTCGCCATGGGCCGGCCTCCCTGTGGGCCAGCCAGTGCCGCGGCCTGGCCTGTGCTGGAGGGGAGGGTGGAGAGAGGAACAGGTGTGTTCCAGGGAAGGGAGGGTGTCCAGGAAGAGGGTTTTCCTCTGGAAAAGGAGGGGAAGAAGAAAGAAATTTTGCTCGAGTGAAATGATTGCTCCTGAGTGAATAAAGGACAGGACGAAAGGGAGGGAACACGGTGGGTCCAGGGGCCTGTGGGAATGACAGGGCTTGTGGGGAACGGGCCTTTGGAACAGGTTAAATGGATTTATTTAATTTGGTTTTTCTGTCTCTATTAAAAAGACAAAATTTTCTTAGATGGTTGGTCTACTCATAACAAGAAACAAAAGGCCTCCCTGGAGACACAGGGGGTTAAATCTCAGGACTATGAAGCTATTGGCAGCCTCTGTAGCAGGAGTTCGATCCCCGGCCAGGGAGCTACCCACATGGCAGCAGACCCCTCCGACTCCCCACTGCTCCCCTCAACTGCATATTTCAGTAGATCCACCTGTTCTGCTCCCCACTCTGTCTCTGGTGAGTCCTCTCACCCCTGCACCTCTGGCCTGTCCCCCAGTTCTTGTATGCATGAATAAAACTCTTAAAAAAAAAATAAGAACAATGTTTTTTTTTTTACCTTTATGAAAGTGAAAAAAAAAAAAGGGTTTTTCCTTAAACCTTGCTTTACGGTGAGGGTTCTCCTTACCTTTAATGTGATCTGCAGCAACAAGACTGAGCTTTGTCTTTGTCGGGTTGGGCTCAGGGAAACCCAGTCTGCTCAAATTAAGATTTGCGCAGAAACATGCAACTCTTGGCATTTATTTTAAAATCTTTCCTTGTCACTTTAATTAAATAGGTGATTAACCATTACATTGTAATGATCTGCAATCCTAAAAAGACCCCAGTAGTGACCTCAAAAGATTTGCTTTCTCTCCTGATGAAAGGAAGGACATGATTTGGTATATTAAATTGCATAAAAAGCATTGTCAAAGACTAATGCCGAGCTCTGTAGGCTGTACTTATATAAACAAGTAATCTTATAATGTTCTATACATTACGTGAAGGGGCCTCCCTGGAGGTGCAAGGGGTTAAGACGCAGTGCTGTGAAGCTGTCCACAGCCCCTGCAGCACGAGTTCCATCCCCGGCCAGGGAGCTACCCACACGGCACAGCAGACCTCTCCTGTCTCCCCGCTGCTCCCCTCAGCGGTGTATTTCCCCCGTCTGCCTGTTCTGCCCCCCAGTCTGTCTCTGGTGAATCCTCTCACCCCGCCAAACTTCTGACCTGTACTCCAGTTCTTGCATGCCTGAATAAATAAATCTTAAAAAAAAAATAAACATTACATGAAATTCCTGGAGTTTGATCCACCTGGTTTGATGCTCCCAATAGCGTGACTGTAAATGCCGGTCACAGAAATGATGCAGTGACGTGTCAGCTACATTACAGGCCCTCCCAGCCTGAGAGGTCACCAGGGACACTGGATCCGCTGCTGACGGGAGAGTCTCTTCAGTATCTTAAGGGCCCATCACTTCTGCTGAAAACAAAACCGGACAAAGCTCTAGCAGAGCAATCTCCCCAGGGAGCGCCCGGCAGACTCCTTCACCTCCGCGCACAGCCACGTCTTCCGTCTGTCGGAAGAGACTTGGACACGGGCAAGCCGTGGACGGGACCGCACAGTCCTCTGCCCGCCCTGTGGCTCAGCACCGGGTCCTGGATTTGGGTCTCTGCTGCAGGAGAGCTCCCTTAGCTGCCGGGGCCGCTCTCCCAGGACCTCGAGTTCCAGGACAGAGAAGAGGCACCATCTGAGAAGAGAGCTGGATTTGCTGGTTCCCAAGAGCTGGCTCCCATCAGGCCTGTGTCTGACGAAAAATTGAATCGATTTGTTATAACATGTATAATTCTTGTATCTCTTACTGTATCAACACTCTTACATCACGAACCCAAGCCCGTCACCTGTGGGGGGCCTCCCGGTGGACACTCATGACTGCTGAGTCACGGCCACACCTGGCTGGGCCCAAGCGCTTTCACCAAAATGGCGAGAACTGGCTGAGAGCGTTGGGGATCGCCTCCGTGCTGGTGGTGGCCGCGGCTGGGCTCCCCGCCTCCCTCTTGCCGAGTCTCGGTTTGCTGGAGATGACCTGGCGTGGAATCTCCTCCCTGCCGTTTGTCCAGTCACGGCTCTGGTGTTCCCACAGTGCTCAGGCCAAGGCTAGGTGACAAGTCCGGAGCGGAAAGAACACGCCAGAGTGGCCTCTGTCAGGCTCGGCCCCACCCGACAGTCTCTGACCTAACTCTGCGGAGTCCAGTCCCCCAAAGCACAATCTCAAGACAACCAAGCTTGGGTTCCTGGGTAGCCCCTGTGAGGTCATCTGTGGGGTGAGACACCCCCGCCCCACGTTCTCCAGGGGAAGGAAGCTTTGCCTGAAATAATCTTTCTCTTCTTTTGCTAGTAACCCATTCTCTTGGGAGCTGCTGCCCCGCAGGGGGCTGGAGCTTGGGAGAGCACCTGTGAACTCGCATACGGAGCTCCAGACGTTGGCAGTTCTGCAAGCAGAGCTTCTTCCCAGAACTGACTCGCGTTCCCTGAGGACGAGCTTCTGGTGCGCACGTTCCCCGCCGGCCAGGGGCTAGTTTCCAGCAGTCACGCGTTCATCCGGGCCAGCAAAAACACAGTCGCGCGCTGCTTTCTTCGCCCTTGTTGGCATCTGTAATAAAAGCCCGGCGGGAGAGCGAGAGGCGGAGCTGCTCTCCGTGGCTCTCCCCAGCCCCTCCGCAGATTCACCGAGACCCCGCGTCTCCGCTGATGGCGGAGAACTTCACCGCTGCCCTGTCCGCGGCGCCCTTCCAGCCCCTTTCTGACCATCAGTTTTCACTCTGCCCTGCTGCGGAGTGCCTCCCCTCGGAAGGGGGAGAGCGTCAAAGCCCAGCGAAAGGCGCCATGTCCCCTGCCCCACGGCCACGCAGGCACGACGACTCCCACCACGCCGTGGGCTGGACTCCGGAACGGGAGGTGGCTGGGCAGGAGCGAGGGGAACACACTAACCGAGGAGGAAGAGGGACGGGGCTCCTGGAGGAGAGGTCATGGGCGAGGCCCAGGGGCAGCAGCTCCGGGTCCTGGACCTCGCGGTGGATGACGTGACCTCGCCTCCTGGCCCAGCCCTGGATCTGCCCACGTCCTGGGGCTCCTTGGAAAGGTGCCTTGGCGCCGTGCGAGCGCTCGGACCTCAGCCGCCTGGGCCTGTGTGCCCGCAGGAGGGTCCTTTCCGGAACACGGGCGGGAAGCTGACACGGCGGGCCCTCCCCGCCCTCCGCTCACCAGCCACAGACCCTTCACAGCAGGTGTCTGCTCTCCTCTTTCGGACGTGAGGGTGGTTGAGCCCTTCTAGAACAGTCTGGGGTTCCGGGTTCCCCTCGGTCACCCTTGCAGGGCCTTTCTGTCTGCTAGACGGGAGGACACCCGGATCCTTTCCTGCAGCTCATCAGATACCTCACCTGCTCTCTCCGCTTTGCTCGGCTCTTGCGAGAAACCTCTGGAAGGAAGGGGAGCAGTCCTGTCCTGCTTGCCGTCTCAGCCGGCCCCTCATGCCTCGTCCTGCCGGCCTGCCCTGTGAGCGCCCACCTCGCCGGCTGCCGGTGTGCGCCCGGAGGGTGGTGCTCAGGCCCCCAAAGCGGTGACGGGGCGTCTCCCGCCAGCAGACAGGGGAAAACGAGCAGGAGGTGTGGGTTTATCTCTGAACTTTAGGAGCCACTGTCACTGCCTTCTGGGGAGCCAGACCCGGATACTGCCTCACTCTGGGCTCCACCAGCTCAGAGGCCTTTGTCTCACCCTCCTTAGGTGTTGGCTCAGCCCTTCCTGTGTGAGGGAACCTCGGGGAGCAGGTGCCCGGTCACCGGCGTGCGAGTTGGGGCCCCCTCCAACCGCCAGCGTCCACCCTCATCGTGTCTCCTTGTGAAGGGGAGACTCCCGCGTGGGCCAGGAATCGGAAGCTGAGTCTCCCCATACGTGGGGTCGTTGGGCCTAGATCAAAGGTCAGGACAGCAGGGCCTCGGGCCAGAGTTGCTTCCCCATGGCCTGCCCAGCCCCACCTTCTGCGTCACGTTGCTAGAATCCTCTGCTCTCCTGCCTGGTGCTCACCCCAGTCTCCCCTGAAGTCATGTCCTTTGTGGAGAGGGCCGCACTGATGAGCATGAAACACCCTCTTTTGAACCAAGCCCCAGATCTGGGCTGGGGGGCCACCTCTGCCCCAGCCCTCGAGAACACGGTATTTCTTTATCCTGAGACTCCAGAGTCCACTCCCACCCCCAAAGGAACATCGTGGGGTGACGCGCCGGCCCCACTGCGGCTGCCAGTGCCCTTCCTTCCTCTCCGCACCCCCAAACCTGGGTTCTTGTCCACTCAGAACGAAGCAGCCATGATTTTCAGGGGCACCCCCCACCACAACCCCCAGGAGGTGGCACAGGACTGGAGATCCTAATCTCTTCCTTACGATGAAGCATTTATGCTGCCCAGCGAGACACTGAGGACCGACAAGGCCAAGCCCAGAGCGTGCAAGTTCGTCCTCCAAGCCCAGGCCTGACCTGATGGCCGCCGCGTCGGGGGTCGGGCGTGAGAGCTGCAGCTCCGCGCGGGTGTTTTCACGAGCAGAGGCGAGGGCGACGAGGCGGTGCGGGCTGGCGCGGCCAGAGCCATCTTGCTGAACTCTAACTTTACAAAGGAGGAGGTCTGTTTACTGACTGGCAGCAAGCAGCTGCCCGCTGGACCAGCCCCCCCTACAGCTGCCCAGTGAGCTCAAGAAATGCGGCTGGAAAGCAGGCGTAGCTCTTGGTCCATTGTGTCTTCAATCCCCCATTCTTTTCCTTCAAAGCCCTCGAGTGTGAGCTGACCCCTGAGCTCCTGCTCCCGCCTGCCAGTGGAAGGGGATCCCCCAGGAGTCCTGCGCCCCTGAGGCCACGGCTGTCCTCCAGCGCCCCCTGCTGGGGCTGCCCTGGAGACAGGCATCCACGGCAGCCTCGTGGATGGGAGTGTTGGGTGGTGCTTGGGGGCGCGGGGGCTCTTGGGGTTCAGGCAAAGGCCTGGCTGCGCACAGTCACAGCACTCCCCAACGCCCAGAGTGACCTCAGCCACTGTCGTAAGCTCTTACACTCATGAGGCTGGGCCATTCTTGATTTGCTGACGTGGGCTTGATGGAGGACAAGAACAGAAAGCCTGGAGAGGAGGTGCCCGAGACCAGAACCTGACTCACTGGGAGCGGGGGTCGAGGGGAATAACAGGACCATTAACCCAGCTGTAGAGGTCGTGACCCTCAGGCTCTCAAGCCCACTGACTCCAAAACCACATCAGCCCCGGCTGTGTATGAGCAGCAGCGTCCAGAAGTCCACTTCCAGCCAGCTCCGGGGCACTGGCCGCCGTGTGGAGCGCCATGGACGCGCTCCCTTCCCCGGCGCGGCTGTTCCTACAGCTGCCCTGTTGGAGGGTCTCTCCGGAGCCCTCACAGGCCGCGCGGGCCTCCGCCCCCTTGCCGCAGGCCTGCAGGAGCGCGGCACCCCTCTCCCTGCGGGCCCTGGATCACGTATCAGCTGGGCAGGGGTTTCTCCCGCTCAGCAACGTGCCTGTCCACTCCTCGGCGGCGCCGTCCGAGAGCCCATGGCCTTAATCTTGGAGAACAGACTCGGCTTCTCTGGGTCCTCCCAGCAGTCTTTGCCTATTTCGAGGTCGTGGGTTTCCTGGTATGTTTTCTTCTAGAAGTTTTAGATTTATGACACATTTGAGTGAAGTTTTAGATAGAAGTTGGGCATTTTCTTTGATTTTATTTATTTATTTATACATACATACATACATACATACATACATACATACATACATACAAGCACTGGGTACAGTCAGAAGCGCGGGAGGGTGAGAGGATTCACCAGAGCCAGAGCGGGGAGCAGAGCAGGCAGAAGGACCGAAGGACACTGCTGAGGGGAGCAGCGGGCGGCAGGAGAGGTCTGCGCGCCATGCGGGACCCTCCTCCGGTGGCCGGGGAGCAGCCGGGAATAGAACCGGCGCTGCAGAGGCCGCGGGCAGCTTCGCAACCCAGCGCTCAACCGCTGCGCCACCGGGGAGGCCCTTCTTTGATTTTTAAGTCTGAGAGTAGTTACATAGCACTTGGACTACTTGGTATTTAAGGTTTTGTTAGGTTTCCCTGTAAGACTGTCTGGGATGGGAAGTTTTATGGGCTTGTCCCTTGATAACCTTCTCTGTATTTCTTCTAAGGTTTATTCGCACTTGATGGCTCTTCTGGAGTAATTTTGACAGACGGATTTCCTAGCACTTACCTGTTTTATCCAGAGTTTCAAAATCAGTTGCATAAAGTTACTCAGAGCAGAACCTTATAATTTCTAAAGTTCCCTCTGTTTCAACAAATGTTTTCCTAATTCTTATTATGTATATTTGAGAATTTTTTCTTTTTTCCTCTTGATTAGGTTAGTTTTTTAAAAAAAGAATCGATGAACAATAATTCATATTGTTACTTCTACTCTTTTTCTTAGCTACTTCATGAATTTATTTACCTTTATATTTGCTCCTGTTATCAGGCTTTTCCTACCCGAGCTGGCAACTGAATTCATTTATTACTAATGTGTGTTTTAAACTACACATTTTCCTCTGATCACCATTTAAAATAGTTTTCATGGCTACTGAAAGGTGGTGTTTTTATTATCACGATTTAAAAAAAAAAATTCCTACTTTTGGTTTGTAGTTTATTTTTCAGCCACAAGCCTTTACCAAAAGACATTTAAATTCCCATGGACAAGAACCTTTCAAAAATGTCATTATTTTCTAGTTTTGTTGCATTTGATCATGGAGCGCTGGCAATATTTCCAGTTAGGGGACATAGTGCTTTCTCTGTGAACAAATACATGGCTAGAAGTTTGACTATTTCAGGTGCACTTCAGAAATTTTATTGTCAGGGATTTAAGTTATATACGTGTCAGGATAGGTAACGGTGTGGATTTGAAACCTATTTATGATTGCTTATTCATGTATATCACAGAGGATACAGCTCCCAGGTACCCGAGGGTCCGCCTGGCCCAAGCCCCTGGGCCCCCGAGCTCTTGCTCAGGCGACTGGAGCGCAGCAGGGCGCTCCCCACACGGGCTCTGCCTTCCTGGCCGCCGCCCTCCCCTGCTCCTGCCTTTGATGCAGTTACAGTGACGGTGTCTCAGAGAAGCATTGACAAGTTTGTCTTGTCCATATTTCTTGCAATTTCCCCCTTGTTTGACGGGTTTGCCTCTTGCATTCCCAGGAGAAGGGAGTTAAACAGCAGCTGTTGAGAGAAGCCAGCGGGCGCCCACCCTCTCCGCTCCGGCCCGTCTCCCTCCCCTTCGCAGACCCTCGGCCATCGCCCCCTTTTTCTCTTCATGTGAACACCCCTGGCGCTGCCCACGAGCAGGACGTGGTCTTGCAGACGTGAGTCTGCTGCCCTCGTTTGTCGGCAACAGATTAAACCACTTTCCCTTCCCTAAACTACTTCCTTTTATTGGCTGAGGGAAACTGAGGCCGCGTTCGGCATCACCTTTGCCCCTTTATGGGCACAAAGGTATTTACAACTGCTGCATCTTCACCGTGAGCCCTGCCTTCCTCGCCAGGAGCCTGCCGCACCCGAGTCCATCCCTCCTGACGACAAGGGCACCCCCCCCACCCCGTGCCTCGCCTGCCCGCCGGCCCCCCCCCCCCGTGACATGCTGGTGGCCACCGGGTTTTAAAGCTCTGTGTTTTCACTGTCTTTTTAGCAACATATTGGCTAATTTTTAATCATAATGTCATTGCTTCAAAGCTGAAAGCAAAGGGAAGACCTGCCGAGAAACACAGGAAACTAATGAGAAAAGTAAGAAAATGAATAGTCCTGAAAATTCATCCTCAGACCTCAGCAGATGAATCATCCGGCAGATTGAGCCCGGAATCCTGTAGAACGGAGCGCACCCGGGGTTTTCCCAGCGGGGAGACACAACGTCAGGAAACGACACCCTATTAACGGCGTATCCCACCGGGCCCGTGTCCCAACGACGTCTCCGCATCAGCTCCACGCCGAGCTCCCGCGGGTTACTCGCGGTCAACCCTAAAAATGGCGCGTGGCTTTTCTTTTCTGTGAAGAGGTGGGCACCACCCCAGGGCTCGTGCTGGCACCCTTATCAGGCTCGGGCCCCTAATGGCCCTGGAGTTATCGATTAGCCCCTCCGGCCTGGCGGGCAGCTGCCCAGTCCTGCGTCTGCACCTTGGCACGCGGATAGACTGAATTATGACTCCGTGGCCCCCACGAGGGCAAATAAGCGAGTGCGGGCTGCCAGGCTCACCCGGAGTGACGATAAGCCTCTTTCCGCCTCTTGCGAGGGCCTCCTGCTCCTTTGCTGGCCTTTGGGCGCTTGCCCAGGGCCATAAAACCTCCCAGAAAACTAACTTGTGGCCTCAGGGAGTGCGCTGTGCCAGGGCTGCTCACGCAAGCTCAGCACCACCAACATCCTCACCCTCTCCACACAGCCACCCATTGCAGCTTCTTGCAGGACGGGGGGAGGCAGGGCCTGCCCCAGGTGGGACAGCGGCTCTGGGCCCTGGGTCCTGGCAGGGAGACCCTGCAGGGGGCTGGCAGGGCCAAGTTCCCTGAACCGAGTGGGGAGGGACCGGTGTCCAAGGAGTTTGCTGCTCAAGACCCTTACGCGGGACTGAGGCAGTCTCACGACACCTCGCTTGGGCCCACGCGAGGGCAGGTGGGGACGGTGTCCCTCCGTCAGGAGCCCATGCTCAGGGGCCCGGGGACACCCTCAAAAGCTTGAACCACACTCTCCCATCTCTAGCCCCTGCACAGCCCTCCCTGGCAGCCTCTCTGTGCCACAGGAAAGACGGGAGGCGAAGGCTGTGCCCACGGCGCTGGGTCCTCCACCAGCTGCACCTGCAGGCCAATGCCGGGGCCTTCTGCAGGCGCCTCCAGGATCCCCACGAAACCCCAAGTCTCAGCAGGGTCTGCTCTGCCCGACGCCCAGGAGAGCTGTTTGCATTCCTCTCACTCTGCCTCTGGCTCGGTGAAGACCTCCTCCTAGGGCCTCCACCCCAAGGGCATGTCCTGCTCACACCAAGGCCCAGGCCGAGGTGTCCCCCTCCTGCAGGACGCTGCCCATTGTGCACTTATGCTTGAACCAAGCAGCATCACCTGCTCATCTGCACTTACCGAGCCGGCCTCTGGAGGGCAGCAGAGCGGGCACTGGGGGGCTGCGTGGACCCCCAGGGCAGGGGGCACGCCCCTCCCTGACCCGAGCCTTTATCACCGTCCACGTGTCTCCCAGCGCCCGCGGTGTGCGCGCAGTGGTTGTTTGGTAAATATTGGCTGACTGCTCTTTGTTTAGTGACTCTTCCACCTGCGGGAGTTCAGCAAATATTAATACCTGGCTCATGCCCCTCAAGACATTCAAGAACAAGATATCCTGGAGTCCGCGGGTGTGGACAGTCCACTAATGGGCCTGACATTTAGCTTCTCGCCATCCGCTATGCCAGGCAGGGCGGCACGTGTCTCGTGGGCCTGCGGGCTCCCTGATGGCTCAGCGCGGGGAGGATTGGGCCAGACGGCTGTTGCCCGGGCTCGGCCCTTTGTGCGCGCACGCTGCCCTCAGGCCCCGGCGGGCTACGCGATTGGCGAGGTGAAAGCGTGACATGGGATGACGGCTAGTGTGGGGCCAGCTCGAGAGAGGGGCCTGCGCCACACCCAGCACATGTCCACCAGGCCCCGTCAGCGCAGCCCTCCAGTGCCCACGGACAGAACCCCTGGCGGGTGCCTCCCCCACACAGAGAACTCGCCCTCCTCCTGGGTGGACAGGCGTGAGGGGCTGCGGACCACGCTCATAGCAAGAGGACCCGAGAGCCGTTCCTGGCCTCTTCTCTGCGGCTTGCATGGCCGCCCACGTGGCCAGACTCCACGCAGTGGGTGCGCTTTCACTTCCCTCAACAGCTCTGCACCTGCTGCCGGGCTCATGATGCCGGCCGTGGGAGAGGAACCAGCACAAGATACAGCCACCTTATGTGGTGGTGGTGGGGGGTCTTTCCACTCTGATGTTCTCACGCGCATTTTGGTGAAAATTCTCACAGCCCATCTCTTCTCCGAGGCTGCAGAGTCAGCACCCCCACCAGTTTTTGAGAAATTGAATGGATGATGCTTTTGCTTTCATTTTTTTTTCTGCTAATGTGGGGAATCGCATTGATTATTTGATGTTGAATCATCTCAGATGAGCCCTTTTGTATCACCACGTAGTCCCGTGTTTACATCTTGCTAGATTCAATTTGCTGATACCTTGCTAGGTATTTTCAAGTCTGTATTCACAAAGGTCTTTCATCATTCATAATATGCCAGACTTCAGTATCAGGTTCTTGCTGGTCCCAGAAAAGGAGCTGGGGGGCGTAAGATTAGAGTTCTTTGACTGATAGAATGCAATAGTGTAATCACTGCCCGTGAAAATTTCTTTGTAGGAAGGTCTTTGCTAGTAACTTCACACTGTCTAGTAGAAATAGGTTTTTTAAGATTTTATCTTTATTCTTGCACAAAGTTTGATACATTGAGCTGTTGAAGGAATTTGTGCATTTCATCTGTTGTCAAACCTGTTGTTATTAATATTAATGAGCATTAATATTATTGTGACTATTCCATAACTCTCCTTTTAATATCTGTAGGACTAGAGTGATAGCCCAGCTTTCATTTCTGAGGTTGGCAGTTCATGCACTTCCATTTTTTTCCTTTATCAGTCTAAGGAGAGATTTATCCATTGTTTGATCTTTTCAAAGATCCAGCATTGCTCATTTTTGTTCTTATTCACTTTCTTTCTGTTTCACTTCTGCTAGATCTTCTGCTATTGTCCCATGAGCATTTGAGGTTTTATTTCTCATCTTTTTCCCCCTCTGGGTTCTTTTTTTTTTTTTTTTTAAGATTTATTTATTTATTTATTTATGCAAGCACTGGGTACAGGTCAGAAGCGCGGGAGGGTGAGAGAATTCACCAGAGCCAGAGCGGGAAGCAGAACAGGCAGAAGGACCAAAGTACACTGCTGAAGGGAGCAGCAGGGGGCAGGAGAGGTCTGCACGCCATGTGGGACCCTCCTCTGGAGGCCAGGGAACAGCCGGGAATTGAACCAGCGCAGCCGGGAATCAAACCAGCGCAGCCGGGAATTGAACCAGCGCAGCCGGGAATCAAACTAGTGCTGTAGAGGCTGCGGGTAGCTTCACAACCCAGCGCTCAACTGCTGCGCCACCGGGGAGGCCCTCCCCTCTGTGTTCTTCACAGAGAACAGTTGCTTCGACTCTTGCTTTGTCATCTTCATTATGCTGTTTTCATCACCCAGTAAGCCTTAATCTCACGTACTGGAGTTTTCAGCTCTAGTATTTTTATTTTCCTGTTGCTCTCTTTGTTTTTACTGTTTCCATTCCTTCCTCCACGCCTCCCTTCCATCCACCTTGTCATGCATGTGAGCACATTTTTCTTTATTTCTTCCAGCATAATCCTGATAACTGTTTAAAAATCTTTACCAGGTCATGACAACACTAGGATCATCTCAGGGTGATTTTTTTTCTCTAGAGACTACAAG
This sequence comes from Talpa occidentalis, assembly GCF_014898055.3. NCBI lineage: Eukaryota > Metazoa > Chordata > Mammalia > Eulipotyphla > Talpidae > Talpa > Talpa occidentalis. Next base: position 1,548,551 of record NW_023604295.1, read on the forward strand.
CCACTGCCCTGTATCTTTGTCTGATGAGTCATTTTGGGTTGCATCCGTGTAACGAACATATAAAGCTTACAAGTAAAACTAAAAATATTAAGGTGCCTGTGAGCACTGTGAGTAAAAGTAGCTGAGGCCACATACTGAGTGATAAAGCAGATGGTACATGAGTCTAAACCTGATAAGAAGGTATAAAAGGAGCTGGTACCTGAAGCAGACTCAGAGCAGTCCTAAAAAACTGGCTTGGAGTGAAGGACTTGCCGGAGGCTACTATTCTGGAGTCTAGCTCGCAGCCTCCCTTTGGACTCAGACTCGCTCTCCAGCCTAAACCTCTTCTTGCGTGGCTCCCCAGTTCAGCACCCCACGAACCGACCTGTACTCCCTGGCTCTGCTCCCTGCAAACCTGCGGCTTGCTCCCTGACTGCGGCACAAAAAACTGCCTATCAGCTCAACACCCTGCATGACTGTCCGGATTGTGGGCCCTCGAGCCTAGAGACTTCCATAGCTGGAGGACTCTCACCTAGGTGGAAGGCCCAGCTAAGACATGTCATGGCTACTATCTTCAGTCAAATGTACTTTGGGAACTTGGGTTGGCTCGCCTGTATGAACTTGTGTGTGTGTGTGTGTGACTAATATAGGAATAAAATTATCTTTGAGAGCCAACTTCCAACTGAAGCCAATTAATCCCGCTCACGACAGTCCAGGACATTATATGGTTATGCTGTAGAGAGTCTAGATTCTGTTATATTCCTCTGAAGAGCATTATGTTTATTTTGTTTTGTTTTGATTTGCTTGGTTGATTCAAACTTCAAACTCTGCCTCTTAGTGGCTCTCAAAACACAGGTCAGTTCTTTCTTCTTTAGCTGGAGTCTGACCTGCATACATGTGGTTCAAAGGTCAGACAGATCTGGAGAGAGGTTTTACATAGAATTTGGGACTTTCCCTCTTTGGTTCTCTCCTTTTTGGGATTATCCCTTCACTTTCTTGCAGTTGGGCTTGCCCTGTTCTCTGTGCAACAATTCTTCAGGTTAGAAAGGCTGTAGATTTCCTATTGGGATTTTAGCCATCACTATACAACACCTCCTGTGAATGACCCTCAGGCAAAAACCCCAAAAGATGGCATATCACTCATTTCCCTTTCCTCCTTCCAGTGTTAGCTCCTTCCAGGGACTTTACCTTGTGTTTTCCATTTTTTTTCTTCCCTCTCCATCACCAGCAGGTCATTCTTTTTGTAAATTTTCCAGAGTTGTTATTGTTACCTTGGGAAGGAGGTGGTTTGGTATGAATTAATCTGCAGTATATTTTTTTCTTTTGAATGCTTTAAAATTTTGCCTTAAGTTGACCTGGAAGTCTGTCAATGGGTTTTAAGTTGTGGATCTAAATTTACTTTTTTTCAATATGGAAAACTAAAAATAGCTTAGTGTTGTGAGGTAGGAATCCAAATTTATCTTTGAGATAGATGACTGGTTGTTGTACCATTTATTCGATAGTCATTTTCCCTACTGAAATGAAATACATTGTTGTTATTATCCAAGGTCCTTACATCATAGTTCTACTTCTGCTCTGTTCCAGTGTCCAGATTCTATCGCTACTCCAATACTTCCCTGTCCTAAGTGCAGCTGTTTTATAATCCAACATATCTATGTTATTTAAGGCGGGTACCATGTGGTTCTTCTTGTCCTTTTCCTGTTATTTATTCTTTCAATTTTTTACTCTTTCCCTTTCTATATAAATCCTGGAATCATTTCATAAAATTCTTTCCTTGGGATTTTGATAGAAAATGTTTTGTATATATAGCTTAATTTTGAAAACAATCTTTCCTTTAACATATGTGGTCTTTTCATCCACGAATAGGTATCTGCATTCTTATTTACTTTTCCAGGCTCTTCAATAAAGAGCATAATTTGTTTGCATTAATTTACTACTATAGTACAAAGTTCCTTAGGAGAAGGAAACGCTCATTATTTATTTGCCTTTGTTTTCTCTCATTAGAGTCTGTCACATGATGTGTCCTAGAGAGGATCTTGAGAAACAGATTTAGACCTCTGTCTTTGGGTTTTGCATCTAAACACAAAATCTGATGAATACACGCAGCTGTAACTACCTCAATTATTCCCTACTCCCCATGGATATTAGGACAGAGGGTCAGCTGAGGCTCAGATATCCTGTTTCAAAGAAAGATGACAGACCATGGCCTTACAAAAAAAAAAATATGGCCAAGAAGCTTTAGATGAATCTTTAGTATTTTATCTGTGTTGAGCTACTGAAGGTTCAAGGGAGGAAATTTTGGAGATGGCATGTGACATTTTTTAGGCGGCACTGTTTATGTGCTGTGAGTGCTCCCACTCCCTCTGCCGCAGGGGGAGTGGAATGTTTCTGTTTCTGATCTGGTGAATAAAGCCATAGTGGGGCCACTGAGAGAGCCGGGTGCCGTAGTTGGACTAACAGGAGGCAGTTTCTGGAGAATTCTGATGTCTAACTAGATATAGGAGGGGTCATCCGATCTGCCAGCATCTCAGAGTTTGTTGGGGGTGAGGAGTAAATAAAGGTTCCCAGTGATCCAGAGCCAGGTAGTGGGCCCTGAGAACCCCACAGTCCCCTAGAGCTTGTGCGAGGTGCAAACACTTAAGCTGTGAGCAGGCATCATCCCAGAGAAACTGAAGACATCACCATGTCTCCAGGGATGGGAACAGCAGTAGGTGCCCGACCAGGGCCTCCCCAGCACCAAAGGCCTACAGGTGAGGACTCCCTAGAGAGTCCCTGAGGCAGCCTTGGGGCAGGAGCTTGGGTAAATATCTGCTGGGCCCAGAGAGCTTGGGGGCATCGCCCAGGCTGGCTTCTGCTGGGCTTGCTTGGTTGGAGCCTATCCCTGCCTGAGGGTGCCAGCTTTGCTCCCCATGGCCCCACAGCTGCCAACAGATAGGGAGGCTACTGGCAGTGAGGGCAGGCGCCCTTGGCAGGACTGTTACCAGCGCCTGGTGTGGACGGCTTGTCCAGGCCACCTCCCTATGGGGCCTCCTGGATGTGCTGCCTTATGTCCTGGATTCTTGGGCGGAGCCGGGCCGTCCATCCAGGAGGCCAGCTCCACTTCCTGGCCAGTGTTGTCTCAGCCTCCCTGGTGACAAGGAAATTGGAACCAAAGACCCCCTGGGGACTATGCAGGTGACCTGCGGGCACACGGAAGGGGCCCAACAAGCAACTGACGATGGATTATGACCCGTGACTCATGAGACCCGCAGCCCTGTGGACACGGGCGCAGGAAGGGCCGGGTGCCGGGGCTCCCGGGCTGCGGTCAGCAGCAAGGACGGCGTCCTGTGTGTGGGCTTGGGGGGAGTGGGTCAGGGCAGGGATGGGGAGTAGGGTCCGCCGAGATCAGCTGCCGAGCTCCCTCCTGCTGGGCTGCGCGGGCTCCTGGAGACAGTTGGGGGCTGCTGGCCCTAGGTCCGGTGGAACGGCCGCCGGGTGGGCGCAGCCACGATCTCCCTCAGTTCTGGAGGCAGCAGTTGAGGTCGAGATACTGCCAGACCGGCCCTGGCAAGGCCACAGGGAGGGTCCTCCCCGCCCGCCCAGCTCCCGGTAGGCCTGGGAGTCCTTGGCACTCAGCCGCACCCCCACAGTCCTAGCCACCGTGCCCCCACGGCGTCTCTGGGTCTGTCTCCCTGGCCCGCGTCCATCCCGTGGGCACACGGCCATGCTGGACCGGGCCCCAGCGCCGTCTGACCCCGCCTGAACTTGAACAGCCAGCTGCACGGCCCTGCTCCGGACACAGCATGTGGGGGCTGCAGGCAGGACCTGTGTCCGGGGCTACTGCCCGCCATGTGCTCGGCCATTGCTGGGTGACGGGGGACTCACAGGGAAGATGTCTGAAGCCGGGTCGTGGCCCGGGGGGCTGGAGGCAGGGGAGGGTGTACCTGTGGCCAGTGCCTCCCGGGACCAGGCTCCGCAGGCCCATGGGCTGGGTGGGGAGGGGGCAGGCAGGGGTTGGGTCTGAGGGGACGCCAGGGCCCAGAGCTGCTGGGCCCCTGAGCTGCAGCTTCGCACTCTCAAGCCCCGTGGCCGGCAGGGCTGCAGGCCCAGAGGCAGCCAGGGTGGAAAAGGGGTTCAGCTGCTCAGCTGGTAGCTGTGTTCCTCTGGCTGATCTCTGTCCCTGAGGAGCTGCTCACCAGCTCACTTGGGGGCCACTTCCTTGTGGTGACAGCCGGGCACAGGCAGCACCTCCCAAGCCCAAGGGAGTCCTGGGTTGGAGATTGCTGGCCCTGAGCTGGCCCTGAGCTGGCGCTGCCTCCTGTGTGTGGCAGGACAGGCAGTGGCCTGCTTTGGGGGCAGGAGACCCAGGTCCAGTGTGGAGGCTCTTCCTAGGCCCCACTGGGACCTGCCATCCACCCCTCCCCCTCCAGGCCAGCGGGGTCCTGCTTGCATGGCTCCCACCCCCACATCGGCTCACAGTGTAGACCACACCAAGACAGGCACGCCCCTGAACCGTCACTATGTTTGCTCCCCCAAACCTGGACAGTCAGGTCTGGTTGCTCAGGAAGGGTCTGGAAGGCCCTCTCCAGGAGCAGCCAAGCACCTGTGTGGAAGGGAGGGAGGGCTGCCCTGGGCAGCACAGGACGCGTGACAGCTGGGCAGCGGGAAGTTCCTGGAGGTGAGTGACCCGGGGCCAGCCCAGGGCTGTGACTAATCACTGCTCTGCCTTCTCCCTCCTGCTGGCTCTCCACCTGCCGAGCAGCCGGGGGGACGAGACCAGAGAGCCGTGGAATGAGTGGATGGCCCTCTAGGCCTCGTGGACGCCTGGGCTGGAGTCAGCAGCACCTTGCCTGAGATGCCCCCTGACCCACCTGTGAACTCCTACACGTCCCTCAAGACCCAGCTCAGATATCCCGCTTCGAGAAGTCTGCCGTGCAGCCTTTGGCTCTAAGGCCTTGCTCACAATGGACGCCCCAAAGCTTGCTCGTCGCCCGTGGCTTCGGGCTCTGAGCTCAGGGCTAGGACCTTGGGCCCTGCATTCCCGGGCCAAGCGCCTGGTCTGTGAGTCACTCAGTCTGGGCGTGTCACACCCACAGATGCGCCCACGGATCTCTTTTTACTGCACTTGGCTTTACTGTGCTTTATGAGACTCCATTAGCAAAGAGATCTGGCATCACCCTAGCCTGGATCATTGCACCCCTGTCCCATGTAAAGTGTGCTCCAGGCCGAGGGCGGGCAGGACTCAGGGAGGACACGACCCACCACACGCAGCGATCACACTTGCTGAGGCTGACACCGGCGGCGTTTTTTAGCAAAAAGGTACTTCTAAGTTCTGTGTGCACGTTGCTTTCCGAGACACAAGCTTTGCACCCTGCTGAGGCTCACGAGGGCGACATCACCGTCACGCCATGGGACGGGAGGCTCGCTCGACTGCGGTGTTGGAAGTGAGCTCCGTCCTCTCCGAGGCGGGCACCCGCCCCCACCCGCTGCCCCCCCCCCCCCGTGTGCTGATGGCCGCGCAGCCTTGGGGGCCGGGCGTTGCCGACCCAGCACCGAGGCCAGTCCCTCGACTCGTGAGAGAGTCCCGGGCGCCCGCCGTCTCCCCGGCCCCGTGGAGGTGGGAAACGAGGGCGCAGCCAGTGTCCCTGAGGGGCTGAGATGCGCGCTGTCCCCAGCTGGCTCAGTCGACAGGGCCGGCGAAGCTGAGGCGAGACTCCAGCTGGGTCCCGGCTGGTGCCCGAGGGGCAGGGCCCCAGCGTCTCCAGGGCCGCTGGTGCACCCCGTGGGGCCCAGGTGGGAGGAGGGGTCGGGCCCACAGAGGCTCCCGGGACGCTTCCCAGTGATGAGCTGCACAATAACCCGAGAACCCGCCCGGAGCCTGGTGGCGGGTCCTGGGCCTCCTGTGGGGCGTGCAAGCAGCTGGGAGGCCCCGTGGGGCTGGCCTGTGGGCAGCTGGCCCTGTCTGGCCCTCAGTGCAGGGCGCTCTGCGCACAAACCTTCGGTGGGCAGCCCCTCCCGCAAACAGGTCCCCGCCTGGGAGCCCTTCTGGGGTGAAATCCTGAGGGTCTGGAGGAGACATGGGCCGCCAGCCGTGCTGGGGAGGGGTGGGGAGCCAGAAAGGAGCCGGAGAACACAGCACAGGACCCCAGCTTCTGCTCCACATACGCGGTTTCCAGGCCCCACGGGGGCGAGTCCCGCCCACCGGGTCTACGAGCAACATGCAGGGGCACCTCGCACCCTGAGCCTCGATTTCTTCCTTCGGAAAATGGGAATAATTGTCCCCACTCATTCTGATACGTGGTTAGAAAACAACTCCCAAGACACAGCCGTCCTTGCGAACAGCAGGAGCTGGGCCAGGGCCTGCCCCCCCTGGGCTGACCCGGCCGGGGAGGGGCTCGTGTCGTCTGGTTTAAAGACCCGACGGCCCGTCGGATGCTTTTGCTAAAACACTGTTTACCCGATGCATTTGTTAACGCGTGGCTCTCGTAAGGAATAACTTTTGCTGGAAAAGTGAGCCGACAAGGAAAGGAACTTCGACCTTTCACAAGGGGAAGTAAAATGGCGCCCGCCCCGAGTGCCCGGGGTCTGCCCGGAGCCCCGGCGGGGTGACCTGCTGCCCCAAGGCTGAGCCCCACGAGCGCCTGGACGCTTGCCTGGCGCAGGGCCGGGGCTCGGCTGAGCTGCTGCCCGTGCCCCGGCAGCCCCTTGATCAGTGCCTGGGCCAGGCCGGCTGGGGTTGGCACAGCCCTGCGCCCTTGGGGGCGTGTCAGCCCCAGCCCCAGCCCCACTGCTGCTGCTTCTTGCTCCGGCGGGCGGGCCCCTCCATTTTGGATAGAAGGGGGTTTACAATCGGGCGGGGGAGGAGCAGCCGGCGTAGAACTGCCCTCCCCAAGCAAACAGACGCGGAGAAGAGTCTGCAAACACCGGCCTATAAATGGGCCGGGCCGCGGCTGGAGCCCGCGGTCACCATGGAGGCCAGAGTGCTCTGCGTGCTGGCTGTGCTCCTGGCCTTGGGGGTCTCCAGCTCGGCCGGGGAGTACTTGGGCCTGTGTGAGTAGCAACAGCCTCGCCTGCAGCAGGATGTGGGACCCGGGGTGGGGTGGGGCAGAACACAAAGAGGGGGCAGGGGACGATCAGGCTGGGGCTTTGGGGGGCTTGAGGGACGTGACCAGGCCTCCACACGGAGCTGACAGCGGGCGGTCACCACACTCACTCGCCCTCCAGCCCAGTACCGGGCCCGGCAGGCCCCAGCTTCCAGACACGGAAGCCGGCTCTGCAGAAAGCGCAGGACCCAGCGCTGCCTGCTGGGGTGCTGAGCTGCCCGGCCCCACCCACGCCCCCTTGGCTGAGACTGCATCCCGGGACACCCAGGTCTTGCTGCACGATTCTGGCTCATTTGCAAAATAAGAAGGAAAGACAGAAGCAACTTACCTCCAGAACCCTTTCAACACAGGCAGGCAGTCTTCACCCGCGGCTGAGCTGCGGGGCGGGGCCGCTAATCCGCCGGGAGGGGCGAGCATGGCGTTACCTGCCGTCCGCCCGCTGGAGGTTTCTGTGCTTGAGGCTCACCGGAGAGCGTTTAACACACCTGAAGACCCTGGTGCACCGATTCCACCAGAGCTGGGGGCATCAGCAGTGTCAAGGACCTGGCGGGAAGGCTGCAGCGGAGGGCGGGAGGCAGCGCGGGCCGGGCAGCTTGGGGTGGGGACGCAGGAGAGGAGCAGAACCCGGAGCGTGCGTCTCCCCCTTTCCGTCTTTAAAAGCCGGAGGAGTTGTTGACGGGGAGTGGACTTCGTGTGCAGGCTCAGGGCCCCGGTCTCCTTGCTGCCTGCCCGCTGGAGGGAGCGCAGGCCGGGGCCGAGTGAGGCAGATGCCGGGCGGGCGGCGGCTTCTCAGGCTTCTCTTTAAATATTTACCCAGAAAACTGGTCAGCAGGCGCCGGAGCGGGTGGGCCCCCCGGTCGGGAGCGGGGGCAGGTTGCAAACTGGCGATGTGACGTCCAGAGACCACCCCCAAGCCGCAGCCGTGACAACTGACCGGGCTCTGTCTGGGACAGCGGCGAACCAGTGCATGGTGCCGGCCAAGGACAGGGTGGACTGTGGCTACCCCGAGGTCACTCCCGAGCAGTGCAACAACAGAGGCTGCTGCTTCGACTCCAGCATCCCGGAGGTGCCCTGGTGCTTCAAGCCTCTGCAGGAGACAGGTGAGCCGGGCTGCGCACGCGGCGCGGGCCCTGACGTCCCGCCCAGAGGCTCAGGCCAGGCCGCCAGGGAGCAGGCTCTGCCGCCCGCCCGCCACAGCCTAGAGAGGAGGTCCAGGCAGGCCACCGGCAGCCCCGCTCAGGGCTGGACCCTCCTGAGATCCCACAAAAGCTGTTCTTGGCCTTTGTCCCAAGTGATGCAGGAAGGGGGCGCGTCCTGCTGCTCTCGGCCCCTGGTCAGAGACAGGCCCTGCCCCGGCCCCTCCCCTCCCAGCAAACACTGCTGCAAACCCTGCAGGAGGCCCAAATCAGGACCTGAGACCCAGAGGGGAGCTGCTCTTGTCCCCTGACTGACTGCCCCCAACCTTTCTGGGGTGATGCTGCCTCTCTGAGCACGGGCCCCACTGAGACCCGTCTCCTGGAACAGCTCCCGGCCATTCTCCATGTAGCCGGCCCTGGCCCTTCCCCAGCGGCCAGGGGGAGGCCCTGACCTCCGGCCTGTTGACCTTGGGAGCCGGGCAGTGGTGGGCGGAGGTAAGATGCCCCTAATGCCTGTGCTTTCTTCCAGAATGCACTTTCTGAGGCGCCGCTGCTGCCCTGGCCCCCCTGGCTCCTGAGTGTCCTCGCGGGGGGCGTCCTGGCCACCCACCCCGTCGGGGGCCGCCCATCCCTGCTTGTTTCTGTCCCCGCGCCTGGCACGGGCTTCCGCCGCAGACCCCTGCCCGGGCCCCGCCATCTCAAAGAATAAAGATCCGATGCTCAGCACGAAGGCAGCTCCCAACTGGGGGCTGCGCCGTTGCGTGTCGTTTCTGCCGAGTCCTCCCTCCCAGCAGGGTACGGTGGGGGTGACGGGGTGCTCCGGGCTCCCAGAGGAGGGTCTCTTGGCCTCGGAGCCCCGCAGCTGCCCTGCCAGCCCCAGCCCGTGAGCAGAGGGCAGACGCCGCCCGCTCGGGGCCCTCCTCCAGGGAGCCGAGGAAGCACATGTCAAGGCCAGGCGCCCGCGTCTCCCCTGGGGACGAGAGCAGGACAATAAAAGGACCTTCCCACCTGGCGCGCTTTGGGGTTTATGTGAGAGTCGGGTGAACGCTGACGTGCAGGCGGGCTTCATTTCTTACATGAAAATAGCTGCACCTGCTGTCATCCTGGGGGGAGCCCTCGGCCCCCGCCCCCCCCCCCCCGCGGGCCCTTCTAGTCTGCTGTGGGCTGGCAGGCCCCGAGAGCCGCTTCCCAGGTCATGGGAGACCCCACAGCTCAGACGTTGAGGGGTCCCGAGCCCGCAGGTGCCTCCTGCAGGGACCCAGGTGCGGTGACCTCATATACAAGTTCACAGCGCCCCACATGCTCAGACCACCCACCCCTGAGGAGTAAGCCCCTGGCAAGCCCCCTGCCCACCCCCTGTGCCCCCAACTCCCCTCACCTCCTGACAGCAAAGCCCTGTTTCCCTGCACCTCTGCTGAGTCCCAGAATGCAAGCCCCAAGCTCTAATAAACACGTGGCGCTCCTGTTCCCAGCACGAGTCTGTTCCCGGGCCACAGCGCAGGCGGGGTGGTGAGGGGTCCCGGGCTCGTGGCCAGATGGGCAACACTTGCTGGCAGACCCCTGAGTGGGAAAGGTTGGTGTGACCGGAGCCTCAGGCCTGGAGCACGGGCCAGTGGCCCTGGCCTGGCGGCCTCGCTGACCCCAAGGGTGGCGACTGTGTCCCTGCATCTGGCTCTTGGAGGGAGCAGGGACATGGGGGGGGACATCACCTCCAGGGCAGGGCTGTCACAGGGCCTCCTCCCTCGCTGTGCATGTGCTCCGAGCCCCTTTGGGGTCCTGGGTGGTGTTCGCCAATCTTTGGGGTTCAAGAGGCTCAATACTGTATTGGAAAGAGGGACCCGCTGAGCCTCAGAACCAAAGTGGGGTAACTACAGCAGTTATCAAGCCTGAAGCTGCCTTTGCTAAACCCCCCACGGGCCATAGGCGCCGGGTGACTCCCACGTGTGACCTGCCGGGGCGCGGGGGGAAGGGACACGGGCAGGGACATGTGTCTGCCCTGGGGAGTGAGGGTGCCCAGCACCCGTTTCTTCTGCGTTTCATTTTTTTTAAAAAAAGATTTATTTATTCGTTTACACAAGAACCGGGGTACAGGCCAGATGCGGGGGACGGTGAGAGGATCCACCAGAGCCAGAGCGGGGAGCAGAACAGGCAGACTGACGAAGTACACTGCTGAGGGGAGCAGCGGGTGGCAGGAGAGGTCTGCGCGCCATGTGGGACCCTCCTCTGGTGGCCGGGGAGCAGGCGGGGATAGAACCGGCGCCGCAGAGGCTGTGGGCAGCTTCGCAACCCAGCGCTCAACCGCTGCGCCACCGGGGAGGCCCTGGTTTTCATTTTTGATCTCATCTTTGTGACGAAGGTGTTCAGAGCAGCCCCCCCAAGACGTGCCAGTTTGGCAAGTGGATTATCTTGAGCTGAGTCCCAGCTCAGGAGAAAGCAGCCCCCAACTCTCCAGAGAATGAAATTGGGGGTCTTACCCAGAATTGGGATTTTTACCAGAAATAACCTCTCTCTGGGAGAAGCCAGTCCCGTGGTGAGACAAACGTGCGGTGACGGAGCACCCCGCCCTGTGCCTCCTTTTGCCCTGGGCCCGGCCCTTCTGCTCAGCCAGATGCAGACCGGGCCTCGCTGGAAACAGAGCCCCACTCTCGGTGGGCTCCCCACTCACGCGGAATTAGATTGCGACTCGTTCACATCTGTGATCAAAGACGGCTCTGTCCCTCACGAGCCCATCCCGCAGGTGTGATGGTTCAGCCGGCCCACGAGCCGGGGGGGCACCCTCCTCCCTGCAGCGCAGCGGTGCCCGGGGCAGGCGCGGCGCGGCTGACGCGTCTGCGGATACTGAAAAGCGAACTTCACGGTGCAAGCATCACGCAGCAGTGGTACCTGTCCTCTGTCTCTCAACCACATCGCTGTCTACCCAGCATCTGTCCGTCCATCACCCCCACCCACCCGTCCACCCCTCTCTGGATGCGTGGACCCCGGGCGTGCTGAGCCCTCCCTGCGGCCGTGTCCACTCCAGACAACGCCTGACGTTGCTCTGAGAACCGCGGGACCCGTTCCCAGGACCGGCCCGGGCCGCGCGGCGCCGCTCTGCTCCTCAAGACCGTCCGCCCCGGCTGTGGCTCTGGAGGGCTCGCGGCCCCTCCCGGGCGGCCTCAAGTCCGGGCTCTCTCCTTCCCAGGCCAGCTCCTCCCCAGGGGGAGGAATCATCACCTGCTTTGCCCTTGTTGATGTGGACCCTGCGACGTTTCCTCTTGGGTTTTCTGGGTGCAGACGACCTGTTCCTCTCCCCTGCTCCCCAAACCTGCCTCCCTGGCGCCCGGCTCTCTGGGCGGCAGCCCCTGAGCGCCCACTGGAGGGAGCCCGAGGACACCCAATCTCCCGGCTGTGGCTCCCACTGCCTGCCCCAGCCCTGCCAGCCAGGAACGGTCTTGGGACTGCAGAGACCCCTTTCCCGTCCGCCACGACAGCCAGATGGGGGGTTCGGGTAAGCCACTCGACTCGCAAGGTCCAGAGTCACAGCTGGCCAGGCTGCGTCACGGTCCCCAGCCTGGCACTGCCGGGCACAGACCCACCCTGGCTCCCCCGAAGAGAAGGACCGAAACCCAGGGGGGTGGGTGAGGGGTGGGGCTTGGTCCATCCCGGTCTGCGAGCCCTGCCTTAGGTCTCCCCTCTATTTCCTGCTCCTTCTCATTCTGACGCGAAGGAGGAGGCCACCACGAGGCACTCACTGCAAGGTGTCGGGGTGTCAGGGATCACGGTACCCTTGGGTGAAGGGGGACAGTGTCCAGGCGCAGGGAGCCTTGGGACTCCCTGTGCCCCACACCTGCAGTCCGGGGAGTGGCTGTCCCCCTGCGAGCCCAGGATGTGGGGGGCCACCGGCATTGCGTCCCATGCCCCAGAAGTGCCCTGCGCCCCCTGAGTGCCCCTGAGCACCCCGCACCATCCGAGCCCCCATGCCACAGGAGCCCTGCTCCCCCCACCCCCACTTCTGTGCTCTTCCACCTCGTGGATACCTCTGGGCTTGTGCTTCCAGACCGGCGCCGTGGCTTGGATCCCAGGCGGTGAGGACACGCGTGCAGGGGTGCCCCTGCATTGTGTTTATCAGAGGCTGGTTGTTGCTGTCGAAGCAACCACCGTGTCCATCAGAAGGGAAATGCGGGACATTCCCACGAAGGTGCGGTGCGGCCCGAGTGAGAGTGGGGTTCACTGGGGCCCACAAGGGCCTGTGGCTATGCAGCATGGGTGGGGTGCCCCGCCTTGCCTCTGAGGCTAGAGGGGTGAACCCCACCTGGCTGTGATGGTCACCCCCAGGGTGGCATGGGGCCTTCGTGTTATTTGTTGAAACAGGTGTGTAGACTGTAACGGAAAAACTCAAAGAGAGTTTGGGGGGCAGCAGGGCAGGAGTGGGGTTTTGATGGGGGAAGAGGAGGGAGGGGCAGGCACATCCGCCTGAGGGGAGGGACGGGGTGCCGGGGACACTGGGCCCGGCTTTTCACTCTGCTGCCTCCCTATTGGCGCACGGGGCTCCGCACCCAGAGAGGTGACCCTGGTCTCCCCGCAGGGCACAGCCCAAGGGGCCCCCGGAACCAGCCAGCCCGGACCCCAGTGCCGACGCCTAAGGGACGGCTGGGAGGAAACGCCGACTCAGGAGGGGGAGGTGGGCACCGGCGAGCGCGGGTCCTCCTTCCTGGAGGGCCGGATGGTCCCCGCGCTGTGGACACCTGGACGCTCCTTCCACGGCAGACGCGCTGGGCGCGGCCATCGCCCTCCTCGGGAAAGGAGCCTCCCTTCCACCGCTGCGCCGCAGGCCCTGAGGCTCCGGCCCCGTGCGGGAAGGGGCAGCGTGTCACGGGGAGCCGACGCCGGCTGCGTCCCAGGACGGCTCCCTCAGCCGCCAGAAGGAGACCCCGCAGGCCCCACAGACCCAGACGCCATCCCGCGGGCCGAGAGCATGCCTTACCCACGCCAGAAAGGAGCGAGAGAGAGAGAGAGAGGCCTGAAAGTGACGACGCTTTATTTGATCGATGACGTGTTTTCATAGACGGTGTCTGATCGCAGAAGACAAAGTGTGAGTCTGCAAAGGACGCACAGACAAGTCTGAAGGGGAGAGCGCTACAGAGCACGCCAGGCGGCCGGGGGGCCTGGTGCTGCTCCGGCCGCGCCCCAGCCGAGAAACAGCCGGAAGCAAGTGCCCGAGAGGACCGGCGCCGTCTTGAAACGCGTCCGCGTGAGCCCACGCGCGGGGTGATCCACAGCAGCGCGACCCCACGCGGCGCCACCTCACACAGCGCCACCTCGCAGAGCGGGGGCAGCGCCGGCCGGCTGGGCGTTGGGGCGCGGTCCGCCTGGTGCCGTGAAGACCCGCGTCTGTGAGCACGGGGGACACACGGCCGTGCCCGGGCTCCACCCCCTGGAAGCGGGGTCTGCATCGGCTGTGCTTTGAGAGGGAGCCGAGGGGCCCCTTCCGGAGCTGCTCTTCGGGGAACAGCAGCGCCTCGCGCGGGAGCCGAGTAGACGGGCCCCCACGTCCGCACGGGGAGAGCCGGGGCTGCAGCTCAGGGGTACCCCTCCACTCTGAGAAGCCGGGCGCCCCGTCCACAGGGCCCCCCGGCCAGGCCAGCGGCTGGCGGTCCAAATGTCATTAGCGGTTGGGACGAACTGACTGAGGCTTAAACGCGAAAGATTCGCGGTCGTCGGGCCGCGGAGCTCCAAGGGCCGCGGGAGGGGGAGCGGGTGGTGCTGGCGAGGAGCCGGGTCCCCCGGTACCTTCAGATCCGCTGCGCTCGGGCCTCCCCCTGCCCCCTGGTCCCGTGGTGACCAGCTCTCAGCCCGAAGCCCCGGACCCCGCGCCCCCAAGCTGCCCCTCCAAGGCCAGTCCCGTCTGCCCTGCAAAAGAGAACACCCTCAGGCCTGAAAGAGGGGAGACTGTCGGGGCCACTTCTGCCCCACAAGTAGATGAGCCCACCACTCCAGCAAAGCCCTGTTTGCAAAACTTTCTGGAAAGCTCTGCCAAGCTGAGGCCTGGCTCTGCTGGGAGGAAAGGGCTGGTGCGAGGCCAGGGCCTTGGGCAGCAGAGTCGCCCACCCTAGTGCAGCGGCGAGGGCTGCCTGGATCTCCCTGTGGGAGCAGCCCTGGGGAGGCCTGCGGGGGTCGAGCCTGCAGCTGCCCGCTGGCCATGGATGGAGCACCGGTGGCTCCCAAGTGCCTCCAGTCAGGTCTCCTCCCGGTGGGGGCAGAGGAAAGATGCAGCCTCGGGGGCAAGTTAAATCCACGTACAAAGTACAGGCCAATGGTCAGCCGGCTCCTCGCTCGAGTGTCCCGACAGACCAAAGCAGGCCGGGGCTGCTGTCCTGAGAGAAACGCCAGCTGGGTGCCAGGATGTTGAGTTCCGCTATTTCTGCGGCTGTGGCTTGGGCTCGTGTCCCCCAAGGTCTGGTGACACCGTGAGTCCCAGCAGGAAGCCCCACCATGGGTGCCCAGAGGAGCAGCCGCTGGCCTGAGCGGGCAGGCGCGCTGAGGGGGCGCCTCTGACGCTAACGGGGCAGGGGGAAGCGGGAGAGGGGGGCGAGGGGCCGGGGGACGAGAATGCACGACCTGCGGGACAGTGGCACGGGGGCCTGAGGGCGGGGGAGGGCGCGTTTACCATCAGGAGACGGGGCGCTCCGCGCTCAGCCCAACTCTTCCCAGACCCACAGGCCGGAAAGTAAACACACGGCCTGAAAATCCACGTTCCCTCGGTAAAATCCAGAGAATCACTTTGAGTTACAAGCATTTACCACTGAACACAAGTAAAAAGTTTTATGTAAAATACTTTATTAGCATCTGTTTTTCCGAAAGTATCTAAGGTCATATTTGCTCGTGTCGCAGCCCCGGCCCTCAGCGGCCGCCTCCCTTCCTCACCGCGCTCAGCGCTTCACCCCTCTGGCCATCTGCTTGGCGTGAGGAGGGGGATCTTTTCCTTCGTTCTTGGAGTTAGGGCGGTTTCAGGTCAGGGATGAGGGGCGCACACAGAGCTCAACGCACGCCCAGAGCAATCCCGCGTGGGGGTGGGGTGCACCACCTCTCCGTGCCACCCGGGCACAGGGGGGTCCTGGGTCAGGCAGGTAAGGCGGGCGCCTCCCCCAGGCCGTGGGGGAGCCCCCCAGCTCGCCTCTCGAGGAAAGCAGGCCCAGAAGAACAGGCCATGCCAGAATTGCCCCAGGCCCAGGGTCCCCGGAACACTTGCACCTGATAACAGGAGGCAACAGGCAAAGCGAAAAGAAGAGAGACCCTGGGGTGAGACTGCCTGGAATCCCTGCTCCCCGCTCAGCTGGCTTGGCTGGCCGGGCACCCAGCCCGGAGGGAGCCCCAGCACAACACGAGCAGGCCCCGCCCTGAGCACTTGGGGGTTCACAAGTAAGTGGTGGAGGAAATCCCAAGGCAGCCAGTACAAAGCCAGGAACGTTCTAGAAGGAACGGGCACCGGGCCTGGCACCCCAGAGTCGGTTTCTTTGGCTTTGCAATCCCAACTCTGCTCCAGCGGACAGGCTGCGTGCGGCCCAGGAGGAAGGGCTGCACCTTCCAAACAGCGGATCCACCGGGGGGAGAGCAGCGGGGGCGCCGTATCCCGAATCACTTGAAAGAGCTACACCTGGGGGGCGGGTGGGCCTCAGCCCCAGCGTCGGAGAGCACGTGCGGCGGCCGAGGAAAGGGAACCAGCCCGGGGCCGGAGGCCCTTCTCCGGCGCAGACAGAGACTTCCCCCAAGTCCCCTGTTCCCAGCGACGTGGAGTTTATGTTCTGCCCAGAACACAACGTAACATGGAATTGTGGAAAAACAAAAAGTCTCTTTCCTCCTCCTACTGAAAGCCGGGGGGTGGAGAGGAGCCGGGGCCACGGCAGCCGCTCCAGAGACAGGGTCCGTCCTCCCTGTGCCCTTGGGCATAGCTCACGTCCACGATGCCCAGTTCTCTCTCCTCACAGCCAGGTTTACCTCTCCGCCCGGATTTTGTACCTCAGGACGAAGTAGGCGATGAGGCGCAGGGAGATGAAGAAGATGCCGAGAACGATGAAGTCCAGGTAGAGCTTGGCGTTCTCCACGTCCAGCTCCCGGAGGATGGCCTCCGACTTCTGGAAGTGGCAGGTGTCCTCGATGTCACAGTGCAGGTCTTCCCGGTCCAGGCCGTAGATGGAGAGGATGACCCCCTCGAACCCGTACCTGGGGGAGCACAGGTTTGAGGTGGGGTCTGACCTCCAGCTGGCACCCCCGCCCCATCACTGCCCCCAAGGACAGGTCACGCGCCCGCTTCCCTCCCTCTCACCACTCCCGACACACACAGCTCCGCTGTTTTCTCTGAGCGCTTTTTCCTCGAGTTTTGACTCATTTGCTTTCCTCCAACATCTCCAGCAAAAAAACAAACAACTAGCGGACGCTTGTTCAGGGGCGAGGGAGCTGGAGGAACCTGGGTCCAGCTGAGAGGCGGGCCTTCGCTACGGCCCTCCGAGGCCCAGAGCTGTCGCCCAGGTCCAGGCCGCGTGGCCAGCGCACGCCTTGACTCTGAGAGGCAGACGCGGTTCCTGGCTGCTGGGTCGGGGCGCGAGCCCCCCGGGGCTGCCCAGCGCTTGGTGCGGTTGATCGCCCGCTCCCGGCATCTGGGTCTGAACTGGCTGCTCCCGCGTGCGTGCATGTGTGGCTCCCGCCCAGCCCCGCACACGCCTGCCCCACCTGGTGCCTGCCCCAGAGCCGCCCAGAGAGAGCGGCAGCCCCGCCCCGGCCAGCCCCAGCGGGTTCTTGTCCAAGGACGTTAGGACGTTTCCAAGATGGCCTGGGTTTGCTGGCTCTCTTAGGGTCTCCCAGATCTCCGGGACTTTGAGGAAAGATGGACTTGCAAAATGGGGGCACCCACTGCCCCCAAAGCACAGGGTACGTGGGGTCCCACCAGGGCTCGAGTCCTGCCGCCCCCTGCCCTGGCGCACGAGCGTGTGAGCACGACTGGCTCTGCCGCGGGCGGCGGGCGCGCACCTGACGTAGGAGATGTAGGACATCCACTGCAGGTAGGCTGGGATGGTGTCGAAGCTCACAAAGAACCCTGAGAAGAGCAGGACTGGGATGGCCGTCACGGGGCCCACGAAGGTCGCCACCTGGGGGCACAGAGGGCTCACTTGGGGGCCAGGCGCCCCCTCCTTCTCAGGAAGGCCTGTTCTGCACCGTCACACCCAGCAGCCGGCCAAGGACCTGAGTCCCCAGGCAGGGCAGGCCCGGGCGGGGTCTCCTGTCGGGGTGCAGAGGGGTGATGCCGCAGGGCTTGGGGGAGGGTCAGCGGGGCAGGCTCAGGCCGGAGCTGGAGGGCGAGGAGGGATGGCGCAGGAGGAGAGGAGGGCCCAGCGCCTTCCATAGCGGGACAGGTGCCGCCACGGTCCCCACCGACACGAGAGGGGCAACAGCCCCAGAGGATGGGCAGGTGTGGGAAAGGTGTGGTGGGCGGGACTCCTCCCACAGGGGGCTGGGCGGGCTGGGGGAGTGGCCCGGCCCCAGAAGGGGCTCCCCAGAAGCAGCACAGGAGACTCTCAGAGCTGGGCCCGCCAGCCTTGGCATGCCTCGGCCACAAGGTGGCTCCGGGGCTCAGGGCCAGGGCAGCACAGCGGGAAAGGGGGTGTGCCTGGACCACGGCCTCTTGCCGCCTGCGGCCGGGGTGTGCTGAGGCTGCGCCCGTGGGTGCTGAGCTGGGGGAGGCCCCCGTGCTGGCGGGTCGGGCCGGGCTCGGCTGCAGCGTGTCGGGAAGGAACTGAGACAGCACGTGGCAGGCAGGGAGACCGCCTGCCCGGGGGAGCCCTGGGGGAGTCGACGAGATGCTCAGGGCGGGACTAGGAGAAGCGGGTCTCGGCCGGAGGGTGAAGGAAGACCCGAGGCCCGGCGACGAGGGAAGCAGCCCGGGGCTCCCCAGCCACTACCTGCAGTGATGTGGAGGCCGCCCCGATGAGCAGCCCCAGGGATTGTGCCACCAGCGAGGTCATGGTGCCCAGCGCGGCGAACAGCACGAAGCGCACGGCGTCGGACGGCTGCGAGGTCATCCAGTACACGATGCTGCAGTAGGCCACCGGGAACATGATCTGCAAGCACAGCGCGGCCTCAGGGGGCGCCCCACCTGCTGCCAGGCCGGGCGGGAGGGCGCAGGGAGGCCCCCCTAACCGTGCCCCGAGGCTGCGTACCTGGAAGGGGACGTCTGCCATGGTCTTGGCCAGGTAGTAGGCCTTCAGGCTGTACCAGTAATTCAGGTGCTCACGCAGAAACACTCCCATCTCCAGGGGAACTAGGGGCAGGGAAACCAGGAAGAGTCAGTCTCAGGCCCGCCTGGCTAATGTCCCCCCGATGCCCCGGTGCTGAGCCTGGTCACCCCACTGGCCCACGCCTGGCCCCTGAGGCGTCACCAGCCCACGTTGTCATCCTGAGAACACAGACTCGAGCACGGAACCTCCTTCGGGGACTGTGTTCCCAGGGGTGCCTCAGGTGAGGTGCCCAGCTCGGGGGCCCCGGGGGGACTTCAGGGAGGGGCTGCTCAAGCTGGAGTCCTGATGAGGGCCGCATTCTACACTGATAGCCCCAGCTGACCAGGGGCAGCCTGCTCTGCCCTCCATCTGGAACAGAGAACCGCTGGAACCGTTCATCCGCCCACACGCTTGGCCACACCAGGGCTCTCTGACCCACCGAATGAGGAAATGCGTAGGCAGCAGGACTGGATGGGTTCCCGAGGAGGAGCCTCCTAGAAAGCGCTCTCTCTCCGTGCTTTAAAATCTACCATTAGAGAGTCATTCCTGTGGCTTACACGGTGTATTTTCTGGCCTCATAGAAACTACAGCAAGACCTACATCCGTTGGCAGAGTGTGGGATTTAAGCAAAAAGATCCGGTGTGTTCAGAAAACTCATCTGCTGGCCAGTGCCCTTCCTAGGGGGCCAGGTAAGGGGCAGAGGTGGCTCCGCGGTCAGGCACTCACAGGTGAGAACGGTGGGCATGAGAGCCGCGAACATGAGGAACAGCATGGAGAAGAAGAGGAAGCCGGAGTTGCTCAGGACCTTCTTGGCTTCGTTCCCGATGCCCAGGTAGAGCAGGCCGATGAGGAGGCCGATCCCGATGTGAGAGGTGATTCGCAGGTGTGTCAGGACCTGGGGGCGGGCGGGCGTTTACCGGTGCACCGCGTGCCGGCCAGGGCAGGGCAGGGGCTTCGGGGCCTCACCAAGCCGGTGCCAGGCTCGCCTGCCCCTCTGCCCCAGAAGAACCAGCCCCCAGCCCCGAACCAACCCAGACACACGCCACACTGAGACACACACTCACGCCACATGCACACTCACACATATGCTCAGACACACATACACACACACACCACATGCACAACACTCAGACACACTTACACACAAATACACACATGCACATGCCACACGCACTCAGATACAGACTCACACTCACAAACACACACTCAGACACACACACGCCGAGCCAGAGCAGACCCCGTCGGCCCCACGGGCTCCTCACCGAGTCCCTCATGATGCTGAGGAAGGTCCTCTTGAAGAGGATGCAGAACTGGGTGAGGCAGCTGGCGGAGAAGCTGTGGCAGCCTTCCATGGAGGTGGAGTCCTGGGGGCACAGCGGGGTGAGCAGCGCCCCGCCCAGACGCCAGGCGTGCGGGGCGGGCGCGGCACGAGGCTCTGCCCGGGGTAGGGGGTGGCATTACCTTTCTCAACCCCTTTAATCGTTTTGCCTGCTTTACCTCTTCAGAGGGCCGGTGCCAAAGAAAGGGGTTCACCTCGGCATCGCCCCCGAGCTCCCTCTTGTGGTCGGAGTCGCACACGCCCTCGCGGACGGCTCTCACCAGGCGGCCGTTCTGGTCCCCGTACTCGCCCGAGGCCACCTCCATGACTGTGGGGGGGACAGGGTCAGGCGGGGTCAGGCGGAGCACCCAACACCCCTCCTGAGGGCCAGGCCACTCACCCCGCCCGTCACCCTCACTCTACAGGTGTTTCCGAGCAATTCCAGAGGCGCTGCCAGAGGTAACGATTCGTCAGAATCACCAGCAAACATGGGGCCCACACCCCACAAAACCGTCATGGCCGCCGCAGACACGGGGTGCTGTGTGGTGGGGAGCCCGCGGGGAGCCGCCCCCTGCTCCAGCATCCTGTTCCCGAATGCCTGGGAGGCGGGCATTGGGCATCGGAATGGGGAGGGGTCCCTGCTCGGGGGTGCCTGTCCCGTGGGTCGCGTGGGAGCCACGGCAGCGGCGGCAGCTCTGTGGGACCACAGGAAGGGAGCAGGTCCTCAGGGTGCCCGGCATCCGTCTCAGCTCTCCTGTGAGCCTCTCTTCCACCCGCCCTGCCTGGGCCCTGCGCATCATGCCCTTCTGCACCTCTAGACTCGGTCAAGGTCCGGGCCCCGCTTCCTCTCCTGCCACATGGCCGGCTCCACACCTGGGGGTGATGCCCCACTCCGTCCCCGCTCCTTCCGGGCCTCCTGGACCCTCATCTCAACAACCTGGGGCTGAGGTCCAGAAGGCCCTGGCCTCGGGCCCCTGGCCACACGCGCTAAGTGCCCTCCCGGGGCAGCCAGGTCTACAGACCCAGTGGAAACCAGGACACGTGGCCCAGAACATCCTCACCCCGACGCCCAACCAGCCGGGTCTCCCACTCGCTCGCCGCTCCCACTGCACCCTGGACCTCGCCTGGTGACACTGAGGGAGAAGCCACCAGGGGCTGCGGGACCCCAGCGCCAGAAGTTATTCGCTCTTCCCCGCCTCCCTGTGCAGGCCTCGGACACCCCCAATCAGAGCACCTTCACTCCTTCTCTCTCATGGACAAATACAGGCGTGTCCCCTTATTTGGGATTCCATTGCACAGTAAGATACTTCGGGGGCCCCTCGCTTTGCTGCAGGGTGCTGTCCCAGTACTCCCCACATCGCTCACTATGGCTGCTGCCTCTTGCTCTCCTGCACCCCGTTCTCGGGCTGGGCCTGTCCTGTCCTTGCTAGGCTCCTCCCCAGCCCCACAGGACCCCACTGCAGTGTGTGCGGAGTGACGAGGCCCCGCTTTCCTGGAGTGCAGCTCTCCGTGCTCCAGGTGTCCGCTGGGTCCTGCAACCACCAGGCGGTGCTCCCTGCTGGCTAGGTGCTCCGGGGAGCTGGCCCCATATCCAGGTCACCCCAAACTCCCTGCCTGCTGCCCCTTCTTAGAGGAGAAGCCCCCCAAGGAATGGTGCCCTGGGGGGGCCAGATGTTCGATGCTGGGGGAGGAGAGGGTGACTCCCCGAGTTCATGTCACACTGTGTTTGTTTGGAAAGGCCCCACAGGCTCACTCAACTCTCCTGGACTTAGGGTGGGCCCAGAGGCTGGTCCTCAGAGGGGAGAGGACCAGGGGAGGCCCGGCAGCAGGCCCCAGCTCCGTGTGGACGACGAGGAGGTGACGGGCTGAAGGTGCGCCGGAGAGACGGGGCCCGGGGCCGCCACAAGGAGCTGGGGCCGCACATCGGAGGGTGTGGGGCCCAAGGGGCCGACGTGCGCGCAGCGCATGGCCACAGTCACCCCTCAGTCTGGGAGCCGCACCATGGCAGTGCCCGGGCCTGGTCTCCGGACACTGAGGGCCACCCACGGCCACCTGCTGGGTTGGGAGTTCAATTGGAGTTTTCACGTCCCCATTAGCCACCGCAGCGGGCACCGCCTTTATATGGAGGGTGTTTCCTTTTAGAGACAACTTCCTTTCACCTGCCTCGCTGGGGCCCGCAGCCACTCCAGCTTCTCCGGGGGTGGGGTTGGGGTGGCTCCTTTCCTCTGCTTTCAAAAATTCCCCATTTGATGGCGTTTGGTCACTTGTGGAATGTTCCAGCAATTCCTGACCGGGACTCCGGGCAGCAGTGGAGCCCCTGCCTTCTACTCACCGAAGTCCGCGGGATTGTGGTAGGTCGGGCAGTTGAGGCCTAAGTCCCTCAAATACGGTACGAGATTGGAGACCTTTCCGCGGTACACGCACTGCCCTTGGCTGAGGACGTAGAGCTGGAAAAGGCAAGGAGAAGGGAGACGTCAGGCCTGCCCACCTGTCCATCTGTCCGCCCATCGTCCGCCCATCGACCACCTCTGAGAACGTGACATCCTCGCCCAGACTACAGCTCACAGGGAACGCGCGTGGGGGGCAGAGGCCGGGACTGTCTCCCCTCCCCCATCTAACAGAGCACCGACTGGGGCCAGATCCTCTGGGATTTCTTTTTCTTAGAATAACATACAAACCTGAGGGTCATGCAAGAGGCCGGACACTCCACACACAGTAACCTGCGCTTCGTTCTGTGACACGGATGCCCGGCCTCATGGGGGCTCCCTGAGCAACGTCAGTAGGACCCGGGACCCCGGGTGGACCCAGCCAGCTCCTCCCGCCCTTCACAAGCAGGGGACGTCCCAAGCCTCAAGGACCGAGGCCGAGAGCAGGACCCGCCTGGTGGACGCGAGTGGGCGGGTCTCCCGGCTGCCTCAGGGGCTGCGTACCTGGTCAAACAGCTCGAAGAGCTTGGCGCTGGGCTGGTGGATGGTGCAGATGATGGACCTGCCGCCCTGGGCCAGCCCCTTCATCAGGGAGACCACCTGGAAGCAGGACGCGCTGTCCAGGCCGCTGCAAGTCAGAGGGCGCCATGAGGCCCGGGACCCCAAGACACCCACCCCCAAGTCTTGGGGAGCAGGAGAGCTGGCCCCTGGGGGGTAGGGGTGGCGGCTTCAGGGCGGGGCAGGCTGGGCTCACGGTTACCTCGTGGGCTCGTCGAAAAACATGACGGGGGGGTTGTTGACCAGCTCCAGTGCGATGGCCAGGCGCTTGCGCTGGCCGCCCGAGAGGCTGCCCGTCCGCGTGTTGGCACAAGACAGCAAACCCAGAGCCGTGAGGATCTCCTTGACCTGGGGGCAACAGGGCCAGGGGCGGTCAGGGCCCCTGAGCCATACCTCACCACCCCAGGGGGCCATACCAAACCACCCCAGCTGCCCAGTGGGGCAGGCTCATTTCAAGCCTGAGGCTCTGACCACGTCCCTTGGGGCCATCGAGCCGCGCCCCGTCCTGCTGCCCGCTGGGGAAGAGAGCTGTCGAGAGCCGCCCTCGCAGAGGTCCCCAGCTGGCCCTGGGAAGCTGGCTGGGCCCCGAGACACAAACAGGCCAATGTGAAGCCCCCCCCATTTGCTCCAAGTCACTGATCCTGTATCGTCTCAGGGAGCAGAAAGGCAGCCGCCGCAGACTGCTGTCAGGCGGGATCCACGGGCCCTCCCCGCCTGCTGGACACGCCAGCAGCTCCCCTGGGGAGCATTCAAAAGGAGAAGGCGTCTCCAGGAAAGGAACTTTCTGTCTGCTCTTGGGTTGTCCACACGGTCGGGACGAAGGGCAGCAGGCAGGATGTGGAGGCAGAGGCCACTCGGTGGCCTCACCTGCCCGCACTGTCAGGGGCATCTTCTCCAGCCAGCGGGGCGGCTTGGCTTTAGAACTGGCCAGGAAGTGGACCAGTGGGAAAGGAAGATATGTGACTAGAGACACCGTGGACTATTACTCAGCCATCAAAAAGGCAAGGCCTTGCCATGGGTGGCGATGTGGACGGGCCTGGCAAACAGGAAATAAATCAAAGACAAGCGCGGAGGGTCTCACACGAGGAGACAGAAAAGAGGGTGCGTGCCCAGAGGGGAAGGAGGGTGAGCGGGGATGAAAGGGGTGAAGAGGCCGTGGGGAGGCAGTGGACGCCACCGTATAGAAAGATCTGGAATTACAATGCCGTGCGGCTGAAGCTCATATACTGTCAGACGCCAACGATGCCGCAGTGACATTTACGAACTAGTGAGAGGAGCAACCGCCAAGGAAAGCTTCCGGGTCACCGGGAGGAAGGCATCCCCCCTCCCAACTGCCCCCTGCCCCCCCCTGCTCTGCCTGAGGAAGTGCCTCCAGGGCTGGGCCGCTTTTCTGGGAAACAAGGAAGCGCCTTGGAGGACACCACCTGCTGGAACATTCCATTCTATTGTGTTTCCAGGAAAAGTAAACAGCAGAGGCCCAGGTAGCAGATTGGTGGGAGACAGGCGGGCTTGGAACAACCGCAGTGGCAGCTTCAGCAGTGGGACCCTGTGGAGGCCTGGGGTCCAGGCGGCCAAGTCCGGATTTCCTGTGGGGGACCATGCAGGACCCCAGAGCTCCGGGGGCCCGTGGGGACACTCGCTGCTCCACACTCCCCACTTGTGAGCCAAGGGAGAGACCAGGCGCGGCCATCAACTCCGCACAGACGCTGGCTCTGCCGTGGGGTGCACTGGTGGCCCCAAGTTTGCAGGTGCAGCGGGCGAGGAGAGGGTGGCCCTGAAGATGCCGACCCCTGGGGGTGGCTTCTGCTTATGCCACCTGGGCCGGTGGGTGGGACGCATGTCCCCAGCAGTCTCTGCTCCTGTCTCCTCAGCCCCTTTAACTAAGTCCACCAACTGTCCATTCCCGTCAGAACGCAGAGGCCAAGTGGACTTCAGTGGCAACCCAGCAGCACTGTCCCTGCTCCCACAAGGGAGGCAGGAGCGGACATGATGTTGCATGATTTGGGGTTCACCAAGCTCCATTCCTGCCCACAGGCTCGCTGCCCAGCGAGGGGGCTGTCCCCACGGAGTGATGCACACGCGTGAACTCTCCGCAGTGTGGGGTCGTGGAGCTCCCGCGGGGCCTGGTCCTGACCCTCGCTGCTCCCGAGCCGGAGGCTTCGCGGCAGCCATGGCGGGCTTAGAAGGCCTCATCGTGCTGGAAACTTGTTTATTTTTTCAGAGGCCGGTTACTAGCATGAAGGAGCCGCAGCTCCCCTGGAGAGCGTGTGTGGGCGGAGGCGGCTATTTTCAAAGGAATGACTAACTTCTCCATTGTTGCTGTTTTATAAAAAGCCGCTGAGTGTGAAGGTATCAGGCCCAAAGGGTCTGCGCCGGGCCCCGCGCTGAGTGGGATTCTGGTCACCTAAGTCCGCCCCCCTGGCTGTCCTAGTGCGGACCTGAGGGAGCCAGACTCTGCGCGGAGTGACCAGTCACCCTGGCCCCGGCTGCCGGGCGGGGCACACACCGGGGGTCACGTCGCCCCCACCCCTCCAAGGTCATCAAACACCCCAACCACCTAGGCGGCGCCAGCAGGTGCCCCCACGGACTCTGTGCGCTGGAACCCCGACCACACTCACCATCTCCCTCCTGCCTTCGTCCTTCTCCTGCAGCTTCAGGTGTGCGGACACCTGCAGGGCGCATGGGCAGGTCAGAACACGGCACCCGCGGGTCCCCGCAGCTTCCCAGGCCCTGCACCGCTCCTGTGGCCTGCGCGGGGTGCAGGCAGGGGCCGAGCTAGAAGCCCCCATTCGCATAGCAGCTCCCTCTGTGTCCTCCAGAGACGGGGCTGGGGCAGTGGAGGGATGCAAACCCCAGGCATCTAGAACTTTCCATGGGGGAGAGCTTATACCATAGAAACAGGCAAGTGGAACCGGACTGGGCAGTGTTTCTCGGGTGCAATTCTGCTGCCAGCACAGCTCGGGGCCCCAGGCCCTGCTTGGTGGGGCAGGAGCTCAGTGGGGTAGGGCGGGTGGCCTCCCCTGGCACCTAGCGCTGTCTCTGCGGGCGGGGGGCGCTCACCATCATGGCCTCCTGCACGGTCAGGTGCGGCAGCAGCATGTCGTCCTGCATGATGTAGCACGACACCTTCCGGAAGCGGCGCAGGTCCCGGGGCAGCCCGTTGATGAGCACGGCCCCCTTCATGCCGGTCTCCCTGTAGGTGGGACAGCGCGCGGTCAGCCGCCCTGCCCAGCCAGGGCAGGGGAGAGAGGGTCGCACGGGAGGGAGGGGGCTGGGGTGTTGATGAGACGCGCCCACTGAACAAAGATGCCCGCAGGGTCGGAGGTGCACCCTGGCTTTGTGCAGAGTCCTAAGATCGGTCCCCAGCCAACCCTGTGTGCACCCGAGGTCACACCCGAGGTCACACCGACAGCCCCACAGGCTGTGCTCTGCAGTGGGGGCGCGGCTGGCACCTTGGAGCTGTCCCTGGTGCAAGCGGCTGCCCACCGGGAGGGCCCACGGCTGGCTCCCGGGCTCGGACAGTCCCCAGACTTGGGGCCTGGGCCCTGGACCCGCTCGGCCACAAGGATGGTCCTTCTCCACCAGGACGCAGTTTCTCTGCCCACAGTGGATGGAGGGGCAGCCACGCACCCACCCGCAGGCCCACTGTGCTGGCATCTCCTGCCTGGGGCTCCCTCCGCCTGGGGAGGGGTGGGCATGCTGCCAGGAGCCTCTTCTCCCAGCCCTGCCCCTACATGCCCTACCCCACGCCCTACGTGGCGTCCATGGAGACCAGCGAGAGTGCATCTGTGTCCAGGGCCGTCCGGCTGGGGTCACGGGGCCACCATGCCCAGGGTCATGGGTGGCCCATCTTTCCTGCAGGGAGGCTGGGCTCACGGGCTCGCTTTGGGGCCAGGGGAGCCAGCAGCCTCCAGGCCTCCATCTGTGGCCCCAGAGCTACGGGTGTCAGGCGTGCCCCCAAGGGCACCCCTGTGCCCCTCTTGTGATGTGGGGTGTGGGGTGTGGCTTTATGCTTCAGATGTGACTGCAACAGGCAGGATTTGTCATGCGAGATTTGGAAAAAAATCCTAAACTTGTGCGTTAAGGAGAAATTCAGGAATTCTAAGGAAAGGGGTGACATTGTCTCTTTTTTGGCCACGGAGCGGCAGAGGCCCTGAACATTCTGCGTCCTGGTCCCTGACACGTGGTCGGGAACGCCTCAGGTAGGACATCAGCGACTGTGGCTTCCAAAGTCCAAACAATGACCGTGGCAGCGAGGCACGAGCCGGGCTCCCCTGTCTTCCCTACCCCCCCCTTCCAGGGGTCCGTGCCACCCCCACCTTCCCATTCCGGAAGCCCTGAGGCTGGGCCTGGCCGCTCGGCTCCGGGAACTCTCCCCTGAGCACAATGTCCACTCTGCACGGTCCACCATCCACCTTGCACTGTCCACCCTCCCCCGCCCACAAGGTCACCCCCCACAGCAGAGTGGTCTCCTTTGCCCTGCCCGGCCCGCAGGCCTCACTGCAGCTGCACTGAACTTAGGCACGGCCGCCAGGCCGAGTGGCCCCAGGACACCTGCTGCCACCCCAGAACCCCAGCGAGCCCCTCCCCCTCCCATGCTCACCTGTATCCAGCCAGGATGTTCATGAGCGTGGACTTCCCAGCCCCCGAGGGCCCCATGATGGCCACCAGCTCCCCGCTGTTGAACTTCCCGGAAATCCCCTTCAGGAGGGTCTTGTACCCTGCAAAGAGCAGACCGCGCTGATTAACACCGACACGGGAGCCCTGGTGGACGACACAGGCCCCTGGGCCGAGCCCCGGGCCCACGCTGAGACCCCCAGCCCCGGTACCGGACGCCAGGTTCCGGGCAAGGAAAGGGCCTCATGGCGTGTTTACGCCGCGGCCACGTTCCGGCCGAGCGTCTGGGTCGTGAGGCAGTTACTGCAGGTGCGATGGCTCCAGAGCCCACGGGGCCCCTTCACACACCCCGCCGGGGCCGCTCTCACTGCGGAACAGGGTGCAGCGGGCGGGGCCAGGCTCCCCAGGCAGCGGGAGCAGAAAACGGGGGGCTGCGACCCGGGCCCCCGCGGCAGGCAGCTCCTGCCCCCGTGAACGGAACCACCTTGTTGATCTGTCATCGGTGTGACCGTGAATTAACAATATAAACTTTACCTTAAATGCTTACTTCGTCACTCAGCAATGTATTATTTACTAATTAAAAATAAAAGCGTATCATTTTGCCAAGAATCAAATTGTTTTGAAGTTTCTTCCCGCCTCCCCCTGTGAAAGGAACAGCAGCACCTCCCAGCAGGGGGCCGCGCTGACGCCTGTTCCCAGCAGCCCATCAGAGGTGCTGGGGTGCGGGGGCAGCAGAGGTGGAGGCAGCTGGACTCACAGGCCAGACTCCCGGCTCCCGGCATCTTATTTCCTGAGGCTTCTCAGGACGTGCCCTTGGGGAGCAGAATCAGGCAGGTGCCCGTCCCGGCTGCCCACGGCACCGAGGGCCCGGCCAGGAAGGAGCTGGTGGGGGCTCAGCGGATGCTTGTTCTGGGCCTGCTCCCCAATCCCTACAGCCCCAAAGTGGGGTGTTCACATGAGCGAGGCTGTCCAGGGGCTGGGGGTCCTCTCCCCGCCACCGCCTCCTTCACGGTGGGACCCTGGACGGCCGAGCTGTCGCCAGCACACCTGACATGGAGGGGAGCCCCTGGGGCCTTGTTTAATCAGCCAGAGAAGCGGAAGCCGGGGCAGGAAGCTCGCGGTCCTGCCACCCGCCTCATTACCGGGGCCTCGGGAGGGCTGTGCCCTTTGTCCCAGAGGGGACAGGAGCAAACGGCGGGCGGCTGCGGGGGTGGGGCTGCAACGGGTCACGCTCGGCCCCGGCTTCCAGGGCACAGGTCTGCACGCAGCACAGGAGGACCGGGCTGGTGGGGGCAGGGACCCCAAAGGCCTGCGTGCACCAAGCCCCAGGCCGTGGCTCCTCGTGGGGATGCAGCTCTGTGGCTAGGAGCCCGGTGCCCTGGGCCAGGGGCCCCAGGGACACACATGACCTCACCCGGGAGCCCTAACTGTGGGCGCCTGCTCATTACCGGCCTCTTGGCGGCTCAGGCTGAGATCGGGGTTACTTGCGAGCAAACGCTCGTCAGCTGTTTCCTCTTGAAGACAGCTGGCTCCCCACCATCCGGGGAAGCTGGAGCCTGCGGGTGGGGCCTGGGGGGCCCTTGGGTGGGGTCTACCCTGCCCCAGAGAGTAACGCGGGCTAGGGGGAGCACACACAGGGCGCGGGGCCCCCCAGACGCCAGGATCAGACTGAGTGGGAGCTGGGGCCAGCGGGGCAGCGGGGCGGCCCGAGGTCCTGCCCTTTAGTCCACAGGCCGCAGCTGCAGGTCTGACGGTGACCGCAGTGCTGGACTGATGGGCAGCGCCCTGGTGACCTGAAAGCTGGGGCTCTGTCCCCGGGGAGGGTCAGGGGGCCCGAGAAGGGGCTAAGCCCCTCCAAAACAGCAAAATGCATTTGGGATGGAAGAAGCTTACCCAGGACCTGGGAGCAAGCCCAGCGGCCCCACTGTGTCCTCCACCTGGCCCCCCAGAGGCTGGGACGGGGCACAGCAGCCCAGGGTCAGGGGACTATGCCCCCTGCCAAACAGCAGCCCCTGGGATCAGCTGATTCTTGCACAAAATGCGTTTCAGAAAGCCAACCAGAAGCGCAGCGCAGCCGTGACACCTCCCGGTGAGTGGGCGGTGCTCCAGAGACCTGCCCCTGCCTCACCATATGGACGTGCAGGAGATGTGTGCACACGCCATGCACATACACGGGGCATGTACACATCGCATGCACATGATCACATGTATACATGATGTGTGTGCAACACTATTCACACACCGTGTGCACTCACCACACACATCACATGTGCACACCACACACACGCGCGTGCACATTCATAAGGACACACCCCACTCCCGAGGCTGCGGGTCCTCAGAGCCCCCGGCCCAGCGCAGGCGCTGAAATGCAGACAGGAGCCGCTTACATCTGCCCGTCAGGCAGGGAGCGGCTTTTATCACCGGGGTATTTTTACACTTCTAAAAGCAGACCGGGTCTTTTCACAGCCTTCTAAACCTGGCCAGAACAAAGAAGAAAAAATTCTGATTATTTAAATTATGCCAGAAGCTCCAGGGGGGCACCGCCAGCCCCACGTGTCACGTCAGCCGCGCCGGGGACGCACGCACCTGCTCTGCCCCCGGTCGTGACTGCTCCTGGGTGCTGCCTGGTGGGCGCCCCCCCACCCCGAGTCCAGACAAGGCTGGCAGGGGCCGTGGTGGGAACGGACTGCCTCGCCCTCCTCCTCTCCAAGAGTCACCCCACGACAGAGGACAGACGTCCCGGCCTCTACATCTGGACCCTTCCCTGTGACCCCCCACCTGCCTCATCCCCCGCGCGCCCGGCCCGAGGCCCTTCTCACTGAGCCCCTGCTGTCCCAGCCGAGGCAGAGCCGCAGCCACCGGCTGAGCCTCTCCCCATGGCCGCTGGCCTTGCAACACAGGCCGGGCTCGGGGACAGCGCGGAGGCAGCTCTGTCCACCTGTGACCTTGCCCTGCACCTGCAGACGCCCTGAGGACGCCCCGGTGGCCGGAGCCAGAGCCACTTGTCACGTCTCACTGACTGTCCCCAAGCCAGCAAGAGCGCGCCCTGCCCGCCTCCCCGCGGGCCTCTGGCTGGACGCGCCTGGCTCAGACCGCAGACTTGATTCCAGGCTGGCCGTTGCGTCCGGTTCCACACACGCACCCGCTCTCCAGGCAGCGGGCGCTCGGGCGGAGGGGCTGCCGTGCTGCGGCTGCTCCTTCTAGCCTCTCCACTCCGCGCCTGTTCCATGGGCCCCTGATGTTTGGCCTCCGCCTGTCCCTCCCTCCATCGGCCACCTGTGGCCCCACTGGCTGCCCGGTGTCTGCTGCGTCTGGCCAGGCAGACGCGCCCCCACTTCCCGCGTGGAGCCAAGTGCTCTGAACGGCAGTGGGGAGGGGCCACACCAGGAAACGCTGGCACGAGATGCCCCAGCTCCCAGGACCCCTCAGAGGCGCCCACAGGCCCCCAGGGGGCATTGTCCGCCAGGCTCCCGCCTCTCTTCAAAGCCCAGCTGGTCTGCAGACTCGGGACAGCAGCGCCAGGGGCCACCCAGAGATCCGAAACAAGCAACTTCCCTTTTGCACCCCTGGAACCGGTCTTAGTGCCGAGGGTGGCTCCCCCTCCTCTCTGTGGGGTCCCGCTGGGGACAGATGTCAGCTGCCCTTGGGGCCCGCACATGGCCGCCTCTAAGGCCACCTGCAGGCGGCTCGTTAACTGGGTGAGAAGCCGGAGTTGGAGCTCTGCTGCCTGCCGAGCCGGCCTGGGTGGCCCTGCTGCCCCCGCGCTCCACGGCCACTCGCCCCGTCTGTCCCGAGGCCCGTCTTGGGCACCTGGCCTTGCAGACGGCACCGTGCCCTGGCCCCGCGCCTGCCCGTGAGCCGTCACCGCGCCCCTGTGACGCTCCTCGGGCCGGCAGGGCAGGCATGTCCCCGGGGCCACCGCCCAGGCCCTGCCCTGAGAAGCCCCTGCGGGAGGCCCTCATGAAGGCCGGGCCTGCCTGCGGGCGCCAGAAGCTCCCAGGGGCGTGACAGTCCCTGTGCCCATGGACACCCCAGCAGCGGCCCCCCAGCAGGGCGGTGCCTGCAGCCTCCCCCTGTGTCGGGGCAGGCCGAGGAGCAAAGCCCAGCAGGGCCACGGAGAGCTGGTGGCTGGGCGGGCAGGGAGGGAGGGAGGGAGGAAGCACCTGGGAAAGGGAGGGTCTCCCCAGGCGGCGGCACCGCGCCAGGAGGGGGCCCTGGCTTCCCAGCAGCTCTTGGACTGTGAGGAAGGCTGATCTCGGGGCGCACTTCAAAGTTGATGGCATCGGAGCCACCCTCCGTCGGGGTGCGAGTCAGTGCTCACGGCTCCACGAGTGGTGGTGTGCGGGACGCCCTGTACCCACATGCACAGCAGAGGCCCGCCCGTGCCCGCCCGTGCCCTCGCTCCCTCCCTGCCGGGCGAGGCGGCCACATCACTGCCCTTGGGCCGGGTCACTGCTCCCACCCCAAGGTGACCCAGGGCCGGGGCTGGGGTGGCAGGGCCTGGCCGGAGCCGCGGGTGCAGTGGCGGGAGCGGTCTGCCCGGGACGCTCCGCCGGAGGGAACACGCAGCTCTGCGTCTTCCCCCAGCTGGGCGGGGAAGCCGGGGCCTCGGGCCCCTGGACAGGCCTCGCAGGCGCCCTGTCCGTCCTCCTGGCTCTGGCCCACGGTGAGGCTGCCAGCACGAGGCAGGACGGGGCAGGCGCCTTCGGGGTCCGACTGCTGCTTCTGAAATTCCTGCACGACGACCCCGTGGCTCGGAACCCCCACCTGGGAGGCGCAGAAGAGGCTCGAGTTCTCTACCCAAAACGCCGGGGACGGTGAGCCACCCGCCAGCGGCAGAGCCCGGCCCCCACTCCCCGCGGGGCCTCCCTCCGGCCCCCAGAGGAACCGGCGGGTGGAGGGGTCCAGTGGAGGGGTCCGAGCAGGCAGAGCCAAGCAGCCTCACTGGAGGCTTGAACGGGCTTTACGAACAGGAGGAAACCGCCCCAGGGGCGACACTGCAGAGCAGGAAGCCCAGGCCCGAGGGCGCCCAACACCACCGCTCTGAGGTCAGAGGGATGAGGACAGGCCGCGCCCGGGCTGGGGGGCTTGAATCCTCGAGTCCAGGATTCCCGCCCTGATGGCCCAGCACAGGCGTGCGCGCCCAGAGGAGCCCAGGGGCAGCCGGCTGTGCCCGGGGCCGTGAGGAGAGGGGAGGCCGGGCCATGTGGGCTCAGGGCCCTGCTCCGGGCCCAACTTCTCTGTGCTCTAACTCAGGGGGGCTCAGCCCGGCCCGGGCAGCACCAGCGGCGGGCACTCAGGCCAGCATCCCGCCACACCCTGTGGGGACCCAGCACCCCGTCGGAGCCCCGCGGTCATCCCGGTGCCCTCAGGTCAGGGCCAGGCTCTAACTCGGGCCACCCCAGCTTCTGGGGGCAGGAACAAAGGCAACCCCACCCCGGAGGGCCCTGCTCCCTCCCTGCTCCCCAGAGCAGAGGCCAGGGGTGTGGGGGAGAGACAGCAAAGGATCACCTGTCTCAGCCGCACCTGCCTGGAGGCCAGACACCCCGCTCTTGGGTGTGACAGCTCCTCCCACCACACAGCGTCACAAGGAGCCCCAACTTCCTAGGGAACCTCAAAGTCAAAACACAGCAGTAAAATCCGCACGTGCTTTGCTAATTTTGCTTAAAATAAAATGCCCCAGAGTCTCTTATCTGCGCCCACGTTTCTCACCAAGCTACCTTGTGCGCACCCTCGACCGCAGGCAGGCCGGGAACAGGGACGCCAGCACCCGGGGGCTCTCCGCACCCCGGGGAGCTCTTTATGATACAAAATCACGAGGGTCTGTGGGTGTTTCGGCGGCCGGGACACGCCCCAGTGTGCGCCCTCCTGTTGGTGAGCTCGGGGCCTCAGGGGACGAAGGACCACTTGGTGGCTCACACGCAGCCGGGCGTCTTAAGGCAGTCACTTTTGATGTCTGCAGAATGTTCCAGAGACCACCGGCTTATTCCCTGGCCGGCGGGTTGTCTGAGGGGCCCTTCCAGACGTCAGGCTCCCTGCCTCCCTCTGGGGGGGGTGTCTGCTGCGCTGACAAAGCAGCTGAACCCACCCTGATGGCCACGGGTGGTTCCGTCCAGCTCGGTGGGCAGGGAGCCGCCTCGCCCTCCACGTCCAGTCCTGGCCCCTCAGCGTGTCCCCAGCACTCCGGGCACCCTGGGCCACTCCAACCCACCGCCCCCTCTGCTTCCTGGCTTCCATGCAAGGGTGACAATTGTCGCCTCATCACTTTCTTCCTCAGAGTGTCCCGACTCTGGGCCTAGGTCCGCCTCGCGTACCTTCTGAAGGCTGAGCCGGCTGGGCCCCGAAGCCCTGTCCAGCTTGCTCCAGCCCCCTCCGCAGCCCCAGCTACCGCCCTGTGGGCTCCCCAGAGGCGGGCAGCGGGGCTTAGTGGGGGCAGGTCAGGAGACCCGGTTGGAGGCCACCACTACCGTATCAGAAGCAACAGAGAGCAAGAAGGTGGCGGCCCACAGAGTTCACCCACCTTAGCCTCCCGCTGGGACCAACTCAGAGTCTCTGCGGAGAGAGGGATGCATGTCTGTAAACGTCAGCCTGGTGTGTGCAGGCCCAAGCACCCCATTCCCCGCTGGGGAGTCACTGCCGTGCTGGGCCGGGGCTCCCCGATGCCAGTGGTGCAGCCTCAGTGCCCACCGTGGAACAGAGCCACGACGTGCACTCCGGGAGGGCCTCGCAGCCCCACTGCAGCCCCCTCGAGGGTGCAGGGCTGCTGGACCTTCACGCCAAGGGTGGAAATTTCCATCTGGTCACTCCAAAGGTGGATGCTCCGGCCTCAGCCATGGACACATGTCAGCCGGCAGCTGCGGGCTCCAAAGCTCCGGGGTTGCCAGGTCTCCACCTGCTGTCCAGGCTGGCATCTCTGACAGGTGGGGTTGTCAGTCCTAGGGGTGGCCATGTCCAGTCGCCAGAGGACAAGTGGCCGACTGTCTTCCTCACCAAGGCAGGGTCTCAGGGTTTCTGGGGAGAGGCCCCAGCCCTGTGCGGCCAGGGGAGGGGCTCGCTGCCCCAGTCACAACTTCCTCACTGCCCGTGGGCTGGGGAGCTGGGATTCCAGAGCAGGCGGCCTGACCCAGAATCCAGGCTCTTGCCGCCACCAAGACCCAGCCCGCCAGTCCTGGTGCTGCAGGTGTGGCCAGGGATTGCGCTGACCCATAGGAATGGCACCCAGCACCCTCCGCCCAGGTGCTACCCAGGGACGCTCACGCACTGCT
Organism: Talpa occidentalis; assembly: GCF_014898055.3. NCBI lineage: Eukaryota > Metazoa > Chordata > Mammalia > Eulipotyphla > Talpidae > Talpa > Talpa occidentalis. Next base: position 1,583,179 of record NW_023604295.1, read on the forward strand.
CTGCCAGGGAGGGCCAGCGCCATGTCCTCCGGCTGCCCTCGCTTCCTGCCCACTCGCCCACCTCTTTGGGGCAAGGGCATGTGTGTGTCACTGGGAGAGGCCCTGCCACTCCACTCAGGTGACCGCTGTCCAGGAACGGCCACTCTGAGCCAGGCACGGCAGTGGCAGGGGTCGGAGAGACGGACTCAGCCCTTGGAAGCTCAGAAGAAAACACTTCTCTGCCCACAACCATGGGTGGTGGGATCAGAGGAGCCCAGGAAGGGGGCTGCCCCCGAGGGGAGGGTGGGCGAGGCAGGAGGTCCCAGCAGAGGGAGTGGCCCAGGCCCAGCACACGCCCTTGGGAGCAGGCCCCCGGCTAGCCCAGGCGGAGCGGCTGCGGAGGGGGCTGGAGCAAGCTGGACAGGGCTCCGGGGCCCAGCCGGCTCAGCCCTCAGCAGGCACGCGAGGCGGACCTAGGCCCAGAGTCGGGACACTCTGAGGAAGAGAGAAAGCGATGAGGCGACAGTCGTCACCCTCGCGTGGAAGCCGGGAAGCAGAGGGGGCCGTGGTTGGAGTGGCCCAGGGTGCCCGGAGCGCTGGGGACACGCTGAGGGGCCAGGACTGGACGTGGAGGGCGAGGCGGCTCCCTGCCCACCGAGCTGGACGGAGCCCCCGCGGACAAGCTGACGTGCGGAGCTGGAGCAGGAGCCGCACGCTGCCCGGCTAGGCGAGGCCGAGGGGCTGCGGCCCTCAGCCCAGATCCGGAGTGGGCAGTCACGGACACGCCCTCTCGCCCCCCACCCCCTGCAGGCGCCCACCCCTCAGGCGACAACTCCAGAAAGCCAGGAGGGAAGCCCCGTGGAAAGGTCGCCGCCTCGGGCGCTTCCTGCTCTCCACCCTCAGCCGCAGGCCGCAGAGGCAGCGCCCACCTCGCTCAGGCAGGACAGGCCGCGCTGGCCTGGCCGCTCGGGGTGGGTCAGGAGCCCGCGGGGTGGGCGAAGCAGATGAATTAAGGTCCCTACACCCCTAAATGAAGCCCAAAGGGACGCGGCGGCTGTCTGGGGGTGCCCAGGAGGGCACGGCCGGCCCTGCGCCCGCCACCCCAGCGGGGGAGCCCTGGCCCGGCTGCGGGGAGGCCGCCCCAGGGGCTGCAGAGCAGCGGGGAGCGCGGTCCCCCCAGGCGGGCGGGTGTGACTCAGCAGGGCCTGCGGGCTGCGGGGTGACCCTGGATGCCCAGCAGCTGCGTCCTGGGGGACGCCGGGCTCCAAACACCCGGGGCCGCTCCAGCCCCCCTTTCCCTCCACCCCCCCCCACCCCGCGCCTCCGCAGGGGCTGTGCGGAGCCCGGAGTCGGAGTCAGGGCCCCGCCGCGGCCTCAGGCTGGACAGCCCCTCCCGGCCCGGGCGGTGTCGGGCGCGCAGGCCGTGCAGGCCCCTCGCCCCTGCGGGCAGAGGAGCTGGGGGGGCGGGGGGGGGCCAGGGCCGCCCCCAGCGCGCTGGAGCGAGTCTTGGGTCGGATTAAGCAGCGGGAAAGGCCCCGCGCTCTCCGCGCCCGGGTGCGGGCGGGGGGGGGGGTGGGGGGCGCTCGGGGTCCGCAGGCCGCCCGGGACCGCGCGGGGCGGGGGCGCCGCATCCTCCGCCGGGGTCACTCGCGGGCGCTGACCGCCAGTAACCCCGCGGCGCGGCCACTGCGCACGCGCGCCGCCCGCCCGTCGCCCCGCCCCCGCCCCCGCCCCGCCCGCGCGGGCACCTGCGCCGGCGGCCCCCCCCCGCCCCCGGCCCCGCCCCGCCCCCGGGCCCCGCCCCCCCACAGCCCCGGGCCGCAGCCGGAGCCCCCGCGGGATGCGGGATCCGCTCCTCCTGCGCCCCCGCGGGAGCGGCGCGGGGAGGCGGGAGGCGCAGGTGTCGGGGACGCCCGGGGGAGCGTGAGCCCCACACGGGGCGAGGCCCACACCGCCCGCCCCAGCCCCCGGGCACCCCAGGGGGCGCGCCCCACGGGAAGGGGGGCCCTGCGCGCCCCGGCTGCGCGTCTGCCGGCGGGGTGGTCCTCGGGGAGGCTGGCCCGGGCCTGCGGTCCGGCCCAGTCTTCATCCGCCCCGGGTCCGCCCGCCCGCCCCCCGCCCCCCCCCCCCCCCCCCCCCCCGCACGCGGAGGGGCTGAAGCCCGGGGGCTCAACATTCCCCACAAAGGCAGGCGCGGAAGGGCCAGCCGCGAACCCCGCATGCCCCGGCGGGTCCCTCCCAGACCGCCCGAGGCCGCCCGGTGCCCCACGGCCAGGGCCGCCCCCGCCGTCGGGCTCCGGGCCTCCCCGCGCGGGGACTCCCGCGCTCAGTGCGGCCCCTTCCCTCCTCGCTGAGCTCGTGTCAATGCCGAGGTCATGCTTGTCTGCAGCGTCCCGAAAAGGAGAACCTGGGCCAACCCGCGAAGCTGCCACAGCCCAGAGCATGATTCCCCCCAAGCATGATTCCCCCCGAGCATGATTCCCCCCGGGAGCTGCCAGGTGGCCCAGCAACGGCTCCCGCCGCCCGTGCTCCCTCAGCAGCGGATTTCAGTGGATCCGCCTGTTCTGCTCCCCACTCTCTCTGGTGAATCCTCTCAACCCCCAGTCTGGCCTGCACCCCAGTTCTTATATGAATAAATAAATAAATCTTAAAAAAAAAACAAAACAAAACCGAAAAGCAGAACCTGGGCCCGCAGACGTTCGTTACTCAAATCCAGCCTGCGGCCAGGCAGGTGCTTTTCCACAGACTCGGTCATGCAAACCCAGGGGCCAGGGCTGGTGGCTGGAAGGCTCAGACAGCGCTGGCCACCGTGGCGGGGTGAGCAAGGACTGCTCCGGGCGGAGGGGTCAGCTGCCCCGAGGCCCTCTGGGCTCCAGGATCCAGGCCCTAAATAGAGGCCTGGGCTGGACATAATCAGTCTTGCAGTCACGCCCGCACAGCTGGATGTGGGCACCAAGGCCACCAACCCCCCAGAGCACAAAGGTGGCTGCCGTCGGCACAGCTGGCAGAGCAAGACGTGAAAGTGACGGCTGTGGTGTGAGGCAGCCCGGCGGGGTGTTGGCCGCTGTTCTGCACGTTGAAAACGCCTCTTTCTCACAGAAGGAGCAGGGACACTGGCCTTAGGCACCTTGAATGCGCAGGGAAGCTTGGGGGCTTCAGCAGCCGGGTCGGACAGAGAACACCCCTCATCCCACGAACCCCTAGTCTGTGCAGGACAGCCTTTCCCCGGAGACCTGGTCTGCCCGCGTGGGTACCTTTGTCCTAAACAGGCTAACCTGTTGATTCTAGAGCTGAACTCAAGAAGACAGGTGCACGGTTACTAGACATTTCCCCTTCCAACTCATAGACAAAGGAAGCGGCTTCGTGTCTAGCAGAGCTGGATCATTATTTGGCCTGGGGGGATTGGACCCTGGTTGTCAGAGAGGACTGGAGAGCGTGAACTTTTCAAGCCACGGTGTTTGGAGTGGCCCGGGGAGGCCGGAGGGGCCCACACCAGGGGTGGCAGCAAGCCCTCCAGAAGTGAAAGCGATACTACCCGCGGCCGAGCACTCAGCAGAGACCAGGGACTGAAAAACAGAACTTTCTCAGAAGTGACAAAGTGCTAGTGAACATTTGCAAATAAGGAAACCGCCAGTGCCAGTGACCCCACAGCGAAGCAAAGGAGCCCCCGGGCCACGGCCGGAGATCAGCCAGGCTGGGTCGGGGATCAGCGCGCTTCTGGGGGCCACACTCGAGAACCACAGGCCTCTGACTGCAGGTCCCGGGGTGACGGTCCGACTCCCCCGCAATGGCTTGGAGAGGGGGTGCGGGCTGGAGACTGCGTCTAGAGCCCGAGGAGCCGAAGTTCTCCCTGCAGACCGGGCCTTGACTGCGGCCTCTCCCACTCCCCTGCCTGCGTCTGCACCAGCATCTCCCCTCGCGGCCTCTTCTCAAGCCCGTCTCCGCCCAGTCAGGAGGAGGACCGGGGGCTGTTCTGGAGGGCCTCAACACCGCCAAGGGGCCTGAGTGGGCAGCCTGCTGCCGCGAGCCTCCCTGGGCAGGCCCACGTGCTGAGCCCCCGAGAACAGACCCCGAGGAGGAAGAGAGGAGCCCAGTGTCAACACCCAGCCTCACGCAGGGAGCCCCGGGGCACCCTGGGCCAGGCCGCCGTAAAAGACCAGCCACGACCTCCAGCCGGACGGCGCTGGGTGCTGGGGTGCCCTCCTCTCCCCAAAGAAGGCCTCCCGGCACGAGCATTTCCAAGAAATATAAAAGGACTTGCTCCTTTAGGGGAATATCAGTTCCCTGGGGGCCGGAGCCGCTCACCCCACCGCAAACCCAGAGCTGCCTGCCCGTCCCATCCTGCCCAAGCGCCCGGTGGAGCGGGCACCCCGCGCTTGGGTGGCATCCAGCCTGCCCTTGATGGAATTCCTGAAAGGGGGTTATTAATGGCACATTCCACTCACAGGAGCCAGCCTGTCTTCACAGGCCTGATGAAATCGTTGTAGAAATTAAGAGAAAGCAAACTTTAACTTGAGAAGGGCGTTCAGAGGCATTTCCATAGCTTAGAAGCAAACCAGAAGGATAATCGGCCGTGTTGCTACCCGGAATGTTTAACTCCTTGTTATTTGGCAAGAACGGGGCTGGGACCGGGTTTCATAGCCGGAGGCCGTAGCCCAGCCCCTCGCCTGAGACGGCGGCCCAGCGGCCCAGCGGCCCAGCGGCAGGAAGGAGGCCGCCTAAGCTCCAGACGGTTTCTTCTGTTCTCGCCACCACCAGGACCCTTGAGAGGGGATTTGATGCCAGCCACGGGCCGAGTGAGGACGCAGGGAAAGAGGGGGCCGGTGGGACCCGGAGCCGGGCAGCCGCTGCGGAAAGTGATCTGGGTTCACCTTAGGACGCTAGAGACGGAAGCGGACGGCCCGGCCACCCTGCCGCGTCCACCTGCAGGACAGGCGGTGTCTGCTCCCAAAGCCAGCGGCCCCTCCGCTCCCAGAAGCGCCACTCCCAGTGGCCGGCCGGGGCGTGGGCGCAGCCTCCGTGCCCGCAGGAGGACGGGCCAGGAAGAGGGGGGTCCCTCGCTGCGGAGTGACCGGCCGTGAGGAAGGCGGAAACGCTGCCTTTCCAGCAAAGTGGACGGAGCTCGAGGGCGAAGCGCGGGGAGGCAAGCCGGAGACCGAGAGGGGTCGGGTACTTATCCAACGATGGCTTGACCAAGCAAACAGGGGTGAAACGACCCAAAACGGATGAAGGCAGGCAGCGCCCAAGGCTGAGGGGCAGGGAGAAGGACCGGGTGGACGCACGCGCGGCCAGCACCCCGCTGAGGGGCCGCCAGGGCCTCTGCAGGCCGGGAGCTCCCTTCCTGCGCCAAAGGGGTGGCCAGCGGCACTCGAGCAGACTGGGAGGGACACGGATGGCATGGGCCGTCCAGGCCTGGGGTGGCTGGGCAGTGGTGCCGAGGCGCAGGCACCCCCCGCCTCCCGCTCCTGCAGGGTCAGGTGCCCACGAGGGCCTGCTCGGGCTCAGCCTCGAGTGGGAAGACCTGCGCATGGGGCAGGATGGGCTCGAGCCCTGCGGGGCTGGTTCCATGTTACTCTGGGGTTCCCTGGGGGGGGCAGCATCTCCAGGGCACCCCGTGTGCTTACTGCACCCCTCACATCACACCCACTGCAGTGTAGAGACTACAGACCCCTGTGGGAGGGAGCTGGCAGAGCCAGAGCGGCCCGCGGCCCCCGGGAAGCTCCCCACCAACAGCGAGTGTCCGGAGCCATGTGCAGACTCGGCAGGGGCGGGGGAGCAGGGCAGCCCCGCCAGCGGCGGGGCATCCCCCGACACCGGGGTCTGTGTGACCCGCCCAGGTGCACGCTGGCCCCGATCATCTGTCCTGTCAGCGGGCGCCGCGTGGGCGAGTCCTCAAGGGGAAGTAATTACTGTATCCGAAGCCGGAGACGCTCTCCTCGGGCCCGCGTCCTCCCGAGAGCAGCTCTGAGCACAATCACGTTCCCTACTAGGAATCTATTACGCGATCTCGCCTTCCCTCCGAAGACATCATTAATCACATGAAAATGTAACTGCAATTGAAAACACAAGATGTTTTGTCGACGCCGCAGTCAAGGCCTGGTGATTGTCAAGTGCAAGAATTTTCTGGAATCAGTCCTCAGAAAGGCTGGCCTGATCCATGGCCCCTTCCCCACGGGCCTTCCCTGCGTGGTCAGCGCCGAGCTTGCCGGCGTCTGCATCAATGTCCTGGCTCCCCGGGAGCTGGCCGCGGCCGTGTCCCTGCGCGGGCAGAGTCCCATGAGGCGCCAGGCTGCTGGGCCAGCGTTGGTTCTGGCCTCGAGCATGTGGCCTCCGCCCCTGGCTCCTGGTCCAGACCAGGCTGTGTGGACACTTTTGGGCTCTTAGCAGTGGGTGGCCTCTCCCCTCACGACGCTGCAGTGAGGGCAGCACGGAAAGCTGGACACCGTGCAGAGGCAGGAAGACTGATGCGATGCGAGGAGAGAGAGAGCACAGGCCTCAGGGCCCGCCACATCACAGAGATGCCGCCAGACACAAGGGGAGGCTGGACGGGCGGCCCGGCCGGACCCCACCAACACCAGAGCTGAGACAGTGGCCAGTGCCGGGGGAAAGAGTGGGGAAGGCCAGAACCCGTGGCGAGGATAAAGGGCAGCCCCTGAGCTGGGGGCTTGGCAGGGACAAGAAGGGGGGAGAGGCACCAGGTAGGATAGGGACCAGGTCCACAGGTGCCAGCCCGTAGGCCCTGGGCAGCCCCGATGCCCTAGTTCAGGCTTGGTCTTGCTTTCATTGCCCGTCCTGGTGGCAGCTCTTAGTTGGTTCCCAAGTTCTGAGCATGGACGGAGAGCTTAAGAGCCTGCTGGCAATGGGGGGGGGGGGGGAGGCTGAAATGCACATCACAGCCGAACCCTCTCATTTGGAAAGGAAACTCCCGTTCTCTGGCTGTGGCCTCCAGCCTGATGGGCAGGCAACGTGCCAGGAGCAGCAGAGCGGCCCTGTGAGCCCGGGCCCAGGAGGGGCACCTCCTCTCTGTGGCTACGGGGCCCACAGGCCGTGTGCCAGGTGGGCACTGGGGCTGCCTAGGGCCTGTTGCCCTGGGCCCCGGGGTGCCTCCCCCGGCTCTCCTCTTGAGTGCGAGGGTGGACGAGTATTTCCCACCCTGAAGCGGGCGCCATCTCAATCCTGGACCGCAGGCGCCAAGAACAGGAGAAGACAGGGCCAGCGGAGGGCAGGGGCCGGACAGGGGCTGCTGCTGGGGGTGGGGGAGTCCCAGAGTCAGGCCATGGCAGCTGAGGAACCAGGCAGGCTTCCTCTTCAGCGCCCGCATGTCTGACTCACAGGCCGGTCCCTCGGGGCCACTTCCTCCTCCTCCCCCCGCAGAGCCCATGCGGGTTACTACAGGGCAAGTGTGTGTCAGGTAGCCGCCTGGGCTGGGCTTCCTGGAGGGCTGCTGGGAGTGGAGAGCAGTGCCGCCTGCTAGGAAACAGGCCGGCGCTGCCGGCCGCTTGGGGGACGTGAGCCGGGGCACCGGAGGCCACGGCCTGCTCCTCTCCCCTGCAGCACTGCCGGGCCCCTGCTCGCGGGCTCAAACCACCACCCCCGGATCCACACCCTCGCGTCCACCCTCGGAGCTGTCTGGGCGCGGGACCCGGTCAGGCCCGTCGACCATCGTCGCGGCCTTTGCACGGCGCAGGTGACGGACGGACGGACAGACAGACGGCGGCTCACGGCTTTGCCATACTTTGTCTATAGAAAACCAAGCCACGGCGTTTTCAGTAAATGCCTTCCCCGCCTGAGAAGGACGAGGCTGTCAGCGCCGGTTACTCCTCGGCTGACACTTCAAAAGGCTCAAACAAGTGGGCCCAAGCCCCAGTCTGCCCCCGAATTTCTTTCTCACAGAGGCTGGCATGGCCTGGCACAGGTCAGGTAACGGGCTACCCAGGCAGCTGTGGGGAGGGGCAGCACAGACACACGCACAGACACAGGCGTGCAGGCACACACGCGCAGCCGCGCCCGTGGGGCCCCCTCCCCAGCCCAGGTGGGGCCAGGCTCGAGGGCGGCCCCAGGGCCCAGAGTGCCCTGCCCCGGCCTTCCGGGCTCAGCGTCCAGAGAACAGGAAGACAGAGGCGGGAGGAAAGGAAAACGCAAGAGCAGAAGTGGGCGCGGTAGGACGTCTTCAGAACGACCACGCTCCAGCTCTTCCAAATGACGATGGAAACCCGTCGTCACTTTTCTTGTTCCAAACGCCTCAAAGACTTTCAAGGTGCTCTATGCGGGCCGCGGTTTCCCGGTGGCGCGTGATGTCGGATGGCCCGGCGGGCCCCAGCGGGTCCCCCGGCCGCCGGCAGGATGTTTGGACACCACCCCCCGCACCGGGGAGCCGGGAGTGAGCTCCCGGGAAGAAGTGGGTCAGGCTGGAAAAAGAAACACCAGCCCAGGAGGCCCCGACGCTACACGCTGGAAACTGCGAGCCGGCAAAGGGAGGCCGCGGTCGCCACACACACCCCAAATCCCCATCTCCGTCCCATGGCCGAGCCGCGGCCGCCCCGGTGCCCTCTCACGCCGCCGGCTCTTCTGCCTTTGATTTCCATGGCTCGCTCGACAGCAGCTTATTTCCACGCCTGCCCCCGACACCACCCTCGAGGGGACTTTCAAAGATCAGTTTCCAGTGGCGGTCACTCCAGGTCACTCACCGGCGACCCTGGGCCACTTCCCACAGGGACACTGGGCACCTGCCTTCCATTTTCTGCGGAGACGTTACAAATTAGCCCCGTCTTGAAAGACTAACACAGACGGCATCCGGGGAGGCGGACCCCCAAGCGTACCCAGAAACCAGCCGGCGCCGTGGCACGCGGGCCTGGTCATCTCAGCCAGCCCGCTGGTTCCGGCGGCGAGCAGGGGGCGGAGGGCACACGGGCGGCGGGTGACAGCCTCCCCGCTCCCCGGCCCGGCTCCCCCGACGACCCGGCCTTTCCCGGCCCTCCCTACCTTTCTTCCTCCACCAGGGCCCTTCGGGGACGGAGTAGGAAAGGTCCTTGAATTCTATGTTCACCGCCGCCCTCCGGGGCAGGGAGGAGAAGCGCTGCGCCTCGGTGAGGCTGTTGTCCACCTTTTTCAGATGTCCCTTCAGCAGGTCGGTCTCGCTGGCCTCCATGCTGCCGGACACCACCTCGTCCACCGAGACGCACACGGACTTGGGCTCCGTCCCCGCTGCAGAGTAGCTGCTGGCGTTCTGGAAAGCGGAGAGAGACGCGCGGTTAGCAGCCGCCCGGGGAGGAGCGCGGCCCCGGCTGCTGGGCTCAGGGCCAAGGGCCGCTCAGGGGACTCTGAAGCGGGGCCCCGCGGAGGCCGGAGCTGGCCTGGGCTGCCCTCCGCGCTAGCCTCCGCCTCCTTCAACGCAAAAGAGGCTTCAGTGAACCCTGGAGCCCGCCGGCCGCGGCCACGTGTGACTCGTAAGCTCGAATCACAAAATGAATCTGCAAACCTTCAGCCTCAAAGGACGACCTGTCGGCCCCCATGAAAATGACAGACCTGTGTCTCGTCAGCAAAAATCCAGGAAAGGCGCGCGTGGCCCCATAGAATGTGCAACGCAACTGACTGAACACGCGGGCAGAGCACGGCAAACTCACCCTCAGACTCTGTGGAAAGCACGCTTGTTACGAGGGGGAGCAGGGCGAGGGCCAGGGACGAGGACAGACGGGGTCAGGCGTTGGCTCGGAGGCCGGGTGGGGGCTGAGGGAGGCACCCACGGAGGGGCAGCACGTCGACAGTCACCCGAATGACCGACAAATGCACAGCGTACGACGGCCCCTGCACGCTCCCTGTGAGGCTGACAGCAGCCTCAGGAGCGGGGTTGCACCTCCTGACCCCGCTGCATCTGGGGGAGCTAGGCTTGGCCTGACCCTTTCAGTTTCCCATACCCCAGCTCCCCTCGCTCACTGTGCCTTTACCAGAGATGTCGGAAAGGTGGATCGTTTTTCTCCATTGTACAAATGAGTAAACTGAGGCACAGGCCATTCAAGGCACTTGCTCTGAACCCCACAATAAAGGGGGGGCAGACAGAAGCCCAGAATTTGAGCCGTCAGAACACAGCGCTCGTGGCCTCCTGAGGGCACCTGGTGTTTTCCAGGCAGCGTGGCCTCGCAAGCCCCCTGCTCCTCTAAGCACGCGCGCAGGCGCGCCGGGCAGGGTGTCCGAGCAGAGGAAGGGAGGCCAGAGCACATCGACACGCTCCAGGCGCTCCCAGAGGACGCAGGCTGCACAAGGCTCTGCTGGGCCTTTTCTAGCTGTCTCTGGAGCCCACCACGCCCCCTGGTGCTGCTGGGCCTGGGGCGACGCCCCTCTGGGCGGTTGAAGGCGGTGCCCTCGCCGAGGGGCCTGGGTAACCTCTCTGGTCTCGCCGCCTGGGGACACGGTGTGTGGCTATGTGTCCGAGGAGGAGCCGAGTGTACTTGCGCTTTTCTTTGGATTCTTGGGTGTTTCTTTGAGTCAAAAGCCTTTGATCATTTCTGTCTCAAGTCAAAGATCCAAAGGAAACCAGAGAGTAGACGGACCCAACAGGCCCCGCCACCTGCCACTGCCACTCCGGCTCGCGCGTCCTCTCCCGTCTTGGCTGTTGTTGAAGCTGGTGTTCCTCGTCGGGGCCTTCGAGGGTCTCTCTAGCTTGGGGGTGTCCACACACACACACACACACACCCTCCCAGGCATCTCTCACCTCTGAACACTTCACCAAATCAAAGCCTAGCCCACCCGCTGCACACAGTGTGGACACAGATGCACGAGTGGGTTGAGGTGGCCGCACTCACCGGCCTGCGCCGGCCAGGCTGGGGGCCGCTCGGAAGGCTCAGGTTCCTGACGTGGTCGGGAGGGTCATGCCAGCCTGACCCGGGCCCTGGGCGCTTGGTGTGAAGGAGCTGCTGCAGGGCGCACCCCTGCCTGGTGCCCGGCCCCTGCCTGGCCTTGGGGAGCAGGGGGGGCGCCAGCCCGGCCCCATGCCCTTGGCTTGGGCGCCTGAGAAGGAAAGTGCGCTTGGGCCCGGCACCAGAACAGGCACCAAGTGCTTGCCTCTTGTCCCCCCAAGCCTGCCCTTCGGGGTCACAGGCTGTCCTCTGATTCTGCAGGAGCTGGTAGCACGGTGCTGGCCCAGGGGCCACCCCCCCCCCGGCCCCCCTGCTCAGCACTAAGACGAGCTAAACCTCTGCTTTGCAAACCACATCCAGGCTGAGGCACCAGGAGCCCCACTCGCGTGGCTCAGTGGGGTGGGGACAGCTGCCCATCCCCCGGCCACCCCTCGACCGGCCTCCAGTGTTCCAGCTGCGAGAACCACCTGCACACCCCCCGTGCCATGTGGCCATCACCTCGAGGCAGCCTGGGCGCAACCAGCACTCACAGAGGGGTGGGCAGTGAGACCCCCTCCACCGGCCACGGCAGAGGCCACACCTGTGTCCCCAGGCTTGGACGCCCCCCTCCGGACTGGAAACTATCTCCTCGTTGTCATTCATTCATTCACTCATTCACGCAGTGGTTCATTCAGACACGGAGCACCGGGCTCGGCTGCACACCGGTGGCTGGAGCTCAGCGAGCTCAGGCTCAAGTCTGGGACCTGGCAAGAGTGTGGGCATCGCCACAGGGCGAGGCCAGAGCTGGAGGCGGGACACGCGCAGCCAGCCAGGGCGGGGGCGCTGGCATCCAGTGCGTCTGAGGAAATAAAATGCCCCTGATCTCTGGAGGTGAGGTGGGGCGTCCCTGCCAGGCTCCTGCCAGGGGACAGTCTGTGGAAAGCTCAGAGAGAACCATCGGCCCTGGGAGGGAAGTCCAGGGGCTCAGGCCTGACCGGGGCAGGAGCAAAGGGGGCGTCTGGAGCGGGCACTGGAACCTGGTTGAGAGGTCTTTGGGGAGCCAGCGAAGGCCAGAGCCACCCCTGGGACCCTGTCCTGCTGCCACGTGGGCGAATGCGGGGAAGGAGTCGAGGGTCCAGCCAGCGGCACAGCGCTGGGGCCCAAGTGATTTGGGGGGGGAGCGAGAGCAGAGGCAGCGTGGAGAGCTTACTATCTGGTTGTACACAGGCCGCCCCCCCCCCCGGGAGGTGAGTGCTAGAAACAATAGCGACAATTGATGTGGCTGCTGCACAATGTGCCCCAAACTCCAGGCTGCGGGTTTGCATCACCCTCGCAGGGGCACTGCCACCCCAGCTCCTCACTGTGGAGGGGGATCCACAGCACAGAGGGCGTGGGCCCTAGTGGGGCCAGAACCCCAGCCCAGCAGTGTCCCCACTCGACTGTTCGTGGCTGTTAGGGCGCGCTGGAGGTGACCTGGGTCAGCCCAGCCCTGTCCTTTCCAGGGAAAACGACCACACAGCCCACCCCGGCAGAGCAGCGGCAGGGCACACACCTTCCCCACCTGTGCTCCGAGGGGAGCAGCGCCCCCCACCCCGTGACTGAGGCCACCTGGCGAGGCGGGAGGCAGCGCCTGCCACTGGAAATAGACCAGCTCTCTGGAACAGCCTCAGATGGGACCCGCGGCGATGTGGGTTACAGCTCCTGGCCCGGCCTCCCGGCTCATTAAAAATAAAACAAATAGGTGCCCGCCCCTCTCCTCCCGGCCCCTGCAGGTCCCTCTCACCGGGCACTGCCCCCCCAGCTCGCAACCGCTGCTGCCGAGTACACTAAATCGGTCCACCTGGGGGTGCGGGGTGCCAGGCTGCCCCCCAGGGCTCCCGCTGCCTGTTTGCTGGAGGGTTTTCTGTGGGGCTGGTTTGAATGCTGGCAAAGGGAGATGCCCACTTAGCCGGGAGGGGCTCTGCAGTCGCGCCTGCCCGCCCGGCCGCGGGCAGTGGAGGCAGGAGCCCTCGCCCCGCGCCAGGGACGTCAGGCCAGAGAAGGGCAGGACGGCTTCACGTCCCCGGGTCACCGCGGCCGCCTCGGTGCCCGCCCAGGGCGCTGGGCCGGTGCCCCCTCCGGGAGCCCTGGGCACCCCGGCACCTAAGGGAGAAGGGTGCTGAGGAGCCTCCTCCAGGGCCCTGCCCCGGGGGTGCCCGGAGTCCTGCCCCACTCTGGGCCGAGGGCGGGTGCCAAGAGCCCTCACGGCCCGGGGCGCGGGGTGCGGCGGGCACCGGCCTCTCAGAGGCCCGTGGACAGGCCGGGACAGAACTTGTCACGCGCAGCCCAAGGGGCGAGGCTTTCTGGGGCGAGCGCGACTCCCCAGCCGACCGGCGCCCCCAAGGCCCGGCCCGGGCGCCGCAAGCCGAGGCTGGCATCGAGGGGCCCCGCCCGCAGGCGCGTCCCGGCGACCTCCCCGCGCCCCGGCACAGGCGCGGCCGGCGAGGCCAGGAGGACGCGCGGCCCGAGCGGGGCAGCGGCCGCCCGGTGCCCGGGACGGCGATGCGGGAGGGGCGGGCGCTGGCCGCGGGGCCCGGGGGGTGGGGGGGTCGGGGGAGGGGGTCCGGGCCGGGGCGCCCCGGCGGTGGGCCCCGCGCGGTCCTCGCACAAGGCGCGCCGGGCCGGGCCGGGCCGGGAGGCGGAGCGTGCGCGCCGCGCCGGGGTAACTGCCGGTCACGCCGCGGGGCGGGGGCGGGCGCGGGCGCGGGGGGGGCCGGGGGGGGCGGCCGGGCCGCGGGCAGGACTCGCGGACCCCCGGGCCGGCCGGGCGGGCGGGGGCGCCGACCCGGAGGGGCCGCAGCGCAGCGCAGGGCGGGCGGGGCGCGGGCCGGGGGCGCGGGGGTGCGCAGCGGCCCCGGGGCCACGGTCCTGCCCGCGGGACAGTCCCGGGGTGTCGCCGAGCGCCCGCGCCGGGAGCAGGACGCGCCTGCCCGCCCGGGGGGCCCGAGGGGCGCCGGCTCGCCCCCCGCCCGGCCCCACCCCGCGGGCCCGGGAGGGCCGCCCCGGGGAGCGCGGGCATCGGCGCGGGCTCGCGGGGCGCAGACACCGCTTTTGTCCCCCCAGACCGTGCCCGCAGCTCCGGGGGGCGGCGCGCGGCGTGCGGGCGCCCGGGACGGACCCCGCTGGGGCCGCCCCCCGCCCCCCGCCCCCCGGCGGCTCCGCAGCGGCCGCGCGTCTCGAGTCCCCGAGCGGGGGAGGCCGCCCGAGCCCGCCCGGCCCCGAGCACCCCGCGGCCCCGAGCACCCCGCGGCCCCAGCATCCCGCGGCGCCAGCACCCCGCGGCGCCAGCACCCCGCGGCCCCAGCAGCACCCCCGCGTCCCCAGCAGCCGGCGGGCCCGGGCGGGCGGGAGGCGGCGCCGGCCTCTGCGCGCCGGGCGAGGTGCGGGTCTGCGCGTCCCCGCGCGCCCCGGAGGCGCCCCGCGCGGAGCGGAGGCCGCGCGCACTCACCATGGCGGTGCCGACCGAGAAGGCCGCCATCAGACAGGCCATGCCCCGGGGCCGAGGCGGCGGGACCGGGCGGCGGGACCGGGCGGCGGGACCGGGCTGCGCTCGCTCCTGCCGGGGCCGCTGCGCCCTCGCCGCCTCCTGCCCGCGGCCGGCGCCCCGCCCGCCGCGCCCCGCCCCTGCCCGGCCCTGCCCGGCGATTGGGCGGCGCGCGGCGCGGGCGGCCGGAGGCGCGCGTGCTCTTGTTTTGCTCCGCGGGGCGCTCGCCCCTCCGGGCCCCGCGCCCGCGCCCCGCGCCCCGGCTCCTGCGCCCGCGGGCGCGCGACCCCGCACCCCCAGGCCGCGAGCCGGACGGCCGGGGCAGCGCCGCGCTTGGGCCCGCGCGGGCGCCCCGCAGACCTTGGGCCTGGGCCGCGGCCGCCAGGCCTGGGATCCCGCGCGGCGGCCTGGAGCCGTCTCCAGTCCAGTGCTCGGCACCCCTGCCGGCCGGCCGGGAGCGCGAGGGCTCGAGGAGGCCGCACGGGGACCCCCGCGGTGCCCGGCTCAGGGGCGCGCAGAGCGGGGGTCAGGAGCCGGGCCTGTGCCCGCCACCCCGCCCCAGCGCCGAGCGAGCTGGCCTCCGCGGCCTGCGTGTCCGTGCCCGCCGAGCTGGGGCCCTCGGCGCAAGGAACCACACGCCCCGCACCTCTCACTCGGCCCCGCCTGGAGTATCGGGGGGCCCGGCCGCCAGCGCCCTCTTACTTGTGAGCAGGACCGGCTCCTGGTCTCCATGGGGACAGGCTTCTTCCTCCCCTCCTCAGGCCAGTGCTTTGTTCACGCTCGGCCGCTGCCCCTGCCCGGCACACCTGGCCGACCTCTCCCCACCACCTGCAGGTAAACCCTGCCGGTCTCTGCCCTCGCCTGGCGGGCGGCGTGGCTTTCTCGTGCCAGGCAGGTGGACCCCACACGCCAGGCCTGCTGGCCACGGCCAAACTCTCCCCTCAGATCTGAGGAGGGGACGGTCACGCCCTGTGAGCTCAGGGGCGGCCCCGCAGCTGTCACAGCCGTCTCCTCGGAGACCCCGTCCCAGAGCTCGGGTCCACCGTGGCCGCCAAGGAAGACGCTGCCTGCGGGTCTTCCGTCTGGTGGGCAGCGGCGTCCGGGCTGGTCCAGCTCCCCCCTCCCTGATGGCTCCGGGCTCCGCCTCACAGCGCCAGCCCCTCCTCCTGGCAGGCCCTGGGGTACCTGGCGCTGGCCCAGCGCGTCCTCCAGGGCTGCTCTGTCCACCGCGCGCCCCACCCCTCCAACAGTGCCTGCCGCAGAGCGCCTCCTTCCACCGCCCCCACGGGGCCACCCCCCAGGGTCCCCGGCGCCACGCAGTGTCCACCTGCGCCCTGTCCACAGCCTCCGCTACCCGCGCAGCCCGCTGGTTTGGCCTTGCCGGGAGCACCATCCCGGCGACTCGGTGAACTTGCAGCTGGTTAGCCTGGGGCTCCGTGATGACCCCTGCGCCCGGCCGTCCTGGCGCGGCCCATTGATGCTGAGAATTCCACATCCGCCTTCACTTTTCTCTCTAAAAATGTTGTTCCGCATCCCCCGTCTCGGCCTAGCTGGTCCCTGGACGGGTGATGGTGAAGACAGTGTTGAGGGGACACGAGAAGAGGGAGGAGGGGGCAGGGAGAGAGGAGGGGGTTCAGGGAGGAGGGAGAGCGTCAAGAGGCAACAATGGGGCAGAGGAAACCACAGTCGGCCCTGAAGGGCTAGTGGCAGGCAGGGCAGCCAGCGCGAGACCGCAGGTGTGCGCGGGAGACCGGGTGGGGGCAGGCCAAGCGGGACAGGCCCCCGAATGAGAGCTCTCTGCACGGGGCTCATTTTCCAGAAAGCCCCCCCGCCCCCCGCGCATCCCGCCTCCTGTGCATTCTGGATCCTGATGCGGGGCTGACTCAGGCTGTGCTGTCTCCAGCACCCAGCTGGGCTGGCTCCAGAGGGGAGCCCTGGTCTGGGCCTACAGGAGAGGCCAGACAGGGCCCAGGGGGCCCAGGAGGGGAGGAGGCCGGGGGAGGGAGCGCATTCCCAGGGCGGAGCTGGGAAGAGGTTAAGGGGGTGCTTGCCGGGACAGGGAGACGCAGGTAAATATTTCATAGACTAAGTCAGGGAGCGGCGAGTTAAGTGTCACCCGCAGATTGTTTCTGTTTCTTCCATTAGCACCAACACGGAGGGGCTGCAGATGATCTAGGAAACAATTTCTACAAATGAAAACGAGGATTTGACACCGGCGATGAGCTGACCTTCCAGCCGAAGATGAGGGCAGCAGCCTGAGAGAGACCCTGGAAAACGCAGGAGGCCTCCTTCCCACGCACAATGAGGGCTGGGAAATAACTGCTAGCCTGGGGCCACTGTGCACCCCAATTCCCCCCCGAGGAGCTTCCCTGCCTTGACTCCATGTGATCAGTTCAAGAGTGCAACCCGCCCTCCACCCACCCAGAAGCTGCCAGAACATTCCATCCCGGTGGCCACTGTGGTTGTTCTGGAAAGGACTTCCAAGCCCCACGGGGCCTCCGACTTCTGGAGACTTCCCTGGGCCAGAGGAGGAGAAGCCTCCTTTCCCTTTTGGGGCACAGAGTCACGCTGGGGCATCTTTCCTGCCAGAGGAGAGGGTCTCCCCGGGAGGGAGGAGATGCTGAGGAGGCAGAGCTGGGGGTGCAGAAAGCACGAGCCAGCACGTGACATGGCCTCCCAGCCTTCTCCAGCGCTGGGCACCTGGCGGGGCGCAGCGTGGGCGGGGAGGGGGCTGTCTCCCGGGGTTGCTGTCCATTTGGAACATCATGCTGGGCCCGTGGTGCACATCTTATGAATAAGTGATGCCCATCAGCATGTGTTCCCCGTTATGAAGCCAGCGCCCTCCCGCTGACCCGGGAGCAAGAATTAAGCTTCAGTCACTTGCAACCTAAAAATTTCTGCCGAGCACCAGCTGCCAAAGGTGTTCGAAAGTCAAGGGCCCAAAATCCAGTTTATGGGAAAATCCTTCCAGATAATTCATAGGGAAACGCTACAACCCTTTACTGCCTCAGCCTGGGTTCACCCCACACATGCCTTGTCTCCCCAAGAAGATCATAAACCTGCTGTCTCTGATATGTCTTTGCCCCCGACATCATTCTCAGCACGGAGTCTCGCCAGAGCAGGTGCTCGATAGCAGTCGCGAGTGACGTGTGAACGGTGTCGGGGGCTGGAGAGGCTGTGACACGCAGAGGCCCAGGTGACGTCCCTGGAGCAGGGGCCAGGCATCGCCCGTGCGAACTGGGCTCCCCACCCCCAGCAGGGCAGACACACTGGGATTTTCCTGTCAGTGGCTCGCAGCCTTCCCCTCTCCCTCAAAGACAGCACCTCCGTGCCGCCCCAGCCCAGCCTGAACGACTGCCCGACTGTGACTGCCGGGGCACCAGCGCCTGCAGCTCCAATGCAGCACGCTCGACGCCCTGTTACCCGCAGGAGTCCGCCTGCCGCCCCGAGACGCCAAGCTGTCCGCGGACCCCACGTCACCACTGCCCTGGGGAACGATTCCCGAAGCTCCTGCCTCCCTTCTCCAGAGCCCCAGCTCCTCCTCCCCTCCTCTCCAGGGAGACCTGGGCACCA
This sequence comes from Talpa occidentalis, assembly GCF_014898055.3. NCBI lineage: Eukaryota > Metazoa > Chordata > Mammalia > Eulipotyphla > Talpidae > Talpa > Talpa occidentalis. The sequence goes on from NW_023604295.1 coordinate 1,601,086, forward strand.
TCCTGCTGAGCCCTGGCCCTGGAAAGCACCAGTCTGGCCAGGGAGATTATCTTCTGCATGCCTGGAAGCTTCTGGGCAGGGCCCTGCAATCCAAAAGTCCCCAAGGCGAGAGAGAAATAATTCAATTAAAAAAAAAGATTTGGGCCTCCCTGGTGGCGCAAGGGGTTAAGCACCGCACTATGAAGCAATCTGCAGCCTCTGTAGCGCAAGTTTGATCCCTGGCCAGGGAGCAACCCACATGGCGAAGCAGACCTCTCCTGCCTCGCCCGCTGCTCCCCTCAGCAGCGTATCTCGGTCAGTCTGCCTGTTCTGTTCCCCGCTCTGTCTCTGGTGAATCCTCTCACCCCCCAGACCTCTGGCCTGTACCCCAGCTCTTGTATGCATAAATAAATAAATCTTTAAAAAAAAAAGTTTTGGTCACATTTTAAGGGAAGGGAGGGGGAGATTGTCAGCTGAAACTGGACACCAGGAGACACAGACAGCTCAGAGGAGAAGACTGTCAGTCACCCAAGGAGCACAGGGTGGGGAGATCCCTGGGTTTTCTCTTCGTCTCATATATCCCAGAGTTGAGCTGCAGAAGTCAGCAACTGGGAAATGCTGACGAGCACAGATCAGGAAAACCCCCAACAAAAGATGCTGTCTCCAGTCAGAGGAACGAAAGGGAGAAAGCTGGCGACGCCATCAGATGGTCACTGCTCTGCTCCCTCCACGCAATAGACTGTGGCCCCAGCCACAGCGTGTGGGGTCTGGCTTTCCACCCTCCTCCAGCTGCAGTGCACCCACACTGTCTCCACCCTCAGTCACAATGGTGTCGGAGGAGGCTGCAGGGAGGCTGGAACTACCCCAGCAGACAGTGATGAACAACTCCTCACTACCTTGCGGGGAGGGGGCAGACATGTCCAACAGAATAGAGACTTTCACTACCGCCAAGTGGAAACAAGGACACTGCGTCCCCAGCCCTTGGTGTCAGTGGGGACTGTGTAGTGGTCATAAGGTCTCCTGCCTCTCCTGGGCAGGGAAGTATGGGCGGTGGCCATGTGGGAAATAGAACTCTGGCCCTCCCAGCAGTACTGATGAGCCCCTCCCTGGGATGTCAACAAAGACTAAGTGGGGAGCCCGACCTTCTACCCTCACCTGGCAGTAAAGAGGCAGTGTCTCCCTTCTTGCTGATGAGGTGATGTCAGAGGAAGCCAGCTAAAATGCAAGGCTTAAATAAGATTTAGAGCCTCGTGTCACAATAGTAGAATTACCTGGGTTTCCACTGAAAATCATTCACCATTCAGAAAGGAAGAAAATCACAATCTAAATTAATAAGAAGGCAATCAATACTTGTCAACACCAAGATGACAAGGATGTCACAAAGACCTAAGGGAGATTAAAAGCAGTCATCCCAGAACAGCTAAAGTAAGCAACGATGAGCATAAATAGAAGACATAAAGAATAAAATGGAAATGGAAAACTTGGAAGATGGACTTGACATCAGGATGGAGGTGAGAAAGGAAAGAGTCGATGAACTGGAAAACAGAATAATTGAATTACTTGTCCTGAACAATGGAGAGAAAGTGGGCTGTCTGAAAACTGGGCAGAACATAGGGGCCTGGAGGACTGTAACGAAAGATCTAACAATTCCAGAAGGCAGTTGGGGTTTGAAAAGTTCTCAAAGAAATAGAAGCTGAATACTTCCCAAAATGGCAAAAGACACAAACCTGCAGATTCAAGAAGTCGAGCAAATTCCAAACAAAATCCCAAAGAAATCTACAATAGACACACCGTAGTCAAAATTATGACCGTTGGGCCTCCCTGGTGGCTCAGGTGGTGAGCGCCGCACTGTGAAGCTGTCCGCGGCCTCTGCAGTGTGGTTCGATCCCGGCTGGCTGGCGAGAATCCCACATGGTGAAGCAGACCTCTCCTGTCTCACCTGCTGCTCCCCTGAGCAGTGGATTTCTTCAGTCTGCCTGTTCTGTTCCCTGCTCTGTCTCTGGTGAATCCTTTCACCCTCCGGCACGTCTAAACTGTACCCCGGTTCTTGTATAAATAAATAAATCTTTTTAAAAAATTATAACAATTAGCGAACAGGAGAGATCTTAAAGCCAGTGAGAGAGACATGACATTTTACTGGAGAGGAAAAGCAACTCAACTGACATTAGGTCTCTCGTTTATAACAACAGGGCCCAGAAAGAACTGCTACAGCACTTTCACTTGCTGAAAGAAAAAACACTGTCAACTCAGATTCCTATATCCAGAAAAAATATCCAAGAGCAAAGGGGACATCAAGACACGCTCAGTTGAGGAGAAGAATGTGTCACCAGCAGACATACCCTCAAGGAGTGGCTAAGTCTCTAAACATAAAGTTCTTGAAACATAAAGAAAATGGTAAAAGAAGAAAACAGCATATCAAGAAGGAAGAGAGAACACTAAAGTAAAGTAGGAGTCATACAAAGTAAAATCATGATATAAGAGTGAATGAAATAAGTTTTTCTTCTGGGCTTGAATTTTCGAGATTTTGCAAAAATTGAAATACTGTCTGATGTGCTTCTGAATGTATGTGGAGCAATCCCCCAGGGACATCAATATCACAACATTGTTGAGATTTTTTTTTTTTTAGACATGTTTTATTTATTTATTTTATTTCTTTGTTTGTTTTGTTTATACAAGCACTGGGTACAGTCAGAAGCGCGGGAGGGTGAGAGAATTCACCAGAGCCAGAGCGGGGAGCAGAGCAGGCAGAAGGACCGAAGGACACTGCTGAGGGGAGCAGCGGGCGGCAGGAGAGGTCTGCGCGTCATGTGGGACCCTCCTCTGGTGGCCGGGGAGCAGCCGGGGATCGAACCGGCGCCGCAGAGGCCGCGGGCAGCTTCGCAACCCAGCGCTCAACCACTGCGCCACCGGGGAGGCCCAACATTGTTGAGATTTTTATAATGTTGCTAAGGAAAACAAATTGTTATAGCACTGATGAGAAAGAAAGGATTGCTGGCTGACTTTGATTCAAACAATGTTTTTGAAGACCTGCTTTCACTTAAAGTCTCAGTTCCAAAGACTCTACTGATGATGTTAAGTAAGGACTTACGTAGAGTAAATAGTTAAGATAGTTTATATTACAAACAATGGAGGCCAAAGAGAGGCAAAGGGAGGCAAAGTTTCACTCAAAGTTTGACACTCAAGCTTTAAAAGCTAAGGGCCAGGAGACTGTGATGAGCCGAGTAAATGCAATAAAGTTTGTAGAGACTAAGAGAGTTATATGGAGACACACTCAAAGACACTATAGACAAGTCAAAATGGAATTCTGAAAAATGTTCAGGTAACTCCCAGGAAGGCAGGAAAAAGAAAACAAGGACATGAAAAACAGAGACACCAGGAAAACATTAACCACAATGCGTACTCAAGTGTCAATATCCACAGTAAACGTAAACTAACTAAATCAGAGGTTGTCAGAGTGGATTAAACAACCCAAGTGCATGCTGTCTATAAGAGAGCCACTTCAATATAATGATACGAGCAGCTTGAAAGTAGAAAAGATGGAAATGATATATCAGGCAAACATTAGTCCAAGGAACCCACAGGTGACAATAGCCACACCAGAAAGAGTAGACTTCAAGCAAAGAGAATTACCAGGAGAGAAAGGAAACTTCTGTAATGAGAAGACGGGTGTTGCAATACAAAGTCATAGCAATGCTAAGCGCACATGAACCAAAACAACAGGCTGTAGAACGTGAGAGAACTGAAAGGAGAAAGAGATGAACTCACAACCACAGTTGGAGACTTCTGTCAGTAACTGCTAGAACAAGACAGAAAATCATTAAGGATAGAGAACACAGAACTCAACAGACCATAAAAGATGGCTAAAAGAAGTTCCCTAAACATAAAGAGAATGGTAAAAGTAGAAAGCTTGGCATATCAGGAAGGAAACTAAGCCAAGACAGATCACATTGCGAGCTACAAAACAAGCCTCTGCACAGGTAAAAGAACTGAAATCACAGTGTGTTCTCCATCTAAATGGAATAAAACAAAGCCCAACAGTAGAGAGAAAATCTACACAACATGTTTCTAAATAGCCAATGAGTCAAAGAAGAACTGTAAGGTCTACAAAAATACAGTGAACTGAGTTAAAATGAAAGTGCGTGTATGGAAAGTTCTGGGATACAGCTATGCAGTGCAGAGCGGAACCTTGATAGCACTAAACACATGTGGATTAGAAATGGAGTCACAAATCAATCATCCAAACTCCCAGCTCAGTAGTGTGGAAAATGTAAGGTAGTTATTTGAATATTGCTACAAATAATTAGGAAATTTAATTCGTAATTTAAAAATTCCAAAAAAAAAAAAGAACTCTCCAGACCCAGATAATTCCACTAAAGAATTCCACCAATTCAACATGATCTCCTTCAGAACCAAAAAAGCAGGCAACACTTCCCAATTCATCTTATTTAGGTAGTATTACCTCAATACCAGACAAAAATAGTATTGAAAAAATAAAACTGCAGACCAATATCCCTCCTAGGTATAGAGGCAAAAATCCTTAGCATAATCATGGCAAATTAACGTCAGCAATATAATCTTTAAATTACACGTTATGTCCATGTGGATTTATTCTAGGCAAGAAAACTGGTTCAATATTTGGGAGTCAGCTGATGTAGCACATCACGTGAACAGACCACAGAAGAAGAAGCACATGATCGGGAAAAGCACTGGACAAAGTCCAACAGCCGCTCGTGACAAAAAAAGAAAAAACTACACCCAGAATAGGAACAGAGAGCAACTTCCTCCACTGGAGATAAAAGGTCTACAAGAAACCCACAGCTGGCATTAGTTAGTGGTGCCAGAGACTGAGGTCCCATCAAGACCAAGGCTGTTGCATGGACGCTCGCTTTCATGGCTCTTACCCAGCCAGGGTAGGAATTCTTGGGTGCTAAACACTACAAAGTGCAGCTGAAAGAACTCAAAGAGGCTCTTTGAAAATGGAGAGATGGCCCATGTTCATGGACCAGGAGCCAACGCAGCCAAGACGTCAGTTGTCCCCGGGTTGATGTACGTGCTCCGTGGGATTCCTGTAACATCCCGGCAAGATTTTTGAGACATAAACAGGTTAGAATGCAGTTTTGGAAATTAGAAGACTTAAAATAGTTGTGATGAAGAAGAATAAAATAGGAGGGAATGGGCTACTGCTCTCAAGGCTGCTTCTAGCTGCAGCAACACAAGCTGTTGGACGTTGGCAAAGGGGCAAGGTACACAGATCAGCAAAAAACACTAGGAAATCTGGAGTTATACCTGCACCCGTATGCCCAAGTGCTCCTCCATGGGCACAAAGCACGCTAGTGGCAGAAAGACAAATGGTACTGAAGTGACTGGACACCATAGGACACCACAAGTCTCCATTTGTAGAGGCTGCAGCACACAGCGTCTGGGCAGAGGCGCAGATGTCAGCCAGGGACCCTCAATCAATGCAATCGTGGGCAGATAGAAGCACCTGGGGCTAAGTCTCATCCCTTGCCCCAAATGAACTCAAAATAGATCACAGGCTTAAATTTAAAACAACGAATCACTTAGGAAAAATATACAGGAGGAAAATTCTTGAGCTCTCGGGCCAGGCGAGTTCTTGAACGTGACGTCCAAGGCGCCATCTATGAAGTGAAAAATCGTGACTCGGATTCCATCGCTCTGAGAAAGACCCTATTAAGAGGGTGGCAAGGCCAGCCGGCACCCCCCAGCCTCAGCGCAGCCAAGGACTGGTGTGGAGACGGAACAGCTTGTGCTCGAACTCATGACGGGAAAGACAGGGCAAAGCATCCGACGAGCGCATGAGCGAGAGAACTCACGTGAGCCTGAAGGGAGCCCGCAGGGAGCAGGGGGCAGCGCAGCGAAGGTCCGCGACGGCAGCCCCAGAGAAACAGGTTATGGACGGACGGGGCCGCGAGGCTGTCGGACACAGTGGGGACACCAGGTCCAACCCAAGTGCGGGCAAACTGGGTCTTGGGCAAACTGGGTCTCGGGCCCACTGCCTGCGGCACGCGCCGCCGCCCACTCTCCAAAACAGTCCGGCCCTGTCTTCGGAAACGAAGAGGCAACCCCGTCCCAGCAGCAGGCCCGCTCCCGGGCCTTTGCCCAGAGAAGGAACCTCGTGCTAAGGGGGCCGAGCGTGGCTGCGAAGCACGTGGCATCCGGCGGGCGGGAAACGCCTGCGTCCAGGTCCGCCTCTACCTGGGACGGCCGCGCGAGCCCTGGAACTGTCACGGTGTGGGGGGTGCGGGGTAAAGGGCCCGGCGCCTGTCCGTGTTCCTTCTTGCCGCCGCGCCAGAACCCACAAGGGCCCCAGATCGCGATGGCTAATTGTTTTCCGTCCCAGGACAGTCCTGACGGCGGCCACCTGGACGGGGTGGCTGGGAGCGACCCGCGGCAGAGACTCGTGAGGGGTCTGGGAGGGGGACGCGAGCCCGGGAGCTCGGGGTGAACAGGAGAGTGCGTGGAACCAGAGCCCCAGGGCAGCCGACCAGCAGCAGGGCTGGGGCAGGGGCCTTTGCGTCCCTCGCCAGTGGTCAGCAATGCCCGCGCCAGGGGGTCCTGGACACTGCTCGTCTTCCCTGCTGGGGCCGTGTGTGCGCGTGTCTGTGTGTGAGTGTGTGTGTGTTGCCACATGAATCCATGTGTCCGCGTGTGTCTGTTGGGTGTGTGAGTGTGTGCCGTGCACATGTCCCTGTGTGTCCGTGCATGACTGGACGGCTGTCTCTCCATGTGTGCATGTGTTTGCACACTCACACGTGCCTGCGCGTCCCCGGGCATCTGGAAGCAGACGCTGGCAGCTGCGCATCCCCCCGCTAGCCATCCGCCCTGCCGCCGTGGCCCTCATGCATCCCTGGGCGGGGAAGAAAGAGAGCCCACCCTTCTGGGTGCCCGGGAGCCCTGGAGAGACCAGGGAGGCCCCCCATGTCCGAGAGTCTCTCCCATGTCCTGAGAACACGACCCCAGTGTTCTGGGGGTCCACTCTCCTGTGCCTCTTGTTATGCAGAACGTTCTCCCAGGAAATCCCAGACACGTGTCCCCAGCCTGAGCGACATCTCCCCGTGAAGCAGGAAGGGGCGGGGACGGGCCAGCAGGTGCGCTGGGAGGGGCAGCAGTGTCCCCGGGTGGCAGGCAGAGCGGCCGGCCCTGAGAGTAGAGCTTAAAAGCTCTCAGCACGAGGTGAAAGCGAAACTGTGGGAGCGACCGAGAAGGCCCAGATGGCGGTGCAGGGAGCCTGCAGTGCACGAGTCAGCCGTCCTGCCGCCAGCCCTACGCCGTGCGTCAGTTGCAGCCAATCAAACAGGCAAAAGTCAAGCATCTTCCTTGCCCGGTGGCGCGCCCCGTCCAAATTCGCAGCCTCACCACGGCTCCCTCTGGAATCCCTAGAGCCAGGCGAGGAGAGGCCTGAGCTTTTCTCACTGATGCCTGATGCCCACCGTCCAGCCGTGCCCTCCCGGCCTGCTGCTGTGGCCCCAGCCCCCGTCGCCGTCTGTCCAGGTAGGTGCACCCCTTCCTCGTGCACATCGGGTTACCTTCACTCCACACATTTACATACAAATTTTTATTTTGATTTATTTATTTACAAGAAGGGGGGTACAGACCAGAGGGGTGAGGGTTGAGAGGATCACCAGAGACAGAGCGGGGAGCAAAACAGGCAGACTGATGAAATACACTGCTGAGGGGAGCAGTGGGCGTGACAGGGGAGGTCTGCTGCGCCATGTGGGTAGCTCCCCGGCCGGCTGGGAATCAAACCCACGCTGCAAAGGCTGTGGACAGGTTCACAGTGCTGCGCTCAACCCACCGTGCCACCAGGGAGGCCCCCCAATTTTTTTTTACTAAAAAACACTTTGGCTTACCCCCAAGCTCAAGAGAAACACTCCCCAAAGCCCTCTGCCAGGGCGCCTCTGGGGAGGGAGATTGTTTCGCCTTCAAGGGCAGAAGCCTGGGTGATGCAGGACAGTTCCGTTTCCCCCGCAGACCTGAGGAACCCGGACCGCAGCTGGCTTTGGTTTCTGTCTTACACGGCAGGGTGGTTTAAAGCAGGCTGATGCAAGCTCATGTGTGACACTATTACCCAATGCGATTGTCACTGAGGAAACAGGAAGCTGGCGAGGTTACTTCAGGACAGTTGCTCCGAGCTCCCGGACGCCCACACCCGTCTATACTCAGGCCAAGGGTGAGCGTGCACCTCTGCCCCACCCTGGCTTGGAACGGGAGGTGCCTCTGGGACCGCGTGCACTCCATTTTTCTGTGCCGCCTGTTGAATTCAAACAGTGGCAGCCAGGCTGAAGGCCGCCGGGGTCTGGAGGGTGACCGTTAGGGGTAAATGGAGAACTCCCTAGAGAAGGTCTAGAATAACTTGAATAGCCCCATCATGCCACTGGGTCGAGGCTCAGTGCTGCCGAGGTGGGGCAAGGGTGCCGCGAAGCCTCTCACCTCCACCCACCCCAGTCACGGGACAGCCTGCCGCCGCCTGCAAATTCACGTCAGCTACCTACTCGGTTCCCGTCACAGCTCGTGAGCCAGGCGTCACAGGCCGCGGTGGGCACAGACAGCTGCGTCACTTGCCTGAGGCCACGCAGCACGAGAGGACCCGACCTCTGATGCGCCGGCACCCGGGCCGGCAGGCGACATGCTTTTTCTTCCACTAAGAAGGATTTTTGCTCTTTATCTTTTTAAGTAAAACACGCAAATCTTAAGCTCAGTGACTTCTACCAATCTACACACCTGTGTTTTCACTTCCCAGCTGGAGACAGAACAAATTCATCGTGTGAAAACGTCCCTCAGTCCTTCCCCGGTCAGGCCCTGTCTCCAGAGGTAAGCGCTGCCTTGGCTGGGGCGCCGGAGGTCAGTTCTGCTTGGTCTTGATCTTCACGTCACTGGAAAACAGTCTGTTCTGCGCGGCCTGAGTTCTTCCCCTCAACATCAGGTTTGCCGTCCATCCACGAGGCCTTCGTATCATAATTCTTTTCCACATTTTATTTCTGTGTTTGTCTATTGATGGGCTTCAAGTTACTCCCATTTGGGGCTACGATAAACGAAGGCGCAGTGACATTCCTGGGCCTGTGTCTTGGTGCGCACAGACATTCATTTCTTGAGTGCATACCCAGCGGTGACGTCGCCGGGTGGGGGTTAGAGGAACACGTGCTGGACTTTAGCAGATACAACCAACAATTTTTCCAAATTTGAACCAGTTTCCTGCCCACCAGACTCTGGCCGCTCCCACCCTCGCACCGCCTTGCGTTTTCCCGTTTTCTTCTAGAGCATCACTGTTTCAGTTTTCACGTTTAACTTCATGATCATCTTCAATTACTTTGTCCATCTTGAATGACTTTATGTAGGTTTAGAGTTAGAGGCCATGGAGTTTGACATGTTTCATCGATTGTCCCCACACCAACTCATCAAAATATCTTTTCTCCATTGATTTGCATCAATGCTTTAATATAATGAAGCAACAATATGCGGGAGGAAGGCATATTTCCAGATTATCTTTCTTTGGCACTGGTCTGTTTGTGACTAGATTAATTCTTTTTTATAAAAAAGTTATATTATTGGTGTACTGTCCTTACAACCCACCTTAATTACCATAGTTTTAAAATTAGTCCTGAAATATGACAGTATTCTGAATTTTTTTGTATTATATAAATTTTAGAATCAACTTGTTCATTGTCATCAAAAAAGGGAGAGAAAAGGAAGGCAAAAGCGAACCTACTGGAGTGTCCCTGGGATTGCACTGACCCGTAAGTCAATTTGCAGAAAACTGCTGTCTTTAACACTAAATATCTATATATTCAGATATATAGATATTTATATCTATATATGACTATATCTCTTATATAGTCTATATCTCCATGACTGTATCTCTCCATTTGCTTGTCTTTAGTAGCATTAAAAAGATTTCAGTGTAGAATTCTTGTTCGTATTTAGTTTGATTTATTCTTTTTATATTTTCTGTTATTATGTTATTGTAAATAATGTATTTTAATCTAAATGTCCAATTGTTTGTTGCTGGTATATGGAAGGATAACCGATTTTCCTATGTTGACTTTGTATCATGTTTTTTTCCTTCAATCACTTATTTCTATTCTAATCTTTGTTATTTCTTTCCTTCTGTTTCCTTTGGGCTTGGCCTGTTCTTTTTCTAAGCTCTTAAGGCAGAAGTTTAGGTGGTTGATTTGAGATTTTCTTCTTTAGTATTGGCATTTAGAGCTCTAAATGGCCCTGTCTGTATATCCCACAAGCTTTGGTACGCTGTGTTTTTATTTTCTTTCATATTAAAATTTATTCTTATTTCCTCAAAGAACTATTGGTTATTCTGGGGAGGGTTGCTAAGTTTCCACATATTAGCAAATTCCTCATTCATTCATTAATGATAATATTTTAGAGAGTCATTTATGGATCATTTGACTGTGACGTGCCTAAGCATGACTTCTTGAAAATTATTCATCCTGCTTGGATTTAGTTTTTTGAATCTGTGGACAACTGTATTTAGATTTAAGAAGTGAGATTTAGATTTATTTACTTATTATTTCTTCCAATATGGCTTCTCTCTCCCCTCCCCTTCCCTCCCACTGTCCCTCCCGCCTGCCCTATCTTCTTCCTCTCCCTTGTCCAGTCCCCCATTACCTGACACTGCTCATCCCTACGTGCGTGTCTACACCGCGTTCTGGTTTCAGTGCTTTTTCCCCCCTCTGTGATTCATTTTGGATATTTTCTATTGATCTGTCTTCAAATGTATTAAATTTGGGTTGGGCTGTGTCCCGTTTGTTATTGAAGCATCTGAAATATCCTTATTTCAAATATTTATTTACATTTCTGGACTATGCATTTAGTGATTTTTTTTTGGTAGATTCCAGTCCTTTGTTGCAATTCCTCCTTTTTGTACCAGTTTTAACTACCTTATATGCTATTTTTAAAATATTGATCACAGTGCTTTAGAGGCCCTTATCTGTTCTCTGATGTGTGGTCTCTAAACACTCAAGCCACTTCCACAGAGACAAGCGGAACGAGCAAGTCCCCTGACTTCTGTGCTCCTGTTGCCTCGCCACCTCTCACCTACTGCTGGGCTGCGTGGGTTCTGTTGCTGCATGCCCAGGCACCAGGCCAGCTAATGGACGTCGCCACCCACCCTTAGTAATAGCACAACACAATCGCCCAAGTGGTGTTGCGTCACTGGAAATCAGGAAGCATCTTCCGCTCCTCATGCCCGGTTTGGGAAGCTGCCTTGGGCAACACCAGGTCTACAGATAAAAATAATTCCCCCCATTTTCTTTGAACTAGCCATCCACGTTAGGCTTGCCAGCTCACCCAATTTCAACCCACAACTGGAATAAAATGTTCTCTATTTTTCTTTTACTAGTCTAATTGCCCTTAATGGCAATTTAATTAAAATTATATGTTGTGCATATTATACACTCGATTCTCTTAAAAACAAAGGTACTTCATGATACTACAACTAGTTCATGGTGGGGAGGGGCTGCGTTTCTCTGCTTCCCTCCATGGAGGATTTTGAGGGATTCTGCAAAGGTCTGTGGTTAGCTCTAGACCAGCCCCGGTGTGCACTTGAGATCGGATGATAAGTTTCTCTCAGGGAAGAACTCAAGAGTGTCCTTTGCCAGCCTCAGTTGCTGCATAATTTAGAGCCTGACACTATATGGATATTTTACCTTTTCAATTGCACCGGTCTCCTGAAGGGGCTACACAGGATCTAGGCCTGGGCCTGGGGCAGGAACCCACCTCTAGAACCCCCGAGCACCTGCTGAGGAGATTCCACAGGCGGTGGGCAGCTGGACTCTGCCCCTGTCGGGGGCGGCTGGGCAGGCACAGGGGCCCAGAAGGACACGTGCCGCTCCAGGCCTTGTGCTCCCAGAGGCCTGTCTTTGGGCTCACAGGAGCCCAGCTCAGCGCTTTGCAGTCAGGGCCCGCATGGAGCCGGAGGGGACTCGGCCCCTCGGGCAGGATTCTGGCCGGGGCGTGACCGTCGCTCCGCTGCCCTGCCACGGAGCATCCGGAGAGCCGTGGTCCCCGCCCGGGCGTGCCAGAGCCTCTCGGGCTTATTGTTCGCCATGTAGAATGCATTTTCCCACAGACCGGGGTCAGGTTCCCAGGCCGCCCATACAAGCCCGTTTTTGTTTCATCTGTAGATAAAGTGCATGGCTGCGATTCTTCGTGGCACTGAATTGTGCAGCCTGGTGGAGAGAATTCCACAAGGCGGTGTTTGTGGGGAAATGGCTCGAATTCGGCCTCCTACTTCCGGGGATGGGTGCGGCTGGGTCTGCCCTGGGCTCCAAGCCCCATGGTCAGCAACACGGGCCTGGGGCGCCCACATGGGCCCCACCGGGGTCGGTGCTGGGCTGTGTGGTCCAGGATCCCCAGCGGGGCCTGGGGCCGGCAGACAGGCGGGAAGGGGACAGGCAGAGCCGAGTCTGGGCGGGGCAGCCGGTCACCGGTGGACACGGTGGTCTCCCAACGCCGTGTGGAATGTCCCCCAGGTCCCCGTGGGGACTAACCTGGAGGGTGGCTAAGCTGGACCCATTGGTGGGGCTGCTCTGCCTCACCCCTGGGGCCCGTCTAGAGCAGCAGCCCCCTCTGCTGTGGTGTCTGCCTGGGGCAGGGGTGCTGGCAGAGGCTGGTACAGCCCCCACCGCTGTGGCCTGGGACGCCCGGGGAAAGCTGTGCTCCCCTCCAGCCGCCCTTGAGGCACAGGCTGTATTCGACTGTTCCTCTTCCTGCCTTAGGGAGGTTACACTGGGTCACGACACTGTGTATGGTTTAGGGCTGCAGGTTCTCACCTCCTCAGAAGGGCGTCATCACCCCCACCCCCAAAGCCCCATCACCCTCCTCCGCAGCCCTCAGACACCCCCTTCCCCCTCCCACCCCCGCCCCTGCAGTCTCAGTTCTGCCTTCAGAACGCAGCGGTTCGTTTTGGTTTGCTCTGCTTTGCTTCTCTCTCCCTCACGGGCGGAGAACACCTGCGCCTGCTCGGGCTCCCGGCTGCCTGGCTCCTGCAGACGCCTGTGCGGAAGCGCCGCAGAACCTGAGACCCTGCCCCACCAGCCCCGGCTGCGCAGCGAGCGAAGCCGCACGCCGGGAGGGCGCTGCCTCGCTCAGCTGAGGGCCCTGCAGCCAGGCGGCGGGGGTGGCCGGCGTGGTGGTGGGGGGTGTCTCGCCCCGGGCCCACAAAGCGGGGCTGCCCCGGGCACGTAGCCCTTGCCTGCTGCCCCGGCCTTTGCTGTCATATCATTTCTTTCAACTTCGCGTCCCTATAAAGTTGCTCATGTCTGTATTTGGGCAAGAAAGATATTACTTTATTGATTTAAAAGGGGTTTTATCTCTAAAGCGCTATAAGTTGTCACTTTAAGATGTTTTCATCTGCAAATACCCCCCAAACTGTAGGTCTCACCGTGTCTGGGCGCGTCCCCCCAGGGGTGCCTGAGGCGCTAACAGGAGCCGTGAATCCCGGGGGACGGGGCCTTGCCAGCGGGGAGCGCTACCCAGGAGCTGACCCCCCGCCCAGCTCAGACCTGGGTGGCCGGGGCTCGTGCCGCCTGGCTTCCCGCCCTGCGGCCGCAGCCCCCGCCAACAGCCAGCGCCCGTCTCTCCCGCTTTTAAATAAAACAAGATGTCACTTTACCAGCGTAAGTGAGGGCAGCCCGTGTGATGCTCCACATTTAGGACCTTTTTTTGAATGAATAAATAACAAATAGACATGGACAAACAGAAAAACTGATAGATGCCAGAGAGATCGGGCCACTGATCGATCGATAGATTGATGAGAGAGGGATGATGGCCGATGGACGGTGGGTGGGCAGACAGGTGACAGGTAGATGAAGACAGACAAGGAACGGACAGTGATGGATGGACGGACAGATGAGGGCGGGAGAGGTTTCTGAATGTGTTCACGTCTTGCTGGTCTTTGACTTTCCTTTTCACTCTGAACTCTGAGGCCGCAGCTCTGCGGGGCCCACCCCAGGCCCCGGCCACCTGCTCCCCGAGGCTGCCTGGCGGTCATGGCCTCCGCGGCGAGACTGGGTCACAGGAAATGCCCCTTTTCCTTGCGGCCCCACTGGGCTTACGTGCCCTACAGCCCTCCTACCTGGAGAAGGAGACCGAAGGCGGGCACCTCAGACCGTCCTGAGGGTGTCGCTGGGCACCGACACTGAGCCCTGACGCCGCCGCTCTCCCACGGTGTGGAATAGCATGAGGGGGCCGGGCCGGTGCTCAGCGCCCCAGCAACTGCTGGTCACAGCGGTTCCAAGGCCTGTGCCCCCAAACCTGTATAGGCCCCGCACACACACCACACAGCCCCGTGCGCACAAACCACACACCCCCACACACACCACACACCCTGTGCACACACACACCTGTGCACACACACATACACACCACAGCCCTGTGCACACACACCCCCCACACACCCACAGCCCTGTGCACACACACACCACACACACACACCACAGCCCTGTGCACACAAACCACACACCCTGTGCACACACACCCGTGCACACACACATACACACCACAGCCCTGTGTACACACACACACCCGTGCACACACACATACCACACACACACCACACAGCCCTGTGCACACACATGCCCATGCACACACCCCCCCCACATACCCCACACCCCATGCACACACACCCGTGCACACCACACACCTCGGCACACACAGGCTTCCTCTGAATGTTCTCATTTTTGCAGAACTTTCTTACTGTCCAGACACGCCCAGAACATTCTGAGATGGTCTCGTCCAAGCCTTCATGTGATGACACGGAACAGGCGGCACTGCCAGGACGGAGGCCCCTCCCTGTGCAGGCCCGGGGCCCGACACCCCAACCCAGGCTCCTGTCCCCGTCGTGTGGCTGGGCGTCCCCTGCTCCTGCCTTGGTCCCCGGCCTCCGCTCAGCCGCCCGGCAACTCTAGGGCCCAGGTCTTCAGAAAGCGAAAGCAGCAGCTCTCTTTTCAAGAATGACTCAAACTGGACGTGCGTGTAACAAAATAAAGATGCACGAAAGCAATTCTTACAGCCTCTCCACGCCCACGTGCCCACGAGACCCCAGAGTTAGAAGTCTGGCGTCTCCCGCGCGCGGAACCCAGCCTCTGAGCACACGCGCAGCCGCAGCCCGGCGTGATGCAGTTGGGTGGGCGCGAGGAGCCCGCGGGGCGGGGGCCTCACGGGGGGTGGGGGTGAGTCTGCCTGTGAGACAGGACACGGGGGCGGGGGGGCTCCTCTTCCTCCGCCTTTCGCTTTCTCCTCCCGGCCCTGTCTCCCCCGCCCCGCTCCCCACCAGAGAGGACATGGGAGAAGCTGGCCGCCCGTGAACCCCAAGGCCCCCACGCCAGTGTCTCAGACTCCAGAACTGTGAGAAAGAGACGTTGGCTGCGTCAGCTGTCAGGCGCGACGCGTCAGAGCGGCCTGGACGGGCAGTTGCAGAAACTCCTGCGCGGGAGCAGGCGCGGCCGTGACGGCACCCACACACGCATCTCCAAGGCAGTGGGGACGGAGGGTTTTGGGGTTGACCCTACCGAAGTCACCGTCACGGGGCGGACCGGCGGGCAGCGCTGTGCGGAGGCCTCAGGGGGACAGGGGCTGGAGAGAGGCCTGTTTTCTTGGGCCTGAACCCACAGCCCGCAGGGTGATGGTGGCCCTTGGGCAGGGAACGTAGGGGAGGTCTGGATGGAGCCAGCTGCGGGCGGGCAGCAGGCCGGGCCTGGAGAGGCCCAGGTGGCCACAGCCCTGGTGTCTGCTGAGGAAGGGTGTGGAGCTGCTGGGACCTGCGGGGTTTCTAGGCACCGTGTTGAGGGTGTGTTTGGATTCTCTCAAAAGCTAAGAGTAAAATTCCGGAAGACAGAAAGGCCTGAAAGAAGCACTTTTTCACGAGAAAGGAATCAGAATGCAGAGTTGGAAAATTCTCATTTCATGTTGAAAGAGACGAGGACAGTGTTTGGACGAGGGCGCAGGGGGTCTGCATGGCGGAGGCACCTCTGTTCAGGCCTCGTCTACACACCTGTCCTGGTGGCCCCCGCCTCCAGGAAGTCCTCCGTCACTTCTCTGTGGTCAAACACCAGGCGAGTCTGAGTGCGTGGAACTCACGCTGGCCTCTGCCTTCCCCCAAATAGATACAGAATCATCTGGCCACACTGCCTGCCCCTGACCTGGGAGTGTTCTAGGCAGCGACCTTACCCAGTACTTTGTCAGCCACCCACTCTCTCCGAGTGAGTAGTAAATGCCGAAATTTATTCAGTCACGGTGCATGAACGTGGACTCTGCTGCTCTTTTTTTTTTTTTTTGGCTAATAAAAGCAGCCCTGGCTGTGTGTGCGTGCACGTGTGTGTGTGTGTGTGTGTGTGTACGTGTGTGCCTGTGTGTGTTTTCTCCATCAGCCTAAATGTCACTTCCTTCCTAGCCTGGTTCTGGGAACCAGGCTGGAGTCTTCCTCCGTGGGCTGTTGTTTTTCTCCAGGGGCTTGTTTCTAAGAAATCGACAAACAGTTTTTCCTCACGACGTGCCCCACTGCAGTTGACACGGGCTCCTCTCCAGGTGTTCGTTTGTCCGTCCTTGCACCTAAGACCCCAAGACTCGCCATCCAGTAAGAGCGGGCGGGGGATCTCCACCGCTAGGCTCCTCTGGGGATACAGACTGGGGGCCAGTTTGCCCTTTCCAGGGGCAAATGCCCCCGCCTGGGCCAAGCTCCAGATGCCAAGTGACCCACAGAGGCAGCCCTGGGAGGAGAGGCCGGGCCTCAGGCTGAGGAACGTTCCCGCCGCATAAGTAACCTCAAGAACGTCCAGACAGTGAAATGTGCTAAAATAATGCTGTGGCTTGAGCAGTATTGCACATGGTTTTAAAATCCCTGAGCTTTGTGCAGCGACGGGTGCCGCTGCCCCGCTGGAGGGTGGGGCCGGCATCCAGCCCTGGGCCCGTGTCCCCGGCGAGGTCGTCCCATCACCGCTCCTTCCACCACCACCACGGCGTACCCCGACATCATGCAGGGCTGCTGACACCCCGAGGCTGGACTGGGGTGTGATTTGTTAGACAAGTGGTTTGTTAGACGAGTCTCTCTAACTCGTATGCGCGGCATTTTTAGATGAACAGGCAAAGAGAGAAAGAAATGATAGGAAAGTATTCATGGAAGAATATAAGTTAATATCAGACAAAATAAAATGGAGCAAATCACGAATAGGGAGTCATCGTGGGTGTTGCATCCACGCACAGGACAATGAAGTCCTCGTGGTCACAACCTGGGGGAACCCCTTGATGATGCTGGTTTCCCTTGGGGTGTTGATTCCCAGTTGCTGGGGGCCTCCCGCCTCTGCCTTGGGACTCGAGACGCAGACGGCGGTCGCTGGAACACCCTCAAGAGCCTGAGAGACCCAGCTGGGCACGAACAACAACAACACGGGAGGCGGAAGATGGTCACCTAGACCTGGCTCAGAGCAGGGCCTAGCGGCCAAGCTCGGCTTCATCAACACCATCATCTCTGTCCAGTGTAAGTGAGCCACTCAGGACCACCTGGCAGGGACCCGTGCCTGGTGGCGCAGGGGATTAAGGCTCAGCACTACGTAGCCTGTGGCCTGAGTTCAATCCCCCGGCGGGGAGCAACCCCCATGGCGCAGCAGACCCCTCCTGTCTCCCCGCTGCTCCCCTCAGCAGCGGATTTCAGTGGATCTTTCTGTTCTGCTCCCTGCTCTGTCTCTGGTGAATCCTCTCACCCCCACAACTCTGGCCCACACCCCAGCTCTTGGATGCATAAATAAATAAAATAAATATTTTAAAAAAACTGTTGAAATTTAAAAAATTCAAACAGTCACATTCAAACGACAGCGTCTTACATCTTCAAGGAAGGAGCTAACGTGTTTCTTACGGAGATGTTGAAAACTGTGACAGCTGACGTCAGAAGAGCAGCGAGGCCAAACTAAGAAGGAACCACACGAGCGTTTCAGAAGCGAGCACCGGGAGACGGAAGACAGGAGCTGCTCGCCGAGGGCATCATAAAGTCGGGAGGCAAAGAGGTGCCTCACGGGACGGGTCCGCCTGGTGTGGGGAGCCAGCTGCCCGTGCTCGGGGCGGCTCCGCCCTGTCCCTCGGCCCAGCCAGCTCCGGCTCAACTGCCGGGGTGCCAGCGGGGCCCCCCGGCCTGCAGCCCATACAGGCAGCGAGCGCCCCGCGGAGCAGGGGCTCCCATGGGGGGCAGGAGCCCCTCTTCTTCACAAAGGAGTCGGGAGATGCTCCGCTCCGTGGCTGCGCAGGACCCCGCCCAGCCGCCGCGTGGCCGCGTCCAGCAGCCGAGAGGCCGACACGCGCGTGTTTGTCTCAACAAACTGAGTCGCCAGCGCTCCCGCCGCTGCGCAGGCCTCGCCGCAGTCACACCGCGGACACTTGGGAAGCGTGTCTAAGGGCTTCAGTGTTCTCCGGACAGGGTCGAGTTAGGACATAATTATGAGACCCCCGGCCCCGCTCGAGTGCAGGCGCGAGAGCTGGGATCTCGGAAGAGCTGGGTGTCGTCGCCAGAGGCAGAGCAAGACGTCAAGCGCCTCGAACGTGGATCCCGGGTGAAGACGAGTCAAGCCGACCTCTCGCCGGAATGAGAAGGGGGTGCAGCGGGAGGGGCGGGACAGATTGTGACTAAGAGAATGAAAAGGGGGATTTAATTGCAGTGAAAATTAAAAACACATTTAAGAGCGACTATAAATAACTTTATCCAAGTGAATCTGGAATCAGCAAGGAAGTGGATGATCTTTTAAAAAGCAAAAATCACCAAAAATGAAGCGAGAAGGAAGCGAGAGCCTGAGCAACGCATCACCCTCATGTGCACCCCCGGGCGACACCACTCCCCACCCCTGGGCCTCCCTCCCGGCCAGACTGCCAGGTAAGCGTCAGCTCTTCAGGAAACAGATGGCGCCCGTCTCCTGCAAATGCGTCAAAGAAACGGAGGGCGGCGGGGCTGTGCCGGTTAAGGCGCCACGCACGTGTCCTGCTGGAGTCAGACAAGGGAGCTGCCGGGGCAGCCGGCCTCAAAGACCTAATATCCACACTAGAGCCAGCGCGTCCCCGATGATGACCGGCGAGCCCAGCTCACCTGCAGGAGGCGCCCCGGAGGCCGCGGGGCCTCGCAGAGAACCCAGCACCACAGCCGCTGAAGGTGCTCCGGGCCGGGGTTGGGCCGCGGCGCCAGCCCCTGGACGCTTGGCAGCGACTGTCCCCGTGAGGGTGAATTTGAGGTCACTTGGGGGAGCTGAAGTTTCCTCCCCACGACGGCCGGAGCCTCCCTCGTGGAGCTGAAGGAGCCCAACAAGGGGCCCAGGTGGCAGCGCCGCCCACCACGGTCCTCCAGCGCCGCCCGCCAGCTGCGGGCCATTCCGGTGAGTCGTGTTTCACTGGGCGACTGTCTCCCAGCTTCACGAGGGGGACGGCGGCTGCCTGAGGAATGACCCCAAACAGACCTCACCCGGGCGCTGGCCTCGAGTGTGTGGACACGGGGATGTCGGAATCGCCAGCGGAGAGCAAACCGGGGTGTTTCCAGTTACGCGCCTGCACAAAGCAGCCACTGCCGCCGGTGGTGTTTCCAGGAGTGTTTTAACCTTTCAAACATGACCTGTTTGCTCCAAGGAAGCCGAGTGTCGTTTGCTGGAGGAAATCCGTGTTTCTGAGAAGTCGGGTCGGATTGTGGGTGAGCCGCGCTGCGCTCGAGAGCCGTGAGCAAGCGAGGGCCCCCCCAGTCCTGCACGCGACGGCTAAGGCAGGGAAGGCCGCTGCAGACACTCTGGGCCGGACGCCCCCCGGGAGAGCCGTTGCTGTCTCCCTGAATTCTGGGGTCAGCCTGAAATGCGTCGCCAGGGCCCACAGGCCCCAGGGGCAGCGAGAGGCCAGCTGAAAGTCGGACAGTCACCACCGAGCGCCCAGGACAGCAGCCAGCTCGGGGCACAGGCAGCCCAGTGTGGTCTCGCTGCCAGGCTCGTCCCAGACAGCCCTGGGCAGGTGGGGGCGTCCAGGTACCCGCAGAGGCCAGCGGGGCCTGCCAGAGGGCTAACTCTTGCGCCAGCTTTCTCCAGGCAGCCGACTCCTTGGCCCGGAGGGTCCTTTCCAGCCCCAGGAAGACCTCACCTCTCGCGCAGGTCATGGGGTCCGGCCTGGCCAGTCGGAGCCCCTGCCCCCCCCCCCACAGGGATTGGGTTGGGTGTGCTCACGTGACCCTGGCCGGCCAATCAGAGCCCCTCTGGGCTCGCCCCGAGCGTGGGAAAGCTGGGTCCCGCCTTGAGGCCGCCCGAGGGCCTGGGGCCTGGCGCCCCGCCTGAGTGGGGGACTGGCCAGAGGGGTTTGCCAGTCCGAGGGGCTAATACAGCCCTTTACTGTCGTGGCTTTTAAAGTGACATTTAAAGCAGATGACAGCTAACGTTTGCCCCAAACAGAAACAGGACTGACTTAATTCAGGCCACTGAGGGAAAATCACGCACACTCAGAGGCAGATAAACCTTTGTGTTTATTATTTTCATTTCCAAACTTTCTCCCCCTCTCTCTCCTCCCCTCTCCCCCCCGCCCCCCGCCCCCCCACTTGAGAGGTTATGAGATGACGTCAGCCCCCAGGGCCGGTGCCATGGCTAGAGAGGGTGACTCTCTAGATCGCCGCTTTTCGGGGTGCTCCTGGCTCCCCCGCGGATCCTGGCCTGCTTTCTCGGTGCCGCGCTGAAGCGAGGAAACCGGGCTGGAGTCACAGAGAGCTCGCCTGGCGGGAGCCGCCATTTGTGATGGAGGCGACCCAGGCTCTCTCCCAGGTGTGGAGTCCTGGGGTCTCAGATGAAAATCTGGAAAGTTCTTCCAGAGCCAGTGTGCTGCCTTTTGTCCTTCAGGAGCTGCCCCCTTCCCTTGGAGGACTCTCCGGCTCACCAACCTCTCCTGGAACCCTACGCCGAAGCCAGCACCCCCGGAAAGGCTTTGTCACAGGATCCTGGCCAAGCCTTCAGGCTCAGCGAGGGTCTGGGTCCAAGGCGCCTGCACACAGGAGCCCCAGCCGCTGACCCAGCCGCCTGGCACAGTCCAGCTGGCCACAGGGGCTGGGGTCACTTCCCAAGGCAGATCCTCATCTCCCCACCACAGACCTCGCCACCACAGGTTGTTGAAGCTCCCAATGGGGCAGATGGGGTCCCGGGGTCCCCCGTCCTCATGTCCAGGCCAGCTTTGCAACAGGCCCTGGGATCCTCGGCTTCTCAGGACATCCTCAACATGTAAGCGACAGGGCTGGGCCAGGTCAGTGGTCTCAGGCCGTCCATGCCCAGTGTGGGGCGGAGGGGTGGGGGAGGAGGTGGGTCTGAGTCCCCTCCCACCGGCTCGCCACCCCTCTGCCGTCAGGATGGCGGGACAGCTGACCACCCAGCAGTGCCCGGAGGGCCCTGGCGTCTGGGACGCAGGGAGCGGGCTCAGGAGGACTCGGTATGAGCATGAGAAAGACAAAAACAGACGTAGAGAGAAGGGGCATGGCCAGAGGCCCCGCCCCTCGCCTCTGCGCAGTGCAGGGCTCGCTGCCTCCCCAGCCGCAGAGCCGCACACAGGGGCTCACATGAGCAAGGGAGCCGGGAGATGGTGGAACTTCAGTTTAATTTCCCATTGGAAAGAAAATGGTTCGTTTTCTTTCTCTCGCTGGAACGAGCCTCCTATGAGGGCAGGTTCAAACTAGCTGGAAGGGGGAGTGTCTTTTCTGTTTATTTATTTATGTAGAATTTTTTTCAAAGTTCATGGGGAACATTTTTGTAATCCTTCCAATATTTAAAGGCTTAGAAAATGAGAGAAAGGCCAGCAAAGCAGGGTAAGATCTAGAATGCTCTGATTGTTCTGATTTCAAAATGCTTGGAGAGAAATATTTCCACACGCTCCTTTTCAGATGACGGACTCAGCTGTGCGAGAGTCGCCTTTAACCACGGCTGTGCCGCCGTCCACGACTCCAGGGAGAGCCCGTGGCTGAGGGCGTGACGTGCCCGCACCCCAGAGGCCTGGACCGTCCCGGCGCTCTAAGCTCCAGCCTGTTGCGGAGGAATTTTCTTGCATCAGAGGAAGCTGCTTAACTGCCTCGGTCTCCCCTGTGAGATCAGGAGCAGCCGGGTCCACAAAGACGGGCGTGGCCGCCCCAGGGCTCTGGCTGCCTTCAGGCCAGCTGGGGTGTGATCCAGAAGTGGCCCTGTCTCCACTCCCGGGCCCCACCCGGGGTCACACGCATCCACATGGAAGACACGGCTGAGCCCCCCAGACAGGACAGAGCGGCAGGCCACACCCAGCAGCTCCGGGAAGGCGCCAAGGCCGGCCCCCCCCCAGCCCCCCGCATCCTGGTCCGTGACCTCGTAAGGTCCAGTGTCTTTGAAGCCTATTCTGACAGTTGCAGGGAGTGCGACAGCGAGACCGGCCCGGGAGGACGCGGGGACAGCAGCGAGGGCCGTGGGCACGCCTGCCTTGCTCGTCCGTCGGGGCTCGCACCTCACCGGTCCCGTCACCCCCCCACACCCCACGCAGCAAGGCAGGAGGCGGCTGAGTGGCCCGGCTGTAGGGCTGCCCGAGCTCCTGGCACCGTGCTAAGGTCACAAGATGAATAGATATTGTTTCAGCTCTCAAGGACTTTATTGTCCACTGCTGGAGAAAGACAAATAAATAATAACAACAGCAGAAAAATGCTGCAGCGCAGCGCAAACAATCCTCTCCCGAGGCAAGAGGAAGCGCCTTCAATGCGGCCGCTGTGTGCTCTCAGCCCTCCCTGCCCACGATGCTTTTATTTGAAAATGACTCTTCCTTTAAATTGTGATTTTAAAAGACCTGCTTTTAAGCCGCGGGCCGCACGCTGCGGGACCTGCCGCCGTGAGCTGACGGGTGCGGACACGGGACGCGGAGGAAGGACGGGACAAGAGGCCCAGCGGTCGAAGCTTCTCACAGCCGGTCCCTGAAGGCAGCGGGCCCTGGCGAGCCACAGGCGTGGCAGACCCGCCCCAGGAGCAGCAGGAGGCTCATTAACAGGACAACCAAGTGCAGCTAATGAGCCGCAGTGGAGGCGAATCGCAGGACCGAAGAGCGCCCTACTCAGATGCATGTTGTGTGCATGTTTGCCTCAATAAAAAGTGCTCGATGCCCGATAGATCAAAATAAGGGGGAGGAACGAGGAACAAATGATGGGAAAACTGAACAGTCTTAAGATGATAGCTCTGAGGCCTCCCTGGGGGCGCAGGGGTGAGCCTCGGCGCTGTCAAGCTGTCTGTCGCCAGCCACTGCGGCCTGAGTTCGATCCCCAGCCAGGGAGCTACCCACAGGGTGCAGCAGACCTCTCCTGTCTCCCCGCTGCTCCCCTCAGCAGTGGATTTCAGTGGATCCGCCTGTCCTGCTCCCCACTCTGCCTCGGGTGAATCCTCTCACCCCCGCACCTCTGGCCTGCGCCCCAGCTCTTGTGTGCACAAATAAATAAATCTTTAAAAAAGAGAGACAGCTCTAAACCCAACCATATCCCCAAATTATCTCAAATGTCATAGACTATGCACGCCAACGCAAAGGCAGAAATCACCAAGGTAGACAAAAAAGCAGAATCGAAACATAAACTCTCTAAAGACCCCCTTTTAGACGTGACGATGCAGGTGGATGAAGGTAACTGGAACTTGAGACAGCCGAGCTGCACGTGCTGTGTGGCCAGCCGGACCAGCGTTCACATCCCAGGCGACGTCAGGAGAGAAAGGTCGCCGGAGAGGGGGGATTTCAGAAGGATAAAGGCGCAGACGCACCGAGGAGAGGACAGCGCCCTGAGCACACGCGCCCGTCGCAGAAACAGGCTCCAGAAACAGGCCGAGCACCCAAGGGGAGACACAGACAAGCCAGCAGCGACATTTGGAGATTCAAATATTTGTCCCTCGACCACTGACGGGGCAAGTAGGGAACGAGTGACCGTGTCTCCTCGGCGCGGGAACAGCCTCAGCCACACGGGCTCTGGGGACCCTCCCCCCAACAATTGCGAAATACATTTTTTTCAAATACACAAGGGACATTCAGAGATGGGCCATATGCTGGGCCATAAAACAGGGCATAATAAATAGAGAGAGATTCAAATGATGTCATGCCTGTTCTTCAGCCATAAAAGAATTAACCAGCAATCAATGCGTGTGGGCGGGCGATCTCCGAGTTGGTGGGCGTGAAGCTCCCCCTTCTGCGCGGGGAGCCCGGAGCTGCCCCCACCACGGCTCTCGCCCCACAGCCACGTGGGCCCCGGCAGGGCCTGGTCCTGCTGTTCACCGCCCTCCACCCCACCCTCTGCTTTTCTGACTCTCCTCAGTCAACAGGTTTTAGGGCACCTCCCGGATGGGGCACAGAATTGGGGTTCCCACTGCTAAGTTTATCCCCTTTCATAGAGTGACCTGACACACGGGTCTGGTCCCCGTGCAGGCACAGGCCGTGCTCTTTCTAGAAGGGGTTCCACGTTCCTGGCTGTGGGCGTCGTGGGTTTCCTCCTGCAGCCCCAGAACCACAGTAGGCGCGGGGAGGACCCTGCTCCTTTAGGGCCACCCGCCCCCCGCCCCGTCCACACCCCGCACTCCCCAACCCTTGTTCCATTCGTCTGTGCCCTCGCACCCCGTCTGCCTCCCACCTGTATGAGGGCGCAGGGCCCAGGTGCCGCCTCGTTTCCTTGGCAGAGTTCACCCCGCTGGCCTCGCCCCTATTCTCCCCTGGGGTGTCCTAATGGAGCAAGGGGTGCCGGCCGAAGACTGCCTCTGGAGAACCAGTCCCCCGCACAGCTGACCAAATGTCCGCACGGTCTCCCGCACAGCTGATGTCCGTTCTGGTCGCCACCGCATGTCCACCGCATCTTTTTCTGTGTAGGAAGAAACACAGACGTTTTCCTGGTTCAGAGAAAACCTAAACCCACCCTTGCTGTTGCAGACGAATGTCCTGCAGGAAAAGCGGGGGAGCTCGGAGCCAATCACTTCCCATCACGACCAGACCAGCGCGGGCCAGGAGAGCGTCTCCGCGCCAAGACAAACGTCACGGTCCCCGGGGGAGGAGTTGGAGCGGGTGTAAGTGCAGCCCCGCGGGGAAGCTCCCCGGGACTCAGTTTCACGACAGCAGACTCAGGCTGCAGGCAGGTTTCTCTCTGCGGTGGTCCCGGGAGCGCGGGGCTCTTGTCCTGGGGTTTCTGCACGTCTCAGCCCCTGTGCATTGTCTGACTTCAGACAACGGTTGTCCCCGGACGTCCGCAGAGCTCCGAGCCCCCTCCGGCGCCTTCTCCGTGGAGCTCGTGGGCAGCTCTGGCCCTGGCTTGCGCTCTAACTCTACCCGCGGCTGAACACAGGTCTGAGGCCTCGGTCAGTTTGCCCCGTCCCTGCCTCTGGCCACAGATGCCTCGCCTTGGGGGGCTGGCCCTGATCCCTGCGCAGGCTCGGGGCATTCCTGAGGGAGCCTGTGCTGGTGAGCCAACGGCCTGGCCTGGGTGGGGGCAAAATTCCCGGCACAGACTCTACCAGGGACACTGGTGCAGGCCACGGGTGCCGCCTCTGGACTGGGCGCTTTGGGGGTCGACCGGTCCTGGGACCTTGCACCCCGCAGCCTGCTTGGGTGCTCAGCAGACCAGGCTCCACAGCGCCTCCCCCACCTTCCCCCTCCCTCCCCGCCCCGCTTGGCTTGCACAAACTTAGTCCAGGATCCCAGCTCAGGCCCCTCATCCCCTCATGAGCCCTGAGTCCTGGCCCTCGGCCCCCTGCGGGGAACTTGCTTTGCCACCACCCCAGGCCCTCCTTCTAACAGTTTGAAGTAGAATGTCTTCAAGGCTGCAGTGTGAGCGGGGACCCCGGCCAGCACCTGGAGCCCCTCCCCGGAGCACCCCGCCCTTGAGTCCCGCCCTCCTGGGCGCAGGTGTGCACACTTGCTCCCGCACACACCCACGTCCAGGTGTCCGCAGTCAGGCACGCGTGCCCTCACCCACACACCCTCTGTGTTCACATGGCCGAGGCCGCAGGTGAGGGCCGTGGCTTAAAAGAGGCCCGTGGCGTAAAAGCCGGGTTCATTCATCTCTGCGCGGACCCCTCTGCCAGGGGCTGGGGTGTCTTCCCTGCGGTGCAGGGAGCCGGCGCTTCCTCCCACTTTCTCTTCTGCGTCCCGGGGGAGCTAAGGTCTCAGCCTGACCAGAACAGCCCCACTCCCCCCTCAAGTGTCCACCCGCTCCCCGGAGTGCGTGGCTGCCGGGCGCCCAGCACGCGGGAACTGTGCAGACTGTGCAGGCCGGCGGTGAGGACACAGGAGCCAGCCAGTTCCAGGGGTGTGGGGTGGGGAGCAGGAGGCCAAGGCAGGGGAATGCAGCAGGGACCCCTCCTCCCTCCCCTCTTCTCCCCGCCCCCCAACAGGTTCAGGATGGCTGGGGGGATGGTGGCTCCTGCGGTGCCTGAGGACATGCGCAGTGAGCTGGGGGGACAGGGCTGCCTGGGGGTCCTGGCTGCAGGACAGTGAGCTTGCAGGCAGGGAGGACTCTGGACAACTGGGGGTTCAGAGGGTGAGGTGCTGACAGGCGAGGCTGGGGAGGGGGAGGTAGCGATGCAGTGGCCCGAGCTTAACAACCAGCTCTGCAAAAGGTGTGTGTGTCTGTGAGTGAGTGCACGTGTGTGAGTGCATGTGCATGCACGTGTGTGGCAGCACACACGTGTGTCTGTGTGTGCTTCTGTGTGCATGTACTTGTGTGTGCATGCCCCACATGTGTGTCCATGTGCATGTGTGTCCGCGTGTGTGTGCGTGTACATGCATACGCATGTGCCTGCACATCAGTCTTCTGTGGACACAGAGGCCGTGTGGCGTGCAGCTCGCAGGTGCTCGTGACGGTGCTTCTTGCTGTGAAGCCCACGTGACCACGTGAGCGCCCGGCAGCCCTTGAGGACGCTGCGGCTCCAGTGTAGGTGCCGCCCGGAGCTGCAGCCTGGCAGGCTCTGACCTTCAGGGTGCTGTCGCCGCGCAGAGCGGCCGCCGCCTGCAGGCTAATCTGTGTGACGGACGGCGTGGCCAGTTTGCTCAAGTCTAAACAATGGACCAAAAACGAATCAAGGCTGACGTGGTGTCTGCTCTGGTCACGGTGAGGACACCCCAGCCCCGCGGCTCGAGCTGCCGGAGGGGGCGCCTGACAGGGTTAGGGTTTCTGCCGTTGGCACAAAGGTGACAAGCGCCCTCAGGATGTGGTGATGGAGCTCAGTGAGCCGCTAGGAAGGGGTGGTTTGCGTGCTCGTTACCTTTGCTGTGCTTGTCAGCACAGCTGGGCACGGCCACGTTCTGGGAGGACAGCTGTTGGACGCTGGACGCTGGACACGCACAGCCCACGGGTGGAGGCTGGGCCCGCTGGGTGGCTGGTCCAGGGAGATGGCCGTGGGCTCCCGGCTCTGAACGTGCCCTCCCAGCCGAAACCCCCTCTAGGTCAGTCCAGGACCTGCCTGTGAACACCACGCTGGCAGCCGGGCAGCCGGGCAGGTGGGGTGAGGCTGCCCGTCAGCTGGTCTTCCCGGAGGGGCTTATTCTGGATGACCCAGGCGGGCAGGCCCAGCCTCTCACTGGGGTCCCCCACAGGCGGGAGAGAAGCTCAGCGTGACTCAAGGCGAGGATCCAGCCTTGGAGGTAGAGGCCAGAGCAGGGGTGTCCCGGGAGCCTCCCGGAGGCGCTGTCCGGCTGCTAAGCTGCAGACTGCACGTTAACAAGGGTGAGTGTCACACCATCGTGGGAGCGAGGACACAGCCCTGCTGGGGTCGGTCTCCTGCTCCTGTGACCTTCCGTGGTCACAGCTGGGGCCCTGCGAACCCTGGGACCTGGACAGTCACTTCCTTCATAGCCCGGACGAGTGTGGTCAGGGTGTTACAGAGAATGTCATGGACGTGAGGGTCTCACGCGGGCACAGCCCCAGCCCCGGGCCTGTCCTGCTGCGGAAGTCAGTGGCCGGGGAGGCCCCCCATTAGCCGGCGTCTCTGAGAAGACTGGGTTCCCTTTTTCCAGAAACAGCGGCGGCTTCATGCTGGCCTGCCCTCAGCCCCAGGCCGCTGGGCATTGTTCACCAACAGATGTGGCTGCAGATTCTGCCCAACTCCTGCCCGCGTGGGGCCCGGGGCCAGCAGGCCGCCCGGCACGGCCAGCGGGTGTTGGCCTGCCTTTGTCCTGAGTGACTTGGGAGAAGGCCATCATGTCCTCCAAACAGATGAGCAAGGCAGAAAATGCCCCTTTCTCGGCCACAGTTGGAGGGGCGTGCCCGGCCCCACTCCCAGCCCAGGCAGCCACGTCAGTGGTCACGGCAAAGTGCCTTGAACAAGGGCGGCTCCAGGCTCTCACCTGAGAGCAGGTGAGGGAGGCGGGCAGGTGTACATGCCGCCAGGGGCTGCAACAGCTTCACAGAACCCCCTGCTGAGAGAATGTGGGACACAGATGAGAACTGCAGACACCACCTGCGGCCAGAGGCTCTCCCACCTGAGCTCTGCCCGGCACCGCGGCCGCCTGCTCGCTCGCGAGGCCTGGGGCCTGCACCGTGTCTTCCCCGTCTCTCCCCAGAGTGTCTGTCTGCTGCTGGGAGGTGCCGGGTCAGCGCTTACTCATCAGCCCCTGCATCCACGTCCTCCCTGTCCCTGGGGGAGGTGGCGGGCGCTCGCCCAAGGAGCCGGGCTTGGTGTGACCCACCTGTCCCCAGGCTCTAGGAGGCCCCCTCCCGCCCACGGCCTGCCCAGCGCCCACAGTGGACCCAGGCCCGCCCTGTGCTGGGGCTCGGTTCTGACCTCATGCTGTCTGTAAAGATGCTCGAGGCGGAGGGAGCCGCAGGGCCTGGGGCCTCTCCAGCCTCCCTCGGGCCCCCAGTGGCCACCCGGGGCCCCTGACGGGGCGGTCTGGGCCCTGGCTGGGAGCAAATCTGGACGGTTCCTCTGGGCTCGGTCCCCGTGGCTGCGGCCTCCAGACGCCCCACCTGTCGCCTCTCCCTGCGTCTGTTACTGGGGGTCACAGAACGTGCAGTGCGTGAGGAGAGCAAAGCCCCGAGGAGGCTGGTCCAAGGTCACGTTCTTTGAAGCCGCCCTCCCTGCTGAGGACGTGAGCCGGAGGGCTTCGACCCCCGGCCGGCCTCCACCAGCAGGCCCCTCGCCGAGGCTGGCGTCTCTGTCCTCCCAAGAGGGGCCTCCCAGGGCCTCCGAGCGGCCCTGCCCGGCCCTGCGCAGCAGCAGAGAGGACCCCATGGGCACCTTCATGCAGCTGAGACCCCAGACTTGGAGGGTCTCCTCGCACCCCCACTGCCTGGACACGCATGGACATTCTCGGCGGGCGTTCAGGGCGTCCAGGAGGCTGTAAACACAGCCCGGCTCCTGCCAGACCTGTCGTCTTCCACTGGAAACTGCGCCCTCGTTGTGTTTTCTCTCAACCTTCATTCACGGAGTTTGGCTGTAGTTTTTCTCTCTCTGTCTCTTTTCTCAAAAACTCAAACTGCACAGAGACGGGGTGACGGCTCAGGCTGTCATACGGGGGCTTCCCAGCACCCCTCTGTGAAAAAGAAGCCCAGACAGAGGTGGGTGCGGCGGGGGCCTGGGCCCCAGTGAGCCGGGGCTGCCCCTGGCTGGGGGCTGGCGTGGACACCGGGGCCAGCTCCGCCGCAGGGACCGGGACACCTGGAGGAGGGTGAGAGCCCCCATCGGGCGCAGGACCCTCCCGCCTCGGGTAAGGCGATAAACGCGGCACCTGCGGCCCGAGGGTGCCTGCCGGGGCGGCCACACACGGGCTGTCCTGGTGACCGCCGCCGCATCAGCCACGCCGACGGCCGTTCTGGGGCCCCAAGTGTCTGGCCCCGCTCCGGGATGTGAAAGCAGCAGCCACAGAGGCCGGGGGCAGCGTCCTCCTGCCAGCCCGGCCGCCGGCCCTTGCTTTTACGGGGGGACAGGGACCTCTCTGCCGAGGGCCCCCCTTAGCCCCACTCTGCCTGGGCCTCGGGGGTTCCTGCTTCAAGGCAGTGGGGTCCCTGGGCACCTCACCCCACAAGCCCTGCCCAGCCAAGCAGGCCCAGGTTCTGACCCAACCGTTCTGGGTTGTGCTGGGTCCAGAGTGTGCGACCCGAGTGTCCCGTGGGCCTGGGCTGCGGGCCCACCTGATGGCTCCAGGTGAGCTGCTGTTTGTGGGGGCACCGGGGCCACAGCATCCTTTTGACTTGGGGGGCAGGGGCCTGGGGTCTGTAATTCAGTGACTGTGCCCCCAGTCGAAGCCCAGGTGTGGGGTCAATGAAGACGGTCGGGCCTTTACGCCGTCGGCCTCTGCGGTCGTCACAGGCGGCCTTGATCTTGAGACGCAGAGGGTGCGCGGGCGCAGGGCAGTGAGGCTGTGCGGGTGTGGGCTGGCGTGCCTAACCGTGGCCACCTGAGCGTGGGTGTGTGAGCACGTGGGCACCCCTGCGCCTGGAAGTCAGGGGTTTCAGGGTGCGTTGCTCAGCGATGCCTATGCAGGAGCGGCTACCACGGACGAGCCCGCGGGAGACGCAGAGGAGCACAGAGGAGAGGGCAGGCGGAGACCCGCGGGCCCAGGGGCCGTCCCCCTGCTGGCCTGTCCCCCGCGTGCCACTAAAACCTGTGAAAATGGTGCCAACAGCTCCAGAGTTCTTCACTCTGGCCGGCAGAGTCCATGTGCACTATCGGAGCCCAGAGCTCCTGGCCATGATCAGAGCCACCCCCAGTTTCAGGGAGGATCCCGCCACTCAGGCTGGGGCTGGGGTCTGGGGGTGGGGGGCTGGGGCGTGCCCCGAGCGGCAGAGCGGGTGCCAGGAGCTCAGCTCCAAATGCCTCCGACCAGGGCCCAAGGGAAGCCCGGGCTGCTGACCGCTTCCCGCAGTGTCCCTTGGCGGCCCGGCTTCCCAAAGCGGATGCACAGTCACCGCTGCTGAGGTGCCCCAAGTCCCCACCCAAAGCTCCATGTCCGGAGTTGAGGATCCGCCGTGTGGGGCCACAGCCCTTCCTGCCCCGGCCCCCGCCCTGCCGGCCCTGCCTCCCCGGCCCCAGCAAAGACGGGAAGGGTGTGTGGCAGAAGCCCTCCTACCCAGACACGGCTCCCTGCTCCCGGCGCCAGGCCCCCCACTAGGCTGGGACCCCGAGAACTCGCTGCCAGCGGTCACCACTGTCCTGCAGTCCCCGCTGCCCCCGCTGGCCCCCCACACCCTCGCTCACTCCTAGGGAGCCCGGAAAGCCGCCTCCTGCTGCGCCCGCTCTCTTCCTGCTGGGGCCGGACAGGGGCTGGGAGAAGCCGTGGGCGGCAGGTCCGGGCAGGGGCTCCAGGGCCGCGGTTCCCGGGCAGCAGGGGGCCCGGGGCTTGCCCACACTGGCCACTGCGCTCAGCCTCTCCAACTCGCTGTTCTCAAGGCGACCTGCTGCCCGGGGCGCGGGCCCCCCGGCAGACACAGGCGTTGGGACGCCCAGCCGGGTGGCGGGTTTCAGGTTGGGACCCAGGTCTGTGCGGCCGGAGACGGACTTCGCAGGGAAAAGGCCAGGCCAGCAGGTGCAGGAAACCCAGGGACCCCGTCCTGGTCTGCGGCGCCCCCTGGTGGCGGGCTCGGGCAGGGCCGCCTCGGCAACCCCTGGTGCCCGGGCCCCACCTGTCTCTCCGCCTCCACCCGGCCCTCCGCCCCCTCAGCCCCGTCCCTCCGTAGCCGCCCTCCAGAGGGGTCTTGGCTGGGGAGGGCCTGTGTGAGGCTGCCAGGACCAGGGGGGCCTCCCGAGCCCAGGCCCCCTTGCCAGGGCTCAAGGCTCTGAGTTCTCCTGAGCCCTGGCCCCACTTGTCCCCAGAAACCCCCCCTGGGCGCTGGGGGTTGGGGGGCTGAACTGCAGGGAGAAGGTCCCTGAGAAGGGGTGGGGGGGACGCTGCGGCCGTGGGGCTGTCCCACCACAGAGGAGCCGGGCCTCCAGGGGTGGGGGGGGCAGGTGGGGTACGTCCTGGCCCCCGCTGACCTCCGCGCGGCCTGCAGCTGGCCGAGAACCAAGGCACGCCACAGGGAGACAGAAGCACAGGGCGGCTCAGTGCTTGGGCCCTGGCAGGAGCCCAGCCTGGAGGGCCCCCAAGGGGCAGGGGCAAGTCACAAGCAGAGTGACTGCAGCCAGCAGCCGCACACCTGGGCACTGCACACGCACCCCACAGCCTCACACAAGCACGTGCTGCACCTTCCTGTGGGCTCAGGTGCTGGGTGAGTTGGCTCACCTGGGCTCCGGGGGCCCCGAGGGCTCTCCACCTCCCAGCCTTTCTCAGACCAATGCTGGACCCGTGCGTGGTGACTGCTTGGCTCTCCTCTTGCTCTCCCGCCCCACCCTGCCCACCGCGCTCTGTCTGGTGCTGTCTTAGTCGTCCTTTAAGACCAGCTCAAAGACACCTCTTCCAGGAAGCCCTCCATGGCCACTCACAGGCTGGGACCGCCTAGTCTCCTCTGAGCCTCCTGCCTCTACCTCAGAGTATCCCCATATCCCCTGGGCCCCGAGTTCACCGTGCAGGGTCCCTCCACGGGACAGCACACCCCAGGGCAGGGCTCATCTCAGGCCGTTGCTGAGTCCACTGGACCCATGTAGCAGGAGAGCTGAGGGGGCGAAGCCAGCGGAGGGGCTGGTCACAGGGCTGGACGAGGGGCCGGGGCCGTCCAGCACGCGAGTGCACACCTGAGCCCCAAGGCTCCGCCCAGACACAGAGGTGAGTGGGAGGATGTGGGGTATGCTGGGAACACACCTGCACAGCGCACACCCGCACAGCACACTCACCCCCCACAGCGCACACACCCGCACAGTGTACAGACCAACTCAATATTCACACCCACACAGCGTACACACCGGAACAGTGCACACACCTGCACAGTGCACACCCGCAGAGTGGATGTCCACGTGCACACACGTATGTACACAGTGTTCATGCCTGCATGTGCATGTCTGTACACCTGCGTGTGCAGCACACTCACACACACACACGCACATATCAGGAAACTCTTTCCAGGACCTCAGGAATCCCGCCTCATCTGGGGAAGAAGCATTTTGCAAAGAGGTGCCCTTGCAAGAGCAGATGCTGAACAAGGGCTCATCAGCTATTACCTTTGCAGGGTCTTCTGGAATATTCCGCAGGAAAGCTGGAGGCTGTGCCCATGCAGAGGCAGGTGAAGGACCCCAGGGTGTTAGGGCAGGACGTGCCAGGCCCACAGTCGTGCTCCCCACTTTCACACTCGTCGTGGACTGTGCCGAGGTGGAAATAAGGGGCCGTCATGGGGGTGTCCCACCCAGTCTCGGGGGGCTGCGAGCCCCAGGAGCTGTTCTCGGGTGCAAGACGAGACATAGGGCATCCATAGCGTGCCCCAGTGAACCCCAGCCAGGCCCCAGGGCCCTGCTGCCCCCCTGCCTGCGCTTGGGACAGCTGAGCTGGTAGAGCCGGCCAGAGGGAGGAGCAGGCAGCCCCACTGCACGGCGCCTCCAGCGGGGCCCTCCCGTCAAAGCCCGCCCCCTTGGGCTCCGGATGCTCCGGCCATGCCATCCGCGGTGGCCGCCTCGCCTCCCCCACCCCCGGACTCTCCGGGATCTGGACGTCCCAGGAGGCAGAGCTGGCTGTGAGTTGGGCAGCTCTGGAGAGTCCAGGAGACCCCGGCTGTCTGCAGGGGCATCTGCAGGGGCTGCACTGGGAGGAGGACTCCTGGGGCTGGGGTGCTGGGCAGACTCCGAGCCCCCACGGCCCCCGAGCAGCCAGAGGGGAGGGGGCCTGGGCACTCGCCTGCGCTCCTGACTCAGCGTGTTAAGCGCAAAACAGGCTTTTTGCTGCAGGGAATGTCCGTGTCGCCCTTTATGGCCACGAGTCGCGGCTGTGCTGGCGACTCCGCCTCCACCAGCCTCACGCTAAGTAAACGCGGGGCCGTCCGCGGCGACCCGTGTTCTACTCCCCGTCTCCCCGACGAGGGACCGCGGCGTGGCCGAGCTTCTGCTTTATTTCAGTTTGGGGCTACATGTCTGCTCGTCTGAGCACGGGTCCCCCCAGCCCACCCTCGCGGGCGCCCCTCCCTCCCGCCCTGCCCCTGCCCCTCCCAGTCCCACGCCCCGGGGCCGGTAGCTCCTGGCCCAGTTGTGCGGGCCTGTGTTTGCGGCTCTGGTGATTTACAGCCACAGGTGACGGCGCTTTCACTTCCTAACTTCCCTCAGGCACACGGGCTTGGGCTCCCGCAGCCACGGGGAGGCCGACCTCTCCACGCACAGCCGTGGGCCAGCGAGGCCCGGCCTCGGGCCCTGGGAGCGAGTCCAGAGCAGCGGCGGGCCCGGCACGCCAACAGCACTGCCAGCGGGTCCAGGCGTGCCACGGGCTCTCCTCGGCCCACAGGTGCCCGCGTCTCCCCCGCGTCCTGCGCCCTCGGGGGGCCGTCATTACAGAACCCTGCTGCGGACAGTAACCCCGGGCTGAAGCCAAAGACAGCACGGGCGCCCCTGGCGGGGCTGCTGTCAAGGCTGAGGCACCCCAGGAGAAACACAAAGTATCGGGGGGAGATTCTGATCAGAAATATAAGGGCCTGCAGAAACCCCTGGATTCAGCGTTTTCGGATTCTCAGCCATTCCAGGGTCAGCCACTCTGCCCCCCAGGGCAGAGCTCCCAGAGGCTGGTGCGGGCTCTGGAGGCCGAGGCCGGGGAGAGACTTCCAGCAGCCAACCTCAGAGAGGAAGCGTTTGGAGGCTTTGCAAGTGGCCGAGTGACCGAAACTGTTCCCTGTTCTGCTGCTGTCACAGCCGGAGGGGACGCAGAGGCCGGCTCGGGCGCGCTGAGCTGTGGGTGTAGCCGTCGGGTGGCTCGGCCGCTGCAGCTGCTGCCCGCGTGTGGCTGGTCTGGCGGTGCGCGGGGCCGGGGGTGTCTCCGCTGCGCCTCTGCTGTCTCGTGAGTTGGATGGGCCTGCGGGCTGGCTGCCGCGCGCTCCAGGCCGCAGTGGCGGGAAGACGCCGGCTCGGGCGCGCTCGTGTTTAGCTAGGCCTTGACGCACGGGACACGGGACACGGCTTCGGGGGAGTAACGGTCATTGGTGGCCTCAGTGACTCTTTGATTTCCCTGGTTTGTTAAATCATCCCACTGTTGTTCTCTGAACCTGAGCGTCCTGCAGCTGCGCACGCGGGGGAGGAACACAGACAGTGACCGGTGAACCAGCTGGGCGTGTCCGCGGCCAGTTTTAGAGCCCCGGCTGCCCTGGATCCGGGTGGACAGAAAGGGCTGAATCTCTGCCACCCAGCTGCTTCCTCAGGCCGCCTCTGCAGGACTCTGGAACGTTCCACCCTCGGGGCCTGGGATCCTACACACTTAGGGCTGTTCCTCCTCACAGCCCGGAAGCGGATTTACGGAACTGCTTTACGAATGTGCTTTTGTTTTGACATAATAAAAGATGCGCCTTTTCGTGGGCTCAAATATTTCCTTCCGTGGACGTGTTTCCTTCTGCTTTTCAGCTTGGAGAACCCTCTCGCTCCGAAACTCAGAGAAGCACCCACCTGTGTCCTCCGTGCTCGCCGCGCGCTGCAACCAGAAGCCTCCATCCCTATTCTCCCCGGGACCAGGCTGGGGCCGGGGCTCGAGTGGGGTCCCCAGCCCCTCGTGGCCGTCCCTGGGGGTGCCTCGGGCTGCGGGGTCACAGGGCAGGGTCCCCCACTGCACACACGTCCCTGCCCCTCTGCTCACACGCGGGGGAGAGGCCGCGGAGGGCCCGGGAGGAGGGGCGTCCGCCCCGCAGGGCCCTCGCAGACTCCCCCCGGGCGGCCCCTGACTGGGCCTCCAGCCTCCAGAACCGTGAGAAGCGTTGGCGGGTCTGCCGGTGTCTGTCATGGCGGCTGAGGTGACCGACAGGACGGGAAGGAATTTAAATGGCCTTTCCTCCCTGCCTTCCCGCCTGGTGGTGCTGCCTGGGCGCCTAGGAAAGGGGGCGGCCCAGAGAGGGACAGAGCTGCCCCCACCTGCACGGGCACAGAGGGCAGAGGGGAGGGGAGGGCGCCAGGGGAGGGCAGGGAGGAGAGGGGAGGCCCGGGGAGGGCTGGGGAGAGAGAGTAGGGGAGGGCAGGGTGGGCAGGGGAGGGCGGGCAGGACACCGTCTCCAGACCCTGACCCTGAGACGTCAGAGCAGCGGTGGGAAGACGAGGCCGCCAGGCGAGTCCCCCTCAGGCCCGGTGTGGGCAGGGCTGTCACTCTCGCGGCTCAGCAAGTCTCCGGCCGCCTCCACGTAGCCCCTATGTAGGCATCTCCTCGCGCCACTTCCCTCCGGGAGCTGCTCCGAAAGGCCTCGAGGAAGGCGGCCGCCACCTCCCGGACGTCCAGGTCGGCAACGTCCAGCAGGCGGAACTCCACCACCACGCCGCCGCTGGCCACGCCGGTCACTTCAGCAGGACCCCGCCAGTGTCCACGTGCTGGCGCATGGGGGACGGCAAGGAGTCCCGCACCTGCAGAGACACGGCCCTGGGGAGGCCGCCCCACCCATGGGCAGGGGCCCGTCCCTGCAAGGGGGGCTCCCCGGGGTTCCGCCACCTGTAGTGACCTCCCAGAGGCCCAGCACAGTCAGCGCCCGCTGAGCCCCGAGCCTGTGCCAGGGGGCTTGAGAAGCTGAGGAGCCCTGCGGCCCGGGGCCAGGCCGTCTGCAGCCTGCGGAGCCCCACCCTCCAGCTGCTTCCAGCCAGGGGCTCCCCGC
The DNA here is from genome assembly GCF_014898055.3 of Talpa occidentalis. Taxonomy (NCBI): domain Eukaryota; kingdom Metazoa; phylum Chordata; class Mammalia; order Eulipotyphla; family Talpidae; genus Talpa; species Talpa occidentalis. The sequence continues at coordinate 1,637,729 of NW_023604295.1, forward strand.
ATTTGGAGCCTGGTCTCTTGGCTCAGAGCCCTGGAGGGCAGAGGCTGACCGAGTGTCCTGGGGAGGGACACTTCCCTCCCTCACTCTGCTTTGTCTAGAACATTCCTTTTGCTCCTGATACTGCAGAACATCCCCTCTTCCGTTCTGTCTCCCCACCCCGCCAAACACTGCTTCCCCAGAACCACCCCTAAGCAGTCCCGGCTTCTGACAGCCTTGGGTGTCGTCCTGCAGTTGGACAGACCCTATGGCCCGCACGGTGCACCCCCTGCCCCTGCACGGCCACATGCCGGAAGAGTCGCCACCTCCCATGAGCTTTACACGGCCCACGCAACACAGGTCTGGAGACGCGCGCCCAGGGCTGAACTCACGGGAAGCCCCGCCTCCTCGGCTGGCTGGAGGGGCCGGCAGGGCCTGGCCACCCAGCAGAGGCCACAGACACCCGGGGAGGCGCCGCCTGCAGCCGCGGCCCCCAGCAGCCTGCTCTCCCCCCAACTGCCACCGCTGCACTGCCAGAAAGGGACCTGTCACGGCCTCGTATCAAAGTCACAAAACCGCTGTCCCCGAAAAAGAGGCAAGAGGAAGTGGCCCGAAGAGGAAGCACGGGGGACATGGACTGTCCTCACTTGACACTCAGCGGCGCGGACAGTTTGCAGGGTCGGCTGACACCACGTGAGGTTGTGCGGAGAAGATGGCGTCAGCCCAGCCGCCCCACACTGGGCCGGATGCCGCGGCCCCAGGAGAGGTGACCCAGCACCCCAGGCTCCTGGGGGACAGCTCTGCTCCTGGCGGCAGCGGTGGGCTCAGCGGGGAGCAGAGTGACCAGCTGTCGGGGCCCAAGGGAACCTCTGCCCCAGGTCGCTGGGCACCCGCACGAGCCGCCACTAGGTGGCGCCCCTCCCTGCCAGGTCCCCCGGGAGGGCCCAGCTCAGGGCAGTTCCCACCCTGCAAGCCCCGCGATGGCCATGACGAGCGTTCCCCGGGCACCAAAGGGCCATCGAAATGCCCCAGGGAACGCGGCGTTGGCTGCCCTCGCTGAGCTGTGACAACACACCCAAGACTGACAGGCTGATGAGGAGGCAGAGGGAGGACGGCGCGGCAGGCAGGGGCCTCGCCCGTGGCCAGCAACAGCAAGGCCAGCGTCCACCAGCGAAGAGCAGCACAGACTTGCGTGTGTGGACGCGCGGGCCGGCCACGGAGCCACAGCCCAGGCAGCCCGGGCAGGGCGCCCCGGGGACAGCACAGGCATGCGGCCCTGAGGGTGGCCCCATGGACAGCACGCCGGGCAGCCGGGCGGGGGCAGGCAGCAGCATCGCGGCCGCCCTGGCGGGAGCAGGGTGCACAGTGGCCACTACTGGGGACGGGGGTCCTCTCGCGGTGATGAGGATGTTCCAGTGCTGGGCAGTGGTGCCCATGGTGGTTTTGGGGGTACAGTCTTAGCCACTAACTGTGCACCTTAAAAGTGTGGCTTTTACGGCTTGTGGAATGGAGCTCGAGTCTTTTCTTTCGAAGGCAGGGGAGGGGCTTTCTGCCCCACGGGGTCCCGCCTGGATAAGGAGGTTTCACAGAACAGGGAGCAGCAAGGGCCCCACCCGCCAGGAGCCCACTAGTGGTCCTGCAGCTGCCTTCTGAAATGGGGGGACATTGCACCTCGTCCAGTACAGGCTCGTCCAGTGCCCTCCGCCCTGCCCCCCGACTCACCACGCGCAGGAACAGCGCCAGGAAGTCCCGGTGCTCCGCGCTGCTGGCGTTGCCCGGGGTCTCCGAGTTCCTGGCGTCCGCTATCCTGACCCTCCCGCTGAGTGTCTGGGCGGCTGCGGGAGGAGAGCAGGCATGGCTGGGGCGCAGGCCGCAGGCATGAGGCGATGGGGTCTGACATCCTCCCCAGGAATAGCTCCCGTGGGGGGGCTGTTATCTGCACAGAGAAGCCCCTGACTCTCAAAGGTGGGGGGCACTCTGGGGGCCCTGGCACCCCCAGACACTCAGCAACCCCATAGAGCGCCAGCCCAGCAGGCCCGCCCCACGGCCCTCCCACGATCTGCATGCGGACCGAGCAGGACCGCGTCGCCCACAAAGCCCCACTTTTAGGGACCAGGCTCTTCTTCCTGCCGGCCTGCCCCTCCCTGGCGTGGGGGCTTGTGGAGAGAGCCAGTCACGCACAGGCCCTGGTTCTGATGGCATCTGACTGGCAGCAGAAAACAGCAGCAAATCAAAGTGGCCCATCAGGAGACGCAGCCTCACGCCATGGGCAGCGCATCAAAAGCGCCGCCGCGCTCAGACACCGGACTGGCCAGGGAGCCCCTGGACGGTCCTCAGGGCACTGAGGCCACCGTGTCCGGGGTACGCGTCACTCATCGGAGCCCCTCCAGGAAAAGCAGCAGGGCGGTGGAGGGTCAGGACGCGCTCTGGACGGAGCTGAGGTGCCCAGGGCTCCTGGGAAGGCTTCCGGAGGGAGAGCAAAATTCACAATCGCGGCCCGGCCCGTCCAGCACTCCCTGGGATCACCTGGGAGCAGCCAGCGGGACGGGACAGGAGCGTCGGGCGGGGCAGGGGCGCGGCGGGGGCTTCCTTTATTCCTGCACCGCCAGGCGCATGGATGGATTTTTGTCTGGAATCAAGTCCTTGCCAGGGGCTGGTGTGGTCCCAGGCCCCGGGGACGGCCTGCGCCACGAGGTGCCGTGGAGCCGGGGCTGGGCACCAGCTGCAGGTCTCACTGCCTCCCGAGCACACTTCAAATAAGGCCGCGGAGCTGCGCCGGGGCTGTGGGCTCGAGGGGCGATTCCCTGCGCTCGAAACATGAAACACAAAGCGCCCCGTCCCGAGGGGCCTTCCAGCCCGGCTCCCGCGTCGCGTTGCTGCATCTCCCGCTCCCGGGAGGCCCGTCACTAAGATGATCCGCTGCGCCGGCAGCTGGGGACGCCGGATGCGGGCCTGAGCACTAACAGAGGCGCGTGAGGGGCTGAGTCCCCCGCGAGGGCCCCGTGCAGAAACCCTGAGCTCGGCAGCACGGGCTGAGAACCGCTGTAGCAGAGGTGGGGAAAGTTCAGTGAGAAAACAGAACATTCCATAGCTCTAACAGTCAAGAAAACAAATGTGAGGGCCTCCCTGGGGGCGCAGGGGGTGGTCTCAGCACAACGAGGCTATCGCCAGCCACTGCAGCCTGAGTTTGATCCCCGGCCAGGGAGCTACCCACAGGGCGCAGCAGACCTCTCCTGACTCCCTGCCGCTCCCCTCAGCAGTGGATCTCCCAAGTTCACACCCACCCCACGAAGGGGTCCCTCTCCCCATTGTGCAGACAGAGAAACCGAGGGTCAGAGAGGCCACAAGGCAGGATGGGGTCAACTGTGGGAAAGCCCTTTGATACCCATGCCGCCCCCATGCAGGAAAAGGGCCTCAGAACCTCTGGGAGAGGGAGGGTTCCCCTTCTCTTTAAGGTACTTGGGGGTGAAAGGGACCGCAAGGTTGACAACCCCGGCCCTGGCCAACCCAGGGACAGTTCCAAGAGGAAAAGAGCGTGAGGGTGCTTGGCCGAGGTCGCCCCGTGTGCTGCGTTGAATGGCGGCCCCCCCAAGAACGGGCTCCAGACCTGGCACCTGGGGTGGGAATGTATTTAGAGCAAGGTCAGGGTTTGGGGGGTGAGTTCACCCCGATTTACCATAGCCCCTGAAGAGAAGTGAGAGAAAATTCAGAGGGGAGGCCTCGGGAAGACAGAAGACACGCTGGCATGGGCCACACCAGGGGTCAGGCCAGCCCGAGACTGGAAGAGGCGGGAAGGCCCCTCCCTCTGGGCCTCGGAAGGATCAGCCCCCCAGGGGCACCTGCTTCCAGCCTCCACGGCCCGCGGGCCTATGAGAGGCGTTCAGCTGTCTGGATCCCGAGTCTGGGCCTTGTCACGACAGGTCCAGGGCACACACAGACTTCGGGCAGAGGTGGAGACTCCCCACTTTCAGGGGCCCTCAGCCGAAGCTCTTCCCATACCCTCTAGCCCTGGCCTCATCTCCACCCCGAGCCCCCTTTGGCGGTGGTTTGGGGTGAATGGTAGAAGCACTCGTGCGTGTGCCCGTGGGCAGACACCAGCCACGCGTATGATTAGATCCAAAGTGACAGAGTGGCGTTCCCATGCCATCCAGATTTGGGGGGTTTCTGCATTTGAAGAACCCCAAGAAGGCCTTCGAAGGCTGGCCGCACGCATGACTGATAAGTGGCCGCCCGTGGGCTCTGCTGCAGTGCCCAGAAAGCCCCTCTCTCCCACCTGGGGGTCGATGAGTTTTGGACCCACCAGGAAATGCCCCTCCCTGCCGGCCACACGGGGCGCTGGGCAGGGCCTGGCTGTGTGACCTCACGCCATCTGGACTGGCTCCCTGCGGGGCCGCTGAGGCAGACTCCCCCCGGCACAGCCGCCCTGCAGACTCCCGCCTTCACCTGGCCGGCCTTCTCCCCCGGTGCGTGGTGCTAAGAGCGCTGCTCCTCTGAGGCCTCATCCTCTTTGGAAAGTCCCGGTGATCAGCCTTAGCGGCCGTGGGGGCAAGTGCGGGGCGGCCAGCATGGGGCGGCCAGGCCCAGCCAGACTCGGCCGTCCACCCTGGGCCTGCATGGTGGAGCCGCCGTCTGCAGTGTTCCCCTCCGTGCTTCACGTGAGAAAGGAAGCGGGTCCTGAAGAGTGTGTGTGTGAGAGAGAGAGAGAGTGTGTGCGTGTGTGCATGCGTGTGCGTGTGCGTGGTGACTGATGTTGGGACCCTCAGAACTCCCAGGCTGGAGCCCTCGGCGTGTCCTGCGCTGGGCACCGGGACGTGTCCGCCGGCCATGAGCTCGTGGAGAGTCCCTGGCAGAAACCCCCTTCCTGACCTTGATCTTGGCCTCCACGCTGAGGAAATGAATCTCTACTGTTGGATTCAGCCTCTGAGTCATTTTGTCCTGGCGACCCACGCGGCCAGCGGTGCCACTCGGGAAGCCCACGGGCGCCGGTGACTGCGATGCCGCGAGCGGCTCCGGCCGATGGACCCCAGGCCTGAGGTCTGAAGCAGCGTTGGACTCTACCACCTGCGGGCGGGGCAGGCTTGGTCCCCCGCCGACGACCAAGGAGCCGAGAAAGAGCCCCTAACTCGTCCCCGGCCTGTGTGTCCCCCGGGGGGGCCCTTTCACCCTGGCGCGGCCGCCCTCGGCGCACAGAGCGCAGACACGTCTCGGGCAGCACAGTCCGGCCCGGCAGACCCATCAAGAGCCGTCCCCTTTGTGCTCAGTGACTCGCCGCCCGCCCGTGTGAACCAAGCCCGAGGCCGTGTTTGGGGAAGCAGCTCTCCCGGCGAGGCCACCGGCCAGCTCCCTGGCTCCACTCTCTCCCCATTAAATAGGAAACTCCGTCGAGCCGCCGTTGGGACAGTCCTCCCCGCGCCACCACCCGCGCGCTCAGCCTTGCTGGCTCGGGACCAGGTGCAGGCACCTCTGAGCCTCTTGGAGGAGAGGGGTCCCCCAGATGCACGCCAGAGCAGCAGGTGCCGCTGCGTAGGTTCTGCCCGGCAGGCAGGTGGGTACACGACAGGGCAGGAGGGGACCTGACACCCCCACCTCCACCACTGAGAGAGCGGCGCCCCCTCGCCCCCAGCTGTCTGTGCGCACCCAGCAGCCCCGGGAGCCCCAGCAGCCCCGGCATCCCCGGCAGCCCCAGGAGCCCCCGGCAGCACCAGCAGCACCAGCAGCACCAGCAGCCCCAGGAGCCCCAGCAGCCCCGGCATCCCCGGCAGCCCCAGGAGCCCCCGGCAGCCCCAGGAGCACCCAGCAGCCCCAGCAGCCCCAGGAGTACCCGGCAGCCCCAGCAGCCCCTGGCAGCCCCAGGAACACCCAGCAGCCCCGGCAGCCCCAGCAGCCCTGGCAGCCCCGGCAGCCCCAGGAGCACCCAGCAGCCCCAGCAGCCCCAAGAGCACCCAGCAGCCCCAGTAGCCCCAGGAGCACCCGGCAGCCCCAGCAGCCCCAGCAGCCCAAGGAGCACCCAGCAGCCCCAGCAGCCCCAGGAGCACCCAGCAGCCCCAGGCACAGGAAGTAGCTGGGGGCAGGCATGAGTGGGGGGGTCAGCGCAGAGGAGAAAGAAGAGCCCAGCCTCTTGCTTTGGGAGGAGAGGCGCCTTCCCTCGTGGGTGCTGCTACTTCTGAAACAGCTCAGCCGCAGGCAGGGGCAGGAAGTGAGAATGGAGGCAGGAGGCACGGGGGAAGGTGATGGCGAGGAGCCAAATGTGCAGAGAGAGCGAGCAGGGGTCCACCCAAGTCAGGCTCCACTGGAGGCCGGTGTGCAGGGTCAGCTCGCCCCGCCCGTTCCTTCATCCCACAGGCTCCGCGGGAGCCTCCCGGGACCACCTGGCACTCAGCAGCGGGCAGCAGAGCACGGGGTTCACCCAGACCCAGAAAGTCTGCAGGTCTGTCGTGAGTTGAACAGAGAGGTCCTCGGACCCTGACCTGCGCGTGTGACTTACGGGCTCTGCGCGCACAGTGAGGTTCTGATGAGGCTCGGGGCAGCCCTAAATCTAACAGGCCCAGTGCCCTCCTGGGGGGGATCGGGACACAGACACGGAAGGGAGGGTCTGAGGATGAGGCAGAGGGGGGGGGGACGGCGACCAGACAGGGCTGGGGGCGGGGGGCCGCGGGGCGTCGGCTCCTGGATTTGGGACTTGCTCCCCAGGCCAAGGACAGGGGCCGCGTCTCCAGCCACCCGGTGGCGGCCCAGTGCTGGGCTCAACTCCAGGTGCCCCGGAGAAGACCGACATTTACATGCGTCACCTCGTCAGGGCATCAGGGCCCAGGTGACAGGGAGAGGGCACAGCCCGTGGGGCTGGGGTGGGGGCTGTGTGCCCCCAGGCGCTGGCGGAGGGGTAGGACCACGGCTCCTAGGGAAGGGCCGCCAGGCGCCCTCCTGCTAGCACAGCCGGGGCAGCGTGGCGTGAGAGCTGAGCCTCCTCTGCAGCGGGCATGGAGGCAGGAGCCAGCCAGTGTGCAGGCCACCCCTGTGCGTGCACCCAGGTGCCCACCCCACAGGGCACCGCGGCCTCGTATCCCTTGGGCGAACGCCTTATCTAGATGGTGGGTGAGCCTGCCAGGGCTCCACCCCCTGGGCTCTCCAGCCTCTGAAATTACAGCTTCAGCCTAGGTGCTCCCAGCAGGGGCTGCAGCTGAGGCGGGGCAGGCTCTCCGCCCTAGGAGCATGATTCCAAGCAGGCACGCCCTCAAAGAAAGGAAGGAAGAAGCCCCACAAGCTGGGGCCTCATGGGCCACGCTGCAGCCGGCACCGCCACCTGCCTCCTGGGTGGCCTGCGAGGCAGGGGCTGTCGCCTGTGCCCCTGGAGCAATGCACCTGCCGCAGGTAGCGCTACCTGGCTCTACCAAACCCCACAGGTGGACTTCCACGATGAGGCACAGCTGTGACAGGATGCGTGCTCGAGCATGCCTGCTGTCCGCACGGGACCACGGGTCATCAGGTGCCGCGGACCAGCACAGCAGTAGACGATGAGGCCGTCTCAGGGTTGAGAGACTGCGCAGGGTGGGCAGGGATTCGGCTAAAGAAATGACAAACAGACACACTTCAAGAGAGAGTGTGAATCTGAGTGCGCCTTTATTAAGCTAGTGGTCAGTATATATATGTTTTTTCTAAAGGCATGGGAACATTGAACATCAAAGAGATCGGTTTGCTCATAGGCTTAGCTTAATTGACAGGGCAGGGATTTGTGTCCGAAGTGACACCTGGACCTAGCCGCATTCCTGGTTGGACAGGCTGTTCATTCTTTCTACTGTTCTATATAATCATTTTCTAGTTGCACTAACTATCACTATTACCTACTCATGTTTACTCATAATTAATTGTCATGGGTGAATCTATTTTATAATGCAGTTAATATCATAGGTACTAAAGTCAAGCACATAATAGAAGATTATTAAACTAACAATTCTATTACAACACAGTGTTGAGTAATGTTTCATTTGCATTAGCCTGTTTATTAAATTACGTATGTTTTTTAATTAGCAATCAATGACCAGAAAAAGGAAAGATTTTAGAGAGACAGTTGTAGCAGAATAAAGTTTGTGGGCCTTGAGAAAGCGAGATAAGGTTCCAGGTGGTCAGCATTTCTTTTAATCATCTTTGTGGCAGCTTCTGGTGGTCGTTATCTCTTGGCAGGCATTCGGCTTCTCTGCATCTTAGGGAGTTTGCTGTTCTCCCCCTGCGCGCATGGTTCCTTGCCCACGCCGGACCTCAGGGACCATGGCAACAGCCATTAGCCCTGAGGGTCACTGCAGGGGGAGGTGCAGCAATCGGGGACAGAGGCCCTGGTGGGGGGACCCACACTGGCCCATATGGGAGCCGGTGGGTGTTAAGGGAGATATCCCCTGGCCCCATGGTCCAGGCAGGGGACACACACCCAGGTCAGGTCTGGCCTTGCAAAGGAGTCCAGCAGTAGCCATTCAGGCTTGAAGCTAGTAGGTGACAGTGGTGTCCAGGATGGCATGGGACAGGACACAGGATGAAGACCAGGGCAGGGGTCAGAAGGCTGGCCTCAGGCTGCCACGGGGTCCAGAAACTACAGGTGCTGGAAGGGAGAGGCCAGGGCCAGCGTGGACAGGGCGGGCCCCTGAGCAGATGTGCAGGGCCAGCACAGAGCTGAGCAGCAGGCACTGGGCCCAGAGTCCAGGCCAGCACGGGGTCGAGGTCAAATTCAGGTGCAAGGATCAGAGTCTGGGAGGGGACACCAGGGCCATCGGCTCAGAACAAGAGGAACACACAAGGTCTGCTTGGTTGAGATACGAGCTCCTTCTGACCCCATGGACCCCTGAGTCCCTTCTGCAGGCTTCCCCCCATCCCAAAGTAGACTGTTCCTGTTTGCTGTGATTCCTGTTTGGTCGGTTCCTTGGGGAGGTCTAAGAACCCTATTACACTTACTTACATGGACAAATTGTTTAGCACTCCCAGGCCCAAAAATTAATCTACCAAATCCTACCAAACAGGACTATTCTGCTTCCACATAGCGGGGGAAACCTGTGTTCTGTCTCCTCCCTGCAGGTGCTAGACAGCACAGCAGGAAGGACCAGGGCCTCATACCACCTCCTCCTGGTGCCCAGCCCAGGGCCCGGGATGCTCAAGAAGTGCTCTTGACCCAATGGCTTCCAGTTAGCCCACCTGCACAGCTGGGGGTCCCCAAGTCAGGCGTCCAGAAGCGGTCCCCAGCCATCCTCTGTCCACTGTGTTTTGGGTAAACAACTGACCTAACAGAAGGACGGCCTCACTTCCCAGAAAAAACACAGCCAGCCGGTCTTTGGGCAGTTAGGAAGCCGTTCCCTTCTTGGGGTTCAGGCAGGTTAGGCCTTCCCCCCAGTTGGGGAAAGTGGCTTTGCGGGAGCTCTCCTCTCCTACTTCCTGGAGAAGGAATCCAGGGGAGCCACGAGTCCTTCCCAGATGAGAACTGACACCCCACGGTGTTCTCGGGTCTAGAAACACCTTTAAATTCCATGTTATCATGCATTTAAAATTCCTGTAGGAGTGCCGTTCCCTCTAAATCCGGCCCCTGGCAAGTCAGCAAACGAGAGAAGACGAGGGGCCCCCAAACTAGCTGGAAGCCCCTCTCCACCAACCCAGGGCCACGGCCATCCCCGGGGAGCAGACGAAGTCGCCCAGGGCCTCTTCCGGTGGAGCGACCTTGCGGAAAGCTGGCCAGGCCTGGGGCTGTGGCCACAAAGAGGAAGCACAGATGCCCTGGGTGGGGGTGGGTGCAGCCCCAGTGCCAGGACCCCTCCCCGGCGTGGGGTGGGGAGAGGAGGCGCATCACCCCAAAGAGCTCTTGCAGCTGGGCGCCCCCTTCCCGACAAGCAGCTTCTCTCCTCTGTTGGGAGGATTTGGGCAAGTGATGTCGCGAGAAACATACCCTCTCCGAAAACCCCAAGTGCGGGAAGGGCCTGCCGAGCTCCAGCACTTTCCTGATGCTTTTCTGGGCGCCAGAGCCCAGCACTGGCAGAGGGAGGGACGAGGGGTTCCCAGCTGCGCTCAGTGGTTTGGGCCTGTGGGTTCGGGCTGGGCCCGTGAGCCGGCCCAGATGGAAAGACCAGCGTGGAACTTCCCACTGACGGGCGAGCAGAGAACATTTTCCATCGCTGGAAGGAAAGAGAAGACGGCCTTCCCAGCGCCCTCCGGGGCTGCGCGGGCGGCCTGGGGAGGCACTGTCCGCTGGGAAGAGCCGGTTCCTTCACAGAGGAGGCAAAAGCTGTGGTCAAATTCAAGACCGAGAAGCGTGGCCTGGAATCTGCCTGCCAACTCGGGAGCAGCGTCTGGAAGCATTTGGCGGAGTGGAGCAGAGGGCCGGGCCTGCGCCTAGTGACCGCTGGGGCCGGGGGCGGCCGCCCTGCACCCCTGCTCCCCGGAGGCCGGCCAGCTGCGGCAGCTGGGGTTGCTGACCGGTGGAAAGGATTTCTCGACTCTGAGTCTTTTGTGCTGTTGGCTCTAGTTTTATATTTTCTTTGCTAAGGAGTGTGAGAGCGACTCTCCCTCCCTGTCCGACGGAGCTGACTGAGCCCACATGGGGTGCTGGAGAGGGGCTGGGCTGCACCCGTGGCCGCGAAGGTCATGACATATTGTATCTCAGCTCCTCTCCTGTGGCGTTTTCGGTCCAGGCCGTGAGAGGTCACCTCCGCCCGAGATGGTGAGCGCCCTGGGCTTGCGGGCGAAACACAACGTATCGGTTCATGAAACATCTGCTTAGCTCCCTGTTGACTTGGGCGTGGGTATCGCTACCCCATCAGTTTGCTTCTGAAAACCCTGCTGTTCCTGCAAGATGAGGAGAAACAGGAAAGGCCCCCCACGACTGCCAATGTCTACCGGCTGGCCCCCATCCCTGGCCCGGCGCACACCACGGCGCGCACGTCCTTGCCCTGCCCCCGGGGGCTCCACGCTGGTGCTCCAGACACATGGGCTGAGTGGCTGTGCCCGCCGGGCCTCACCCCAGAGGTGACTGCTAAGCGGTGACTGCGTAGATGGGGACTCCCGGGTGTCGGAGGAAGCGGGTCAGCTGCTGGTTCCCCAGGGCCCAGCCTTGACCTCGGCCTGAATCTGTCCCCAAGCTGTCCTGGTGTATTTAGCAGGGGAGCCCCTGGCCGCCCACTCCCAGGGCCGGCTGAGCCCCTAAGCCGTCCTGCCGTGCCTCTTCCCTTTGCCCCCATCCTGGCCCTCCTCAGCCCTGCACCCACAGCTCCGCGCTGCTTTCTGGGTCTCGGTCTCTTGCCCACGCCGTCCGGGCAGGTGGCGAGTGGCCTTTCCTCCACTGCCCTTCAGCAGGAGCCCACCCTCCCTGCCCCTCTGTGGGGTGACCGTGCCGGGAGGCTGACCCACGCACGGCGGACAAGTGCTGCCCGGCATCTGCTGTGGGCGCAGCGGGGCTGGGGGCTAGGGAACATCAGGATCCAGATCCAGCTCTAGAACGACCAGCAGCCGAGGGAGATGGGGGGCTGGCTACTCAGTGTGGCCCCCACAGCAGCACCCCGGGGCTTCTGAGTCACACTCACTGTCTCCCTCTGTGGACCCCAGGCGGACGCACTCCAAGCTGCAGCCAGACAGCCCTGAGGCCACTCGCCCGCTTCAGGGACGCAGCCGTTCGGGGCCTGCTTGCTGCGGGGGGAGGGGCTGACCACAGAGACGGGGCCAGCAGGGGCGGGGGGATGGGAGGGTCGGTCTGGCCTCCCGCTCCTGCTTTCTGCCCCCTCTTCTGAGGAGCAGCTAACAGAGGCCCAGTGGGCGCCATCGAGCAGGCTGCCAGAGCACCCTGCCCCGGTCACCACGGAAGGAGGGACACCGCTTGGCTGCCCCCTGGGCCAGGACGCAGCAGCCTCTCCCGCCACCTGCGCGTCTCTGCGGCTCCGCCCGGCTGCTCTGGGCAGCACGTGCGCCGATGGCCTCGCGGGACCCAGCCTGCCCTGCGGCCACCGGGCCTCCTCTGCTGAGGGGTCCCCACCGGGCAACCAGTCTGCCCCGGCAGCTGCCCACAGTGGCCCGACACCCGCTTTCTCCGGGGCTCTCCGGGCAGACCCAAGCGGAGCGTGTCCAAGGCGGGGTCTGCTCGGAGACCCGCGCAGGGAGACGCCCCAGACTGACTGCATCCTTGGTGGCCACGCCCTGCGCCCACCGTCCGGCCTGTCCACTCCTCAACCCCAGCAGACGCCACCGGCCAGCCCCCCCACCGTGTGGGCCTCGGGGTGCCACGCGACTGTTTCCCAGAATCCTTCCTCCCCCTGCGAAGTCTCTGGTAAGCCAAATAATTTTTTTTCTGAGACAGGTTTTGAATAAATAGTGCCGTTAAGATTCCATCTTCCTTCAAATAAACATGAATTAGTCAGCGGCCAGTTTCTAAATCCTGCCTCGCTGTTTTAAAAACAACCGTGAAGACTCTGACCCTCGCCACCCCGCCGGAAGCTGAGCTGGGTCAGAGGCTGAGCTTTGTCCCAAGATGGTGCTTGGGAGGTGGGTGGGGGCAGCTGCCCGCCCCCTGCCCTGCTTCTGGCCGGAGACAGGTGGGCGCGGGTGAGCGGGTGCTGGGGTGTGGGTCCCGAGTGAGGTCCCTGGCGGCCTGGCGGCCTTGCCGGAGCCCCTTCCTGTCCTCTGTGGAGGGGGCACTGGCAGAGATGGGGGCTCCGGCCAGCCAGAGCCACGTCCCACCTAGAAGGCGGACACCTCGGATTTGGGGTCATTCTCCAAGGCCTTCACAGCTCACTTCCCGCCCGCACCCCGTGCCCCCGGGCAGGCCGACCCCGCCCAGAGGGAGCCAGCTCCTGGTCCCACGGCCTTCAGAGGGAACCCCCGGCCTCCTCCCGAGTCAGCCGCTGCCCTTTCTCCCCCACCTGCCCCGCCTCCGTCTCCCCAGCGCCCCTCCCTCTCGGGGGCTCCCAGGAGGACGCCCCGTGGGCCCTCCTGGTCTGGGTCAGGTCAGCCGGAAACACGGAGCCACGGGGTGGGAGACCCTCTCAGACCCCGGCTCTCGCCCAGCCTCCTCTGCCAGGATCTCCAGCGCCAACGGCTGACTGTGAACCCCCCGCCCTCACCTGCTCCACTGGGCCCCCGGGAGGCACCGGAGTTCGGTCTGCACCGGGCAGACGCCAGCACAGGCCTGGGACTGAGTCATCCTGAAGCAGAGCGGCGTCTCTCTGGGGGGGTTGTGGTGGGGGGCTGTGGGGGTGATGGTAGTCAAGGACATGAGGTAGTGACGCCGCACTCACACTCACACTTACCCTCACACTCTCACACCAGGAGAGGCTCAGGAAACCAAGACAGTTGGTGTGCGTGAGGCTGGCCAGTCCCAGGGCCTGGAGGGTCAAGACTGAGGGTTTGTTTCTTGTACACCGCCCAGCCCCGGCCCCGTCCAGCCGGCCCCTAGGGGCCTCTGCACCCACCAGTCCCAAAGCAGGCAGGACAAGACCTTGGGCGCACACGGAAGATGGAGCCGCCCAGAGACACTCTCGGTCCCCAGGCCCCCCGTGCTCAGGCAGGAGCTGGGTGGGGGTGTCCAGGCAGAGAAGACGGGGTCCCACGTGACTCGTGGAGGCCGCTGGAACGCCCTGGTGGAGCCGCGGCCGTCTGGGCCGGGATGTGTTTACACAGCTCCAGGGCTCCTCACCCAGAAATGCTGGAAGCCAGAAAACGGGAAACAAGAAAAGAGCCGGTGTCGTGCAAGAAGCCGTCAGCTTGTGAAATCGGGTTCTTTCCTCTCCTCTCCACCAAGAAGGACCCGCCTGAAGTTGTAAACAGGCGCTGCTGGCCGGCGGGGCCCGCATCCCGGAGCCGGGCGGCTGGTAAACACGCTCCCACCCGGTGCCCAGGGGCTGCGCGGCCACTTCCGGGGGACCTGTGTCTCCACGGGGACCGACCGCCTGTGGGGCCTCCTCACAGGGGCCATCGGGGGTTCCCTGCCTCCCAGCCCCGGGCCTGATAACAGCATCTTGGGGGTAGGGCTTCAATACAGGAATTAAGGGGGGACAGACCATGGTCAGCTCAGAATCCACGGGAGGACAGAACTTCAGGGGTTCAGCTTCTTCAGGGACACCCAGAAGAAGCCTGTTCCACAATGGACAAAATTCCACAAAGGAATAAAACCGCCCCAACCTCTCCTCCACCCCGAGAACACCACATAAGAGCGCCGCTTGCTCTGGAGATGCAGCTCATTGCACACCTGTGTCTACGCAGCGCCCCCTTTCAGATGAAGCATTTGCCCGTCTTCCCTTGATGAACTGCCGCCTGCCGCTGAGCGTGGGCCTCTACCAAAATCATTCTCAGAAGGAACCCAAGAACCCCACCCCCTGAGCCCCCCTCCCTGAGCCCCATCAGGGCCAGGCGGCCCCAGGACCGTGTCTGCAGAGAGCCCCAGCTTGGGGCGGGTGAGCCTCTGGGCACGGGACAGGAAACCAGGCACCCGGCCTCTTCCCTCGTGACCCCCCCTTCGGAGAGGGCCCGGCTTTGAACAAACTCCTCAAACAGGTTCTGTGGACCCCACCCCCCACCCCAGACCAGGGACATCCGAGACACCAAGGACTACAAATCCCACAACCGGGGCAGGGTGCGGGGCACTGCGGAGGGAGTTGGCAGGCAGGCTGGTGTCATCAGACACGTGGGCCTTGGGGGCCTTGGCTTCTTGCTGGCTTTCCGCATGCTGTTGGGGTCCCAGCTCAGCGGAACTGGCAGGACACACTCACCAATTTATCCCTCTTTTTCTCCCTGAGTTGTTCTTTCTTCATTTCCCCTTCGTGTCAATAAACCCTCTGTTCGGGCCTCCCCGGTGGCGCAGCGGTTGAGCGCTGGGTTGCGAAGCTGCCCCGCGGCCTCTGCGGCGCCGGTTCGATCCCCGGCTGCTCCCCGGCCACCGGAGGAGGGTCCCACATGGCGCGCAGACCTCTCCTGCCGCCCGCTGCTCCCCTCAGCAGTGTCCTTCGGTCCTTCTGCCTGCTCTGCTCCCCGCTCTGGCTCTGGTGAATTCTCTCACCCTCCCGCGCTTCTGACTGTACCCAGTGCATGTATAAACAAAACAAACAAACAAACAAATAAATAAATAAAACATGCCTCTATTAAAAATAAATAAATAAATAAAAATATAAAAAAAAAAATAAATAAATAAACCCTCTGTTCACCTTGTCGTGTGTGCCTGCGCTTGGGTCTCATAAATGCGCGGGCGAGGACCCACACTCAGGCCACCCCATTTCACCCTGGCGCTGCCCTGGAACGTTTTCCCCGTGTCTTGCTGGTCGTGGACTAGGGGAGTCTTTCTTGAAGACTGGAGACAGGCAGGTGCGCACCCCCACTCTCTGACTCCTTGGAGCAAAGAGCCTGGCGTCCAGGTCCTGATGCCCCCCTCACGCCCCTGCCCCCTCTGCGCGTGCAGCCCTGCTGGACGGCAGGCCCTCCGACGGGAGGCTTCCGTGTCCCTTTTCGTCTGCAATCCTAAGGTGTTCTCTTCTGAGCCAGGAGAGCTTCGAGGTTCCAGCAGAGAGGCTGATTTGCTCAGCGACCTGTGGGGTGTCACCGGGCCCTCCTGGCGCGGGAGTCCAGGCCCAGTGTATCTGTCCCAGTCGCGACCCGCCTGCCCCAGGGAAGGCCAGGCCCCGGCTCTGGTCTCCGGGGAGCAGCCGGCACAGGGCCTCCGTGGATCGTGTGCGCAGGGTCTGCAGTGGGGGACAGACACGTGCTCTTTTCTCTCTTCTTAGACTAGACACACATTTCTGTGCTCTGTCACAAGGTCTTCCTTTATCTACTCGGTTTGGAGGACACTAAGGAATATGTGCATCCTGGACTTTCTGGTTGAGTCACAAGTAGCCAACCCCATCAGTGGAAATTTAAGGTGCAAATGATGGAGGATGAGGACGGACGAGCTGGGAAGGAGGCACCGCGAGGCAGAAACGGCTCACCCAACGCCGGCAGCTGGAGGCGGGCAGGAGGGACGAGCACAGTCGCTGGCCCAGCCCTGGGGGCCAGAACCCTCCGGCGCCAGACCCAGCCCAAGCAGAGGTCCGAGGCTGGTGGTGGGGAGGGCGGACCAGATGGAGCTACGGAGATGGGGCCATCGAGGCAGCTCCCGTCCCTTTCAGATTCGACCTGGTCACCCGAAAACAGCAGCCCCTCCAGGCCACTGCACAAAGGCGTGACCCCCCCCAAAGAGACGACTCCGTCAGTCAGTCTCTGCCCTGGCTCGGGCCAGCGGCCTCCTGCCCGCCCGTGACCTGGGGCCATGCCGGGGCTCCTCTCCAACCCCCCTCAGCAGAGGCCGCGCCCCTCAAGGCCGCCCGCCGGGGACCACGCAGGCCTCTCTCAGCAAACCCCTCCCTCTCGGGCCAGCCCTTCCCGCCCGCTGGCGGCTGTGCCAGTGGCCGCTACGCGTCTCCCTTTCATAATCACCTGCCCTCTGGATACAACCCATGTCTCTGCCCCCTGGAGAATCTCGCCGGGGAACTCACTGGTGCCACTGGGAGGGGAGCTCTGGGGACACCTTCCCAGAGGGACCCCGGTCTCCAAACCCAACATCTCCAAAAGCGACGTCCCCCGCAGGGCGTGGGAGCAAGGGGGACCCGACCCAGGGCAGAAGGAACCCACAGCCGTTTCAGGGCCAAGGCGGCGCCCCGCACTTCTCAACTCAGGCGACTATTCTGTGAAGAAGGGTCTTTTCTGAGGTCCGCACAGTTAGAAGAGTAAAAGACGCTTATTGATGAATAAAGAGACCAAAACCCTGCAAGGAGCCCCGCACCGCACCCTCCTACCCTCGCTCGCCACGTCTAGACTCGGGCTGGCGGCCGGGAACGCGGGCAAGACCATCTCCGCCCTGTGAGCGTCGAGGTCGTGTCACGGGGCGTTCAGTGTGGGGCGGCCTGGGCCCCAGCAACAGCGGGGGCGGCCGGAGGCGGGTGGCAGGGGCGGGCGGAAGCTAAGAAGCAGGGCTTGTGGAACCGCCTCCGAAGAGCCGGACTCTCAGGCATCGGCGGGAGGTGCCGTCTCCTGCGCCCGGCCAACACTTTGTGTCCTTGCACCAGCCAGGCGAGACTCACTCCCCGGCCCCGGGGTGTCTGCCGGGCAGTCCTCAGGCCAGTTCTGGAAACTGCCCTCCCTCATGCCACACCTGGGCTGGCTCTGGAAGAACAAAGCTTTCTCTCCTCAAAGCTCTCGGCAGAGCTCACTCTCTCCCCGGCGGGGGAGACTGCACCGCCCTGTTAGAGAGATGCAGGCTGGGGTGATCTGGCCCTCTGCAGAGTGAGCGGAGGCCCAGACTCCGGCTCCAGCAGCTGTAATAGGACCGGCCCAAGCTCAGGGAGGCCCTACATGCGCAAGCGCTGTCCTCGGTGCTTGTCCACATGTTGTTTCATTTAAAAATAATCTCCTCACAGTTAGACGCTTCCCCCAGGTGAAACCACAAAGCCCTCGACCTTCCACACTGTCTGGCCACCGTCATGTGTTCGGCTCCCCAGTCCTGTCCACACACGCGCTCCTACTCTTGCTGTCCTGTTCCGTCCCCAAAACTCTCGATATCCCCTCCACTGCTTCCCCCAAACAAAATTCAAGGTCACCGATGGTGACCTTATTTTTCAATGCTGCGTTCAGTTCTCACTCCACCCCTTTCTTGCCTCTGAAGCATCAGGCACTGGGGATCGCCGGGACATCTTCTAGAGCACGCTTGCTCTAGAGCCTGTGTCATTCCCTGGGCTGGGTTAGGAAAGGTCTCTAGGCTTCACGAGCCTCCAGCCCGCAGGCAGAGCGAGAGCCGCCCCTGCACCGGGAGCCTTCACGGCGTGCACAGACCGCACAAGTGCGCGGGGCGGTTCTGCAGGGTTGTAGGCTGAGGAGGCGCCCTTGGATGGTGAGACGCCCGAGGCGCAGACGGGGACCCACCAGGAGAGACAGGCACAGGACAAGTGTCCTGGAGGGAAAGTTCGAGTGGAGGGGGGACGTCTCATTGCTGGGGTAGTGCAAGAGGGACAGTGAGAAGCAACCTCTGAGCCAGTGGGCGGCGCTCCCAGCCCCCTTGATGGTAGAAGAAAAAGTTCTCCAGACTCCCCCCCAGTCAAAGGACTTGGGAGCAGGGGCGGAGCTGCCAGGTTACCACATGCAGCTTCAGCTCGGACCTCGGCCTCTGCTCAGTGAACGCGATCTGGGGTTGGGCAGCTGGCACTGGTCACGAGCAGGCTCTAAATAATTTCTCCTCCTCTCGCTTCCCCTCTTTCTCCCAACATCCCCCACCCCGTGTAAATAGTTCCTGTTCTTGTTATTTCCCCCATAGGTCTGCTTCTGGGTCATGTCCCAGGCTCTTAAGTGGGTGAGGCCCCATCTACCAGCTCGGCTGGTCCCCCCGGGTCTGCTCTGTTTCGGCTGTTGTTTCCGCTGATCTCTGACCCCATGCTTGTGTGCGGACATGTTCTTATCTTTAGGAAATACACACTGAAGTATTCTGGAGACTTTATTTTTTTTTTAAGATTATTTGTTTACGCATACAAGAACTGGGGTACAGGTGTGGGGGGTGAGAGGAGTCACCAGAGACAGAGCGGGGAACAGAACAGGCTGATTGACTGAAATCCACTGCTGAGGGGAGCAGCAGGTGAGACAGGAGCGGTCTGCTGCGCCATGTGCATTGGTCCCTGGCCAGGGATTGAACTCTTGCTGCAGTGGCTATAATACAGTGGCTGCGGTTAGCTTCACAGTGCTGTGTCTTAACCCCTTGCGCCACCAGGGAGGCCCCTATTCTGGAGACTTTAGAAGAGAGCATGCAGTGTGCCCTTTGCACCGCTATGATAGTGATTCACACCTGTGTGTATGGAGGGGTGAGAGTCAGTGCTCAAGCATCAGGGCGACCTTGACACTGTGCCTAGGGGTCAATGGCTGTGGTATTCTTTGTGCGTGCCTATACGTAGAACTCTTCTGTAAGTTTCCAGTGTTTTCCAGCTAAAGCGGGCTTTTAAAAAAGAAGATAAAGGCAAAACTATGGAGAGAGTAAAAAGATCAGTAGTTGCCATTGAAGGGGGTGGGGGGGGTGGACTAGGCAGAGCACAGAGATTTTGAGTAGCGAAACTACCCTGTAGGAGACACGTGATGGATACGTGCCATTGCACACCCGGCCCGCCCCTGGGCTACAACCCCCGCGCGGATGCCAATGCCAGCGGCGGGCTCTGGCTGATGTGACAGCAGTGCAGGTTCATCGCCTGTATTGGGGTGCCCGCTTGGGGAGATGCTGACAGAGGAGCTGCGCAGGTGTGGCTCAGGGTGCACGGGAGAGCTCCACTCCTTTCTCCAGTTTAGCTGTGAACCTAAAAGTCCTTTTTAAAACTGAACTCTATTACCAAAAAAAGCAGCAGCAGCAGTCAAGCCGCAACAGCACCAAGTTCATGGCCTGAATTGGCCACATTAGTGAAGGCCCAGACAGACGGCAGCTTAGGCCTCACTCTCTCCTCATGCCAGCAGAGACCCAGCCATCCCCACCAACTCTACCTCTCAGGCCTCCTGATGCCTTGCGGCAGGGAGGTGCCTTGGCGGACAGGAGTCGGGAGAGCTGGGCAGGCGGCACTGTGTGCAAGGGACACAGCTAAGTCGGGGAGGGCTGGCCGGGCTATGTCAGCCTTCCAGAAAGGCACTACTGACCCCCGCCCTACGTGCAGGTGCCCAGAGAGAGCTACTGGGGCCAGGGCCTGATTTCCTACATCCTCCCCAGACCCAGACCTGGGACTCAGCTTGTTCAAGCACAGCAGCAGGGGTCTGGTTCAGCAGGCCCAGGACAGCACCTCCTGACCAAAGAGGACAGCCTGGCCCCACCTCCCAAGGAAGGACCCAGAGGTGGCAGGAGAGGTGCCTGGGCCAGACAAAGAGACCCAGGAAGCTCCACCCAGGAATGGGCTCCAGGCCCTCAGCTGACTGTCAGGGCCAGCGCCCTGCCCTCTCACGAGCTGCAGGGTGACCCAGGAGAGGGCTGCTCCTCCCACCTGTGCCAGGGCCTGGGACTGAAGGGCGGCGTGGGCAGAGGCAGACCCAGGAGAGAAGCAGAGGCCCGGGCCTGCTCCCCCAGCCATGCCCTCTGTAGGGTAAGGTAAAAAAGTACCAGGCTTTCCTGCCCTCCCACCATGAGGATTGATGATGCATCTGTGGTCCTGAACGCATGCCTGATGGCGGCACCTGGAGCGGGCTGTGGGGATGTGGAGATGGGATTCACCTGGGCTAAGACTGGGCTTACAAGGGCGGCGTCACGGGGAAGCCAGCAGAAGCAGAACCACAAGAGAAGAAGAGAAGCAGAGAAGTGAGAAGCAGAACCACGAGAGCAGAGACCACCAGAGAACGCAGGAGAGCCCAGGAAGAGTGAAGACTTGCTGGGGGCTGGGAGCCTGCCCGCCTTCCGGCACCCCTGCCTGCCGTGTGCTGGGTAAATCCCAATAAAAGCCTGAAAAGCCACCAAGGGCTCCAGGACTCCGCCTTCACCCCGTCTGCTGGAATCATGGAGATCCTGCCTGTGCCTTCCCTGCCCCTACACCCTCCTGGTCACGGTCGCCCCGCTCTCCCGAGGAGGGCTGGCTGTGGCCGGGGCCCCCGGGACACAGAGTCCCGCACAGCCTTTCATTTCAAGGTGAAGACGTCTCATCGCGTCAGCCAGTTTCGACTTTCCACTTCAGAAATATTCCCCTAAACGAGTGACTCATTTCACCATTCACATTTCTGCTTCTGGAAATATTCCAGAGAAAACAAGTCCCCGCAAGCAATGCTTGCCAAAACAATTGTTTCCTGATATCCTTGTTTCCAGAAAAATCAAGTGTG
Organism: Talpa occidentalis; assembly: GCF_014898055.3. Taxonomy (NCBI): domain Eukaryota; kingdom Metazoa; phylum Chordata; class Mammalia; order Eulipotyphla; family Talpidae; genus Talpa; species Talpa occidentalis. The sequence continues at coordinate 1,658,501 of NW_023604295.1, forward strand.
TGCTGAAGCTTCGGCAGCGCGGAGGGCCGACGTCTGCGTGTGGGGGAAGCCGGCAGCTGCGGCAAGCCCGTCACCTGCTCTTTACAGGGTAGGTGGGCCCTGCCCCCAGCCTAAGAGCAGGATGAGGACTCAGGAGGGTGTGCTCTGACACGCGCCCTCCTCTGGCCTCTTCAGGTGCGCGAGGGAGATTGCAGAAGATCCTGGATCCTGTGGACTTGAACTTTCCAACCTTTTAAAGAAGCTGTTTTGCATTCTTTTCATTTTTCTCCTTGAGGTGGATTGATTGAGGCCGAAGATTCTGGGTCCTGTGAACTTGAACTTGCCAACCTTGTAAAAGAGAAGCTGTTTTGCATTCTTTTCATTTTTCTCCTTGAGGTAGATTGATCGAGGCAAAGCGTAAGATGATGAAACTCATCCTTTTCAGGTATTTACCCATGCAGGCAGGCGTTGCCTGCCCCCTCATCAAGGCAGAGCGCAAACCATTACCCCAAATAGCTCTGTGTGTCCACTTTCAGCCAGCCACCCCGTGCTCAGCACCCCGACGGACGTCCCCACAGAGCTGGACATGTCCAGGAAGGCCTCTAAATAGCCCTGCAGTGTGTAGCTCTCCACGCCTGGCTTGCTCTCTCAGCAACATGGCTTCCAGGCTGTGGGTTCCTGTGTCTGTGCTTGTTTACTGCTGAGTAGTATTCCACCCGGTGGCAGGCCTCTGTCTCCCCATCCACGCACATTAATGGCGTTCCCGCTGGGGTGACAGAGAAGCTCTACGTTCCTAGATGTTTTCTTGTCTGGGGAGTGACGCCAGCAGCAGTGTCCTTGGCTGTCTTCCAGAGGGACTGGCAGCGGCTGCCGTTCCCGCCGCCCTGCAGGAGAGCCGCCGCCACCCCCTTCCTCGGGACATTTGATGTCGCCAGGCCGCTTCACGCTGGCCACCCGAGCAGAGGAGCGGGTGCTCGTTACCATCTCCCGTCCCACTTCCCTGATGACTGACAGCGTCGCGCACCTTTGCGGCTGCTTATCCTGGGTCAGCTGCTCCCGCGGTGGGGGCAGCTCTGCCCTGAGGACAGGGGGGCAGCGTGGGCCCCCACGAGGCTGCTCTTGTCCTCTTCCGTCCCGTCCCTCAGGGTGCCCTGGAGGAGCCTGGGGTCCTCAGGACACACCATCTGTCCCGAGGGTTCCCTAGGGTGAAGGACCATGGTGCCCTGAACTGCCAGCTCCCGGGACACACGAAGTCTCACGGACACGGCAGGGAGGATTCTGGGGCTGTGCTCGTTAGCCCTGCATGCGCACGCTCCTGAGCAGGAGGAGAAATGCAGTGACCACGTGGCTGCCCAGTTAGAACCCCTCGAGCCTGGAGCAGCCCTAGGACCTCAGGCCGTCTTCACCCAGGGGTCACGGAAGTGACCTTGAGGCCTTGAGGCCTTGAGGCCAGGCCGCCCTTAGCTGGACAGGGAGGGCAGGGCTGGTCCAGGATTGCTGAAGCAGACCGCTGGACGGCAGGGGCCCAGCAGGGCAGCACAAGCCAGGCCGGGGCTCCAGGCCACATTTGCAGCCGCTCACCCGGCCTCAGCTGCGCCCACAGCCTCCTCCCACATCCTGTGAGCCTGGTTCTGCAGGCCCAGCCCAGCTCTGGGCCAGTCCTTCTGGGAGAAGGACGGTGTCCCCCTCCGCACCCCCCTAGCCAGGGACATCAGGTGATACCTGAAACTGGCTTCGGTGGTCACCACTAGGAGGGGGGCTCTGAGAGCCAGTGGGTCCAGGACCAGGGGTGCTGCTCAGCCCACACACCCAGGAAGAAGTCAGTCCCCAGCGAAGACAGCGCCCAGAACTTTGCGACTCACACCTGCCCAATCCAGGGCATCCTCTCCCCCAGCGCAGTCGCCACCAGCAGCCCGGGAGCCGCCCCAGGCCCGCCTGCAGGGACGCGGTGGGGTGGGGGGAGCAGGAGAATAAGGGTCCCGAGAAGCAGGGCTGGGGGAGAGCAGGTGCTGCAGGTGCAAAGCCCCCCGGGCACCCTGGCGCGGTCTCGGCCCCACCGGTGGCCCCGGGACGTGTCTTTCCTGTCACAGTGGCACCTTCTAGCCACCCCCTCCCCTCAGCATTGCCCCGCGGCGTGACGCTGCCTCTTCTTCAAACCACGAGTGTCATTTCTCAGGCGCCAAGGCCCTGGTTCAGGAACATTCTTTCTAACAGCTCGACTTTGCTTGGTGTCATTTTGTTTCTTGAGAGCACGTTGGGTGATGAATCCCAGGCATGATTTGTGTTTATTGTCTCTAGATTTTTATTCACATCTGGCCCCTTTGAAAACATCGCCTGAGCAGCGCTGCGGCGGTAGCTCCCGCCTGCTTAGAGCCTGAGCTAGGCCACCCCCATCCCTGGCCTGCAAAAGGTGGGGGGGGCGTGCTGGCCCCCCACACGGGGAGGGGGTGTGAGTTTTAAGGCAGAATCCGATGAGCTGACTCGGGGTCCGGGAGAAAGAGCACGGCGCTCCCTGCTGCAACCACGGCCTCTGCGCTCCCAGCGGTGACTCACGTGATGACCACGCGCTCTCCACGACGCAGCTCCGGCCCGCGGGCTGCAGGGCAGGACGGAGCCCTCGGGGTATCACAGGAGGACGCCCCAAACCTCCCTGCTCCCGTGCCTTCCTAGCACATCCTGCAAACATCTTAGAGAGTAATGCAGCGGGCTTGCATGCGGCAGCTCACCCAGTCTTGGGAAGCGTCTCGAGCATTATTTGAAAATTCCAGACTGACGTGTCTAGCTCTGGCCCAATATGGCGAACACCTTCAAAGTGCAGACTTGGCGAAAGCTCCGAGGCTCGTGGGATCCCCTGGCCTCGCCGCCTGTCAATGTTCAAACTGCCGAGCACAACAGCCGCCCGCCTGCCGGAGGGAGAGGCCGCGGGAACGCACAGGGCGCCTGTTTCTAGGAGTCACTTCCCAGATATCGGGGAGCCAGACTGCGTGCCAGATCCACTGAGTCACACTCGGAGGGTGGGGGTGGAGAAACACTCTCGGTGGAAAAAACAGATCAAATGGTTTGACCCAGTTTTTGAGCGAGCCTCCCAGGCAGGCCTCGAGCTAGAATGCTTCATCAAGTCTAGCTTGAAAATCCACATTTTAATATACACTTGGTGGAAAATACTTGTTAAGCCGTTTAAGTGTGTGAAATCGATCACACGAAACACGCCCACTACAGAAAGGCCTGGGGGTGCTCCGTGCACTCCATGCTGGAAAAGCCCGGTTTGATGCATGTCCTCGTTTCTGTTTCCAGCCGGGTGACTCCGCGCCTGGGCCAGGCTGCGTCTTACTCACGCAGAAGGTGACCCCAACATCGCCAAGAGTTAAAAAATAAAAAAAAAAAAAAGGAAAAGAAAAAAAGAACGAACAAGTCACATCTCTGGCCTTTTAAAAATAGCTGCAGGGTCAGATAAATTTAGTCGGGTGTCTAACCACCTCTTCAGAGCAAGGCCGCCCCGCGCCGCGTGGTGGCAAGTGGGAGAGACGCGGCTGGCTGCTGGGAAATGTCTGCAAGCAGCAAAGTGTCCCTGTGGGCGCACCAGGAGCTGCTGTTCTGAAGGGGGCAGCCAAGGGGGCCGCCCTCGCCCCGGGGAGCATGGGTGCTTGCTCTCCCGGAGCTGGTGTCCCGGAAGGTGGTGCAGGACCTGACCCGCTCCACCTGCCCCGGACTCGGCCAGCTCGGCTGCCCTGGGACGGAGCTGGAGCCCCTGGGAGCCCCTGACGCGTGGCCTCTGGGCGGGAAGGGGCCACTGACGGACCCCAGAGCTGGTCTTCATCGTGGAGATGATGGGGTGGCGTGGTCCCCCCAGCCTCAGCCTCTACTGCTGGGGCCCCCGGAGCGGTGCCCCTCCTGACCTCACAGCCCCCCCACTTGAGGGATAGTCATCTCCTTCCCCAACACAGAAGCCACCTCTGCTCGGCCAGGGCCCGGCCGGGACAGGCGCAGCGAGCGCGGCGACCCGAGACCAGCAGCCTGGGGCCTCGAGGATGGCTCTGCTCGGGGCCTGGCGCGCAGCTCAGCTCCGGGTACGGCTCTTGCCTGACATCAGACCGTGTGCCGCCGTGAGGCAGGATGGGCCTGGGGGTCCTGTGACTGCTGACCCTTGACTCACTCCTTGGTGTGCAACCACACCACCCACCTCTCGGTGCGTCGCCACGTCCTGCCTGCCTGTGCACAGCTGCCAGGGCAAACCCACCCGAGGCCCTGCAGAGAGTGTGTGTAAGCCCCTGGCTTCCTGCAGACGGGCCAGCCTTGGCCTGCGAGTCCGCCGAGTCAGCACCGGTGCAGCAAACCTGCTTCTCGCGCCATGGGATGGCGTAACTCAGGGTGCTGAAGGCAGGGAGGGGAGAGGAGGAAGTGGCCGGGGGGCCTTCCCCACACGCCTCGCTCTATGGGGCTGCGAATTCACTCCTCAAACAGCCCTGGAGTAGGAATCCTGGCTTCCTCGTCCTCCCAGCTGCCCCTCACACCCACTTTCCTCCCTCCCCAAAACGCTGTGCTCTGGACTCCCCCCGTCGTGAGGAGAAAGACAGGGGCTCAGCAGTTAGCACGCGCTGCCCACACCCCCCACCACTGCAAGGGTCGGGCCGTTACCCGCAGGTAGGCCCACGTCTCAGCTGCCACCTCCAAACCTGTAAGCCCACCTCCCTGGGCATCACCCAGATTTATTAGCCCAAATTGCAGGGGGTGGGAGTGGCAGGTCCCCGCCGAGGGCCCACACTGCCGTCTTCCACCAGACTGCTGCGTGGGGGACGCCGGGGGTAGGGAAAGGTAAAAAGCATCAGGCTTTTCTGCCCTCCCGCCATGAGGATTGATGGATCCGCGGCCCTGAACGCAGGCCTGATGGCGGCACCTGGAGCGGGGTGTGGGCACTCGTAGGTGGGATTCACCTGGGCTGAGACTGGGCCTATAAGGGCGGTGTCCCGGGGACACCAGCAGACCGGAAGGGGAACAGCAGAGCGAAAGAGAGAGGAAGGAGAGCCCAGGACGAGTGAAGACTCGCGGGGGGCTGGGAGGCCTGCCCGCCTCCCGGCCCCCCAGCACCCCTGCCTGCTGTGCACCTGGTTAAAGATCAATAAAATCCCGAAGAGCCACCAAGGGCTCCAGGACTCCTCCTCACCCGTCTGCTCTGATCATAGAGAACCGGCCGTCAAGGAGCCGTGGGGAAGACACCACGGGAGCGCCAGGCCTCACAGCCGGCAGGCGAGCAGCCGAGGGAATCGCGCGTGAGAAATCTCCCCTGGGCCGCGTCTGCATACAGGCACACGCCACTGACACATAGCGCGTACACACGTCCCCACGCCTCATACACACATGCACGTGTGCACGCATGACATGCAACCCATCGCGCTACGTGCGGCACGCGTGCACCTGCACACGTGTACACATAAGCACAGCACGGGCGCAGGCACACGTGAGCGGAACGTGAGGCGCAAGCTCCGAGCCGGCGGGTGGCGCTCATGGCCACCTTGCAGGCAGGTGGAGCTTTCCAGACCCCACCCCTGCCATCCTGAGGGGCAGAGCTGGCTTTGGGCAGGTAAGCTGTGGGTCTCATCACCTAAACCGCGTGAGGGGGTGTCTGTGGCGAGGTCTCCAGCTCGCCGTGTGGCTTCAGCTTGGACCTGGGTCTCTGCCCAGCAGACGCTGCCCGGGGAGGGACAGACGGCGTCTGGACACGCGCCCGCCTGCGGCTCCTCTCCTCTCCCGCTCGCTCTTCCCCGTGTGAATAAATCCTCGTCGTTGTTTCGCCCCCCGTGCCTGCTTCTAGGTCACGGCCTGTGTTCGCAGGCGCGTGGGTGAGGACCCGCCACCCAGGCCACTCGTCTCTCTCTCTCTCCCTGACCCTGTCCTCTCCCACCCTGGCTCGAGGCAAAGGTCGCTGGTGCCGACGGGCGAGTGCTGGTGCCGACGGGGTCAGGCACGGCCCTTCGGAGGGGGAAGCGCAGGGCAGACACTGCTCCTGCCTGGAAGGCAGCTGGGCCCGGGGTTCCCCTTCCCGGGGGCAGCGCTGGGAGCGGGCTGCTCACTCAGGCAAGCCCCGTGGGAGTGACCTGAGCCCACCCGCCCCACCCGACAGAGGGCGAGCTCAGGGCGCCCGGCCCGCCAGAGGCGCAAGACGGCTATTCGGGGGAAGGTCCTTCATGGACTGGTTCCCCACCCCCCGCCCGGCCCTTCTCTCGCCTCCTCTGCATCTCTGCATCCCGCGCTGCTCCCCCCGCCCCCCGCCACGCGCGCACGACCAGACCGTCTGCACCTGCAGCCAGTTAAACAGTCTCCAGGGATTCCGGGCCCTAATTCCTGGAACCCAGACGTGACCCCGTATGGAAAGTGGACTTTGCAGCTGTGATGCAGAGAAAGCGCCTGAGCTGGGAGACGGGCCTGGGTCACCGGGGGTTAAACACCAGCCCCCCCACCCCCCACCCGTTCCAGGGGAGAGGGGGCACGCCTCGGGCCTCAGCAGCGGTGAGCCAAGCACGTCAGCGTCAGCGGCATCAGCAGGCGCCTGAGGGGCGGGCAGGAGCCAGCTCTCCCCGGGGCCTCAGAGCAGCCTGGTCAGCCCAGTGGACTTCAGACCCCGGCCGCCAGCGCCGTGGAGGGCGCCTTCCCGACGTGACCAAGATGGGGGCGGTTTGTACAGCAGGGGCAGGACAGGCCGCCTCTCCTTCCACCCCGAGCTTATTTTCGGAGACAACCCGCCCTCCCCACAGGCTGGCGAATCCGCACATGGAGACGCACGTCCGAGCGCTCGCGGCTGATTCAGACTTCCCACTTCCAACATGCAGGCTTATTTTTAACCCATGTGCAGCTCCTGCCCCTGACTTACGAAAGGCTGTTTGCTCAGGTCGAGAATGCAAACGGAGCAAGTTACAGAATTACTAATTCCACAGAAGCAGACACCATGGTGACAGTCAGGGAAAACTGGCCGCCAGGGCAGGCGGCCTGGACACAGCCCGAGCAACAGAGCTCTCGTTTGCTGGGGCTAAGGGATGTGTCTCTGCACCAAACTCGGGAGAGACCCTCTGCCAGGGCCAGGACGAGGGCCACACTTCACCAGGAGCCACTGAGCACTGAGTGGGGGCCGGGGCGACACTTGAAAAGCCATGGGGCTGCCAGCAGGCTGTACCAGACAGGGGCATCCCCAGAGGTGCCGTCAGACCCTGTGTGGCCAGAGCAGTGGGTTGTGGGGAGCGGACAACCCCCATCACGCTTAGGTTCATCAGAGCAAGAACAGACTGGGCCCGGGCCGGCACCCTGGAGGCAGGCACAGCGGGAGGCCGGAGGGGACACTGAAGAGGCGGCCTGACACGCCCTCGGTGAACGCAGGAACCCAGAGTCTACGATACCCGGGGGTTTCTGGCTTGGGCCGCGGGTGGACAGAGGGCAGCTCCGTTCACTCACAGGACAGAGACAGGAAGAACAGGTCCAAGGGAGGGGACGGCCCATCTGCGGGGAAGCTGGGCCCTGGGGTGCAGGCTGTGGGTCACCCCCCGGCGACGGATCAAAAGCTGGGCAGAGCAGTGACGGGAACTGGGTGGAAGCTCGCGCACACGCACAGTGCTGGACCCGCTCGGGACACAGGGTCGGGCGCGCCACCAAGCCGAGTCCCACTGCGGGCCAGGCCCGTGCGGGCATGACGAGGAGCTCTGCAGGCCGACCCAAGAGCCGCTGCACAAATCCACAGCAGGCCCTGGGGGAGACAGAGGCGGAGCACCAGGCCCCGCACCAGGCCAAGGAGGGGCAGCAGGGCCAGGAGGCGCAGCAACGCCCCCAGGCACATCGGAGCCGGGACATTATCCCCAGAGCCTCCGGGCCAGTCAAAACTGAAGCTCAAACTGAAGCTCGGAGGCCTGACACCTGCGGCTTTTCTAAAGGGCCCTTTGCAGAGGGAGGGTGATGACAGGGGACAGCCTGCGGATGGGGGAGCAGGGAAGCTGCTGGGGGGCATGAAGGCCGCAAACAGTACCCGCAGGGCCGGTGACCAGCTGGGACCGGGATGAAGCACTAGGCAGGGGGAGGGCCCGCAGGGGCGGAGTTCCCAGCCCCGCAGCAGAGGCCCCACCGGCTGCGGGTCGACGCTCTGGCCGAATGGAACGAGGGGGGCATGTCAGAACCTGGGGGCCCAAAGTGCGCGGTGCCAAAGGAGCAGGCGGAGAACCGGCGGTCACATGGGAGGACAACACCCGGGGAGGAGGCGTCACCCGATGAGGACCAGCAAAGCGGCCGATGCTGCGAGGCGGAGTGGACAGGTCACCCGCCTCAGAGCGGCCCCGGGGTGCATGTGGTCCAGGGCGCCTGGGAAACAGCCGGGCGGGTGCAGAGCGCCTGAGGCTTGGCCGCCGCTGCGGGCACCGGGGACGACCCCAGAACCGGACCCCGGCTTCCAGGTCCGCTCTGGCCGCCCGCTGGGCGCTGGCGCTCTCCCCTGTGGCTCGCGCAGCCTGGACACAGGCCTCCCTCGCCCAGACTCAGGGCGCGCAGCACCCCCTGCCAAACAGACCCGCCGGGCGGACGCTTTCGAGGCGCTGCTGGCCCGGCCCGCGGGGCCTGAGCCCGGAGCGGCCGGTGGGAGCAGGACCCTCCCCGCAGGCCGGGGCTCGGCGGGCACCGGGGCGCGCCGGGGCGAGCAAGGGCCCCCCTCGCAGCTCTCAAGAATCAGAACCGCGGCCGCGCAGACGCCCCAAGAGCCCAGCTCGGCGCGGGCGGCCCCTCGGCCCCTCGGCCCCTCGCCCGCTCTCGGGCTGCCCGCGGGCGCCCCCCGCCCCGCGCCGGCCGGGCAGGGCGTCTCTCCCGAGCCTCCCGCGGGCGCTGCTCCCCGGGCTCCGGGCGGACAGGCGGGGGGCGCCCCCCAAGACTGCGGCGGGGAGCGGCTCGGCGGGCGCGCCCCTGACCTCGCGCCCGAGCCCCGCCCGCGAGAGCCGCGGGGTGCCGGCCGGGGCGCGGGGTGCCGGCCGACTTGCGGGGCCGAGCGGCGCCCGGGGCGCCCCGGGACCCCGCGCGGCGCCGCCTCCGGACACGCGTCCCCGGGCGCGGCCGTCCCGCGGGCGGGCGGGGGCGGGGGCGGGGGCGGGGCCCGGGGCGCGAGTCGGGGCGCGGGGGGCGGGCGGGGCGGGGCGGGGCGCGGGGGGCGCCGGATGCGGGGCGGCCTCCGCGCGCCCCAGGCCCGCCCCGCCCCGCCCCCGCCCGCCCCCCGCGGCCCGCGCCCAATCACAGCGGCGCGCACGTGACGAGCGCGGCCGGCGATGACCTCATCCCTGGTGTGGGATGACGTCAAATTCAAGATGGATGGAATCACAGCGGCGGCGGCGGCTGCGGCGCGCGCGAGCCGAGTGTGAGCGGAACGGGGCCGCGCCCGCCGCGGGCGAAGGCCGGTGAGTAACCGCCGCGCCCCGCGCCCCGGGAGAGCCGCGCGGCCCGGCGGGCGGCCGCGGCCTCCCCGCAAATCGCGGCCTTTCCTGACGTAACTCTGAGGTGATTTCTCCCTCTTTTTTCTCCGGCAGCGGCTGCGGGCTCCGGGCGCGTCTGCGCGTGCGCGGGCCGCGGCGCCCAGCGAGCATGCCCGGGCGCCCACGTCGCCGCGTGTGCCCCGCACTGCGCATGCCCCGTGCCCGCACTTGGCCTCGCCCTCGCCACTGCGCATGCCCGGCGCCCTCACCGGCGTCCCTCGCCCGGCCGGGCTGCCCCTGGGGGTGCGGACGCGCCGGACGTGGCGCGCCCCTGCGCCCAGCGGTTGGGACGCCGGTCGGCCCCGCACGCGAGGCCGCGCCCCGGGCTGGCGCGGGGGCCGGCGGCTGGCGGCGTCGCGGGGGGCGGCCGCGGACCCCGCACCTGCCGCGGCCTGCTCCCCGCCTCCACCTGGCGCCTGGCGGGACCGGCCCGCGGCCCCGGCGGGCGACGCTGCCCCCCACGGCCCCGCCGTGTCCCAGCGCACTCGTGGCCCCGGACCCCCGGCGGGCCGCGTCCCTCTGCGCCCGGCTGCGGGCACAGCCCCCTCCGCTGGCCGCCGCTGGATGGGGCTCGGGACCCGCAGCCCGGCGCTGGGCGGGGGGCTGCGCGCCCCGCTGCTGGAGGCCCCGGAGCCTTCCTGGACCCCCTTAGCCCCAGACCCGCGTCGGGGCCAATTCAACGACCCTCTGCCAAAGCTCGAGCCCTGGCCCGCAGGGGCCCCCCTGGCTGCCAGCCCTCACCCCGGTTGCGATGCGCGCCGGCCACGGGGCGCCCAGCTTCGTAAGCAGCACGTTTGGTGCTGGGGTGTCGGCTCTCTGGAGACTGGGGGCCCCGCGGGATTGCCTAGCAGTGGCACGAGGGGAGCGCGCCCAGGGCCCAGGTGCAGGGCGAGCACTGCCTTCCCAGCTGCAGCGTAGCCCAGTGAGTGCTCCCTCGGCCCGACCCTGAGTCATCCCCGCCGCGTCTGCGCCTTGTGCAGGCGGACGGGAAAGTGGGTTAATCCCTTCTAGACTGCCGCCGACAGTGATTTTCTTGACCTTTTTGCTCTGCTGCCTGGAGTGTCCCTCAGCCACGTCCCCGACTGTCCTTGCATGTGCATTTAAGCACCCCTAAAGACTGATGGGAGAAGAAAGTAGAAATTTGGGGCCTTGGCTTTCTTCAGAGATAAGTAGGTTTGCGCTTAATTCGTTCTTTTGACATGAACACGGACACGCTTTGTTCTGTGGGAAGAAGCATGGAAAGGATGTAACGCCGACCCTGGCCTGTGTGTCCGGGACTGGGGGCTCACGCTGCCCGTTTGCTCACCTAGAAGGGCAGACTTACAGCGCTGCTTAAGACTGTTCCAAGGCCTCTCTGTGGCTTGGGAGGAGGCGTGGGGTCAGGGGGGACCTGCCTTCCCTCAGGGCCTTCCCTCTGCGCCTGTGTCCTGACCCAGCTCGTGAGGACGCCAGTCTTGTTAGATTAGGGCCCCACCCTGAACACCTTGTGCAACCTACTGTCGCCTTGAAGACCTTACCTGCAGCGTGCTTCTGTTCCAAGGGGCTGGGCTTAGCCATGGGGGCAAGCTGTGTGGCCTGCCAGCAGCGGCAGCAGCTTGAGCTGAGCTCTGATTTGTGTTCAGTGGGTGCTGTGCTTGGAGGGGCTGGGAGGCGTCTAGGACATTCCAGCTTGGGGATGGAAGAAAGGAGGCGTGTGTCTCAGGACAGTGTCTGAAGCAGGAAGCCAACGCCAGGGGAGAACAAAGGGTGAGACCATCTGAGAGGCATTGGAACCAAATTTGCAGAGCCTTGGGCTCCATGCTTTTAAAATACTGCGTTTTAGCCTCATGGCACGCCACTGTTCAATTATTTTGTTTTTAAACAGAGTCCAGGCTGGCTGTCTTCAGTCAGGTCTTGGGTCTCAGCTGTCACGTCGCGTCAGCTACAACGCCGCATCAAGGCTTTTGCTGACCGGCCTCTCCAAAGCCCCGATCACTGCGGCCAGCCCAGCACCCTGGGGTGCCACGACAGCACTGAGCACCGTCTGGAACAGTTGTTTTGCTTCCTTGTTCGTCATCTCATCGACCTCATGAGACAGTGGGGGCCTTGTCTAGTGCACCCCCTATTTCAGGTACATCTAGCCGTGTCTTCTTATGCACAGTAGTGTGTAAGTCAAATGAGTTGACAGTAATGGTAGCAAGTGGGTGTCGGCCCTCGGTGCAAGTGAGCGATGCTGGCCGCCAGCCTGGCGAGATGGTGCTGTGCAGGCGGGTCTGCGGGACGTCGCCTCCAGGGAGCATGCTCGCCGGGGCCCTTAGCACCAGGCACAGACCCCGAGTGATGGGCTTGAACAGAAAGGACACGGTTGCTCTTGAGGTGAAGGCAGCGTTGAAGGACTAGGCCAGGAAGGACAGATGCTGAGGGAGCGCCAGGCCCGCCTTTGCCATGTCTGCATGGACCACCGCCCAGGGAAGGGCGCTGTCGCCTGTGCTTGAGCATGGCCGAGGCAGGGGCGCAGCCGTCTTCAGTGGGACGAGGGTAGTTCTTCCAGAGGCAGATGAAGGGGCTGCACCAGACCCGGGGCCCACCCCCTCGCTGCGAGCAGGTGCTGGGCTCCCTGTGGCCCAGTGGAGGAGTCACTGGCTGGACGTGGCCCCGAGGAGATGCCGGCGTCGGGGCTGGCCAGGATCCAGTGCTTCTCTGGCATGAGCAGCAGCAGGCTGGCTTGGAAGGCCGAGCAGCTGGGATCATTTCCGGGTGTCTGCATTGTCCCCACGCGAGCGAGCAATGGCGAGAGTGACTTCTGTCACCATCCAAGAGTCAGCCCAAGCCGAGGGCGCCAGCGCTGAATCCGAGCCAGGGGTCGGATGAGCGGCATGTGGGCTGTGGTCCCGGAGTTCGGGGCAGGTGCTGCGTGCTCCGATGCCCGTCCTCTCCCTCTGGGCGCCCGAGGGTGGCGTGCCCGCCTGCGCGCGCGTGGGCTCGTCTTGGCGTCAGCTGGAGCTCCACACCCGCCGAGGTCCGGGCTCCAGAACGCGAAAGCTGCTGGGGCCTCCCCGTGTCCCTCTCCTGCCCGCTCCCCTCCAGGCGCCTGCGGCCGAGGCTGAGCTCTGCGACTTCTGGCCCCACCCCAGACTGTCCTGCGGTCCAAGGCTGCGCCGCTCTTCATCGCTCGCCCTCCTGCCTCCCTGCAGCCGAGTCGCATCATCTCTTCTCCCCTCCTACTCCTGGGCACTTGGGAGGATGTGACATCATTTTCTAGAGTCAGTCATGCAGGGCTGGGTGGCCGTGGCAGGGACCTGGAGCTTCCGGATGGGGCGGGCCTTCTGGCACCTTTGGAGGAGCGCCTCTGAACAGGCCCCTGGGTGGTGACTGTCCAGGGAGCGACGAGCCCCCGCCCGCCTCCCTGGGTCCCCGGCTGACCCCCACGGCTCCCCACCCCCGCCCTGGCTGGAGCGCTGCTCCTGAGCTCGAGGATCCCCAGGCCACGTCCTCCAGCCGGCCTGGTCCTCCAGCAGGCCTCGTTCACCCGTGGGGTCCTCCCTAGGGCCCTCCCTGGGGCCCCCCCTGGGGCCGTGTGCTGCTGAGAACAGGGAGCCAGCCGCTGCCCAGCACTAGCCCCCTGTGCCCACCTGCCACAGGTGCTGCCTCTCCCGGGAGCTTTCAGACGCTTGGACACGCCGCGCCTTCCTCTCAAAGCCCCGCGTGGGGCGCGTTAGCCACGCTTTAGTAGCTGGGAAACCGGCACACCAGGCCAAAGGGCTTTGGGGTCATAGCCCTGACGAGAAAGCCAGCCTGTGGGCAGACAGAATGGGAAGTTGCTCCTGGGGAGACACATTGTCTCCTGACCGGTGACCACGCTGCCTCTCTTGTTTTGAGACCCTGGGGCACAGCATAAGGGGGAGCAGGCCGAGCTCTTGGAGATCCTAGGCCCTGCTCCCCATCGGCCTGGCTTTCCAGGAGGTTCCTGCAGCCTTTCTGCCCATCGTCAGCCCACCTTTTCCTCCCCGTGCTGCCCACCTTTAAGAGTGCAAGGGCACCCCCCACCCGGCTGAGGGGTAGCAGGCACCCCGCTGTCATGCGGCAGCAGAGGTGAGCGGGGCTGTGTTTGTGAATGTGGGTGTGCAGCCTGGGCTGCTGCCAGGCGTGGGTGCCAGGTCCCCAGCAGCGTTTCAGGCCCCTGTGCCCTCTCACCTCTGTGAGGCCGGGCACACTGCAGCTGGCCGCCCGCCCCTGCTCGCGCCGGCTCATCGCACCTCTCCCCTGGAAGGCCTCTCCTGACCTCCCTCCCACCTGACCCGCCGCTGCCACCTGTTCCACCGCCTGCCCGGGGCTGCTGGGCAGAGGCCCTGTTCCCACGCAGGACCGCAGCTGTCAGCTTGGTGTCCTCTGTGTCCAGACCGCGCCAGCTCCTGTGTCCCTGAGAGAATCAGAAGACGCTGCTGGAGGCCCTGCGTGGTGCTGGTGGGTGAGAGCGGGGCCTCCAGGCCCAGCTCCACTGCCTCCTACCTGTGCAGCCTGAGCACCGAGCCCTCTGCCCCGGGCCTGAGCTGTGAACCAGGACCGTGCTGCCACCTGCCCCAGGGCTGCCATTCACGCCCAGTTAGCCCGTGACACATGCTTTTGCTGCTGAGGGTCCTTGGAGATGCCTAATGCCTGCCTTCTGCTCCTCTGCAGTTGATCCTTTAGAAATGCTGGTGGCCGCCTCACCGCCACTGCCCACCCTGTCCGGGCACCCTCGTCTCTCTCCTGCATCACAGGCCAGACTCCTCTCTGGGCCACGCCGCATCACGGGTCCCTGCCATCTGCCTGCAGTGGAGTCCCAGCGGGCCGGACTCCAGCCTGTCCCACTGGGCCGGGCATAAGACGCCCAGCCGAGCTGACTGAGGTGCCACCCTGCCTCGCTTGGTCCCTTCTCCAGCGAAGCCAGCGTGACACTGCAGAACAGCACTCAGGGCACTGCTCAGAACCCCCCAGGGCCTCCCCGTCTCATGCGGAAAGCGAGGTTCTCCCTGCAGCCAGCCCAGCCAGCATCCCCAGTTGCTTCCCCAATGTCTCCTTCCTCAGCTTCCCCAACTTTCCGCTCCCACCCTGCCCTTGCCTGGGTGCTCCTCTGCTTTGAACCCCTAGCTCCGTGATCCCTGTGGCTCACCCTGGCCTCCTTCAGCGCCTTCTCGGGTGCCATTTTGTGGTATGAAAGAACGGATGCCCATGGCGTTCCTGGGGCGGCGTGGGTGAGTGGCAGCCACGAGGATCTTCCCACTGAATTCTTGCGACCGGCAGCTACTGCCCTGACTCTGCTGGGGAGCACTCCCCGGTGGGCCTGGCCACGCACGCGCGTGTGTGCATGACTGATGCCCACGTTCACCAGATCCTCTTCCTTAAAGCCCAGCCACGTCTGACGTGTTTCTGCTCGGTGCTCGTCATTTTGTTTTTTATTACTAGCTTAAAGCCTCTAAATCGATGTTAAGAAGCTTTTTTGAGAAATACTTGTGCACGGCTTTGATTCCGCACCTGGTGCTCTTCCACGGAAAACTCACTTTCTCCGAAATCGTCGACCCGGAGAGTGCTCGGCGCGCACTTGCTGGGTGGGGGGGGGGGCCTTCCGCACGCTCACTCCTCCGCGGCGAGGGCGTCTTTGCACTGACACGTGGACTCGCAAGTCAAGGCAGCGCTGCTGACGGCGCTGACGAGGAGCAGGGGCGATGCCATGCGGTCGAGGGGAAGAGTCCCAACGGGCCGCGCTGGCGGGAGTGGGCTCGGCCTCGGGCGGGCAGCCGGGCAGTGAGTGTGACCGGCCCGGGGCAGCTTCCTGCAGGCCTGGGGTGTGTCGCAGACACCGGCATGGTCGGGCTGAGCAGCCTGGAGGGCTGCAGCCCGTGGGCTTGGTGGGGCCCCCCACACCCCTGTGGTGCCACGACTTGCTCTCTGGAGGTGACATCACACTTAGCCTTAGTTACTTTGAGAGCATTTTAATGTGAAACAAATTAGTGCTGTGTAAACCAAAGCAAAGCAGTAGCGGCGGGTGTAGCGGAAGCCCTGGGAAGAGGCAGGACGAGGAGGCCGGCGTGGCCTGCGTGGCTTTCTCTGCCGTGGCGGCCAGACCGGGGTTGTGGATCTGGACTCTTTTCTTCGGTGCTGAATGCACTGACCGCTGGTCCTGTGCTTCCGGAGCCTGGGCCGGCCACCGAGTGCTGGCCACGTGCCGGGCACCCGCTCGTCCCAGCACAGCACCCGGGGAGCACCCCTCAGCCGTTGCCCCCAGGGATGCGGGCTTCAGGGGCGCTGAGGCCCAGCGAGGCGGGGCCCCACAGCCCCAGGCTCACGTGGGCAGAACCTGCCAGCCTCGGGGCCTCGTCACCTGCAGAGGTAGAGAGACTCGCAGTGAGGTCGCCTGGCCTCGCCTCCGTGGAGTCGGCAGTAAGGGGCTTGGCTGCGTGTCGGGGCTCCCTGCGTGGCTGCTGAAATGTGGTTTGGTGAGAAAGGGGGTTGTGGACAGCAGCTGCTTCCCGGAGAGAACAGACCGTTTTGTTTGCGGGTTTGGCCGGCTGGCCCTCGTGAGCACCGTGGGGCGCTGGGGTTGCCGGGCGCTAAGTGCTTCCTGTGCTCGCAGGCGTGGGACCCGCCCTCGGCGCACGTGGTGTTCACGTGTTCCCAGCCGAGAAACCGATCCCCCTCCCCCGAGTGATAGACTTCAGGGTTCGGACTTCGTCCTGCTCTCCAGATAAGCGAGGAAAAGACCCGAGCACCCGTGGACGAGGACCCCAAGGAAGGCACCCTTATTTAGAAAGAGCACTGCTCCCCGCATGCCGGCCCTCCACAGCGCCCCTCCACGCGCCCCTCCACAGCGCGGCTGGCCTTGGCACAGCCGCTGCTCGCTCGCTCCAGAAGCACGCTGGCTCTGATGACCGGCGACCTGCCCAGGCCGGGCCTTGTTGCTTTTTATCTTCCGTGTTACTGAAATAAGGTCGCTCACCCCCCACTTTGCCTGCCCCCCAGCAGCTAAGTAGGTGGCGCCTGTGAGGAGATGGGTCCGGCCCCAGCCTTGGAGAGCCGCCAGCTACTCATGACCGTGCTCCCTTGTGTCTTCCAGGGACGCCAGGCCATGGAGGGGCTGCTGCACTACATCAACCCCGCACACGCCATCTCTCTCCTCAGCGCCCTCAATGAGGAGCGCCTCAAAGGGCAGCTGTGCGACGTGCTTCTGATCGTCGGAGACCAGAAGTTCCGAGCCCACAAGAACGTCTTGGCCGCCAGCAGCGAATACTTCCAGAGTCTGTTCACCAACAAGGAGAACGAGGCGCAGACGGTGTTCCAGCTTGACTTTTGTGAGCCAGATGCTTTCGACAACGTCCTGAACTACATTTACTCCTCATCCCTGTTTGTGGAGAAGGGCAGCCTCGCGGCGGTGCAGGAGCTGGGCTACAGCCTCGGCATCTCCTTCCTGACGAACATCGTCTCGAAGACGCCCCAAGCGCCCTTCCCGACATGTCCCAGCAGGAGAAGAGCGTTCCTGGAGGACGACGACAGCAGCGCTCAGCAGAGGAGCGTCATCGTGTGTCAAGGCAGGAACGACGCGCAGGGCAAAGCCCTCAGTCAGCTCCGGCCGGATCCCAGCCCGCCCCCCCGGCCCCCGGCCAGCGCGGCCGGCAAGCTCGGCCCCAGCAGGACCCCCGCGCCCCCGCCGGCCGAGCCACCGCTCGGGGCGCCGCTGCCTGACAAGAGCTGGCCGAAAGAGAGCCCCGGGGGCTTGGCGAAGCCCCTGGAGCAGGCCAGTTCCCTGGACGAGCCTAGCCGGGGCGGCTTGGTGAAAAGGAATGCAGTCGTGCCGGCAAAGCCTCCGCAGGAAAGAGAGGCCGTGGACGACACGTCGGGGGCCGGGGGGCCGCTTCCCAAAGGAAAAGCGATCGAGCTGGCGCTGAAGAGGCCACGGCCGCCGGTGCTGGCTCTCCGGAGCGCGTCGGAGACCCCCTATCTACTGAAGGAGACGGGCAAGGGCGGCGGCGCCGGCGAGGACAGGAACCTGCTCTACTACTCCAAGCTGGGCCTGGTGGTCCCTTCCGGCGGGTCTGGCCCTGGCAGCCAGAGCATCGACAGAAGCGGCCCGCTTGTGAAGAGTCTCCTCAGGCGGTCGCTGTCCATGGACAGCCAGGTTCCCATCTACTCCCCCTCCATAGACCTGAGCTCTCCCCCGGCGGCGTCCTCGGTGGCAGCACGCGACGGGCCCGGGCGCGGGCTCTGTGCTTTCTCTCAAAAGCCGGCCTCACAAGACGGTGGCGGCAAACTGGCCCCGGACACCCGGCCCCCGGACGCCCAGCCCCACCGCCTCCGCTCCTTCAGTGCCTCTCAGTCCACAGAGAGGGAGGCCACCCCCTCAGTGGCCGAGGTCCGGGTCAAGATGGAGCCCCGCAGCCCCCTGTCGGACCCCGCCGACATCATCCGGGTCACTGTGGGGGATGCGGCCTCGGCAGCGGTCACCAGAGACCTTTCTCTGAAGGCGGAGGACGACCAGAAAGACGTGAGCAGGCTCCCGGCCAAGCGGAGGTTCCAGGCGGACCGGAGGCTGCCGGCCAAGAGGCCGAAGGTGGACGGGCTCGCGTCCCCGGCGTCTGAAGACCACTTCCAGGAGGGCCCGAGCCCCCCTCTCCTGGACGCAGATTTTCCAGATTCTGATTTGAATAAAGATGAATTTGGTGAGTTGGAGGGAGCGAGACCAAACAAAAAATTTAAATGCAAACATTGCCTTAAGATCTTTAGATCAACTGCAGGCCTTCACCGGCACGTTAACATGTACCACAACCCCGAAAAGCCCTACGCCTGTGACATCTGTCACAAGCGCTTTCACACCAACTTCAAAGTGTGGACACACTGTCAGACCCAGCACGGCATAGTGAAGAACCCGTCACCAGCCTGTAGTTCACATGCCGTCTTGGATGAGAAATTCCAGAGAAAGCTGATTGACATAGTGAGAGAGCGAGAGATTAAGAAGGCCCTGATCCTTAAGCTGCGGCGCAGCAAGCCGGGCTTCCAGGGGCCGGGCAGCTCGCCCGCTCAAGTCATCAAGAGGAGCTTGCGGTCGCGAGCCAAAGGCGCGTACATTTGTACGTACTGCGGAAAAGCCTATCGCTTTCTCTCTCAGTTCAAACAGCACATAAAAATGCACCCGGGAGAAAAGCCCGCCGCAGCAAGTAGAGGGGCTAAGCCGAAAGAGCAGGCTCCTCTGGAGAGCCCGCTGGGCAGCAAGGAGGTTTACCCGTGCCGCCTCTGTAATGCTAAGCTCTCTTCTCTCCTAGAGCAAGGAAGCCACGAGCGCTTGTGCAGAAGCGCCGCCGTTTGCCCCTACTGCAGCCTTAGGTTTCTCTCGCCCGAGCTCAAGCGCGAGCACGAGACGCAGTGCGAGCACAGGAAGCTGACCTGCCTGGAGTGCATGCGCACCTTCAAGTCGTCCTTCAGCATCTGGCGGCACCAGGTGGAGGTGCACAACCAGAACACCATGGCGCCCGCCGACAGCGCCTCTCTGCCCGCGCAGGACCACAACGGGGACGTGGCCGCATCCTCCCGGCCCCCCGCCCCGCCCGAGCTCCCGAAGGCCAACCACGTGGCGGCCGCCAAGGAGGACCACGCCTTCAGCGACTCTTCGGAGCCCATGAACTTCGACTCGGAAGATTCCTCTTGTCTGCCCGAAGACCTCAGCCTTTCCAAGCAGCTCAAGGTCCAGGTCAAGGAGGAGCCCGCGGAGGAGGCGGAGGAGGAGGCGCCCGAGGCCAGCGCCGCCCCCAGGGAGGCCGCCGGGCCGCGCCGGGAGCCCGGCCTGTGGCCCTGTGAGAAGTGCGGCAAGACCTTCCCGGCGCACAAGCAGCTGGAGCGGCACCAGGAGCTGCTGTGCTCCGTGAAGCCCTTCATCTGCCACGTCTGCAACAAGGCCTTCCGCACCAACTTCCGCCTCTGGAGCCACTTCCAGTCGCACATGGCGCAGGCCGCCGACGACGCGGGCCCCAAGGACTCCGAGGGCGGCCCGGCGCCCGCCTGCTCCCCCTCGCCGCCCCCGCTGCCCCCGCCGCCCCCGCTGCCCAAGATCCAGCCCCTGGAGCCCGACAGCCCCACGGGCCCCGCCGAGCACCCGCCGGCCGCCCCCGAGCAGCTCTTTGTGCCCCAGGAGTCAGACACGCTTTTCTACCACGCCCCGCCCCTGTCCGCCATCACCTTCAAGAGACAGTTCATGTGCAAGCTCTGCCACCGGACCTTCAAGACCGCCTTCAGCCTCTGGAGCCACGAGCAGACCCACAGCTAGGGCCCGCCCAGCCGCGGGGCCCCTCCAGAGCCCCCTCCCCGCGGCGCCCCTGCTGCGAGCAACGGGGTATTTTTGAAAAGAGAATAATAAAGGCTGGAGCTCGTCGTGCTCGAGTGCAAGGCGGAGGTGAACGGATACCCGGTAGTCGTGTCCTTAGTCAACGTAGAGAAACTTAAGAAAACATGTGCTCCGGGCCTGAGCCCCCGCGACCGGCCCCCTCGCCCCCGAGCCGCGCGCGGGCCGGCCGCCTGCATGGTCCCTCATTCCACGGTGTCAGCGTAATCTTTCCGTTGAGGTGGTTTGGTTTGGTCTTTTTGCCGAAGTGCAGTCAGCGAAAGGCTAGTGAGTGTCTCTTCTTTCGACTGTCTCGGACGCCTAAGTGCCAGTCGAATCTCGGCCATGTTCCTGAGTCCAGGCTGTACCAGGAAGACGTGGAATAGTTTGCGGTGTTGACTTAGCGCTTAGAATACTTTAGCAATAAAAAAAAAAAGAGAAACCTCAACCTTAATAAGTTATCCTGACACTTGAGAAAAATAAATATTTGGTATTTTGTGGTCCCGTAGAACCTTTTTTGTATGGAAATTGTGACAGATTTAAATCAGCAATAGTAATAGTTTTTTATAAAATGACACACTTGCGCTCGGGTCACTTAGCTAACGACGGGAGACTAGGGAAGCGGATGTCGCGATTTCCGAGGCCCCGCAGCCCCGGCGTGCCCGAGCTGCCGCCTGGCGCTGATCTGTGCGTCGAGCTCCGGCCGCACCAGCTCGGGCAGGACGTCGGCGTGTGGGCCTCTCTGATGCTGCTCCAAACTGACAAGCTGAGTGTGTCTGGGCCAGAAAAACAAAGCTGACGATTTGGCGCTAGTTTCGAGTTTGACAGCACGTGTGACAAACTAGGTCGGGACTCGCTCTCCTGTCAGCCCCACGCTCTGGGAGCCCGCACAGCCCCCCCGCATCCCAGCTCCTCCCAGAGACTTGAATGGTGAGGGGAGACGCCCCAGGCTTTTTCAAGAATAACATGCACAGTCCACAGGTTTCCTGCCCCCCTGTCTCGTGATTTCGCCTAGAAGTTTTTGAAGTTGATCGTGATGCGACGCCGATCTGCCCTCCGTCGCCGCTGGGCGCTTCGTACCTGGGTGTTGGAGGTCTCCGGGGGCCCAGATGAGCTGCTGCCACTCCTTTTGGTCCATTGGTTTTGTTTTTTTCCTATGTTGTATAAATTGTAACTAAAAGCCTGTCAACGCGTGTTATCCAGAGTTCTATGGGGTGTTTCCAAAAGGAAAATTTTTCTTTCCATTGTCGGGGTGGAGGGAGGTGACATATATAAAAGTAGAAATATCGTTGAAACACAGTCCTTTTAAGGTTCAAGATATGGTTTAAGGCTCCAACCTTATTTTTTCCAAGCTATTTTTCAAATAATGAATCGCCTACTGTAAGAAATGACTCACTGAGTAGTTAGCATCGTGCACCTGCAGAGAAGAGCGCGTCTCCTCCCCACGTCCCGCGCGGTGGCAGGAGAGGGCGTTTCCTTCCTGCTGAAACACACGCACCTCTGAGCTCCCGGTCAACTTTGTACAGTGTGGAGACGAGATAGGACATTTGCCTTTTATTCTTTCATTCGAGAATGATCAGAAGTTCCAAAGTGATTGAGTGATTACTTCTTGGTTTTGTTCTTTCTTAGCTTTGATGGGGAAAGGAGAAAAAAGCCAAGTTGCAGTTACTAATTATTGCCATCTTTATATTTTCTTGAAGAAATCTATGCATTTTAGAGACAAAGCTGGGGCGTGCGGCCCCACACAGGGCGGCTGCGCGCTCCTGCCATCCGGCGTGGCGGCTCTCACCCGAACCCGGGTCTCACCTGAACCCTGGGCCTCACCTGAACGCCTGGGTCTCACCTGAACCCTGGGCCTCACCTGAACGCCTGGGTCTCAACTGAACCCTGGGCCTCACCTGAACGCCTGGGTTGCGCTCATTTCTTCAGGAGAAGCCGCCGCCCTGGAGCTGCGTTGCCCGGGCTGCTGGCGGGGCTGGCCGCCCCGCGGTGCACAGGATCTCAGCCGTGGGGACTCAGCGTCCGAGACTTGAACCTTCATGCTACGTTTTTGAAGATTTTTTAATAATGTTGATCAGTAGAAACTATTTTTGATCTAAACATAGGCTCTGCTTATCTGTTAGATTTTCAAAATTACCAGTGTTTTGTCTTGTTAGTTGACATTTTGTCTAGGCAAGAAACATAAGATTTCAAACAATTTTGAACCAAAAACATTTATAATACAGTTCTGGTTTTCTATTACTTTTTATACTGTACCTGTAAAAGCTTGAGGCTGAAAGAGTTTATTTTGGTGGTCAAAATAATAAAGTCGGCTTCCGCTCCTCTAGCTATTTTAAAATGTTAAGAAGTGAAAAATGAAAGATACCTTCATTGCTTTATCCGGTAAACACTTTTTTAAAGGATGTTTACCTCAGCCAGTAGGCAAGTATTTGGTGTAAAACAGGTTGGTCTTTCATTGTTGCAACTCTTTAGCTAGTAAAGATATTCTCGTAAATGTTTTTTTCTGATTGTAATTAATTTTTGAAAGTGTAGAAAGCTCATTATTTCCTGTTAAGTATTCAGGATGCCTGCTTTTTTTTATGCATTTGTGGAAAGAATGTAAGATGTTTTAATATATTCTTTGTTAATCTGAGACCTTGTTATTGAATCCTTTTCTTCACTTGGGCTGGGAGGGAGTGACCCCGTAAAAACCGTGTGTTTTATCAAAGCAAGCTTTGGAGGTAACCAACAGCGTGCGCTTTTTAATAGTGTTCATATTTCAAGGTCAACAGACTATTCACCTTCAAAATAGTTCGTAAGCATTTATACTTTTATCAAAATTCACACCTCGCCGTTGGACAGTGATGTTCTGATGTGGGAGAAGCGTGGCCCGGCTCTCTGGCGCGGGTGACCACCGCATGTCTCCTTCTCTGGAAATGGCCCAGCCCTCCCTGGGGGTCACCTGCTCCCCACGACAACCCCCGCCCCCCCCCACCCCGGTGCTGAGGAGAGTGGAGACTGGGGCACGAGCAGGCTGTGCCCTGCGGGTGAGGGTGCCCTTGGCTGCAGGCCCACGGGACGGCGGGGAGGGGCAGGCGGGAGGGCCCCGGGGTAGCCTGCACCCCTCAAGCTGTTGTCACTGCCAGAACTGCAGGAGGTCAGGTTGCATTTTCTTATCACAGACGTAGTCCAGGTCATTCATAACAGGTGTCTTTAAATTGCACTAATTAATATTGGAATATTTCCAGTCAGTTTATCGATTTCTGATGTCTCGATGCTTTTTGCAGTAATTGTGAAAGGTGTCACCGATTTAAATAATGTAACCTATTTTTTAATGAGTCCTTTAACACTGGCTTTTTGTAAGATTTAAAAATAGGTTTTTCTCTTGTGGCTTTAGCACTTTAAGAAGTTTGATGTTTGCATAATTTTTGATATGTCTGTTCAGTGCTTCTCAGTGTGTTGTCTGGCCTAAGGCGCTTCCTCGTGACGGGGAGCAAACTTGATTCTGGGCAAGAATAAATGACAGGTTTTTAAAAGTTTCCTTTTCGAGATAGTTGTTTGGGAACCAAAGTGTTATACTATGAACCATTTAGATAACTGAATACAGTGCTCTTCTGTCCTTTATTGGTGCCGTCAGATTTTCCACGACGTGATCCTTGGTTCGCACTAATTTTCAAAAGGCGATATTGACATTAATCCCAAGACTGTTTCAAATTTTTCATTGATTAATGCCTATTGTTAAAAGAAAAACAAATGTGATTTTATAACTGTATATTTTGTTGCCTTAGCAGAGTAAATCATTGTTCAATTATGTTTAGGAATAAGTTTTTTGGACTGAAAATTCATAGTAAAATAGGATTTTTATCCAATGTTAATCCATTGCTTATTTGTATCCGATTCTACTGTCTGTTTACTTTGCTTAAATCTTGACTAAGAGCAATTGGAGTCAATAAATTTGTACTGTATTTTGTTTTGAGTCATGACCTCCTGGTGTGTTGTGCTCTTTGACACGAAGGGTTCATCTCACGCCTACCGGATAGTCAAGCTCAAGCCCCCCTGTCAGGGATGTGGGCAGCGCCCTGAGGAGCTGCGCGGGGTGGGTTCCCGGCCGTCCCGGGCACCCGGTGGCAGTGGGTTGGCAGCAAAGTGTCCCTTGCAGGGACAGCACGGGGTCGTTCAGTGGCTGCAGTCGCAGAAGCCAGTCTTTGCTTGTCTGTCTTTTCCTTCACTGTTCGAATTGGCCCTTTCACACGTGAACTGGAGGCCAGTGCTTAAAAGCGGGGGTTCAGCCCCCCGCTGACATTTCAGCAGGGCAGTGGACAGAGTCCATTCCCCAAGCCCCTCGTCATTATTCCTCGGCGTGACAGGCAGGTGGGAGGGGCCGGTTCAGCACTGCATAAACAGCAAAGAAATCTGGCGACAACGCGGTGGTTTCTTTTATGATTCCCTTTCTCGCCTGTCTCTGTGGGCTAAACAGCCGTAACTGCTCTGTCACAGCAGTGGTGCTGTGGGGCTGTGGTGCGCACCCCACCTTCCCCTAGTCCTCTGGTGAGGTCCCCACCACCCACATGCTGCAGGCGGCCGCTGGGCTTTCCCCTTGCCAGGCTGTGCTGTGGCTGTCACTCCCCTCCCATGTACAGTAAAACACATAACACATTGCCACTATCTTTGCTTTAAGAAGTGAATTAAAATTGTGGAGAGGTGTAATTAATACCTACCTGTGCAAGCTTCCACCCTGAGCTCTGCCGGTCCGCTGTGGCTCCAGAGGCCTGCATGCGGTGTCACTGTGTCCTGCCTGGAGGACACTGGCAGTCCTGTCTTACAGGTAGGTCTGAATTCTCTCAGCTCGTCTAAAGAGTATTTTGCCAATTTTGGAAGATAGTTTTGCTGGGTAAAGAATTCCAGATGGGTATCCTTTTCTTTCAGCAGTTGAACACTGTTCCTTCCCTGGTGCTAACTGGAATTGTTTCCAAGGAGAAATCTGCTTCCTTCTCTTTGTTCCCCTACTCATAATGTATCATTTTTACTCTGCTTTTGAATTTTTCTCTTTCTTACCAGTTTTATGATATGATGATGCCTTACCATGCTGTGCGTGTGCACCTGTGTCTGCGCCTGTGTGCATGTGTGTCTGTGCATGCACGCATTCACCTGTGTGCACACATGCCTGTGTGTGTGTGTCCGTGTGTACACACCTGTGTCCATGTGTGTACATGCTTGTGTGCATGTACACCTGTGTGTGTGCGCTCGTGTGCTGACATGCACACTCGGGTTAATTTAATATCTTGGATGTTTGAATCTTAGTTTTTATAGTTGGAAATTTTTCACTATTTCCTTTATTTTTCCTCCCTCTTACCTCTTCTTCAAGACTCAAATTTGTTAGACTATTTGAAATTGTCCCAGAGATCATATTGCTCTACATTTGTCCTTTTTTTTTCTCCCTCTCCCTGTTTCATTTCAGACAGTTCCTATTGCTATGCTTTGAGTTCACTAAGCTTTTTTTTCCTGCATCGTCTGATCTACCATGAACCAGCTGGAGTAGATTTCACCTGTCGAACTTTTCACTTGGGGCTAATTTCTATCTTCTGTCTCAGTATTTTCTGTCTTTGCTCTCACTTCTTGAACAGGTGGAATAGAGTTATGACCACCTTTTTTTTTTTCCTTTTTTTTTTTACCTCCAGGTATATTGTCACCTGTTCTATTTGTGAATTGGCTTCAATTTCTTTCTTTTCTCCTCATTTGGGGGCATAGCTGGTCATGTCGTGTTAGGCCACAGACATTGTGGGGCTCACTTACTGGGTATTTCTACGTCCCCGCAAATGTCCTCAGATTTTGCTTCTAAACTGTGTGAAGTGGGATCCGAGCCGAGTTTATTCTCAGGTTAATAGTGCTCCGGCACTGAGGCAAGCACATGCTTCTGCCCTCTGCCCCTTGGTTAGCGTGCGACTGCGTGAGCTCCAGGGATGCCCCACCTTCCCCGTCCTTCCAGGGGGTTCTTCGGCCTCAGGAAGTTCCTCGCACTCGTGTTTCATCAGCATGTGGCCGAAGACTCGGGCTCTGTCTGCACAGCTTCTCCTCTGGCATCTGCCCCCGTCCCAACCACCTGTCTCCCCTGCACGCCCGGCCCCTCACCTCAGCTGAGGAGACCCTCGTCTGCCTTCCTCCCTTCTCATCGCATGGCCATCCTGCTGTGCACCTGGTGTTCACTGTTGGACAATGTTTCTCTCTTATGCTTTGTCTGGAATTCCATTGCTTCACGGGCAGTCCAGTCCCTATTACTCCATGTTCGTCAAAAGTGGAGCTGTGATGTATTGTTCTGTTTGATCTTGCTGTGGGGGCCTCCCTGTCCTAAAGCATCTCGCACTGGATGGCCATAAAGGCTACCCCAAAACCTCGGCTGTGGGAGATTCTTCCAAATTCTAAGCAGGTGCTATATGAAAGAACTCAGTGGTGCCGTCCGCGTAGCTTGGAGGGTGCATGTGGGGGGTGTGCTTGGGGAGGACTGCGCCAGCCGGGAGCCAGCCCCATGTGCCCTCACCAGGCAGGCAGACGGTGGGCGGCTCCCAGCAGGAACGAGAACAGGGGCCCCTGTGCCGCTGGGGGGGGGGGGCACTCAGCTGCCTGTGGAGGGGCCTGGGCTAGAGACAAGGAAGGCTGCGGGTCCTGGTGCTGGTCATGTTCCGAGTCCTGATCTGGGCCAAACCCCTGACCCCAGACACGGGACTTCCCCGACATACGGTGAACTCTGCCCCATCAGGGTCTGACCCGAATTCTGCGGGGAGGGCGCTGGCACAGGCGGGTGGCTCTCCAGGACGGCGCTGAGCAGCCCAGGTGGAGCAGCGTGGGGACCCACCTCCCAGACGCCATAGGAGCACAGGGGCCTGACCCTGACCAGAGACGGGCTCTGCCTTCCTCCTCTGGGCCGGCCCAAGGCTCTGCCTCCTGTCTCGGCATGAGCGCCCTGGTGGCAGCTAACACAGGTGCGCGGCGAGCAGGAAGCTCCGTCCCAGGAGAGCCCAACAGCTGCGTTGGCCACGAGCGCCCTGGGGACTCTGGGACTCTGGGATTCTGGGATTCTCGCGACCCCTGCCGTCCCCAGAACTGCTGCTCTCAGGGGAGAAACCTGGCTTAAGGGATTTCGGAAGCTGCTTTTGAAAAATTCATGATCAAAAAAACCGCAGGTGGAGGAACCGGTCCGGGCGGGGCCCCTCCAGGCTGGGAGTGCCAGGTGTGCCGGGGCAGGCGGGGGTGAAAACAAGCACCCGGACTCTCCTGTGTCTCCAGCTCCCCCGAGCTCCCAGGCTGAGGGTGGCTCAAGGCCGCATGCCCACTGGGGACAGAGTCAGGTCTCCTCGCGCCCACCTGGGTGGCACCAGGAGTGTGGGGGCCAGAGCAGCTCAGGACGCGCTGAGCCCCTCACGCCAGGTCCCTCTGGTCCTGCCCCGAGTTGCTCCTGCTTTCCTCGCCGGAACCGGCAGCGCAGAAGCAGGGTGCTCCACAGCGCCGGCCTGGCGGCGTGGCCAGGGGACGAAGACAGACTTCCTCGGGGCCAGCTCTCAGGCCAGCGGGGGAACACGGCCTCAGCACCCCTGCTCATGCTCAGCACTGGGGCGCAGAGCAGGGGTACCCTGGGAGAGCTTCTCCTGCCCGTGGCTCCCCCACTGCTGTGACCCAGCCTCCTGTGCCCCAGGCAGGGGTGAGGCCCTGGCAAGCTCAGGAGAGCTGGTGGGCGTGATTGGAGGGAACTGCCGCGCCTGGTGCCAGGTCTGTGCAGCTTAGGCTCAGCGAGCGTGAACTGACCCACTTGGCCAAGAGACGCCGGGTCAAGTCGGCCGCTCAGGCCCCGGTGCCGATGGTGACACCCTCGCTTGGTTGTGACCTGCTCCCGACTTACTCACTGCCTGGGAGAAACAGGGGTGCTGCTTGGGGGACCCTCTTCAGCAATCCTAATACACGGTGCAAAGGAAAGGGAGATGCACGAGTATCCAATATTTTGCAAGATGGTCTCTAGAAATGTCCATGTGGTGATATTGACACTGATCCCGACAAGGTTTTAGACCAGATGGGTTTGCAAAGACTTAGACAACAGCCACGACGCCAAGCCAGCCAGCTCGGAGCCAGCCAGCGGCAGCTCTGCTCTGAGTTCTAGACGCAGGCAGGGCCAGGCGGGCCAGCCCAACAGCACCACCCCCGTACCCCGCCTGCTCCGGGTCCTTCCATCCCGCCTGGCCCGGGGTCTGCTCAGCTCTCCCCCGAGGTCCTCCCTGCTGGACACAGGTGCTGACCTCCCTCCAGCCACCCCAGTCAAGATCACCTGCAGCAAAGTGTCCTGAAGGGACACTAAAGTGTCCTGAAGTCCCCAGACTCTCACCGCACTGGGGGCGTGGCCCGGGAGTGGGCAGAGTTGGGGACCCCCTCTGGTAAGACTGGAGGTGCTTTTGACTAGCCCCCCTTCTTTCCCAGATTCAGCTGGTGAGGTTCACACCACAACCTTCACCTCCAGCCTGGGCCAGGCAGAGCCGAGCTCGGCGCCCCGCTTCCTGGCCTTTGAACCTGCTCCTCCGCCTGTCACCCCCACTTCCTCTCCACCCTTGTTTATTGCTCCTTGCGTGGAGACCCAGTTCGACCTTTCTGTGCCCCACGGCCGCCCCTAACCGGGCGGGCACCCCTTCACTGCCCCCACACTGTGCAAAGTGCCCCCAGTCACTTGCCACCCTGTGTCCTGAGCAAGGGTCTGTGGGTGTCTCTGTCCAGGCCCTGCACGTGAGTCCCGCGGCCTCAGCGGTGTCCCAAGAACCAGCGCTTCCTCCCTGCTGGTTCGCGTTGGGAGGTGACCCTGGTGCGGCAGGGGCGGCCAAAGCAAGGAGGGACAGGACCCATGGCTGTGGTGAGGCAGGGGTGCGGGGCTCTCCCTGCTGGGGACCCTCTGAGAAGGGAGGCTCTGATGGGGGGATTACCCGAGGAGACTGCTTGTCCGGCCCCCATCATGTCCTGCCAGCCCAGATCCCGGAACAGGTGTGCTGTCCACTCAGAGGGGCAGAGAGGCCCAGGCCGAGGAGCCAGCGTCCCCAGTGCAGCCAGGCGTGCTGCATGGCTGGGCACAGAGCAGGTGGCATGCCAGGCGGGGCCTAGAGCACCAGCACCAGACAGCACGGCTCAGGCCTGGCCCGCGGTGGACAGGTGGCCGCCTGGCAGCATCCAGCGGGCCTGGGGCTGCTGAGTGAGCAGACGAGAGTGAACCTCGCCTTCGCGGTGGGTCTGTGCTGGCCCAGGCACAGATGGGGAGGCGCAGGGTCCACGCCCACACAGTGAGCCCAAGAAGGGAGGCTGGGGCCCAAGCTGCCTCTGGCCAGACCTCCTGCTCCGTGCCCCGGCCTTGACCGCTCTGACCCATTCTGTGAGCGGAGACTCGAGTCTCAGGATGCTGACCAACTGTCAGACGCAAGAGCGGAGGGAGGCCCCCTGGACAAGGCCGGCCGTGCGCGCGGAGGATGCGTGCAAACTGGGCAGGCAGGAAGAGCGAGGACTCGGGGAGCCACGTTCCGCCCTGGCGTAGGAGTTGGGGTCGCCTCGCTGAGACCCAGGGAGACATTGGACTGTTCCGTGGGTTGGGCGCAGCGTGACACCTTCAGGTGTGTGCGCCCGGCGCCCCGCAGCAGGCTGGGGGGGCAGGAGGACCAGCCTGGAGCTCAGGAGATGGCAGGAGTCGTGGGCCCGGCGGTCATCAGACGCCGACCGTGCGACCAGGCAGGAGAGGAGGAGGCAGCGTGTGCGGGAAGGGCCCCTCCGGCCATGGGCGTGCGTGGAGGAGCCGGTGGGGGGCAGTGGCCCTGAGGGTCCCGAGCAGCTCTGCCCCTGCCGGGGGCGCGAGAGCAATGGAGGGGCCGGGGAAGCCTCCCGTGCCCGAGACCCGCCCTGGGCGGTGGCCCCCAGACGCCGTGCCCTCTCCGAGGGCCTGGCCACCTCCTCTTCTGGATCGCGTCACGCCCCGTGGGCTCGGCGAGGGGGTGGCGACGGCTCACGGGCCCCCGCTGCCCCGGGAGGAGGCGCCCCGGCAGCCCCGCGGCGCACATGGCCAGGTGGTCTGGAAGCCCCGCCCTGCAGGGTTCGCGTGCCACACGCGTGTTTAAAACGCCTTCTATTTTCACATTGACGCAGGAGCGGCAGGTGATGAATCTCACGGTTGGGGCTTCTCCGCTGCACACCTGTACGTGTAAGAAGAAAAAATGGAAAGAGCGGATCCCCTGCGCTCCTCCCGCGTGGTGTCGCCCGCCTCGCTGAAGGGCCCTGAGGCCCCACTCCACACTCTGGGCTCCGTGGGCCCCTCCCTCCCGCCACGGCCCGCCCCCACGCCTGGCTCCCCGCCACCTGCCCAAGCAAGGGGGGTTTCTGCATTTGAACAAGCCGGTCGTTGGGCTGGCGAGGCTGGCCGGGCGCCGCACCGTCCCCATCTCGTTGACCCGAGTGCTGGGCTGGCCGCGGGCGCTCCGCAGCAGCCGGCCGCACACGGGACGCGCGGGGCGCGGGGCGTCGGGAAGGCCCGGGAGCGACGTGGCTGCGGTGCGTCTCTGTCCTTCAGCAGCGGCGGCTGGAACGAGTCGAGGCGAGGAAGTGAGGGAGCAGCCTCCAGACGGCCTGGGAGAGCTGCCGGGTCCCGAGCTGCTCGCTGAGGCTTCCGCCGCCAGGCCAAGCATTTCTGCGGGGCTGAAGCGAGCCTGAGGAGGGGCTGCGCGGTCCGTGGCGTCACCGCCTGGAGGGAGACGGGCGGCCGACGCCCGCTGACCCGTCTGCTGGAGCCTTCGCTTCCGGAGCCGGGACGTCCAGCAAGCACAGCCTGGAGCCTGCCCTTCCCAGACCGGCCCGTCCTGGCTCTCGGCCCGCACCCCTCCTGGAGACCGAGGAGCGGGGTGCATCTTGTTTTTCAGCAGCAGAGGCTGTTGCCCGGGACCCTGGGGCCCCCGATGGCTGACCCCGATGCCAGGCTCCTGCCCACAGAGCCAGGAGGGCACGCCCCTCGCCTGGATCCAGCATGGCCCAGAGGGCGCACGTCCAGACGCAGCCCCGTGGCTTCTTTCTTTGTTTCCCACCCTGCAAGTGCGGCCAGCCAAGGTCAGCGATGCAGGCGAAGGTCCTGTCGTCCTGCCTGCCGCCCTCTGGGCTCCGTAGGCAGCTGAGTGGAGGGGCTTTGGGGTGTCCACGGACAGCATCGCCCTGCAGAGGGGCCCCTCAGGTGCCCTGGGGGTTCCGACACCCCCGCTACAGGCCTGTTTGCATGGAGCTCCGAGATCACGCCAGGTCCTGGACCCGGCTCTGTGCTCCCGGAATGTTCTGGGGTGGCCGGGGGAGAGGGCAGCGGCACGCATCCGGGATCACCGGTCTCTCTCCGGCTCAGAGGAAGCCCTGAGCAGCCTTGCCCTGTTCACTGTGCCTTGAAAAGCCCTTCAGTGGCACCGGTGCCCTCCCTGCCTGCATGGGCAGGGCGGACCCCAGAGCGCCATGTCCCGGTCTTGCTGGACACAGAGGCGGGGCAAACACAACACACGTGTGAGGACAAGGGCCTGCGGGCCCTGCGTGTGTGATGCCAGGGGGACACAAGCTCTCCCTTCCCGCCGCCTAGGGCAGAGCCAGAGGCCGGGGTGGGCTGGGGGTCCTGAGCTCCTCCTGCCTCTTGGGGCCTGCAGAGCCGGGGGCGGAGGAGGGAGGCTAAGCTGCGGCCTCCATACCCCTTTCCCTGCCGCTCCTCCAGGCTCCGCACAGCTCCGAAAAGGGGGGCGCCCACAGGGCTTCTGGAAGGCGACTGTGGGGATGTGCACCAGGTGGAGGCTTGGCGACCACAGGGTCCCCAGGCACAGCCTGAGCGGCATGGAGGTGACAGCCCCATCCCATCAGAACCCACGAATCAGAGGACTGCCCCTCGGTGCTGCAGGCGCCCCCCCCCCCATGGCATGAGGGGCTGTGCAGGGACCCCGGGACCCCAGGGCCAGCCCTGCCACCCTCCTGCCATGTTGTCCCTGGAGAACTACTTGCTGCAGGGACCGAGGGACCCTCTCGCCACAACTCAGGGGCTGTTTCCCTACTTCAATATTGTCTCAACCAGCAACATTTGCCCTTTTCTTTTACTGGGCTGTTTGGGGCACCTCCGGCGTAGGGAATAATCGGCACACTGATTATCTAGAACTAAACAGGCGCTGCTGGGTTGTTTTCAAAGTCCTTCAACAGCAGTTCCCTTTCGTCCTTAAAGAGGCCATAAAGATCTCTCGAGATGTTTCACTCTGCCTGCGCCCCGCAAACCCTTTTCTAACAAAACACAGAGCACGGAAGACAACCTGCGGCCAGAGAGCGGGCAAAGCAGTGACCGCGAGCGCTGCACTGTGCCGGCGGTGAGGAGCCTCCCGGGGCCCCACGTGGGTGCTGAGCCCCAGCCCCGCTCCAGCGTGACCAGCGGGAGCTCTCCCCTCTTGTGTGCCATCCCAGGGGCCTGCGCCCCTAAAGCCAGCCCTGGTGGCTGCCAAGCACTGGGGCTGCAGCGGCGTGTGCGGCAGGTTCTGAGGCCAGGAGCAGGCTCCTCCCCACCCCCGTGCAGCCCAGGGGCCTGTCCCCAGCTAGCAAGGCTGGGGGCCACCCCAAGTCACATGAAGATCACAGCCAAGCCCCAACAAGTGTGCGTGGGTGTGCTCTGGCACATGTGTGTGTGGGCGGCCGGTGCCCTGCACCTTCAACTTGCCTCCTCGTGTGCCAGCCTCCCACCGACGCCCGCGACTGTCCCTTCTGTGCCTGGACACAGCTGGAGGCCAGTGCCCGCGGCGGGATTTCAGCTCCTGGAGAACACAGCGGGAGCCGTCGGGGAGACACGCAGCTCAGCACCCGCTCGCCGGCCGCCCCTGCTCAGTATGTGGGAAAAACCAGGTCAAATATCTTCATTCATAAGGCTGGTCCCAAGCAAATTGCCAAATCACTTGCTCCTGGAGTGACGCAGGGCTTCACGGAGCTGCCTGGCAGGGACGGAGGCTGCCATTTGGGTCACCCTCCTCCATCAGTCTGGCATGGGCACACTCGGGCCGGGACTGCGGCACGGGTCCCCGGCCTCAGCCCTGCCGGCTCCCTCGGCCTCCAGGCGCCACTCGGGCCCCTCCTCACCGGGATGGGCCCAGGGCACGGGCTTGTGGTTGCTGGCTCTCGGGGTGGGAAGCGGGCAGCCTGGAAGGCCCTGCTGGGGGGCCCCGGGCCTCCTGGGTGGGCACTTCCAGGGCGAGTCACCTCCACAGCCAGTGCCGCGGGCTCGCCGCACGGTCCTGGGAAGGCCGGGGCAGAGCACGTGCTCCAGAGAAGCCCCTGGCCTGCCCCGGTGAACTTCCTTCTCTCTGGGCTTGAAAGACTCAGCCTCACAACACAAAAGGCAATTCATCTTTTTTAGACAGACCTTTGTCCCCGGACATGGGACATGGGATCCCTTCATCCCCAGCCTTCCACATTTTTCTCATTTTAGTGGAATTTGTTTGCTTCACTGAACTTGATGGGAAGAACATGGGCCGGGGGAGGGGAGCACCCCCGAGGTCAGTCCCTGGCTCTGCCACTTTCTTGCTGTGTGGCCTTGGACAGGTGACTCAGCCTCTCTGCACTCAGCTTTTTGGTTTATAAAAAGGGTCCTTGGCATGAGACGTAAACACGCTGTCGGGGGCGGCGCAAACCTGCCAAGGCTGCACCTTCCGAGTCGTGCGGATCCCCGCTCTCTCCCCAGGGAGGCAGGCGGCCCTGAGCCACACGAGCGCAGAGCAGAGGCTCCGAGGCCCGTGGGGCTGGCTGGCCCGGGGCCGGGCACCAAGCCGTGACCTTTGACAGCGTCCCGGGGCCCGCTTCCAGCCACAGGCTTGACCGGAAATGAGGAAATGCACGAGGAGCTGGGAATTGTGGAAATGACTCAGCCCGCCCGGTGTCGCCAAGGAGACCGGGTCAGATGTCCCACAGACCCCACCACGAGGGCAGGGAGCCAGGCCGACGAGCTTTCTGCTGAGAGGGGACTCTCGTGCCTTCCTTCGGGCCAGCAGAGGAAGCTGCATGCTCCTGCTCAGACTCGGTGGGGGCAGCCCCCCGGCCAGGGCCCCGGCCGGACTGGATGACTCTCCGGCCTCTGCATCTCCTCCCCCGCTTCTCCTCTTCGGTGGCAGCGTCACCTTCATCTGCATCGTCATCATTTCTAAAAACCACAACATCATCACAGAACTCTGGGCTTGGCAGGGGAGACTGTAAAATGGGTCCACCCTGGGTGCTCAGAGGGCACAGCCTGCGGCAGGGGGGGTTGGCAGGGGTTGCCTGACTAGCAGGGGTGCCCACCTGCAGCTCGGGGAGCCCTGCTGACATGAGACCTGAAGCCCTGGACCCTTGTTCCCCAGCCCGCTGGTTGCAGTGGGATGCCCCGAGCGGGACTCTGGAAGCAGTTTCCTGCCTGCTGCCCCTGGTCCAAGGCTCACAGCATCACCTTCCGAAAGGCTCCATATAGGTGGCTGCCGCAGGTGGGGCCTCAGGTTGGTGTAAAGGTTGTCTCCTTGAGAGCTGCTCCCTGCAACACCCGGGGTGAGAGCCTGGTTTGAGGGTGATGGCCAATGCCCAGCCCCACCGCACCCCTGCTCACAAAGTGCACTGTGAGATTCTAGAGGCTTCCGAGCGTGGTGGTTTCCTCGTAGTGGCAAATACCTGCAGGGCAGGGTTGCACGCACCCCATTGGGACAATGAGCCCTTCCCAGGCAGCCCCATGGGCCGGCTCCTGGGGTTGAGGGTCGAGGGGGGTTGCACTGGGGCACCGAGTGTCCCCATGTGTGAGCAGCTGTGCTCTGACCCCAGTGCTGGGCCACAGGGTCCCTGCGCTCAGGAGGACCAGGCGCCCCGGCACTAGGCTGGCTGCAGGAGCGAGGGGGTGTGGCCTCCTAGACGGACAGGGTGTCTTGGCGCCTGTTACATACCGTGGCCAGGTGCATGTTCCAGAAGCCTCTGCCCTTCCTTTGCCCCCTGTCCTCGGGCTGCTCCCGCACAGAGGCAGTGCAGCGTCCGTGTTTACATTCCCTGTGTGGAGACGGCCGGCCATGTGACTAATTCCCGGCCAGGGCTGTTGTTGGTGTACAGTGTTCCAAGCCTCTCAAGGAGCTGGCGGGCAAGCTGGCCTTGGAGGGAGACTGGTTCTGCCAGTCCTCCAGGCCGGCCCTTTCCTAACCGCCAACATGCCACAGCCACGCACCTGGCTCACACGTGGCGCCCAGGTATGTGGTCACCCCTGTTATTCTGGCCAGTAGGCCAGCAGGGCCAGTGACTCAGCTGTGCAGATCTGGCTACAGCCGAGAACATAATGAGATGTTTCCTCCAAATACAAAGAGACTCCCGGCAAGCAGGGCGACCCCGCCGGCCCTTCACAGGGACTGTGTGAAGAGGCGTGTGTCCGGAGAGGCAGCGCGCAGGTCGCAGCTGTTTCCTCATCCCCACACCAGAACCGCCTGGCTAGGCCTGTTCTCATCCCTATCCTGGGGCACTTGCCATCCCAGCCAGCTGCCCGTCCTGTCCCCCCTAGTGCTCCCTGTCCAGCTGCCTCCCAATGCCAGGGTTCTCTCGGAGACCATCTGAGCTCTGAAGCGTCAATCCCTGCCCCCGATTTCAAATGTGCTCCCCTCCTCTGGCCTCCAGCCTCTATCCAAGAATAGCCTCCCCTGGAAGTCTCTCCTCCCCACCCGCCATGCACGTGGCCACCTGTGAACCCGTCTCCTGCACCCTTCTAGCCTCGCCTGCCAGCTGGTCTCTCTCACCCCGCGCCCCACCGTGGGAGCCTCCACCTGCGGCTAGGAATGGTACTTGTAGAATTCCATTTCCCCCCACGCTGGCATAAGACGGCGGTGGCCCTGCCTCTTACTCAATCTACTGTCCAGGACTTCGGTGCTCCTGGTGAGCCTCTGACGGCCTCCGCCGTCCACCGCCTGCTGTCCTCTGCTTCGGAGGAAGTGAGTACGTGCGGGCCACAGGATCTTTGCACACACATGCACACTTCTTCACCCACCACAAACCGTCCCCTTTCTGGCCCGCGCCTCACTCCACTCCCATCTTTACTGCTCCGTGCGTGCGCAGGGCAGACCCGCCCCAGCTCAGCCTCGCTCTGCTCCGTGTCCTGCTCTTCCCACGGCTTTTGCATAATAGGTGCCAGTAAAAGCCACTGGTCTATGAAGGAGACCTAGATCCTAATCTCAGATCTGCCGGACTTGCCTGTCTTCACAGCGAACTTCCCTCCGAGCAGGTTCTAAGGCAGCGCAGGGAGGGCCGGGAGCAGCAGAGCCTACGCTCTCTGCTATGCCCGCAGCGTCCCGGGCTCCCAAATGCTCGGCCCAGCTGACCCAACCCAGCAGCTGCAGACGACACAGCCAATCACGTTTTATCACCCTGGCCTGTCGTCAGGCCTGGGACTGTCTTGGGCTAGTGTGTTTTGTGGCATTTCTTAGTGATGGGGTCTGCCTCTGCAAAGGCATCTCACACACACACACACACACACACACACGCCTCTGCAAAGGCATCTCACACACACACACACACACGCCTCTGCAAAGGCATCACACACACACACACACACACACACACACACACACAGCATCCCCCAGCCTGGGGGCCTTTTCCTGGGACCTGCCTGGACCGAGGGGCAGCCTGGAGGCCCAGGGTCAGGGATCCTGACCTCAGGATGCGTCTGGGTTTCTAGGGACTTTCCAAGGGCGTTAGCGCCAGGCACCTTCTGGCCCATGGCACTGGCGATCCCATACATCACCCCGCAGCAGGGCCACCCGGACGCACGCGTGCACACGCGCGCACGCTCACACTGGCAGGGCCCGCACAGGGCGCGCGGTGCACACGCGCGAGGAGCCCGCAGCCGGCCCGGGCCGCCGCCTACTGTTCCGCGCGTCGCCCCGCGGGGGGCTGTGGGCGCCGCAAGGAGCCGCGTCGGGCGCGAGGCGCGAGGCGCGGGGCCGCCCCCGGGGAGCCCGGCGCGCCGGGCGGGGAGTCGCGCGGGGCGGCGGCCGCGGGGCCTTTAAGGGGGCGGGCCCGGGGCGGCGGACACGCCCCTCCCGGCCCCGCCCCGGCCCCGCCCCGGCCCCGCCCCGGCGCGAGCCTCTCCGGCCACCGCCGCCCGGACGCGCGGGCGAGGAGGAAGCGCGGCGGGACCTGCCCGGACGCCCGAGTCGGGGCCGCCGCGCCGCGTCCTCTCGCCGGGCCGCGCGCTCGGGCCAGTCCCGCCGTGTCTGCGCCCCGCCGCCCGCCCGCCCCCGGACCCGGCCCGCGCGGAGACCCGCCCGCCCGGAGACCGCGGAGACCCGCGCGCCCGCCGGAGACCCGCCCGCGCCCCCGGGTGCGGAGCCGCTGCGCGGCCGCGGGGGGGGCGGGCCCGGCATGCGCCGCCACCATGGCGCGCCTCGGCCCGTGGCTCGGCGAGGCGCAGTGGCCGGCGCTGGTCGCGCTCTTCCTCGCCGCGCTGGGCACCGTGGGGCTGTACCTGGCGCAGTGGGCGCGCGCGCGGGCGAGGCCCCGGGAGCCGCGGGAGCCGGGCGCGGGCCGCGGCCCCGACGCCGACGCGCTGCTCGCCTGGGTCCTGACGCGGCGCGGCTGGCGGGGCCGCTGGCTGGACGCCTGGGCGGCCGCCCTGAGCCGGGAGGCCCGGCGCCGCGGGGTGAGTGTCCGCGGGGCGCGGGGGCGGGCCCGGCCGGGCGGAGCGAGGAGGACCCGGGTGGGGAACTGGGACAGCGACCGCATTTTATTCCCCGGACATCAGGGGTGCCCGGCCCCGCAGGCCATCGCGGCTCGCCTGGTCCTGGGGGGTTGTCGGTCCCCTGGGGGTGCCGTCTGTCCCTTCCGGGCACCCCAAGCCCGCGCCACCGGGCACTTACCTGTGTCTGCGCCTGCTGAGCTGACCCGCGCCCCAGCTGCAGCGCCACCCACAGCCATGACCACCAGGCTGCCCTCCAGCGCCCGCATCATGGCACATGGGATTAGTGGCTGGCGAGGGCGGCCACTTGCCGTGGCTGGCATTTGGGACTTTGAGTGCGTGTGTCATCTCTGAGCCCTCGCGCTCTGGGGACACGGGTTATGTTAACCTTTGACGAGCCAGGAGGACGGCCGAGGAGGTTGCGCTGCCTGCCCACGGCTCGGCCTGCGGGTGGTAGGGATGGGGCTCAGACCCAGCTGCCTCCCACCCTAAAACTCAAGGAGGGGCTCTCCCCTGCACTCGGCCGCCCCTGCCCGTGGCTGTGTCTCTTCCCCGGCGAATAACCTGGTGACTTGTGACTCTAACACACCTTAGTTGTTAATGACAGGGTCCTGGCGTCCCGTCCGTCCCGGCATTCCATGGGAGGAACTAGGGCCTGGTGGGTTTGGGGCAGCACCTCCCCGCCCTGGGGTGTTCACCTTCTGCACCTGCTTGTGCCACCCAGCGGGGAAGTCCGTGGCCATTGGATGTGGAAATAAGGGACGCGGGTGTCCGGGCATGTCAGTCTGGCCTTGCACATGGCCCTGGCCCACATAGCCGTGGGCTTAAAAAACAAAACCGCTTGGCATGCAAGTGAGCGTAGACCCAACAGGGCAAAAGACCAGGTACCACACTCAAAAATAGAACTCTACCTGTGGGCGAGGGCCGGGCTCTCCTGGTGCCTAGGATCTGTGCCCCAACCACCCAGGACGCCTCCTGCGCAGGAAACCGCCCCCTCGCTCTCAGGGAGCCCCGGAGTCCCAGGACCTCACAGATACACACAGACATGATGTGTTTCCCATGAAGCCGTGGACATCGGCCCCCCAAAGACCTGGTGTTGCGGGTTCTGGGCTGGTGGTGGGAGCGGTGGCATCTCAGGGCGCCGTGAGCCTCGACCCGCAGGTGGGGCCGGGTCCTTCCCTGCCGGCCCCCGATGGCTTCGGGGCAGGGCCTGCTCTCTGCCTGTGCGTTCTGGGCAGCCCGCTTGAGCCAGCCCGCCCCCTGGCCCTTCGTGATTGGGTGCGTCCAGATGGCCCACAGGCCAGGAGTGTGAGGGAGGAAGGAGGAAGTGCCTGGCCTGGAATGTCCCTCGACGGCCAGGTGAAGCTGAGAGCACTGAAGAAAATGCCCCAGATGCCTCTCACCCTGGTCACTTGACCCCGCGCAGTGGCCCTGAGCCGGCTGGCTGGCCTGGCTCGTGCTATCTGCTGTAGCCGTTGCTGCAGAGGCCCGACATCAGCCTTCCAGAACTGCCCCTGGGAGCGGCGTGACTTGCCCAGCTCACGCTCACTCATGGTTCCGAGGGGCCGCGATCGGGCCTCGCAGGGCAGGAGCGCTGTGCTCCCCAGGCCTGAGCGTTGTTTGATTTGCATTCAACTGGAAAGGCTTGTAAGCAGATAGGATCTGGGTAGCTTGGTCCCTGCTAGGCTCTGTCACTCTGAGTCCTGGCTGGCCCCCATGTGGCACTAATGACAGTATGGGAGTCGCCTTAGTACTGGCGTCCTGACCGTGGCCCGCTGGCAGGGGTTTCTCTCTGCCCGCCCTCCAGCTGCACTCCCAGTAATCCCCGATTAGGGCTGATGCTGGCCCGGACTGCAGCGTGGCGGCCCCTCCCCCTGCTCCGCCTGTCCCTCCTCCTTGCGCCCTGGCCAGGAGACTTCGCTTCTCTGCCTGTCTCTTGGAACTGGCACCCCGGGAGTGGTCAGCCATGGTGCAAATTGGCGTGTTCGTGGAACAGAGATGGTAACCCCCTTTAGATTTAGATTTTAAGACTGAAAGGAGCACTCAGCTCTTCCAGGGAAGTGCCTTCCTGCCCCAGCAGAGACCTAAGGCCTTGGCGAGCTGGCCTGGACCTGGGTAGGCAGTCTGCACCTTCAGGTGTCCCTGTGGGCAACAAGTTTGACTGTGAGACCCAGGTGTTCCCTGCAACTGAGGCCCAGTTGGGAAGGCCAGGCACCTTGTTGAAAGGGTCAGCTGCACAGTGGGCTCCCTAGTCGAAGGACCTAGCGATGACCCTTGGTGTCTCCGTGGCACCTGGGGCTGGACACGGGGCAGGCTAGGATGCCTACCTTCCTGGGATGGCCAGCCGGGGAGGCACAGCAGGAAGTCGGCCCGCTCTGCCAGGTGCGCAGGGCACACGGGGTGACACCTAGTAATGGTGAGAAAATGCACCTGCTGCCTCACCCCCTCTTGGGCTCGGGGGTGCAGGGGTTCTCTGGGTTTCTCCCAAGTCTCCCCCCAAGGCCCAGCGTGCTACTTACGGATGGAGACTCATCAGCGGACACACCCGACCCTAAGCCAATCAGATCCCGCACCAACAGCACCTGTCCTCCGCCCGGTCACTGGCCACGCGGCTGAGGTTTCCCTTTTGAGCCCGAGTTTCCGTTTACAACACCAGCTGGTTACCCAGCAATGCCCACACCCCGACGCCCACCTGAGAGCTTCCAGGGCTTCTGCCGCCTCGCCAGCCCTGGGAGCCAGCGAGCTTGTCACCCGGTGCCCGGGGTGGACAGCACTTCCCAAGGCTCGTGCCATCTGGACCAGGGAAGAGAGCAGCCTCGAGAGCGAGGGTCGTGTCCCGGCTTG
Organism: Talpa occidentalis; assembly: GCF_014898055.3. Taxonomy (NCBI): domain Eukaryota; kingdom Metazoa; phylum Chordata; class Mammalia; order Eulipotyphla; family Talpidae; genus Talpa; species Talpa occidentalis. The sequence continues at coordinate 1,698,831 of NW_023604295.1, forward strand.
TCCAGAGAGGCCACCGAGCTGGCCCGTGTCCCAGACAAGCAGAGCTGTTTGTTTCTTTAGTCCTCACCCCAGGATTTTTTCGGAGGAATGTTCTAATGGCTAAGCCCGTGGGACAGTTTGTGGGCCTCATAAAATTTTTGAGAAGGATTCCGCGTGCACACAGAACACGCACATGGCTCGGAACGCCCGGGAGCTTCTGTGATTGACGCGCCTCGGACCGGCCTGTTACATCGTGCCGTGTGTGGCCTGCAGAACCCGAGCTCGTCGACCCGGGTGGCGGCAGCGGTCAGGAGTCAGTGAGGGGCTCGTGGAGGCCACCCTGGACACAGCTCCGCCCCCACGACCCCAGCCCATTGCTTCCCGGAGCCAACATTCAGGGGCTTTCCTGTGGGCCTGCCCACAGGTCACTGCTATCGTCTCGGCGCCTCTTTCACCTTTCTCCTGGCTTGATGTCTCTCAGTGGCCGGGGCTCAGCTCACAGGCCCCTGGCTCACCCCAGCAGCCCGTGCTGGCCCCGTGTCTGCGCCTGTGGCCACTCACCAGCCCGATGGCGAGCCAGGCCCCCGCCCAGCCTGGCCGGCCACCCCCCATGTCCAGCCCACCTGGGCAGGGGTGAACGGCAGCCTGCGGGCGGCTGGAGGGAAGGAACCCACATCCCCTGTCAGGATACAGCCACCCGCCTGGGACGCAGCCACGCCGAGCAGAACGGGCTGTTTAATGCACTTTGTTGTCCCCGCTAAGGCATCAGCACCGAGGCTCGCCCATGACTGCAAACTGTCCCCACGGAGCCCAGGGACGGGCACGGGGCACAGCCAGGCCGCTCTCTGCACCCACCCCTTCTCCCCGCAAGACAGGGTTGCGCGGGAAGGAACAGTGGCTGCAGCGTGAAAGCAAAAGCGAAGGCGTTGAAGCCAAGTGCCAAGTTCCACGCCCTGTGCCCGCGGGCCGGAGGTCGCCTGGGAGGAAGAGGCTGCCCCAGCCAGGGAAGTCTGTGCGCTGTCCAGGCCCGGCTCGCCCGCTGGGTGCGTGGGGTCCTCGCGGCTCCTGTTAGCAGGGTGATCGCTGGCGAGGCCTGGGCTCAGCGCCTCATCTGCAGAAGGCACCGCTGTGGCGCCACCCAGAAGCAGAAGCAGAGCGCCCACGAGGCCGTCTCCGGGAGAGAGGACGGCTGTCCCTGTGCGTCTCCTTGTTTCACGTTCAGGACTACGGGAAGTTTGCAAAAACAACTCCGTTTCTGTGCAGGCCTGCCCCCGGGCGCGCAGAGGCACCGCTCAGCGTTCAGAACCTCGGCGTCACTGCTGGCACCGCGTCGCCCTAATTGGTGGTGTGGGGCTTGGAGGCTGGACGCGCCCTCTGCTCCTCAGGCTCTTGCTCATGGAATCTGGCCTCGGCCCTCCCTGGGGCTTGCTGGGTGACGCTGTTGTTTCTTTCTTCCCTATTCGGGTGAATCCGGGCAGGAGTCCACTGTCCCTCCCCGTCTGTGTTTTGAGTGGATACTCCCCGCATCGCTGTGGAGCCACGGAGTTTGCCTGTGTGTGTGAGGCTGCGTCCGCACTCTGCACGCTTCTCCACGCCTGTGTGGAGACTCTGCTGTCCGGATGCTCGTGCGCGCGTGTGCGTGTGCGTCTGCCCGTCTGCACCTCTCTACATCTAGCTCCATCCAGAGTTCTTGGGGGGGCCCGGGAGAGATCAGAGGCAGCTCTTCCTTGCTTCACTTTATGGCTCCAGCGCGTGTCTCTTCGAGGCTCATTGAACCCCCGTCCCCCCAGGCTCCGCCGCTCCTCCAAACAGCCCCGCCCCCCCACTGGACAGAGGGGTTTAGAAGCCACCGTCGGGGTGTTAGGTATGTCTGTTGCTGCCGGGGCCTCGTTGCTCCGGGACCCCGCAGCGGACAGAGCTGGGCGGCGTCTGCGTGGGGCCGCGCTCCCCTGCGCCCGCGTTCTGCCTCTGCAACCTCGCCCGAGCACGCCGGCTGCCCCGCTGCCGTGCCCTCGCCCCTCGCCCCTCGCCCGTTCTCCTGCAGGCAGACGTGCTTGCTGACTCGCTGGCCACACCGCTACGGAGCCACTGTCGCCGCTCAGTGTCTGTGTCCCACCTGCTGCCCCGCCCACTCTGTGCCCGGCTTGGCGCTGCCTCGCCGCGCGGCGCGTTTCTGCTTGGGCTGCTCCCGCCTCCCTGCTCCGGCCCGCCGGCCCCCACGGCTGGAGTTTGCGTGTGTGGTCTTCCTTTCTCGGCTTTCCGGGGACCCTGCCCTGCTGTGTGGACGTAAGGTCTTGCCTCGGTGTGGTGCTGAGTCTGGAGTGGGGCTGCCGGCCGGCAGGTGCGCAGAGGGGGACGCAGCTTTCCAGGCTGTGCGGTGCGTGCCTGCCCGGCTCCCCGAAACTCAGGACTAGGCCCGCGGGGTCCTTAGCATTGTTTCTTGGTGGGACCACCCCCTCGACGTTACACTTCCGGGCAGGATCTCTTCGGGGTTTTCAACCAGAGGTGCGCAGGTAACGAGGCCGCTGGCATGGAGGGGAGCTGGCACCAGGCTGATCCCAGAAGTCGACATTGTAGCCTTGAGCCTCACAGAAGCTACATTGTCTCGGCCAGCGGCCAGCAGCTGTCCCCCTCCGGCTGCTGCTGGTCCCCGCCTGGCACCCAGCTGCCTGGGCTGCTGCCCCGGAACTGGCCCCTGCTGCAGACGGTGTCAGCAGCCCCCAAACTGACCCTCGTGCTCCAGATGCAGATTTAATTCTCCCCTGATGGCTTTGGGGGTGAGACATGCTGCTGAAGCAGGGTGTAAACCACAAGGTCCTGTGCCTCCCGAGCCGCCCTCAGCATCGGGGATTCTTCGGAAACAGCCTCATAATAGCCTCATCGCTTGCTCATCTGCACTGCGCTAGCCAGAGGCTCTGACCCTGTCGTCCCCACCCGCATGGTCAGGCCTGTAGCTGGAACCAACGGACACAGAGCAACGGGGCGGGGACATGTCCCCACAGCTCGGAACTTAGCTGGGGTGCTGTGCCTGTGCGCGTCAGGAGGCCGGGAGCGGCGCTCCGCCCCAGGGTGTCCTGGCCATCAGCACCCGGCCTTGCAAGAGAACCGACTCAGAAATGGGCACGACACTGACCTTGAGAAGCTGGAAGCGGACACTCCATATGACCCAGCGAGCCTCCTCTTGGCATTTGACAAACATGACCATGTTGATTCAAAAACCCACAGGCTCCCCGCTGTCCACTGCAGCATCTGGCAACAGTGGGGCCTGGACACAGCCCAGTGGCTGCAGAGGGCTGCTGGCTTGAGATGCTGGTCTCTTCTCTCAGAGAGACTGGCCGCTGCCGCTCAGCTGCACCTCTCACTGGGGGATTTCAGATGGGAAGGGCCAGGTGGACACGGGCTGACATGGCCAGGGAGGTGCTAGGGCTGAAGGAGGCCGCGCTGGACCCAGGAGCCTGCTCCCCCACCACAGCGGGCTCCTTGTCCACTGTGAATTCAGATCCTGGGGAAGCTGTGGCCATGGGGGTCCTGCCCGCCCACCCCGGGGCCCAGGAGAAGAGGGCCCCTGCAGGCCCAGGGAGGGGTCCTGAGGTAGCCGGGGTGCATGCAGCCCCACACCCCCGGGGCTCGGCCCCAAGACCCACAGAGCCGCTGCCTGGGTGTCCGTGCTGGAGACACTGGCCCTCGAGGTCTCCCCAAGTTCACTGCAACTTCCTGGGGTTTGTTCCTGCGTTTCCCCCGTCCCACCTTCTCCTGCAACTGAGCCTGCCCCCGAGCAGTGGTGCTGCCACAGGCCGGTGCCTGCCATGCTGCTGCCTGCAGCGCAGACCTGGCCGTCAGGATTGTGCAGCCTTTCCTTAGTTTGCAGTGCCTCTAGCCGGTGTTTGTGTGTGTGTGTGTGCATGTGTGCACATGTGTGTGTGCATGTGTGTGCACATGTGTACCTGGCTTTAAGCAGGCGTCTTCTCATTGTGCTCCCTTCCAGGGCCCGCTGCTCCTCTCCTTCCCGGAGGACCCCCTGCAGCAGCCCCTGGAGCTGGCGGTGCAGCGCGTGTCCACCACGGCCAGGTCGGCCCAGGAGAAGGTGAGCTGCGAGGGCCCCCGCCCTCTCCCAGGGCGTGCCTCGAGCCGGGCGGGTTCTGCCTGCGAGCTGTCAGAAACTGCACGCCTGCGTTGGCCGCCTGCTGTGGATGGCTGATAAAGTGCGGCCCGTCCTGTGGTGGGGTGTCGCTGGCCTTGGAAAGCCTGGCCTCCGTGCAGGCCATGGCCGGGTGGAAGCTGGACCCAGATGCCCCAGAGAGTGGGGCTCCGCATGGACGGGGGACCAGAAACCAGCCCATCAGTGGCTGGGGGGGCCCGATGGGCTCGGGGCTGCTTGGGGGTGCAGAGGGTACTCTGCGAGGGTGCTGGGGATGGCCACACACCTCAGCGCCATGTGCTGAAAAGTCAGCCACCGCGCAGTTTGGTGGGCGGGTCACAGGCGTGTGAGTTACATCCCAGTCATGCACACGTTGACCCCACACACGTGCTCGTGTGACCACCTCTCAGTTGGCCATGGGCCTCACAGGTGATAGAGGCCGGGAGTGCAGGGCTGGACCATCTGGGTTTGTGTAAGTAAGATGTTGTCATGCGACAGAATCGCCACATGGACGTATCCCCATGACTGTGTTTATGTACGTGTGCATGTATGTGTGCGATGTGTGTAGTGCACATGCATTTACATGTGCAGCTCATGTGTACAAGCATGCATGTGGGGTGTGTGCAAGCGTGGTATGTGTGCACGCACCTGGGTATCTTGTGGGTGTGTACATGTGTATGCACGTTTGTGGTATGTACACGATATTGGCATGTACTGGTGTGTACGTGCATGTGTGTCTGTATCTTGCAGTGGTGTGTTGTCTCTGTGTATATACCTCCGTGTGCCTGTGTGCACCTACATGTGTGTGTGCTGGTGTGTGTCTGTATATGTGTATCTATCTGGGTGTGCATGTGTGTTTCCCGTGTGTGTGTGCACACTCATGCTCCCGCTCCATGGCTTGGCCTCACCACACCCCGGCTCAGGACGCCCCAAGCGGCAGGCGCCCCTTCCGCAGGCACCCGGGGGCCGGCCCGCGGCGGCAGGCTGGCGAGTCCCAGCCATCCGAGTCCCAGCCGCCCCAGTTCAGAGCGGAGGAGTGTTCTGGGGCCGGGCCCGGGGAAGAGCGACGGATGCTGGTACAAGTCTCGCTGCTTCAGTGCCCGGCGGGTGCTGCGTGGTGTCCGTCTTGCTACAATTATGAAGTGATGTGTGCGCGCTAACAAGTAAGGGCAACATGCAAGGGTATAAATGAAAAAAAATCTGCTTCCCTTCATTGCCCTCTGCCCCCTGCCCGCTCCCTGCCTACGGGACCAGTGTCCACACTGCGTCCTCAGAGGCTTTGTACACCACCACCCTCCACGCACACAGAGGCCGCACCCAGCACCTGTTTTGTTAGACGAATTTCCTCGTGTTCTCGACTTTTAAGTTTTCTTGGCCGCACGAGGAGAGGAGCCTGTCCTGGGCCTGGCCGGGGCTGGTCTGGCTCTCAGACAAGGCTGCCTCAAGGTGGGCAGCCCCTCCCAGCTCCCTGGCCAGAGCGGGAAGCGGGTCCCCGAATGCTGAGAGTCCCAGTGACACCCCGAGTTGTGTGCATACCCACAGGAGTCGGCCCTGTGCTGGGGACCAGGCCGGCCTTCTCTGGCCCTGGACGAGCATCCGGGTGCCCCGGGACACTCAGGGCACCTGAATCGGCGAGCTGGCCATCCTCCTGGAAGCTGTCCTGGAGGGTCCTGGCCCCCTCGGGGCCTCTGTCATGTGGCCCAGCCACGTCCTGGAGGTGCCAGCAGGAGGATGCCAGTGTCGCGCCCTCCCACCCCATCCGGTCAGCAGCTGGTGCCGGCGTGCGCTGCTCTGCTCCATGAGCTTCTTGACAGGGAAACTATCGCAGCTCGAGCCCCATAAGCAAGGGTATGGTGGAAACCCGGACTCCAAGGACCTTGCCTCTCGCAGCTCCCTGGGGCGTCGGTCTGTCCAGATGCAGCAGTGCCAAGGACACGTGGGTGGCCTAACAGGAGGTGCCCTAACGGGGTGGCCCGCCCAGGCCGGGGGGGCCACAGTCTCGCCTCTGGCTGACCAGATGAGAGTGGGCTGCAGCCCCATGCCTGAGCATCTTCCTGACTGTGTTTGCTCTTGGGCCTCCCTGGGCCCCATTGAGCAGCACCTGCCCTGCCCTTTGGGCACCCTGAGCAGTCCCTGCCCCCTTTTCTGCGAGCCAGCAGACCCCAGGGCCGAAGTAACCGTCCGCACAGGTCCATGACCCAAGCACCCTCATGGCGGCGAGGGCCTCGTGGGTGTGCTCGCCCTGACCCTGGGCGGGCAGTGCCACAGCAGCCATCCTGCTCTCCTGACGCCGCCGGGCTGCACCCCACTCCCATGGACACAGGCCCATGTCTGGCCCTGCTTCAGACGCCAACCCTAGTCGGGGCCACCCGCACCTCTAACTGACTGTCTTTTGAGTCGGGGGTCCTCACAGCTCCTTCCTGGTGTGACCAGTGGCGGGAACAGCTCACAGACCCAGGGAGCCACCGACCTGCTGCCAGACTCAGGTGAAGGGCACCTCTGAGGGGGCCCAAGGGAGGGGCTGGGGGCGCAGGGCATCTGTGCCCTCCCTGGGTGCACCCCCTCCCGGGGCCTTGCACTAAACAACCAGCATCTCTCTGAACCCGCTGTTTGGGGTTTGATGGAGGCATCTTGACATAGGTGTGCCTCATCCCCCCACCCAGGCCTGGCAGGGGAGCCCCGTCTTCATGTGCAGACTCTGGCGGTGGGCGTAGGGGAGGGGCGGCGTGGAGTGGTGTCCTGCCTCCCGGCGCCTGGCCCTGCCTGCTCGTGTAGCCTGGTCTCCCCCACCGTGGCCTCTGCCTGCGCTCTTGCATCACCCCCGGAATGTCTGACCCAGAAGAGGATGCCCGTGTCCAGGGAGCGTCCATGGACGCCCGTGTCCACGCCCCACCCTGCGGCTGGGGGTCGCCCTCACACTGGGCGCTGAGGTCCACCCAGAGTGACGGGGCTGGGGGTGCCTTGCAGGCAGCGTGTTCCAGGTCTTTGGTGTGGGAGAGCGGACGGACAGCGGGGACGTGGAACTGGCGGGGGGGCATGGGGCCCCGTGGGCGTTGGGTACAGCGGCGCCCGTACAAGCGTGTTCTCCAGGGAAGCTGACGGGGCGATATTCCTGTGGGTTGAGGTTTTAAATAAACGTATTGACCCATGGGCGTAGAGACCACCCAGCTGGGAAGCTGGCGATGTGCAGCTGCATCTGGGGTGAAGCACTCCTCTCTGTGAGGTGTGGGTACGTACCCAGCCGGACGAGGTTCCCCAGGCGTAGCTACTGACCTGGGTGCCGGGCTCTTGTGCATCCTCATCGGTGTGCACGACTCCCTCTGCCCATCATACGGGAGAAACTGAGGCAGACTGGCGAGGCACTGAGGTGGCCAGGTCACTTGGCAGCAGAGCCTGGACCTGAACCCGAGTCGCCTCCAGAAACCAGATTTTCATTCTGCGCCGTGAGGCGCAGGGGGGTGGTGTGTGTGTGTGTGTGTGTGTGTGTGTGTGTGTGTGTGTGTGTGTGTGTGTGTGGTGTGCGGGGTGCGCATGCTGGCTCTTTTCTGCCTGCGGCAGCTGCACTTCCCCTGCTCAAAGTGCTGTGGGAGTGTCTGGCCGCCTCTGCTCTGTCCTTGCGCGCTCGGGGCCCCAGGATCGCAAGGGCGAGACTCCAGTTACCCCCGGTCCTGGGGCTGCAAGTGGGAAACTTGGCTGCCTTGCTCCTTGGGCCTGCGTGGCCGGCAAGGCCTGCTAGCTCATCGAGCTGGCACTTCTGCCAAATCGCTACCAGGCTATGGGGACGCTCTGAGGCGTCTTCCCCAGGGCGTGAACTGTGCACCTGAGCAGCCACCGGTAGCCTGAACCCCACCTCCGCCCCGAGGCTAGTCAGCAAGGATGGGCCTGAATGTCTCGGTGGGGTCCTGGTCCAGAGGAGAAATCACGCTTCCCATCCAGGGGCGTTGCTGCAGGGAGGGGCCACCGAGCGGCCAGGGAGGTCTTTGCTCCTGGCGCTTGGGGACCTTTCCGGGGGTCACACGAGGACAGTGGCTGTCGCTCTGTGACAGAACCTCTGTGGTGCTTCCTCTCAGCTGTTCCTAGTTCATTTAGAGACAAACGTCGTTCAACTATTTGCAGTTCTCCAGGGAGTTCCCAGGCAGCAGAGCCGAGGCAGCTGTCCAGCGGCTTAGTTGAAAAGGGAAGCCGGGTTTGGGGGGGCGGGCGGTGCAGCTATTGGCACGTGTTGTTGGAAGCAGGAGAGAGCTGGGAGCAGGCCTGGGGCTCTTGGCCTTGTGTCTCCCTGCAGGATTCCGTTGCAAGAGGAGACTGTTGCACAGCTGCAGGACTCGCTGAGTTTGAGCTCTTGAAGCTGAGAGCACAAGCAAGGCGAATGAGGGTCCCCTCTGTTTTGGGGGTGCAGGTTATAACCAGGGTGCTCCCTTTCACCTCTGACCCTGCTGCTGGCGGCTGCCCTGGGCGGTGGGCCAGGGGGCTGTGACTGTCCACCTGCCAGCTCAGGGGCGCCTTGGCTCAAGCCCCTGTCCCTGTGGAGCCCCCGAGAGGGACCCTCTGGAAGGGACGGTAGGGGGCTCCGGAATCACAGCCCAGCTGGCCGCTCCATTCAGAAATGGCCTCTGTCACCCGGGGGTTCTTTGCGTGCCTTTGGGGGAATGCTCCGGGGCAAGCAGGTGATGGGTGGCTGCTCATTCTGTGACCGAGGGCCTTGCAGCGGGCAACCCTGCTCCTGCTGTCCTGGAGGGGACCCTTGGACAGGGGCTGAGAGACGCAGTCTCCACGCAGAGGAGCCCTTCACGCATGGCCTGAGGTCGCTTGTTTTAAGCATCTGTTCCGCTGTGCCCTCCTCCACCTGCCTAGCGGGGACAGGGCAGGTGCTGGCCCAGAAGGGATTTGGGCCTGGCCCCTGTGGCCCCGCCGGGTGCAGGGGAGCAGTGGCCTTTGTCCGGCGACCGGCAGTGGCCATGGAGCCCCAACAGGCTTTCCCCGCGGAGTGGGCAGGCCTTGGAGGGCGGCGCCGGGCTCTGGGGTCTCTGCATCCCGGGACGTGGCGGCCTCGTCCTTAGCGGGCACCACCGACTTGCCTGCGGTGCCTTGAGTGGTAACTGTGATCTGTGGACTCTCGTTCCAGAAGGCTTAGAGTCTAAAAATCCTGCTTTTTGCTGAACGTGTTTATCTTGCTCTGCGCCACGTGCCAGGACGCTCGCGCGGCGGGCAGAGGCGGGCAGACTCTCCGCAGGAGCGGTACCAGCCGGCGCTGTCTCGCCGCGAGGCACCGTGTGACCCTGCCAGGGTGCTGGGAACACTGTGATTAGCTTCATCCAGAGGAGTCCCAAGAAATGGCAGACGTCGGCCCGTCACTGTCTGGCTGGTCACCTGAAGCAGCGACCAGGCTGTGGAACACAGGGTGGTGAGGGTTCCCTGTTGTGTGGACGTGCACACACATATGCACATGTATGTGTCATGTGTGGCATGTGATGTGCCTGTTGTGTGTTACATGTGTGCCGTGTGATCGTGTCTCTGTGTGACGTGGTAGGCATGAGCCATGTGTCGAGTGTTGGGTGTTGGATGTGTGTTATATTGCGTGTACGTGTGTGTGTGCGTGTCACTCATCTGGCATCAAAATCAGTCCCTCCAACGAGGTTTGTTTCTAGAGCATTTATTTTTAAAACATGTACATGACATTCCTTAGACAAACATTTGTTCCAACCTCCTGTGACCCCTGCAGGGGCCGGAACAGATAAAGGTCCGTACGGAGAGGCCGGTCAGCCTACAAGGGCCGCCTCGGAGGCCATGAGTGGGGCTCTTCCGCCCAGGCGACCGCTCCCCGTCCAGGGCTTGGGCGGCGGACACTGCGGGGGGCCCCTGGCTGGGGCGCTGGCAGGCCAGGACTGCGGAGACGGGCACTTGGGTGGTGGGATAAGCAGGGAAACGGGGCAGAGTACCCCAGGGCTTGTGAAACAGCAGGCTCTGGCACAGTCGCTGTGTTGATAGTCTCCCCACGTGGTGTTCTGGACTCTGACAAGTCCACTGGGGGATTAAAGAATTTTCCTTCCCTGCGGCAGCCTCCGCTGGGGGCGTCAGTTCCCTGGGGTGGGGAGGGGCCTGTCCTGGTCACTGGCTTCCCGAGGGCCTCTGGGGAAGACACACCAGCCCCTGCTGGACCCCGGCCCCCGCCCTGCCCACACACCTGGCCCCGGCCTCCGTCCCCAGGCTGGGCTGGCTGGCGCCTCGCCCGGAGGCCCGACCCTCTCTGGAAGCTCCATTCAGTGGAGGCCCCGGCAGGGACGCGGCTCCTCCGAGGGGCAGCGGCTCCTACCAGCCCGTCTGGATGCGAACGGCGGCTGGTCTCCTCCTGGCGTGACCCTGCTTTTGCCGTTCAGGCCCTTTGAGCCAGCCCGGCCGTGACTGCGTTTTTGTGGAGGCCGTGGGTCTCGCGACTGGCGTCTCTTACGTTCTTTGACGTGTCCCCATGTCTTTGAAACTGCGGTAGATCAAAAACTAGTTAGAGGCAATTTCTTGTGGTCTGGGCACGTTTTTGAGCTTGCACTTCCAACACCTAGGACGTGTTTTACCTGTAAGGCTCATTGTGGGCCAGAGGCGGGGACCGACACTGTGACCCCACAGCATGAGGGGTCCCGGCCATGTGGGGACAAGGTGCCCTTGGGGAGTGGGCATGAGAGGGCTTCGCCCCTGAGAAAATAGTCGGGAGGGAAGAATTAAAGATGGTGTCCAGCTCCCAAGCCCCTGCGTGAGAGCAGACCGGAGCCTGTCGTCGAGTGGGAAGCCGGGACGCCTGCCCTGCTCCCGGGGAGGCCCGGGGTGTGTCTGGCCCACCTGCCTGGTAAGACCCCTTGTCTCGCCCTCCTCCAGGTGGTGACTTGCCACGTGGTCGGGGACACCCTCCAGTTCACAGTCAGCACGGGGCCAGCCCCCCAGGACCCTGGAGCCCGGCTGTATGACGTGCGGCTCTCCCCTTTCCATTTACAGGTAAAGTGGGGGGGACTTCACGAGTGCAGGGGGAGGAGCTCTCTGTCGGGAAAGGGTGGCGGATCCCCACTTCTGTTAATCACCATTCATGATTTCCGCCTGTAACCCTCGTGCTGTCTGCGGGAGATGGAAGGCGTGTTGTGTGTCTGTGTAGACACGTGTGCTGTGTCTGTGCACACACGTGTATACACTGAACTCAGGGGTTGCCCGCTATCAGGAATGGGATGCGTGTTTCCGAGGCATGTGCTGTGGGCCCAAGAGCAGGGCCTGGATGTGTGGGGCCGGGAACATTGTTCTGCCCCAGCCCCACTGCTACGGCCTGGGGCACGCGGCTGGAGAGCGGGCACAGCCCGAATGGGGCATCCCCTTCCGGCTGCCAGAACATTCAGCTCTGAGAGTTCCCTTATTGTTAGAAGTTAGAAGATCAGTGTTGTCATTGTTCTTCTGACGAGGGCATGTTATAATAATCATCGTGGGCTTATACGTGATGGAAGCTGCATATTCCATGATTTTCCACAACCGCGTGTCATAGACACGCGTGCAGCGGCTTTAGATGCAGCCCGTGTGCACCTGGCAGCCGTAGGGCACGTGGGGACTGTGACCTGCTCCTGGAGGTGACTGCGACTCACGCCATGCTCCCTGCATGCCCCTTTAGCTAGCGCTTAAAATCTTAAAATCTGAGTCTACTTTAGGGGCCACCGCGGATTCAGCCCAGGGCTGCCCCTCAGCCACTGGGGAGTGATTCCCACAGGCTTCCCCTACAGAGACAGGGTCTGGAGTGGGCGGGACAAGCAGGATTTTCTGGCCACCTGAATGGCTTTTCTCCAAAAGCTAGCCGCCCCAAATCTCCTCCACTCATGACACTCCCCTTTGGGAGGTGGGAGGCCCTCTGGCTCCCCCGGTTTTGGACAAGGTGATTGGAAAAGAGTTTCCAAGGCTGGGAGCCTGGAGGGTCCAGGAGGAAATGAGGCTTCTGAGATGCTGGCTGGTGCCGGCCCCGGCCCCTTACCGCCGACAGACGCCACGCCGGGCGGCTCTGATCTCCTCACACCGTTAAGTCAGCTCGCGGACTAACGCGGAGGGGCTGCTGGGTGATCGAGGTCCAGGCAGCAGGTGTCCCCGCCCTGCAGGGCTTCAGGTGAAAGATGCATCAAAGGGCCGGGGCTGTCTCCTGTCCCCACCCCACCCCACCCCTGCCTGGCGGGGCTCAGGACTGTGGGCCGTGCGAGTGCGTCCACCTTTCCTGGAGGGCGTTTCCCTGGCCTGCGTGGTGAGAGGCCAGGGCTTCGGAGATGCAGCTGAAAGCTCTTGCTTTTGTTGAGGAGAAAGGCTGAGACATTGGTTAGGAACCGAGAAAGGAGGCGTGGTAGAGGTGACCCTCGAACAGCGCAGGGGTGAGGAGACTGCCCCCCCCCCCGCCCCGAGAAAATCCACTCCCAGAGGCTCACCCGGCGGCTGCAGCCGGAGGCCTCGCTGCGTTACCACGGCTGTGCCGGCGACCATCCACGCCACGGTGGGAGACGGTGACTCCCGGTGCAGGAGACCGCAGGGGCCGGGCAGTGTTTGTGGACAGAGTTTACATGCCTGTTGGCAGACAACTCCTTGCTGCAGGAAGGCCCGTGTCGGTCCAGGGTCAGCTGTGCTGCTGTGGCCACTGCCTCTGGCCCTGCAGACCAGCTTAGAGCACACGCGTCCCCCACAGCCGTTCTGGGGGCCCCACATGGGCAGAAGCCAAGGTGCAGGCGCTGCCTCCTTTCTGCAGGCTGGGGGTGGGGATGTGGAGACCATGTCCTTGGCTGTTAGCAGGACGCGGCTTCCAGGGCTGTGCACTGGCGGGGGGGCCAGCTCTGCCGGCTGCCACCTAGACCCGGCCTCGCTCCTGGCTCCGTCTATGTGCTCTCGCTTCTGCCCCTCCTCGCCCCCCGCTCCGGCCCCTGTCTCCACCCCTCCATCTCCATCCCCCTCCCTGTCCCCCGTCTCCATCCCCTGTCTCCAGCCCCCGCCCCCGTCTCTGTCCCCCGTCTCTGCCCCCCGCCTCCATCTTTCCAGCCCACTCTGCTGCTCCCGCCTGCATGTCTAAGGGCTTTGTGGAATCAGATATGGGAACAACCCGGGACTGAGCTCAGGTTCCCAGCCCACGGCGCTGACCCAACTGCACCCACCAGGACAGGGCCACCTTGACAGGTTTAGGGATGGGGACATCATCGGGGGCCTTTGTTCTGCCACCAGTGGCAGGCGGGGCTAGAGCGGGCACTGAGAGGCCAGGGCAGCGGAGGCCACGTCGGGGCGCAGGCAGGAGCGAGCAGCCGCTCCCGGTGCAGCCCGCGCCCCCAGGGGGCTGAGAGCCCGGGCCGGCTAGGGTGTCCTGGGCCCCTGCGCTCCCTCCTTCGCGCATCCGCTCCCGGGATGGCGGTGCCCGCGGAATCCTGCGTTTAGAAGCAGCAAAGTCTCAGCGGCCCCTGCTGCCACCCTCCTGGGCTGAGGCGCCACCTGGGTGGCAGGCTGAGGCAGGGAAGGTGTGGGTGGGGCCGGGCGCAGTGGGGAGCGGGAGGCACGGGAGTCTGGAGCCTGCCTCTGCTCTTTGAAAGCACCAGGGCCAGCAAGGGGCCCGGCCACGGGCTCAGACCTGAGCGAACCGTGTGCACAGCGCTTGGAGCCGGGGGGCCCCCGTGACGGACTCTCTTTGCTTCCTGGCAGCTGGAGCTGCACCTGAAGGAGCAGCAAGAGGACATCCCCATCACGTGGTCCTTCATCAGCGGCCCGGAAATGGCCATCACAGTCCAGCCCAGGGCCCAGGGCGAGGTCAGTCCCTTCGTGTGTGACCCTCCTCAGAGGCGTGGCGTGCGGGCACATTCCAAATCCCAACGCCCCCCCAACCTGATTCGGGGTGATCTGAGCTGGACGTGCTGAGCGGGAGGACCCCTGAAGTCGGGACCCCCGGTTTTCCTGGCCACCCGGCTTCCCTTCTGTATAGGGCCCGTCCTGCCACGTGGCTTTGCAGAGACGGGTCTCCTGCCTGGGGGCCTTGGTCTTTGGTGTCCGTGGAGCTGCGGTTGGGGGCAGGGAGGGGGCCAGGTCGCTGCCTTCCCTTTGAGTTGCTGGTAAGATTGTCCAGAATCCTCGATCCCCAAGGCTAGCAGTCGGGGCTTTTCCCTGGCAATGGCCTTTGCAAGATCTGCACCTGGACCGAGCCGCTGAGCTCCACCACGAGTGCACCATGCAAATGTCAAAGCTTCTTGGTCCGTGAGCAGTCTGGCCCCCTGTGCCTGGGGAGAGGCCGGAGCTGGTTAGAGGCGGGGTCGGAACGGCTGCCCTTTGAACTGGAGCATGGCAGCTCTGTTGTTGCGCCCGGCCGTTCCTTACACAGGGCACGCGGGTGCCGTGCATCTCCCCCCACCCCCTCCCCGCCCACCCCAGTGTCCTCTCCCGCAGCTGCACTGTTTGCTTGCTCCCCCGTGTGCACAGCAGAGAGAGCTCTGTGAACCGTCCCCAGCCCGGGCGACATCCAGGCTACTGGCTGGAGCTCAAGTGGCCTCTGGCCCCCGTGTCAGAGGGGTCCTGTGCGGGCCGAGCTCCTGGAGAAGCGGCCGGTCGGTTTGTTTCCCTGTGCGCGTGTGGCCGGGGTGCTGTGAGGGCGGCTGTCCGCTCCGGGGACCCAGCCTAGTGTGGGGGCCCAGCCTGGCTGATTTACACACGTTGAATATGCAAAATCTCAGCGTGTGCCAAAAGTTAACGTAACGGACTCTTTCCTCAGACAGGCCGGCCTCCCAGCCTGCCCTGTGCGGGGACGCGTTCCTTTTGTTTTCGTTTTATTCTTCCTGGATTGCTTTTGCAAAAACCATCTCATCCCCCTCTCTTGCCCAAGCAGCGGCGTGCAGCCTGCGCCCCCAGCACCTGCCCCCACACGCCCTGTTCTCTTCCCCGACTCCCCCAGGTCCCAAAGAGGCGGCCCCTGGAGCTGACTCCTGAGGGCCCAGTCACCGGCCCTGGGCCCTGGTGGACCGGACGGCTTGGGGGCAGCTTCCTTCAAAGGGAGGCCCCGTGTCAGCTGCTCTGGGGATCTCAGCTGTGATGGAGCCCAACATCCAAGCACCCTAAAACTCACCTTTCAGCTGGCCCCGAGACGCCCTCTGCCCCTTCCACTTGTGCCTGCCACCCCCAGGGGCAGCCGTGCCCCGACCTCCGGCGGGCCTGGGTTCTCTGCACCTGGGACTAATGCCACAGGCCTCGCGTCCAGCCTCTCATGGCCGGCGTCCTCAGTCGGCCATGGCGTCCAGCATGCTCAGGCCCCAGGCTGTGACCAAGGAGCCAGGAACGCAGGACCCCTCCCAGGCTCGGTGGCAACTGGCAAAACTCGCTTCATGGTGGGTCTGCATGGAGGCCCGACTCCCTGCCGGCTGTCGGGGGCGGGGGCCCTGCAGCTCCGGGCCACGGGAATGTGACTTCCTCAAGGGAGGCAGGAGAGTCCTGTCCAGCCTGCTAAGGGCATGGCCAGTGCCGTTTTCCTCGACGGGACGCCCGGCCCGGCCCTTCCTGCACCCGGGGTGGGGGCTGCACAGGGCCTGGCTGGCTGTGTACTGGGGTCCTGCCCACATCAGCATCCCGTCGTGCGTGCCAGCTGGGGACTGCTGGGGTCTGCGGGCTCTTCTGCATTGGGTTTCTGTGCACGAGGCGGCCGAGCGGCGCCCAGGTGGTGCGTGGCTGTGATGGCCGCGTCTGCGCCCGGGGTCCTCCGCCAGCTGCTGCACCGTTGACCTGCCTACCTGCTAGTGGCCCCTAAAAACAGTTCTAGCGGGGGGCTGTGAGTGTTCTGGAACTGGAGCCTGCAGGGGCGGGTCTTCGTCTTTCTAGCTTTTCAGCCAGAAACGCAGTCTCGCAGGAGGCCACTTCACTCAAGCTCCTCTCATGCTCATTAGGCCTTTCCATTCACTTCAGTGCTTTTTGATTCATAAAACTAGATGTGACTCGAGAGAGAAGACGGCGCGGCTGTGTTTGGGGACAGACTGAAAGGACAGGCGTGGGAATAGCAGCTCGTGCCCGTGGGGCTCGTGGGTTTCTAGACCATTTTGTTAATAAGGAGCGTGACTTCGGTCAGAGGCCAGTAGAAAGGACCCTCTCTGCCTCAGGGCAAGGGAGGTCTCCCAGGCCTGGCCTGTGCCTGCAGCCCTGCCACCCCAAGTTCGCCTCGGTTCAGGGGAGCTGAGGGTCTGCACCATTGCGCGCGTGTGAGGTCAGGGCAGCCTGAGATGCCTCTGGTTTGCAGGCCCAGGCGGCAGAGGCCAACGCCGTGTCTGAAACGCTGAAGGACCTTCTGAAGCACCTGGTGACTTGCTCCTGCCCGTCGGTAGTGCTGAGCACCAGGCCTGTGAGTGCCAGGGAGGCTCAAGTAAGTGTGGCGGGTGCGGGGGCTTCAGGGGGAGTTGGCCCACTGCTGGAGCCCTGTGGGGGGTCCCCTGCCCGCAATGGAGCGAGGCTGCATGGTGCTTGCAGGTCTGAGACGGCGCTTTGAGTTCAGGCCACGCTTCCCACGCCCTGGCTGGAGGGAAGAGACAGGTGCCCGTCTGGCCCTAAAGATCCTCTGACCACCCCAAGCCAGCTGTCTAGACCCCCCCCCACTCCCAGGAGTGAGGCCCCGACATCCTAGTTAGCAAGGAGATGCCCAGGAGCAAGCAGTGCCCGGTGTCGGGCTGACTACCAAACTCACATGTCACGGTTGACCTAACCCCTGGGCACTGGTGACCAGCAGGTAGACACAGACAGTCGCCCACCACACACGTGCAGCTGAGCACAGCGCCACGCCCCACCCAGGGCCAGACTGCTCAGCCCAGGGGCGGGGACCGGACCCCAGGCTTCTGTTGCTCCCTCTCAGCCCCCAGCACCACCCAACGAGATTCAGGGCCACCCTCTCTGGCTGAGCACCTTGCTCCTCCATATGTCCTCCTGGGATATGAAACACCCCAGACAAGAGACACAGGCGGCTGATAAGTAACCCCCACTTCCATACAATGGGGCGAATGTTCAGAGCAGACCCAGCCCTGCTCCCTGTGCACCCCAACAGTGCCTGCACCCTGGCTTTAGCCTCCCACACCTTTGTTCCATTTTCTTGCAGGATCTGCAGCGCCCTCCATCTGCTTCTCAGGAACCCTGCCCCCCCAAACCCCCACGGGCTCACGAGCTCAAATTACTGGTGAAGAACATCCGAGCGTCCTTGCTAAACGCTCCTGGTGCTTCAGGTAGGGGGGCAGGGGCTGCTGGGGGGCAGCGGCTGCTGGGGGGCTGGGGCTGCTGGACAGGAGGGACTGTCTGCAGCAGGCAGCAGGGCTGAGGGGTGCCTGCTGGCCCTTGACCTCCGCGCCTCCCTCCGTCGCGTGTGCAGTGTGAAGATGGTAACGGGAGTGCCAGAGCTTAACCGCAGCCCCTTAGCGCCCGTGTGGCGGGACGGGGGAGCACGCTGGCCGTTGTGGCCCCTCTGTCTGGGGGGTGCCGGGGCAGGACGCACCTTCCCATGCTCAAGTTGGCGGAGGAGAGGCGCGCGCTCTCGAGCTCTCACGTCTGAACAGGGAGGGGTTCCCCTGCCTCCCGCAGCACACACAGGCCGGACACCAACAGGCTAGTGTGGCTGGTTTGTTTGGGCAGATGCCCTGAGGCCACACAGCTTAGCAGTGGAGAGGAGCCTCCCTGGACTCATAGGCCAGAGGCCCAGGGGCCCCTCCCAGCAGCAACCCATCTAGGGCCGAGCTCCCCTAGAGGTGGAAGGTGTGGAACGCGAGAAGGAGCCGCACCTGCAGCCACAGCTGGAGACGGCGTGTCCCCGGCTACATGCGGGTCGGGGCCTAAATAAGCCAAGACCCTGGTCATTAATTCAGCCCTTCTCTTAGAAGCACAGTTTACAAAATAAGACTCCAAACCAACTTGGCGCCTTCTATTCAATTACAGGCAACTCTAACCTGCTGTGCGTAGTTCGGCTGAACGACCCTGTTCAGAAGTTCTCCGGCGCCCTCCTGAAAAACACTACCAACCTCGTTTGGGAAGAGGAATTCAGCTTGTGTGTGCAGCCCCTCATCCTGGGTTGGGGGCCACGGCTACACCTGTTCAGGGCCACCTCATCCTGGCACTTCATAGTACCTTTCATGCCCCCCAAAAATTAAAATGAAAAAAGATTTGTCTTAAAGGTGTGCTAAGCATGCTAGGGAGCTCTTAGCACACGTGGGTTCTTTCTCAAGGCAACTACTAGTGTTTTCTTCCTCCTCCCCGTGTCCCTGTGCTGGGAACAGAATTTTCAGGTCTCCTAGTTGCCTTAGAAAC
Source organism: Talpa occidentalis (assembly GCF_014898055.3). NCBI lineage: Eukaryota > Metazoa > Chordata > Mammalia > Eulipotyphla > Talpidae > Talpa > Talpa occidentalis. Next base: position 1,717,237 of record NW_023604295.1, read on the forward strand.
ATCCAGGACGAGAGAAAGCCTCTGGTACCCAAATCTGCCATGGGAATAGACAAAGGGAAAAGTATAGGCTATTGGTAATTAGTAATACAGGAATTCTAAATAAAATATTATCAAATGGAATCTGGCAGCACATTAAAAATACTATACCATGATTGGCTGAGTTCATACAGGTAATGGAAGGGTGGTTTAGTGATGAGATCTCCCAGGAAAAGTCACTAGATCAGATGAGGAAGTAAACTTACTACCTCTAGATATGCAATCAGCTCTTCCATCATATTTAATTACTATCCGTTCCTAATTTTTAAAATCTTAATTAGAACAAGATTTATGGCTACTTCTCTAATTTGATTTTAAAAAAATCACTGTAAATGATAGGCCAGAAGTAGTACCATGGAAGTCCAGGAAAGACACCCACTGTTTTTGTAGAAATACTGGTTTGTGTGATTAGATAAGAAAAAAAAAAAAAAAAAAGACAGGCAAACACGGAAAAGAAGAGATAAAATTAATCATGACTTGAAGATATTTTTGCATGTCTAGACTTACTCACGAAAATCAAAACTCTTCAAAATAATGGAATAAATTGGGAAATTAATAAAACATCTCAGTAAAGTGACAGGCTACAAAAATATAGTAACCAATTGCTATTGATACATAAATAATTAGAAAAAGTAATGGGAGCAAACCCCCATGTATAATCTGAAGAACTTTTATCATCATTAATGGAAATGTAAACATGTCCTTAGAAAATGGGGCAAATTTTCTGACCTAGAACTACATAGGCAAGCACCAGAGATAGCTAAGACTTTCTGAAAAGAGGTTCAGTGCTAAAATCTTAACAGATTTACAAAAGGCCATGCCAAAGTAATGTGAACACAGACCAAATGCAAAATTAAACAACAGAGACTATTTTCCACCTTACAGGTAGGTAAAGAATAAGGGTTTCATACCGTCCCGGAGGCCATCAACATCTATCAAAAAGAAAATGTCTTAAATGCTTGTACCTTTTGACTGCCAGTTCGTTTTGCTAAGGAGACAACCACACCACATAAACAAGATGGATGTATAAAGCTGTTTGTCTCAGCTCATTTATAATCATGAAATATTACAAATAACCAACCTGTTATCAGGGCTGCTTCACGTTCCCAGAAGGCAGATAGTGGGGTACCAGGGGTCTTTCAAAATCCCCCTGGCTTGGAAAGATGACTGTGGATCTTAAGTGATAAAAAATGGGTCACAGAGGAAGGCGGGGGTGTTACAGTCCACATTTTTTATTTTTGGATAAATCATGTGGCCGAACTTTCCAATGCAGTAACCACCAGTCATGTGTGGCTCTTTAAAAAAATCTCACTTTGTTAAAATAATACACAGTTTGGCTGGTACCTCAGCCTGCACGAGCCACGTATCCGGTTCTGTGCACCTGATACAGGTGGAGCTCTGGGGAACACTTCCCTCGCCCTCCAGAATATTCTGTTGGCTACTTCTGGGAGACTTCTCTCCAAATATTAGCAGTGCTGTTTCTGGAGCGTGCGATTGCCAGAGGTCTTTGTAGGTCTGGATATAGGTCTCCGTAGTAACCATATAGATGGTGACTCCTGTTCCTTGCTATAGTCAGAAAAAAATACTATTTTGAAAAAAAGAAGGAAGCCTTGTAAGGACTCACTGTTCTTTTCCTTTCTGCAGTGATTTGAATGCAAAGTCGAAGGAGCTGTGCCTGCAGATTTCAGAGGCCGGGGGAGCCTCGGAAGGTGGGTGGACAAAGGTGGACAAAGGCCCTGCTGGAGGGAGGGGTCCAGCCCCTTGACCAGGCCTGGGGAGCGGGTGGGGGCAGGGCCGGTCCTGGACTGCTCTGGTTTCCCTAGGGGACGGGGGCTGATGTCCCTTCCGGCTTCCCGGCTGCCTCCACACCAGGGAAGAGTGTATTTATGGCTTTCTGTGGTCAGCCCTCCACCCCCAGCCTCTACCCCGACTGGTTTTTGGTTGGTTTGCTCTTTTAACAAACTTCCAGAATCTTTTATTCAACGACAATTGGCTTAGAGGAGGCAGCTCTCGGCCCTCTCAGGTCAACAGCACTTTCCTTTTTAAAATTTGAGTTGTGGCACAACACACACCATGCGGATGTGTCATCACCACCGGCCCAGCTCAGGGCAGCCCAGGGGCTGGCGCTCGCCCAGCGCCTCCAGAGTGTTCCCTCTGGCGAGACTGAATCCCTCACCCGCTGAACATGGGGGCCCAGCCCCCACCCCTCCACCTCCTGTCTCTGGATTTCAGCGGCCTTATCCTCATAAACCCCCAAACCCCCGCAGCCGCTTACACTGGCCACGGGCTTTCGATACAAGAAAGCAACAATTCCAGGTCGAATCACTAAAGTGAACAGGGAGCTGTGTCTGTGCAGGTGTGTAATCTGTAGTTTCTATGTTGATTTTAAAAAATCCACTTAAACCTACCAAAGTGGAGGGGTGCCCGGCCTGGCCTCTCAGCTATGGAGCCCTTGGAGCCTCTCCTCAAGCCACAGGTGTTCAGGCCAGTAGCTAGGAGCGGGATCCCGAGCCACTTCCCTGGACTCTGGTCTGGGGTGGCCGTGGCCCCTGGTAAGAACTGGCCTCCGGGAGAGGGCGGGGTCAGACGCTGGGCGGGCTGCTGTTGGCTGGAGAGGGGTGTCCTCACCAGTCCTGGGGCGCCACCCCTTCCCACCCTACCTCAGTGTGGTTCCAGGCCATCCTGAAGGGGTCCATAAAGTAAATTCCTCACGTAGAAGCAGAGACCAGAAGAGCCAGGAATCCCCTCCGGCTCCCGCGACTTCTGTACCTGGCCCGTTTGTTTCCTCTGTTATCCGTGCACGTGTGGCTGCGGCTCTCGCTCTGCACACCCCCAGCCTCCCAGAGGAACTTCTCCCATTTGAGGGAAGTTGCATGCGTCAAAGCTCTGCGCCCCTAACTTTGTCATGTGGATTTCCAAGACTGGGACTGCTCTCTGCCCACAGCGTGGTCACCAGCTCAGGCCGGCCACAAGTCTCAGCGCCGCCCTCTTCTGATTCACCCGCCCCGGACCCTGCACGGGCTGGGCTGGGATGTTGCCTGGGGCCTGCACATCCTCGCCCTCCCAGGCCTGCAGCGTTTCCGCCGTCTTCCTTGGGCCTGGACGACAGAGGCGGTCTTTAAATGCCCTGCCGGAGACAGATGCAGCCGTCCTGGGAGGGCAGCCCGGGGGGACGGAGGGGGTGGTTCGTCCTAAGGACACGGAGACTTGAGCATGTGCCTCCCTTGTCTTTTCAGCTCTGCTGGCAACGGCGACCGTCCCTCTAGATTTATTTAAGAAGCAGCCTGCTGGGCCGCAGAGCTTTACGCTGACCAGCGGATCCTCGCTGAACAGCTCGGTGTTGGGCTGGGTCTCGGCGGAGGTAGGCGTGTGTGCACGGCGGGCCTCCCATGGGCTCCGAGGAGCCTAGACCTTTCTGGGTGTAACTGGGATGCTTCCTGCCCTCCACGGTATGGTGTGTCCACCTGCCAAGTGGACTCCAGGCGTCCTCTGCACGGCCTCGCCCAGTGGGGGATGCTGTTTCATGGACTCCCTCCTCCCTTCCCATCATTCCGTGTCGCATGACCGGGCTTGAGCCTGGGTGTCATCAGCCTATGTCCATTCTGGGGCGATCGGGGTCTGTCTTCATCTAATACCAGGTGATGGACATGAGCTGAGGAGGGAACCGAGGTTCCATTCAGACACGTAACCAGGCTCCTCCGCAGTTTTCTTATACAGAACCTGGTGAAGCCAAGTCCTGGCAAATTCCTCCGCCTGTCCCTGCCGCAAAAATAGAGAAGGACCGCACGGTGATGCCCTGTGGGACGGTGGTCACCACCGTGACGGCTGTGAAGACCAAGCCCCGCTTCGACGCCGGGAGGGCGTCCCCGCTGGGCTCAGGTGAGTGATGCTGAGGCGTCGGGCCCCACGGCGCGGGGAGATGCGCTGCAAGCCTGCTGCCCAGCTCTTTTGTTAGACGATCCTTTCAGTTTTGTCAAATGAACACAAGACGAGCCAGGGCGAGGCTCAACCCGGTAGTATGTTCTGAAGCCAAAATCCAGACCTTCGTCGGGCTGACTGGCTAGATCGAGTTCCCCCTGGTGTTCACAGGGCCTGCAGGCGCTCTTACCCGGTGGAGGGGGGTGGGTGTAGTTCCTCCTCATCAAAGCACTTTTTAGACGCTGGATGTGACCCTGGATGGGGTCACAACTTCTGCACAAGCACAGGACTGGTGATTGTAAACTCATGCAGTGTATCTGCTCGTACAAAAATAGTATCTTCCTGGAATAGACGGCTTGGCACAGTGGTTGATGCAAAATAGAAAGTGAAGTGCTGGCTTCATGAAAATGTCTCTGAAACCTAAGACCGCCCCCGACCCGGCACCCCAAAGGACAAAAAGGGATAGGAGTTTGCTGAAGTCTCAAGGCTTGGCCTTGCCTCTTCCACCTGCCTGAGTAGATGGGTGGAAGGGAGAGAGGTGATTTCACCTGTGGGAGCTGGAGCCAGGTGTAGAGAGTCCTCCTGATCAGAGCTTCTGCTGCAGAGTCTCCCCTGAAGACGCCCGTCAAGGTGAAGGTAATCGAGAAGGACATCTCGGTGCATGCCGTTGCCTGCCGTGGAGCCCCGGTCAGCAAGACACTGTCCTCTTCCGACACAGGTGACACCTGCTGGAGCCTTGCCCTGCTGCTGTAGTCCTGCCCACCGCCACCCTTGCCGGGTCCCCAGCTGCCCTGGCCCCGCTTCCAGCCACTCAGGCCCCGCCCCCAGTTGCTCTGGCCCCGCCTCCAGCTGCTCTGGCCCTGCCTCCAGCTGCTTAGGCCCTGCCCCCAGCTGCTCTGGCCCCGCCCCCAGCTGCTCTGGCCCCGCCCCCAGCTGCTCTGGTCCTGCCTTCAGCTGCTAAGGCCCTGCCCTCAGCTTCTCTGGCCCCACCCCAGCTGCTCAGGCCACACCCCCAGCTGCTCTGGACCTGCCCCCAGCTGCTCAGGCCCTGCCCCCAGCTGCTCTGGACCCGCCCCCAGCTGCTCTGGCCCCGCACCCAGGTCTCGGTCCTGCCCCCAGCCGGTCTCATCCCGCGCAAACCAGCATCTCCTTCCAGGGGCTTGGGAAGAGTAGCATCTTTTGAGAAATAAGTGAAGAGGGGTGACATCGAAGTCCATGATAACAGGGGTTGGGGGGGCCCTGCCTCAGGGACGCTCTAGGACACTTGAACACGGTGAAAACCCGGCTTAGCTGCCACGTTTCCAAACGTGGTTTCTGCTCTTGGTCACCAAGCCAGTTACACGAATTCCCGAAGTAGTGGCAATCAGAGACAGACTCATGGGACAGCGTGCCCTGTCCCCCCTCCGCCCTGGCCCCGGCACCTGGGCAGTCACCCCTACCCTGTCTTCAAATCTGGGGCCCCCAGCGTCAGCTCCCCTGAGGACAGCAGGGAGCCGGGCTCGGGCGCGGGCGGCGTAGGAGGCGCAGGCTCACAGCTCCCCTTGGCGTGTGCCCCTCCCACCCGCAACTATGTCTCTCCATGGACTGGTAGGGTGCTGGTGATGGGCACTGGTGGTGGGCATGCGGGGCAGCCCTGGGTCTTTGCACGTCGCCTCTGTGGTCCACAGGCACGGCCGAGGCTGAGACGGGAGAAGCTCCCTCCCACCTGCCCCCTTGTAGCCTGGCCCTGGCCCTTCCTCATAGCGACCTTGTCAGCTCTCAGCCTCCCTGAGTCTGAGACCCGGGGGTCCCAGGGTTCTTGTCAAATGGGATAAAACACCTGCCTCTGGGAGTTGGGGGTCACATGAGGTAGGATGCACCACCTGCCGAGGCTAGAGCTATAACTTACCTCCAATAAACTGCACGAATCGCAGGTGTCAGGTGTCTCACAAACTCAGAGAATGGGCTGCAGACCAAGGCGTGGGACCGGCTGGGGCCACCCCTTGCTGAGGCCACCACGAGCTGCTCATCCCTGTCCCCAGTCGTATGGTTCCCGCAGGAGCCCGGGCCCGTCTCGTGCCCTCCCTGACTGTCTCCATCCCCATAGCAGCGTGAGTTGGTGCGGCAGGGGCTGGATGGCCGCAGGACTTGAACTATTTGCTCTCTGGCCTTTCCCGAGAGTACCTGCCGCCCCCTGCCAGGGACGCGCCCCCCGACCCCTGGAGGGCCGCCTGGCTTTGCCGTGCTCGCTAACGGCCCTCCCGTCCTGCAGAGCTGCTGGTGTTGAATGGCTCTGACCCCGTGGCCGAAGTGGCCATCCGGCAACTCAGCGAATCTTCCAAGCTGAAGCTCAAGTCCCCGCGGAAGAAGAGCACCATCATCATCTCGGGGGTCTCCAAGGTGCGCCAGTGGGTGCTGCCCCGGCCCCGCTCCCCCAGGGAGAAGTCAGCCTGAGCCCTTGGTCAGCATCTAGAAGGCTCCGCTTCTGCCTCACCCACCGGCGGTTACGCCAGGGGCTGGTCATGCAGCTTGTCCTGTTGGAGGAGGAATCTTGAGCATTTCTGGCCAGGGAGGCTGTGCGTGTTGAGAGGTGGACGGAGCGTGTGCTCCAAGTGTGAGCGATGGGCCCCCCCCGAGGGACGCAGAGGGGAGGAAACCCTCGCTTTCCACACCCCGCGCCCTGGCCCCCATCACTGTTCACAACGCGTGCTCACCCTTCGTGCAGGCGGACAGAGGCCAGGCTTGTTTTGAGCAGGCCCCGTGCCCATTCCCCGCTCCTGCCTCGGTGCGTGTCCAGGGCGGTGCCCGTGCGGGGCTGCCCGTCCAGGCTGCTGGAGACACCGGGGCGAGGGACCCTTAGTCTTTCGACATTTCAGAGCACACAGGAGAATGTGAGAGGTGGGGGAAGGGCGGTCGGAAGGTTTGGTGCCCAGGGACCAGAGGAAGGAGGGTGGGCTGCTCCTGCCAGGAGGACCCTGAGGGCCGACGGGGCGGACACGCTGGCAGTGGAAGCCTCAGCTGCCAGGAGAGGGGCCAGAGAGGCCATGGGATGTGCCAGACCTGAGTGGCCAGCACGGCCTGTGCTCATGTCCTGGAGGTGGTCAAGAGTGCCCCCATCCACGGGGGCCAGCAGCAGCCAGCAGGGGGTGACGGCGCCTGGGACCCGTGTCCTGGGAGAAGGGGGAAGATTGTCCACCCTGGTGCTCTCCCCCAAGGGCTTGTTGAGAGCCGCGAGGAGCTCGGATCTTGGCACCGCCGGTCCCCAGCCCTCCGCGGCTCTTTCCTGACGCTCGGGTCCTCCGTCTGGGGGGCGGGCGTGTCCGCAGGCAGCACCTGAGTCAGAAAAAGCTCAGAAGTCACTGTCACTTGGGACTGTCCAGTAGCCCCTGTGTCCCCAAAGTGACTCCCCACCATGACTGCCCACCCCGGGGCTGGCTCAGCGGCACCCGATTTTGACAGGAGTGGCCTGCACGCAGGCCGGGCTCTGCCTGCAGAACATAGTGGGGAGACCCAGTGGGGCTGCAGCCCTGAATCGGTGCGTCCTCTCCTCGCAGGGACGGCGCTCCCTGCCATGGGGCCCCTCACCTGTGCCTGTCTATGGGGGGAGGATGCCGACTGACCCCCCAGCACCCTTGGGTGCCCCTGATCTCTGCCACAGGGGCCCCACCGGGCTGCATCGTCCCCCGGAGGGCTCCTGTCTCGTAGGCTGGGAGGGGTGGGTCCCCTGGGACGTGTGGAAATCAGCAGGGGGGCCTTGGGACGGTGCTCCCCCACGCTCCTCCCTCCCGCATCCTCGCAGCCTCCTTCCCGCTGACTTGTCGCTCACCCCGACAGACCTCGCTCTCTCAGGACCACGACGCCGCCCTGATGCTGGACTACGCGGCCTCCATGGATGGCCCCCCTCAGGAGGACCCCCCCTCCCATCAGGGGGTGGTGGCAGCCCCCGCCCGGCTTGAGGAAGAGGCCCTGCTGGCCCTGGAGACCCAGGGGGACGACTTGGACCCCTGGGACCTGGAGAAGGAGCCCCAGGCCATGGGGGCGTGGGGTGGCCAGGCCCCGCTGGACCCCGACGGGGACGAGCTGTCGGCGAGCTCCGTGAGCATCTCAGAGCCGGGCGCTGCCAGGAAGCATAAAGGTACCGGCCCCACCCCCGGCTGGCCGCCCCTGCGGGAGGCTGCCCAGTGTCCCAGCTGAGCTCCAGGCTCCCTGTGTGCTCTTCCCGCCCGCTCGTTGCGCTCCCGCCCGTCTCCCCTGACCGCTCTCTGCTGGACGTGGGAGCCCATTTAGGGCTGGGGGGGCAGGCTCAGAACCCTTGCAGGTGGGAGTGATGAGTCTCTGCCTTGGGGGGTCGGCCAGTGCTCAGGCCCAGGGGTGCCCTCTGTCTGGGCACCCCCTCCCGGCAGAGCACAGTAGGCAGAGGACTGGGCTCCGTGGCCGCAGAGACTGGCGCTTCCGCGCGCCTCCAGCCGAACCGCACCAGACCTCAGCACTTGACCCTGATCAGGCCGTTAGGTCCAAGAGAGAAGCGCCCTAGGAAAGCCCGCTGGTTGCCGCACTGTGCGGGGAGGGGGTGTGCGGTATCCATGAGCGCCGCGCCCTATTTTCCGTCGGCCCTAAACCTGCTCTGGACATGGGCCCCTCCCTCTGGGCGGACGCGATGGTGAGCCCCGCGCACCTGCTGAGGGAGGGCGTCCAGGGCCTGAGTCAGAGGTGAGGCCTCCAGACCTGCCTGTCTGGGCCCTCTCCCGGCCCCGGCCGGGCCAGAGCAGCTGGGGCCCAGGCCCACCTCCGTGCCAGCTGCTCGCCCAGCCCCCCACCTGGGGCTCACCTTCCCCGCGAGTGTAGACCGCAGGCCCAGGCGGGTCCTGCTGAGCTGGTGGGCTGATGCTTCTCGGCTGCCATGTCCTCGGTGCCGTACACCGGCGGCTCCTAGCTGGGACAGCTGTGCCCAGGGGATGCTGGCCGCTTCTGGAGACGGTGGTGGTTACGGCTGAGAGTCACAGGTGCTGCCGGCAGCAGGCGGGTGGGCGCTGTCCACACCCTGCAGTGCCCAGGATGTCCCCAAACATGCCCCTGCACCCTCGGGCTCTGGCTGCAGCCCCTCCATCGTGTCTGCGTCCATCCTCCCCGTCCCCTGCTTTGCTTCTGGTCTCCCCATGACCCAGCCTCCTTGCCAGAGCTAAGGGGGGTGGAGTGGGGCAGGTTGAGAGTAGGAGACGGAGAGAGGGAGGAAGGGAGGGGCTGGTGGATGGTTGCCGGGGCCGTGAGGAGCTTGCCTGGGCCTCTCTGCCTGTGGCCTGTCTTGGGGGCCCCCCAAGGGTGACCTGGGCCCCGCACCAGCCTCTGCGGACTCTCTGGGTTCTCTTAAGAGGCTCCCCCTGGGTCATGGAAGCGCAGCTGCTCCATTTACCCCCCACAGCACCCCAACCTCCCAGCCCCTCCTGTGTCCGCTCTCAAATGCCAGGCCTCCCTGACCCCGAGTCCGGGCCGACTCTGCTCCCGGCCCTGCCAGAGGGCTCTTTTCCTGGAGTCCCCGTCTTGGCCGGGTCGTGGCATCCTGCTCCTTCCCCACCACCCGCCAGATGGATGACGCCCCTGAGAAAAGGCACTGGGGCTGAGGTGCAGGGCAGGCGTGATGGGGGTGCCCCGCGGGGCTCCCGTTGCACCCTGGGCTGGGATGTGGGAGGCAGTGGGGTGGCCCTGCCGCAGCCGGCACCCAGGCCCTGCATGACCCGGATGCTTAAGGGGACGCCCTTGGAAGTGGGTGGTTTTTTGTTACAAATTACGATTTAGAAAATTTTCAGACACGTTTTGAAGTGTGTCTTCCGCCCCGGGCCTGAGCCGGCGCTCAGCTCCTCGGTGAGGCGCTGCGGCTTCGCAGAGACTGTCTTGGCACTGCCCGGTTTTCATTTTCTACCAGGTTTTCAAGCCAGTGCCCTGGACGGCGGCCCTGTGTTTTCTGTCCATTTTAAACCAAAGCTTATGTTTCAGCGTGGGGGGCACCATGCCTCTGGGCCGGGTGGGCATGGGCTGCTCTGCCCTGCTGGGAGCTGGGGTGGGAGAGCGGGTGGGTGCAGCCCCGGTGCACAGCGTGAGTCCCTCTGCGTCTCCTGCTCCCCGATGTCCAGGTGCAGAGCCCCCAGCCCTGTTCCGGGGGGCCTCTGCTCCCAGGGACCTTGACCAGCGGGCGGCGCCCACCTACCCCATCACACAGGCTCCAAAGGCAGGTACCGCGGTGGTGGCGGCTTACCTGACGGCTTACCTGATGGTTTACCTGGCGGTTTACCTGACACGCCGCACCTTGCAGGGGTTTGGATGGGGCCAGGAAAGGACCATGTGGCCCTGAAGGGCAACGTGTGGGGCCTGCTGAGGAGACCAAAGCCTCTCACAGTCATCCTCTCCCTCCTGCCACCCCCTCCCCGGGTGGTCTGAAAGGCCCTGCGTGTCTGAGCGTGGAGGTAAACAACGTCCTCGTGAGTCTTCGTAACAGGCTGTGAGGTTGTTGCCCAGGAGAAGATGGAGTGTTTTCAGCAGCTCGGCCCATTCCTGGCTGGCACGGGCACCTCAGGGCCTGCTGTCTGAGCTGGGGGGCGGGTGGGCACGGAAGCCCATCCTTCACGCTGGGCTGGCCGGCGCCCCGTGGAGCCCGGGGCCTGCTTGTCCCAGGGAGCCCCGCAGGTCCCACCCATCTAGGAGGCCCCCGCTATGTCCTTGGAGCGGACAGCGGTGGTGTTTGTGTGTGTCCAGCCTGTGTGCTGTTCGCCAGCTCCGTTGAGCATGGGAAGGATGAAGGCGCGGGGCCTCGGGGTCCCGCCGCCCGTGCCGGGGAGACCTTTCAGGAATCTGCGGTTGAAACACCATGGCCGCGGCCCCGACTCCCCAGCCCACATACTGCTCCCTGACCTCGCCTACGCGCGGCTGACCCCACAGTGGACACCTGGCCGCTGGGGCTGCCCCGGGTCCGCAGCTAGAGAGCCCCTGGGGCCCAGGGGCAAGTTCTGCTTCACGGTGCTAGAAAGCGGCGCCGGGTCTCAGACCCACCTGGCTGTCACCGCGTGCCACCTCCTGGGACTGGGCCGTCCACACCTTTCCTGACACAGGGGTGGCTGGGCCGAGGGGACGTGGGGCCCAGGGGGAGACAGGCCCTCCGCCTGGCGTGGTTCGAGCCCTGCCGGGCCGGGCACCAGCAACAGCGGGGCCTCCGCCTTCCCCATCGCGCCCCACCCGCGGACACCTGCGCACGCCGGGCTGGCACCCCGGGGAGCTGTGCTGACTCTCGCCAGTGCCCGTCCGACTCCCTCTTTTCTTTTTCCACTTGGGCGGGAGGCCCCGTGCGGCTGACCACGCTCTCTCTTGCAGGGGGCGTGCTGAGGAAGAGCGCCAAGCTGTTCTTCCGCCGGCGGCATCAGCAGAAAGACCCAGGCCTGAGCCAGTCCCACAACGACCTCGCCTTCCTGCAGCAGCCTGAGGGCGCCCGGAGGAGGGGCACCACCCTCGTCCGCATCCTCAACAGGAAGCTGCTCTCCAAGCACAGAGGGAAGAGCGCCCTGAATGGCACCCCCGTGGACCCCTGTGCGTAGGCCCGAGGCCACCCCCGCGGCTGCCCACCAGCCTGTGGCCAGAGCGCAGATGGCCTGCCTCATCCAGCCGGCTTTCCCCGGTGATGTCACCTCTGGAAGGGGAAAGAAATCTGAGACTACAGCCAGGGGGGTCCCCCAAAATGAACTGACAAAGCCCCGTTCACCACCAGAAGCTGGATGAGGCCACAGGGCTTGGCTGCTAGGTTAAGTGTGAAGGAGACTGACATTATGAACTGCTCGGCTGTGGGGGCAGCCTGGGGGCCTCGGCTGTACCCCCTCTGCCCTGGCCGGGATGGCTTGGGGCCCACGCCTGGACGCGTCACCCAGCGGGGCAGCACCTCGTGCATCCCTGTGAGGGGAGCGGAGGGTGTCCTCTCTCACCAGCTGCTCAGCGCCCAGGGCCCAGCTGCTCGGTGGCCTGCCCCCTCGGGGCGGTGGCTGGCGGGGTGCTGTCCAGGAGCAAGCGTTGCCGGAGGGAGCACTCTTCAAATGTAGGAGGCGTTTGCCTTGATATTAGCCATATAACTTGAAGAATTATGCAAACACTACATGTATCCTATGCAGGTGATGCCCAGCACTTTCTGAGTTTACCTTGAGCCTACTTGCAGCGGGAGAAATAGAAATTCCGGTGCGGCCCCCACCTTCTCCCTGTCGCGGCCCGGGAGCGGGGGGCCCTCTCCTGCACAAGGTCGAGCAGCTGGTGCCCGGCCCTGGGGTGGCTCCGTGCCCGTGGCTTTTCTCCAGTCCAAGGTCGGTTTGCCCCAAAGTGCCAATTACTGAGACAAGCACTTTCAGGGCAGAAGAGGACGTTATTCTGTGTCTCAGGTGTCCGTGGGGATGGAGGCCTCGAGACCAGTGGTTCACACGTGCATCCAGTTCCGCCCAGCCGCCTGCCCGTCCTTGCGGCCCCTGGAGCAGTGCTCGCCGACCCGCCTGCCTGGTTCCAGGGGAGGAGGCCGGGAGCCCGACTGTGGAGTCCCCTGGGCCTCTCCAAGCCCCGCGGCCTCCTGCCGGCCCCCACCGCACTCCTCGCGCGTTGGCCGCCTGCCGCCCTCCACGGGGGGCAGCCTGGGAGGTGTGCCTGGCACGCGGCGTCGCGTCCGGGAGAAGCGTTTGGATAGTTAAGAAGATTCATTTTCCTCCGCTAAGATTTGAAAGGCCCTGAAGAGAATTCGACTTTGTGGCAGAAGTGAAGTGGGGTGAGCCCCCCAACAAGCTCTCTGTTCATCTTTAGCAAACATGTGGTTCGGGGGGCACAGCCATGATGAGCCAAAAAGAGCCTTTATGAAAACCAAAATTATGGCGCTTTTTCTTTTTTCTTTTTTTTTTGAGGGGGAGATTGGAAAACTGCATTGAGCATTTAGCTTTTCAATCCACGTGAAAAAATTTGCAAGTGTCTCAGGAATGATCCAGTGATTTAAAAATGACTTTTCCACCAGACACTGTTTTTCAAGATTGTATTTCCACGTTAACCACCACAAACTCGCACCTGACTGCAAGACGACGTCGCGTCAGGATCCCCTGCTGGGGGATGGCCGCGTCTTTCCGCATGGAGGGTGGCTCTGCGCAGCCTGAGACGTCAGAAATTAATTCTAGAGGGTTGTGGCAGAATTTCAGGTGGCGTCAGACGTTTCCAGCCTGTTTGACTCAGTTTTGCTTGGTTTGATTTTGAAATTCAGACGGACTCTGTCAGGCGCGAGGCTGGCAGAGCTGCCAGGCGTTTCTCACCGGAGGAGCAAAGGCAGCTTCAGCCGCCCCAGGCCGCGCGCGAGCTGGCATCCGCTCACCGCATCTCACACCCCAGCCTCCTGGGGACCCACCACACCCTCCGGACCCAGGGAGGTGGAGGGGGGCCGCGCGTGTCCTGCGCGTGTGTGTGCGACGCCAGCCTGCTCCCCAGACGCCCCAGCCCCTCGTCCCTGACTCTTGTCTGGGAAGCCGCCTCGGCCACCCGGGCAGCTCCGGAGACCCTCTTGGGGCAGTGGGACTTTGATGAGAAGTGAAGCCACTTTGGGCAAAGGCCGCCATGCCCAGCCCCTCTCCGGCAGCTGCCCCGGCTGTGGGGCCCGCGGGGCTGCGTGAAGGCGGCACCCCCAAGCTGCACATCGTGGCAGACGCAGCGCGGACCCAACTCAGCCGGAGCCGCTGTGCCCTTGCCTTGCCCCACGCGCGGCCCCGGCTCCCGGTGGCGACGCCGTGGCAGAGGGTCTCCGCGGCAGAGGGTCTCTGCGGGACGATCCCCGTGAGCACCAACGTGCATCTGGGCCAGGTGCTCACGTGGGCTTTCAGCACGCTTCCTCAGAGATCCGCCCTTGATCTTCCTGGAGGAGGAAACGGAGCTTTAAGTGTGAGTGTGTGCATGTGTGCGCGTGTGTGGCGCGTGTGTGCGTGTGCACGCGTGTGCGTGTTGCGATGCAGCAATAACAAAGTGGCCCCTCTCCCCGTCCGGCTGAAAACCAGCAGCGAGGAAGACGGCTCCGACGCCACTTTATCAAAGGCTCGAGTTTAAGTGCAAAGCCCGCCCGCCGCCTGCAGATGGCTGCCTGCTCAGTCCCCGCCGACCTCGCGTGATGGCACCGGCCACTTCCAGGGAGAAAGTCGCTCATCTCCTTGCGCAGGAAGGGGAAGGTCCGTTGCGTAGCTGCCCCCGCACGCGGGGTTTTCTGGGCCGCAGCCTCACAGCGCAGGTGGCGGACGCTGGGAGTGGACATTGACCTCCCGCCGGTGGAAATGGGGCCCGGCCCGGCGTGGCCCTAATGCCGGCCCCTCTGCACGCCCCACGCTTGCCGCGACAAGGCTCCCAAAGCGGAGACTCGGGCCGGCCGTGCAGCCCTCCGCGCTCGGGCCCCTCACCCTCCACGCCTGGGTCACCGGGAGGCCGGGATGTGCCACTGACAATTCAGGAAGGTTTGGGATTTTCTTGCCCCGGGTCACATCAAAGCTACCTTTTTAAAAAAATGTTTTCTTTGTCTGGGGAAGGGTTGGGGGTTGGGGGCAAGCGTGGTGCGTTTCCATGACGACGATTGTATTCCTCCTAGCACTTTAACACGGGGAGAGCCCTGCCCGCCCCCCCAGCGGAGCTCACCTGGCGGGAGCCCTGCTTGAACGGTCTTTGAAGAAATAAACACTTGACGTGGAACACTAAATGCCGAGTTCTTCTTGCCCAGTCCCCAGCGGTCCCCAAAGTCAGCGTCCGCTGAGCGTCTGGCCAGGGGCCTCCGCGGTCACCGTATGTGACCATCGCGGATGCATCAAGTGGGCTGGCTGTCACCTCTGCTTCCTCCCGCTTGCACCTGACGGTCTTACAGGCTTTTATTTTCACGTTTAGCCAACAGTGGGGAAGGGGGGGGTGGGGAGGGTGGGGGGTGGGGGGCTGGGGTTCTCAAAATATTCAAAATAGATCTGCCATAGGAGCCAGAGACTGACCCCCTCCTGGGGGGGGGGTACCTGCACCCCTGTGCTCATGGCAGCCGTTTACAGCAGACAGGCTGTGGACACAGACGGGCAGATCCAGACGAGCTGTCTGCACACGAAGGAACCCCACTGGGCTCCAGCGAGAGGGCCCTGTCTTACGCGAGCTCTAGGCCACGCAGCACCCCTTGGCCCGCCGCTGAATCATTCGCTGGAAAGTCCCCTGACTTTCTATGTCCCGGTGACCGGCGGGTACTTCCGCTCAGGGTCTGCCCAGCCTGGGCCCCCAGCGCTGGCACTGGGTAGCCGAGTGACCCACTCAATCACCAGGGACCTTCTGAGGAGGCCTGTCCCCTTGGGCGTAAAACATTTCTCCATCAGTCCCCACTGCCAGTGCCCACCCCAAGTAGGGCCCCAGAGGGCGCAGATTGTACCCCGCTGTAGCCAGGGTCAGTCCAGAGGGATGGCATCCGCGTCTTGGCGCTGGCTGCGGCTGGGGTGGGGCGTCGGGGTCTGGGTCAGGGCACCGAGATGCGTCCCGAGCACACGTGTCCTACGGGGACTCCACGCCCAGGGAACCAGTACATTCACCGGGAAATGACCAGACCCCGACCCGGCCCTCCCCACCCCCACCCCGCCCCTCCACCCGCCCGCCAGACACGGTTGAAGGCTCTTCGGGTTCTGGAGCGGTGGCTTGGGGGCCCAGGCTGACCCACAGCTTTGAGTTTCAGGAGTGGTCTGGCTCAGAGAGCCCCGGTTGCTAGAGGGTTCAGACCCAATCCTCAGGACACGCCAGGGTGTGACGGGAGTCCCATCCGCACCGAGGGGGCGCGGGCTGAGTGGGACTCCGCCTCCTGCGCGGCCTGAGGTCCACTTCCTGCCAGCCGTAGGAGGCAGGATGGACTCGCTGGCAGGCCTGACCCACCAACTGCCCTGACTGACTGCCTGCCGGTCAGCTCCAGGTGGACTCTGCGTTCTTGCAGATGCTGCCCACGCCGCCCAGGTTAATCCACGCCAGCTGCCTGCAAGCCTGTCCCCGACACATGCTTCTGTCCAGTCTCACAGCTCGACCGGACTCCATGCCACCTTCTCTGCAAAGTGGCCCCTGCGGCTGACCACGGACACACCATTGGCACCCTGCAGCCCCCCACTCGGGAGATGCTGCCCCACATCACCCTGCACCTGCTCCCCAGTGAGAACAGAGGGGCCTGCGCCCCTGGGCCTAGGCAGCACTCGCTAGGCAGAGCCAGGACAGCCCTCAGCTGACCGCCTCGTGTCAGCACACCCAGGTTCGCTCATGTTGCTCCCACACCTCACCGGGGGCCTGAAGGGGCAGAGGCACCCGTGACAGAACGTGCTCAGCCAGCTGGGGCTTGTCTATGTCAGGAGACGCTTAGATAAATGAGGCGGCTGCTCAGTGGCTGGAGCCAAGATGGACGTCCAGTGCCGAGTCCTCCCTGGCAAGAAAGCGGCCAGGCCCATCCGCTTCCATGGCGACCTCGCAGCATCAGCCTCCACACAGGGCCCCGGCCTGCCCGCCCCTGTGCTGCGTCCACTGCGCACTGCTGAGCGTCCTGCCCGCGGCGGGCTTGCTGGGCACTGGCCACCTCATGCCGGGAACAGCTAACGCTAGCCCAGCCCTTGCTACCCCCAGCAGCTTGATCACAGCGCTTTGCGTACAGACTCCTGGACTCGCTGAAATAACCCCGGATGACGAGCTATTTCAGTTTTACGGATTAGCGACAGGCGGCACGGAGAAGTTACAGAGCTCGCCGGCGGTCACACGCTAAGCGGCGGGCCTGGACTCAGCCCGGGCTGCGTGGCTGGAGGACTCAGGCTCGTGGCTCTGCCTCTGCTTCCTTCTGCCGTGAGCAGAGGCCGGACTCGGGGCCTCTGACGGATGGTCTGTCCTGAAGCTTCTCACTCCCCGCTTTGCGTGGAGTTGCGTTATTTTCTCATCAGAGGCCTCTGGGAGGTGGGGGCTCAGGGAAGGAGCCCCAGCACTCAGCCCCCTTAGGCCAAGCTGAGGCGCGCTCCCCCGGCTGAGCAGCTACTCACGGTGCAGCTGGGCCCTGCTGCCGGCTTCATCCGCGCGGGATGGCTGGCCCGGGCCTGGTGCTAACACACTGGTGGTTCTCCCGGGTAGCAACAAATGGCAGAGGGGCCAGGCGGCTCCCTCACAGGAAAGGAGCAGGTTTGTCTCTTCAAAACACCGCGACTGAACTTTCAGGAACTCGCTGATGGAACAGGTAAATGCGAGCTCAGTGCAGCTTGGTTTTTGCTTTAATTGCAGTGGAATGGCCTCTCTCTTAGGTTTACCGCCATTGTCTTTTCTGTGACCTTTAAGACTGTTCATTTTTCTGGCCTCCCTGGTGGCGCAGGGGTTAAAGACACAGCTCTATGGAGCTATCAGCAGCCAGTGCATCACCAGCTCGATCCCGGCCAGGGAGCTACCCACAGGGCCCAGCAGACCCCTCCTGACTCCCCCGCTGCTCCCCTCAGCAGTGTGCTTCAGTCCGTCCCATTCTGTCCCCCGCTCTGTCTCTGGGGAGTCCTCTCACCCCCCACCCCTTTACACCCTCGCCCCGTACCTCTGGCCTGCACCCCAGTTCTTGTATGCATAAATTAATCTTTAAAAAATCTTTTTATTGCTATTTACTTTTCTTTATTAAGCATTTTACACATATGAGGGGCAGGGCTCTCTGATAATTTCAAATCCCCCTGTGACTCTTTTGACTTTACTATTTATAAATATTATATAAATAATGAACATAAATGTTATATAATTATAATTTATTACATACATATTATATACATAATATTTATTTATGAATATAAACGTTGTATTTATTAAAGGCGGTTTTGCCAGGCAGAGGTGCACAGGACAGCTGACCGCCGGGCCCCAGAGACCGGGTCTGGGTGACAGACCCTCTGTCCCTGCGCTTGTCTGTGACCCCACGTGCCTTCGGTGGAGCAGGTGGAGGCTGCGCCTGCCCGGGTGCCGCGGGGCGCCAGGGAGCTGTCTGGCCTCCCATCTGCCTGGGCCAGGGCGCCTGCCCGCGACTCCCCACCGAGCAGGGTGTCCGAGGGGTTCGGTGTGATTTCAGGGGCCCGCCCGCCTGATTCAAATCCTCGCACTGGCCGCTGCCCGGCGCGCTGCCCACCAGGTGCCCGGGCCCGTGGGGGCCACGCCAGTGTTTGGCCTAATTCAGCAATAATTCTGATCAGGCAGCAAATGGCTGACCCGGTTTGAAGGAAAATGCAGTTCCCTTCCCGGGCGCCCCCAAGTAAGGTTCCGAGCTGCCGGCACGAAAAAGACAGAGGCCGGGAGCCGCCCGGGGCCATCGCCAGAGGCCGCGCCCCCCCCCCCCCCGTGCCCGCTCGGGCCCGGGAAGCGGCAACCGGGGGCCTCCGCCTGAGGACGGGGCGCACCCCCGCGCCCCCTCTGCCACGACCGCGCCCCTGCGCCCCGCCCGCCCGCCGCCGCCGCTTCCCACTCCCGCTCCGCGCCGGTGCCGCGGCCGCGCCGTCCAGGCCGCCGCCCGCGGACTACAACTCCCACAATGCCCCGCGGCCGCCCCGCGGCTTCCGGTGCTGCGCAGTTTCCGGAGCGGATCGCAACCCGGAGTCCGGATCCGAGCCCGCCCGGCGCATTCCACAGGCAGGTAAAGCCCGGGGCGCCGCGCCGCCCCCCGCCCGCCCGCGCGCCCCGCCCGCGCCGCCGCCGCCCGCGCCCGCGCCCGCCGCCCGCCGCCCGCGCCGCCGCCCGCGCCCGTCCGCCCGCTGGTCCGGCCGCCATGCCGCCGGTTCTTTGTTCCGTCGCGGCCGGGCTCGGGGCGATCGGAGCCAAAACCCGGCTGGATTTCCGGAGCCGCTCCGGGATCGCCCCGCGCGCCCGCCGCCCGCCCGCCCGCCCGCCCGCGCGCCCCGCCCCGGCCCCCCGCGCCCCGCGCCCCGCGCCCCCGCCCCCGCCCCGGCCCCCGCCCGAGCGCCCCGAGCGCCCCGAGCGCCCCGCCAGGTCGCCGGCCCGCCTGGGCCCGGCCCGGCCCGGCCCTGGGTCCCCGCCCCGCGGCCAGGACGGCCGGGCCGGGCGGGGGCGCCCCCCGGGGCCGGGGGCGGTGGGAGCCCGGGCGGGTGCGCGCCCGCGGGGGCCGGGGCGCGGGGGCGCGAGCGTGGCCGGCCGGGCGCCTCCCCGGAGCGGGGCGCCCAGAACCCGGAGAACCGCCCCCCCCCCCCCCCGCTGAAAGGGCAGGAGCCAGCGGGGCCGGGGGGGCTGCACCCGCCAGCGCGGGCCCAGCGGCGCCCCCGGCATCCGGCCCCGGAGGGGGGCGCGGCGGGCCCCCACCCCCCACCCCCCGTCCCGGGCGCAGGTGAGGCCGGCGGCCCGCGGTGGAGCCGGGGCAGCCCCGCCCTCGGCGCCCGCACCCCGACCCCCGCGCCCGCACCCCGACCCCCGCGCCCGCCCGCCCGCCCTGCCCGGTGCCCGCCGAGCCGCGCCCGCCCGCGGAGCAGAGCCCGGGCTGGCCGCGCGGACGCCGGCTGGACAGCAGGCCCGGGGCGCGGGGGACGGGCTCGCGCCAGCAGGTGGACGCGGTCGCCGGCGCTGAGGCCGCGGAGCCCGGGGCTTGGCAGGAGGAAACAAAAGATTCTTTCCAGGCCCGCTCCCCGCCCCGCCCTGCCCTGCCCTGCCGGGCGCGCTCCCGAGGGCCGGTGCCCCGCCGGCTGCGCTTCCCGCGGGCCCTGCTCGGCGGCACCCACCTGCGGGCCAGCCCTGTCCCGAGCACCCTGCGCGGGGAAGGACTCTGCCCAGGCCGCCCCCCGGCCGGGGAGTAGGAAACTGCCCGGGCAGCGCCCCTTCCCCGGCTGGGCAGCGCCTTCCACCTCCTGCCTGTGCCGCCGGTGGGGGGCGCGGCGTCCAGTGCCCCTCACAGGCTGGCGAGGGCCACGGCCATCCCACCCCGCGCGGGCGGAGGCTGGGGCGTCGCGGCAGGGAATGGCAGGTGCACGGCGGGGGTGGCCAGGCCTCTGTGAGCACAGAAGGACCCCATGTGGCCGCGGGGCATGAGCAGAGGCTCCTCAGGGTTCCTCCTGAGCCCCAGGCAGGCGCCCCGAGGGGCTGCGGCCGGGGTGGGGGCAGATAGGCTCTGCCTCTGCGGAGAGGGCCGGTGCTGCCTCCCCGGGAGCCAGGCCTTCGAGAGCCCGCTTGGCATCAGTGGAAGCAGCGGGTGGAGGGAGTGTGGACAGGCATGCTGAGGAGCCAGGCGCCCTGGCTCGTCCTGCGGGAGCGTGTGGCGGGTGCGGGAGGTGTGGCCACGAGGTGTGGCCACCGTGTGGGGTGGAGGTGGCCGCTGAAGGGAATCAGAACCCGTTAGCAGCGGCCCCAGCCTGGCCCTCCTGCGGGAGTGCCCACCGCCCCGTGTGTCCTCTTCAAACGCCTCCTCCCGAGGCCAAGGGACCCCACGCTGCCCAGACCTGGTGGGGGCGGTGCCCCTGGTGTGGAAGCCTCAGGGTCCCCACAGGTGTGTGCGTGTGACAGACCTTCGGCTTCGGGCAGGTGGGGGTGTCTTGGGGCTGAAGATGGGGCCCCTTGGCACTTACGGGGTGTGGCTGAGTGGCCCCTCAAAGCTCTGCAGTCCTCTCTGTAGCCTCGAGGTGTCCCGAGCCCACGTAAAATGATGGGGCCTGACGGGGGCTCCCCGCGGGGCCTGACTTATCCCAGCCCCTTCAGAAGAGGTGAGCTGTTGACGAGTCAGTCTGCACAAGAGCCAGACAGGCCGCGCCTTCCCGTCATCAGAGTGAGGGGGCCTCCCGGGCAGCCCCCAGATGTGGCTCAGGGCCCTTGGCACAGGCTGTCCCGGACGCACCTTGAAGGTCAGGACTGAGCCCCCTTCCCGTGGCTGTTGTGGGGCAGTGAGGAGGGGTCGCGAGCCGTCAGCCTGAGGGTCACCTGTGCGGCGACGGGGCAGGAGGTCAGAGGGGAGGAGGTCCCTGACATGGGAAGACCCACCTCCGGGTGCCCGGGGCTGGGGTGTCCACAACCCCGCACCCCAGCAGGCAGGCATGAGCGCGAAGGCAGCTGTACCTAACGGTCAGCCAGAACCGCGGCCCTGCAGGGCCAGCGCGGGCGCTGCTACGGGGCCATGGCGATGGGGCGGAGGCTCTGGGAGGGGGCATCAGGGGCCGGGGCCCAGGGTTGGGCCGGCCTGTGGGCTCATGGGGGACCCCGCCTGGTCACTGCACGGCTTGGGGGTGATGGAACGTAGCAGGGGTGAGGACGGGCCCCGTGGGCTGCCCAGGGTTTGCAGACGAGGCTGCCGCAGGCCGGTGCCAGGCGGGGGCTGGCAGTGTTCACAGGGGTCTGCCCAGGGGGCTGCCCGGCCCGGCCGAACTGCCTGCCACGGCTCTCCTTGTCGCGCTCCCCACTGCAGTTTCCCTTCACACCCCTGTGTGCTCGGGGGAAATACTTCTCTTGCCGAAAAATGGATTCCCCCAACCCCTTGGCCAGGGTGCCCCGCCGAGCGCCCGGGGGCTGGTCTGATTCCGGGGCAGAGGTGCAGAGCACATGCCTCGCACCCAAGACCTACTGGAGAAACTAATTTTTATGTTAAATACATGTTGAAGTGGAAATATTTTCAATATATCGTGTTAAATAAAACGTCACCCAAGTTCTCTGTGTGAATCTGCACGACTTCCCGCGGAGACCAGGTGGCGCGCGAGCCCGCGTGGAGAAGCCGGGGGACTCGGCCAGCTGAGATGGGCCCGGCCGCCCGGTCCAGGCTGTGCCACTGGGCCCCGCCGGGTGGTGGGGGCGGGGCGGACACGGTGGGACCCGAGGAACCCAGGAGTGGCCCCGGTAAGTGTGGCGGCCGCTGTGGCCCGAGCCCCAAGGCCGTGCAGGTGCTGGTGGGCCTGGTCGCCCGAGGCGGAGATGAACTGGGACCCCAGCCTCCGGGCTTCCCCGACGGGCCCCTCGAGCGGCATAACCGCTGGGGCTGAAATGTGGGGCAGGGGCGGCCCCAAGCCACAGGAGGAATGTGAATGTCCAGGGTTGGCACCAGGCCTCGGCGGCATGGTCCATAAAAGGGCGAGTCAGCAGGCTGGATGGTACACCCTGGCTCTGCAGCGCGGAGCGGGGCGCAGGCAGGAGACGCTGGTGGAGCAGCAGCTGACACAGGACCCAGAGAGCCAAGGAGCTTGCAGCCACCGTGGGAGGCAGCTGGGCCCCTGGAGGGGGCGGAAGGACGTGTCCCTGAGGGGCCGTACAGGTGGCGGTGACCCAGGAGCTGCGTCCGGCCTTGTTCCGCGCCTCGGGGCGCAGGGTTGAGGACGACCCCGTCCCTGTCCGTCTGCGGGAGTGGCCGGAACAAGACAGCACCAGGGCTGGGGGCTGGGGCTGCACCCTCGGGCCCCGCCAGGGCGGCAGCTGTCTTACTGGCCCCGTCGTGGGGCCTGAGGCGTCTGTCCAGAGAGGACAGCTGTGGATGACCGCTGGCCGAAGCTTATTGGTGATAGCCCAGACGGGGAAGCCTGGGGGGCCGGTGAGCCAGCCGCGTGCCTCCCTCGGCCTCCCCCCCCAGGCCGCCCAGAAATGGCGGCTTCTAGAAATGACCAAGTTGTCAAGGTGGAGAACAGACGTGCGGCTGCCGGTGGGGCTGTCAGTGGGGTGCAGAGGGGGTCTTCTTGGGGCTCCGGCCCGGAACCCACCTGTGATGTGGGCTTGTCTGCGCGCACACGCCCGGGCTCAGCCCTGCGCTGGCTGGTTACCTTGGGGTTTCGCAAGGTAATGCTTACCTGGGGCGGTCACCTTGGGGTTTCAGTGTGACTCCACGGTTCCCCAAGCCGCCCCCAGGGAGCCGAGCGGAGGACAGGCCGGGCCTCTCTGCGCTATTTTGAAACTTCCTGCGACTCTATAATTATTTCAAATCAACGACAACGGCCAGAGACGGCTGCACGTGAGGCTCACCTTCGGCCGCCCTGCTCGGCTCCCGCCTCCCCTCTCCATCCCGAGCGCAAACGAGCGCGTCTTCATCTCGCGCTCGCCCCCACAGCCTCCGGGAACACCTTTTTCTTCCATTTATTTTTAGCTGCCTGTTTTTTAAAGTTGTGGAGCTTTCGTTTGCCAGAGTTTCAGATCACGGAGTCCCAGCCTTTGCAGCCCACACGAGCCAGCGTCCCCTGCCACCTTGCGCCCAGCAGGGTGGCTGCTGCCCCGTAATGGAAAGCAGTCGGGGCTGCCGGGGATGTGGGGTTAGCACCCTGTGCCCAGTGCTGCTCACCCCAGCGCCAGTCCATCAACAGAGGAACAGATGGGCCATAGGGGCCGGCCGCGGGGTGGAATACTATTTGGTCATGAAAAGGAAGGCCAGTCTGATACCTGCTGGACATGCGCAGACACTCACAGATGGAGGGAGGGGCACTGGATCCTACCAGATGCCCCCAGGGCCTAGGCAGGGTCCTGGGCGTATGCCCCAGTCCTTGTCTGTTTATCCTCCAGGTTTGGTGGGAGGTGGGCACTGGGCACTCCCATGTGAGCAGGCGCCATACTCGATGCAGCTGAGCCTGACCAGACACGCGCCTCATGCACAGATAATCAGAAACCAGTCCACGGCCCCGCGAGGGTGACTGCACGGACGCCTGGCCCTCGCATGGGTGACCGCGCAGTTGCACGGTTCCCCACTGATGGCCAGAGCTCGCCCCTGACGCCAGGTGCGTGAACACACAGGTGCCTGCGCCCCAGGTACGGGCACCGTGCCACAGCTCAGCCCGCTGATCCGCCGTCGTCATCGGTCCTTGCGCTGTTTCCGCACCATGGCTGCTGTGGCGGGGGCGGCAGTGAACACACCCCTACGTGGGCTTCATCAGAAACTCGCCCACAGCCCTCGTCCGTGCTCGTCCACAGCAGTGGCCGCTGCCCGCCTCCTCCTCCCCCGCTGACGGGCTGGGCTTCGGGCGTGCGCGTGCCGGCCTGCCCTGCGGCTCCCTCTGCCCCTTCATCGCTCTCACGCGTCCTCTGATTGGAGTGTGTGCACGTGTCCTGCTGAGGCTTGGGGGTTCTTTGCAGGCATAAGGGAACGTGGGGTCCAAACTGTCTTCCCGTCTCTAGCTTGTCTTTTCATCCCTCTAACAGCATCTTTTACAGAGCGAAACTTTTAAATTTTGGTAGTTCAGCTAATCGATTTTCCTGTTAGAGCGGGTGCTTTGGGTGGACGCTTCTCAAGGCCTTTCTAGAGTGTTCTGTCTCGTCTTGAACGCCCAGCCTTTGTCTTTCTCCCTCTGCCCTGCCTTCCCGCGCGTGCCTCCCTCGGCTGCCCCACCGCCTCTCCCGGGGGCTGAATGGTGGCCTCGGCGCGGCCGGACCTCCCCTTGACCTGGCCCCGTCGGCGGGCACTGGGTTGCTCCCACCCCAGCAGCAGTGACGCGGGCAGTGAGGGGGTCACCGAGTGCTGCGTGGATGGTTTCAAGTTCCTGGCACAGAGGCCCCCGGCGCGCTGCGGGGCCCCGCACTCAGGGGTTAGCAGCAGTTCTCAGATGAGCCGACCTGGCCGTGCGGGAGCCAGGGAGGCCAGGGAGCCAGCCAGGTCTGGGGAGGGGCCTGGGAATGTGCTTTTCTGGGGAGGGCCGGGGCTGCTGTGGCGGTGCAGGGACCGCACTCTGAGAAGCGCTGGTGTCAGGGAAGCTCCCCAAGGACCGGTGACTAAGGGGGCCATGCCTCACACCTCTGGTCTTTTTTGGGTTATTTCCCCTGAACAGTGGTCTCCGCAGGCTCTCGCGTGGGGTCGTGCGCGTGCCGAGTCGCGTTCCCTTCTCCAGGGGACACTGCGGGTGGACGGGGCTGGCCGCGAGAGCCACACTTCAGCCTGTCCCGTCTGCGTCCTGCCCGCCGCCCTGGCGCTGGCCCTGCTCCCTGAGCTCAAGGGGACGCTCAGGCCCGCGTTGCAGGGACACTGCCGGCCGGGAGCGTCAGCGGCCAGACTCGGGCGGAGGCGGCCGTGGATGACCGTGCAGGGGAGAGACCCCGGAGGCGCTTGGGAGGAGGTCTGAAGGCCCAGCGGCTCCCGCCCCTCCTCACCTCCTGGGTCGCTTCTAAAGCATCTCGGGCCTCCTGCCTGCCCGCGCACGCCGGCCGCTCTCCGGGGCACGCGGCCGCTGGAATGGTCCCTGTGGCCAACACAGGCTCTCGGGCTCCGGAACCTTGGTCCTGCTGGGCCCGCAAAGGCCGTTCCCCGGAAAGGAGACTGTGCCGGGGTGGGCGGCGGAGGCCTGGGTCACGCACCGCCATAGTCAGGGCCGCGTCAGAAGCCCCATCTCGCAGGTTCCCGCGGTCATTCCCTCTGCCACAGAGAGGTCTTTGGGGCCGTGGGCTCTCAAAAGCGTGTGGGGGGCAGATCTGAGCCCTCACCTGGCCTGGCCGGGCCTGCCCTCTGCTGAAGCTGGCCGGGTAGGGCGTGTGGACCAAGCTGGGCCCGGGCCAGGCGCGGTCCCCGAGCAGGGCGAGCTGTGCACACTGGAGGGTGGGAAGCGAGGGGGGGCGGGGGGGGGCGGAGGAGGGATCGTTCTGTGGCCCCTGTGGGAGTGTCTCACTTGTGTGCCCCCGAGCCTGCGGAAGTGGGCCTTCTAATTCCCATTTTATAGGTCAGGAAGTCACCAGCAGATCACCTCCAGATCACCCCCACATACGGGGCTGAGCCCCTCGCCCACT
Organism: Talpa occidentalis; assembly: GCF_014898055.3. Taxonomy (NCBI): domain Eukaryota; kingdom Metazoa; phylum Chordata; class Mammalia; order Eulipotyphla; family Talpidae; genus Talpa; species Talpa occidentalis. The sequence continues at coordinate 1,742,860 of NW_023604295.1, forward strand.
GGGGTGCTTCTTGAGGTGGTTCCGGGGAGGAGCAGCAAGTAGCAGATCTCCACGGGGCTCGGCGTGACCCAGGGGGGAGCAGGGGCAGCAGGAGGCGGCTGTGGCGGGGTTCCAGTCAAGGCGGGGAGGTGCGGCAACGAAAGGCTGTCCCTTCAGGGGCAGCGCTGTTCCAGGCCTGGACCCCGCCGACGGCCCCGTCCCTTGGCAGGGAAGGCTGCACACGGACGGGCTCAGCAGCTGTCGTCCCGAGGCCGTGGCCAGAGCCGCCCTCACCAGGCTGTCGCCCGCAGGTGTCACCATGGCCGAGGACGTCAGCGAGGAGATCATGTTCATCTGTGAGTGGCCCCGCCGCCCCGCGGGCTCCTGCTTCTCTCACACCCCAGCGCGGTCCGGGCATCACTGTAACTCACTGCACGGGTGTGCAGGGGCATGGTTGGGGCCCGCTCAGAGCCCAGCAGCGGCCCCTGGGCGGGCGGGCGGGGCTCAGGACGGTGTCGGGGCTGAGGATTTCTGGGCGCGGGGCCTTGACGAGCGGGTCCCTCGGGCAGCTTCTCATTTATTCTCGCTCCTGGTGGCTTGTTCTTGGCCACGGCCGAGGTGACTGCCCCGCCATGGAGCGGGGCCTCTCCCGGGTGGGGCGGGGCACCCCGTGTCTGCACCATGGTCACCCCGCCGGGCAGGCCTGCTTCCCGGGACCGTGAGCCCCACCCACACAGCTGCCTCTTGGCAGGGTGCGAGGACTGCGCCCAGTACCACGACTCAGAGTGTCCTGAGCTGGGCCCGGTGGTCATGGTCAAGGACTCCTTCGTGCTGAGCAGGGCCAGGTGAGTGAGCGCCTGGAGCGGTGGGCGGTCGGCCCTCGGGGGCTGCCGCCTGCCCCGACTCAGCCCAAGCAACCCTGGCCTGCGGGGCGTGGGGACTGAGCCTGTCTGTGTCCCCAGGTCGGGGCGAAGGCCCGGCGCCCAGGTCAGGCTCCCAGGACCAGGCTGTCTGCCTGGCACAGCCTGGGGGCGCAGCCCTGGGCTGTTTGTGCCATGGGCAGTGAAGGCCCTGCAGGCGGGCAGGGTGGGCTGGGGCAGGGAGTGTGCAGACCAAGCGAAGCTACAGGGCCTCTGGAAACCCCAGATCTGGGAGGAGGCCGGGGCTTGCCATCCACATTCCCTGTGGGGCCGTGCCGACCAGTGGGCAGAGCCCGGCTTCACAATCAGGTGCTGTTGTTGGAGCCTGGACGAGGCTTCCTCAGCAGCCGCATCTAGGTGGGGAGGTAGCGGCACGGCCCAGCAGCGCGGGCGAGGGCACGACCCTGGCCCCAGAGGGCGGTGTCGCTGCTTCCGGGAACCGCCAGCCCGTCCCAGCCAGCTTTTCTCGTGCGGCTTACCTTCTCGCGGCTGCCTCTGCCCACACAGGGCGCCGGGCACAGGAGCGGTGCCCTCTGGCTCCAGCTCACTCCTGGGGGGTCTCCAGGAAACGCCCCACACCACGTGCTGGGTGGCGAGAGCCAGCCTTAGGTTGTTCTAGCTCCCCTGCCCTCGAGTGCCACACTAGCCCGCGGGCGCTCAGGGCCTGCGGCTCTTCCAGGTCGTCCCTCCCGTCCAACCTGGAGATCAGGCGCCTGGAGGATGGGGCTGAGGGGGTGTTTGCCGTGACCCAGCTGGTCAAGCGCACGCAGTTCGGCCCGTTTGAGTCCAGGAGAGTCGCCAAGTGGGAGAAGGAGTCGGCGTTCCCCCTGAAGGTAAAGCGGGCCCTCCCCGCCCCAGAGACTGTTCTGTCAAATTCCAAGAGGACGTCTCCCTCGTTCCTTTTGTTCTATAACCTCAGTCAAAGTTGAGGTAGGAGTTTGTAATCTTCAGCTTTGCCACACACTGAGGAGTGGATCAGATGTCGCAGGAGTAAAGCAGGAGAGCCGCCTCTGCCTCTCCCTCCCCGGGGCGCCGGTGGCTGCAGGCTGGACAGGAGAGGGCACCACAGAGAGGGCACCCCAGGGCGGAGCCTGCAGGGCCTTGAGGAAGGCAGGGGTGTGGTTGGGACAGCCTGAGGTGCTGAAGGGGTCTGAGAGGAGATGGCTGGGATGGGGGCTGAGGGGGCAGGTGGTCCTAGGGCCCCCAGGGCCTGCCCCTCACCCCCAACCCACCCCGCTTGCCCTCAGGTGTTCCAGAAGGATGGGCACCCCGTGTGCTTCGACACCTCCAACGAGGACGACTGCAACTGGATGATGCTGGTGCGGCCGGCGCTGGCGCCCGAGCAGCAGAACCTGACGGCCTACCAGCACGGCAGCGACGTGTACTTCACCACCTCGCGGGACATCCCGCCGGGCTCCGAGCTGCGCGTGTGGTATGCAGCCTTCTACGCCAAGAAGATGGACAAGCCCATGCTGAAGCAGGCCTGCCCTGGGGGCCACGGTAGGCCAGGCAGGGCCAGGCTGCAGGGGAGGGGCGGGGGGTGCATGGGGGCCAACTGGCTGGTGCAGGGCCTGGACCCCCGGCTGGTCCTGTCCTCCTGCTGGCGGAATCGGAGGCTGCCAGGCTGGGGTGCAGCTCTACATCCCCGCGGGACGGGGGTGCCCAGACACACCAGGAGGCTTCCCAGCTCTGCCCGTGCCCACCTGGCCCTCTCGGGTCTGAGGTTGTCCTGGTTTTGTTATAGGGCAGCCCCGATATTGAAGGGGTTCCTGGCTGTGGGTCCTCACCCGCGTGCTTACAAGGGACTTATGAATACTCCACGGCAGGCACACACAGAAGGTTCATAAAAGGTTTATTTACAAGGGAAAAGGAAAGAAGGAAAATGGACAACTCAGGGAGAAAATAGGGAAAGAAAGTCTTTCATGCGTCCTACCCGATCCGCCGACCCGGAAACCCAAAGTCACTCTCCGAGCTGGCCTGACGAGCTGGCCTGACGAGCGAGCTGGCCTGACGAGCTGTTGGGGAGCCAAAATGGGGACCCCCCAAAGCCCACGTGTCTGCCTTTATACCAACCTGGCTGCTTCACCCCAGCCTCAGGTCCCAGCCACCTTCCCTTGGGTGGGGATGGGATGTGGAGTTCCCAGTGTCTTTGGCTTTGGCCTGGGGTGGGGTGGAGTCCACAAAGCCTGCATGGAATGAGCTTTAGGACAGCCTTTTCCCCCTAACAGTTTGGGGCAGAGAAAGTGGAGCACAGCGAGGCACGGGGACCCTCTCGTCCCAGTGAGGAGGCGAAGGGACCTCCCCCCGCGGCCCGTCACAGGGATGCGAGGGCCCCCCTCCACTGTGCAGGCAGTGAGGAGGGGGCTTTGAACCTGTACCAGCCCAGTGCTTTTGCCACTTAGCAGCAGCCCCTCCTGGGTTTGGGGGTGTGCGTGAGCATCCCTTGCAGAAGCAAATCCGACTGGTGTCTCATGGCGCACCGGCCCCGGGTGAAGGGGCCTGTTGAAGTTGGGTCTCCTGCCCACCGAGGGTCTCTGCAGCGCAGAGACCATGGGAGACCAGGGGCCGTGCTGCTGCCCTGCGTGACCCTCCAGAGCAGGGCCTCTCGCCGACTGCAGGGCTCTGCCCAAGCCCCTGCTCGCCTGGGCACAGGGGACACAGAGGCTGCAGGGACAGGGTCTGAGCAGCTGGAGGGCCCGGCTGTCCTGGAGCTCCAGGTGGAGGCCCTGTGAGCTGCTCTCGGTGGGCCTCCTGGTGCGCCCTGGGGGTGGGGGTGGTGGAGCAGGCTGTAGGGTGCAGGGTGCTGCTTACTGCAAGATCTGGCCCTTTCATTGACAGAGAAAAGGGTGGGTCAAACTGAGAACTGGATTTAGGGCCTTAGGGAGGGTGAGTCCACTGATGCTGATACGCTCCCAGCCCCCACCCCCTCCCATGGCTCCGTTCTGTTAACACGGCCCCACTGATCAGCCCCTGGGATGCCGAGCACACAGTTACTGAAAGGATAGGCACCACCACTTCGTTAATGAGGCGAAGGTCTGGAACTAAGGGATAAGAACCATCAGGCTTTTTTTAACGGGGAGAATGGGAGTGTTACAGGGCGAGTTGATAGGAGTAAGGAGTCCCTTTCCCAGGAGTCGTTGGCTGATGGGTTTGAGACCCTGACGGTGAGTGAGGGAAATTGGAAACTGGGGGTGAGAGGGAAAAGAAGAGGGATCCTTAAGGCGAATGAGGACTGGGGTACGATGGGTGGCAACAATCAGGATAAAGATATTTCAGAACATGGGGTTGACAGTGGAGGGAGACAGCGGGGAGTCCTGAGAAGGATTAGGAGATGTTTGGAGCCGTGGGAGGATGAGAGCAGCGCTAGGGTGTTGGAGCCATGAGAGAGTAGCCCTGAGTTTGGTCAGAAGATCGTGACCCAGGAGCGGTGTGGGGCAAGAAGGCATGACTAGGAAAGAGCGGACCAGTGGTCCTGAGCCGAGAAGGAAGGCTGTCAACTCCCGTAACCAGGACCTGAGAAGGATAAACTTGACCGGAATAGGAGGGGAGGACAGAGAAGGCAGCCCCCGTGTCCACCAGGAAGGGGATGGACTTACCTGCTACCTTGACCGTTACCCTGGGCTCCTCAAAGGTTATTGGAGTCGATGAGTCCAGGCCTCTTCAGTCCTCAGCTGCCAAACCCAAGACCGCCGGTGGCAAGAGTTGCAGGGGCTGGAAGGACTGGCCCACCACAGCCAGGCGTGGAGGGACAGTCACTTTTCCAGTGACCCTGGAGGTTGCAGATGAGGCACGGTCCTGGAGGGCGGGGGTTGGGGCATTGTCTGGACCAGTGGCCTTCTCGGCCACATTTGAAGCAGGCTTCGGCGGCGGCGGTCAGTTGGTTGGCTGGGGCTCATGGGGCCCATTGTCGTCCTCTGTCGGGCAGCAGGCGCTGCGGTCGTTGGAGGAGCAGGGCCTGGCGGTCTCAAGGCAGCTACTAGGGCCTGAGCTTGAAGCTCAGCCTTCTGGCGACTGCGGAGTTTCCTCTCTGCCCTGTCCCGTTCCTCCCGGTTGTTAAATACTGTAAAGACCATGTTCAGCAGGTCCCGGGTAGGGGTTTGAGGACCATCCTCAGCCTTTGGAAGTCAGGAGGGTTTTTTGAGGAAGACAGGGTAATCTTTCAGAGCTTATGAAAGTTTATAGGTTTAGGCGCTGCCGGTTGGAGACCGGCTAGGGGACAGGTCAGAGGTCAGGGTGGAAGAGAAGAGAACATGTAATTATGACATGTAAGGTCATAGGCTTGGGTAAGATCATGAAATTTAGGTGTAGGTAGTGGGATCGTTTGTGAAAGAGCCAAGACGCTTTTCAAGTTGGGAGAGATCAGACAGAGAAAGGAACATGGACTCTAAGTCTTCCTCCAGTTCCCACCCACTTCCCTGCGGGGAGGGAGAAGAGGATCAGCAGGGAGAGGGTGTGGCGGCTGGGAGGTGAAAAGAAAGGGGGAGGGGCTGGATTGGGGAGCTGGAGGAGGTGAAGACTGAGAATCTAGAGGATCAGAGAATGCAGAAGAGGGGTCTGCAGAGGGCGAAGAGAGAGAGGAGTCTCGAGACTTAGAAAGTGCGGCAGGTTTGCAGGAGGGAGGGACGGGGCGGGGCGCAAGAGAAAGCCAGCCTGGCCCTACGGATCTCTGACCATGTTCCATTGCCGTGACAGAATTGTTGAGGTCTGTGAGGACCGAGAAGTCAAAAGTGCCATGTTTGGGCCAGTGGGAGCCATTGTCCAATTGATGCTGAGGCCACGTAGTGTTGCAGTAAAAGACCAGACGCTTAGGGCGTTATGTGGCCTTAGTCCCAATGGACCGAGGTTTGAGAGAAGGCATCCCAGTGGAGTGGTTGGAATTTGGCTTGGAATTTGCGGACCCCATGACTAAGTCGGCTCCTTTCCCAACTAACGGGGCACAGAGTCAGGACGCAGCGTCCCACGAACCTGATCTGGCCGTCGGGAGCACAGGCCCCGCATCGCGGCGTCCCCCGATTCGATCCTGGCCTTCGGAACAGAGGCAGACAAGCGAGGGGGACGTCTCCACTGCTCGGTTGCGCCTAGGATTCGGGCACCTAGTCTGGAAGGGCGTCCCCAGATCCAGGGTCTAGGTGTACGGGAGTTGGCTGAAGTGGGCCCACGGTTTACGGAACAGCCAACCAAGGGAGGGGGTCAGGAGAGGAGCCGGATAGCCAGAGGCGAGGGCCTCCCAGGAAGGAGGGTCAGGCAGTGACTTACCCCAAGGATTAAGGCCGGTGGTGGGTGTGAGGCGTCTGCAATGGAGAGGAGAGGTCCCAGGGACGAGAAGGCGGCCCCGGCGCCAGAGGACACGGCCTTCCCGGGTTGCGGAACCAAGATGAAAGGTTCGGCGCGGTAAAGACAAGGAGAGCCAGGCTACAGTTCTCAAAGGGAGGGAAAGTTTGTTGTGCCCCGGGCGGACCTCACGCACCCAAGGCGGGGGTCAGTGGAGTTGCGCAGGTTGTTAGGGGGAAGCAGGGTTTTATAGGGCGAGGAGAGGTCAGGTGGGTAGTTGGGCTCGAACGGCGGGAAAAGTTCGTAGGGCAGGTAGAGGTTCTTTGTCTGAGATGAGACTCGTAGGGGGAGGGGGGAGGCTCATCGTCTGAGTCCTCCAGGCAGGTATCCGCATTCCTGCCCCCCAGGTGGGCTTCCTGGTTGGCTCCTGCATTCTGGCTTCCTGCATGGACCTTTCAGTTACCAGCCCCCAGGCCATCAGGTGTGCCCCTGCCCCAGGGCCTTCAAGCATCCTGCTCCTGTGTAACTTGAAAGGAGCCTTGTACGCCCACAGAGGCACGCCCAGCTGGCGTGGGGGCTGGGTCCCTGAGGCTGCCCAACAGGGCCCCACAAACCAGGGTTTAAACCACAGGTGTCTGCGCAGGGTCCAGGGTCAAGGCCAGGGTGGCCCCCTCTGGGCTTGAGGGTCAGAGGCCCCCTCCCAGCCTCTGGTGGTGGGGGCACCCCCCCTTCCTCGCTCCTGGGCGGGTTCCGCATCACCCTGCCCCTGCTCGCCCCTCATAAGGACTCTGGCCATTGGACTTAGGGCCTCTTCTCTTGATTCCCCTGCATAGCCCCTGTGCAGAAGCTTTGGTTGGGCTTGGGGGGCGCCCCTCTCCCTGCAGGCTGGGTGGAGGGTGCGTGTGGAGCTGCTGGGAGCCACGGAGGCGCTGGGGGAGGTACTGGGAGAGGGACTTGCTCTTTGGCGCCTCAGCCCCTGCCACCTCCAGTGCATTTACATTTCTTGTTATCTGATAAGGGCTCACAAGAGCTCAAACAATTAGCCATGATCTAGATCTTTTTCTTCCTGTTGCAAACTAATCCCTGGCTTGGGATTCAGAAAGAAGCTTTCCTGGTGTGGCTGGTCTGGCTGCCAGTGGTTCTGTTTTGCTGCAGCAATGCCAGGGTGAATGTGGGGTGAGGGCGGTGACCCCAGGCCACATCGGCAGCCATCAGACGGGCTCCAGAGAGACTGGGCCAGGCTGGGATTGTCGACACCCTCATCTCCCCCACTTGAGGACCCACCAGTGCCCTGGAAATGTTTTTAAGGGGAGCCTATGAACCCTGCTTCATGGCTGGCTCTCATCTGCCCTGCACACCAGGCACTTCCCGCCCTCAGACTCCTGTGTGTGTTTGGGGAGGGCCTGGCCTGTACAGCAGCCCCCAGTTCTAGGGCTGCTGAACCCCAGCTTCACAGGGAAGAGGACAGGAAGTGCACTTCCCCGGGGTGCAGGTGCAGGTGTGGCGGCCGAGCCGTCTGTCTGTGGAAGCTGTTGCGGGTGCTGGTTGGACGGGTGCTCCTGGGCACCCAACGGGCCCTTTTGTGCCCCCACCTCATCCCATGAGGCCAGGAGAGACTGAGGGTCCAGCTTGGCTAGCAGGATGTGCCCTTTTCTGGAAGTCTATGAGGGATGTGTTTGGCCCCGCTGGGTTGGCTTCCTGGAGGAAGTCGCCACTCTGTGCCTGGTGTCAGGACAGACCTGCTCGGGCTGCTCTGCCACAGTTTTCCCACCTGTGATGTGGGTGTAACAGGGTGGTCCCAGGAAAGGGGGAGGTTCCCTGCCCCACCCAAGGGAGGGTGGAGCTGAGCAGGGAGAGGAGAAGCTGCAGAAGAGACTGAGGAAGGAAGCAGGATGGAGCCAGGAGACCTGGAGGAGGCGCATGGAGCCTAGAGACATGTGAAGAAACTGAGCTTGTCTTTTGGTCGTGGACGGGGTGACACAGATGTGGGTGAGACCCGTGGGGAGGTGACCATGGCAGCTTTTATCTTGATGTTGATTTTGCTCTTTTCCTTCCGGGCTTGTCTGGTAGTTTCTGACCCTTTTCTGTGGGTCCCCACTGGAAGGTGCTTTAGACTTGGGGCAGGCTTTGGGGCCTTGCTCTGGGCCGACCCCATTTGGATGGACTTTTACCCACGAGGGGATGGGTCACTTTGGGTGCTTCATTTAGAAACTAGACTCTGCCTTTCCTGTATTGTTTCCTAGTTTTATTAAAGTTCCTTCCCATTAAAGTCTCCTATGTTTTGTGTTGATGCGGCGGATGGCAGAACCCATGTAGAATAGGCAGGTTTGCGGGGTTTGGGCTGCCCCTCTCCCTGCCCTATAACATGGGGAGTCCACGAGCCCTGAATGCATCCAGGTACGAGCTGGTGTGGCTGCGGTCCTGTCCTGTGCCCCCAGTGGGGCCGGGGCTCTGTGACCGCCGGGGTCACCCGACTTTCCTTTCTTATCTTTTGAAGCCGCTGGCACCCCAGAAAGCAGCGCCCCGGTGGACTCAGAGCCCAGCCAGTGGGCGTGCAAAGTGTGTTCTGCCACCTTCGTCGAGCTGCAGCTCCTGAACGGTAAGGGGCTCTGCGCCTGCCCTGGCAGGGCACCCCGCGGCCACACGCCCCGCCCCTCGCCTGCTCTGTGCTCTGGGAACCAATGGTGTGGGGGTGGTGCCGACCAGAGCAGGGGTGCCAAGGCCGGACCCCAGGTCTGGCCTGTAAGGGCTGGGGTGTCCTCGCAACTGCCGGGGGCGGGGGCGCCCCGAGGTACAGGGCGGGTCGTGGGATCTGGGCCGGGTCAGCACTGCTGGTCAGTCACGGGGAAAAGCCAGACTGCAGCCTGTCTCGACTGGTCCACTCCTTGACCGCCTGTGACAAGGGGGCCACCACGCCGCAGCCTCCAGGGAGGGGGCGCACTTCCGGGGTGCGTGCAGGGGGCCGGGTGTGGTTCTGGGTCAGGCTCGGCAGTGTGCGCTCTGGGAGGCTGGCTCACTTCCCAGCCCAGACGATGCTTCGAACCTGAGCCCCTACCCCCCGCTTTTGGACTTGGACCTAGAGGTGCATGACGTGGGGTTGGCGCATGCTTTGCCAAGCCAGGCGGGTCACGCGGGACCCCAGACTCATGGGACGGTGTTGGGACGGGTAGAGTGGCCACGAGACTGGCCTTGCCCTGCCCCCCGGTCCTGCGGGAGCCCGGCTGGCGCTGCAGACTGCGGGTGGACGCGGGAGGGCGTGGGCATGCACCTGGTGCCCCGCTGGCGCTGCACCGAAGTGGCAAAAATCGAGGGGGAAGCACAGGGCCACAGGCGAGTTGAGAAGCTGGGAGGTGTTTGGAGAAACGGTAACCACTCAGCAGACTGGAGAGCTGAACCCGCAGAGAAAACCACAGCCAGCTCCCCGAGAGCCAGGAGGCAGGGGGAGGTCGGGGGGTGGGTGGGTGGGGAGGGGCTTGAGTCTGTGTGGAAGTGGCCGCACCCCTGGCTTCCCGGCCGCCCCGCTCTGTCGGATGACTGCTCCAGAACATCGGGGCGCGCCCTCCAGGGGCCCTTGAGACTCGGGAAGTCTTGCGCCTGAAACAGAAGGGCCCTTGCAGCCTCCGCCTGAGCAGCCTCCACCCAGCGTGGACGGGGTCGAATCCCCTGGCGAAAGTGACCAGCCCCCGCCACGGAGAGCTGGGAGACCCCCCTTGAAACAGCCGCTCAGCCTCTGCCCACCTGTAGGGGGGCCCACCTGCGCCTGCGCCCTTGGGCCGGAGGGAAGCCTGTGTCAAGGAGCAGCCGATGTGGGAAGAAACTCCCAGCATGAGAGAGGGAGCTTGGCCGGCAGGAACAAACTGCCCTGAGAAATGGACACTCGAGTCAGAAGGAAAAAACTAAAGTCAAAACCAAAACCGACGGTTGCTCAGGTTGCGCAGGTGAGAGCTGTCGCTGCCCCCTTGAGAGAAGACAGGCTTGCAGCTTAAGAAGAAATCAGAGACTAGAATAGCTGGAAATTCAAGCGGCAGAATTAAGTTTGGCTGATGAGCACTAGATTGACATGGAGGAACCTTCCAGAAAACTGAACGTGAAGAGAACAGGAATGGAGAAAGGCAGAAAGGGGTGGACCCCGGACAGCCAGTGGCGGAGAAGAGGACACGGCCCGGCCATGCCCAGCACTGGACACCTTCCTGGGGAGGAGGGCCGGCAGGAGCCCCCCACGAGCTGCTGCGTGCGGACCTCAGCGGCGCTGGAGCCTGGAGAGAGCCCTTCTGGCCCAGGCGTGGTCCCTACCCCGCTGGAGGGCGCCCCAGTGCAGGCGACCGGTGTTTGGGGCGCAGATGCGCCGGGCGGGCTTGGCCTTGGACTTGGCCTCTGGGCCCCCCGCGGGTCCCCGTGCATGCTTGTGCACGCATTGTTCTGCTGCTTCCAGGCCTGTGTGTGGGGAGCCTTTTGTCGCGTAATTCCCTCTTTGAAGGTGCGTCATGTCACATCTTCAGAATAAAGCTCGCCTGCCTGTGAAAGGGGCGCAGGCGAGCCAGCGGCGTGGCCGCAGTGGACACCGCAGGCCTCACGGTCCTGGCGCGTTTGCTTCTCTCCTGCAGAGCATTTGCTGGGTCACTTGGAACAAGCCAAAAACCTCCCTCCGGCCGGCCAGCACGATGCAGCCCCTGAGAAGGAGCCAGATGTGCCCCGGGCGGAGCCTCCCGCCACCCCCAAGAGCGTAGGTGCCACCAAAGAGCAGAAGAAGAAGCCTCGAAGGGGGAGAAAACCCAAAGTCTCAAAACCTGAGCAACCTCTAGTCATCTTTGAAGGCAAAGAGCCCGCAGGTGGGGGCCGGTGAGGGGGGAGGAGCCTGCACGTGTTGGGGGGGAGCCTGCAGGTGGGGCCAGAGGGGGGAGGAGCCCGCAGGTAGGGTGGGTGGGGGATGGGGGCTGGTCCCCGGGAGGAGCCCGCAGGTGGGGGCATCACCTCCTTAGGTTCATTCCTGGGAATTTAATTCTTTTTGATGTGATTGTGAATGGAATTATTTTCTTAATTTCTTTTTCTTCGTGCACATTATTTGTATATAAAAATGCAACAGGTTTTTGTACATCAACCTTGTGACGGGCCGCTTGGCTGTAGTCACACTTTAATGGCTTTTTGGAGAACCTGAGGCCTGACTGTCCCAGTCTGGGTTGCTGTTTTGCCTTGTCTGAAGGTGTCATCTGCTCTGGAATGCACTCAAGATGACTTCCCCACATAAAGTCTTACTATTTTTAAATCTCACTAGAACTGACTTAATACACCAGAAGGTCCCTGCAAGCTGAGAGGCTCTGTCGGCCGCACGACGGGGATGGGAGTGAGGCTGTGCCTGTTACAGCTTTGAAAGGAGCCACAAATTATTTTTTTTTTAAGATTTATTTATTTATACAAGAACCGGGGTACAGGCCAGATGCGCGGGAGGGTGAGAAGATTCCCCAGAGACAGAGCTGGGAGCAGAACAGGCAGACTGACCGAAGTGCACTGCTGAGGGGAGCAGCGGGCGGCAGGAGAGGTCTGCGCGCCATGTGGGACCCTCTCCTACGGCCAGGATTGAACCGGCGCTGCAGGCTGCGGGCAGCTTCACAGCGCTGCACTCAACTGCCTGTGCCACCAGGGGAGGCCCAGGAGCCACAAATTATAACTCCAGTTTGGGGCTAAGAGCAGCAGGTCGCTTTCTTATGTATTTATAGGCAGGTGTGTGGGTTCCGGACCCAGCAGGTTTTCTCTTGCCCTCAGCGGGCCCCACGCTCCATGCGGGTGGCCCAGGGTCTGCTGGGGGCTGTCCCTGCGGTGTGACGCTGTGTCCTCTCCCTCGCAGAGCAAGTGGCAGAGATCACCGCCGAGGTCCCGCCGGACGAGCCTGTGGCCGCGGCCCCAGATGAGCGTATCATGGAGCTGGTCTTGGGGAAGCTGGCCAGCAGCGCCGGCGACGCCAGCCCAGTGCCGAAGTAAGGCCCGGGGGCTCCCGCCACCCTGGGGGGCAGCCAGCGCGCTCCCCTGCCGGAGCCTGGGCGACAGGCGGCTTATTTCTTGTGGTGGGAAACAGACATGCTCAGGAGGCAGTCAGAATGTTCTGGAAGCCAGAACTTTAGCTCTGCATCCTCTGTGACATAGCTAGCAATTTCCCGTGTGTCTGATAGAATACACATCGCAAGCATTTATCGTCTTTACCGTTTTTTAAACGCACAGCTCAGTGGTTTTAAACATGCCCTCACTGTGTGCCACCCACCGCCAGAGCCTCCCACCCCCAGCCTGCAGCTCTGTCCCCGTTAACCACTGGCCAGCCTCCCAGGCCTGGCCACCCTCTGCTCGGACCCCACGATGGCGCACGGCACGTGCCTGCGTCCTCGGCCCCTCACCTAAGTGGGGCCGCACGGTGGATTGTCTGTGTTTTTCTTATGTAAGTTTTTCTTTGACGTTGAATAAGCTGAAGGTGAGTTTTTGGCCCTCTCTGGGGATCCCTTCCAGTCACCCCCGTGCGCCTGGGGCAGGGGCTGTGGAAATGCTGAACCAGACGCGTCATGTCAGAAGCAGCGCTGCCTGCTCGTTACTTCCACGCCGCCCCGCTGCCAGAGGGATTTGGTGATTTACCCCCAGAAACGCATTTACTAAAGAGAAGACATTTAAAAAGTCAGATTCAAGGAAAATGAAAGCAGAGCGAGGCCAGGGAGAGGAGCAGTGCAGTTGGACACAGAGCTTCCTAGTGGCCACAGCGAGAACAGAAAACCTCAGGGTAGTTCAGAATGCCCCTCCCTTCTAGACGCCCCTGAAAAGTTGGGGGTGCCGCCGAAGCACGCCCCTCCTTCCTGCCCTGGAGCTGGGAAGGTTCCCCAAGGCGCTCCCCACGCCGACTGCCGTCCTGCGCTTTCCCCAGCGCGGCGGCGTCTGAACAGTGTCTGCCCGGCCGCAGGTTCCCGCATCACCCGAGCAGCGCCCTCACCCTCAAGAGGAGCCTGCTTCTCTCCAGCCGGCACGGCATGCGGCGGAAGCTGGCCCGGCAGCTGGGGGAGCACCGGCGGGTGTACCAGTGCAGCGTCTGCAGCAAGGTCTTCCAGAACAGCAGCAACCTCAGCCGGCACGTGCGCTCGCACGGTGAGCCCGGCCCCCGCCCCGTCCCGCCTGGCTGCAGCCGTCCTGCAGCCCTCTCAGGACCTGTCTGGGGGTGACCGGCTTCTGTCACTTGGCCTGTAGGAGACAAGCTGTTTAAGTGCGAGGAGTGTGCGAAGCTGTTCAGCCGCAAGGAGAGCCTGAAGCAGCACGTCTCCTACAAGCACAGCAGGAACGAGGTGAGTGGTGGCGCCCGCCCTGGCTGCCCGCGGGGCAGTTGACTACAGGGCACCACGGGAAGTGGAGACTCGATTCCTACGAGCTTGAGGGGGCCGGTGGCCGGGTGCCGGGCGCATGTGAGGGGCCCTGGCCTGGCCTGCGCTGCTGGGATGGGGGGGGGGGGCAGTGCGGGCAAGGCTGTCCACGCGGGGCCTCCTGAGACAGTGGGCCGGCAAGAGCGAGGCCCTCCTCGAGCCCTGCGCCTAGCAGGCCTGCAGGGAGACAGAGCTGCTGGCGGAAGTGGCTGGCGCCTGGAGCGGGGCCTTCTTCCGGGCGTCCCCCCTCACGCTCCTCCCTCGGCCAGGTGGACGGCGAGTACAGGTACCGCTGTGGCACCTGCGAAAAGACCTTCCGCATCGAGAGCGCGCTGGAGTTCCACAACTGCAGGACAGGTGAGGGACCGCCGCGGCCTCCGCGCGTGGCCTGGGTGGACGCGGGCGCGGTGCCTGGGGGCATTCGGGGAGCAGACTCACTTTCAGCCTGCCCCGGATTCTCCCACTCACGAGACGGCAGCGCAGGCTGGCTGGGCCCGGGACCGGCGGAGGGGCAGGGCAGAGCAGGCGGACGGCTTGAGGGGAGCGGCCCTGGCCCTCAGCTTCCCTTCCCCGACTCCCGCTGGCGCCGCAGAGGGCCGGCCTGGGTGAGGGGGGCGTCTCAGCCCGGTGTCCTGGGTGCGCAGCCCGTGGGCGTGCCCGGGAGAGCACAGACAGTGGGCACCAGGGCAGGGGGATGTGACGGGTGCCAGATGGCGTCGGCAGGGCAGTAGATGACACAGCGTGTGATGGAGGACGCATGTGAGAGACGGCAAGTAAGTAGGTGTCACGGGGACGACAGAAGCTCGAGGTAGTGATGGGTGATAAATATGACGGCGTAAACAATAGATACAAGATACGACAATAGGCTAGAGATGTAACAAATACGACAGTCACCTGTAATGTCTTTAGCTGAAACAGAAACCCCCGTGGGCTGGGGCAGCCACAGGGCCTCCTGCCTTCCCCCGAGCCCCCGGCTCCTCCTGTGCCCGAGGTGAAGGGCACCGCCCTGGTTCTACCTCGAAGCCCAACACTGCATTCCCTGGGTGCCCCCCTTCTCCTGGAATTGGCGCTCGCTAGGTGGGCAGCTCAGCCTTGCTAGACCCCTGTCCCTGGTGACCCCAGGTGGTCCCATCCCCGGTGGCCCTGTGAGGTCTCCCGGCACCCTGTGCCCGTATCTGCTGGCTCCTGCGCAGGTGCCGCGTGTCCTGCAGCGTCCATAGCCACCGTCCTGCGTGGTCCTTGCTCGGCTCTGAGGCTCGTCCTCAGGCCCGGCTCCCGTGGTGCTGAGTGGCGGGGTGAGCTTTCCAGCAGTGTGGCCATGGCCGTGATGCAAAGTGGCCTTGGAAGCTTCCAGAATGCTGCCACCTGAGTTCTGTGCCCCCATCCTGTGTCCCCCAAACCTGGGGTTTCCACCCAGCTCTTCACTGATTAGAGTCACCTGAGCTCTGGACAGATGAGCTGACTGTTGTTGGGATGTCGCCTGCCTGGCCTGTTAGCATGTAACTGAGGGGAGTCCAGGGACCCCAAACAGTAAAGTGGCCCAGGCTCCAAAAGGGTCCAGCCGTCCGTGCACACAGAAGCAAAGGAAGCCGACTACTGGTGTGATCGCCTTTAATCGGATTGGTGGAGAGAGGGGGAGAGAGAGGATTTCCAGAAATAGTTTCCCAATAAAATTCCAAAACTTACCCACCCCATATGGGCAGTTGCTCAGCCAGACAGGCTTGTCCCAAAGCTGGGCCACTGAGGCCTGATGCTCTCCACGAGTCTAAGGTGCCTCCCGCCAAGGCGCCACCGCGAGGGGGTTAGGCAGGTCCCCGAGAGCTGGGACAGGAGGAGAAACGCAGAACCCCAATGTGCCCCATAATCCACCTCAAGGTCAAGGTGACGGCTGCCAGCGTCTCTGTAAGGACCAGCAGCCATGTCCCCACGTGTCTCCCCCAAGGGCCTCGGTGTCCCTCTCTGCGCCCCCTGCTCCCTCCAGCTGCCCCAAGGGGAAGCCTGGACGCGCGCTAGGACTTGTCCAGGGTGGCACTGGAGGTGGGAGCGGGGCTCCGTCCTGTTGGGTGCACAAGGTGCGGTGAGCACCCCCACCCACCCCCCGATCCTGGAGGAGAACGGGTCCTTTCCGGGACTCGAACAAAACAGAAAGTAGCGAAGTCAGAGGCACAGGCCCACCTGGCAGCTGAGGTCGCGCTGGCGGGACCGACTCCCCTGCACTGTGGGACGCCCCCGGGGAGGGCGGGGAGAGTGGGTGGGCCTGGAGCCGAGCTCCTGTGCGCTGGCACTGGGTGCTGCTCCCCCCACGGTCTCCACGCTCAGAGGGTGCGTCTCCGTGGGCACTCAGCAGGCCAAGGTCGATGGACTGGGGCGGAAGCTTCGGTGTGGGGTTCTGCCCCGCGGGCCTGCTGCCGTGACTCCTGTGGACAGGCCTGTCTGCCCTTGAGCGGCGAGCCTTTGTGCCCCGGCCCAGGCCCCAGCGTCGGGTCACCTGCACCCACACCCCTCACGGTCACTGCGTTTCAGAGCTATCAGGGAGGACCCCCAGGGCAGCGGGGTTGGGGGGCTGTCCCTGGTGTGATGACTGGTCCCAACAGCTCTGCTCCAGCCCAGCTCCCCCGCAGGGGCTGCGTGTGAACTGCGGGTGGGAGGGGTGGAGGTGGGGGTGCAGGTGGGGGGTAGAGGGTGGAGGTGGGGGGAGAGCCAGACAGGACTCCTGAGGGAGAAGCACCTGCTGCGGCTGCCGGGGTGGGGCGG
Organism: Talpa occidentalis; assembly: GCF_014898055.3. Classification (NCBI taxonomy): domain Eukaryota; kingdom Metazoa; phylum Chordata; class Mammalia; order Eulipotyphla; family Talpidae; genus Talpa; species Talpa occidentalis. Next base: position 1,759,169 of record NW_023604295.1, read on the forward strand.
GGTTTGGGGGGCCTCACTGGGGTGGTTGTGCCTGCCTTAGAGAAAGGGGAGGGCGTGGTGGGCATGGTGGGCATGAGGGGCTGCACAGCCCATCTGCAGGGAGGGCTCCCTCGGGGGCTTGTTGAGGTGCGGGATCAAGGTCGGGGTATGTCTTGGCAAGTGCAAGGGGGTGGGAGGGGTCAGAGTGGCCAGGGGAGCACATGAGAGGAGCGGGATGTGGGGGAGCAGAGCAGGGAGCACTGGCCGAGGCCCCTCTGGGGTGAGGCCCGAGAGCTCCCAGGTGGCTGGGCAGGCGGTGCCAGTCCCTCGTCGGGGGTGGCCAGGGCCGTTTCCGGGGCGCTGAGCCCAGATGCCCCAAGGGCGGGCGGCGCAGGGGCCTCGGGTGCTTTCTGGGCTGGCCCTGCCAGGCCCCGCGGCCCCTGGCTCTGGGCCACCGTCTTCCCTAAGCGCGGCTGTGTGCTCCCTCTGGACAGATGACAAGACCTTCCAGTGTGAGATGTGCTTCAGGTTCTTCTCCACCAACAGCAACCTGTCCAAGCACAAGAAGAAGCACGGCGACAAGAAGTTCGCGTGCGAGGTCTGCAGCAAGATGTTCTACCGCAAGGACGTCATGCTGGACCACCAGCGGCGGCACCTGGAGGGTGAGCGGGCGGGCGCTGGCAACGCCCTGCGAGGCCCGCGGGGGGAGCGCTGGGGGTGCGCGGGGCCCGAGCTTGCAGGGGCAGCCGGAGCGCCGGGTGCTGGGGAGGAGCGGGGAGGCCCGGTCGCGGCCGGCGGACGTGACGCTGCCGCTGACTCTTGCTGTGGTGGGCGCCGCGACGGGGGGCGGGTGCCCGGTGGCGCCGCGGGTCTGCCCGCCGACTTGCCAGGGCGTGCCTGGCCCAGCTCTGCGGCCCCCTCTGGTATGCGGGCATGTCCCGGGACAGGTCAGCGTTGGAGAGAGACCTGGAGAAGGGCCTGCTCTCTTTTGAAAGTTCCCCGCTGCTCAGCGCTGGCCCGTCCCGGGCAGGAGTGCCAGCAGCGTGCGGAATTATTATTACCCGCCGTCGCGCCCTGGGCCCGGCTGACTTGTTTGCCAGGGTCAGTGAGTAGCTTTTTAATAGCAAGCGTCTGCCCGCGCATGGCCAGCTCCAAGCGCCTTTCTGGGCCGCAGCCGGCACGCAGGTGCCCCTCCTGGGCGCGTGTTTTGCCGCTGCGAGGTGGGCAGCCCGGTGCCCGCCTCTCCACGCTTCCGGGGCGAGAGCCTCCCCCAAGCGCCGCCGCCCAGCCCCAGCCGCAGCGGTGCCGCGCCCTCCCACCCCGGCGTCCCGCCGGCTGTCCCACGAGCAGGGCGGGCGCTGACCGTGCGGTGGGTTGCAGGAGTGCGGCGGGTGAAGCGGGAGGACCTGGAGAGCAGTGGCGAGAGCCTGGTGCGCTACAAGAAGGAGCCCTCGGGCTGCCCCGTGTGCGGCAAGGTAACGCCTGAGCGGTGCAGCCCCCGCTGCCGGGGAGGAGCTCCTGGAGACGCTCGGCCACCCCAGGCTGCGGGCCCCCGCCCCACCCGAGTCACGCTGGCCTCTTGCCGCCGGGGTGGGTCCCGGGAGTGGGCCCTGTTCCCTTGGGCGCCCCTGCCCACGCCCTCCCCTGCCTCTCTGAGCCGGTCCCCGCGTGCCGGCGAGGCCGTGTGCCCAGGAGGAGCGGGCGGCCGGTGGGGAGCTGCAGGCCGCTGAGACCCGGGGCTGCCTGCCAGCTGGGGTTGGGCTGTCAGGCTTGAACTTGGGGGAAGCATCCTGTGTCCAGAGTGGTCCCTCTGGGGGCCTGCCGGTGACCAGCCCTGCTGTCCGTCCGTCCAGGTGTTCTCCTGCCGGAGCAACATGAACAAGCACCTGCTGACCCACGGCGACAAGAAGTATACCTGCGAGATCTGCGGCCGCAAGTTCTTCCGCGTGGACGTGCTCAGGGACCACATCCATGTCCACTTCAAGGTCAGGGCCGGTGGTGCCCACTCCCGGGCAGGCCAGGGGGTCCTCCTCGGCCGCGCTGCTCAGAGCGCTGCCCTCTCTCCCCTCCTGCACGTGGAGTCCCGGGAGCCCGTGGGGGGAGGGGAGGGCAGCAAGCAGGCCTGAGGCCTGTGCTTGGGGGTGGCGGGGCGTGGCTTGTCCAGGACCCACATACCCTTCTGCGTCCTGATGCTCCCCTAGAGTTGGGCGGTGGCCAGGGGTGGGCCAGACCCTTGGAGGCCACTGCCGGTGGGTGGGGAGCCGCCTCCACACAGGGTGCCCTCCGGCCCCACCGGTGGCCACTGCCTGTGTGAACGGGGGTGCCCGGGCTGGCCCCCATCAGCTGCTCTCTGCCTTGTGCAGAGAAGAGGGGGGCTTTGGGCCCTCGGGGCGGGACAGCGGCCTGGGGTCGCTCAGCCCACCCCACCCACGGTCAGGCTGGGAGTGAGGCGGCCCAGGCCCAGGCCTGACCAGGGTGTTGCGGCGCATCTGGCTGGGGTGCAGGGTGCCCTGAGGGAGCCTGTCCCAGGACGCAGGCTCAGCCGGACGCCCCGTGGGGCAGAGCCCGCTGCCGGCTGCGTGGACGGGTCGGTGGTTGCTGGGCTGGGCAGGTGAGGAGGCGCGTGTGACTCCGCAGGACATCGCGCTGATGGACGACCACCAGCGGGAGGAGTTCATCGGCAAGATCGGCATCTCCTCCGAGGAGAACGACGACAACTCTGACGAGAGCGCGGACTCGGAGCCGCACAAGTACAGCTGCAAAAGGTGCCAGGTAACTGGAGGCCGGGAGCCCGCAGAGGCCGGAGCCCGCAGAGGCTGGGATCCTCGGAGGCCGGGGACCCCGAGGCCAGGAACCTGGAGGCCGGGACCCCACAGAGGCTCCGACCGCGGGACCCGGGAGCCCCGGCTGGGGTACCGGCGCTGCCCCAAAGGTCCGGGAAGCCCCCGTGTCACGTCGCTTCCAAAGGGCCGTCTCTGTGGGTCTCACCTCTGTCCCCAGCCCCTCCTCTCAGAGCCAGTCTTGTGACGGCACACTCCCCAGAAATGTGGCCGTCGGGGCAGCGACTGTCCATGCAGGCAGTGGCCACAGGCGGGGGCGTCCCTCTGCTCCCAAGGCCTGAAGCCTTTCACACACCTGGAGGGGCCTGGTGCGGGGGCTGGTTTCCCGGATGGCTGAGCTCTGCCCCTTCGCTGCTGCTGTCCGAGCGGAGCCCCCGTGACCTCGTTGCCCGGAAGGTCCAGTGGCCTGTCAGGGGCAGGGACCGAGGCCTCTATGCATATGGCCCGCGTGCCGCGGGCACAGCTGACCATTAGGGCCACCGGGCGTGGGAGAGACGGGAGGTGGAGGGGTGCAGGGGGGCCCAGGGCTGGGGCTGGTCTGGACAGGAGGCCGGCGGTCCGGGGGGCTGGGTGTCCGCGCTCTCGGCCCCCCGTGAGTCGGCCTGGCCTGGGCGCGGTCAGCAGCACCTGCTGTGCCGCAGCTCACCTTCGGCCGGGGCAAGGAGTACCTGAAGCACATCATGGAGGTGCACAAGGAGAAGGGCCACGGCTGCAGCATCTGCCACCGGCGCTTTGCACTCAAGGCCACCTACCACGCCCACATGGTCATCCACCGCGAGAACCTGCCCGACCCCAACGTGCAGAAGTGAGTCTGCTGTGCTGCGGCGGCCGGGGAGGCCACCTTTCCGTGACACAGCCCCTGGCCTGGCTGCTGCCACCGTGCCTGTCCCCACAACCATGCGGTTCCCGGGTGCCAGCCCCGTGTGGGCACTCGGTGGCCTGTACCACTGTTCAGAGGCTGGGACCTCTCGGCCCTCCGTGGGTGAGGAGACCCTCCCTCCGTGCTCGTCTGAGCTGTGTCCTCCTGCCGTGAGGACAGTCACCCGGGGCAGCACCCGGTGGCCTCTCGTCAGCTCCACCACCCTGGGAAGACCCTTCTCCACAGGAGGCCCGATTCTGGGCTGCTGGGGCTGGGCTTCGTGGTGGGAGTTTGAGGGGAGGCAGGTCAGCCTGTGAGGGGCGATTGTCCTGGTCTCCCCCCACCTCTGCTGCAAGGCGGCTCTGGTGAACGCGGCTGAGCCTGCGTCGCTTTCAGGTACATCCACCCCTGCGAGATCTGCGGGCGCATCTTCAACAGCATCGGGAACTTGGAGCGGCACAAGCTCATCCACACAGGTGGGGCCGGCGGGCAGGGCCCTGGGCGGGGCTCACGCTGTCTCCCCAGCCCGGCCCTCCCTGCCCGCCTCGGGACGTTCGTGGCTGGAGAGCCAGGGGAGGCGCCGGCGGGAGGCGGCCGCCTGACGGTGGACGTGTACCGTAGGGGTGAAGAGCCACGCCTGCGAGCAGTGCGGGAAGTCCTTCGCCCGCAAGGACATGCTGAAGGAGCACATGCGCGTGCACGACAACGTCCGGGAGTACCTGTGCGCCGAGTGCGGGAAAGGTGCGCGGGCGGGGGCGGCCCGCAGAGGCCGGGTCGGCCGTGGGGCGCTCTTCCGCCCAGGGCCTGCGGCGTTGGCTGCGTGACGTCCTCCTTGGCTCTGACGCCTCGTCATGCCCCTCTCGGTGTTTCCTCTTCCTTCTCTGTCACCTTCACCGTGTGCGGAGCCAAGGCTTGTGCCAGCTGCTCCTGCCACACCTGCTTTTCACTGACTTTAGTCCCCCTTAGAGGTCTTTTCCTAGGAGGGCAGGTAGCTCTCGCCCTCGTCTGTCTCTCCAAACGGGACAGGATCCCGCCCTGTGGGTTCCCAGGCCCTCTTACACGTGAAGGACTTGCAGGCGTGTCCAGCAGACGGCCTCCTCCTCTGGGATCCCCTGGCCTGCGGGGCGTCCACGGCTGTGGGGCAGTGAGGTGCCCTGGGCAGCAGGGGGCCGTGTGCGCGCCTGGCTTCCCGGCCCCGCCAGGCCCAGGAAGCACCTGCCCTGGAATCACTTCCCATAGCAGGACGGGTCTGGGGGCAGGGGGCCTTGCTGAGGCCCTACGCTGGCAGGGGGCAGGCCTCATGCCAGGTTTGGGAACCCGGGTATTTGAAAACCGGCCATTTTCCCCAAAGTCGGTGGTCAGTGTGTTGGAGGCCAACACAGAGCCCCAGAGAGCCCTAGGGCCCACCGGGGCGCTGGCTGCGTTGAGCATCGCTGGCAGGCGTTGTCCTGGTGGGGTGGGCCGGCCACTGCACGGGCGGGCGCGTCAGAACCGGGGCCTGGGCTGGTGCCTTCTGCGCCGTGTCAGGGCTTTGTGACCGTGTGTTGCTTAGCGGCAGCCACCCCAGGTGGTGGGTTTCGCCTGTTCCGCCTCCTCTAGCGGAGCGTGACGTGGTCACTGTGGGAAAGGCAGGTTGAGAGCCCCCGCCGGGGCGCCACGAGGGGGCCCTCTCCACGGCTTGGGCAGCCTGCCCTCTGGGAGAGGCTGGAGCGGGGCTGACCGTGGGCCCTGCAGGCATGAAGACCAAGCACGCGCTGCGCCACCACATGAAGCTGCACAAGGGCATCAAGGAGTACGAGTGCAGGGAGTGCCACCGCAGGTTCGCCCAGAAGGTCAACATGCTCAAGCACTATAAGCGGCACACGGGTGAGCGGCGCTGGGGCTGGGCCGGCGGCAGGGCAAGGACCTGGGGGCTTCCTGGGCGGTGGCTGTTGAGGGCAGTGAGGGCCGAGTGTCCTGGAGTGTCCTGGGGCATCCTGGGGGCTGCGTGAGGGCTGAGTGGTCTGGGGGGCGTCCTGGGGCTGTGGTGGGGTGGGGCATCCTGCCTGTGTGTGGCCCTGGGAAGTGGCTGCTCCCCCACGAGACGCCGCTGCCCTCCGCAGGGATCAAGGACTTCATGTGCGAGCTGTGCGGGAAGACCTTCAGCGAGAGGAACACGATGGAGACGCACAAGCTCATCCACACTGGTGAGCGGGCGCAGCACGGCGGGGCCTGGCCGGCAGCCGGCGGCCGGCGAGCTCCAGGCCTGTAGGCGCCTTCCTGGAGGGCTCGGGCCGTCACCGTGGCCCTGCCTCCCGCACATTGCCCACCACGGCTCTCAAGACTCTGTTCTTGAATCTTCTCTTCCTGAGCCAGGCCGCGCCCCCTGCCCCACAGGAGGCCCCGTGGGTGTCCCGGGCTGGGCGTGGTCCCGCAGCTGCCCTGGGGGCCCTCGCCGCAGAGTGGGCGCCCAGGGCGAAGCCCCCTCCTGGCCGGCCTGCCCTGACCCCGCCTCTCTTCTCTCCGCGCGGAAGTGGGCAAGCAGTGGACGTGCTCCGTGTGCGACAAGAAGTACGTGACCGAGTACATGCTGCAAAAGCACGTGCAGCTGACCCACGACAAAGTGGAGGCGCAGAGCTGCCAGCTGTGCGGGACCAAGGTGTCCACCAGGGCCTCCATGAGCCGGCACATGCGGCGCAAGCACCCCGAGGTGAGCGCCCTGTGCCCATCAGGCCCACGCCCTCTTGCCCCGAGTGTGACGTGGTAGGGCTGGCCACGGTGGCCAAGAAGACACAGTGGCAGTGGTGTCACGCGGTGGCAGTGGTGGCGGTCATGATAGTGACAGACACGTCTGTGGGTTCTGCTGCTCAGTGTGGGGCCCCTCAACACACAGGTCTCAGTGGTGCCATCCGCCTCCCCGTGAGCCTGGACCTCCCGGGCTGGGCCTGCTGCTCCCCTCCAGGCAGCCCCGCCTGCGCCCTGTGTGCGTGGCAGGTGACTCCTGGTCTTCCTTGAGCCACACCCATGGCGTGGTGCATCTGTGCCCTGCCCTTTCCTGAGTGGGACAAAAATCTGAGGGTGTTTGCAGACCTGGGGGAGGATCCTCACGGCCACCGTACCCCTCTCGCTGCCCTCGGCTAGCCCGCCCACAGCAGCTCCTTCCTGCAGCCCCTCCCCTGGTCTGCCCAGTGTCGGCCCCCGGCCATGCAGGAGGCACGTGGGGGGTTCCGCGTGAGGGTATCAGCTGAGTACCCTTCAGCGTGGCGCGGGGAGCGGAGGGATGTGGGGGCACCCCATCATCAAATCTCAGCTGTGCATGTATCAAGGTGAAAGGTACTGTGTTTGGGGGCTCACTGGTTTTCAGGGGCCTCTTGTGGGACCCCACGGTGTCCCCCCCGCTCTGCTTTGGGTGAGGTGACAGGTCTGTTGGGGCTTCTGTTGCTGAAAGCACATCAGCATGAGGCAGAAGGGGAGGCAGCGGTCTCTAGCCCGGGCGGCAGGGGTGGGGATACCAAGGACACCCATCACCCATATACTGCCCCTGCCTGGGAGAGCCCCGTGGGGACTGGAGATGGGGCGGGCGACCCCAAGGGAATCTGAAGCAAAGCCTCCGAGGTAGTGCCCAGGACGCCCGTGCCCGGGCTCAGGCACTCGCTGCTCGCAGGTGCTGGCTGTGAGGATCGACGACCTGGACCACCTCCCTGAGACCACCACCATCGACGCCTCCTCCATCGGCATCGTGCAGGCAAGTGCAGCCGGCGCGGGCGGGCGGGGGTCTGGGGAGCTGAGAGGACGCGTGCCGTGGTGCAGGCCTGAGCAGCCTCTTGGGGCCTGCCCTGTGCCCTGCGTGCTGAGAAGTGTGGGTCCCCTGGAACGGCTGGCTGCTGCTGTCCCCGCGGGTGATGGCCAGGCCTCGCGGCTGAGCCCTTGTGATCCGGGCTCGCTGCTGCTGCCAGTTCGTTGCAGCTGGGGCATGAGAGTCATGCTGGGGCGTGGCCATTCCCCGCTCAGGCCCAGAGGCTGCTCAGAGGTTTACACTTCAGCACAAAATGTGGCTTTTAATAGGACTTGTATAAACTGCCTTAAAAAGAAACCCAAAGGGCCTCCCTGGTGGCCTAGGGGCTGAGTCTCAGCACTGCGAAGCTGTCGGCAGCCACTGCAGCCTGAACTCGATCCCCGGCCAGGGAGGACCCACAGGGCGCAGCAGACCTCTCCTGTCTCCCCGCTGCTCCCCTCAGCAGTGGATTTCAGTAGATCCGCCTGCTCTGCTCCCCACTCTGTCTCTGGGGAATTCCCTCACCCCTGCACCTCTGGCCTGCACCCCAGTTCTTCTATGTAACAATAAATAAGTAAAATCTTTAAAAAGAGAGAGTCCTGAGGCCCGCAGAGACTTGCCCGTTCTTGGCGCTGCGGCTGGGCGGCAAAGGCCGGTCAGGCTCCCGGGCAGCCAGTGGCCCGAGGGCCAGCCCTGGTTGTGGGTTGTTGGGTGGTGCTGGGAGGCTTGGGCCACGGACTTGGGGGGGACGTGGCCGTTCACCTGGCTGGTGCTGGGCGGCTCTCCCGCAGCCTGAGCTGGGCCTGGAGCCGGAGGAGCTGGGCGAGGGGAAGCACGCCAAGGCTGCCCGCAGGCCGCACAAGCGGAAGCAGAAGCCGGAGGAGGCGGCAGCGCCAGGGCCCGAGGATGCCGCCTTCAGCGAGTTCCCGGAGAAGGAGCCCCCCTTCGCGGGCGGCGTGGGGGACGAGACGGACTCCGCGGTGCAGAGCATCCAGCAGGTGCGCTCCGTGCCCGGCCAGGGCCAGCGGCTCCACGTTGTGGGCTGGGCCCTGCTCCATGCTGGATGCGGGCACTGGGAGCCACCGGCATCGCTGACCGCCACACCCCGCGGGGAGCGGGTTGCTTGCAGTTTGGGGGAACTGTAAATGGCCTCCGTGGGGTCCTTTATGTGGGAGTGGCTGGCGCACCCGGTGAGCCAGACCCTGCAGAGCAAAGGACCTTCGGAGAGGTGGGGGTGGGCAGGACCCTCCGGAGCCAGTCCTGCTGCCTTTAATGCAGTCGTAGGGTTGCTCAGCTTTCCGCACAGAGGCTCTGAGGCCCCGTGTGACTCTGTGGGAGCCCACGCCCCTATGCCTTGGCCCCCCACCCGCGAGCGCAGCCTGGCGGCCGTGCGGGCGCAGCTGCTCGTCCTGAGCCCGTCGGGCCTCACCTGCCCACAGCCCTCTAGCGGAGTGGAGGCGGTCTCTCTCCTGAGAAAAGTCCTTTTCTCCTTTTTCTTCCCGAGTCAAATCCTTTGTTCCTCGGCTCTTGCTCACGGTGTCTGGGTGGGCTCTGCGTCTTGCCTCTGTTGCTAGCACCTCCCCGACGGTTCTCCCCGTCGGGCCTTCCACCTGCACACCCTTCCCGGGCCGGGGCTGGGCACCGGCACAGGGCGGGTAGGGCCTCGCGCTCCTGGCTCTGCGGAAATGCCTGTCTCACGCGCCTGTGTCTCCTCCAGGTGGTGGTGACTCTGGGCGACCCGAGCGTGACCACTCCCTCCAGCTCGGTCGGCCTGACCAACATCACCGTGACCCCCATCACCACTGCGGCCGGGACTCAGTTTACCAACCTGCAGCCGGTGGCCGTTGGGCACCTCACCACCCCGGAACGCCAACTGCAGCTGGACAACTCGATCCTGACCGTGACCTTTGACACCGTCAGCGGCTCTGCCATGCTGCACAACCGCCAAAACGACATCCAGCTGCACCCCCAACCCGAAGCCTCCAACCCCCAGTCCGTGGCCCACTTCATCAACCTGACCACGCTGGTCAACTCCATCACGCCCCTGGGGAACCAGCTCAGCGGCGAGCCGGCGCCGCTCACGTGGCGGGCGGTGCCCCAGACGGACGTGCTGCAGCCCCCGCCGCCGCAGGCGCCCCCGCCCCCGCCCGCGCAGCCCCAGGTGCCAGCCGAGCAGCAGCAGCAGCAGATGTACAGCTACTGAGCGCCCCGCACGACCTCAGACACCCTGCGGGAGAGCCATTTTGTCTGTGGTTGTTAGGTTGGTCCGCTGGATACCAAACAAAGGGGGAGAGACCGTCCAGGGCGACATCAGCCTCACTCGGCCTGGGCAGGATTGTCTCCAAATCGCCCAGACGCGTCCGCCTGTCGGCTGGACCCGAGAGGCCAGGAGCGGCCCCACGCTTGCCTGCCTCCTGGACCGTGGCGCCCACCTCCCCTCGGGGGCTTAGGTAGACGTGGGGTTTGGGGACGTGAAGCAGAAAGAGAAGCAGGAGCCGCAGAGGCAGTGATAGGTTTTTAGAAACACTCGTGGCCCGTTTTATTTTTCCCCGGGAGAACCCGGTGGTCACGTGAGGTCGCGGCCGCCTCTGGGCCCCAGGCTGCAGCGAGGCGGGGCTCCTGGCTCCTGGCTGCGTTTCTGTTTTTTTTTTTTTTCCTTTTTATCCCCCCCTGCGGATTTGCAGAGAAGCTAAAGTTCCATGTTCTCTTCCCTGACATTTGTGTGGAGTCCAAAGTGTTACCGGCTCTGGACTGAGAAGGTGACCCTGAGCAGACGCCGCTCCTCCGGCCTCGGGGTCATGGCAGGCCGGGGTCCCGGGGGCCGCGGCGCAGGCAGAGGCCTCTGCACAACAGCCTGTGAGTCGGTCTCCAGTCTCGGGTTTTCCTCGCTGCCTGATTTCAAGCAGATGTCGCGTGTCGTGCCGCGTCTGTGTTCCCCTCGAACTTGCTGAAGTCGTTTGCACTGTAGGGCCCGGCCGCGGCCTCCCAGAGGCGGGGCCTCGCGGGGGCGCCGGCCGAGCGTGCTCAGGGTCGTCTGCCATCCAGATGTATTTATTGTGTGGGGCTCGGCCGGCGTCCCCCGAGCTGGACAGCAGGCCAGAAACCCATGCTTGCTTCTGTTTAAACTCTGCTTCCAAAGGTGGTTGTATCTCGAGACCAGTTTTCTATAAAGATGGCGCGTGAGCTTGGCCCCTGCCATGCCAGGATGCTGCAGGTTTTTCTGAAATACGAAGATGCTGCAGTGTCCTGCGGGTGGGGTGGCAGGATCGGGGCGGGGGTGGTAGAGGTGTGGGTGCCCTGGCCTCCAGGCTCGCCCCCCCTACTTGGCTGGGAGACAGAGCGGGGTGTAAGGAGGGAAGTGGCTCTGTGCCCTCCTGGCCCCTCCACACTGTCCAAAATGCAACACTTGCCTTATTGTGTCCTCGGCCCCTGTTAGCCCAGACCTTGGTCTGGGAAGCACCTCAAAGAAAGGCTGCCGGTGAGTCCACTGGGGTGAACGAGGCCTCAGCGATCACTGTCACCTGAGGCCCAAGGCAGCCCCCCCAGCACTTCCCCTGCAGACCCCAGGCTGGGGCCTGGCGATGCCTCCCTGCCTCGGGCCGGCCCCCCCCACGCCACAGCCCAGCCCTGCACTCCCGCCCCCGCGCCTGCGTTCCCAGTGGGAGACTTTGACTTTTTATTTATGATAATTATTTTTATGTTATTTATGTATATAATTAACTGCTTTATACATTATAGTTTTCACTGAAAGAACTTGGGCCAGGGGTGATATATTTTCTAAAACACGGTCTCCATTCTCCTAACGCAAGGGTCCAGGTGCCCACGGAGTCATCAGGAACGCCCAGGTTCCGAAGATTATTTTTTTAAAAAATCACTGACCATTTCTTTTTGCATCAGCAAAATGTAAAGGGCAAACGACCGAGTGAAATTCGCCCAACGCGGTCGACGTCTGCGAGTGTTTAGCTTTTATTCCTCCTCCCAGTGAAATAAAGGCCTTTTAAATCATAATTTTATTTTTTTACAGACGTTCTTGTGCCTAGAGGAAGACTCCATCGCGTGTTTTGTAAGAGCCTAATTCAGGGTGTGCGGCCCCACGCGCCGCCGTCCCGGCCTGTGGAAACAGACGCCCGACAGCACCTCCTGTCGTGAGGCGGGAAAGTCGGCCCCGGCTTTCCTGGCCGCACGGCTGGCCTGATCCCAGCCCCTCGGGGCCAAAACGGGTCCTTGCTCTCTTAGAGCTGGCGCCGTGACTTTGCGTCAAAGAAACTGGAGGGCCAGGAAGCGCGCCCGGCCGAGCCGTGCAGTTGGCGGGCGCGGTGGCTTGTTTCTGGTGGCAGAGACGGGGTTTCCTCTAGCTGGGCCCACGCGCACAGCCGCCCGCGGGAGGCAGTAGAGCAGGCCTGTGGCCGCCAGGCCCTGCCGGTCGTCTCGGTCCCTCAAAATTAATAAATCATGAGAGTCGACTTTGGCCTGTGAAATTTGTGCGGTTGTGGGGTCTCGGGCCACGGGGAGGCGTGAGCTGGAAGGCATGGGCCCGGGATGGGGTGCTCCCGGGCCAAGAGGGGGCCAGCCGGGAGAGGCCCTTGCCTCTGCCAGGCTCCACTGCGCGCTCCCCTGGGAAAGGCGGTGGCACGTCCAGGCCCGGGAGGCAGTCACCCTCCCTCGTCTTGCCACGCGGGTCCCAAAGCTTCGCGCTGGACGCGCATGTGGGACTCCCTGGGATTTGAAGAATGGGGTGTGAGAGGCCGATGCAGGGGCCTGCCTCCAGGTGGGCTTCCTGGTGGGCTTTTGCATTCCGGCCTCCTGCGCGGCCTCTCAGGGTGAGCTCCGTGTCCCCGGGGTGTATGCCCGCAGGTCGGAGGTGCTGTGGCTTGTGTGTTTCGGGTGCCGGCCTCCGTCCCGGCTGCCTGTCCCAGGCCCTGCCCGGGGTGTCCGGAGAGCCGGTCCCAGCTGCCGGTCCCGCGACAGTGAGGCTCCAGCAGCTGTCGCAGAGGTTCAACAAGGCGGCCGGGAGGGCGAGTCAGCGCTGTCTGCAAAGCCAGGCCAGAGAAGGGACCCAGAAAGGGCCAGGAATAGCGGGGAGCTTGGGCCTGGCGCTGCCCCGAGTGGGTGGCCCAGGGGGACCCCCTCGGGCCGTGGGACACCAGCAGCAGGGGGGGGGGGGGGGGGGGGGGGGCCCTGTCTGGAGGTGGGCCCTGAGGCCCCCCGGGCTGTGTCGGGGCAGCCTCTCCCACAAACAGCGGCCAGCGCACACCGTCTGCCTGAGTGCCCGAGCGCTCGCCGTGGGCCTCGGAGCTGTCCATCCCCATGATGCTCCCCCTTTGTTTCCGCTGGCAACCCCCGAAGAGCCAGGGTCTGTTCTCTGCCCCTTGACTGCGAGGGCCTGGCCAAGGGCCACCGACCCCGACATCCTGCAGCGGGTTCAGGTGCCTCTGGACACACCCAGACACTCCAGCGACGGTCACCTGGCCAGGGGTGACTGAGGGTTGCCGTCACGGACCGTCCGCTCAGCACTCAAGCGCTCCACGCGGCGCCGGCCTGCTCGGTGCGGGGACAACCCTAGGAGCCGCTCAGCGGCTTCAACAACAAGGGTGTCTGCTCACGCTGTGACATTGAGTCACTCAGAATCACCCCATCTCGCATGGGGGGTCGTCCTGCCAGAGGGGAGAAATCTCTGGAGGCCCCACGCTGGCAGTTAGTTCTCTGACCTGAATCCCCCTGCTCTGACCGGCCACGGGGCCCCGAGGCTTCCCTTCCGACGCACACAGCTGAGACTCGGACAAGCGGCATGAACGGTGACACTCGGGGCTCTGGCTCGGGGACGGAGGGGGGGGGGGCTCTGGGAAGGAAGCCGACAGGAGGTGAGCCCACAGGTGGGCTGGCAGCCTGCAGCAAACTAGGAGCCTGAGGCCGAGGGAGCCGTCTGCGCTGACAGCCCGGGAGCCCTGGGCAGGCTCAGGCCGGGGACAGCCTGCGGGGCCCGGGCTTCCCACGGGTGGTCTTAGGCATCTGTCCCGCCGCATGTACGGCGGAGCCGGCACTTTGGGAGAAGCTGCAAGACCCCGCTCAGCCCAGCAGTCCGTGAGCACCGGCCCCACGGAAAGCGGGTGTCCTTAGCGGCTGCGCGGAGAGCAGACCCCAGGAGCCTCCAGACAGGGCTTCCCTGTTTTTCTTTACGTTATTCCCCCTTTTCGGCTGGCCGTGGGCTTCGCACCACCTGTTCACCACGAGCCACCCGCCGGGTTCCAACCTCACCTGCTGGCCACGCGGTGGACATGCCCGCACTCCCGTTGGCACTCACAGCCTCGCCAGGCCCTCCCTCCCCAATCCCGGCCACGCGAATGAGACACGAACTTCGCCTCGATGGGCCGCTCGACCCTGTGACCCCGCCGAGCTGAGGGGGTCTTCCCCCACTCGGGAGGAAATCAAGACCGCCAGCCCTTCCAGGCCACTCGGCGGCGGCGGCATCTCCAGGCTGGGCGACGAGCGCAGACGCGGCCCGTTCTGTCAAGGGGCGGGTGAGGGCGCCCGCCACGGCGCCAGCGGGGGCAGGAGGTTAGCAGGCGGCCGCGACCACGTCCACTCAGGCACCAGGGGGCTCTGGAGAAGAGCTGCGGGCATTCCAGAACCCAGCCCGCTGACCTCCCGCTGCACTGGCTGCAGCCCCTCGGGTCTCACCCGGGGGTTAGCCCCGGGGTTCCTGCTGAACAGCGGGCCGGGCCGAATCTTACCAGCCCTCCCCGTGAATTCCTGTCCCTTTTGTTTAACAAATGGCCCCAACCTACTCTCCCAGCAGTAAATTCCTGCCCCTTTTATTAAGCAAAAGTTGTCAGCAGCCCTCCAGGATCCCCTCCCAGCCCGGCCCCTCCATCTAAGTGTTTTATCTCCGAGGCCTTGAGCCCCAGGCCGTTCTGCTCCGTGGCCACCCGCCGCCAGTGTCCTCTCCCGCAGCACAGCTCCCTCCCCCCTCACCCCGCTGGCTCCTGCGGGGTTCCTCCTGCATGGGAGTCTGGAGCCGGGGCCGCTTCATCAGAGCGTCCTGCCCCCTAACCCGTCTGTGTCCCGACCCCGGCACCCCCGCCCTTTCGTGTCCCCCCAGACGCGCTCCCGCTCTCCCATGCCCCTCGCGCCTCGGGCCAGCGGCTGGAAACCCCCAGGACGACAGCGCGGCAGCTACCGCTCTTCCTGAGGAGCCAACGTGGGCCCCAACTCCAGCGGCTCAGAGACTGGAATCGCGGAGAGAGAGCAGCCGGGTCTCGGGGTGCACGGCTGCCGCTCTGCCTATGATGAGGTTCCCAGGCGCCACCTTTAAAACTCATTTTCCTGGAAGTGGTGTGCACCCTCCCCAGGGGGCCAGATCGCAGGGGGCCGCTGGGGGCCTGAGACTGTTGTAGAGCAACCCCGATACAAAACGGGGTGCCTGACTGTGGGTCCTCACCCGCACGCTTAAAAGGACTTATCCATGCTCCACTGCAGGCGCGCGCGAGAAAGGTTCATAAAAGGTTTATGTACAAGGGAAGGGGAAATGAGGAAATGGACAGCTCAGGGAGAAAAGTGGGAGACAAAGATTTCAATGAGTCCTACCCGATCCGCCGACCAGGAATCCCAAAATGGCGCTCTCAGAGTTGGCCGCAGCCAGGAGCGGTGAAGCCAGGAGGCGAGCGATCGCGAGCCAGAGAGCCCAAGGCCCATGTGTTTGGTTTTTATATCCAACCTGGCTGCCCAACTCCACCCTCAGGTCCCAGCCACCCTCCCTTGGTGGTGACGGGATTTGTCTTTCCCAGAGTCTTGATGGCTTTAGTCTGGAGTGGGGGTGGAGTCCACAAAGCCTGCATGGGATTAGCTCAGGACATCACTTCCCCCTAACAAGACCAGGAGCGCCAGGCTGCAGGGCCCAGGCGTGGGCGCTTGGGGAGGCGCGGGGAGAGCTGCTCATCTCACGGCCTCCATCTCGTGTGCAAAACCGTCTTTAGATACTGCGGTTTCATCCTCCATCCAGGCACGTTGCTCCAGATAAATTTTGAACTTAGTATCTTGGATGATCAGTTTTTCAGCTTTCATGGAAATGAATGAATTAATTTTTATTTATGCACACAAGAGCTGGGGTACAGGCCAGAGTTGCGGGGGGTGAGAAGATTCCCCAGAGACAGAGTGGGGAGCACAACAGGCAGACTGACTGAAGTACACTGCTGAGGGGAGCAGCGGGGAGACAGGAGAGGTCTGCTGCGCCCTGTGGGGAGCTCCCTGGCTGGGGATCGAACTCAGGCCAGGGCTGCCGATAGCTTCATAGTGCTGAGACTTAACCCCCGCCCCACCAGGGAGGCCCCAGTAATTAAAAAAAAATTAACCTAGGGGTGGGGGAACCTGAATGCAGCTGATGAGGTTTTTGGAGTGTTGGGGCACCTCCTTCGCAGTCTTTCTATTCTTGTCCTCCACCACAGCCATTGCTCAAAGTCCCACAGCCCCTCAGGTCTGGTCGAGGCCAGGGGCCCTATGGGGCAGGGGGTTTTGTTCTTGCAGAGAGCAGGTGGGGCAGCGCCCGCTGAGGCTCCAGGTCACTGAGTCCCTTCCTGCCCGGAGGGCCCTCAGGCCCCCGCAGCTGGAGCCTTTCTCCCCTGCTCCTCTCACTCTGGCCATGGCCGCCTCTGGCCCAGCCTGCCCCGCCCCGTGGGGAGGGTTTTTGAGCCTTCTTTAATAACAGATATTGACCTTTCTCTCAACAAATTGAAAACAAGCATTTAAATAATGCATTGTTTGTTTAAATTTTATTTTTTTAAAGATTTATTTGTTTATACAGGAACCAGGGTACAGGCTAGAGGTGTGGGGGGTGACAGAGTTCACCAGAGACAGAGTGGGGAGCAGAACAGACAGGAGAGGTCTGCTGCGCCCTGGGGGTCTGCTCCTGGCTGGGGATCTAGCTCAGGCTGCAGTGGTGTTGTTAGGGGGAAAAGGCTGTCCTAAAGCTCATTCCACACAGGCTTTGTGGACTCCACCCCCACCCCAGGCCAAAGCCAAAGACACTGGGAACTCCACATCCCATCCCCACCCAAGGGAAGGTGGCTGGGAACTGAGGGTGGGGTTCAGCAGCCAGGTGGATATAAAGGCAGACACGTGGGCTTTGGGGGGGGTCCCCCATTTTGGCTCCCCGCCAGCTCGCCACCTCTGGCCAGCTCGGAGAGTGACTTTGGGTTTCCAGGTGGGCGGATCGGGTAGGACGCATGAAAGACTTTCTTTCCCTATTTTCTCCCTGAGTTGTCCATTTCCCTTCTTTCCTTTTCCCTTGTCAATAAACCTTTCATGAACCTTTTGTGTGTCCTGCCGTGGAGTATTCATAAGTCCCTTGTAAGCGCGCGGGTGAGGACCCCTAGCCAGGAACCCCTTCAATATCGGGGCTGCCCTATAACAGTGGATGGCTTCACAGTGCTGACGCTTAACCCTTGCTAACCCCTTACAAGGGAGGTCCCTAAAGATTATATTAATTAAAGTTGCTTTCATCTGCATTTCTGCCAGCTTTAAGGCCCGGAGGGCGGCCCCCTGCAGGCAAGCGGCACCTTTGGGACCTGGGTGGGCAGAGAGGAGGGAGTCACTGACGGGGCATGAAAACCCTGTTTTCTCTCTCCAGGGCTTATTTTTACTTAGTTGCCCATAGAGCTTGGACCTACTATTGTTTCATGCCTTCTGAAAGTGAGCATGTTTTGCCAACCCCCGCGATTCATGATAAAAAAGGGAGAAAATTGGGCCTCCCTGGGGGTGCAGCGGTTGAGAGCTGGGTTGGGAAGCTGCCCGCAGCCTCTGCAGCGCCGGTTTGATCCCTGGCTGCTCCCCGGCCACCGGAGGAGGGTCCCACATGGCGCGCAGACCTCTCCTGCCGCCCGCTGCTCCCCTCAGCAGTGTGCCTCGGTCCCTCTGCCTGCTCTGCTCCCCGCTCTGGCTCTGGTGAATTCTCTCACCCTCCCGCGCTTCTGACTGTACCCAGTGCTTGTATAAATAAATAAATAAATCTTAAAAAAAAAAAAGGGAGAAAATCAAGAGCATCTCACCTTTGCTTGTGGATAGAAGTAGCTGACGGCCGGAGGGGGTGGCGTTTTAAGAAATTGTCAGTAAACTTCCAAACGTGTTTCGCTTTTTCCCCAGCACACCTTCCTCAGGGCTCACTGCGCCAGAGGCAGCAGCCCCGTGTTCTACACACAGTCCCAGAGGCGCAGAGGCGGAGGATGCGTGTGTGAACATTTTGTTGTATAACCACTCCCATTTTTGCATCATCCATTTTTATTAATTTTGCTGATTATTCGGTGCCAATATTTCCCTTGTAAGTTTAAGAGCTTAACTTCCATTCTCTCGCAGATACAGAGCGGGCAGACTCCTCCCTACCACCTGCCACCTTGCTCTGCTCACATAGAGAGCTCTGTGGGCTCCCCAGAGCCACGGGCAGGAATTGGCTCCTCCTTTTCAGGGCTGTATAGCACTCCTCCGTACAGATAAGTGATGGTAAGTCAACCAGTGCCCCGGTGGTGCGGATTCAGGTGGCTTCCATACAGATTGTATAATATTTTAACAGAAATACTTGTAACTTTTTGGTTGAATATATGGGCACATGTCACTGCTGGGGATATGATGTGAAACATGCATCCTTAGGAATTTCATTGCTGTCTGAGTGTCACGGGGTGTGTGCTATTCTCCTCACTTCTCCATCTTGCTGCCCCAGCAATCCAGGGACCTCCTGGGGCACGCATGACTTCTCATCAGTAGCTGCAGAGTGCTCTGTGACACCCCCGAGCCGCTGGAGTTTGGGGCCCACTGTGGCTAATGTGGTTCGCGGCGATGTGGTGTGACTGTGACGTGATATTATGTATCACAGGGACACTGATGGGGAGTCGCCCAACAGGGCCCCCAGGGTGCAAGATGTGCAGACCTGCTCTGCGGACCCGTCACTCACTGAACCCCACAGTCCTGTCAAGTGGGCACCCTGAGTTTTGTCTTCCTCGTTATACAGAGGGAGAAGCTGAGGCCAGGGGCCGATCACCTGCTGGAGGTGGGGCAGTCCCATCCGCACCCCAAGTTGCCTTTTCTCCAAGTGTTCCCTCATTTGGTGGAGACCTCCCCTGAGAGACCCAGGAGGCCAGTGCTCAGGCCGTGGTCCCCAGCTGTTCCTGGCACAGAGCCAGTGCGCCCTAGGGTTTGTTGAGTGAATGACTGATCTACCGTTGGGTCCGGAGGCTGCTGGCCTTTTGCATCTTCTGGGCCTTGGCCAGATTCCCAGGCGGCGGCTGCAGTTCCCAGCTCGGCCCCCAGGGGGCAGGTGGCCACCTGGGAAACCGCCCTGGAGAACTTGGCAAAGCCTTCAGGGTGTGTGTGAGAAACAGAACCTGGGAGAATTCCTTTCCAAACAGACACCTCGGAGAGAGAAGTCTTGGCTGGCAGGTCTGATCCCAGCGGAGATAGGAGGCCTGGCTGGCCTGGGGCTGCTGTGACTCATGGTGGGGGGCGCCCACCTGGGGGCTGGGAGGGAGGGAGGGAGCAGGGGCAGGAGAAGCTGAACCCTCTCACTCAGGGCCCCCCCCCCAAGCCCCGTTTGTTTACTTCAGGTGCCCTGGCACCTTGACCCAGCTGCTTCTCTGTTCTGCTTCCTTGGTCTGTCCCTCTTTCACGTGCAAGTTCATTGCCTTTATTTGGGGGGTAGGGGGTAGAGTATATGGACCTTTATAATCCTATTTGTTTTTTATTTTTTGACATAGCTGCAGAAAGTGGGAGCCCCCTCCTCTGCCACCTCCTGGGGGGCCGTGCAGACACTGAGCCCCGGCCCTGTGGGCGCCACCCTGACCTCAAGCAGGCCCACGGCTTCATCGGAGTGACCTGAAAGGCTTTTTTTTTTTTTTAAAGATTTATTTATTTATTTTATACAAGCACTGGGTATAGTCAGAAGCGCGGGAGGGTGAGAGAATTCACCAGAGCCAGAGCGGGGAGCAGAGCAGGCAGAAGGACCAAAGTACACTGCTGAGGGGAGCAGCGGGCGGCAGGAGAGGTCTGCGCGCCACGTGGGACCCTCCTCCGGTGGCCGGGGAGCAGCCGGGGATTGAACCGGCGCTGCAGAGGCTGCGGGCAGCTTCGCAACCCAGCGCTCAACCGCTGCGCCACCGGGGAGGCCCAGAAAGGCTTTTTTTTTTTAAAGGTTTATTTATTTATGCATGCAAAAGGTGTGGGGTGAGACGATTCACCAGAGACAGAGTGAGGAACAGAACAGGCAGACTGACTGAAATGCACTGCTGAGGGGAGCAGCGGGGAGACAGGAGAGGTCTGCTGCGCCCTGTGGGTAGCTCCCTGGCCAGGGATCGCGCTCATGCTGCAGAGGCTGCGGATTGCTCCATAGTGCGGTGCTTAACCCCTTGCACCACCAGGGAGGCCCTGAAAGGCCTTTTAAATTTCATTGTTAATTATTTTTTGAAATACCCATTTTAAAGAACAAAAGGAAATGTGGAACAACACAGGCCGCGGTCATTTCAGTTTCTGGGTTATTCCAGGTTCTTCCAGAGACACAACCAGTGGGATGTGTGAGTGATGTGGTGTGTCTGTCTCTCTCTGTGTGTATCTGCATCTTTGTGGATTTACTATAGGAGATTGGCTCACGTGATCATGCAGGTGGGCAGGTGCCAAGATCTCCTGGGTGAACTGGCAGGCTGAAGACCCCAGACAGCCACCGCTTCAGCTCTAGCCCCGAGACTGGTGGACTCGAGACCCAGGAAGAGCCAATGTCCCAGGGCAAAGGCCCTCGGGTAGGAAGAATTAGCTCTTACTGCCTTTCAGGCCTTCAGCTGATTTGACCAGGCCCACCACAGAAGCAGGCAGCCAGCTTTCCCCAGTCTCCAATGAAAACTTTACTCACGCAGGACACCCTTCCAGAGCACCCAGAATATTTGGCCAAATACTTGGGGACCTGCAGCTCAGTCAAGCTGACATTCATGTCACGGTCCCCAGCTCCGCGTGCTGGCGGGCTGTGGACAGCTGGTGAATAGGCCAGCGTGGGCCCAGGACTTCGGTGTTTCTTGTCTTGGGACCAAGAAGACAAAATAAGACCAAGACACTGATGTCGGTGGTTATATTCATTTTCTAGGACCGCAAACTCGGGAACTCAAAACAACAAACTATCCATTGCAGTTGGGAGTGCAGAAGTCCACAGCCAGGGTGCTCTGGGGTCTCTGGGGGCCTCCCTGGCCTTCTGGCTCCCGCGTCTGGCCGCCAGCCTCGGGTCTGCCCAGTGCCTCCCTCCGCGCCTCTGCAAATTTCCCCTTCCACAAGGAAGCCAGTCACTGTGGGGCTGGGGTGTCCGGTGAGCTCACCCTAACTCGGTCCTACACAGACCCTTTTCCAAATAAAGTTGAGCGTGCGGGACTGGTAAGGGCTGCAGTGTCTCTTTGGGGTGCAGGGGGACACATCTCACGGCAGAGCTGACTGTCAGAGGCCAAGCCCTCGCCATTATTTCAAAACATCATTATTTTAAGTAGAAATTTTGTTTCCCTCTTCCGTCCACACAGGCAGCAGTGGCGTCAGAAGGCACCTGGGCTCCCCTGGCACTCCACACGGATGTGTTTTTTTTTTTAAAAAAAAAATATATATATATCTTTTTTTTAAAGTATAATTTGAAAAAAAATTTTATTTATTTATTGCATGAAGAACCGGAGTGCAGGGCAGAGGTGTGGGGGTGAGAGGACTCACCAGAGACAGCGTGGGGAGCAGAACAGGCGGATTAACTGAAAATCCACTGCTGAGGGGAGCAGCGGGGAGACAGGAGGGTCTGCTGTGCCCTGTGGGTCAACTCCCTGGTGGGGATCAAACTCGTGCTGCAGTGGCTGGCAATAGCTTGATAGCGCTGAGCTTTAACCCCTGCGCCACCAGGAAGCCCCCCCAAAATTGTCCTTTTTTCTATGAACTCACGTATGACCTGAAGGAGAAGCAGGAGAAGCAGCTCTGCTGACTTGGTCCTCCAGCTCCGTTCCTGAGGGAACTTGTGTGCCCCGGGGCTTCTCCTGGCAGGACGCCTGGCCTGTCCAGATAAGCGTGGCTGGTCCCTCCCTTTCCCCCTGGCTGACCCTGGGGCTCTGGACGCTTGCTGAGGTCCAGCAGCTTTCTAAAGTGCTTCCCGCCGCCCAGGCGTCTGTTGCGTGAATGTTCAGCGTTCGGTTTTACCACCCTGACTTGCTTTGCTGCAGACGCTTTTTTCAAATTCCCTCCACCTGGTTGAAATGGCTGGATTCGGCTGTCACAGTCCACGGTGTGGCTGGACCACATGGAAGATGTGATCCAGTCATCCGCTGAGGGAGAGAACTATCCTTTTTGAATTAGGAGAACTTGGATTTATAACCCTAGCATGATTTAGGGCCACCTCCCAGGTGCACCTAACGCCGAAGCCCCAATAATCTGAAGAGAAATGGACACGCGTCCTGGGGGCGAGCGCGCGTCCAAGCATTACAGTGATTCTGACTCAGCATATCCAGGTGGCCTCGGTGCCCGGTGTGTGCCGCAGCCCCTGGGGGCAGCACCCAGAAACCCCAGGGGTGCTGCGGGGCATTTTAAAGTGTGTAGGGACCCAGCAAAATCTATCAGAAGCCATGTGAACCGCCAACCCCAGGAAATTCACACCTTCCACCCTAGGCCCCGTCCCCTCCTCCTGGAGATGCCAGCGAGGCAGGGGCTGCGGGGGCACCCCAACCTGATTCCCGGGTTTGAGAAGCTGTGTTTAAAACTTTAATCTTCAATGCACCCGGGTCATTCAAACAAACAAACAAAGTCCAGATACTGAATTGTTAGGACATAGATACCTTCTTTGAAAATTGAAGTGAAATTCACATCACATGAAATTAACCCTTTTATTGTGGTAAAATACGCATAATATAAACTGTGAGCCATTTTCAAGTATCCCATCCAGTGGCTTTTAGTCCCTCGACAGTGTTGTACCCGCCACTAGCTAGTTCCAGAATGTGTCATCACCCAAAAGAAACCCTCTCCCTGTGAGGCTGCGTAGCCACACCTCCCCTTCCCAAGCCCCTGGGGACCACGAACCCGACTTCACCCTCTGCGTTTCCCTCTCTGATTCTCCTCCCAGTGGACTCGCCTGGCACATGACGTGCTTGCTGGGCGCGAGGCAGAATGTATCCAGGGTTCAGCCACTCCTTAGGGGCGCCAGTACTTCAGTCCTTTTTAAGGGTGCGTAATCCAGTGTGTGCAGGCAGGGGTCACTGAGCGACAGGGCTATGTCCTGAGAAACGTGTGCTTACGTGTTCCCCAGCTGGTCGAGCCTGGACAGCGCTGCCCACTGCAGAGCCGGGCAGTGGGTGAGGATGGCCCTGCCCACCGCAGAGCAGGGCGGTGGCTGGTGTCCAGTGTCTTGGCCCTGCCAGGAGGCGCCTTATGCTCACCCGTGGCAGGGCCTGGCCTGCTCACCACCTGACCGCCCACGGAGGGCCTTGCGCTGCTTAAGCTTTTTGCTACTGTGAATTGTGCCGCTGGGAACGTTTATCACAGATTTCGGTTTTAATTCCCATTTTCCTTTCTTTTAGACCCACACCTGGGGCTGAAATTGCAGGATTCTACGGTCATCCCATGCCGAGCCTTTGCAGACACTCCCCACAGGCCTCCAGGGTGCGGGCGCCTGCTCGGGAGAGCCGGAGCTGGGGCCGGGACCCTGGACAGATGGAGGGGCCAGGCCAGCCCTGCTGTGCCGCGGGGCGCCACCGGGGGCGCTCTGGAGGGGGCGCCGCGCCAGGGCGGGTGCGTGTCTGCAGGGCCAGGGCCAGGGCTCCACAGGGGCACAGAGTGGACTTTGGGCGGATGGTGCTGCCTGAGGCGGCCACAGCGGAGGCCCCCACTGAGGAGTGACCTTGAACAGAAGGCCTGAGGCCACCAGGGATTGGGCGGAGCATCTCCAGGAGGCGAGTGTGGAGGAGGCAGGCGCTGGGTACGGGGGGAGCCAGAGGGCCAGTGTGGGAGGTGAGGTGTGGGGGGGGTGCAGGGCGGCGTCAGTGATGACTTGGATGGGCAGGGGCAGGGGCTTACAGTGTCTCCTCCAGGGCAGAGGCCGAGGCCTCCCTGGCCCGGGGCCCAGAGCTGGGGGAAGCCAGGTGTTCATCAGCAGCCCCCCAATAAACACGGTGACACATCGAGCCACACGCCCGTGAGCCCTTGCGGAGGAATGTGACCGAGTCTGGGCGGCGGGTGGAGGGAGACGCTCGCGCCGCGAGTGGGAGCACGGCTGGCATCAGCGGCTGAGCGTCCACACAGACCTGGCAGCTTGTGCAAAGGCCCTGCGGTGCCTGGGCTGGCCTGGAACGGGGTGGGGGTGGAAAGCCGGGGGGCCACGGCGGCGGGAAGCGCCCATTTCTGGCCTGGGGAGGTGGCCCCGCTTGCCGGCAGGTGGGGCTGCGGCCTGGGGAGTGGACGGAGGGGCTGCGGTGAGGCAGGTGGGAAGCGGTGGTGACCTCGGTCGGTCTGGCGTGGGAGCGGGAGTTCCAGCAAGAGGTTTAGGGAGCGAGAGCTCATGTGGGGGGCGGGCGGGGCGGGGTTGGACTGCGCTGATTTCCTGGGCCAGAAGCCTCACGCTGAGGCCACGCAGCCACGGGTCTGAGCTACTGAAGTTCTAAATCCAGCGAGTAGGTGTCAGCTCAGCGGGCGGCCCCTGCCGGGCATCTCACCTGCTGGGCTTTCAGATCCGAACCTTCTCTCCACCTCAGCTTTGGGGGGATCTCCCAGCCCCACCAGCTCCACTCAGGGCCCTGCAAACAGCGCCCCCACTAGGCCTGGGGTGCTCACACCAGCAGTGGGTCACCCCTGAAGGAGGGGCTCCGCAGAGGCTAGAGGGCACCCCAGCCCCTAGAGCTGGCTCCAGCGGGGTGGGCACTCCTGGGCCTGTGCAGACACGGCCGCCCCAGTGAGGCCAGGCTGGGCCCTTTGTGGCGAGGGCCGGGTGGGCTCTTGTCCAGGGGGCTCGGCATTGAGGGACTGGTCTTCCAGGATGGAGGATGCCCAGGCACCACGTACCTCTGAGCCTTCTCCGGTGAAAACCACAGGCTCCCTGGGCCTCCCTGGTGGTGCAAGGGGTTAGATGCAACCTATGAAGCTGTCCGCAGCCTCTGCAGCACAAGTTGGATCCCCGGCCAGGGAGCTCCCCACAGGGCGCAGCAGACCTCTCCTGACTCCCCGCTGCTCCCCTCAGCAGTGGATTTCAGTCAATCCTCTTGTTCTATTCCCCGCTCTGTTTGGGGGGAATCCTCTCACCCCCTGCACCTCTGGCCTGTACCCCAGTTCTTGTACATGTAAATAAATCTTTTTTTAAAAGAAAGAAAGAAAGAAAGAAAGAAAGAAAGAAAGAAAATCACGGGCTCCCCTCGCTCCTGCAGCGGCTCCGGCGCCACGTCGAATCCGGAGTCTGGCACTCCGAGGAGAGGCCCGGCTGGGGGACTCTGGGTTGAGGCCGGAACTGAGGTGGTGGCCTGGCTGAGACCACTTGGAGGGCCAGGGGCCCTGGGTCAGGGCCTGGAGGACCCTCATGCTTACAGGCCGGGCCGAGGGGCAGCGGGGAGCGGAGCAGGTAGCGCTGTCGCTGGTGTGTCGGCCCAGTCCTGGCTCAGACCCGGAGCCCCCGCAGGTGTGTCCCCAGGTGAGGGCCCTGGCCTTACAGGGAGACAGAGGGGCCTGCTGGGGCTCCAGGCGGAGGTCTCTGGACAGGCAGATTGGTGTGCAAAGAAATGACTTGCTGGACAAAAGCTGGAAATTGGGAGGCAGCCTGCCCAGCTCCTCCGGCCCCGACCCCTGGGGTGGCTGGAGAGCTCCTTGCGGGGAATCGATCTGGCGCCCTGTGCTCCCAAGTCACTTTTCCTGAATGAATAAAGGCAGGATCTCAGCGGAGAAAGTGGTGTTCCTGCAGCAATATGGTTTAGATGGAGCAGCTGTATTTTTCCTTAAATGGGTCCACTTTAATGTTTACCAAAATGTGTTTCAAGTGACTCTTTCCCGCGGTTAAAGGTGTTCACGCGTATGGACTATTGGGTTTGATCACTGCACAGCATAGGAATGTTTATAGAATTATAGATAAGCTTTCGGTTTATGAAAAATGTTGCTTCAGTTCATTAAGATGGAAAATGCAATTTACTCTGCATTCGGTCTTATTTAATGTTTAGTAGGATTGACTGTGTTTTAAAACTCACATAAAAGTTTTAAACGTGTCCTATTTGTAATTGCACACGGAAGTAGCGTGTGAGGAGTTAAATTATTTAAAACGTACAATGGATGAAACATCCACAGTTCAAAGATGAGAGCTCAAGGGGCCTCCCCAGTGGCCAGCGGTTGAGCGCTGGGTTGTGAAGCTGCCCGCGGCCTCTGCGGCGCCGGTTTGATCCCCGGCTGCTCCCCAGCCACCGGAGGAGGGTCCCACATGGCGCGCAGACCTCTCCTGCCACCCGCTGCTCCCCTCAGCAGTGTACTTCAGTCCTTCTGCCTGCTCTGCTCCCCGCTCTGGCCCTGGTGAGTTCTCTCACCCTCCCGCGCTTCTGACTGTTCCCAGTGCTTGTGTAAATAAATAAACAAATCTTTAAAAAAATAAAAAGTGTTTAAATAAAAAAAAATAAAGTGTGCAAGTCAATGATTTAAAAAAAAAAAAGATGAGAGCTCGCCATACGCCATACTTTGTGCCTCGGCCGCTGTGTCGTTCGGAATCTGTGTCACACGATTTGCTGTTACCTTTGTGTTAAATATTTTCATAGCAACCTGAGTCTGTCTCTTCAGATACTTTAGTGCCGTATCTCAAGGTAACAGCAAGTTTTCTCTCTCAAAACCAGCCAGGTGTCTTTCACATCTGAATTGCCTCTGCCTTTCTCAGGTGGTTATGGAACAGCCACGAAGGCCTCTCCCCTCGCGTGACAGAAGCAAGGAGGCTAAGTCACCTTCGGGCGGTCGAGGCGGCGGGCTGCTCTGTCCGTGGGCGCTGCCCCGCCTGGCCTGCCGGGCCGTGAGCCGGGCTCTGCTCTGGGCCAGAGCGCGGGTCCAGCCGCATCCACAATTCCTACAAGGGACTTTGTTTGCTTGGACACGTTACAAACTGGGCCTGGCGTGGGCTGAGCGGATGCAGCCGTGGCAGAGGAGGGCCAGTCGGTCCCCAGCCCTGGCCACCATCTCTGTCCTCGTCCCTCGCTGTTGGGGACTGGCCTCTGTGGGCTGAGTCTGCAACAGACACTCTATAAATATTTGTTGAGTGAAACAAGCTGATGATTAAATAAATGAAATTGATGTGTTTTATTGCTAGCCTGGTGTGGCTGTTAGTCACCTATGGCTGCCGGCTCCACACAGGTGAGATGGGAGCTTCTGCAGGGAATCCAGAGAAAGGTAAATCCCGGAAACAGCACGAATGACTCATTTTTTTGAGTCAATTCGGTTTTTTCCCCCATAATAATTATGTTTACTTTCAAGTTATCTTCATACATTCGAACCCCAATTATTTTTAATGGGTGCTCCGTGAACGTTATTCTACTGAGAGGCTCTCCCGGCCTCCTTGGCCCAGCTGTGCCTGCTGTGCCCGCCACCCTCCCCGCCCAGCAAACCCCAGGTCCTTGGGCCTGGAGGGGCCGCCCCCACCGGACTCCGCTTTCAGCCTCTGCTTAAAGTCTTCACACCTCGTGCACCTGTTCCTCCCTGGCACAGCCTACACGGGTTAACGCGGCACCTGCCTCTTGTGCTTCCTCTCGGCTCTCACCCCGGCTCCCCCCTTTGGAGGACCCCTTTCCCCTCCTGGTTATTGCTAGAACCCAAGTTTAAAAGTTAGCTTCATTCGCTGCAAATGCGCTTGGCACACCGTCTCCGGGCAGCTCAGGAGGCCGCTTCTCATGTCCAGGTAATGTGGGGGAGGATATGGCTGCCTGGGCTGCTCGGGGGCAGCAGGAGACCAGCAGGGTCCCTTGGGGTGTTCCCCAAGAACAACCCCGGGCGGGAGGGGAGGCAGGTGGGAGACAAGGTGGAAGCTCTCTCAGGTGCTGGCTGTCCCGGAGATGATGGGGTGCCAGGGGAAGGAAGCGCCAGGGCAGCTCAGTCCGAGGCTCCCATAACCGGGCAGGGGTCAGCCTCTCCTTTTGGGGGGACTAAGACAAAAACACAGTTAACATCGTTAAAAAGCCCTTTCTCTCCCCCAGCCTGTCCCGCATTCACCTCACTCGGCCAAGGAAAGGCCTGCGCCCCTGCAGCTCGGGGCGCGGGTGAGCGTGGTTCAGGGGTGGAAGTTTGCAAATCACACTGACCTCTGCCCGGATCTCCTTCCAGGAGATGAGCTCATCGGGGCTCACGGGGAATTTTTTTCCCCTAAAGGTGGAGAAACATCTCCCCTTTCAAGCCCTCTGTGGGAAAAGGTGCTCTGGGGGAGGGGCCGGGCGCGCGTCTTCGGAACACACTTGACTGTCCTTGGGGTGATTTTTAGAAAAAGTTACTTTCTAAGAGGAAACTTGGGTGTGAAGAGGCGACTCCGGGGTCGGGGCCGGGGGAGAGGGGCGGCCCCCGCGGGTCCCGAGCGCGCCCCGCGCTTACCAACGCCGCACTGTGGGCGCGGGGCGCGGGGGCGCGGGAGCCCCCCGGGGCCTGGGGGCGCGGGTCTCCTCCGCCTGCCTGGGGGCGACGGCGTCGGGGCAGCCCGGCAGTCGCGGGCGAGCGAGGCCGGTCGCGGGGGGCCGGGCAGGGCGGGTGGTTGTGCGCCCCCGGCGCCCTCCGGGGCGCGGCCGTCCCGCGGGGGGCCGGGGCGCTCGGGCCGCGGGGGGCGCGCGGGGCCGCGGGGGGGGGCGCCCCGCGGCGGGGCCGGCGTCCCGGGGTCCGGCGCCGGGGCGGGGCGGGCCGGGGCGGGGCGCCGGGCGGACGTGACGTCGGCGGGCGGGGCGCGCACCTGGGCACCTGGCGCGGGGCGGGCGCGGGCGCGGGGCGCGGGGCGCGGGGCGGCGGCGGCGCGATGGCGGGCGCGAGCGGGAGCCCGTGGGCGCTGGGGCTGCTGCGCACCTTCGACGCGGCCGAGTTCGCGGGCTGGGAGAAGGTGGGCTCGGGCGGCTTCGGGCAGGTGTACAAGGTGCGCCACGTCCACTGGAAGACCTGGCTCGCCATCAAGTGCTCGCCCAGCCTGCACGTCGACGACAGGTGAGCGGCGGGCGGGCCCGGGCGGGGGTCCGCGGTCGTGGGGTTCGCCCCGTCCCCCAGCGGCGCCCCGGGAGCGCGGGGGGCGGACGCCGGGCGGGCCGCGAGCCCCGCGGGCGGGGCGCGGGGGCCGGCGAGGCCGGGGCCGGGGCCGGGCTCCGGCTCCGAGGGCGCTGGCGGGGCGCGGGGCGCGGGGCGCGGGGGGGGGGAGAGGCCGGCGGCGTCGCGGGGCCCGCGAGGCGGGGGGACCCGGGGGTGCGCCCGGCGCCGGGCCCCACCTGCGCGCTGCGGTCTGCGCGGCTTGGGGAGATTGCCAGGCCCGGATCCCGGCTTTGTGAGCGGGGAGGCTCCCTTCGGGTTACTTAGTAATTTACGGCGAGGCACAAATTGCTGTAAGACGGTAATTATTTCGGTCGGAAGCACCGGCCCGGCCCGGCCCGGCCCGGCTCGCCTTGCGCCGACGTTGGCGCGTCCGCGCTGCGGGTCCCCAGCGGGTCCCCAGCGGGTCCCCAGGCGGGTCCCCGGCGGGCCCCCAGGCGGGTCCCCGGCGGGCCCGTGTGCCCGGCGCTTCCTCCCGGCCTCGCTCCGGTGACCTCATGTCTAGGCCGGGCCTCTGGGAGGAGCCTCGCCGCGTTCCGCGGGGTGGTCGTGCCGGCGGGCCTCTGCGCCCCACTGTCCGGTCTAAGCCGCAGGAATCCTGCTGCGCCTCCGGAGCAGCGCAGCGCAGGCTCCTGGACCTCGGGGCCTGGGGTGTGGCCGGCGTGGGGTGGGGAGCGGATGGGGAGCCGCAGCTCTCCCCCCTCCGCCTTTCATGGCTGGGTTTTAAGCCTCAGGGAGCACGTTGGACTCCTCTAGTGGACTTGGGCCTCTGCGGAGGCGGCTGTGCTGTGTGGCCGCCTCCCCAGCCTGGGTGCTGGACACTGGACACACCCCCAGCGGGACAGGGCGCCTTTAACCCCACCCGGCCTTGCTGGCTCCGCTTTTTGGCTCCTAAGCCCAGTTCAGTGTCCCCTGGTGGACGCCGTGGCCAGTGTCCCCTGCCGGCACCTGGACGCAGCGTGTGCTGCCGCCTGCAGTAGCCGCGAGGCCTGGGAGATCTTGCTGTGGGGCAAGCCCTGGTGGCTTTTCGCTGGAGGTGCCGCTGGAGAGGCCACTGACTCCGAGGGGAGGCCGGGATCCTGCCCCCTCCCTGGCTGGGCCCGGGAGCGTCCCTGGCCGCGAGGGGCGCTGTGGTTATTTTGCTGACACGCAGACCTCCGGGCGCAGCCCTTGCTTCCATCCTCAAGGCCAGACCCGGGGTGGGGGCGACTGTTATGCCCGTTGGACTCTGTCTGGTGGCGGCTTCTGGTTGAAAGGAGCATGTTCCCTGGCGGAGGTTTTGCTCCAGTTTCTCGTCTTGGCAGAGCAGAGTAAACACGCTCCCCGGCTGACTCACGGCCTGCGTGCTCGGAATCTGTTATTTACGGCGACCGGTCCCTCGTGTCTGGGATGACCCAGTTGGAGGTGGTTTCTCCACTCCAGGCGGGTCACTTAGGATCCGGCATCGCCTGGTTGAAAAGTGTTTTGTCCTCTAACTGGAAGCCTTTCCGGCCCTGCCCGCGCCAGGCAGGTGGTGGCATGTCCCGGGCGGCGCGGTCGAGGCCAGCATCGCCCAGCCGGAAGCTCCTCGCCTCCTGCCCTGGAGCGGCGGGGGGCGGCCTGGCGGTCTGCACAGGGGGCCTGTCGGAAGCGGTCAGCCCTGCTCCACGTGAGAAGGGGTCTGACGGACGCGGTCAGCCCTGCTCCTGACCTGCTCCGTGGGAGAACTCCTGCGGGTTAATTATTGACCCTGGGCTCAGGCCTGGTGGGAACTGGCCGGCAGCCGCGGTGCGCTACTGCCTTGCAGGGCTGCCACCCGCTGCGTCTCCTCGACCCTGGGCTCGTGGCTGGGACACCGTCCTGCCGACTTGGGCAGGTCGGGCCCAGCACTCTTGGATGAGCTGCCTCCAGTCCCCACCTCCCTTTACAAAGTGCTGCCTTTAGTGGGGACTAGGCCTTCGCTGGGGCTCCCGTTACCCCTCCGAGTGTCCACTCATCGGTTTAGGGGACTCCTCCTCTTGCCCCAGTGGTGTGGGGGCTGAGTCTTGCCTTCCCAGGGCCATCGACCTCCTTTGTGGCCCCTCCTGTGCACAGGGCGGGCTGCTTTACCCAAGCTGCTTGTCCTTCAAAGTCTGGCCAGGGTCTCCCGACCCCAGCAGGCCTGGGCCCCAGCACCCACCCTGGGCTCCAGGGGCAGCAGGCAGCTCCAGGCCATGTGTCTGCGGCTTCTGTGCTGGTGGGGGGCCGCTCGGCCCCAATGGCCCGTTGAGGGACCTTGAGAGTCCAGCAAGGGGACTTCGGAGGCGCCTGGGCAGTGCCCAGTGGTGCCCACAAGCTGCCTTTTCCACCTCCAGCGGCTTGTCTCATGGCCTCCCTGGCTGACCCTTGTTACCCTTCAGGTGAGAACAAAGTGACCCCAGAGGCACCGCCCCTCCAGCCCCCACCGGGGAATAGCTGTGAACAGAGCGGCGGGCGCCGGGCCCAGTGCAGATGCCAGCGTGGCAGCAGCTAGTCAGGGCGAGCCTGAGCACACCCCGGGTTTGCAGCGACGGCGCTGACACTCGGACAAGCCCGATTCTTGTTGGTTTTAAAACTAGCAGTGTGGGAACCCTCCGAGGCCTGGGAACGGCTCGGGATTGGCGGCGAGAGGCTTCGGCTCACCAATGATTAAACATCTTCCTACTGCTTTTCCCAGAGGTGCTTCCAGCCTCCTGTGAGGCCCTGTTACCGCCGCGCCCCACCCCTCCTGCAGCTGAGTGCCTTCCAGCCCCACCCCTGCGCGCCCCCTTTCCAAGGCAGATGCTTCCAGAAAGCTCACCCTCGGGGCCTTTGGGGAGTCTGGCATTGACCGGACCCTCGCTCCTGTTTGCGGGGTTCCTGTGACCTCACTCGGCTCGCAGCCCCCGTGGCAAGCCCTATAGGAACAGGCCTGCGGGTGCCCCCCACCGCGCCCACAGACCACACATGCTGCTCCCAGGAAGGCGTTTAACCAAAAACGTCGGGGACATGAGACCAGACACGAGCCAGGCGCTGCCAGCCTGGCCCTCGGGGGCGCTTCTCCTCAGCGCCCTCCCCAGGGCCCCGCCAGCCTCCTTGAATTGCAGGCGCCATCTCGGAAACGAGAGGAAAGTGCTTGAACTGCCTGGCCACAGTGTCTACTGCAGGTGGAGGCCGAGTCTGGTGGGGGTCACTTGGAATCAAGCTTGGGGGTGACTGGATAACCCCAGAGTTGAGGGTGTTTGTGTTGCCTCTTCAGACCAGAAGGCTGGCAAGCTGGGGCCCCACCACCCCGTTCCCTGGGCCTGGGCCATCCCCAGGGAGGGGCGGGGGTGGGCGGGCTC
Source organism: Talpa occidentalis (assembly GCF_014898055.3). Classification (NCBI taxonomy): domain Eukaryota; kingdom Metazoa; phylum Chordata; class Mammalia; order Eulipotyphla; family Talpidae; genus Talpa; species Talpa occidentalis. The sequence continues at coordinate 1,791,167 of NW_023604295.1, forward strand.
CTGCCCGCAGCGCCCGAGGCCGCTCTGTCCCGGGAAGCAGGGACTTACCTTCCTGGAGAGCTGGCTCTGCACGCAGCCCTGAGGTGTGGTGGGATGTGGTCATCTGTGCGGCTCCGCCTGGCCTGGGTGGGCTCACCGGCCGTGGCTTTGACTCGGACCCCGGGGCCTGTTTGCACAAAGGCCCGTGATGGGGGGTGCAGCACACTGGCTGGCTGAACCCGAGGTGGGGGTGACAGGGACGGAGGAGGGACAGCGCAGTGGCTGGTGGGAGCCGCTCATGACCTGGACACCTGGCAGCAGGTTTGATGTGTGAAGCCCTCTGGGCACACGGAGGCAAGCGCCTGCCGAGTGGCCACATCTTCCACTTTTCCAGATCCCCGGGCTCCTCCAGGTGGCTGACTGTTCTCCGGACGGCAGCGGATCTCCCTGCGGAATGTCTCTGGGAGGGGAAGAGCCCCCAGGCCTTGGCCAGCCCAGGCGGGGTGGGGGAGGGTGGGGTGCGCTGCTGCCCTTGCAGGCCGGCCCTGGGTCTCTGCGTCTCGGACGCCCACCACCCTGTGTGCACGAGCCCGTTGAGGAGGGCTGGCGAGCGGCCACTGTAAAGGAGCTAGAAGCCCAGGAGCAGACAAACCTGGGTCTTAGCACGCTGGGACGGCCGGGCAGCTGGCCGCAGCCCCTGAGGCTCGGGCATGAGGGGCGCAGACAGCTGCACTGAGGACTCACACGGCTGTCCAGGAGGAGGAGGGAGACGAACCCGGTGGCTTTTGCTTCCTGCTTCCATCACCAGCTTGATTTTAAGGGGTGCTTGACCTTGGCCTCCAGCCCGTCCCTCTTCTTCACATGCCTTGAGGCCAGTGCAGGCTGGGGCGCCCCCTGGGGTCTGCCTCCCTGTGATCCAGGGCCAGGGACCAAATGTGCCTCATGGAGCCTCCCCAACGGAGGGCCCAGGGGCCCCACAGCCCCCCGCGAGCATGGGTGTCCGTCTCCCGAAGGGCTCCGAAGCACCTGCTTCATGGGGGGCCCGCCTGAGACTCGAGCGGGCGAGCGGGCAGGTGTCCTGGGCCTGTGGAGACTCGGGGTGGGTCACTCAGTCCTTTGATTCCCCTCCAGATGCGGCCTGGGGCCTGCTGTCCTCCCTCAGGCTCCTGTGCACCCGCTGTGGCCTGCTCCCCACTCTCCTTAGGGCCCCACCCTTCCCTGTACAGCACTTGGGGTTCGGCTGCACTTCCCTTTGGTGTGATTGCACGATCTTGTGAAGGCAGGGACGGGGCTCCTATCGCCCCTGTTGTGTGTGGAAGCCGCTCGGGGTGCTGGTCAGGAAGGGGACTTTAACTAGAAATGAATTAAAATGAAAGTGACTGAGGAGTACGGACACCAGCTGTCCCAGCCTAGTAGCTTCTCTTGCATCTGGTTGAAAAGCATTTGCTCCATCTGACGGGGCCTTTACTGCTGCAGAGCAGGCTGGCGCCAGCTGCAGGGCGAGACAGCGCGAGGCCGTGGCCCCCTCGAGCCTGGAGCCTGCAGATGCTTCCCCAGGAGCAGGGTGGCCCAGGGTCTGAACTTTGGTGACAGTGCCGGGGCCTCCTGGCCAGCCGCCTTGGTCTCTGGGAGGCATGTTCTAGCTGCGCAGAGGCCACAAGCAAGCAGGTGGGGTCCAGGACGCCAGGGGCCTGTCCCTGGCTCCATTTCAGATCCTGCAGGGAAGTGGGTGTCGTCCGGGCACCGGGCAGGCAGGTGCTGGTGGCAGGAGGCCCTGGGCCGCCCGCCCTGCTGCCTGCACAGCTGTGTGCCGCTGCGGAGGCTGCCTGGTGCCAGCTCTGATCGGTCTGGGCCTGTGGTTCTGGAAGCTTCCTTTAGGAGCTTGTTAGATTGCCTGGCACCCATCTTCCAGAGTAAAGCCTGGGGGTCTGCGTGTCAGCTGGCCCCGTGTCTGTGTGGGAGAGCGGCTCCCCGAGGCTCGTGTGGCCAAGCCTGTCCTGGTCCTTCCTCCCCAGCTCACTGGGAGTTTGTCTCATGAGATTGGCACAGACCGGGCTCTGGGGTCCTTGTCTGGTTCATGGAGAAACGTGGTCCCTGTGCACGGGCTGCACAGGAGGTGCCCCTGGCTAGGGCTGGCACACTTTCTGCGAGGGCCAGAGAGCGTATGTGTGGGCTCCGTGGGGCCTGGGTCGCAGCTGCTGGTGTCTGCCCTGCGGAGAGAGCAGCCCTGACCAGTGTGTCCACAAGCCGTGAGACCTCCCACGGCCCACAATTATAGACAGCGGCCTAGGCCGCAGCTGGTCTGCAGCTTCCCACGAGGTTAAGCAGAGCTGCCACCCAGCCCACAGCCCACCCTGGGCGTGGGATCCTTGAGGGCTGAAAGTGGGGGCTGCGGCAGGTGCCTGTGTGGGAACCGGTGTTCCCACAGCCAGAGGGTGGGCACAGCCCCGTGTCCATTGATGGACGCGCGGATCGCGAAACGTTATCCCTTCAAACCGTGGCCTCCGACTCCCCTGGAGAGGGGCAGCGTTGCTGGCGGCCGCTGCCCGGGAGGGCTCTGCAGACTGCGTGGTGTGGAGGAAGCCGGTCTCGCGGGACCAGCGTGGACCCCCTGGTGGGAGGGGCTTGTGTCGGGCTACTGGACTGAGGTCCGGGGGCGGGTACAGGGTTTGTGGGTGGAGACGGTGGGGGACACCGCCCCGTGGCGGTGCTGCTGACGCCCATGCTGGGCAGCGCGAGGGTGGCCCCTATCACAGTCACGTCCACTGCAGTGCACGTTCCAGGTGGCCGGCCGGGGCGCTGGGCAGAGCCTGCAGCCCCCGATCCTGGGGCCCGTCCCGTTCCCAGCGGGCTTGGATTGGGGCGTGCTGGGCGGTGGGTCGGCTCTTCAGCGGGATATCCGGGCTGCTTTTAATAGGCCTTGAACGCCTCCTCGTCTGCAGACAGGGAGCGAGCATCGGCCCCTCAGGGACACCGCAAAAGCAGGCTCAGCAGCCGCCCCCCAGCCTCCCTGCCCGCAGGGCCTGCACGGCACCGTGACCCGCTCGCTGGGCCTGGGCTCTGGTGTGCACGGCGGCAGCACGCGTGTCAGTCGTCTCTGCAGTGCGGGCTGCGGCTCCGTGGGGGCTCTGTGCTGGCGTCAGGCCCCTCGCGCTCACCCCACACCCTGCTGTCTTCCAGGGAGCGCATGGAGCTGTTGGAGGAAGCCAAGAAGATGGAGATGGCCAAGTTCCGGTACGTGCTGCCAGTCTACGGCATCTGCCAGGACCCCGTGGGCCTGGTCATGGAGTTCATGGAGACCGGCTCGCTGGAGAAGCTGCTGGCCTCGGAGCCGCTGCCCTGGGACCTGCGCGTGCGCATCGTGCACGAGACGGCCGTGGGCATGAACTTCCTGCACTGCATGTCCCCGCCGCTCCTGCACCTGGACCTCAAGCCCGCCAACATCCTGCTGGACGCCCACTACCACGTCAAGGTGGGCCGCGCCGGGGCCGCCTGGGCAGGGCGTCCGGGCCGGGGCCTGGCAGCAGGACTAGGGGAGGACACGGCTCCGGGGCCGGCGCTAGAACCTGGGCCACCCTGCACAGAACTCCAGCCGCCCCTGTCTTGTCGTGGTTGCTGTCAACCCCCTAGAGCTGGGGAATGGACCCATAAGAACACGGGTCGCCCCCTAGTCCTGGAGCTTGGCTCCCCATTCTGGGCAGCCTGGGAAAGATGGTGCATGCGGTGCTCCCCTTAGGGGGGTCAGGATGTCGGGGAGAGGCAGCCTCAGGCGGCAGCCCCTGAGCTGGGTGGCAGGATCCCCTCGGCAGGGGCGGGGGGCGGTGGCATGCTCTGAAAGAGGGGCTGCCTTGTTGTGGAGAGAGGCTTAAGGGTGGGGGACATCCTGTTCTCATGCCGAGGGGCCGTGAATTCCGCTCTTGTTTCGAGGATGAGGTCATAGAACAGGACAGTGTGGGGTCCTTTGCTGGAAATCGGGAACAGTCCCTGGAGCTGGTTGTCTGGCTTCTGTCCGGGGCTCTCTTGACGTCCATACTGGGGAGCACACTCCGGGGGTTCCCACACACAGGGCAGGATGGGAATCGGCCTCTGGGCAGGCGGGGACCCCAGGGCCACGGGCTAAAACCCCCCTGGCTCGTGGGGGCAGGGCTGAGGGGTCTGGCCTGTGCGCGCTGCACTCTTGCTGGGCTCTCCCTGGGCCTCGGTTTCCTCACCCGTAAAAGGAGGCTCGTGCACACAGCCGCTTCCTGCGTCCCACTTTGCAGCAGGCTCTGTGAGCCATCGAGCCAGCCGAGGCCACCGGGGAGTGGGTTTTCCACTCACTATAGTGAGTGGTCCCTCAGGTGGATGTTGCCGGAAAAGGCCACGTGCGCGGGCTGATGTGCCTCAGGTTGGCAAGAGCCAGGTGGCCGCGGGTGGATAGACCTTCCTGTGGCTCTGGGGCTCCTGAGGTTCCTGGGGTCACCCTCCAGCTGGTGGCTGACTTCACATGCAGACCCTCTGCCCAGCTGACATCAGTCCTCACGGGGCACACAGTCCCTCGGGCCCCGAGCGAGATGAAGCCTTTGATGTAGAACTTCGTCTTGTAAAGGAAGGAAGAAGAGCTGATGCAGGGCCCTGCTGCCTGCGTGCACCTGCGTGTGTGTGCACCTGCGTGTGTGTGCACCTGAGTGTGCACCTGTGTGCCTGCCAGGGCCCCCTGCAGGGGCTGCTCCATCATCAGAGTCAGGTGCCCAGAGGACTTGGCCTTTGGCTCCTGCCAATTCGGGGCTCAGGGTGAATCCAGGCCTGTGGCCTGCTGTGTGCATTGGCCAGTGCCCCTGCCTTGCCTGCCTGCTGCCTGCATGTGGTGTTCACGTGTGCGGTGTGGGAGGCCAAGCGGGGAGTGGGTGCTGGGGTGGCCCAGGCCACCCTGGGTGGGGTGTTACCAGGTGGGAGGGCTCATCATGAGCGTCAGGCTTTCCTGCTGGGGGGTGGGGCACAGGCAGGAGAGTCTTTTGGTGGAGGAAACAACCCAAGCAATCTTGGAACATTCTGGGCTTCTCGGGTGGCAGTGCATGAAGGCCCCTCCACTGTGAGGGCGGCTGGAGAGGCCTGGGAGGGAGGTGCTCGCAGGAGCTCTCATAGGGGCGTGTGAGCTGCGCCCGTGTGTCTGCAGCCGCGTCCCTCAGGCTCAGGCCCACCCAGCTCACGCCCCCTGCCTGTCCCGGCCACTCTGCCAGCTGGCCAGTGTGTCCCTCAGAGGCTGCGGGGACAGTGCCCTGCCTGGTGTCCTCTCGGGAGCAGCCCCCGACCCCCACTTGGGCGATGCCTCTGATGACAGCAAATGGAGTGACGCTGCCCCTCCTCCAGCCCAGGGAGCTGTGGGGGGTGGGGGGAGCCCCACCGTTCCAGGGCCTGTCCCAGTGGGTGCTTCTGACTCCCTGTTACTCCAGCAAGTCGGTCACCCCCCCCTCCACATTCTAGACAGACCAGCTCTGTGTCCACCGTGCCCTTGGGCCCCAGACAGCTGCTGGGGGGCACAGCCGAGCCTGGCAGGGGCTCTCAGGTGGCCATTATTTGGAACAATAATACCTTAATATGGGAGCCTGAGGTCAGATCAGAAGTTGGGGGGCCACCCCCCCCCATGCCCCTCAGTCAACTTGGCATGCCCCTGGGAAGCGAGAACGGGGAGCCACGCAGCCAGGCTGTGCGCAGTCGTAAGGGCTCACACAGCACGTGGTGCACTCGGTGTTGAGTGTCCATGCCAGGGTCTCCATGTAAACCTGTTTTGGGTCCACGATGAGGTCATTGAAAATCTGGGCTCTGCCTCCGGGCCAGTCGCCCAGACCAGGCCCTGCTCAGAGGGCCGCAGGGCCTGTCCTGGGTCTGGAAACGGCCTGACCTCCCTTCCCTGGTCTTGTCCAGCCGGGCCCGAGGGTGGAGGCCCGAGGTTCTGGCTCCTAGCGGACGCTGCACATGCACGTTGGAGTGTAGATCTTGGCCCTACAGTATAGATCTGCAGATGGAGTGTAGACCGTGTCGCGTGCGGTGACAGCTTGTCAGAGGAGCAGGGGACAGGCGGGCCCTGGGCAGGCGGCGGGAAGTCCCGTGGGCAGAGGGCTGCGGTCTTCAGAGCCGTCGTCTGAGTCTGCCTGAAATGCCGGCGCTTGTGCCCAGAATTCACGCTGCTTTCCCCGCCACCAAGTACATTTTGAAGCGGCTGGCTATGTCTGAAAATGGCAGAAATAAAAAGCTGCCAGCTAGGGGAGCCGTGGCCGGGCCAAGGCCGGATCCTGGCGACCAGCGGTTTCATTTCTGAGTGTGGCGGCCCCACTGCTGAAGGGGCTCCGTGCCGTCCCCCGCTTGTCCGGGGCTCTTGCACTTCCGCCCTGGCCTTTGGTCTGCAGCTCGGCGCGGGTTTGCTTGGGGACTGACTGTGAGTGCTGCAGGGCAGAGCCTGCAGGCCGGGGAGCCGGGCAGGCCTCTCTGGCCCTCCCTGCCTCTGCGGTGGTGACCCGGGCCGGGCTCCCCTTGGGGCACGGCGAGCCCAGGACGCAGGCCTGACTCAGCCACAGCATCACCCACAGGTGTGTTGGGGGTGGAGCTGGTGGTTGATGCCAAAGGCTCTGAAGGGGCTGTTTGCACAGGGCTCCTGGGCCGCTCCGCGCCTCTGAGTGGCCTGGCCGTGCACACCACTTCACCAGCTCCCAGTGGGCACCGGGACGTGGGGCGGCCGGGGCCTGGCCTCACAGACCCCACGCTCCCTGTGTGGGCGTGGGTTTCCAGGAGCCTTCAGGGCCTTTGCCCACGGAGACAGGAGGCAGAGGAGCGGGCCTGAGTGGCTGGGTCGGGGCCCGTGTGTAAGGGGGGACCCTGCTTGGACCCTAAGATCCAAGTGCGCCTCGGCCAGCAGCCATGACCACAGCAGTGGTGCAGGTGGAGACGGGAGCCGCGTGCTCTGCTGACTTTAAAGGGCTTCTCTAGGTGTTTCCCTGGGAGGGACGTGCTGCCACTTGCCGGCTCCCCAGCTGGGAGGCTACACAGCTGGATCCCTTGGCCTCGCGTTTCACATTCTCACGTCCTCCCTGCATGTCGACCTGGGCTGGCCACCGTGGCAGGCCCCCTGCCTCCAGGAACAGAGTGACCACTCTCTTCCTTCTCCTGCCAGGGAGCTCCTCCCTGACTGTGCTCCCTCCCTGGCGTGTGCTCCCTTCCAGGAGTGTGCTCCTCTCCCAGGGCTGTCTCCCTCCCCTAGAGTGTGCTCCCCACCAGAGAGCTCCTTCTCCCTGGCCGCATGCACCTGTCTGGGGAGCAGGGCTGCTGGGGCTCAAGGGGCGTGTGGGGGTGGGGATGTGCCTTTGCAGGCATTGGCTCGGGAGCCCTGAGCCACCCCTGAGCCCGTTCTGTCGTTGTCCTTGCAGATCTCCGACTTCGGCCTGGCCAAGTGCCACGGGCTGTCCCACTCACACGAGCTCAGCGTGGACGGGCTGTTCGGCACGGTGGCCTACCTCCCTCCCGAGCGCATCCGCGAGAAGAGCCGCCTCTTTGACACCAAGCACGATGTGTACAGGTGTGTGTATCCCGTGCCCAGCACCCGGGGCCCTCCCGATGCGTGGGCAGGTGTCGCCGGCGGGTCCAGGGGCAGCTGTGCCCGGTGAGAGTGAGGCTGCACTGGACAGTGTTGCCGGCTGTGCCAGTTACATCAGTGGCTGGTGAGGCCTCGTGTTCTGACGAAAGCGCTTACAGCTCACCCACTGGAGAAACCTGCTGCTGAGGGGCTGTGTCCACCTGGCGTGCGCTCTGGCCTGCCCACATGTGGCCCTCTGGCCTTGCTGGACTTCTGGTGTCACTTTCCCTGGACAGAGGGGCACAGACATGGTGGCTCCTACCCCAGCCTGGTTCCCCGTGCTGGGCACCGCCCTTTCCAGGAGGTGAAGGCGGGAGTCACCTGACCCAGCGAGGAGGAGGAGGAGCGGGCAGGAGGCCGCGCGGGCTCTCAGCACCCGTGGCCCCCCAGCCCGGCTGGCGTCCTGGTGGAGGGCGCCGTGCCCCCGCCTTGCTGGCTGAGCTGGCCCGAGCTGCGCCTGCTGGCGGCTGGCGCGGGGTGCAGGCCCCAGCTTGCAGTGCTGGGGGAGAGTACGCGTATTTATTTTAGAGCCGAGAGGTTCAACTTTTGAACTTGCAGCAAGGCTCCCATTCACGGCCCAAGGAGCATTTTGCGTCTCACCAGCCCCGTCCACGCAGGCGGGGTCTCCGAGCCGGGCTCCTGGGTCTGCTTTAGTGAACGATCAGCTTGAGCTTTTTTTGGTGCCAGGACTTTTTATTATTAGCCCTTGTTGGCGTCTGTCACTTCTGCGTGGGTCTGCACGCCCAGCCTGTGTCCTCAGCGTCCTCGCCGACAAGCCTCGGACGACATCTCACGCGGGTTGTGCTCACAGGCCAGACCTCAGCCCCAGTCCAGTGCCTGCGGGAGGCGGAGGCCCAGCGGGTGTGCGCTGCCTCCCCCAGAGCAGGTGGCCTGTTTTCGGGCGTCCCCCGTGCTCAGTTAGGGTTAGGTCGGCGGTGTCCATTGGGGCTGCCCATGGACGTGTTCCCCGGGGAAATGGCATCTGTCCAGCCTCGGGCCTCCTACAAGCCCATGGCCGTGGGAGCTGCTGACCAGGCCCGGGTCTGGCTCCTGACCCTAACTGCCCTCTCTCCATCTCAGCTTCGCCATCGTCATCTGGGGTGTGCTGACCCAGAAGAAGCCGTTTGCAGGTGAGTGGCGTGTCTGGATGTGTCCCCTGGCTGTGTCCGCGCGGTTCAAGCCGGCTCCGTGGTGGGGGTTGCGGGGGGCTGCCCTGGGCAGGGGCTGTGCTGTCCACCCAGCAGGTCTGCCCGTAGCCCCAGACCCCCGCGGCCCACTCCCTGCAGCTCTTCTGGATGGGATGGGGGCTCTTGGGTGGGCGCGGCCCAGCTCGGGGGTCCGCGTGTGCTGTCTGTGTGTGGTGGGCGCCGGTACGCGCGCACGTTGTTGGAGGAAGATCCCCTTTGCTCTCCAGCCTGTCGGGGCGACTCGTGCCATTTTGGGGTTTCACAATCAGTGGGTCAGGGGAGTCGCTGTTGTTGGTGCAGCCAGTGTGGCCTGGTCCCCTGGTCCTCCGGGGGTCCCTGGTCTGAGTGCTTTCCAGCGAGGCAGCCAAGGTCATGGACGCAGGTCCCTGTCTGGCGCGAGGCTGAAGGTCGCTGCTGGGCAGGAGGGCCGGGGTGTGGCGCTCGAGGCGTCGCGGAGCTTGTCCGCCTGCGTTTGGCCGTGGCAAGCGTGCAGGTGTGTTTTGTTCAGAGGACGGGGTGGACTCGGGACGCCTGGGCCGTCTAGAAACAAGCTGTGGGTGCCAGCAGCACTCGCTGCTCCAGCTTTAACGGGAAGGAGGCGCAAACATCACAGAACGCCGGCCGCTGTCGGGGCCTCGTGAGCCGGCTGCCGCCTCGCCGGTTCCTGGGCGTGGGCACGTGGGGCTGGGCCAAGGGGCCTGCAGGGAACAGGAAGTTTGGGGTGCAGCTTGGCTTAGGCTGTGCAGGGAGAAAATGGCCCCCAAGAGTCACTTTGGGCCCCCCAGTCTGAGGAGAAGAGAGTGAGGGGGAAGGAGGAGGAGGGTGGGGCGGGAGGACGGGCCTCCATCCCTGAAGCCCGCCCTGGGCCTGCGCTTGGAGCTAGGAGTGGAACTCGGGGGGCCCTTCCGTCTCCTGGGAGCATTGCGCTGCGCCCCGGGGTGGTGGAAGCGCTGTCTCCCTTTGGCTCCCCTCCACCTGGGACGTGTCTCGTCAGAAACTGCTCCTTTGAACCCGTTTTCCTTTGAGTGTGATGCCCAGAAAGATCTGCGCTTTGATAGGGGCCTGGCTTCCCGGGGAGGTGATGGGGCCACAGCCCGAGCCAGAGACCGAGCCTGCCAGGCTGAGATTAGGAGCTCGGGGCCTCGACAGACAGCGTGTGGTCCCCGGGCGAGGGTGGCAGACGGGCTGGTGCACCCGGGCCAGGGCTCCCCGTGGCCTTCCCCTATGGGCAGCCCCGTCCCCCGCGCACAGACAGCCCTCCCCGGCGGATGGCCCGGCCCGGCCTGCACAGCCCCTCACCTGGCTCTCCCTTCGCAGACGAGAAGAACATCCTGCACATCATGGTGAAAGTGGTGAAGGGGCACCGGCCGGAGCTGCCGCCCGTGTGCAGAGCCCGGCCACGGGCCTGCGCCCTGCTCCTGCGCCTCATGCAGCGGTGCTGGCACGGGGACCCTCGCGAGCGCCCCACCTTCCAAGGTGAGCCGCCGTGCTCTGCTGCTGTCCGGGGGGCGGTGAGTGAGCGGGCAGGTAGGCATGCCAGGGTGCCTGTGCCCTCTCCACCAGCCGGGACCACCTCGCCCGCCCCTGCGCCTGCCCCGGCGCAGGGACAGCATCTCCCGCGAGGCTGCTGTGGCGCTGGCCTGAGGCCGCCGGGTCCCCATGACACATGGGCCACATGCTCGGGAAAGGGACTTGAGATTGAACTTGACCGTGGTGTTGAAAACATGGGGGCCCCACCCCAGGAAGGCTTCCTTTAGGAAACTGGACCCATTTGCTCCTCCCTGCAAATGGGTCCAGCCCTGGGGTTGGGGGAGCAGCACAGGAGCCCCAGTCCTGACCGAGGCCCCTAAGACAAAGACACTTTGGGGTGCCCTGCTCCCATCCAGGGCGGGATGTCCACTGGAGTTTATGCAGAGGCCGCGTTCTCTGTTTTTATTTGTGATACTTATCCGGGGAGGCGTTAGCGTGAATACAGTCAAAGCTGACCAAACCCGCCTCTCCCGTCAGAAGCGCTGTGCCTGGCGCCAGGGGGTCGCTGAGAGCGGAGCGCCCCGCAGCCTGCTCAGCCATCTGTAGCCACACACAGGCGTCCCCTCGAGGCTCACCGCGCTCTTGTTTTCTTCCCCAAAGAAATCACTTCTGAGACGGAGGACCTGTGCGAGAAGCCGGATGAGGAGGTGAGGGAGGCCCAGGAGCCAGACGCCAGGAGCCCGCCGGAGCCCAGGAGCGAGGTAGTGGGGCCTCCCTACCTGGACTCTGGGGCCCCCAACCCGACTGCTCCCCCGCGGCCCTGCGGCTGCCAGCAGCCCCCAGGCGGCGTCCCGGCTGCCTCCCGTCTGTGGCTGGAGGAGCCTGGACTGAGCTTGGAGGCCGACGCCTGGTTTGGCAGCCGGGCCCAGCCTCGGCGAGGGCCTGGGAGGCCTGCAGGTGTGAGCCGTGCCTGCCGACCATAAGGAGGCGTGTATGCTCGGCCCGGGAGCAGAGGGGCCTGGGGCCAGCGGCCGGGACCCTGATTAGGCACCCAGCAGGGGGCGTGACTCAGCACCGGCCCCCGGGGGGTCACTTGGAGCCCCTCACATGCTGGTGGTGGCCTCGTGTCCTGTCCCTGTGGCTGGATCCCGCGCCCGTCTGCATTCAGAGCCAGGCCTGGGCAGCACGAAGGTGAGCCCGCGGGCTTGGCAAAGCTGGGGAGCCCCAGCCCCAGCTCATCCTTCACTTTGGCCAGTGCTGACTGTGGACACGCCCCGGCACCCCAGCTCCCCGCCTTGGAGCTCACTCCCCGCACAGCCACCCCAGAGGGCAGTGGCACGCTGGCCTTCCTGGGTTGGTGGTCGGTCCTTCCCGGCGCTGGCTGCCAGGAGTAGGGTGCGCCCGCGTGGCGCCCACAGCCCCAGTGTCCTGCGCTCGCCCGGCCCCTGCTGCGCGTCTTAGATCACCCCCGTCCCCGCAGGCACCCGTGTCCACGCCGCTCAAGCGGGCCTCCGCACCCACCTTCGACAACGACTACAGCCTGTCCGAGCTGCTGTCCCAGCTGGACTCGGGCATCTCGCAGACGCTCGAGGGCCCCGAGGAGCTCAGCCGCTGCGCCTCCGAGTCCAAGCTCCCGGCTGCCAGCAGCGGCAAGAGGCTCTCCGGGGTGTCCTCCGTGGACTCCGCCTTCTCCTCCCGGGGGTCCCTGTCCTTGTCCTTCGAGCGGGAGCCTCCGACAAGTGGTAAGCGGCCCCGGCCCTTGGTTGCGGGCGGGCGGGCGGCGTGTGGGTCCTGGAGGAGCAGACAAAGACCAGGTGCCCGGGCTTGAGCCGAGAAGGACCGTTGCTCTGCCCTGAACCAGCTGGCTCTGGTGCCGCCGCTCAGTGCCTGGGTGCGCCTGGGGGCCGGGCATGTAGGGGCGCTGCCCACCAGCCCGTCGCAGGGTCCCCCTCTGTGCTGAGCTGTGTCCTGTGGACGCCGGCCCTGCGCCCGCCCTCTCTTCCCCTTCTCCTTCTCTTTCTACTCTTCTCTCCTTGTCCCGCCCCTGCTGCGTTTTCCTTATGTCTCCCTCCCGCTCTGAAGAACCCTCCTCGCTCTGAAGAACCCGCAGTCACTGCCACAGCCCTGCGGGTGCCCAGAATGGCTTTTATTTTGCCCAGTGACAACAGAGCACAGGGAGTCCTCATGGCCTGCCCGTGTCCTCTAGACGTGAGCGCAGACGAGGCCGCTTGGCTGACCCTTCTGCAGTCGCAGGGGAGCAGCCGCCCGGGGGCGGTGGGCATCCCGGCCGCACCGGGACCGGCTGGGCCCGGGGAGGCCTGTGCAAAGGTGGGGGGCAGCAGCGTCTGAGCCGCACCCGCTCTCCCCACAGACCTGGGCACCACCGACGTGCAGAAGAAGAAGCTGGTGGAGGCGGTGGTGAGCGGGGACACCAGCCGGCTCATGAAGATCCTGCAGCCGCAGGACGCGGACCTGGTGCTGGAGGGCGGCGGCAGCCTGCTGCACCTGGCGGTGGAGGCACGCCAGGAGGAGTGCGTCAAGTGGCTGCTGCTCAACAACGCCGACCCCAACCGGACCAACCGGAGGGGCTCCACCCCGCTGCACCTGGCCGTGGGGAAGCGCGCGCGCAGCCTGGTGGAGCTGCTGCTGGCCCGCAGGATCAGCGTCAACGCTGCGGATGAGGACCGCTGGACGGCGCTGCACTTTGCCGCGCAGAACGGGGACGAGAGCAGCACACGCCTGCTGCTGGACAGGAGCGCCTCCGTGCACGAGGCCGACTCCGAGGGCCGCACGCCTCTGCACGTGGCCTGCCAGCATGGGCAGGAGGGCGTCGTGCGGCTGCTGCTGCGGCGTGGCGCGGACGTGGGCCTGCCGGGCAAGGATGCCTGGCTGCCGCTGCACTACGCTGCCTGGCAGGGCCACCTGGCCATCGTGAAGCTGCTGGCCAAGCAGCCGGGGGTGAGCGTGAACGCCCAGACGCAGGATGGGAGGACGCCCCTGCACCTGGCCGCACAGCGGGGCCACTACCGCGTGGCCCGTGTGCTCATCGACCTGCGAGCAGATGTCAACCTGTGCAACCAGCGGGCGCAGACGCCCCTGCATGTGGCCGCTGAGACGGGCCACACCAGCACCGCGCGGCTGCTGCTGCACCGGGGCGCCCGCCAGGAGGCCATTACCGCGGAGGGCTGCACCGCCCTGCACCTCGCGTCCCGGAATGGACACCTGGCCACCGTCAAGCTGCTGGTGGAGGAGAAGGCTGACGTGCTGGCCCGCGGGCCCCAGAACCAGACGGCACTGCACCTGGCTGCCGCCAGCGGGCACGCGGAGGTGGTGGAGGAGCTGGCCAGCGCTGACGTGCTGGACCTGGCGGATGCGCAGGGGCTCAGCGCGCTGAACCTGGCCGCCCAGGGCCGGCACACCAAGGCAGTGGAGACGCTGATCAGACATGGCGCCCATGTCAACATGCAGAGCCTCAAGTTCCAGGGCAGCCAGGGGCCTGCTGGCCCGGTCCTGCGGAGAAGCAAGACCTAGCCTGGCGCGGAGACCGGCGCGCATGGTCCTGTCCCGTTGTTGCGTTCCGCCGCGGGCGCAATGGTGCCGGTCTGCCCCCTGCTTCCTGCCGGTGGCCAGTGGAGACTTGACCGACTCTGGACTGAGCGGCCGCCAGGAGCCTGCTGACTCCTGGCCGTGACCTGCCAGGCATCTGGACGCAGGGGCCAGGGCGCACCTGGCCCGGCCACCTCTCGTGTGCCCGGCGTCAAGAAGGATGGGGTCACCAGCCCGTCGTGCCCCTGGCTCTGACCCAGCCCTCGTGACCAGCTGAGGCGGGGAGGCAGCCGCCACCCTGTGGGCGCCGGGTGCGCAGGAGCTGTGGGCGGAGATGCCTGCCCGGAGAGTCGCAGTGGGACTCTGTGTGGACTCTGCAGCCGCTGGGCACGGTGTGAGCTTGGCCTGAGGCTCTTATGTGTGCTATGGCTGACAGTCTCGTCTGCGAGGAGTGAGTGGAAGGTACCAGGGTTTCTAGAACACAAATCTTATCAGCTCTTTTACATCTGCTTGTCCTTGACCGGTCATCATGCCCCCCTCCCCGCCACTGCTCCCTGCTCTTCTTGCCCACTGCCTGTGGTGCCCACGTCAGCAGGAGGTCGCCGCCCGGCTTCCGCGTGGGACCGGAGGTGGTCTCACCTGGTCAGACGGGCCGCCGCGTCGTCGGTTTCTTTCTCACTCTGGTTTTAGATGAAGTGATTGTGGTGAGTGCACTGCCTTGGAGTGCTGGGGGTGCTTTACAGACAGGTGCTGCCTGCAGGAGCCTCAGCTTTTGGGGTGTCACCACCAAGGCAGCCCTTGGAGAACACTGCACCATCTCAGGTAGAAGGATTGGATTACAGATTGCCCCCGTTCTCCGAGAGTAGGGTGCCCTGCTCAGTATGACTTGGGAGATTCCTCTGGGGGTCTAGGAACACTCAAAAAAAAAGTCCATACGAAGTGATGGTGATAGTGTCCCCAGACATCCAAAAATAAGGGATGCCTGCACCTGTTCCCAGTCCTTTATTGTCACGCGTGCCCCTGGACACTGTGGCTGGAAAAGGTTTGCCGCAGGGCGTGACCCTGTGTGCAGACACGCCCTGTGGCCTGTGTGCAGGGTCTGTGTTACTCTGGTGGGCATGTGAATGTGAATCTGCGGCAGGAGACCTGTTTTCCGTGATAGGAAATACCTGGCTGTTAGAACTGGCTATGTTTTAATACGCCTGTGCTTGTACTGTCGTGTTACTGTGTATAGGGCGTGTGGATGCCCACGTCTCTCTGTCAATAAAGTGTAATACTCTTTTACTCTTTCGAAGTCAGCGAGATTACTTTTTCTTAGACATGAGCTCCAATCTGGTTTCTGAAAACCAAAGGTTGGAGGCACTTATGTGTGGTATGGAATGCCCTTTGGTGGGTGCGCTGAAGCTGGGGGCCCTTCTCCCTGTGAAAAGCCGGGAGAGGAATGACGAATCTCTGGAAGAAGCTCCCGGCAGCACAGCTCTGTCTCCTCAATGTCCATAATTCGTACTTTCCTTTCTTAACTACATGTTTTGAAAAAACTTCAAATCATAGAAAAGTATTTAAGGCCTCCCTGGTGGCACACGGGGTTAGGGTGCAACCTATGAGGCCACCTGCAGCCACTGCAGCACGAGTTCCAGCCCCGGCCAGGGAGCTACCCACATGGCGCGGCAGACCTCTCCTGTCTCCCCGCTGCTCCCCTCAGCAGTGTGTTTCAGTCATCTGCCTGTTCTGCTCCCCACTCTGGTGGATCCCCCCCACCTCTGGCCTGTTCCCCAGTTCTTGTGTGCATAAATAAATAAATCTTTAAAAGAAAAAAAAATGTTTAGAAGCAGGGTCTGGTGTGAGGTTGAGCGGTGCACTGCCACAGCGCTGGTGCTCCTCGCCCCCCGGCCAGGAGGTTTGGGGAAGGGTGTGTGAGTTTCTCTGCACCTGCCGCCCTGCCTTCCTGCGTCCCGCCCCCAGCTTTGTTCCAGCTCTTTCCACTTGGCATCTATTTCCAGGAGGTGGGGGCAGGGGGGCAGGGGTGTTGGGCCCTCCTCCTGCACCTGTATGCCGCTGCTTCCATCCCCGCGAGGGAGTGGGCTCCCTGCGCCTCCGACAGTGAGAAGCATTTCAGGGGCTCAACATCCCAGTAATAGGAGTTCCAGAGGAAGGAGAAACATTCCCAAAATCAAGCACGCGAGTCTCAGAAGGTCCACTGCATAGGCAGAGCGTGGCTGGGCCGCTTCCCTCCCGAGCACAGCGGCCTGGACCGTGGGCAGGGGTGGAGAGGCGTCCCTGGGAGCTGTGTGTGTGCATGTGTGCATGCATGTGTGTGTGCATGCGTGTGTGTGTTCTAAATCGGTGTCTTCAGACTCGTAGACAACGCAAGGAGAAGCAAGAAGACGAGAACAATGCTGCCAAAATTCTGAAGAAAGCGTTCACTCTAGAAGTCCTTACAATCTTCTTCAAGTCTCAACTTCCTGCTCCTTGTCCCGTCTGTTCAGTGCCCGGGCCGGGCTTCTAGTTGCTGAGCGGCCCTGATTTTGGGCTCACCCTGGCTCATCCCGGGCTAACCTGGTCACTGAGATTTTTCTTTTCACTATTCTTTATTTCTAAACGTTCTCTTCATTCCTTCAGAACCTGCTCCCACGGTGTCTTGTGTTCGGTTCCTTGGTTTACAGCTCTACTCGGCGGAAAGACGTCTGTGTACAGCCATGCTCTGATGGTCCCATCGCCGGAACTGCTTAGGGGTCGCCTTTCTGTTCATTGAATCCGCAGGTGGGTTGTTTCCCTATGCTCGATCATTGTGGATTGCGAGCTCATTTTCGGCGGGGCTCTGCCTGTGGGAATCCTGTGCCTGGGCTGATGCTGAGGAGCTGACACTCGGCTTTGCTTTCGCGAGACTCCCAGCTGTGTTGCCAGCCTGTGATCACTTTTCTGCTCACTCCAGGGTCCAGCTGTTACCCTGCAACAGGGCTCAGTACCCGATGTGCATAGACCAGATATTATCTGATGTGCATAGACCAGATAGGATGTCAGAATTTTGAAAAAAGAAGGGCAGGGAGACAAGATAAACTCAAATCTACCTCCCTAGTTAGAAAAGGGAATGAGATTCTAGAGGTTTTGGGTACGGGGGTGAGAACGAAGGAGCTACATTTATTGCCTGGGGGTGGGGTGAAGGGTAAAGTGTAGGCAGGACTGAAGTTCTTTGGCCAGTGACAGGGCAGTTCATACATGGAGAAGTTCGAGGAGTCTTCAGAAAACTGGATTTCTGAACTTCTGTTGGGGGTGCTCCTTGGTGACCCCTCCTCTGTATTTGTGTCTCCAGCCAGCCTTGGGGCTCCACTCAGCACTAGCTCTCCAGGCTCTGTAGTGTCTGTAGAGGAAGGCTCTCCCTTGTGCTCTGGGGTCTGACGCCAATGTAGCCTCCGTTTGCCTCAGTCACACCATGGTCCTGGACTACAAGGACCGTGCGTCTATGTGAATCCTGAACCCAGACAGGACAGGCATGTCATTGCAAGTTCTCAGGGGGATTGTTCTCCACGCATGACAAGGGCTGAGACAGGAAAGCTTTGGGGGCTTCTCTTTTCTGTGGGTACGTGGATACCCACAGGGGTAGGCTTTCAGGGTGTCCCTTATAATAGTTGCCCCCTCACCTTATCTCCTGTCCCTGGGATTTTCAACTCGAGCTCCCTGGTGTGAGCCTGCTGGAGCCTCACAGCTGAGAGTTTTGTACTCACCAGGCTGGCCACCGTGTCTCTTCCAGCCCTCGGAGATGTCCTTCCCTCTCTTCCTGGCGCACTTAGTGAGTTATTTAAAAGGACTCGTGTTATTTAAAAGCAACATTTCTAGCTGTACAGTAGGAAATTTTCATCTTTAGCCCATACAGTTGCCAAAAAAGAAAGTGTCATCCAATCTAGAATTCAATATTCAGCCAAACTAGCAGGCCAGGGGCGTGCCTCGCAGCGCGGACCTAGTCACCGTGCTGTGTCCACAATGAATGTGATTTCATTGTGAGTGATGACATAACACAGTGGGTGACTGGCTGTGGGTGTGGCAGTTGCGAAAGCTAAATTTTCATCTTTCACAGTTGGAAATGAACACCTACCATATTAGCCACAAACAGCGCACAAACAAGCGTGCGGTGGTGAGTTCGAAGAAAGCGCTGGGCAGGGAGTGGGAGGCAGTGGGTGGGGCTGGCAGAGTTCTTTAGAGTTTTTGACTGTTCACATTGTGTATTTTGACTGACCTGATTAAAAAAAAAAAAAACAAAACAGAGAAAATTAACCTGAAAGGCCCCGAAAATGCTGCCTAAACTTGTTTGCGGATGGGAGGGCTCCATGGGGCTGGGAAAGTCTGGAGTGGAAGGAAGCAATGGAGGAGGCTTTGGTCCCAGGGACCTGAATTGTAGGAATCAAGACCTGCTTTCACTTTTAGGATGGCTGCCTCGCGCTCCAGCCCCCGAGCATTCTTCAGCATCTCCCCAGTGCCAGCGACTAGGCGGGGGGTTGAGCATTTTATGGCTTCCATGAGGGAGGACAGGAAGATGCCCAAGGTGATGTGGGACCCGCAGATCCCAACGGCCTGCTTGACTTAGGACTGACCGACTGGCTTCATAATTAATCCACACTGACTTTCCATGCAAATAAACCCACAAAGGCTCACGGTGGCTTCTTGGGAAGGTGGATTTACCTGGAAACTTTCCTTCTTCATAGTCCTGAGTGGGACTAATCCTGTTTACTCGGTGCTGAGTAACGGGGTGTGGCTTCCCTAATGAACTCGTTCCTCCTGCCCACCTCCCTTCGCTCACCCTCTGACTTAGCTTCCCAGGCGGGTCCAGGCTGCGCCTCTGACTAGAAGGTGGGCCTCAAGCTTGCTGAGGCCCTACCAGTGACCTCCAGCTGCCCGGCTAACCTGGCCACTTCGCCCGACCGTGGTGGGCAGTGGATGGAATGGGGCGCCATCTCTGACAGCACCGCCTGCATCCTGGCTGGGCGTTGTCCAGCCTACGGAAGCCAGTGGGTCCACCGTCTGCTTCCGTCCTTAGGGCCCCTGTGGGCACGGTGGCCAGCGGCTTGTGGGAGGGATCTCCTGACATCAGCCTTGGCCCTGCTGCTTGGGCCCCTGCCTTTGTCAAGTTGTGATGTCTGAAAACTGATGTCCAAGGTTTTGTGGACTGTGAAAGTTGCTGGTGGCATACACCCCAGACAACCACACTGCGGCACTCAAGTAGGTGCCTGTACACTCAGGCTCACAGCAGCGTTCTTCACAGCAGCCCAGCGGGGGAACCACCCTCGGGACCATGGCCTGTCCCCACGGGGAATAGCACTCAGTCGTCAAAAGGAGAACAGGGCTGCAGCAGGGAGCAACCTCTGTGCAGCCAAGGTTGGGGCACCACTAAGAGAAAGGTCACGCAGCAAGTGACGCCTGTGCATAACTGCGCAGAACACGCAGATCCGCAAGGCAGGCCGGTGGGTGCTAGGACTGGGTGGGGCAGTATAGCAGGTGTGGGGGCTCACACTGAAGGGACAGAGAGGGTGCAGTGGGCAGGAGGAGGATGCACAGCTCTGTGAACGGACTAAGTGCACCAATTGTTCACTTTATTTTATTTTTTTTAAGGAGGTTTTACTTTATTTTATTTTAATTTTTTAAAGATTTATTTTTATTTATTTATACAAGCACTGGGTACAGTCAGAAGCGCGGGAGGGTGAGAGAATTCACCAGAGCCAGAGCGGGGAGCAGAGCGGGCAGAGGGACCGAAGGACACTGCCGAGGGGAGCAGCGGGCGGCAGGAGAGGTCTGCGCGCCACGTGGGACCCTCCTCCGGTGGCCGGGGAGCAGCCGGGGATCGAACCAGCGCTGCAGAGGCTGCGGGCAGCTTCGCAACCCAGAGCTCAACCGCTGCGCCACCGGGGAGGCCCAAATTGTTCACTTTAAAAGGGTCAATAGACTCAAAACAGGGCGGCCTCGGCAGCGGAACGCACATGACCAGCAGACAGCGCCTGTCCACGCTACCCTCCCAGTCCCGCCAAGGAGGCGGTGATGGATGACTCCAGCTGTCCCCATTCTACACTGATTTTTTCCCTTGTTTTATGATTTTTTTCAGTTGCTTTTAGGGGTGTGTGAAAGTCACAGCACACGGCTATGAAAGGAAGAAACCAAGGAAAGCATCTGCCCATCCGTCCGTCCAGCAGTCACTGGATCCAATCACGTGGAAGTCACACCTGGGGGACAGGCTGCCCCCAAACCCGCAGGCAGCTGGTCAGCTCGATCAGCCCCTCCCATCAGCCACCGTGGTCACTTCCTGTCCTCTGGCCCGTCCCTCTGTGCACCTGCTGAAGGACTTCATGTGATGGAGGGCCCCCCAGAGAGAGGTCAGTCCTCGTGCGGCCACTAGCAAGGGTCCTGAGAGCCAGGGTCAACAGGAAGCTGGTGTGGTGAGGGCAGAACAGGCCCCCAGGGCTGTGCAGGGGCACAGGTGCTGGCTGGGAGTGGGGGTGAGGCAGGAGAGCGCAGGGGTCGCACTTAGAGTGGATTCTGGACCCTCATTGCATCAGATGGCCAGGGGCACGCACCTGTCCTTCAAGTGGCCCTCTTACATGACAAGGCTCAAAAGAGGGCCTCTTCCCCACAGGGGGACCAGCTCCAAGGCCAGGCTTCCTTGGCAACACAGCCCTCCCGCCACCATGCCCTCTTGCAGACAAGGCGACCCCCAGGAAGCCCACGTGGTGGGGACCCCTGAACGATGAGGCTCTCCTCGTGGATGGGGCGGGGGAGGGGGTAGGCCTTGGAAACCGCAGCTCCCCAAGAAGATGGAGGAGCTCTGACGCGCACAGCACCTGGGAGGTGAGCACAGTGCTCGGCAGGTGTGCACAGACTGGAGAGGCGCATATCACCTGGGCAGGGTGAGCGCCATGTGGTCCAAGGGTTGGCAGAGTTTCCCGGAGATCATTAGCCATGCAATCCACTCCTGACCACCACTCCCTGACTGGCCCTGTCAAGGCTGAGGCGGGGCTGGCGTATGCAGGCGGGTGGGTCTCTGCGGGGCCTGCTGGGTTATTGGGCCCAAGTCTGACCCCTCAGCAGGCTCTGTCAGCCCCGACAGGCCCGGAAGTCGGATGTCGGTGCCTGTCACCAGCACACCCATCATGGGCTTGCCTCCTTCCCGCCACAGGGGAAGAGACCAGCTCAACCAGTGCCCCCTGCCTGCACCCGAGTCTCCAGAGAAACAGCACCGGGATGTATTTGTAGGGCAGCGAGAAAGGGATGGACTCGTGATTTTAGAGATCGGCAAGTTCAAAATCTGCAGGGTAGACGGGCAGGCCGGGGGCCCAGGCTGCAGTTCGAGCCTAAAGCCGGTCTGCAGGCTGTGTCCCTTCTTGCTCGGGGCCGCTCACCGCTTTGTTCTAAGGTCCTTCAACTGACCAGGTGAGGCCCACCAGTTAGGGAGGGCAATCTGCTTGGCTCAAAGCCCCCAGACTAAAGGGTTCATCGTATCCCAAACCTAGTGACAGCCGGATATTTGACTCACTGTGGGTGTCGTGGCCCCGCCAAGCTGACCTGTGGAATGAGCCATCACGCCTGCTGAGCCTCCCAGTGGCAGGCACCGAGGGCCGCACAGGGGGCTGGTCACTGCAGCCAGACTCCCGCGAGCCCCTCTCAGCTGCGTGGGCTTCACTGTCTTGGTGTCCAGGTGAGCTCGGGGTCTGCGGGGCTGTCCTGGGGACGTGGGGTGGTCTGGGATGATCCCCCTGCTGGAGGAAGCTGGGGAGGGAAGGGTTAACGCAGACACCCACACAGCTCTGAGGCTGCCAAGTCACCAGGAACCGCTTCTACTTCTCCGGGTACATTTTTTCTTCATTCATCAAAGCCAGCCGCGGCCTGCTGCGACCTGCCACAGGAAGTCACCACGGGCTTCCCTGCCAGCTCCTGGGCCCCGGCTTCCCCCGGCTGCCTCGCTGCCCACCCCCTCCACCTGCAGCCCTGGGGAAGGACCTCACTGTCCCCTGGAGGGCTGCCGGGCCTGCCAGTCTGCCCTGACCTGCTTTCTTCGACTGAGGCCAGCGCTGCGGCTCCCGGGGCTGAGGAGGGGGCCTGGCCGGAGCTGGCTGCTCTGGGACAGTCCCGAGCAACGGCTGGCACGCAGGGCCCCTTGGCGCGGCCAGCTGCGAGTACTACAGCCCGCCCGCCCGCTGCCAACGAGTGCCGGGAGGCTATGGGGGGGAAACCCGCTCCCATTCCTGGTGGGAGTGAACACGGGCAGCCATTTTGGACGGTGGTCTGGACTCCCCTGACAGCATCAGGCTGTCCTGACCCTGAGACGGGCACTGAGGGGCTCCCCGCCACCGGGAAGCCTGGGGCGCAGGGACCGGGAGCTGTGTGGCCGGGAGCCACCCCCACCAAGGGGAAGGTTAGAAAGGCTGGGTAGAAGTCTCCGAGGGCCTCAGCCACGGCAGCGGTGGTCTGCTCAGAGAAAGAGGCCACACAGGCTGGGGGCGCCCTGACTCCCCAGCTCAGTCTGGGCGCTCCCCTGGGGTGCGCAGCTTGACCTTGCCCAGGGGTGCAACCGCCTCCATCAGAATAGCCCCTGAGCAGTCTACACTGCGAGAAAGCTGGATGAGGTGGGGGTGCCAGCACTGGGGGCTCCAGGAGACCCCTCTTTGGAGGTGCTAAGAGGGAGGGCCTTCCGGGTTGGGGCGGGGCCTCCCTGGGGGCTGCCTGCCCCCACCCTCCTTTAGTCCCAGCACTGGGCACCCCTGGGGACACGGCAGCCGCCAAGCAGAGGGGGATGAACTCTGAGGGAGCCGCTTGCCAGACTCGTGACTCGAACTAAGGGACAGTGACATCTGGTTTTCAGATGAAGGACGCGTTGCCAGAGCGGGTCCCAAATACTGCACGAGGAGCCGGGCTACTGTCACCCAGTTTATCGATCTTTAATTAACATTTGAATTTCTCAAATTTTGCTAACATTTGAACTTTTTATCAAAAAAAATTATTTGTAACTTTTTAGCATAAATATATCCGGGGTGCTGCGTGGGACTCGCGGCCGCGCGTGAATCACGGGAGATTTTATTATTTGTTGTCCAGCCGTCTCTTCTGGCGGGCGGCCTGGCTGCTCTGTGACGCGCACCGCGCTGGGCAAGCTGTGTCCCTCCAGGGCCTGACTTTTACGCCATCTTCCTAGCAAAGCTGGTTGGTGTTGAAAAGCATAAAACTCTGCTTTTCGACGCGCCAGAGCTTGGAGTCCTCCTGGTTTCCTCTGGGGGGTCGCTGCAGCCACGGGCGCCCCCGCTCTCCTGCAGAGGGGGCTGCGCTGCAGGCTCCACGCAAGGGCAGCAGGGACCCCCTCCAAGTGGCAGCCAGCGTATCTCTGGTGGGCGCTGGCTGAGGACTTGGGGGTGTCGGAATCTGAAGAACCTGGGGGCCCGCCTGAGAGGCTGCTAGCTCCCTGTCCCACAGGGGCCGGGGTCATGTGGCGAAGGCCCTGGGCGGAAAAGCCGGGCCACAGGGCTGATGGGCTCCCCCTAGCCCGTCTTGCTGGTGGCTCGCCCCCGGAGGGAGGGAGCCAGGGTGGGGCAGGCCACGGGGTGTCGGCAGGTTTCCCCGAGGTTCTGGTGGGGAGTGGGGGAAACATGGGCTCCCTGGGTGCTGCCCGTCAGGGGTGTCTGTTCCCTGCACCAGCAGCTTTGGCCTCTTCCCCCATTACCAGAGAGCTCTCAGGGGTGAATTCTGGGCGCAGGCTCCGGCACTCCGGGCAGGAGGCTGCCCCCGCAGCCAGCAGGCTCTGAGGATGTGACCCCGCCACTGGCTGCCAGCCTCCCTGGAGCCGGCCTCAGGCCTGTCAGCCCCTGCCTGGTCCTAGGCCCTCTGCAGGATGCCCTGCCGGCCTGCACGCTCGCCCTGCAACTCCCTGCCCCACTTGCGGTGACTTTCTCCAGAAGCCTCCCTGCCCGTGCCGGGTGTGGCTGTCCCTGCCTGCCCATGGGAGGCGCTGAGCCACCGGCCCACTTTCCTGTTGTCTGCAGCTCGGGACCCAGAGGACGCAGCAACCCCCCCGCCCCAGCCCCCCAGAGCCGTGAAGACCTGCCTCACAGACGGCCCTCCCTGTGCAGAGAGGACTCGTCTTTCTGGTGGTGCCAGCAGGGGCATCCTGAGTGGCGGTGCAGGGTGGGGTGCAGAGGAGGGGCGGGCGGCGGGCAGGGGTTTGCCCTGGCGGCTGCGGGTGGGCATTCGGATGGAGGACTTGATGTTCACGGAAGTGAGAAGGAAGGGCGGGGAGGGCCGTCCACGTGAGCATGAGCACGCGGTGCCGAAGCTGCGAGCCGGGACTGGTCGGCTGCGGCCGTGTTGGTCTAGCTGGGCCTGCGTGCCGGGGGAGGGCAGCTCCAGCTCCCACAGCGTGGGCCCTTCTGGAGCCCGGCTTTGCCTGGTGCACGTCACAGGGGTCCACAGAACAGGGTGCATGGAGGGGTGCCCCAGATCTCTGCCTGCGACACACCTTCTCCCGACACCCGCACCAGCTCACCGAGGTGCAGGAGTCGTCTGAGCTGTCATTCAGACCCAGGTCTGCCCGCGGACCAGGATGAGATGGTCCCGGCGGGCTTGACCGCTGAGTCCGGTCAGGGCAAAGGATCTGGGTCTGTGTGACAAGGACCCACAGGCCGGGGAAGCTGGGTCTGGGGCCCTGGAGGTGGCGGCCCTGCTGACGGGAGCATGCAGCCAGCGGGCAGACAGGCGGACAGGGCCAGACAGGCCCTCGGAGGCGGTCAGCAGCCTGGGATGTGTGTCCACAGCCTGCCTGAGACCCGGCCTGCTGCTCTGCTGGCCGGGCTGAGAGGTAAGTGGATGGACGTGCTGGCTTTTGTGCGGCTAAGTCAGCTGCTGGCCGGGATGCGGGGCCTCCCGGCAGCAACCTGAGCAGTTGCTGGAAATGCAGGCCCAGGGTTTCCAGTGCTGGGTCCTCTAAGCCCCATGGGCGCCGTGATAGTGGACAAGGGCAGCCACCTACAGAGCTCACTTAGCACCGGGCCTGGGCCGTGGCCTCTACCCTCCTGCGCCCTGGCAGGTTGGGCGCTGACCTGATTTGCTCACCAGGAGGCTCCGGACTGCCCAGCCAGCCAGGAGGGGCCCGGGAGCGGAGCCTTTGCCAGCCTGGCCAAGGTCCCTGCTTGCCCGTGCCTCAGTTTCCCTCCCTCCCGTTCTCTAATCGAAGCACGAAGATGAGCTGCTGGATAAACGTTTCAGGTGAGAGAGTCAGAGGAGGAAGCTGCTGGGAGCAGAGGAAACCACCTGGGCCTCCCTGGCTCCTTCCAGGCTGTGGCAATCAAACACGCGTTGGACACTGAGAAGAGAAAATGCAGGAAAAATTTTGTGATAAAATATGGGCCCAGGCGAGTCTGCAGACGCCATCGAAGCAGCTGAGTGAGACAGAGGACGGGGAGGGGTTGGCTAGGCGGGCGGCGGGAGGCACAGCAGACAGTGGGTGCAGATTAAGTCCTGCTTCTCTGCCGAAAAGAGATCAGGAGATTAGGCCTTCCCGGCACAGCGAGGGCGAGGGAGACGCCCTTGCAGAGAAATGTCTTTTCCAAAGCAACCTCCACCCGGCCTTTGAGCACCTCCTGTGAAGTCATCCTTTGCCAAAGAGACACGATTTAGGGTGGCAGACTTTTGCTCCCTGCAAAGCGGAGTGTCAGCCCAGGAGATGGGACTGCAGCACCTTGTGGGGTCCTGGGTGGCCCAGGGGCTTCGGGGGACAATGGACAGAGCGTTCCACGGGTGCTTGTGGGCTTCTGCCTGCCGACTCACTGCCTGGAGGCTGGTGTGGGGAGTTCTAGAAGAGGAGCTTGTGACCCCCAGGTGCCCCCTGGCCTGAGCACACAGAGAGGTGAGCTTGGGTGCGGCTCCCTCCTCTCCCGGAAGGCTGCCTGTGCTCCTGGGTGCTGAGTCGGTGCCCTCCTGTGCCCGGGGAGGGGATGCATGGCCAGGTGGCTTTGCCTGGAGGCCTTCCTGGCTGAGGTGCAGTGTCAGCAAGGCCAGGAGGGTGACCCTGGGCAGGCTTGTCCCCTGCCCTTGGGGAAAGAGTTAGGGACTAGATAAATGTGTGTGAGCAGTGATAATTAGGCTCTTAGGGACTCGGCCCTGGCTGCACCTCTACTCCCTGTCCCCGGAACAGGCCTTGGACCCTATGGAAGCACCACCTCCTGCAGGTGTCCTGTCTCCACGGCAACCGGAATCATCATAGATGGGAGGCTGTGACCCTGTGGGATGGGAGGTGAGGAAATATCAGGAGCAAAGTCTTCATTTATGGCTCCTCGTTATGGTGTGAAGGTGTCAGGCCAAGCCTCACAGCCAAAGGCCTGGTGAGTAAGCACGGACAGTGTGCTGGACCTTTGCACGTCTGCGTGAGAGCCTTGCTTATCTGGCCACGGTATGATGCTTTGGGTCATAAAAACAGATTTGCCAGTTTGGGGGTGTGTGGGGGGAAATGACACTGTCAATGGCCTGGTGATATCTGGAAGGGCTCTGAGAGGAAGAGGTTTCCTGGCTGCCTGTGGGGCAAGTGGCCGCAGGCCTCAGGCTCCACGTCCTCAGGAGAACAGCCAAGGCAGGGGGCAGGGGCAGTGCCGGGGCGTCTCTTCTTGTAGCTCCTTCATCACGCAACCCTGTCCGGGCCCTCGGTGACTTCTTACCGCTCGTCGGCCACTTCGGACATTGAAACTCTATGTGTATTTTTTTTAAGATTTATTTATTTATGCATACAAGAGCTGGGGTACAGGCCAGAGATGCAGGGGGTGAGAGGACTCACCAGGGACAGAGTGGGGAGCAGAACAGGCAGACTGACTGAAATCCACTGCTGAGGGGAGCAGCGGGGAGACAGGCGAGGTCTGCTGCGCCACGTGGGCTGCTCCCTGGCGGGGGATCAAACTCATCCTGCAGAGGCTGCGGACAGCTTGACAGTGCTGTGCTTAACCCCTGTGCCACCAGGGAGGCCCCATTTAAGCCATTTAAGAAAAGGCAGAAGGGGACAGGGGACCTCTTGGAGTGTGGGCTCTGCACTGGACAGCCTGTCCCTTCCCTCCATGCCCAGGCACACGTGCCCTTGGTCCAGATGTGTCCTAGGCACCAGCTCAGCCTGCCCTCTGCCTGCAGTCCAGGCCTGAGCGAGGACACTGTCGTGGTCTCTGCCCTGGGACAGGGGTCACTGTGGGGGGGAGGGGGAGAGTGTGGGCAGGGAGGGCGAGGGAGGACAGGGTGGGGGACGGCTGGGGGAGGGCAGGGGCAGAGGGAAGGGGAGGCTGCAGGGAGGAGGCGGGGCGAGGGAGGGTTGCAGGGGGAGTGGAGACCTGTGTTAACTCTGCGTTCTGACCCCGGGAAGTGGCTCCATTGCTCTGTGCCTCAGTTTCCTCCGAGGGCCTTGGGGCGTGCCCCCAGGCAGGCCTGGGGACACCTTCCTACCCACCAGCCCGAGGCCCTGGGGCAGCCGAGCCTGGGGACAGGGAGAGCAGGACGTCCCCAGGGGCAGGGAGCACTTGTCACTGAGAAGGTCGCCCCTGTGGGAGCCTCTGCCCAGAGACCCCTGCACCTTCTGAGCGACTCCCGCGCGGGGCCTGGGGGCATGGGCCAGCGTCACGGGGCCGCTCGGGTTGGGAGCCAGGGCCAGCTGCCGGGGGACCTGGTACTCCCTGAGCGGCCCCATGTGGAACACACGGCCCCCCATCCCTGTCTGAGGCCGGGAGCTGAGGGCAGGGGGCTCAGTCCCGCGGGGGCACCTCTGCCCCTATCTGTTGGCACCTGGCAGTGGCTGGAGGCCTTATCTGAGGGCTCCAGTGCCCTCGAGGAACCTGGCACTGGCTGCTTTGCTGCGGAAGATCCTGGCAGGCATCCCCCGACCCCAGCTGTTGTGGTGTTTGTGGGCCCCTCTGGGGACGGCAAGGGTCAGGCGCCAGGTTTCATCTGTCCTGGGTGATCCTGAGCTCTCCGATGATGGGGAATCGCCCTGGGGGTGTGTGTGGGGGGATGCCCCTGGGGTGCCCAGCTGGTGTGCAGGACTGGGAAGCAGACAGGTGGGGCCACCCCGCTGGAGCACTGCCACCGGGACTCAGGACGCCCCGGCTGTGAGGGTGCCCCGCGCAGGTTAATGATTGATGGGCGCCAGGGCCAGGCTGCCAAAGTCCTCTCCCGCCTCCACTTGCCCTTGCGAACTCGGGTGCGGGCGGAGGGCGCCGTGTTTACTGTCACCCGACGCCTTCTGGGAGACACGTGTGGGCTGTGAAAGACGGAAAACTCAGGAAGGTTTACACAGGATGGAGAGACCCTTCGCAGCCCGCTGCCTGCGGCCTGCTGGGTCTCCCTCTGCACAGGCTTCTCCTTCTCTCCTGAGCGCGGCTCAGCCAGGGGCGCGGGGAGATGGGGCGGCCCTCGATGCCCCACGAGCCGCCTGACATGGGGCCCGGCGCTGGGAGAGCGGAGAGGTGCAGCCAGGAGGGGCCGGCCAGCCCTTTCTGTCATAAGTACATCCCGTCACTGTTTATCCGACACTCGAGTTCAACCTCCTAGTTCCCCTGTTGGAAATGAAAATCCAGCAGACGTGACGTTGGAGAGAAATCCAGTTGGCAAATTCAAAGGAAAAGAAAGTCTAGCAGGGTTTCCTGCTTGTTGTTTGTTGCTTTTCCCAAATCTGCTTTTCCTAAATCTGTTTTTCCCTAAATCCCAGATTAAGGGTTTCCCAAACCCTAGCTGGGGACCCCAGGAGAGTGCCCCCCCCACTGTGTAGGAGCGACCAGGGGGTGTGCAGGTATGGCAGGGACCAGCGCCAAGCACCCCCCCTCCCCCACACCCACGAGCCTGAAGGGGGTGGGGGGCTGCAGGGGAAATGGAGCTGAAGGTCACATCCTCGTTTCTGTGACCATGACTATGACGTAAGTGAATGTAGACGGCTCCCCTTCCTCTGCCTGCAGATCCGTCGGGCCCCGGGCCCTGGCTGGCTCAGGGCTTGGCCGCGCGAGGTTGTACTGGCATGGAGCTGCCGGGCGAGGGTGGCGTGTCAGCACCGAGGCTGAGGGCTGCGTGCTCAGCGGGGTGGCCTGGTTCTTCCAAGGTGCCCCCCTTGCTGCCTCTGTAGGGCTTGATCTGGACAGCGGCTGGACCGAGGTTAGACCTGAATCCTTTCTAGAAAGTCAGGAAAAGGTGACATTCCTACCACCCGGTGCTGGCACTGTCGCCAGCTGCTGCCAGCTTTGCACGGTAATGCCTGCCCAGCGGGGCGGGTTTTATTGCTACAAACCACAAACATGCAGCAGGCAGCCTGGAAGCCTGGGCGCCGCCCCTCCGCGCCCCTCCCCCCACCTCCTCTGCTGGGGAACGGCAGCGCCTGGTAGCTCTGTGCCCCCAAACAGACACGCTGGGGTTTGGACCACCCCAGGACATGAGAACATGCCCCCAGGCTTCTCACAGGTTGTGGCGTCGAAGCGAGGTCACAGGGGTGGGGGCTGGTGCAGCGTGACTGTGTCCTTGGGAGGAGGCGGATTCGGGCGCAAGAAGGGCTGCAGACCCAGGAGACGGGGCACCACGGCCGGCCGGTGGGCCAATGCCCGGAGCGGGAGGAGCAGGAGGGACCCTCCGGGGCTGGAGGGGACGCGGCCCACTTCACTGCCCGGAAGCCTGAGCGCGTGGCTGCGTCAGCCGTGGAGCCGGCCCGCTGAGCCGCTGGCGGCGAGATCAGCCCTGGTTTTTGAAATAATTGCATATTCGGGCAAGTTTTGAAAACCAGTATATTTTCAGGACTCAAGATGTTTCACTAAGAACTAGTCTTGTGAAATGAAGACTCCCCGGGCAGCCCCGGCGGACACTCTCCCCCGGCCGCGGGCTGGCTCCCGGGAGGGGCCGCGGGTCAGCTGCCGCTCCCCACCGCCCACTGCCCTGGACAGTGCTGGGCGGCTGCGAGTTCCAGCCCACCGGCCTGGCTTGGAACCCTGCCCTCTGCCAACGGGAAGGCCCTGCGGCCTCGGCGTGAATGACAATGAGCTCCATTGTCGGCCGTGGCCGGTGGGAAATGTGACCGTCTTGACTCTGGCAGCAGGTCGGGACTATTTTTAGCACCTGGATAAGCCAGCGGCCTGGACGGCCTCCATGTGGTGTGGGAGGGCGGGGCTGTCTGGGAACCCCGGGAGAAAGCGTCCATGCTGTGCCCGGCACCTTCCTTTCCAGCTGAATGTGGGTGAAGGTTCCCCTGGGCCATCCGGGTCATCCCCCATGGCCAGGGGCGCCCCCACGGATGTGACCCTGCCCCGCTGATCCCAAGAGCGGGCGGGGCTCAGAATTCGGGACTCCCACTCTGTCCCGTGGCCCTGGGGCTGACTGTGGGCGGCCCGCAGGCCAGGGGTGAGGGGCTGGGGCCCCCCGCTGGCATCGAGCTCCGAGGGTGGGCCAGTACTGTCCCCAGGCCTGGGTCTCAGTGTCTGCCCCTTTGTGGGAGCTGCTTTTCCCCAAGTCTGACCCTCCTCCTCCTCCATGGGTTCCTGGGACAGTCAGTGCTTGAAAGTGAAACTGGCCCTCCACAGAGAAACCCAAAACCCAACCTCCACGGCCATGTCCCAGAGTCCCCTTAGGGAGGACGTTGGCCCCAGCCCCTAAAGAACGCAGGGGCTCTGTGCTGAGGGGCCCCAGCTCACCTCGCTTGACGGTTGTCATAGTGCATCGACTGGAACAGGATTTGGAGGGTGACTCCTCTTGGGCTGCAGGACTTCTCAGGGCCTTGACGACACTCAGCGCTCAAGGGATCAGTTGGTAGGTGTGGGGTCTCCTGAGGACACTTGGCTCAACCTGTTTTTTTAAAATCACGTCTATTGGATCTGATTGGCAGACAGCGAGCCTCATTGCCTCACAGGACAGTTCTTGAAGTTTTAACTCATGCACTCAGTTAAGTAACTATTGCTATCACCAAGACCCAGAATTTTCCTGTCACCCACAAATGCCCCCCATTCCCCTTTGCTGTCAGTCTCCTCCCAGCTCCAGACCGGCAGCCACTGACAGGTTCCCGTGGCCACAGTTTTGCCCTGTCCAGATGCCACCCGGTGTCGTTCGGTGTGCAGCTTTCTCTGTCTGGCTTCTTTCACTGAGCACAGTGCTCTGGAGTGTCGTCCACGTTGCTTCATGAACCAGAAGCTCACTCTTGTCATTGTGATGTCAGGGCAGAAAGGAAACCATCCCAGACCCTCTGGGTCCTTCTAGGCTGACAAATAATCGAACAAGCACCGGAGAGATTGATGAGACAAAAAGCCAACAATATGGGGAAGAGTAAAACATCTGCCTCCGGTAGACGCAGGAGAGAACCCGGAGGGTAGCTCACCCCCGTGGCGCCAGACATCCCGTGGACAGCTTAGCTAAGAGAAGGGAGGCTTGGGCGAGGAAGGAAGGGCGTCAGGGGGTTCACCGGGGAAGGCACAGCCAACAAAAGGCAGGCAGAGGATGTTACCTTCTTCCCTAAAAAGAGGTAAGGCGGTTAGGTCTCGCTGGGAGGGGGCTTCACTTTACATTTATTGCATACAAATATCAAAAGCAGCTTCCACCAGCCTCCAGAGCCCCTTCCATGAAATAATCCTCTTGCCAAAAAGACAAGGGATGGCAGAGTTTTCTCCCTTATATCAGAACATCCTATTTTGTCCCATATTTATATGCCTGTTTCAGTTCTTCACTCACTATTATAGTAGGTTTAGAGTTTGTCATAGGACAAGTCTGTCTTAATTACTCTCATTTTTGGAATTGTCTGGTCTCTTCACATACGAACATAAGAAACACTTTGCTGGGTAAAGAACTCTCAGAAATGTTTTAATTTGAATCCTTTTTGTTCCCATTCAATGAAAACTTCCCGTTGACATACCATAGTGTTTGTCCATCCACCCAGTGACGGACATCTGGGCTGTCTCTGGTTTGGGGAGACGATGAATAAAGCCAATACAGACATCTGTGTATAAATCTTGGATGCATGTTAGTTTTCAGTTCGTGGGTAAATACTGTTAGCTAGAATAACAGTCTTAATGACAAACAAAGCGTTGACCAGATATACTCGACGTAAATCCAGGCGGCAGTTGACAGGCTGTGCTCTGTGAGAACTGTTCCAGCGGTCACAAGTTTGGGCGTAGTTTATAGAGTTCAGAGCAGTGAGCCACGGGCGTGAGAAATGTATTAATTGTCAACAAGGGGCTTGTGGTTCTAAGTGGTTTTGACCTAAAGATGTGTGGCTGTCCTCTGTGTGCAGAGGAGGCAACACTGGGGCTTCATCTCCTCGGTTATAAAGAATGTGGGGTACGGGCTAAGGCTGGGACCTGTTGCTTACATTTTCCTTGCCTGGCTCCTTGGTCATTAGTGAGAGGGTTAAAAAGGCTGGTTTACCTGCAGATAGTAGATTTTGCATCGCTGCTACCTGTTTTTTTCTTCTTGCCAGGATTTCCAGAACATTTTACAACCTGTTCTCAATACCTGGGATTGGAATTACTGGGTAATTTGGTAAGTGTTTGTTTAATTTCATGAGACACAGCCAAGCTGTTTCCCAAAGCACCACGTTACATTTTGTCTGTGATTTTCACCTCCTTTGTGTTCCGTCCTCACCAGCACTGGATAACGCAAGACGGTGAGGAGGAGAAAGGAGGAGGAAGAGCAACAGTGGTCATGACGTGACGGCAATGACGCTGCCATTTCATGGGCGTGTAGAGGAACCGCGTTGTTTTTAATTTGCATTCCTGTAATGATTAATGATAGAGCATCTTTGCTGGGTTTTTTTTGCCGTCCATTAATCTTTTGACAATTACTTTTTCCTGGAATATTTCATGGGAAATGCTTCCTTTATCCCTCTGTTTTAAAGATGCAGAGGAGTTTCAGGGCCAAAGAGGTTATGTGACTTGCCTGGGTTTTCTCAGTTAATAGCACTGTTGAGAT
Organism: Talpa occidentalis; assembly: GCF_014898055.3. Taxonomy (NCBI): domain Eukaryota; kingdom Metazoa; phylum Chordata; class Mammalia; order Eulipotyphla; family Talpidae; genus Talpa; species Talpa occidentalis. The sequence goes on from NW_023604295.1 coordinate 1,823,870, forward strand.
GGGAGCTCACCCTTGGCTGCAGCAGATGGCTCTCTTTCTTTCATAGCAATGCACAAAGACAAAGAATAAAACCCAGAATGAAGATAATGGAGCAATGCCTTCAAAACCCTAAAAAAAGGTTTTACCTGAAATTCTTTTTTTTTTAAAGATTTATTTATTCATGCATACTAGAACCAGGGTACAGGCCAGATATGCGGGAGGGTGAGAGGATTCACCAGAGACAGAGAGGGGACCAGAACAGGCAGACTGACTGAAATACACTGCTGAGGGGAGCAGTGGGCTAGACAGGAGAGGTCTGCTGCGCCATGTGGGATTCTCGCCGGCTGGCAGGGATTGAACTCGTGCTGCAGAGGCTGCAGACAGCTTCACAGCGCTGCGCTCAACCTCCTACACCATCATTTACCTGAAATTCTTTATCTATACAAACTAACAACCAAATGGAAGATATGGAAAGTTTAAAAATTGAATCGCATGTGCATCCTTTATTAGGAAGTTACTGGAAGACAGACAGGAAGTCAGCAGCAGCTGTAAAGATGGAGCCAGCATGGACACAGGATATGCTTAATGTAGCAGGAAAAAAAAAAAAAAGAGAGAGATTCTCACCTCACCAGAGGAGAAGGCGCTCTTGGGAGGAGTGTTATCACAGGCAAAGACGTCGACTGGTCCAGGTACAAAGGAAGACAAAGAACTCCAGGGTCTATAATGAGACAAAAAAAAAAAAAAAAAAAAAAAAATCAATGATCACCTCATGTCCATGATTTTGTTGAGAGAAGTTTTTCAGCTTCATCAGGTACAGATATTTAATGTATGATGGGCTTATGTCCTGATAAGTTCATCATTAAGTTAAAAATATTATAAGTCAAAAGTGCATTTGGGGCCTCCCTGGTGGTGCAAGGGGTTAAGCACCGCACTACGAGGTGATCCACAGCCTCTGTAGCACGAGTTCGATCTCCGGCCGGCCAAGGAGCAACCCACATGGCGCAGCAGACGTCTCCTGCCTTGCCCGCTGTTCCCCTCAGCAGTGTATTTCATCATTCTGCCTGTTCTGTTCCCCGCTCTGTCTCTGGTGAATCCTCTCACCCCCCACATCTCTGGCCTGTACCCCAGCTCATGTGTACCTACATAAATAAATCTTTTTAAAAAAAGTGCATTTAATATACCGAACCTACTAAATATCATGGCTTAGCCTCACCTATCTTAACCACACTCAGAACACTTCCATTAGCCTCCAGTTGGGCAAAATTGAGTATCTCCTGTGACTTATTTAATACTGTACTGAATGTGAAAAACATAATTCAAAATTCAAAGTACGGTTTCTGATGAATGCATATCACTTTCACACCATCGTGAAGTTGAAAAATTGTGAATCAAACCATTGTTAAGTCAGGGACTCCCAGTAATTTGGGGAAATAGTCAGTAGTATACAAAATATTAAGTATATGAAAAAATGAGGCAATAGTTAACTCCAGGAAAAACAAAAAGTTGCACAATAAAGAAAAGGTCATCTTAGTGCCCAAAGTGGCTTAGTTGCAACAATTATGAAGTCATAATAATGTCAACACTGAACATTGATATGGTGAAAGATGGCGATGTAAGAAAATCGTCAAGATGGTGTCGAGGGTGACAGATTGAGTTTGTGTGTTGGGGCTGGATAGCATATGTAGACTAAAAAAGCCCTCAAGTAATAGGGTGAGCGTGTTCACTTAAAATGTATAGGTAAAGAAAAAAACAATTAAGAGACTTGAAAGGCGGCCACTGAAGGGAGCAGGAATTAGAAGTGACAGCCACTGTTTATTACCATGAACGTTGTAACATTATTTCACATTATTTGACTTTTAAAGCAATGCCATAAAAGTTAACTTTATAAAAGGGGGAAGTAGTAATAGGATAAAGGTTAGATATTCTCCTCTCAGGAGGAAACTGGCACAAGTGCATCTGGACATTCTGCGTTGGCTTGAGAAACCCAAGCCAGGTTGCGTGGGCGCAGGGCGGGCACCCTAGCTTGCTGTGTCCCAAAGCTCCGAAGGTCTGGCCACTGAACTGGCTGATATCTGAGCACATGACATGACTAAATGCAGACATGACTAAATCAGAGCCATCTCCTGTCTTGGGCAGATTTATGGGCTGGTACAGGTGGATTTACTGCTATTGCTACGCAGTCAGCCACCAACCACCAAGCGAGGGGTTCCGACATGTTGGAAGCCAGCACAGACAGCGGCGTGAGCGAAACTGCCCACCCAGCCCTACTGTCCCCTCCTCCCGGTCTTCTCAGCCTTCATTTTCTTCCCCAGTGGAACTCAAATGCTTGTGTTGAAGACAGAGAGGAGCTTGGAAGCTTCCTCTCCCCAAACCCAGGCTTCTGCTCGTGTTCTGTCCTGCTCAGACATGCCACGGTTCCACTCCCTTGGGTGTTGGATGGGGGTCTCCTGCAACCAGGCCCCAGAGGGATTCCTCAGGCCCCTCCACCCAGGGGAGAGGATGGGCTGTGTGCGGGCAGGCCTGGTGCCTGCTCCCACCACAAGGTTGCATCTGCTTTCGTGTTGAGCTGAGGAACTAGGGCCGGACAGCTTGCTCTCTGCCTCCATGTCCTGTGACCTGCACAAGAAATGCTACAAACTGGGTGCAGAGTTCTGGAGGCAAGAGTTGGAAATTAAGGTGTCTGCCGGGCCGCGCTCCCTCGGAGGCTGCAGGGAGCCCTCCCCTGCCCCTCCCCAGCATCTCTGGGGCTGCATTGCCATCATGGGGCTCCTTGCCCTGCAGATGCTTTCCACAGTCTGCCTAGGGCCCTCCTCCTGCATCTCTCACGCTGACTCCCCTCTTTTTGTGTCTGTGGCCACTTTCTCTTGTGTGGACACTGGCCATACTGGGTTTGGGGCTAGCCAACGCAGCACAGCTCATCTTTGTCACTGTTCCAAAGATGCTGCTTCCAAATAAGGTCACGTTCATGGGAATAGAGGCTTAGGAGGTGGACCTAGCTTTGGGGGCACTTAATTCAACAACTCCTGGCTGGCTGCGCATGACTGCTGAGGCCTTCCCTGCCCTGAACAGGCCCTCCCTTCAGTGCACTGTCCCTAGAAGCTACCCTCTGTCACCATCCCTCTCCCTTGTCCCCGCACTTCTTAAAGAAGTCCTTCTTGTGGCTGCCTTCCCCTCGGCACCATCTTCCCCGCCGCGCCTGCGTGAGGGTTCCTGGGTGCTTTCTCTCTCCTCCCGCTCAGTCCTGCTCGTGCTGCCCCTCACTATGCCCACCTCGCGCCCAGTGGCCGAGTGGCCCACAGCGGATGGACGGGAGCTTCCCAAGGCGGTGCCGGTGGCGGGGCAGGCTGGGAGCTCCCGCGACATCCGACGTCTCCGCTTTCTGCAAAGAGCACCCAGAGGCCCCGGGAGCTTTGCTTCTGGAGCCGGCTTCACTGGACACAGGTAGCCCCGCTCCTCGCCGCCACGTCGCCTTCTCAGCTGCGCTGTTTAGCGCAAATCATCCAGCTGGGTTGCCCCTTCCCTGGGCTTGACGTCCGCCGCCTCCTCAAAGGGCAGAGGCCAATGGCCATGCCGGCCACCGGGCATGGCCCCCACTCATGCCAGATGCTGGCAGATGACCTGACCTCTGAGCCTTAGCTCTCTCAGCTGAAGGGAGGGCGGCAGTGCTTCCTCAGCGGGTGACTGAGAAGTCACTGTGATAGCACAAGCGGAAGACGCAGGCGCAGCGCATGGCGCCTCATGTGAGCTCAGGAAATAGTTTCTAGAATGAGACATTCGACGTGGCTGTCCGGGAAGCGGTGGGCTCCGGGCGCCCGGCGCAGGGCCAGCCGGGGCGGCGGCTGAGGCTCGCCTGGGTGACTCAGCTCCTGCAGGCCTCCTCGGGGCCAGGCCGCCCTGCCTGCGACCACGTGGCTCCCCGGGAGCGCGAAGACAAACAGGCTGACACGGCCGGCGGGCTCAGGAGGGCCAGGCTCGGCGAGGTCTTCCAGGGAAATCCCTGCCCGGCCGCTGCGGCCGCCCCTCACTGCCTCCTGGCAGGGGGCTTCTCCGGGCCGGGGCAGTGAGCGTGTAGAGCTTGTAGCCGCAAGACCAGGCGGGGGCCGGGCGGCCAGCCACACGCAGCCTCAGGTGCTCCCCCTCCTCGGGCCCCAGGGCTGGTCATGGGGTGTGGGGGAGCCCCGCTGAGCCTTCCCTGCCGTCTCCTCCCACCACGCGGCTGCCCCAGAGACGAATTGGTGCGCGCCAGAAAAGGAAATTCTGCTTCTTGCTCCTTGAAGAGTATCTGCCCCGCCCAGCCCCTGCGCCCTCGGAGCTGCGGGAGGACACCCAGGCCTGGGGAGGGGCTTGCAGGCTAAGAGAGTCCAGCCACTTGGTCCTTGCTCTGGCGAAGCGGCCGTGAGGCCCAGGGGTGGCTTTGCCGAGCCCAGAGCTGTCTCCTCCCCCGGCTGACGAGGCCTCCAGCAGCCAGTCCCTGCGCTCAGTGGCGGCCTCTTTCCTGGGGTGGAGTGGGCTGCGCTGCCAGGCCCGACCGCAGGGGCGCCGGGACTCGGGGGCCTCTGGGCCGCGTCCTCAGTTGGCTCAGAACTTTCTCTCTTGCCCACTTGGGGTTTGCTTCACGGCATGATAATTTCATCTGACTTTGGCGGCGCTTGGAGGGCGCTCACTCGCCACGGTGGGTGCCGTCTGCGAGGCGGCCTTGCAGACATACACACCACCTGGCGTTCCCGCGCGGACCAGTCACGGGCATCACGTGCACGCACCCCAGATCTCTCCCAGCTCCCCACGGGACAGGCTGCTCAGGAGACGCTGACCCCGCACCCCAGTGTCTCACCTGCTCCCTGTCCCTGTGGACAACTCCTCCCGGGACTTCCTGGCCGAGGCACACCAGTGTCTGGCTTGCTCGTCAGTGCTGCGCCTGTCAGCTTCACCTGCGGCCTGCGTCGGCGCGTCCGTCCTCCCTGGGGTGAGCAGCACCGTGGGGCCCGCGCCACGCATGTACCACCCTCTGCCGACACCCGGGGTCCCTCCCGGCTCGAGCAGTGTCAGTGTCTGCGTGAGTCCCTGCTCTCAGCCCCTTGGGGCCTGGACCCAGGAGTGGAGTTGCGGGGTCAGACGGCAGGTCCTTGCTTGATTTTCTGGGGAGTCGTGAAGACTGATGGTGAAGCAGACGTTCATGGTGCAGTGCCAAAAGGCAGCGGAAAAAGCGCTGGGCTCGTCACCCCACACAGGCCAGGCTGGGGTCACAGCCAAGTCACTCCCTTTTTCTGAGCCCCAATAGATGGGGTGACGCCGTCCTCTGGGGGTGCGGGTGGGGGTGGGGAAGTCTTAGGTTTGCTCAGAGCAAGAATGGAAGTCAGGTCCACGGCCTCCTTTGTGCTGTCAGAGGCAGGAATGATTTTACATTGTGTGTGTGTGTGTGTGTGTGTGAGCGAGAGAGAGAGAGAGAGAGAGAGAGACAACGACCCCACGTTTGCGTATATTGTGATGTGAACTCCAGAGTAAGTCTGGTCTGCACATAGTTGTGAGAACTCACGTTCTTGTGACGTGACTGTTAGGACGACAGCGAGCGGCTCTCAGCGTGCAGCGCGGGTTAACTGCAGTGGCCGTATTTTTAAAGGGCACTTTTTAATGATTGTAGGAAAAAAACATCCCAGAAAGGCGGCGCCTGTAGGTGGCCTGGGAGCCTGAGCTACCTACTTCATTCAGGTCCTTGGCAGGAGAAGGCTGAGCCACCTCGTTAGAGAAGGGGCTGAGGTCGGGGTGCTTGATTCAAGGGTGCCTTTGCTGGGCGGGGGACCGCATGACCTTGAACAAGTCACTCTGTCCTTCTCTGCCTCATTTTCCTCATCTGCGAAATGGGGCTTGTTGTCTGACCTCTGTCGAGTCTCTGTTCTCCACAGTCACCTTAGTTCCTTCTAGAACGCTCTATACGTAGAGTGTCTCCTGCTTTCTTGCGTCTGTCTCCCAGCGAGCTTGTAAGCCTGGAGGGCGTCTGCTGTGCTTGGCTGGCTGACGTGCCCCCAGTGGCTGCAGCGCGCTGACCGTCACAGCAATGCTTGCAGAGTGAATTCTGACCCTGCAGGTTATGTGAGAGCAAAATGAGTCAGGGCATGACAATACCTGGGACAAGTGAGTGCTCAGCCCGTGCCCAGGTGGCATGAGATCCGGGCCACGGGGGGCTTTCTACAGGCAGGCTCTCAGGGGCACCTGCTCTGCCTGGCGGCAGGTAGAGCAGCAGGAAGCACACAAGGGGCAGCGAGCCTGCGCAGGCTGACGCACCAGGCGTGGTGCTGGCAGCTTGCGGACCAGCCCGCAGCCCAAGGCCAGCACAGTCAGCGTTGGGACCTGCCAGACTGGTCCCCACCTTGAGCATCGCCCAGGAGCGGCCAGAGGCGGTGAAATGGCAAGTCCTGTTTGCCATGATGAATTTGGGCGTGAAGCCACCCTGGGCAGCTGTCCGCCTGCACCAAGCTGACCAACTAGCAACTCGCCATGTGTGGGGTGACCCCATGTGAGCCCCCAGGGGACCCCCAGGTTACTGCATGGCGTGGACGGGACTCGATCCCTGGACCGACTGGCACCAGCATCCTGAGGACAGACCTGGAAGGAGCGAGAAGGAGCTGGGGCTGCCTAGCGCCCCGGAGACACATGCTTGTGCTCGTTATCTGCAGCCGGAAACGTGACGGCAGATGCTGGCCTGTGCCAGACGCGCCCCCCGCTGGAGGGGGCCCGCCCCGCCCCGCCCGGCTGCGCTCTGGCCAGCCCAACAGCTGAGTCCTTGCGGCCTTTCATCTCAGCCACGGGCTGACTCAACCTCAGAAAAGTGCTGACCTGGGCTTTTCCCCAGCCCCAGCTCTTTGTGGTCCTCGGCAGCCAGGCTCCCAGAACAAAGGCGGCAGGGCTGGGGGCAGGGTGGGTGGAGGGGCAGGAGGTGGGTGGAGGAGCAAGTATGTGGGACTTTGTTGTCGGCTCAGTCAACAGATGTCATGGAACAAGTGTTTCCCTTAACAGGAAATGCAAGCTGAGCCACATGCCTGGAGTTCAAGAGCGATTATTAGCAGGCGGTCCGCTAAGGCAGCCTAACAGAGCAGCCCTGGCTCTGGGGTGGAGGAGGGGGCGCGGGGTCCCTCCTGGCTGTCCCAGAGCCAAAGAGGCGGGTGATGCTCTGGGGCCATGGAAAGCGTTGGGCGTGAACCCACCCTGGGTGCCCACCAGCCTCGCTCGGGAGGTGGCGAGGTCTGGGGCTGAGTCTGAAAAGGAGGAGCAGGGCCCGGCTCCCCCCAAGTGTCAAGGGCAGCTGCTCACGTAGGCAGCATGGCACGTGCAGGGGTGCAGGCGCGGTGCCTCCAAACCTCCCGCCAGCCGCCTGCCAGGCAAGGAAACTGGAAGTGCTGACATTTCCCTGCAGATGAGGACCCTTCACGTGCAGGGCCCCTGGGAGGGCAGGCCCAGGGAGCGAGCGCCGAGCAGAGGTGGGAGGACCGGCGGGGAGGACTCCTGTGCCCCAGGGGCTGCCTCCCCTGCCAGTGCTGAAAAAATGTATCTCTGCTATATATTTCGGGGAGGACACGACAAATCAGCGCAGGCTGGGAACTGCGAGAGGAAGGAAAGACACGGCATGCTGAGAAGGAAGCACCCATGAGCGCAGGCCTGGCGCCCAGAGGGCCCTGCAGGGGCTGCAGCCCATTCCCTCCCCTCCCCCCGCCCCCACGTGCACAGAGGCGGTCAGAGGCGGGGAGGGCCCCAGATCTGCTGCCTGAAGCCCTCGTCCTCTTGTCCCGGGAAGTCAGATGCAGGAGATTCCTCCTTTGCTTTGGGCCTGGGCCCGGGCGCTGCATGCGGAGGGTGGAGGATTCCCCGGCACTTCTGGCAGGGCCCTGCCCGGGCTGCCTGGGGCGCAGGCAGTGGACGAACCGCTCTGCTGGAAGCACCCAGTGGGACCTGCTGCACCCGGGGACAACCCCCTGGGTTGTGGCCAAGCCTGGCTCAGGGGACCCGCCTTGGACAGGAGCCCCAGGCCCCTCGGCCGCCCTGGAGCAGGTTGGCCGCGTTCTTTGTAGCTTGGGGCACAGGCTCACCTGGAGTGACTGAAGGCCCAGGGGACACGTGATGCTCCCCCCAGGCCGGGGGCCAAGCCCGGAGGAGAAGGGGTGGCTGGGAGGGGAAGAGCGAAGTGTGGTGGATCAACACCCACCACGTTGAACCATTCAGGGAGGACGAGGGGTGCTCGATGCCCTGTGAGCCCGGGCGTGCTGGGGCAGCAGCGAGGGCAAGGGCGCAACACGCTGGCCGGGGCTGGTCTGCGGGAGGAGGTGGGCCGCCCCAGCCCTCCCTCCTCCAGGTACCCCAGGGGGACCGTCACGCCGCACGAACGAGGGCAGGGACAGGGGGCGACCGGCTGCTGGGTCCCCCCCACGCACTCCCAGCCGCGGGACACGCCTCGGGACAGGCACGTGGTGGAACCACAACGGGATGTGTTTGCACAGCGAGAAGCGGGAGAGCAGGGCAGGGACTGACCCCCGTGGCCGCGCACGTTTTCCGTCAAGGTGGCCGGTCAGCCTGTCCTGTGCTGAGAGCCAGCGGCTGCTCCCGCTGGTCCCACGGGCGCAGGAAGTAAACCTTGTCCCGTGAACCATGCTCGTCAGTTTAATTTGCAGACCTCCCTACCCGCGCCTGAGACGGGGGAGGGAACGGTCACCGTGTGACCACCCGCCCGCGGCCTCTGCAGCCATCCACAGCGTGTCAGGACGCGGCCCACCAGCGCCTTGCGCCCTCGTTCAGAAAAGCCAAGGGCTCGCCCCTAGCAGCACACAGGATGTGAGCCCCGGCTCGCACGCAGCCGCCCCCCAGGAGCGCCGTCCCAGGCCTCTGCCTCCCGCGTCTCCAACGACCCCTGCCCCGGGCCGAGCCCCTGCTGGGGCCAGCTGAGTGAGCGTTTGGCTTCACTTGGGGTTTTCATTTAGTCCCGCAATGGGGTAGCAGGTGCTTCAAGCCTGCCGGGCTCTTGACAGTGGGGACACGTAGGACGGCCCTGCTCCTCCTGTGCGCCCAGCTGGCGCGTTAGAGGGTCCGCGGGCAGATGGGCTGTCCTGGGGAGGGTGTCGTGCCCGAGGGCGCGGGGACAGGACGGGCGGCAGCCGAGAGGAGCACGTGGCAGTGAGCGTGGGGAGCTCTCTCAAGTGGGCTCTGAGCTCCCAGCTGGATGCAAAGACCAGCTGAGCCAAGCACATTACCTGTGCCAGGTGTTTCCCAGGTTGCCGACACGACAGGGCAAGTGCCGGCCTCGGGAGTGTCTTTCTGGAAGGGAATGGGGGCAACTCGGCCTTGGGGGTCTGGGCAGAGCAGCAGGCATTACTCACCATCCGGGGCGGGGGGCGGCCCCTCATCCCGGTGCTCCCTGGCCAGGCAGTGCTCTGGGCTAGGGCAGGGTCTGGGAATGGCACCTCCAGTCCCGGCAAAGGCGCAGTGGGCGCACGGGGCCAGGAGATCAACCGCTACCTGCCCGGCGCGGGCTGGCTGGCTGCAGCAGAGGATGCGATAAGGGGCTGGAGGGTCTCGATGTCCCTTGCTGGAGCGTGGCTGGGGGCGCCCAGGACGGATTCTGGGGAGGTTTGCAGCCTCGCCCAGGAGGACAATGGCCTGGCGGACGGGGACCACGTCTGCCCCCCGGGAGGGCTGAGCGCAGCCCGTCCAGCTGGTGGGTGTGAGGCGATGGAAAACCAGGGCGTGGGAATCTAGCCTGAGGCCAGGCAGGGTCCCTGGCTCCCTGGAGGTGTGAGGGCAGCGCCGCCAAACCCAAGGGATGGGGGGCGCCCAGCTGCTGCTGGGCTTTGGGGGCTCACATGGACTTCACCTCCCTCTTGCACCCTCCTGCTTTGAGCAACACCCCCTTTTGGAGAGGCCTGCGAGCACCCCCAGTGCTGTCTCTGCTGCACGGACACAGGATCTTGCCAAACGCCAGCAGGTGCTGCTGACACCCACGCAGGTGAGGGTCCCCAGGGGAGACGTCTCCCTTTCCTGGTCTGGGGCTTCCTCGTCAGCAGGGGACGGGAGTTTCCATCTGATGGAGAGGATCCCACACTCGTCCTGGGCCCGGGCGCCCCATTAAAGCCCAGCGTTCGGCGCTTGCCGCTGTGGCTGTCCTGGGTGTCACGGACACGGTGCCTGGAAACTTCTCTTGTCCCCTGGAGGGTCAGAAGTCTCGGGGGAGTCGTGAAGGGGCAACAGCCAAGGTGTGGGAGTGAGGTTCTTTTTGGAGGTACAGGGGGCAGTCCGGGCCCCCCTGGCCAGCCAGCGTCATGGCCAGGAGTGCCGATGCCTGGAGCGAGGCCTCGGGGGAAAGGGAGGGGGCTGCCGGGCGCCTGGGCTGGGCTGGGGTGAGGGGAAGATCTAGTAAGAAATTAAAGACACATTTCCTTTCTGGCCGTCCGCTGCAGGGCTCTGTGGCTGAGGCCCCACTCGCTGGACTGGACGTCACGGCCTGGACCTTTGCCTCGGGCGCCGGCCCATCCACGCGGGGTCCCTCTGCCGCTGGTGCACAAACACAGAAGAGATGAAAACCTCTGTCCTTCGTCTGGCATCCCCCATGGGCAGCGAAGCTTCCCGGACCCGCTGGAGGGCACGGCGGGCCTGCCTGGCCTTGGACGGCAGCGGCTCTGTGACTGTACGTGACTGACGCCATTTCTCGGCCCTGCGCCGCAGCGTGCCGCCTCCCCACGGTGCTGGCCGGGGCCCTGGGGCGTGGAGGCCGTCCAGGAGCTGTCACTTCTGAGCCCACAGATTCTGAGCCCCTCTGACCCTAAGTGTGGGGTGTGTGTGTGTGTGTGTGTGTGTGTGTGTGTGTGTGTGTGTGTGTGTGTGTGTGAGAGAGAGAGAGAGAGAGAGAGAGAGAGAGAGAGAAACCCAGCTCTGCTCTCCTGACACACAGCTGTAAGCCTGACGGGACCAGCTCGTTTCCTCAAATCCACCCGTCCGTGAGCGCAGGAGCAGGTCTCTCTGCCATGAGCTGCAGCTGCAAATTGCAGAGACAAGGAGCTGGACGGCTAACCCGGCACCCTTGCCCGGGCACAGGCCTTCCACAGCGCCCAGCTGCTGCCCGACGGCCATGACCGAGGACGATCACACAGCTGCCCCCTCCCCCCTGCCCACAAGTGCTGGGCCCCGGCCTGCCGTCCCCCAGCTACGCCTCTGCCGCCTGGGCAGCTTGCCCTCCTGGTCCCAAGGCCGGCTCAGCCGAGACCCTGTGTGGGCGACCCTGAGTCCCAGCCGGATGCAGGTGTGTGGGGGCAGAGGGGGCCCAGTTGTAGGGGCCAGCGCATGCCCTGCTGCTGGCAAGTTGGGGTCCCGGGGAGGAGGTGTGGGGGCATCCTGGCAGTTGAACAAGGCAGGAGGCAGGGCCAGCTGGTGGGGGCAATGAGGGGGCAAAAGGAGTTGCCGTGTGGGAGGCACCCTGGGGAGGAAGAAGGATAGGACGGGCCTGACCCCGATGGCTGGAGAGGCCTGGCAGGGAGCAACGCAGGGGTCTGGCCCCGGAGCGGCGGGGCTTCCCGAGGGCTCCTGGCAGGGCCACATGCACGACGGGGTTTCGCGGGAAGCGTGGCCCACTGAGCAGGCCGCTTGATGAGGCCATTGGGCAGTCGGGGCGCTGACAGCCGTCCGCCCCCAGACGCGGGCCCCGTCCCTGGGCCAGCCGAGGGCACAGCCCCCGGGAGCTGTGAGCGTGACCTCAGGCGGAGCACAGCGGTTCTGCTGGTGCGAGCAAGTGGAAGGTCCTGGGCCCCGAGACTGGGCTGTCGGGGGCCTGAATGCCGTCCCCAGAGGCTCCTCAGAGGGAGGGGGCGGACCACAGCCCAGGAGGGGCTCTGGAGCAGGGGACGGGCGGGGGTGGGAGCGGCCACCCCTCAAGGAGTGCTGCACCCCCCGGCGCTGGAAGAGGCAGGAGGAGCCTCCCGCCTGCGACTAAGGCCCCTGAGGCTCCTTCGGCACATCCGGCCTCTGGCGCATCCAGGACGAGTGACGTCTGCTGGGGAGCGAGCACCCTCACGCCGCAGCCCCCAGGGTGGCCCGGCTGCCGTTTCGACTTTCCCTGTCCCACCCCGTCTCGCCTGGCTCCTCCCAGCCCCTCCCCACTGGCTCCCACCCAGCCTCTCCCACCCCCCTCCCATCCCTCCTCCCATCCCTCCCCATCCCTCCTCCTGCCCTCCTCCCATCCCTCCTCCCATCCCTCCTCCCATCCCTCCCCCATCCCTCCTCCTGCCCTCCTCCCATTCCTCCTCCTATCCCTCCTCCCATCCCTCCTCCCATCCCTCCCCCATCCCTCCTCCCACCCTCCTCCCATCCCTCCTCCTGCCCTCCTCCCATCCCTCCTCCCTCCCTCCTCCCATCCCTCCCCCTTCACCTCTTCCTGCCTGGGGGGCCGTCTTCCCCTCTCCGGGCTTGTGTGTATATGCTGAGGAATGTGTGTTTGTGTGTGCACACACGCTGATACATACATACGTGTGCGTGTTTGCACGTATGGCATGCAGGCGTGCGACATGTATGTGTGCACTGTGCGGCACGCACGTGTGCGATATGTATGTGTGCATGTGTGTGACATGCACATGTGATATGTATGTGTGCACATGTGTGGCATGCATGTGTGTGCTGTGTGTGCCCGCAGGCACGCATGTGTGTTAGGTGCGTGTCTTCGGGCTGTGTGTTCTCTGCCCCAGGATAGTCCTGGAGCCCGAAGCACGGCCACAGCCCTCTGGTGGGCATGGGCTGGCACCTGTGACAGGTGTGTGTGGTGTGGAGTTTCGGGTTTTCTCCAGTCTCCATGGCCCTGGGGTCTCCTCTGTCCCCTGACAGCTATCAGAGGCCTGAGCACCACCAGGGAGGAGGGGACAGGGCTCCTCCCACCCCAGCCCAGCCCAACGGGAAGGAGAGAGGCTGACGTCGCCTCAGAAGAGGTCAGAGCTCAGAAGGCTGCTCGTCCTGGCGGGTCACGCAGGGGCGGGGTGCAGACCCGCGGGGGTGGCACAGCCAAAGGCTGTTCCAGGCTGCTGGGAGACTGGAGCAGGCAGAAAGGAATGTTCCCGAGCAGATGGGGGGAGCCCTGGTTGGTGGGGCCCGTGAGCTGTCTGGGGGTGCACACCCCCGCACCTGCCCGTGGGCCCCTCCCTCCCGGCAGCCGGGGCGAGGGCAACGTGCGGGCACGGATGGGCAGCCAGCCTTTGTTTTTCTCGCTCTGGGAAGCAGATTCTGGTTCTCATCTCCTGGGTGTGCCCGTCCTGCTCCCCTTAATCTCTGAGTCAGAGGGGAGACCCATTTTGCAGATAAGGAATCAGAGCCTGGCAGGGGCACGGGAACTTGCCCCAGCTCGCGGGTGAGGCTGCAGCCTGGGCCCAGGCGGTCGGGCCAGGCCATTTCCCTTGCAGCCTGGCGCAGCCGCCGACCCCGGGGCCCTGCTGGCCTGAGGTGGGTGCAGGTTCGGGAGGCCTCGTCTCCAGAGAGCGGGGGTGCAGTCGGGGCTCCGCACGGGGTCAGCTGCAGACACCACACGGGGTGGTAGGAAGTGGCCAGGGCCAAGCCCGGACGCCCCCCAGGAGCAGGCGTTGGGGTTTGCACAGGCTCCGGGGTTGCGGGGGTTGGGGGGCAGAGCGTGTGGGCATGACGATGATGCTGGTGGTTCTGATCCAGTCTGCGGGGGCTTCCCGTGTTCCAGAGAGTTCTCCAGCTGCCCTGGGACGGGGAAGGGGCCGGGCACAGGCACAGGCTGGAGCCGCCACCATAGATACAAGCAGCCAGGCCAGAAGGAAGGGCCTTTGCCGCCCAGGGTGTCCATGTGGGTCGTGGGTGCCGGCAGGGCTTGGAGAGTGGACGCCGGCCGGATGCTGGGAGGGGCCTGACTCCCCGGACCCTTCTGGGCAGGGTGCAGGTGGGCAGGTGACGTGGGAGAGGGCCAGGGCGGGACCCTCCACCCCACCGGCCTCCTGGCTGTCCTGGGCAGCTGGGGCTCCCTCCTCTCTGCGCCTCTTTCTCCCCCTTGGGCCCTTGGGGCTCCTAGGAGGGCAGCACCCCAGGAACTCGCTTGGCCTGTTTTGTTCGTCCTGGTGGTTGCAGCCCTGGGGGCCTGGGAGTTGTTTGACCTGGGGAAGCCAGGGCAGCCTCCCACGGGGAGGTCAGGTCCCGGAACTGGGCTGGGGTCCCTACTCCCGCTCAGCGGGTGGGGGTGAAAGGTGAGGAAGAGACTCAGGCCCAGGGGGCTGCTCTGGCCCTTTCCCCACCTGCTGGCATATCTTTAAACACCGTCTGGCCTCTGCTGGTGGGGGGTGGGGTTGGTACTGTCTCAGCTTGACAGACGAGGAAACTGAGGCAGAAGGGAGACGGCGGTTATATCTGCAAACTATCTCCCGCATGGCAGCCCCACCGGTCAGATGGGGAAACCGAGGCACAGAGGGGCAGGGTCCTTGGTACTGGCAGGAACCCGCCAAGCTGAGACATAGCGGGGCGTCTTGCCCCCCTCCCCGGGCTGGCACTTGAGGCCCCAGGCCTGGTTCTGGTCCCCAAGGCCCCCGGTAGCCAGTCACTCTTAGGCCTTTTCGTTCTTTCGGGGGACCCCAGAGAATAAAACAAAAGGTATTTTATGTAGTGGGAGAGGACGCATAAGGGCGGGGAGGCGAGCCGCGCTCTGTCCATGCGCTGGGGAGCAGGCGCCGCGAGAAGCTTGCACGGAGGCCCCCGGCCGGGTCGGGGTCGCATCCGGGGAGCTGGTCCAGGGAGAGTCTGGAACTAAGCAAAATAACCATTATCAGAAGCAGCTGCCTTTTAAAATTTCTAACATATTTTATTTTTACCAGACTCCCTTTCTTGCCCGTATTCTGGGTATGAGGGCCCCGCGCCCCTCTGCAGCTGGGGGCCACGGCTCTGTGTCCAGCCTGGTCACACAGGCTCCAAAACAACCGAAAACAGCTGGAGCTGGCCAGGGTCCAGGAGGAGGCAGGCGCCCGCGGAGCCAGGCAGGTCCCCACAAGCCCAGGGCGAGGAACGCCACAGATGGGGGACAGGCCGGGCGGGGCAGCTGCCGGCTCCCGGGTTCCAGGACGCGGGGACCGTGCTTGTGCCTCTGGTGGGGTGGGGGGCAGCACTCCGCCAGCACCGTCTCCCCTGCCGCGTCCCCCCTGGAAGGCTGGGGACCCGGACCCTGGGCCGGCGGCTTCCCTTCTCAGGACGGGGCCTGGGCAGCTGCTGCCTGTGAGCTGGGGAGCAGCCCAGGGCCCTGAGATGCTGGCTGAGCAGGTGACCCTCTGGAGTGGCCGGCAGGGACCCAGCCCTGGATTCTGGTGAATCCAGGCGGCTGTTTGCCCAAGGCCAGCGGGTGGCTTGATCTGTCCTTGTAGCTGAGCGAATGCTCTTGCCACGAGAGGGGTGGCCAAGGGTCGGATGGTCTTCTGCCTCTGCTCCCTCCCCTGGCCCGAGCATCTGGCCCATGTTCAACCACCTTCTATTGGTGGGCTCCTGTCTGCCCACCCCCGGGACACTAGTGACAGCTGCCCCCTCACATCAGCCCCTGGCACTGCTGGTGGCAGCTCTCGCTCTCGAGCTGCAGACTGCGGTGGCTTCCAGTCTTGGGGTGTCAGCTAGTCCCCCTCACCCTCAAACCCCAATCCACATCCACCTACCCCCCTGGCCAGGCCCACCTGTGGAGGCCAACCCCCCTCACCTCTCCCACCCCCGCCTGAGCATACCTGCCCCACCTCTGTCCCTGCTGCAGGAGCTCTGGGCGCTGAGGGGTCTGGAGACCAGAGCAGGGGCCCAGGGCGCCCCCTTGCAGACACGGGTGACCCTGGGCATGTTTTCTGGCCTCACTCACCTGCTACCTCGTCTCTAAAGCGGGTACTTATGGGTGGGGGGTCAGGAGGTTGCCGGGGTGAGTTCACGCGGCAGAGGCAGCCACCGTGGCTAGCCGCTGCTCTCACAGGTCGCTGGACGCCCCGCTCTCCGTGCTCTCTGGGGACGGCCCCAGCCCGCCCGCACCTTGCCCGCCCGCACCACCTCACCTCTGTTCCAGCAGCGGGAACTGCCCAGGGCAGGGTCCAGCTGCTGAGGAGAGGGGCTCAGTCCCCCCTGCTGCCGTGGTGACCTGCCCTCCTCCCCCGTCTCTCCCCCTCCCTCCCTCCTCCCCTCTCCTCCTCCCTCTCTCCTTCCGTCCCCGTCCTCCCTCCACTCTCTGGCTTGCTTCTCCTCCACGGGGGCGCCATGCCTCCAGCAGTCCCGCTGAGCAAGCACCTTGCCCGTGCCAGGGGGTCTGACCACCTGCCACCCAGGACCCTGCATCCAGGTCCAGCCATGCCCCCACATGGCCGTCGGAGGGGCCGCGCTCATCTTCACCAGATGCTGGGAGCAGCCGGCGGAGGGCAGGTGAGCGCGCTTAACCTCGGGGACCTGCTCTCGGCAGCCCCGCCCCCTCGAGGGACCCTCACCCTCCCTCCCAGCCTCGGGGACCCCAGGAGCCTTTCATGCCCAGCGCCCGCCTCTGAAGAGCACGTGTCCCGGCGACGCCGGGTCCCCAGAGCCCCCTCTGAGGACTGTCAGCAGCCCCCAGGCCCTGCGGGCCATGGACGATCACGGTGACGCCTGCTGGAGCCTCACGGCTGTTCCTCACCCTCGGAGGGAAGGCAGAGCCCCGCGGGGGCCCGGCCAGGATGACCCGCTGTGGCTGGGGCCGTGCGGGTCCTCACTTGGCAGCTGGGTGAACCCTGCCTGGCAGCACCTGGGCTCCCGCTTTCCTTGGAGGACCCCCGTCTTCTCACCTCCTCGCCTTCTGCTTTGGGGGCAACCCCAGCCCGGAGCTGGCAGAGTGAGTTCATTACAGTCAATCATAAAACAGCCCTAAACAGGCTGCCCGTAGCCGGCTCGAGTGGGGAGTGGTGTTTCCGCAGAAGCTCACCCGAGAGAGCGCGGAGGAGGCGCTCGGGGATGACTTGTAATTGGAGTTAAGTTGGGGTGGCTCGTTCTCTTCCTGGGGTGACCTTTGCTGGTCTTGATCACTTGATCACATCTGTCAGGCAGCAGACGGTGCACCTGCTACCATCAGGGGCCTCCGGGGACTCAGCGCCCAGAGCCCATGGACGTGCTGGGGTTCCCTGTTGGCACTGTGCCTTCTGGGAGCTTGGACAAATGTGGGGGCCAGGCATCCGGCGGGATGACATCGCATGCCGTGGTTGCCCTGGCCCCCAAATCCTGTGCTTCCTCCATTCACCTCTCCTTCAGCCTGTTTCAAAGAAGTTTCAAGTTTATTCCAAAGCGGAAAGCAGTGAGCCCACTTCCAGAGGAGCAGCCCCCCGCGCCGGACTTCCCGGAAGTGAGCAGCTGCTCTTTGGAAGAGGCCGCTCAGGGAGGGAAAGGACAAGCCACAGCGGGAGAGAACCCTCGCGAGTCCTGCGTCTGACAAAGGACTTGTATCCAGTATATGTAAAGAGTGATCAAAAGGCAGTAACAAGAAAACGAGAATCCAATCAAAAACAAAAACAAAAGAGTAAATCATTTGAAACGTTTTTCATCAAGGAAAAGAGAGGAGTGATCAAAAGGCACACAGGAAGATGGCCGCGTTATAAAGGAAATGCAAGCTAAGGCTGCAGTGGGCACAGGGCGGTGGGGGCCGAGAACAACCACGTCTAGCCTAGGCCCGCAGGGCACACACGACGGCCTCCTGTGGTGACGGCCACCCGCGCTCCGCTCTGAGCCAGGAAGTGGCCCAGCCACTCGGGAAAACTGATCAGCAGCTAGTTAGGAAGTTCAGCAGACCCCTATCTCATGACCCCCACTCCACTCGGAGGAAGTGACCAGGAGAAACTGGGCAGGTGTCCAGGTGAAGACCCGAGTGGATGTTCTAGCAGCTTCTCTGTAATAGCCCAACATGGAAACCACCCAACGTCCAGCAACAGGGGATATGGAGAAGCAGGTTGTGGTGTCCACTCCCGGAGGGACGCACACGCTCGTCCACGCCCACGCTCGTGGGGCTGGATTCCCGGGCGGGAGCATGGAAACATGTCAGGTCTTACACTGGACATAGTGCAGCTCCCAGGCACAGTGACCCTCTACAGAGGCGTCTGGGAGCTTTAACAAAATAAAAGCTGCTTTCAAGGCCAATGGTGTCGGAGCAGGACTCAGGGCCGGGGCGGGGGAGACGTGGCCTGGGGAGACGTGGCCTGGGGACAGGCTGCCCGCCAGGAATGATGGCCAAGTTCACTGAGGGGTGCCCCGAGAAGGGCGGATGTCACTGGGTAGAAACTGACTCACTGAAGCTGGGGGGGGGGGTGAATGTACATGTGTATTTTCAAATGGAATAATTGAATATATAACAATTAAAAAATGAGCTCTGTAATAAATTCACTTCCTAAGTGGAGGGAGTGTGCAGGACAGTTTGGGAGCTCCCCAGTATTTCATGCACGTTGTGCGCAGCCTGCAGACTGCTGGGGTCCGCTCTCGCTGTGCACTGACGCATGTGAACAGTCTGCTGGCAGTCTTGTGCTGATCATTGTGACAATTTGCCAGAAGTTTCAAAAGAACAATCTATTTGTGAAATACAATAGTTTAAGATTTCCAAATGATTTTGCATAAAATGCAATCAAGAGGATCCACCCCCCCCAAACCACACACCCCTACTACCCGCCCCCCCACACCTGTGTCCTTCTAGGTCATTGAGACTGATACCCAAAGGACGTTTCCCAAGGCTGTGCAGCTCTACAACCTGACCCATGTGGAAAACACGGAGGAAAGCAGCCCAGCCTGCCTGCCGCGCGGCTCGCCTGGAGCTGAGATGAGCCTCTCAGAGATTTTGTGTTTCAGTTACTCTCATTGAGCTGCATGTGTAAAAACAGTGCAAGTTTTCATCTGCAGCTTTTATTTCAATCAGAAGTGTATTGCAGCTTGCAAAGACTCATTTCTGAATTATGTGTTCACCCCACATAATTGCAACTGTCCTGCGCCCCACGCTTCTTTAATTTAATAATAGCACGCGTTAACCACGATGCCCTGTGACCTCAGCATTTGCATTTGCATTAACGCCACAGAAACAAAGATATCATCGATATTGAATGTTTAGCAGGACTTACATTTACAATTTGCATTTCCCAAACACCCAATGACATCCTCGACAGAATCAGTGTTCAAAAGCTTTACTTCTTTTTAATGATTTGAATAAAAATTAAACAATTATTCAAATTATTCAAATGAACTTAATTGGCTTTTCCATTTGAAGCATCTGATAACATGTATATTAAACTGGCATCGTTAACTGCGGAATTCTCTGCTTACAGCGCAAACAGCAACACCCGCCCCTGCATCTTGTGATGCTCGAGGAACAGGACAACGGACAGAATGAATTAGATCGTCGTTGGACCCAAATAAAACCTCGTGCCTCGTGGAGTGACCAGGCCCAGCCTGCTGCATGTCCGAGTGTCCACACACTCATGACCTCTGGAGTCGCTGCGGGCTTGCAGCTCGGTCCACCGCTCCCTGCAGCTGGTGACCCTACGGTGCTCCCCGTGGTGCTCCCAGTGGTGACGGGCGCTGAGGTGTGTATGCTGGGGGCGCACGTCCATTTCACTGGGAAATAGAAATCAGTGGCTTAACTTTCTGACTTTCCATGCACTTAATTTAGGGGTCACCGTGGACCTAAGGGTTTATGAGGTCTAAAAATGCAGAGTTGAACAGCGAAGTAGACACTTGTAGAGTTACTTTGCAGGAAGAGCCGGCATGGCCGCGGGCCCAGCCCCCTCTCTGTCAGGGCCATGGCCTTCCTGAGCAAACGTCCCAGCTCCCAGCCTCCACTCTGGCTGCTCCTCGGCCGCGCAGCCGGCAGCCTGGTGAGTTCCTGAGTCTTCCTTGCTCCGGGTCAGGCCCCAGTGCACGGGGCCCCAGCAGCAGAGCCGCAGACCAAAGACAGCCTACCTACCGACCCCCCGGCTGCGGGGACTCCTGCCCCTCTTGGCATCATTCTAGAAGGAGAAGTTAACAGGACATGCCTGGGGGCCGGCCCTCACCCCACTCCAGCACCGTGGGGAAAGGCCGAGGCCGGCTCCCATGCCCCTCCCAGGTGGAGGAAAGCTGGACTGAACCAGGCGCCAGCACAGGGGAGATGCTGCCAGACTGGAGGCTCCCCATCTCCAACCTGGATGTCACCCCGTGGGACTGCAGGATTTCATGGGGGGCTGTGAAGTGGGGCCTCCCATTCAGTCGTCCCTTTGGCTCTGAGCAGCCGGAGCCCTGGAGGGAGGAGCTTGCTTGCCTGCGCCCACGAGGCCTAGAGTTCCACCCTGGACCGAGCCCCTCTGGGGAAAGGAGGCTGTAGGGTAAGTAAAATATCAGGCTTTTCTGCCCTCCCGCCATTAGGATGGATGATGGGTCCCTGCGGTCCTGAATGCATGCCTGATGGCGGCACCTGGAGGAGGGTGTGGGCATGCGTAAGTGGGTACACCTGGGCTGAGAGACTGGGCTTATAAGGGTGGCGTCACAGGGACGCCAGGAGAACCATAAGAAACAGAACGAATGGAAGAGCAGAGAACCATGAGAGAAGCAGAGAGAACGCGAGAAAAGGCCGGAGAGCCCAGAAAGAGTGAAGCCTTGCTGGGGGCTGAGGCCTACCAGCCTCCCGGGCCCCCAGCACCCCTGCCTGCCATGTGCCTGGTAAATCCCAATAAAAGCCTGAAAAGCCACCGAGGGCTCCAGGACTCCTCCTTCACCCCGTCTGCTGGAATCATAGACATCCTGCTCTGGCCACTCCAGCCCCTACAGAGGCTAACTGCTCTCTCCCCTCACGTTGCTGCGTCTGGAGTGAAAAGTCGGAGTCTGAGCACAGGTGTCAGGGAGGAGGGCTTGAGGTGGGGCTCAGACCTCACGGGTGCTGCAGAGACACAGAGTCTCCTTGACAGCGGCTGCTCCACAGGCCCATCTTGGGGATGAAGACGTCCTGAGAGCAGCTCCCCGCCCTCCAGACCTCGCCGATGCAGGCTTGCTTTCAGGCCCAGCAGGAGGCCCAGTACTGGTAGGTTCTTGTTCTGGGCCTGGGGTGGGGAGGCGCCCCAGAAAAGTCTTTGTGATCCCCTTTAACACTGTGAAACTGAGGCCCAGAGAGGAACTCGCCTGAGGTTGTTTACTCGCCTGAGGTGGTTCACTCGCCTGAGGTGGTTCACTCGCCTGAGGTTGTTTACTCGCCTGAGGTGGTTCACTCGCCTGAGGTGGTTCACTCACCTGAGGTTGTTCACTCAGCTGAGGAGGTTCATTTGCCTGAAGTGGGTAGTTTACTCACCTGAGGTGGTTCACTTTACTTGAGGTGGTTCACTTACCTGAGGCGGTTCACTCACCTGAGGCGGTTCACTCACCTGAGGCAGTTCACTTACCTGAGGTGGTTCATTCTCCTGAGGTGGTTCATTCACTTGTAGTATTTCACTCACCTGAAGTGGTTCACTCGCCTGAGGTGGTTCACTTGCCTGAGGTGGTTCACTCGCCTGAGGTGGTTCACTCGCCTGAGGTAGTTCACTTGTCTGAGGTGGTTCACTTATCCGAGGTTGTTCACTCAGATGAGAAAGTTCATTTGCCCGAACTGGGTAGTTCACTCACCTGAGGAGGTTCATTTACCTGAGGTAGTTCTCTCGCCTGAAGTGGTTCACTTACCATGCTGGTGGTGAAGCCGGTCTCCTGTGGCTTCCATGTGGAAAGTGTGGGGCCCGAGGTCCTATTCCCTAAGGTGCCCACCCAGTCTGGCCCTGGTGATGTCAGTGCAGTTCTTGGGGGAGACCTGGTGGGGTGTCTCCACAGGCTCGGGAACACTACTGCCATGGCCACATCCCCTCCTTGGAAAGGAATAAACCAGGTCCACAGATTTTGTTCTGTAGATGTGCATGTGTGAGCCTGTGAGTGCATGTGTGTGTGCATATGGTGTGTGCAGGGGTGTGTGTGTGTGTGTGGGTGGATGTGGTGCGTGCATTATGATGTGTGCATGCATGTGTGTGGTGTGTTTGTCTTGGTGTGTGGTGTGTGCGTTATGTGTGTCGGTGTGTATTGGGTGTCGTATAGTGCAGATGTGAGTGTGACTGTGTGTGGGTGGAGCTCAGTGCTGTCCTGTCCCTGAGTCCTCCTCTCAGAAGCAGGTCCCCACAGGGTGTTCCCGTGAGTGAGGCCCGGGTGCAGACTGTGGCCCCTGACTTTCCTGTGCTTGAGTCGTCTGGACTGGCTCTGCCTGTCCCTGCAGCTGGGTTGTCCACACCCAGCAGCAGCCCCTACTGTTGTGCTGTGTTGCTGGCAGGTTGTCCCTACAGGGTCACCCATGCTCCCCATCTGTATTTTGGGGTGCCTTGTTCAGTAGCACACTTGCCCTCATTCTCTCAGACTCCACTGTTGCTGGCAGCTTCTGATGTGAAATTGGGCCTGGGCCAGTCTCCAAATGGGAGAAAGACCAAGAGAACAGGGGTCCTGCACTAACTCCTGGGGTGTCCTGACCCTGGGAGGCCTGGTGATCCCAGAAGATGGGCCCCTCCTGCCACAGCATGGTCTCCGTGGGTGTCCTGGGCCTGCTGTCCCAGTGTCCATCCTTTAGAAAATGTGGAAGTTGTTGCAGTCATCTGTGACCAAGTACAGAACCCCATAATCCAAGTTCTGGTCTTTGGCTTCAACCCCCTCTTGCCTTGGGCAGGTCTTTTAACCTGCCCGTGCCTCAGTTTCCTTAACACTAATGACCAATTAATCCCTCCCTGCCCTCTCCAGACCTCAGAGGGATTTGGCATGAGAACTAAGGTAAGGTCTGTGCAGCCCTGGCATTTCCTGCAGAGATGCTCTATAAATCCAAGCTGTCATTATAATAAAACCCTGGCCTCCCAGCAGCCTGGTTGTGAGACCATCTGAATGCTGAGGTGGGCATTGCCACCTGTGCACATCAGTGGCCTGGCATGCTCGTAAGGTTGCAAGTGGGATTCTGCTTCAGCCCCACCTTTGCTTTTTGGGGTGCACAATGATGTTTTTTGTTCTTCCAGGCCCAAGGCCCCATGAGGGGGTCCTGCCTTCCTGTTGCCTCCTCTAGCTTGGGGGTTGATTTGCTATCTCAAGAAGCAGTCAGAAAGAATATTCCATCATCAGGGCTGGGACAGAGTTTTCTTCTCCTCTCCCCCTCCCTCTCCCCCTCCCTCTCCCCCTCCCTCTCCCCCCAGCCCATTGGCCCTGCTCAGGTGTCACCCCACCCAGATGTATGTAACAATTAATTAGCAATGGGACTAAAGAGAGAGATTGACACCAACACGGTAACAGCAGAAGATTTTCATACTCCACTTACAACTTGCACAGATCAACAAGACAGAGAATACATAAGGAAACAATAGTCCTGAAATAAGGAGCTAGATTAAATAGCCTTAACAGGATGCTCTACCCCCAAACTGCAGCATATTCACCTTTTTCAATGCAATGGCCTCTCCCTACAGACTGCAGTCTGGGGAGGCTTCCTGGAGGAAATGGGCTTGTGTTTCTCCTTGAAGGATATGTAACTTTCTGCTGGGGGGATGTTAAGGGCTGAATTGTGTCCTCTCGAATTCATATGCTGAAGCCCTAACCCCAGCACCTCAGAATGTGACCACATTTGGAGATGGGTCTTTACAGGCTGAAGTAAAATGGAGTCACTATGGCAGGTCCTTATCCAACCTGACCGGTCCTTGTAAGAAGAGATAATGCCCACATGGAGGACGGCCCTGTGAGGACAGAGAAGGTGGAGAGGTCTCAGACGAACCAGCCCAACCCGGTCCTTGACCTCGGATCTTTGGCCTCAGGACCGGGAGGGAATGAGCTTCTGCTGTTAGAACCTGCCCGTGGTGCGTTCTGTGGCTGCCCAGGCCCACTCAGACAAGCAGAAGCTGTATTCAGAGGGGGCTCAGGCCTTGGTGGAAGGTCCTGCCTCGATCCTGGAGGCCCAGCCCAGCTCTGAGGCTGCAGGGTGAAGGGTGGCAGTGAGGGTTAGAGTGAGAGGAAGGAGCTTCCTCCAGAAATCCAGGGAGCCTTTTCTTTTGGGTTGAGGAATGTCTAGAAACACGACTCAAAGGGTCTCAGCATGTGCCAGAGTCTCTGGGCCAGGACCCCACTCACACGTGGCCTTACGGGCGGCACCTCTATCACTGAAGAAAAGCCACAGGTGTGGGAGGCTGTGTGGCCCCCGGAGGGCTGTGTCCAGGCCAGGCGGGATACCTCTTTGCATGTGCTCCATGGGGGTGGACATCCCCACAGGTGGCTGTGCAGGGTGCAGCTGGGAGGGGGTGCCCCCCAGAGCCCTGTGGTGTCAGGTGCCCGCCTCTGATGAATGTATGAGCCTCAGCTGAGCCTCCTGCTCCAGGCTGGGCCAACCCTCTGGGCACTGTGCTGCTGGAACCTGGAGAATGTTCCAGATGGAACTGGAGATAACAGATGCCTGAAAGCCCCCAAAGTCAGAGCCAACAATGAGCGGACGCCCAGGCCTGGAAGCCTCGGTGGCTGCGGGCGGCCTGGGAGCCAGGCTGGCTCCTGGGTTGGCTCCTGACGGGCATGTCATTAGTCAGAGGGCTGCTGTCCCAGCACGCTGGGCCCCCAAATCAGGCGGCAGCCCCACACGGGGCGCTTGGCAGCATTAAGTCATTAATCCCCACACCTTCCTTGTGAGGTAAGTGTTATTATCCCCGGCTTCCAGCCTCCCAACAAGACAAGACAGGCAGGAAGGCCTCGTAACCAGATCACTGCTCTGCCTGGCTGAGGCGAGCCTGTGGGGCGCGGGGTGGGTGTCATGCAGTCTTGCTTCTGGGGGGTCAGTGGACATGGTCTCCTCGGACAGGGTGGCCTCCTCCTCCCACAGGCCTTCTCGGCCCCTCAGCTGCCGTCCACTTGTCCACCCGCCGGACGTTTTCACAGAGTGCTGCTCTTTGCCAGAAAGTTCAAGCTCTGGACTCTGGAGATCAAGGTCCTCAGTGACCTGCCGACCCACCCCCTCCATCCAAAACTCCTGGGATGTGTCCCCAGGGGAGCACATGGACGGCATCCGGGAGGACTTCCACCCGTCGTCGAGACCAGGGAGGGTCCCTGGGGCTGGGCCCGCCGTGCCACGCTCAAGGAGCCCCTTCCAGGAAGGGTGCCCAGCCCGAGGGGCCCAGTGGGGTGAGGGCATCCTTCCTTGCAGCTCCCTCGGAGAGGACGGAGCCTTACCAGACCCTCTTCCTGGGGCGCTGGAGGGAGTCCATGCAGCCCACCCCACCTCAGGTGAGAGGCCATCTCGAAAGAGCTCGGACAGAAACATTCAAGAACGAGGGTGCATCTTACTTGTCTTACTGGAGATGGGGTGACGGGTCAGGCACCCACGTTACTTTGGAGAGATGGGGACACCGAAAGTGGGGGGCAAGGCCGAGGACTTCCTGATGCAACCCAACCCCCAGGTGGCTCCTTCTGGTGAGCTTGGTGGGGAACCTCCCTCTCTCCTTACTTTCCCCCTCCCTCCCTCCCTCCCTCCTATTTTCTTGGGCACCCACCATACCTGGTGGCTGGACTGCTTTCCCTTGCACCCCCACCCCTAATTCTCAAAGCTACTTAAAAAAAAAGATTTATTGGGCCTCCCCGGTGGCATAGTGGGTTGAGCGCCGTGCTGTGAAGCTGTCCGCAGCCTCTGCAGTGCCGGCTCCTGGCCGTCCAGAAGCCAGGGAGCTACCCACATGGCGCGGCAGACCTCTCTTGTCTCCCCGCTGCTCCCCTGAGCAGTGTCTTCGGTCCTACTGCCTGTTCTGCTTTCCGCTCTGTCTCTGGTGAATCCTCTCACCCTCCCTCACTGCTGGCCTGTACCCCGGTTCTTGTAAATAAATACAAGAATCTTTAATTAATAAATACAAGCATAAATACAAGAATAAAATAAATACAAGAATCTTTAATTTTTTTTAAAGATTAATCGAACCCCCGCTGCGGTGGCTGCGGACAGCTTCACAGCGCTGCGCTCAACCTGCTGCGCCACCAGGGAGGCCCCTCTCAAAGCCACTTTTTGAGGCAGTCCCGTCCCAACCCCTACTGGCAGATGGGGAGAAGACCTGGAGACGTGAAATCCCTGCCACGGCCGTGTGCACAGGTGTGGGGGGCCGGGGCCCCCTCCCTGACCACTGGGGACACACCCCACGCCCGGGCGGGGCTATGGGGCCTCATGGCCGTGCTGCCCTGCTAATGCAGGAGGACACCAACCGGGAGGTGCCCGACTGGGGCTCCACGGGGCAGAGGGGTCAGGGTGCCGCCGCCCGCCGGGGGTCAGAGCTGACGTCACCCACGGGACACCGCTGCTGTGGAGACATGTGGCTCGCCGGCTTGCGCCCCGTATAGGCCCAGGTGAGGAGCCCCTGGAGGCCCCGCTTTGTGCTCTGGCTTTTCTCTGGGGAGGAGGGAGCTTTGTAAAGTAGCCACGCGGGTCCCGGGTGTCTGTGTGCTGGGCGCAGGGGCACCGCAGTGCGGTGGCGACAGGCCCAGGCCTCTGGCAGCTCTGGTGGGCAGCCTCTGTGCAGGCGAGGGGAAGGCCGGCCCAACCCACCTCTGCTCACACCAGACAGCCCCTCTTTCCTCCTCAGCTCTTCTGAGAGCAGGGCAGAGAAAGCACCGCCCACCCCAGGGGGTCCTGCCTTCTGGGCTTGCGGCCCGGCCCAGGCCAAGCAGGGCGCCCTTGAGCGCTTGTGTCCCGCTGACTTGTACCCTAGGGTTCTGGGGCCAGCTGGCAGCCACGTAGGAGGACAAAGATGGGGTCTGGCCCAGGCTGGGGCCGGGGGTGGTCTGTGAGCCAGCTCTGCCCTGGGGTTGTGTCCTTCTGGGTAGAGGACATGAGAAATTGTGTGTCTTTGAGTCTGGGGCTCCCCTTCTGGCTCCGCCCAGGTCCCCTGCTTGACTGGCTCCTGGTGACATTTGACCTCGCGGCAGCTGGTACAGAGCTGGCCAGCGCCCGGTCCGGGAAGCCTGAGCTGCCACCAGCTCCCAGCGCCTCCCATACAGGGGGTGCAGCTGCCCTCCCAGAGCCCGCAAAAGCCAGTGGCCGGGCAGCGCTGAGGTCTGCGGAGGGGCAGGCGGCGTGCGCAGCTCCCAGGGCAGGAACCCAGCCCTGAGTTGCTGAGGCGGAGAGGCCCTCGCCTGACCTCGCAGGGCCGCGGCCTGCTGTGCTCGCGGCTCCGGCTTCAGGCCCGCACAGGGAGGAGGGCCACGGCATGGCCGGACGCCCCCGCCGGAGGTCGAGCCCTGCTCCAGACTGCTCTGCTTTCGGCCCTCGGTGCTGGTAGGCGAGTCCCTGAGGACAGCGTGACCGGCTACTCAGGAGGCTGAGTCTCCCGGCCTGCGCCCCTGCTGGTCCCTACCAGACCAGTGAGCCCCCACTCCAAACGGGGAAGCTGGGGAGGGGGCGCGGAGCAGGGACTTCAGTGGGCGAGAATCTTTTTTTTTCAATTCTACTGTTGAAATTTTTTGTCGCTGCTTCAAGGTCAGCTTGTTCAGAGCACAGCTGACGCCCCACGCCCTGGACCATGCGCTCTGGGGAGAGCTGTGTCGTGTTTCACAGACGAGTTTATTTTAGCACTTCCTGAGGGGGGTCTTTTGACTTTGGAGACCTCGAAAAAACAAGGGGATCTTTGCTAAGAAGTCAATATTTTGGCAGCCTGCGTGCAGGAGGCAACACGGCTCCCTCCCCTGCCCCTAGAAATCCCCCTGCTTGGAGGACAAGCTGGGAGCCCCGGCACCAGCTGTCGGTGGCCCCTCTGGTCCCCCCACACGGGGCATTCACCGTCCTGAGTAGCAGCAGCCCTTCTCTGCTGCTCCCACGGTGGCGTTGCCAAGCCACCTCCTGGCCCCCAATGTCCATGAGATGCCACCCACCCTGGGGTCCTCCTGCCTTAGCTTTTACCCACGGATCTTGTCGTTGGTGTGGTAACGTGTGCCAGACAACCTGCAGGGAGAGCCAACTAAGGTGGCCTCCGGGGGTCTGTAACACCCTCACGCTGGTGCCGGCCGGAGGAGGGCAGGCCGAGACCCGGTGGGCTGCATCCGCCCTGAGGCTCTCAGCTGAGGCTGGTCAGTGCTCTCAGCTCAGGGGGCTCCAAGATGGCGGCTGTGGCTCCAGCGGAAGGAGCTGGGAGAGGGCAGGAGGTGCCGGGAGAGGCCAGGAGGACGCGTCCCCTGGAGAGACTGCAGGTATGGCTTGTGCTCGTGCACACTTACGTCTTGTGGCCACAGCTCAGGCACAGGGAGTGGGGCGGGGGCGCGCCGGACAGAGTGTGGAGGGATGATGCGGAGGGGGAGGAGAGGGGGCATCGGGGGCTGCCCGGGTGGGTGCTCGGGCTCTGTCCAGAAGGCCCGGGGCCCGGGGAGGATGAGGGCCTGGTCCCAGGGGCATGTGGGGTGCGAACGTTTGACCCTAAGAGGCCTGACGTGTCTGCCGGGGCAGGGGCCAGGCCGGGCCTCTGGTCAGCAGGCGACTGCACCCTCCCAGAGGGCCCGGTCTGCCTTGGAGGTGGAACATTTCCTTGTCCACTGGGAGTCTTCATACGGGGAGGCCGGGAAATCAGGCGAGGCCAGCCTCAAACACCGGTGTTGCAGGATTCGATCTAGCACAAAAGCCTGGCTGCGCTGACACTGGACACGTTTGGGATGTCGGGACACGCGGGCACACGTCAGCACTGGCCAGCGAGGAGGCCAGTTGTTTCACCAGCGAGATGCGTCCCGTGGGGAACTGCAACCTGGGACATGCTGAGAAACCGGGAGGCTGGGCCTGCCTGGACGGGCTGCCGTGTAGAACTGCGGTGTAGACGCCTCCCTCTGGGCGCCCTCTGCCGGCCGGAGCGGGTTCCCGTTTCCTTCCTCAGCCCACACAGGTCTGCGGGATCAGCCTGATTGGGGTTACGAGGGGGCGGCCAG
Organism: Talpa occidentalis; assembly: GCF_014898055.3. NCBI lineage: Eukaryota > Metazoa > Chordata > Mammalia > Eulipotyphla > Talpidae > Talpa > Talpa occidentalis. Next base: position 1,852,751 of record NW_023604295.1, read on the forward strand.
GGCGGGACGTAGGCCCGTGGATGGAGCAGAAAAGCGCTGGCGTGTCCTGCACAGCAAGACAGCCAAGGACACTTGCTATTTGGCCCCCTGGGCGTTGGGGGAACCTCGGGGCTGAAGCTTTGGCTCCGCGCCACCCTTTGAAGTCGCTTTGAACGACGGTAATTTCTTTCCAGACGCAGCTGAGCACATTTAAGGGGATCAGACTTGTGAGGGTTGCGGCGTGACTGGCCACGAGAGGCTGAGTCGTTGCGGCTGAGTCGTTCTAATTCCAGTTGATTCAGCCGCCCCAAGTGATTCTAAAATTCCCTGGATTTACAAGTAAAATGACTCAGTTGGTAAACTGAACTTCATAGCCTCTGAAAATTGGTTATTAAAGGTGAGAAATATATTAGAAATCAATCTGAGATCAAAAAATCACAAATGGTCTTTTGTTTTGGCACACAAGCGGCTCTCAGTGACCGAGGGCTTTCCTCTCTGCTTCAGGCTAGACTCCAGGGACCTGTCACCCCGGGAGCCCAGGTGACTGCGCCCTTCCCACCGCCCCCTGCCAGCGCCCCAAGTCTCACGCCTCCTCCCACAGCTTCCACGGGGATCGACAGTGGGTGGGTCCCCTGCAGACGGGGTGCGGGAGCCAGGCCCTCTGCTCTCGTCCACCGCCTGGACGTCCAGGCAAGAGGAGAAACTCTTCGTAGCGCTTTGCTCAGCCCAGGCGGGCCAGGTGGGGTGGGGGTGCTGAGGCCCGTGAGCCTGGGGGCTCTGAGCTGGGGCCTCCGAGCTGGGGCAGCCTGTGGCCTCCACGTCACCGCCCTCCAACTAGCACGTGGAGGGTCCTTTCTAGCGGTAAGGCTGCTGAGGGCAAAAAACTCGAAGTTCACGGCTCAGTGACTGGCTTGGGGCTTCTCCCAGGTTATTTCCCTCTATCGTTTTGATTCTTAGAACGTGCATGGTTGGGGTGAGGGCAAAGTCATCCACACCCCTCAGGGGCCTTCCAGGCTGGCCACTATTGAAATGCATATCAGGTAGAGAGAAAGGGAGCGCTGCACCGCGCTGATGCTGCCTCCTGCACACACGGGGCCCAGCCCGCTGAGGAGCTCGTCCATGTGGCCCTCCGGCCTGTCTGGGATCACCCAGGGGACTCGGGGTGTATTTTTGTTCCCCTACAGCATCAGAGGACGAGGCAGTGACACGTAGGGCTCCGACGACCCTGCATGCTCACCGTGCGAGCGTGAGCCCGCCAGTCCTCAGCTGGAATTGGGGGGGCTCCCGGAGGCTGCGTGCGCACCCATGGCAACGGGGGTGGATCAATGGGGCGATTGTTCCGCTGAGGTTTCCAGGGAGGCTTGGGCTTGCTCCAACCCTGAGATTAAGCCGACAAGGCCTGGCTCTCCCCGGAACCTGATAGGCCCCCTCCTCTTGCCCTCTGCCATCTTCTTGGCTCTTCCCCTCAGCCCCCCACAGCCCCATCCCGGGATGATTTCTTTGTGCCTCTTCCTTCGAGCTTCTGAAAAGACAGGTTCAGTCAAAGTCTGTGTCTTGCTGTTACCCCAAAAGTGAGCCCCCACCACCGTGAAGGAATTCCCCAGGAAAGCGGCCCCCAGCCCTGAGCCCATCCTGGGGAATGCCAAGGCCCAGCTCTGTGGGCCGGGGGCTCCGAGGGGCTGGGCTCTGCCCCGCATTCTGGGTCTTCAGGCGCTCTTTGCGGACGATGAACGGCGTGCAAAGGAGAGTGGGTGAAGCTGTGTTTTCAGACAGGTGCTGAAAGCCCCCCCCCGTACTTCCTGCTTGAAGCCCATTTCTTGGGGCTCAGGCACTGCTCTCCCCGGGTGGGCATTTCCTGAGCCCACCCAGTGCCCGGGGGACTCGGCGAGACACCGGTTGCTTGGCCCTCTCAGCCTGTGACCCCAGCCAGCATGGCCTTCCCAGACTGGATTTCCTGCCCACGGCAGCAGCCACAGCAGGACACTGCTGCCGTCCAGCCCCAGGACAGGCCCAAGTGGGTGCTGGCCCCTGGCTCTGTCCCAGGAGGGAGCGCGTGCCCTACTGGCAGGACAATCCCTGGCCCCCAGGAGCCTTTTCCTGCGTACTGGGGTGTGACTGCTCTGCAGGGTTCCTAGGAACTCTGAGAAAGCTGCTGGTGCAGTGGTGAAGCTCCTTGTCAGCAGGTGTTGGGGAGCTAGAATCCCCTCCCCCCGAATTACACAAGACGTCTTTTTTGCACAAGGTGGATGTAGTGGGAGGGGCCCTGAAGGCCCAGTGAGCTTGACGTTGATATAAAGCCCCTGCCGGTGCCCTCGGCTATGCCCATCACAGAAGGCCCACACGGGGCTGCGGGTCCTCGGACTCCCCTCTCTGATGGGGGGCCGGCAGCCTGAGGAGGTGAGGGAGGCCGATGAGACTAGAGAAGGGAGGCCCACCGGGAAGGGGAGCACAGAGGACTGCCCTGGCCCGCTCTGGATTCAGGCTGGGGTGTGCTGGGGTGCTCTGGGGTGCACTGGGCCCCAAACCCTGGCCCTGGTTCTGAGAGCATCTCCTAGGTGGGTGAATCTTGGCGTCCCCTGCAGCAGCCTGCTCCGGCCTGGGCCCGGCCAGAGCACAGAGAGGAAGCCACATGGCAGGAGCAGACGCCTGAGCCCAGTCCCTCCTGCAGCCAGGCCCGTAGGCTCCCGGAGTCGCGGCCTCCCCGGGAGATGACTCAGCACACGCCGGCTGCGGAGCCCGCTTCTCGGACATTGCCGCGCGGCGCCGGGGCCGGTCACCGGGGCCGGTCACCAGGGCGTTCTCCGCCTCTTGGTCGTCACTCCACAGGGACAGGCCAGGACGATGTGGATTTGAAACAAGTTCTCAGGGGTCCTGGAGCTGGTGGGCCCTGGACCCTCTTCGAGCAGTTGGGAGTCATTTAGAACCCTCAGTGGCAGGGGGTGAGGTGGGGGGACAGGGTTCCGGGTGCCTCTGGTGACACTGTCCCAGCTGGGACTCTTTCTCCAGGCCCCACTCGGCTGGCTGTGCCGAAGAGAACACCCAGAGCCAGAGGGTTGGGGAGAGGGGCCTCGGGGTCACCCCCTGCTCCTGTCCACCTCACCTCCCACCAGGCAGAGAGGGTGGGGTGTAGATCAGGGAGATGGGGGTGAAGAAAGACCCAGTGGGGGTGCAGAGGGCAGGCAAGGGCTCCCTGGGGGAGCAGGACGCTGACGCTGACCCACATTTACCCCACCAGGTGAGTTCGGAGTCCTGCACCCTGGCTGGGAACAGGGTCGGGTGTAGACCTGCGCTCACCCGGGGCCCCAGGACTTAACCTGGACCCGGCAGCGCCAGCACCGGGTGGGACTGAAGGACAGATGGGTGGGTGGGTGCGTGGAGGAGGGACACCCATCACCTCTCTGGCTTGAGGGTCGGATCTTATGTTTCCCAGGGTCCCTGCAAAGTCTACGTACCTGGGATTCTATCGCTTAAGACTGAATGTTGGGGGCGTCTTAAGCTGGGAGGGAAAGTGTGAGAATAACCTGCAGGTGAGACCAGAGACAGGGACTGTGGGGTAGGAAAGCGAGAAATGGGGGGGGTGCGTGGAGAGGAGAGAGTCGGAGGGGACAGGGAAACAGGGTGAAGGAAGTTGAGTCTGGCAGCTTTGAAGCTTCACCCAATTGCAGGCCAATTACTCCTAATAACACCTTGCGGCTCCTCGGCGCCTTTCTCCCAGGAGCTCAAAGCCTTTTACTGGACCCTGAAACCGTGCAGCATTCCAGGGCCGAGGCGGGCTATCATCACGGCCATCGCTGTCCAACAGGCAGCCAGGGCACCCAGCAGGCCGCGAGCCTGCCCAGGTCACCCGCACTCGGGCGGGAGGGCAGCGGGGAGCACTCCGCAGCCACCCGCCCACAGGCCCCAGGCCTGGTCAGTCTCGCCTCCCGCTGTGCGCTCACAGCCGTCACCAGCCCTTCGTCGGGGGGCCACCCTGCGGGGACGCCACCCTGCCGGGAGCCGCGGACTCTGCCTCAGCCACTCATTAGTCAAGGTGGAACTGGGACAGGGCGAATGTCAGGATTTGGAGGCCAAGATGTATCCTTGGGCAGAAGGAAATGCTGCGCCAGCCAGAGCAGCGCCCAGGGCTGTGGTGGCTCTCCGGCCTCCTGCCGCCCCAGGCCACTGTGCTCCCTGGGCTGCGGCTACTCCTCGCGTCCCCCCAGCACCCATTCCCCCCTCCCTGGGATCCTTTTCCACACTCCTCCCTGCCTAACGCTCAGCCAGGCTCCCCGCTATACAGCATGGGTGGGGGGCCACAGCCTGGGGGCAGGGGCATTCCTGAGGCCTGAGTCAGAGGTAGCTGTCAAATGATGGCCCTCTCCCTCAGACAGACCGTCCTGGCCCAGCGCAGGGCAGCGGAGATCTGCCTGCGGGGTGTGACTCCTTGGCTCCCAGAAGTGCCCTTTGTACCTTTCTTGAAATGAGAAAAATGTGGAGCGGCCTAGGGGGAGTCCTGTGGAGACTGGCAGGGGCAGGCGCTAATCACCTCCCTGGGGGAAAGTCCTCCTCCAGCCAGTTCCCAGGCTCTGGAGCAGGGAGGGGGCAGCGGGGCGGGGTGGGGGGGGGGCGCCCCACTCTGCATGCACGGCTATTGAGAAACAGGCTTAAGAGCAAGAGAACTTGAGGGGGACTCCCCTCATGCCACCCAGGGACGCGGCCTGTATCCCTGACCCTACATAACGTCACCAACATGTTGTTTGTGTCCTTGGAGACCAGACTGTCCTTGGCAGGGGGATTCTGGGAAACCCTGGTGACGCCAGGAGCCGATTAGCAGGTTCTCTGTACTTTTCTATGGGATGACTGGATGATGGAGGTTGACGGGTGGGTGGGTGTCGGATGGATGACGAGCAGAGTGGATGAATGGATGGATATTGGATGGCTGACGCGTGGGTGGGGGCACGGTGGCTGGATGCAGGACGGATGGAGGATAAACACATGGGATGGGCAATGAACAGGATTCTAGAACATCAGGAAAAGAGTCGGGATCCTGTCCAAATCCCCATATTGCAGACCTTTCAACAGCGTGCTGGAAAGGAACCAGGTGGAATATGGTTCCTACGGAAGCAGCTCGCTCAGGATTATGGAACCAGCCATGGGGCTAGTCGGGCAATGGCAGGGTAGGACAGAATTCAAAGGAGAAAGGGAAGGCTGAGAACTGGGGCAGCTTGGCCTCCGGGTGCCTGACCTCCGGCTCTGCTCCCCGCTCCCAGATCAGGCCAGCAGGCCCCAGCTGGGCTGGCAATCCTTGGAAGACTCTGCCCCGGGCCTGGTTCTGCGGAGTTGACAGGGTCTTCACGCAGCCAATTACACCTGTCCTCTCCCCAGCCCCTTTCATGTGGCGGGGGCAGCTGTGATTACACCCCCTTCTTACAAGGGACATAAAACGGGCATTCAGAATGTGCCTTTCAAGCTGTGGCAGGAGTTTACGAGCTGCCTGTGAGGTTTTTGGAACTGGGGGGGAGGGTGCTAATTGCATGTTGCGGCTGGACGAGCCCCCTCCCTGCTTGTGGGTTCTGTGTGGGTGCCTGGGGGAGCAGGATCAGGCCAGTGGGCGAAGGAGGGGCATGGTCACTGCTGGCCAGCTGGGCCCGGCTTTTGGGACACAGTCACCTCCAAGGTCCTGGCCAGTCAGCAGCTGCTCCTGCCTGCCCTCACGTCCTTCCTGCCCCCTGCCTCAAAGTGTACCTCTTTTTATAATTGCAGGGGGCTTGACCTGGAAAACTAAGCCCCAAGGCCCTCATCTGCGTGATGCCTGGGGTGTGCACAAGACTTCTGGGAGCTACACACTGCTGCCCCCTCACCCTGTAAAGCCCCCCAACCCCACATGGCAGAATGTGGTCTACACTGGTGTTTCTGGGAAGCCGCCCTAAGAGGCTGCAGAAGGAAGGCCCCGGATGTTCGTGGCTCCCCTAATTCCCTGAGGCTTGTGTGCTTTCAGCAAGTGAATTCACATTGGTCCTTAATTTCGATTTAATACTTTTGTACTGTTTTTCTTAAAGGGGTCCCCAAATTGCACAAACTTCAGCCTAGGGAGGTGGCCAGGCTTCCGAGGATAGGGCTGCTCACACCTCAGTGGAAATGTTTGCAGGGAGCTGTGCTGTATGGGCCTGTGCCCTTGGCCCTGGGACCCCATCCTGCCAGCACAGCATCTGTGCCCCCCCAAACTGAGATGAGCTCCCCAGAAATGCTATTTCGATGGCACAGATAATCAAGCTTCCCTGTCACGCCTCTCCCAGCCCAGGGCTCAGCGATTCCCCAGCAGTGCCTCCCACTGGTCAGAGCTGGGAGTGCTGGGGGCTGCAGTCGCCCATTTCTCCTCTCATTGTCGTTAGAGCTGAATTGCGACCCTGGAAAAGACGTGTGCATGTGACCTGACTTGGAAATAGATGTGACTGCTTCCAGTGAGGGAAGAGGGTGGACCCAGATCCATGACTGGGGTCCTCAGAAATTTGGACCCCGAGGCTCCCCCAGGGAGAAGGCCAGGGCACCTGCAGCCCAGGACGCTGGCGAGGGGAGGCCTGGGTCGCGGCAGGCGGCTCAGGCAGCCGTAGGCCTGCATCCCCGGGCCTGGACGCCCAGCCTCCGAGCTCTGTTGTTCTAGGCTGGTGAGATGCTGTCCCCGGCCCCAGGAGGGGGCGTCACCCAGGAGAGAAGGCATCGGAGACGTGAAATCGAATTCCGCGTTAGACTGCCCACGCTTGCTGGGTGGCTGTGGGTGGGGGTTGAAGGGGTCGGGGTGGCGAAGGGGCCGTCGGGTCTCTGCGGGAGACGGTGTACCCTCTCCCAGGAAGGAGCTGGCGAAGATGGGGTCCGCTGCCCTCCGCCTTCCGCCTCTGGCTTCCCCCGGCACACGGGCTGGGGGCCGCCAGCGCTTTTCCTCATTTTGAATCATCCTTCTCGCTTCTGAGAAGCCGGCGACGGGAAGGCAAACACGTTGCCTCATCAAGTTCTCGCCGCCCCGCGCGGCCGTGAGTCACCGCAGCGGCCTGGAGACAGGGCTGCCGAGCCGGCTTCCCAGGACGGCCGGCCCCGGTCGTGGCTGTGCTTGCCCGGCCCGCCTGCAGCTGATTCACGGCCCCGGGAGCCGCTCGGGGGAGCCGGCCTGACCCCGATGCCGCGCCCCGCAGGCCCTGCCGGCTCCCGTGTGCGGCAGTTCCCGTTGCCCGTCCTCCGTGACTGTCAGTAGCCTGCGCTGTCGGGGGGCCTGCACAGGCGGGTGCACGTGCCCGCGCGAGCCGCCTCAGTCCTTACCCTACGCATGCCCGCATCAGAGATGTGTGTGTGCATTCCATGTATGTGTGCACAGACACATCTACAGATAGACCATGTAGCGTGTGCACCTAGGTTGAGAGGCACAGAGACGGGCACACGTGTTGACAAATCTACATATGCACACGTGTGCTGTTGTGTATGTGTGTGTATGTGTGTCTGTACTTCCATGTACGCGCATGCCGTATACAGATTCACGTGTACGCTGTTGTGTGCCTGTTAACGTTTGGTGGACGACAGACCACACTGAGGCGGGCGGGCAAGCCCAGGTGTGCAGCGGCTGCACCACCGAGGTGTGTGTTTACACTCTGTGATGTTCACACAACCATGAAATCACCTAGAGTCCCCATTGTTTGGCCCCTGTTGTCAGGCCATCCCTGCCTTGCGTGTTTGTGGAGGACGTTCTGTGTGCTGCTACAGGTGCGTCGTGAGTGGAAGAAGCACCACAGGGCTTTAAAACTGGAGAAAATTCTTTTTTAAGGATTTATTTTTATTTATGCGTACAAGGACTGGGGCGTAGGCCAGAGGTGCGGAGGGTGAGAGGATTCGCCAGAGACAGAGTGGGGAGCAGAAAAAGAGAAACCAGAAGCACTACTCCGTGAAGGTCACACCCCTTTGGCCTCCACGGTGTCTCTCGGGGGAGCGCATCCCCAGTGCCGTAAGGAAAAGAAAGCCCTGTGGGAAGAAGAGGAAAGGCTGCTATTGAGGGAGGGGCTCATCAGCACTGAATTACTACCAGGAAGTTATTACTGCCAAGGTCAAGGTTGTGGAATGGAGGCGGGGGGAGCTCGGGGTGGGGAAGGGGACGAGGCAGCCAGGGCCTTGCCGGTTCCAGACTCGCTTCTGCACGCCCCTGTGATGTGATGCGCAGTGTGCTTTGTTCTTGTTCATGACTGCGTAGTATTCCGAGGCATGAATGTGCCCTTGTGCCTGTTCTGTTGTTGACGTGCTTCTTGGTTGCTTGCAGCTTGAGGCTTTTATGAGCAAATGACTGTGAACATTCCATCCAGGTCTTGCTGAGGGGTCATGTGGAGGTCAACACGTTTCCCTTTTCTTCCTCCTTCAATCTCTTCTGTCCATTCTCCTTACTTTTTCCTCTCTTTTGCTTTCTCCTGTCTCCTCCCCTCACTATGCAGGGCACACAGGCCAGGCCAGGGCCATGAGGACATATGTGCTGGGGAGCACAGCATCCCCTGCAGGGTGTGCTGGGGAGAGTGGGACCATCTTGGGGTCTTCACACTAATGTGCAGTGAGCAGCCCTGGACGCAGGGTCCCAGCCTTTCCTTGGGCAGGCTCTCGTCTGGATGACACCCCCGGACACACACACACAGACACACACCTGCAGATAGCTGGCAACCTGTGAAACACGGGAGTTGTCACACATGACCGTCTCACAAGGCTTTTAGCAGAATCAAAATGGATTTTAAATGAACTTGGGGTGGAGTGTTTGCCGCGCGGTCGCCCAGAGCTGAGCAGAGCAGGCGCCTGCAATGAGCTGGAAGAGCGTCTTCAGGATACCACGCTCCTGGGCTGGCGCGGGGCCGCCGGAGGGGCTCTGCCAGCGGGACTTGACCTCGGGGCCCTCCAGCGCTGCTGTCTCCGGGAGCGTGCTGTCGGGCCAGCGAGGGGAGCCGTCGCTTTCATTTCCTGAGAAAGATTAGAAAGAGAAGTGACACAGAGCACGCTCGGCAAATAGTGGGGCTCTGCGTAGGGGCAGGAAGGAGCAACGTCAGGTGCTTAACCCCAGAGATGTGCCCCAGGCCTGGGTGGCCGGCAGCCCCCGCGGGAGGCACACAGCTGCTCGGGCGCCATCTCCACCACCCTGAGATCTGGAAGTCCCTGCGCCCACGCGGCAGCCAGGAGCAGAGGCTGGAAGAGGTGAGCCAGAGCCTCCCAGATGCTGCCCTCGGGTCCCTGCCCTGCATGCAAGGCCCGGGCCGGGGCCCGCTCACGTCCTGCTCCTCTGGGAACCATGTCTGCAACTTTGTCAGGCTCAGACTAAGCAACTTCAGTGGGCGAGAGTCCAGGCAGCGTGCTGGAGCGGGGCTGCAAGGGTCCCGGAGTGACGGGCGTGGTCATCCAGCACCTGCGTCCTTTCCGTGCGCTGGCCCTCGGCGCTGCGTGTCAGCTGGTGTGTTACATTTGCGTGACGTGCGTGTGCGTGTGGCACCTGGGGGGCTGACTCAGCACCCCGCTGCCCGTCCACGCCCGCTGAGCCGAGGAAGCTGTGGGCGTCTCAGAGCCGAGTCAGCTCCAGGCCCAGGGAAGGGCCGGAGAACACGAGCCGGCGGGTGCGTGGGGTGGGGGTGGAGGGTCTGGGGGTCAGCTCACTGCACTGACACCCGTATCGTCTGCTGCCACTGTCCCTTCTGGCCTTGTCACACTCTCTGAGCACACTGGGGCCCAGGGCCTGTGGCCGTCCCAGTCGGCAGAGTGGACAGTGGGCCTGACATGGGGACACTTCTGCAGAATGAGGTGATCATGTCTCAGCTGTGTGTCTCCCCCTACCTTAAAACACCCCTCCCCCACAAATTCTTGTCCACCCAGAAGCTGAGATTGTGACCTGAGGGTCTTTGTGGATATAATTAGTTACATTAAAACAAGATCACTTTGCATTAGGAAGGGACAGGTGTCTGTACAAGAGGAGCAGAAGACCCAGACCCAGAGGGAAGAGGCAGAGGGAGAGGGAGGCGCCTACAGGTGGGGCTCACCCCGGGGGCCCCAGGGAGTGGACCCCAGGAGCCTCCGGCCTTCTCCAGCCTCTTCCGGCCTCCTCCGGCCTCTTCCGGCCTCCTGCAGCCTCTTCCGGCCTCCTCCAGCCTCTTCCGGCCTCCCTTCATCCATTAACATCTGCAGGTTCTGTGAATATTTTACTTCGTTGAATTTGGGAGCGTTGTTATAACAGCCCTGGAAATGACGGCGCTAGGGAGTGATGCACCGTTCAGTTGAGAAAAGAGTGACAGGACTAAAAAGAGGGGGGAAGGTAGGGAGGGGGGGGCAGCGCTGGCAGGGGCGGGCTTGGCGGCAGGGCCTGGATCCTTCACGGCCAAGTTTGGCAGGTGACAGGCCCACGTGCCCGCTCTGTGCCCGGTGCCCCGCCTGGAACGCAGAGCCGGCCGCTTACCTGCCACCCGGGGCTGTTGTGAGGTTCACTTGGCTCCTCCTGAGCCCCGGGCCCTCCCTGGCAGGGAGAAGCGCCTGGTGCAGCGGCTGCCGGCTCGTCAGGAGCGCGGGGCTCTGTGTCTCCTTGTGCTGGCCTGTGCGCACAAGCAGCCCCCAGGAGCTCTGCAGAAAGGAGCGCTGGGTTCTGGAGGAGGCAGAGGAGGTGGTGCCGGCGGGGGGCGCAGGGAGCAGGGCGCCTCTCACCGTGCGGGTAATGGAGGGACGCCCGTGTCTCGTGAAGTGCGCGTGAAACCCTGTGTGCGCCGGGCCACAGCACCCGCTCGGATGCCCGCCTAGGTGTGCACGGGCCTCTGGTGCCCTTTGCGCTTGCTCCTCAGGAAGACGCCCCCGAAGGCCAGGCTCTGAGGCGGCCAGGAGCCCTCCTGACCTGTTTGTACTGACTGGCGGGAAGCGCTGCACCTGCTCTCACCTGCAGGGCGAGCTCCTCCCAGGCCGGGCAGCGGAGGGCTCCTGCCTCACCTTCCAGCCGCCTGGCCTATTCCTGGCTGATGTCACCCGACTAGCAGTGGCTGGATTGGGTGAGGGACTGGGACCCGCCCTCCAGGCTCACGCTGCTAACCCCAAATTCAAGACTCATCCTCAGGCAGAGCAGGGGACTGAGGCCAATAGGCCCCGCGGCCCCCTTCACGGCACAGCTGGTTAGCAGAGAGCTGGGACCCACAGGGGCTCTGTCGGACCCTCCAGCCCACACCCCTCCTGCCACAGGCCTGCCTGGACCCCCACAGGGAACCCCATCTTGTGCTCAGAGAAGGGGCTGGGGACACCCCCACAACACTTATCACATTCCCCCTGGGGGGCCTCACCATCCCGGCCAGTCCTGAGGGCTTCTCCAGCCCTTTCTCCCCAGCATCTGTTTCTCCCTGAACCCCAGGCCCTTGGGGGTGCTCATTAGGGTCACGGAGCCATTGTCTTTGTCAGATCGCAGCAGACCCCTCCTGACTGCCCGCTGCTCCCTCAGCAGTGGATTTCAGTGGCTCCGCCTGTTCTGCTCCCCACTCTGTCTTGGGGAGTCCTCTCACCCTCTCACCACCCCCACCTCTGGCCTGCACCCCGGCACTTGTACGCACAAATGAAAATAAATATTCGTTCCAGGTTCTGTTGAAGTAAGCGTGCACCCACGTTCAGTGAGTACATTACTTGACAGGTGCGACATATATTCTTGTAAACAAAGAAAATTCAGGAAAGGGGGCGCACGCTTCACGAGAAGCTTGGGATAGAAGCTTGGGGCCCATCTATTTTAGAACATGCTTCAAAACACTGCACCTGGGCGCTGTGGAGAATTCATGCAAACAGGCATTTTGGCCTGAAAAGCACGAGGAAACAGACGCGGGTTGTTTATAGAAGCTTCTACCTCTAGCGCTGGTCCCGTGCAGGGTAAAGGAAGTCCCGCACCCCAACACGCGGGCCGGGACCTCCGTCCGCAGGCTGCGCCGGGCCTCTGCTGGGGGTTGTCTTCTTCTTGCTTAGACAACAGAACCAATTTGTCGGAGGGTAAAGGGTGCGATTACGTTTTGTCCCGGCAGAGAAGACCGGGCAGGGGAAAGAAAGGATTCAAGAGAACAGTCTCACCTGAAGACCTGCAGAAGACCCTGGCAGGGATAAGCAGGGAGCACAGCACCCTCGCACCGCAGCGCGTGCTTGGCTGGCAAATCCGAAGCAGTTTTATGATTTTTCTCCCAGCAGGTCGGCTGCGGGCTGCACCTCGTGGGCCACGCGGTGAATAAAAGGGGTGGGAGAGGAAGCCGGGTGTGTGCCCAGCCGGGAGCGCCAGGACCGGGGGGCGAGTCCCCCACCGCTGGGGTCAGGCGCCACCGCGGGGCCCAGGTGGTGGCTAGGAAGGTGTGAAGGGGGCCTGGCACCGCTGGCTGGACAGACCCGCTGACATCTGTGCCAGGTCCAGGGAGTGATGGGGGCAGGGGAGCAGCGGGAGGAGCCAGAGGAGCCCCCCTCTGGGGAGGCAGGTGTGGGGGCCGAGCAGAGGGACATGCGGGCAAGCTCCGTATTGTCTCTCGGTCTTATCCACTTCAAACGGCTCTAAAATAACGTTTCAAGTGAAAACTGCTCTCTGGAGAAGCTGCTGCCTCCCCAGCAGACTGCGGGCAGGTGAGCCCAGTGTCCCCTCCCCTGTCTCCCGGGCGAGCCGGAGTCGGGTGGCCAGAGGCGCACGTCGCCATCCGCAGGAGCCCGGGGCGCGGGGGGCGCAGGGGCCGGGGTGTGGGGTCGTGGGCGTCTGTGGGCCGGTGAGTGAAGGAGCGGGGGCTGGTGGGGGAGCGGCCGTGACTCGCAATCTGGGACCTGGGAAACGTCCCTTGGAGCAGGGATGGCAGCGGGACGCAGTGGCCCCAGCCGTCCGCGCCGGAGCCTCGCTTGCCACCCGGAGCCTCCCTGCGCCTGGAGCTGGAGCCAGGCCTGTCCCAGGAGGGCGGTGCCGCTTCCCAGCCCCAAGCCCGGATCCGATGAGACCCCACGCCCGGATCCGATGAGATCAAAGCCCCGGCGCCCCGGTCGCTGCAGGCGGCCCCACATTCCTGTGTGTCTTGGCGCGAGACTCCCGGCCCAGGGCAGGCCAGGAATGGGGAGGTGCAGCCGTCCTCAGGAGGACCGGCTCTGACCCAACGTGCAGGTGCTTCCCCGTGGGCGCCCTCGTGCCCCTGCGCCCCTGCTGGCGGTGCGGCCCGGGCCCCAGCCCCTGCCTGCTGGGGCCGTCCCAGAGGGTCCCGTGGTCAGCCCTGGCCTCGCGCACGCTCTGCTGTCGTTGCCAGGAGGGCTGGGCCGGGAGCGAGGGAACCCTAAACATTCAGCAGCGGCCAGCTTTGCAAAAAAGAAAACAAAGCGGCCTCCTTCACTGCTGTGGTGCTCGCCTCCCAGGGGCTGCCCGCGCCGCCGCTCCCAAGACCCTGTTTGCAAAGGACAGGAGTGGGCCTGGGGCCTGTCCCCTCCCCTCCTCCCCAGCACACCCAGCCTGCCGGTGGCCGCTGCTGGGGTGGGCCCGGTCTCGCCCGTGTGAGAGGCCTGCGCAGGCTGGGGCGGCCATGTCGGGCAGGTCTCCGTGGGGCTGCCCCCGTCAAGGCAGGGAGAGGGCGCCCTCCTCTGGACACTTGCTGTCACCCAGGCGGCTGCCCTGCTCCGGGCGGCCAGGTTCCGAACCAGGTTCAGGGCCAGATGCGTCTCCGCCACAGAGCCCCTCCCTCCCCTCTGCGGGTGCAGCGCGTGGGCGGGGGTCCCGGCGACCCGCGGTGCCCCCATTCCTGGGGCTGATGCTCCAGGCCGCCCCAGGACTCCGTCCCCACTCTTTGGGCGGGGGCTTTGCATGCCAGGGCCTGTGGCTTGGGGGTGTCGGCCAACTGAGCCCACCGAGTCGGAGATTCGTGGCAAAGAGATTTAATTGTTTGGATCAAGCAAAGAAGCGGCCAGAAGGTCTGCTGTCCCCCTTCCTACAGGGAGCTCCGACTGGAGGACCAGGGGGCTGTGGCAGGTGGGGGGTCCCTGCGGGTCAGGCTCAGGGTGGCTTCAGGACCAGGTCATGCCTCTTCATGGGGGTTGCTCAGAGAGTGCCGCCAGTGCCCCCGGGGGTCTGACTGTGTACGTGGCCGTCGCGGGACCCGAGGGGAGGGTGGGCTGGGGAGGCCTCTCTGCTTTGAGTCAGTTCAGCCATATTGAAGGCTCCCCCTTAACTCAGCCTCGTGAGAGGTTTTTCCTGATAATGCTAGTTTGCCGGTAAGAGTCTCAGGCCGCCTCCACCCGGCCGGACGCCCCGTCCCTCTCGCACAGGCCCCACGAGCCGCAGCCGACGGCAAAAGAAGTGTCCTCCGAGTGGGCCGCTGTGTGGGCCTCCCCTGCAGCCCCTTTTCTTACAAACCAATAGCAAAACTCTGCGGAAATCAGGAGTGACTTTTGAAGGACAAGCTGGGTTTGACGGCTGCCGCCGGGGGGGGGGTGTGCTGGCCACGGGGTGTCTGGCTAGGCCGAGAGGGACGTGTGCTCCCAGTCACATCGCTCAGAGGGGGCAAAGCTGTAAGTGTTCACTGGAAGCAAAAACATGCTGTTTTCTTTTTTTGTTTTTTAAGATTTATTTAATATGCAAACAAGAACTGGGGTACAGGCCAGAGTTGTGTTGGGGGGGATTCACCAGAGACAGAGCAGGGGGCAGAACAGGCCGCTCTACTGGAATCCACTGCTGAGGGGAGCAGCGGGGAGACAGGAGAGGTCTGCGGCGCCCTGTGGTTCAGCTCCCTGGCCGGGGATCGAACTCTTGCTGCAGAGGCTGCGGGCAGCTTCACAGCGCTGTGCTTATCCCCTTGCACCGCCAGGGAGCCCCCCCCCCCAAAAAAAGCACGCTGTTTCACTGCAGGGAATGAATGGACATCACATAAGTGTGACACACGTATAGGTGCGTCATGATTCACGACCCCAGCCTCATGCCCTTCCATCCTGCTCTCCTACCCTTGCTGCTCTTTATTCGTTTACATCGACCGTTCAGCAGACGTCGCCGCCCCTGCAAAGCTTCCCTTCCCTCTCCCTGCGTCACCCACCCTTCCCGCACGCCCGGAGCCTTCCTGCCTGCAGCCGCCCAGATTCGCCGTTAATCTCTTCTTGCTAGTGCTTTCATCCGGGCTTGTTAGTCAACGCTGGTAGCAAACAGTTGGCAAACAATAGCAGTAATAATAATAATTATTATTACTGTAAAATAAAAAAAAAAAAACATGGGCTCATTACACGCTGCACGCCCAGCATCTATGCCGTGTGGCTTCTCTGAAATCCCCACAAGGGGGTGCAGACAGCCCAGTTTCAAAGGGGCACATGGGGCTCAGGGGGCGCCCACGCTCTGCCAAAAAGCCGAGGTAAGTGTCCAAGCAGAGAATTGAAACCAGGTCCCCCGGGCGCTGCAGCTCTGTTTATTTTGAAGCGGGGGATCCATCTCTTTAGAAGATGGATTTAAACTGTCCCAGGCGCTTGATGCTCCTGCACCTCCATCATCAGACAGCACCGGGGGCCTGAGCTCCACGAGAACTTTCTCAGGGAAGCTGCCGCTGTGGGTCTGGACCCTGCACCTACCGGGGGACCTGCCAACCCCTCCTGCCCGGGGAAGGCAGCTGGAGAGCAGGTACACCCCACGCTGCCCCTGCTGGCTGGGAGCCCCCCCAACCCCAGGCCTGCTCTGTGGTCACTGCCTGGTAGGCCCGGGGTGGGAGCCTGCGTCTCCAGCAGCGGAAGCAAAGACCTTCTGTTCCCCCAGGCTGGTCTGCTGTCACCGAGGCGCCACCACACCCCCGGCTCCGGGGAGCGAGTGAGCTTGCAGAGGCCGGAAGCAAGACTTGGGACAGAATCAGACTACAGACCAGTCACAGGCCCCCGGGCGGTGCTCGGCCAGCAGGGATGCGGAGAGCCCGAGCCAGCCTGACCCTCTGGAGCCCACAGGTGACTGTGACCGTCCGTCCACCTGCATTGCTGCTGACAGGGGCTGAGGATGGAGGAGCCAAGCACCCTGCTGTCCCCACGCTTGTCCACCTGGAGGTTTTGCTGGCCAGCGCATCCTCCATTGAGTGCAGAGAGGGGGTTTTGTTTTTCGCCTGGGGCGAAGGCTGCCCTGCCCCGCCAGCCGTCGTAACCAAACAGTTTGGCACCGGAGTCTCCTGGGCCCGGCGCTGTGGCATCTGTCCCCGTGTTCGCCCAGGAGGGCCAAGGTGGGGCCTCCTTCCCTCAGACCTCCCTCTCCTTCTCTCCAAGTGACCGTGGGTGGTGGCACAGAGGGGCCACCACTGCCCTGGGCGCCTGCCCTCGCGCTGCTGTCTGTGTCCTTCCGCAACTCCGAGCGCGGACACCGGCCTTCGGACTCTGCGCCCGCCCAGGTGGTCCAGGACGACCTCGCCTCCAGATGCTTGTCCAGCAACATCGGCAAAGACCCTGTTTCCAAACGAGATGCGCATGAAGCTCCCGGGAGGACGTGGCACACGGACACCTCCCTCTGAGGGAGGCGATGAGGACGGCTGGGCAGCCCCCTCCCCGTCCTGCGGCTTTCGGAGGGCCCCTCCCCGCCGACCCCAGCAGTCTCTTCAGGCCCTGCGACAGCACAGGTACCCGAGAGGCCCTCCAGCCGGCTGACGCCACCCCTCCACGGCACCCCTCGGGTGGTGGGGTGTGGGGAGGTGGGGATGACCTGGGTCTGCCTGGACTCAGCGGCTGGAATCACCGATTCTGCGGGAACCTGCCCACGCAGGGCCTGCCCCCAGCACTGTCCTTTCACTGGCTCCACCAGAGTCCACAGGGGGTGGAGACAGGCGTGATCAAGCAGGTGGAAGGGCCGCATGTGCCAGTGAGGACAAGGAGCACCTCCACGCTCTGTGGCAGCGGTCGGAGCGGGCGTTCTTGGCCACCATGTGTGACGCAAGCAGCAGCTCAGCCAGCTTTAAAATGAGACTCCCGAGCAGCCCCTCCCGGGTATCTCGATGGACTCAACACCAGGGAGGACCCGCTACTGCACCCCCTTTCTCTCTTTGCTCTGCCCTGAGGGGGCTTCCCTCATGGTGACAAAAAAGGCTGCAGCAATTCCAACCACTGCATCTTTATATGGTACTTTCAGGAGAGCAGGAAGGTTGGCTTCCCGAATGTCTGTCAGAGGAGCCAAGCACCTTCTGCTCCCCCAGGCCCCTGTGAGGACAAACGTCTCCCTTCGCACATGATCCCTTGCTCAGTGGCGGGATTAGGTGGCAGGGTTATCTCTAGACCTGTCTCTCTGGTCAGAGGAACTCTGTCTGCTGATGACCTTGGGCCAAGGGCACTCTGACATCCCTGGCTAAGAGGACAGACGCCCCTGCATGGGGTGAGTGATGGGGGCATCCTAGCAGCTTGGGCGGGCCACCCCCTCGAACCTGGGGCCACCACGTGAGTGGGCGAGCGCAGGGCACTGGGGTCTCTGCAGACACCATGGCCAGGGCTGGGGGAGAGCTGGCTGTGCTTCTGGGGGCCGTCCCCGGGCGACCTCAGCCATGCAGGGCGCGGTTCACGCATGATGATGTGCCTTTGGCTTCTTTTTCAACAAGTGGAAGCAACCTGAGAAGCAACCTGAGAAGGTCAGCGAGCGCCTAGCTGCGCGGTGGACGTCTCAGGGACACTCACTCGCACAGCAGAGTCAGCCTTTGTGCAGGAAACGTGCACAGCCTGGGCCGGCCTGATAGGCCCCGGGAAAGGGGCAGAGAGCGGCTGTCTGGGGCCGGGTCACTGTCTCCGTGGCGGCCCCCACACCACCCACATTGTCCCTCAGGCCCGTCTTCTGGGCGAGTCCACGTGTGTCGTTCCCAGGACGCCGAGCCCACGCCCCACGCCGGGAGCCTTAGTCGGCAGCGGCTCATGGTCTCATGTCTGTGCTCAGGGTCCTTGGAAGCAGCTCCTGCCACACACCCCCCCAGCTGCAGGTGCCCGGAAACTTCTGTGTCCTTAGCTCGGAGCCGAGTCTCCTGCCCTCTGTCTCCCTCAGTGGGCCGGGCTGTGGGCTCGTCTTTTGATAAGGGCACTATTGTTGGATTAGGGCCCCCCCATCTTGTTATATCCATCTGCTGGGATCCTGTTTCCAAATAAGGCCCCCTCGGGAGGGGAGGGCGGGCAGGACCTGGCCCCAGGAATCTGGGGGACGTCGTCGTCACGATCATCTCTCTCCACGACACTGCTCAGCGAGCTGTGTTGAGAGGGCGCTGCCAGGGGATGCCATCACCCCACGAAGGTGAAGTGGCAATTCCCCGAAGCTGGATGCACAGCTCTGGCACCTGGGCCGTGTGTGGGCACCCCGCTGTCCCCAGGCGGCCCGTCATGGCTGTGCTCTGTGGACATGCCCTAAACCTTATATCGTAAAAGTGAAACGTGCCTCGTCTCAGGCAAGGGTTTCTAAGGCTTTGGGGGCTCGGTGCTGCCTGCAGGGAGGCTCTCTGGGGACGTGCGGTGGCTGGAGATGCTGTGCCTGGTTGCACCTCGTCCCTGGCTCCTCGCTCATGGATGTGTCCCTGCCCGGCCTCTCCACATGGTGCCTCCCTGGCAGCTGAGTCTGAGGACACCAGGCTTTGGACGGGGGCCACCCCACCCAGCACAACCCCCGTCCCCTCGCATCCCCTGCAGACTCTATTTCCAAACAAGCCACGCCCGTGGGTTCCCGGAGGGCAGGAGTTGGGCGTATGTTTTGGGGGATGCAACTGCTCCCACAAGGATGGGGGAGGCGCCAGCACCGAGGAGGCTGGCACGCCTCAGGCTGCACCCCTGCAGCTCTTTGCCAAAGCCAGCCGGGTTCCCCAGGGAACGGTGAGTGGTGAGAAGCCAGCCAGCCTCCCGGGGAATAGTTGTGAAACCTCAAGAATGTGGAGCCCCAAACTTCCTTAACTTGAGACAGTGAGAAACCCCGAATCAAAAGCATCCCGAGAACAATGCCCGGGGCTGTGGTGTCTTCTCCCGGTGTCTCGTGTCAGCTTTAGCAGGTCGGATCTCAGCCGCCTTAACCCCTTGCCAGCCCCGCGTGCGCCGGGGTGCCCAGCCTGAGTGCCGGGGCCGAGCAGGGCGGCCTGTCCAGGCCATGCCCTGGGGGGCAGCTCTGCCCACCCACGCTAGCGCTGGGGCGGCTCTGCCCCGTGTGGCCACCCGCGGGGCCTTGCCTCTGTCGGCAGCTCTGACGGCCTCCGGGTGGGCTCCAACCCGGGCAGGGGCTGAGCTGGAGTCAGGGGCTGTGGAGGGAGCCGGCCTTCCCCGGCTCTCCGGAGGCGCAGTGAGAGCGAGACCAGGAGCTCATCAGAGAACGGCCCAGGCGAGGACACCAGGCAGCGGCCGGCAGGTCTGCCTCTGCGAGGACTGTCCTGATGAACGCGTCTGAAGTTAGCTTGGGCAGCTAGGCAGGGGCGCGTCGTGGGCGCCGGCGCAGCTCTTCTTCACAGACGCCGTCCACCGCAAGGGCGGACGCCCCGCGGGCCGGGCAGCGGGACAGCTCCCTTTCCCAGGGGGCCCTGCGGCCCCAGGCAGGCCCCACAGCCAGGCCTCCTGAGGCTCCGTGGCTGCTTGTCCCCGGCCGCGGCCCGCTCAGCCGTTTCAGGCTTCCCGGCTGCTCTCCTGCCCGCCCCAGCGGGGGCTCCGGGACGTTTCAGGGCCACGGGGGCCGGTGACTCGGCGGAGTCAGCCCTCCCGCTCGGGTGGCCCCCGGTGCCAGCCCAGCTGGCGTCTCGGGCAGAGTCCCCAGCCCGTGGGCTCAGCCTGGACGCCCTGCAGGGGCCCTGGCCGCTGGGCGCTGCAGCGTCACCCACGCTCCCGGCGTCCTCACAGTTCCACCCCCAGCCCGCGATGACCCCCTTTCGAGGGCTCCTGTGCGAAGAGCTGCCGGTGCTTTCGTGGGTGTTCATTCTTACTACATTTCAAGTCTATGTATGTTGATTGTTTTAATCTTTATTTTCTGAGATTTATTTATTCATGCACACCAGAACTAGGGTGGAGGCCAGAGGTGTGGGGGTGAGAGGACTCCCCAGAGACAGAGTGGGGAGCAGAACAGGCGGAGCTACTGAGCTCCACTGCTGAGGGGCGCAGCGGGCAGACAGCTGAGGTCTGCTGCGCGTGTAAGTCAGCTCCCTGGCCGGGGATCGAACTCATTCGTGCGGCAGAGGCTGCCCATAGCTTGATGGCGCTGTGTCTTTCACCCCCGCACCCCCAGGGAGGCCTGTATGTTGGTTTTTTTTTTTTGAAATCCCAAGACGAAAGAAGCCTCAGGCCGCCCGCGCTCTCACCCTCCCGAGAAAGTCTCTGGTGACCTGTGGGTCTTTTCAGCTTTTCCATAGGTGAGAGCCGTGGCCTGAAGGTCACACACGACCCACCAAGCCCAGGGCTTGAAATCCTAGTCCCTCTGGTGGAGGCTCTGGGAGGTGAGGGGGCCCTAAGGGTGGGGCGCAGGGATGGGGTCCGTGCCCTGGTGGAAGAGGCCGGGAGGGCTCTCTGGCGCCTGGAGTGAGGCCACGGCAGAAGCCCGACCTGCCCCTGCGAGCTGAGAAACACGTTTCTGTGCTGACCAGCCTGTGGCGTCTCCTTGCAGCAGCCCGTGAATTGACCGGACAGTCACTGCTTGTCTTAAAGCCTA
This sequence comes from Talpa occidentalis, assembly GCF_014898055.3. Lineage (NCBI taxonomy): Eukaryota > Metazoa > Chordata > Mammalia > Eulipotyphla > Talpidae > Talpa > Talpa occidentalis. Next base: position 1,873,314 of record NW_023604295.1, read on the forward strand.
GGTCACAAGTGTAAGGTCGGGGGTCCCTCTCGGAGAGCACGGTGTGCCCCCCCACCCCGCCACCCTGTCGGCACAGCTCCGCCTTGGGACCCAGGGTGGCCCCACAGGGCAGGGAAAGGCTCACGCCCAGGCTCCTGTACCCCCTGCAAGCAGAATGCCTCTAGGTTTGGGTTTGGGGTCACAATGCTACGTTCTAGACCTTTCGTTGAAGCTTGTAGTGTGTCGGGGCTGCACAGGCTGCTCTGTGAGCACAGGCACGCCGTTCAGTGGCCCTCAGCGTGGCCCGCAGCTGCACGGGGCTAGAAGAAGCAGGTCCTAGATGAGCCAGCCTTGGCCTGAGGGGGGCCCCCGTGCTGTGCGGGGCTCAGCGTGTGCTCGGGGTGGGGGCACGCTTTGGACTGAAGCCAGTGGTCAAGGGCACTGGTGCTGAGGCCACTCTCTGGGGTCATCTTGGAGTCACAGAGTGGACAAGAGGAGGTAGTGAGAGAAAGGGGGAGAAGGAAACTCTCGTACAAACCAAGGAGAAAGCTGTCGGCACCTGCAGGCAGGGCTGGAGGTGATGCTGGGAGGAGGTGGGCAGTCCTGGCCCCCGAAACACGCCACATTAGCTCCTTGGGCTCTTGCAACCTGCTGGGCTTTGTAGCAAGGTCGTGCGACGGCTCATCGGACCAGCACAACAGTCCTGTGAGCGGGGATCACCACCATCTCTGTTCTCTGTGAGGCGAGAGGGGCGCAGAGAGGTTAAGTGACTTCCCCAAGGTCACACAGCAGAAGTGACAGAGCTGGGGCTTGAACCCAGGGAGTCGTCCTTCCTACCCCGCCCCCAGCAGCAGGGACAGAAGGACTGGCCAGGGGGTGCCAGGCCACGCAGTCGAATTGCATCTGGAACAGCAATTGCAGGGAGATGAGGTTTTATTTCAAAACAGACGTGGCGGTCTATCAGAGATGGACGACACTTTGTGGGCTTTGAAGATAAAACAGGAGACTTCCAAGACATTTTGAACTTACAGGTGGCAACGAGGCCCAAGCTGCCAGGACGCCCCTGGATTTCTCCCTTTCCATGGGGGTCTTGGAGCAGAGAAGTCTGGGGCTATCACTCCAGGTCACCCCGTCATTTTCGAGCTACAGGAACTCTGCCCGGGAAGGCGAGAACTTCCCCAAGACACTCACTTGAGGAATCAGTGGCAGAGGTGGGATCTAACCTGGATATTTTTTTCTTCAAATATTCAGCTGTCTGGGCTGTCTCCTGCGGGCCTGGCGGGCGTCAGGCCAGATAACACTGAGAAGCCGGTGACTGCTGCGCTGACAGGACCCTGGGGAGGCCACACCCCCTCCAGGGTGGCTCCCGCCCTCCCGCCCCCGGCCAGCTTCAACATGTCCCCGCAGAGGCCTGCTTCTGCACAGCACGCCTGGCAGGGCCTCGGGTGGTGGCCAGGGACGGGAGGCCTGGACCCTGCCCCCGCCGGGTATTCTCACACGGGTGGGTCTCATGTTGTGCTAGCGATGCTGACTATCTGCCAGGAGCACCCGGGGGCACGCACCTGAGCCCTGGTGAGCTTCCCACAGGCCTCTCCCCTGCGCACGGGTGAAGCAAGATGCCCTCCGGCAGCGACTGGCACAAAGGGTTGATTACTCAGAGGACCTGGCCACTGCCCAGCACACAGCGGGCGTGGGGGTGGGGCTCAGGCATGGGCCTGGATCTGCTCTTGTTGAGGTTGAGGATGAGGGGCCTCAGCTTTGAGACCTCACCTCACTGTTGGCGCATTTTCAATAGAAGAGCAGGAGTATCAAGTGCCGGAAGAGAGAAAGCAAGAGTCCCAGATAGTCAGCTCCGGGAATCTACTAAGGTCTCCAAAGACACAGGCGCCTCGCCGGAGCCTCTCGGCCGGGACCGGCCCCGCGGCTGGTCTGGCGTCTCAGCCCGTGCCCTGGTGGGTGGGTTCTTCCCGGGAGAGCGAGCGTCAGGCCCTGCACTGCAAGCAGGAAAGCAGCTGCGGGCTCAGCCTGCCCACCCCGGGGCGGCAGGACACACCGGCAAGGGCTCCCGGCTGAGGCAGCAAGCTCTGCCCTCAGAGGCCCACAGGGAAGCTGACGTCCTGTCTGGGGAGACGTCCCGTCCTGTGCGGGGAGACGACCTCACCTTCCCCCCGGCCATCCTCGCACCCCTTATTCTAGTTGCTCATTCTCGTGAGCAGCATTTGGGCTTTTCTCGCAGTCTCATCTCCCGCGTCTGATCAAACTTGCATTAAATATGGATGGGGACATCTGGGTCTCGTGTAACTGCAGGGCACCCTGGCTGTGGGCAGGAGTAGGGCCTGAGGGCCCCAACGATGTGCCTCCTGGGGAGTCCCCGCGGGGGCCCTGGAGGTCGAGTTCAGCTGATGTTTACGAACTGGCCCGGGGGAGTTCCGGGGCAGAGGCACAGCCGGCCAGCTCCTGCTCCGACCCGGCTGCGCCTGGGCTCGCCCGGCCCTCGGCGCCCGTCCTGGTCCCGCAGCTCTCGGGCTTCCTGCTTCTGAAGAGTGGGACCAGCTCTTGTTTCCCACACCGGATGCCCAGGCAGTGCCAGCAGACGCGGGCGAATCGCGTGCTTCTGTCACCTGAGTCACAGCGCGTGCTCCATGGCGGCCGCCCGGCATGAGCCCGAGCTGAGGAGCAGGGCCCCAGGGTGTGTGGCTCAGCGCAGCCTTGAGCACCTCTGTCTGGGGCCGGGGCTGGGGCCAGACCTCCTCGAGGTGCCGTGGGCGTGCTGGGGTCGCTGTCACCTGATGGCCCAGCCAGGGTGGTCCCCCCGCAGCTCCCTGGAGCCTGCCTGCAGCCTGGCTGTTAGACCCAGGGTCCAGGCCCCGGCCCCTTGGCTCTGTGGGCGTGGGCCCCTACAGCCCCTGCCTGCTTCAGTGGAGCCTGAGGGAGGAAGCAGGAGGGAGAGACGCCCGGGGGAAGGCAGAGTCCGGTCAGACCTTGCCAGGGGAGTGACCAGAGCCCTGCCCTGCAATTCCCCCTTTTCCCAAGAGGCCAGTCTCCCCAGGCTGCTGCTACAAAGCACCACAAACGGGGGCTAAAAACCACAGGCATTTACTGTCTCACAGTCTGGAGGCTGCGCATCGGAGATCAGGGCCTTGCTCCCCGAAACCTGCAGGGGAGAGCCCTCCCTGCCTCCTGCGGTCAGTGTGGCCAGCCGTCTTACTGGCCCTCGGCCTCACGCGGCCTTCTCCCTGGCCCCGCGCAAATTCCTTTCTTCTTAGCAGGATACACATAGCCTGCCGATGCCAGCAGGCCGCGCAAACTTGGTGCCGTCCGCAGAGACCCTACTTCCAAACAAGGGCCCTCCACGGGCACAGGAGTCAGGACTTCCACACAGCCTGGGGACACCACAGAACCCACAACAACCCCTGCGCTGAGACCTGAGGCCCAGCTCCCAGACGTAGCCCCAGGCCGACCACGCCTCTGCTCTTTGTGTCTGTTTGGGGACGAGGATCCGGTGCAGCTGCGCTTGGCCGTCAGCTGCTGTCACCTGTGCGGAGAGCCCGCAGGACGGAAATGCCGAGTCTCACCTGAGGAGCCAAGACCCCAGGGACGCGCTGCAGGGCTGGTTTATCCTGGGGGGTTTGCTCAACTGACCAAGGGGGTCAAAGTTCACCCTCCCGAACATCTCAGAATGTCACCAAAATGACCAGAAACACCAGCCTGGAACTTGGGGAGAGCAGACGTGAGACACAGAGTGATCCCAAGGTCAGACCAAGGTCAGACCTTGCCCCATAAGGGCTCTAGACGCGGTGGGCAGACGCCGACCCCACCGCAGCCTCTGGTCTAAATTCAGATTTATTCGTTGTCAGGGCGCCTCCTCCTCCAGGACAGCAGGTTATGGCCATGACTGAGGGCTTCCATCAGAGCCGTGTGTTGAATTGCGGCGACATTGCCTCCAGGGATACGGCAGGGTTTCTTACCAGTCAAGCCCTGTACAAACACCAGCTAGGCCCCATGTGGGGAGCGGGCGCCACCGGGCGCTGGGCTGGCAGGTGCAGCTCACGAGGCTTCTCTGGGAAAATCTGCAGGGAACAGTGCACCAGCCATGTGCCCGCAGCTTGGCAGACACAGCATGCGGTGCCCCTCCCACTCTGGCACACACACCACACACACTCTCGTGTGTGTGCAGACACACATACACTTTCACACGCACACACACCCACACTCATATACACGATGCAGAAAAGGGATTTTTCAAAAACGCACCAACAGCCCACAGGGAGGACGCAGAGCCCAGCCAGCTTTCGCCCTCCCTCCGGAGCCCACACCCACGCACGGTCGGAGAGCACCCTCAGTGTCCTGGTGTGACTACGTGGCTTTTGGTGCCAGCTTACACGGGAGGAGGGCGGCCACCCTGAAGTTCCCAAGGAGCTCGAGGCTCATGGCCAGCCAAAGCTTGTGTGGGATTATTTACCAGGCGATAGTGGTGGCTCTTTGCAGAGTCTCTCCACCACTGTGTTAACAGTGGGTCTTTGTGAACGCGTGAATTATTAACACACTCTGACAGAGCGCAGGAGCCGTGAGTGTGCCGTCGCAGAGGCCCAGCCTGTGCCCGCTCCGGCGGCCAGTGTGCCCACTGTCTGCTCGTCCAAGCGTCGTGTAGGCTCGGGAGAAACGACAGACCCGGCGTGGCCCAGACCCCTTGCCACGGTCATGCTGGCCTTTCCTGCCCCTCAGAGACACTGCAGAACTCGCTTTTCTCTAAGGTGGGGTGTGTTGCCCCCGCCTTCTGGGGCTAATGATCAGCCAGAGGTAAGCGTCACGAGAGCAGAACAGAATAGGCCAAGCACGTCATGGCCTGTCTCCGGTTGCCAGGCAACACCTCCTTCGCTGCCACGGCCAGAGCGGGTCAGAGGAGATACCAGAAAGGAGACTTCTTCTTCCAGGTCAGCCTCACTGCCCCCTGGCAGGGGACAGGACAGGGGAGCCTCTCTCGGGGCCACCCACTCAAGCAGCATCTTTGTCCTCTCTTCTCGTCCGACCTCCAGTCAATGGCGTGGGCTCAGAGCCCTGGGAGTGGCTGGTGTGCTTTATAGAGCGTGATCCCTGGAGGCCTCTGGCTTGCCTCCAGCCTCATGGCCTCGTCCCCGCTGCAGGACGCGGCCGGGCCGGGGGTGGCTCAGGGCTGAGCCTGCCTGCTGCTCGTCGGATGCGACTCAAGGAAGGCTGCTCACGAGGAGAGGGTTGCGATTCCCAGGTTCACTGCCTGCAGTTTTCAAATGCTTACATGGCCACCCACTGGGGTACTGCCACCCCCAGGCCTTTGCCTCCACTCCTCGCACGTGCCAGTCCCCAAGCAGGCGGTGGCGTAGGAGGTGGAAGGGGTGACGGGTTTTTGAGGTTCACAGGAGCAGTTTCGAATGTCAGATTCTCCAAACCCCATCCTTCTTCCCTGTAAAAGTGGGTATTTTTTGCTAGGAATTGGCCCAAGAGAAACACCTGCAGGGAGCATGTAAAGGGCGAACAAGCACTTGTTTGTAGTTGCAACAACAAAAAAGAGACCAGCTATGACCGACTGGGAGGAATGGAGATATTGTGGCCTCTCTGCCATGGAATATTACACGGCTGTTAAAAAGGTGAGACAGAGCTGAGCGTGGCAGGGACAAGGTGGCTGATAGTTCATCCACAGGAGTAAGCTGACTGTAAGTTTAAGCCCGGGGGTTTATTCTGCTTGTGCAACGTACATGCCGCAGAGCTCACGCCAGTTTGAATGAACAGCAGTTAGCTCATACCTAGCCTATTCATTTCATGCTGATGGTCTGAAAAAGACACTTGCATTGCAGATTTGTTCACATCGGAATCCAGACAAGTCTCGCGTGTGCGTTGGGGGTGATGTGTCTCTTGGGCCCCTTTGATGGACGCTCTTCTCCCTCTGCCCTTGTATGGCGTGAAGAACCCCAGTTATTTCTCGTGGGGCATTCCCTACTTGCTGAGTGCAGTTGTCGAGTCTTGAAGAAGTTGTTTAAGAGATTCCTCCGTCTCCTCTACCTCTGTGAAGTGGGAGATGCAGGCATCTGAGCCATGCGGTAAACAGCTGCGGGCTGGGGGTGTCGGGGTGGAGCCCCAGGAGGCTTGTGGGCCTGCTCCCGTCAGCCCCGGAGCCCAGGTGTGAGCAGCCCCCGAGAACCTTTGTTTGTATCACTGCCCCTGGGCTTTGCAAAATGGGGGTTCTCTCATCCCATCATCCCCTCTACAACGATTAGCGGGGATTCTTCAATAAAGAGGAACTTCCCCTTAATACCTATTTACTCACCCTAGAAACTATTTATACAGCAAGATACGTGGTTTATTCTTTCCTTTTCATCAGTTTTCAGAATAATTTTTGGTGTCCTAGTGGCCTCTGGAGATTTCCAGGTATACACATCTGCCACGTCCGCGCCGTGAAGAGGCGGAGCGGTGCGGTAGAGCCTGGTGTGGCGTGACGTGCCGGGGTGGCAGCGTATGGCGAGCACAGCGCGCCTTGGAGAGTAGATGGGCGGGCTGCTGCTCGGGGCTCGGGGTCGGTGCTGGGGCTGCAGCAGGAGCCCCCCTGCTCTCCGGGAAGAAAGAGCTGCCACAGCTTCAAGTTACAGCCCGACCTTGGCCCTGCCTTGGGTCAGCTATGTCCAGACTCCCGGCAGCCTCCAGGCGGCTCCTGGCCTTTTCAGCGCGAAATACTCAGCAGCCCGTCTGGGGCCGGCCTCGTGGCTGACGGCCGCCCTGCTGCGGCGGACCTCTGGCTGCAAGCGGACCCCGGGGCAGCAGGGGGTTCGCTAGGAGCCGTCTGGGGTCAGCACCCCGAGGGCAGCAGCAGGAGTGGACACAGGAAAAGGCGGCCCCAGGGGAAGCAGCTGGAGCGAGACTGTTGAGTAGGGGAGTAGGGGAGCTGCTCCCCGCCTCAGCTCCGCCACTCAGGCCCCCGGTGCGATGGGGGACCTGGTGCTCAGTCCCGCAGAGTCTGTCTTTGCATTTGGGGTCACGGTCCAGCTTCCTTCTGCTCTGTGCACTTCCCGTTCCCAGCACCACCCACTCTTGGTCACGGCACTTCAACGCAGACGGGTGCTGGCCGCGGGCGCTGGAGTCCGGTTCCGGCCCGCGTGTCCTTGGCGGTGGCGGGGCAGCTGGGCCAGCCCAGGGCGTCTACACCTCCTGTGCGGGGCAGCCTGAAGTCGGTGCCGGGACTCCTGCCTCCCCTTTTGCTCTCAAGGCGGCTTTTGCCATTGAAGCCCTTTGTGGCTCCAGATAAGTTTCAATATTTTTTGTTCAGTTTCTTTGAAAACTGTGGCTGATATTTTGATGGGAATTGCATGGAGTCTGTAAACCATTTGAGGCAAGATCGTTATTTGTTATATTAATTCTCACCAGGGGCTCTCCCGACGCCTCGCCCTGATGACCCCCTCTCATCACCAGCTTCTCTCTGCTGAAGCGCCCCCTCTGCCCTGACACATCAGTCATGGTTGTTTTACTTTGTTATTTGATTCTTCGAAGGCCTTTACGTGGGTTTGCAGGAGAGGCTTCTCCCTGCCTGGTAGCCACCTGCAGGGCCCCAACGTGGTCTGGGCCAGGGTCTGTCTCCTGCTCCCTCTCTGCCCTCCTCAGCCACATGGTGGACCCCTCCCGGCCCCCAAGCCAGTCTCCACCCCCTCAGCTGTGCCACCAGGGAGCTGTGCTGACCACCCTGACCCCCGCAGGCTCCTTCCAGGGGAGACCTGCAGAATGTGCGAGACACACCAGAGGGACCGACTGCTGGGCTGAGAACAGTTTATTTGCTCACGTGGGGGGGGGGGCTCCCTCCAGAGACAGACAAGGACCCTGCAACCAGGACTCCCAGAAGGGACAGGAGGGGCTTGAAGGCTTCAGGACACGAGTCAGATTCTTGCCCCGGGTCAGGGGTTTGAGGAGCCTGCCTTTCGTCACACGTGCAGACCCTAGGAGACGCTGGAGAGGAGATGTGCGGTCAGCAGCAGGCAGGGGTGCTGCAGGGGACGGGCCTGCAGACCAGGGTGGGGCCGGAGGACTGGCAGGAGGACTGGCGGGAGGGGGCCACGCACACGAGGGGCCTGCAGCTCAGGGGCACACAGCAGGCAGGGGAGCCGCTGGAGACGGGTCTGCAGACCAGGGTGGGGCCGGAGGAGTGGCCTCCGGAGGACTGAGAGGGGGCCACGCACACGAGGGGCCTGCAGCTCAGGGGCACACAGCAGGCAGGGAAGCCGCTGGAGACAGGTCTGCAGACCAGGGTGGGGCTGGAGGACTGGGAGGAGGACTGGCAGCCCCCGGAAGGCTGGGAAGGGACCACGCACACAATGGCCCTGCAGCTCACAAGCACAGAGCAGGCAGGGGAGCCGCCAGAGATGGGTCTGCAGATCAGGGTGGGGCCAGAGGACTGGTCACCCCTGGAGGGCTGGCAGAAAATGATGAGCTGAGAGCCCCCCGAGGACTGGCAGGAGGACTGGTCACCCCCGGAGAGCTGGCAGATCATCACGGGCTGGGAGGTTCCCGAGGACTGGCAGGAGGACTGGTCACCCCTGGAGGGCTGGCAGATCATCACGGGCTGGGACCCCCCAGAGGACTGGCAGGAGGACCGGTCACCCCCGGAGAGCTGACAGATCATCACGGGCTGGGAGGTCCCTGAGGACAGGCAGGAGGACTGGTCACCCCTGGAGGGCTGGCAGATCATCACGGGCTGGGACCCCCCAGAGGACTGGCAGGAGGACTGGTCACCCCCGGTGGGCTGGCAGATCATTATGGGCTGGGAGCCCCCAGAGGACTGGCAAGAGGACTGGTCACCCCCGGAGAGCTGGAAGATCATCACGGGCTGGGAGGTTCCCGAGGACTGGCAGGAGGACGGGTCACCCCCTGAGGGCTGGCAGATTATCACAGGCTGGGATGCCCTGGAGGACTGGCAGGAGGGTTGGTCACCTCCGGAGAGCTGGCAGATAATCACGAGCTGAGAGCCCCCCGAGGACTGGCAGGAGGACCGGTCACCCCTGAGGGCTGGCAGATCATCACGGGCTGGGAGCCCCCGAGGACCGGCAGGAGGACTGGTCACCCCTGGAGGGCTGGCAGATCATCACGGGCTGGGAGGTTCCCGAGGACTGGCAGGAGGACTGGTCACCCCCTGAGGGCTGGCAGATCATCACGGGCTGGGAGCCCCCCGAGGACCGGCAGGAGGACCGGTCACCCCCTGAGGGCTGGCAGATCATCACGGGCTGGGAGCCCCCCGAGGACTGGCAGGAGGACTGGTCACCCCTGGAGGGCTGGCAGATCATCACGGGCTGGGAGCCCCCCGAGGACTGGCAGGAGGACTGGTCACCCCCTGAGGGCTGGCAGATCATCACGGGCTGGGAGCCCCCCGAGGACTGGCAGGAGGACTGGTCACCCCTGGAGGGCTGGCAGATCATCACGGGCTGGGAGCCTCCCGAGGACTGGCAGGAGGAGCGGTCACCCCCTGAGGGCTGGCAGATCATCACGGGCTGGGAGCCCCCCGAGGACTGGCAGGAGGACTGGTCACCCCCTGAGGGCTGGCAGATCATCACGGGCTGGGAGCCCCCCGAGGACTGGCAGGAGGACTGGTCACCCCCTGAGGGCTGGCAGATCATCACGGGCTGGGAGCCCCCCGAGGACTGGCAGGAGGACCGGTCACCCCCTGAGGGCTGGCAGATCATCACGGGCTGGGAGCCCCCCGAGGACTGGCAGGAGGACTGGTCACCCCCTGAGGGCTGGCAGATCATCACGGGCTGGGAGCCCCCCGAGGACCGGCAGGAGGACCGGTCACCCCCTGAGGGCTGGCAGATCATCACGGGCTGGGAGCCCCCCGAGGACTGGCAGGAGGACTGGTCACCCCTGGAGGGCTGGCAGATCATCACGGGCTGGGACCCCCCAGAGGACTGGCAGGAGGACCGGTCACCCCCTGAGGGCTGGCAGATCATCACGGGCTGGGAGCCCCCCGAGGACTGGCAGGAGGACTGGTCACCCACAGAGAGCTGGCAGATCATCACGGGCTGGGAGCCCCCCGAGGACTGACAGGAGGACTGGTCACCTCCTGAGGGCTGGCAGATCATCATGGGCTGGGAGCCCGCCGAGGACCGGCAGGAGGACCGGTCACCCCCTGAGGGCTGGCAGATCATCACGGGCTGGGAGCCCCCCGAGGACTGGCAGGAGGACTGGTCACCCCTGGAGGGCTGGCAGATCATCACGGGCTGGGACCCCCCAGAGGACTGGCAGGAGGACCGGTCACCCCCTGAGGGCTGGCAGATCATCACGGGCTGGGAGCCCCCCGAGGACTGGCAGGAGGACTGGTCACCCCCTGAGGGCTGGCAGATCATCACGGGCTGGGACACCCCAGAGGACTGGCAGGAGGACTGGTCACCCCCAAAGAGCTGACAGATAATCACGGGCTGAGAGCCCCCCGAGGACTGACAGGAGGACTGGTCACCCCCAGTGGGCTGGCAGATCATCACGGGCTGGGAGCCCCCCGAGGACTGGCAGGAGGACTGGTCACCCCCTGAGGGCTGGCAGATGATCACGGGCTGGGAGCCCCCCGAGGACTGGCAGGAGGACTGGTCACCCCCTGAGGGCTGGCAGATCATCACGGGCTGGGAGCCCCCCGAGGACTGGCAGGAGGACTGGTCACCCCCGGAGGGCTGGCAGATCATCACGGGCTGGGAGGTCCCCGAGGACTGGCAGGAGGACTGGTCACCCGTGGAGGGCTGGCAGATCATCACGGGCTGGGAGGTCCCCGAGGACTGGCAGGAGGACTGGTCACCTGCGGAGGGCTGGCAGATGATCACGGGCTGGGAGCCCCCCGAGGACTGGCAGGAGGACTGGTCATGCCCAGAAGACTGGCAGATCATCACAGACTGGCAGGCCCCAGAGGACTGGCAGGCGGGGCGCAGGCACACGACGGGCCGGCAGCTCAGGGGCGCACACGCGGAGGCCGGGCAGCCCGAGGGGCAGCCGGAGGAGCAGTTGGAGCAGGTCATGTCGGTGGGCCGGGCGGTGGTGGAGGAGGGAGGTGATGTCTGCGGCTCCCTGCCGGGCGGCCTTTATACCCGGCCCGGGTCCCAGCAATGCGGAAGCTCCCTGAGGACTTCCTTCCAGGTCAGTTTCCCCAGCATCTTCTCCTGGGGTGCGCTTTCCTCTGTCTGCTCCCCATAATTAAACTTGGCTTGGAGGCCAACCGCTCCCATAAACAGGGGCTCTGGCTGGCCTTCATGGGGCTGCCGTGGCTTCTGCAGGCCTGTTAGGGCTCAGGGCCCCTCCTGGAATCTGCTACCCGTCCCTCTCGGGAGGTTCCCCCGCCGTGGTGGCCCCGCCAGGGTCGGCTTGTGCCCCCAAGTGTCCACATATGCTGAGACAGACATGCCCGGCCACAGCCTGCGGGGAGTGGGCGCTGCGGGAGGGTGGACGCAGCCTGCAGGAGTGGGTGCTGCGGGAGGGTGGAAGCACAACCAGGAGGGTGGTTGCAGAGACGGCGCGTCCGCAGCGGGAGGGTGGGGTGGGGGCTGCTGCGACAGGGCTGCTGGGCTGGGCCATGGGAGGCAGGAGGGGGCACGGAGGCGGCCCCAGGGCAGCTACTGAAGCAAGAGTCGTGGGGACCCTATGGCCGGGGGCAGGTGCAGGGGGACAGAGGCCGACCCCCCCATCCGAGCTCCTGCATCACGTCCCGGGCTGAGAGGAGGCGGCCTTGAAGAAGGCCAGAGAAATGACCCAACCTGCAAGGAGGGATAAAGAATTTTAAAAATGAAAAGGACCGCTGAGACATTTTGGAAGGGTCTGGCATGGAAGTCCCTGCCCTCCAGGATGGGGAGAGAATGACTCGAAGCAAAGGAATGTTCTGGAGAAATAATGGACAAAATCCTCAAGTTTGATCTATTCCTTAAAACCCCATGGTACAGATCTGAGAGGCTCAGAAGTCCCCGGGGCCCATGGGTTGGCACAGCGGTCAAGACCATGGCCTCCAGGGTGAGGCCAGCGCAGCAAAGGCCCAACTCCGTCCCCAGGGCGGGCGCAGGTGCAGGCGGGTCAGCTATGCTCCCGCCTGCACGTCTGGACTCTGCGGCCCAACCCCTCGCGCGCAGAGACCGTCCTGGGGTGAGACTCCAGCGCGGGGCCTGCGCTCGGGACTTGTGGCCACCGGGATGAGGTCGCTCTGCCCGGGGGGGCCATAGCCTGGCGCCCGGGTCTCCGAGGCCTCAGATCACGACAGGCCCCGGGGCGGCGAGCCAGGCGGTGTCGTGTGGACAGAGCACTGGGCGTTCGTTGTGGGAGGACCTCGGCGTCGTGATGTGGCCCCGTCCCCCACGACGGCCGTGCCCCGTCCGACGGGGCCGCGAGGCAGGAACCCCACAGCTGCTGAGTCACAGGAGCCTCCGGCCCAGAAGCAACGGCTGCCTGAGTCACTTCCCCAGACTCAGGGACGAGGAAACCCCGCGCTTCCGCGGGCAGCCCGAGCGGCTGGCGCCGGGAGGAGGAAGCCGTGAATGAAAGGCGGCCGGGGAAGGAGCCACAGGCCAGCCGTCCTCTGCGCTGACCCGCGGCCCCCATCGCCCGTGCCACACCAGCCGCCCCTCTGCTGCCAGCCGCCGGCCGAGCGCCCATCTCCTGTGTGCCCGTGAGCTGCCGGCCCTCGGGTGCCTGGCCCCTTCCTGCCCGTCCTCCAGCCCCACTTGGTCTGCAGGCCGGTCCCTGCGGGGCCCCTGCCTGCTGCTAAGCCCGGGGCCCTGTGGCCCGGCCTGGGCGTGCGGGGTCCAAAGCAGCAACTGGGACCCCACGAAGCAGCCCGGGTGGCCCATTTGGCCCTCGGGTCCTGGCTGGAACCCTGCCGTGAGGCGGCTCCATCCCAACCCACAGCCCCCGGCCCCGAGCCCGGGCATCCACATGGGTCCACACGGCCAGGCCCGTGTCCAGGCCCTGCAGCCCCGGCCCCCAAGGCCCAGTAAACCGCCACAGCCAGGCCCACCATGTGCCCTGTCCCCACTCCACGCCGGCCCCTGGACCGCACCCACCCGGGAGGCTCCGAGGGTCCGGAAACTCCCTTTTCTGCCGAGAGGCGCAGGTGCCGGTGGCCTGGGGTGACCGCCACTGGGAGGCTCAGCCATGGCCGTGGGGTCAGAACTGACCCTGCTCTGGGCGGGCGCAGATCCTCCTTTCTGACCTGGCCCCCGGGGAGAAGGTGCCCTGGGGGTGGCCTGTGGGTGTCCTGGGTGTGAGTGTCCTCCCAGGACCCCAGTGGGCTCCCCTGGGGCGGCTGGGGCTCCGCAGGTGGGGCCCCCGGGGCATGACTTCTGTGCCTCCCTGATGGCCTCACCGGCCCCCAACCTGCGGCCACGCCCCTCACAGGCCAAGTGCCCGGCCGCGGAAGGGCTCGGGTGGTCCGGGCCATCCCCGGACTAGCGGGCCAGAGGGGCTTGGCCGGCAGAGGAGCCCTTCGGGAGAAGCCAGAGGCCGCCCGGGCCTGGCCGGGGAGAGCCCAGGGGCGGGGCCTCCGGAGTGGGGGAGACTCGGGGCCAGCGTGACGGCGCCCCAGCTCGGACCCCGCTTCTCCAGGCCCGGGTCCCGCCAGCCGTGGCAGCGGGAGGAGGGGAGACGCGGGGAGGGAGGCGAGGCCTAGGGTCTCTGGGCCCCTCCCCTTGGGGGCTCTTCCTGGTCTCTGGGCTCCCCTTCGGGGTGCTTCCTGTGCGCCTCTGCCCCGCCCGCCCGGAGAGGGCCGGGACTCCCCTTCCCTGCCCGGCAGAGGCGTGTCCTGCCTGGCTCCGCACCTGCGGCCACTGGTCCCCCCGAGGCCCATCCCTGGGCACCTGCAGCAGCACCCCCAGCACGCCCCCTGGGGCCTCAGCACAGACCCCACGAGAACTTCGAGGCTGCGAGCCCTGGCGGCATGGGGGGGGCCTTGGGGGACTCGGCCCACTCCTGGCGCCCCTCCCCAGCTGAGGAGAGCAGCCCCCCACCCCAGTGAGGGGGACTGGCCCTGCTGCCTGGAGGGACTCCCTCCCGACCCCCAGCCCAGCCCGACCCCGACCCTGGTGCAGGCGCCCCTTGGCCTCCCGCCTCCCTGGCTCGGGCAAAGGAGGAGTTTCCGGGGCTGCACCGGGCTCCCTGAGTCCCCAGATGGGCGACTTGAGAGAGGCGGGTCCCGAGAGTCTGGGGATGGGGGTGTGGGCGGGGTTGGGGGTCTCCATTCTCAGCTGCCGGCCTTTGCGGCTGGTCCGCAGCCGTGGAAGCCAAGGAGAGTCTGTTCGCTCCGCAGAGGGAGGTCTGGAGAGCTTCCAGAACCTTCACTCACTGCGGACATTTATAAACAAGCCTCCAGGAGCACCGGCCGTCCTCTCAGCTGCTCTCGCCTCCCCATCCTGCTGCGGCTGAGTGTGAAGGCCGCGTGGGCTTGGACCCCATGTGGTCTCGGGCCCCCCCCATGAGCTCAGAATCCCGGGGTGTGAGCTCGGACCCTCCTCCATGAGCTCCAATTCCTGGGGTGTGAGCTCAGACCCTCCTCCATGAGCTCCAATTCCTGGGGTGTGAGCTCGGACCCTCCTCCATGAGCTCCAATTCCTGGGGTGTGAGCTGGGGACCCCACGTGAGATGGGCACCCTGAGTGAGCTCAGATCCTGCATGAGCTCGGACCCCGAGTGAGCTTGGGACCCCACGTGAGCTCGGGCCCCGTGTGAGCTTGGACCCCGCATGAGCTCGGAACCCGTGTGAGGTGGGGACCCCACGTGAGCTCGGACCCTGCATGAGCTCAGACGCCGCATGAGCTCAGACGCCGCATGAGCTCGGACCCAGCGTGAGCTCAGGACCCTGTGTTAGCTCAGACCCCGCGTGAGCTCGGGACCCCCTGCGTGAGCTTGTACCCAGCGTGAGCTCGGAACCTCGTGTGAGCTCGGACCCAGTGTGAGCTCAGGACCCCGTGTGAGCTCGGACCCCGAGTGAGCTTGGACCCCATGTGAGCTCGGACCCAGCATGAGCTCAGGATCCCACGTGAGCTCAGACCCAGTGTGAGCTCAGGACCACATGTGAGCTCGGACCCTGCGTGAGCTCGGACCCTGCATGAGCTCGGACCCTGTGTGAGCTCGGACCCAGCATGAGCTCAGGACCCAGCGTGAGCTCAGACCCGGCGTGAGCTCGGACTCCACGTGAGTTCGGACCCCACGTGAACTTGGACCCGGCGTGAGCGCCGCTGCTGTGGCACCTGCTGTCCCTGGGGCACCCACTGCCTGGGGGGGGGGCGGCTTTCTGGGCAGGAGGGTTGTCCTGCCCTAGGCGCCATCCCTCAGGCCTTGGGGTCTCTGCGCGCTGCACCCCGTCTGCATCCCTGCACTCGTGGCTCTGGGTGGGGAGCTGGCGCTTCTTCCGAGTCTTTGTCCGCTCTGCGCTGGGAGTGGCCGTCAGGCCTTGGTCCACTTTCCCTTAAGTCTGAAGGTGCGCGATGGGGCAGGGTTTGGGCCAACTCGGGAAGCCGAGGGGTCGGGAGCCAGGCAGGTGGACGCCGCGGTCACTTTCTGTCTAAAGGCCCCCCAGGGGTGCTGCTCTGTCCTCTCCCTGGAGGCAGAGATAAGCTGGGTGGGGTGGCCCCCGAGCCGTCCCCTGCTCCTGGTCCTGTCTGCCAGGCCCTGGTTCGTGGGCCCGATGGGCCCGTCTCTGGCCCGAGGGGAAGCGGGCGCCTGGTGCTGCCCTGGTGGCTCTGACGGGCCCACGGCCCCCGGTGCCAGCGGTCCTGAGACGGCAGCTCGCCCGCCCCGCCCGAGGGTGTGTTCGCGGGTCCTTGCTCTGTGCCGCCTCCACTGGCTTAGAAATCTCAAGCAGGAGCCGTGTCTGGAGGGACCCGGGGGCCCCGCGGGACCCCAGGGGCTGGTGGGGCCAGCGCAGACTTGTCCACTCAGCTGTGGTCCCACCCCCCAGCACCAGGCGCTCCTTCTCCGTGTGGGCGCCTCTGTCCAGGGGAGTCAGCTCGGTCTGGACCGGACTCCCCAGTCCCCACCAACCAGGGTCTCTGCTGTCCCCCCCCCCAGTTCACCCGATCCGGCATGGGCAGGGGCCCGAGGGCCCATGGGGGGCCCAAGCCTCTGACCCCACACTGCCTCCTGTGCCAGCCTGCGAGGGCTCTACTGGGGGGGCGCTGGGGGTCGGGGTCTGGGTGTGGCGGGGAAGGGGGAGCAGGCAGACAGCACCCACGTCCAGATCGTGCCGTCTCTCAGCCGTTCCGAACTCAAGTCTGAGAGGGCGTCTGTAATGTCTGGCTCCCACCAGCTGAAGACCCCCCCACAGGAACCTTGGGGGGCTCAGGGAGGAGGAAGAAATACACTGCCATGTTGTCTGACACACCATTTATTGATTATAGCAACTGACCGTTGTCACATCAGATGCCAGCAGCTGCCCTGCGGAGTAGGCCCCGTCACGCCGTCGGTCCCCCATCCTGAGGGATCTGTGGGCCTCTTGTCTCGGAAAGGGTTCGAATCCCCTTGAGCAGCAGCTGAGTGTCCCCTAGTGGAAAGGGGAGGTCCTGGCGCCAGCAGAGGGGCTGGGGTCCCACAGGGAGAGCTGTGCTGGGGGCAGACAGCAGCCCTCCAGGCAGGAGAGAGGCTCAGCAGCAGGTGGAGCGGGGGCACGCGGGCTGGCAGAGCAGGGACACGGAGGAGGCCCCGCGGCAGCAGCTGGGCTGGCAGGAGGGGGCGGGGGCACAGCAGGCGGGTTTGCACACGGGGCTGCAGATGAGGGACACGCAGGAGGAGGGTTTGCAGCAGGGCGGGGGGCAGGGGCTGGGCTGGCAGCAGGAGGAGGCCGAGCAGGGGGAGGACCCCGAGCAGACAGGCACACAGCACGCGGGCTTGCAGCAGACGGGCGTGCAACACATGGGCGTGCAGCAGGCAGGTGTGCACGAGACAGGCGTGCAGCACATGGGTGTGCAGCACACAGGCTTGCAGCAGACGGGCGTGCAGCACATGGGTGTGCAGCACACAGGCTTGCAGCAGGCAGGTGTGCACGAGACAGGCGTGCAGCACATGGGCGTGCAGCACACAGGCTTGCAGCAGGCAGGTGTGCACGAGACAGGTGTGCAGCACATGGGCTTGCAGCACACGGGCATGCAGCAGGCCTGCTGGCAGGGGGAGCAGCTGCAGCACGAGGGCTCGCAGGAGCTGGACCCGCAGCTCACCGGGGCGCACATCAGGGTCTGGCAGGAGGCGGGGGCGCAGCAGCTGGGGGTGCAGCAGGGGGGCTCGCAGCAGGGGGGCTCGCAGCAGGGGGGCTCGCAGCAGCTCTCGGGGTAGTCGTCCCCCTGCCAGGAGGACTCGGGCAGGCAGACCCGGCTGCCGTAGCTCAGGTCGCTGGAGCAGACGGACAGGGTGGAGGCGGCCATGGCGTGCAGCTGGAGGAGGGAGGGTGCGTTTGTGTGTGTGTGGGTGTGGGTGTGTGCAGTGCTCGGGGCTGTCGCCTTTTATACCCCTCCTGGTGTTTGTGTTGCCCCGTCGAGGCTCACGTGCACCCCTTCCTTGTTGGTGCGGAGCTATGCGGAGGCCCTCATTAGTGCTGTGTTTTCTCCCGGCCGGCCGTGCTCGTTAAGTGTGTGGCTGTCACAGGGCTGCTCCCCATCTGTTCTTTATCTGGCTCCAGGAAACCTGAGTGGGAAATAGGAGGCAAAGCTCTGCGGAGAGACTGGTGGGAGGTCGTCGGGTAGATGAATTTCTCAGGCTTTTTGCGCCACGGGCCTCTGCGGCTGTCGCCTGTGGCCTTGATGGTGCTCATGCAGAGGCGCGTGGGGGCGTGGGTGGGAATGTGGGCCTGTGAGTGTGCACACTTGGAGCGTGGGTGTGTGTAAGTGTGCACGCCTGAGCCTAGAGGTGGGGAACAAGCAGAGGATGCGCTGTGGGACACAGAAGAGGCAAGGCCGTGAGATGATGTGAGAGAATGTCAGAGAGGCCAGAGAAAAAGCGCAGAGAGTTGTGGGGGGCTGAGGGGCTCAACTGCCTGCCCGCCTTCCAGCCTCCCCCCGTCCGTATCGCCTCCCTGCCTGGGTCCCTGAGATCATTAAAGGCTGAAAAATCCACCGAGGGCTCTGGGACTCTCCTTTCTCCATCTGCCCGAAGCAACAGTGAGCCTGCCCGTGCCTGCTGGCGCGAGAGCTGACCACATGCCCGTGGTGCTTCTCCCTGTCCGTGGCGCAGGGTGAGATCTGGGGAAAGGCAGCGGCACCTGAGAAGAGCCCAGGAGGAGCGTGGAGAGGTAGGGCGTGAACAAGAAGGTAAAGGTGGACCAGAGGACGTACACCACGCGTGGCCACTGGAAGCACGGCTGCAGGCGGGCAGGGCCGGGGCCCGGGTCCTCTGCTCCCCCAGTCAGTCATGTCAGTCAAATCCCAAGGGAACCCTTTTGGCTGCAAATTGAAGATATTGAACTGCCGGGAAATATTTGCCATTTGCACAGTAGATGAGCAGCCGGCGGGAGAAGGAAGGAGCCCTGGCAACTGAAGAGCGAGCTGCGAACAAGCGGAGCACAGAGGTCAAGGCTTTCAGGTTTCCAAACGCATTTGAAAGGACTTGATCTTATTACCCAGTTTCTCTGATTAATACAGAAATGTCCCACCAGTAACATCTGACAGGTTTTACCACGCGGACACCATCCAGCACTGCTGCGGGGGACTGATGAGCGCACTGGTGAGCACTGCTGCGGGGGACTGTTGAAGTGGACTTGCACAGACCCTTACGGGTGTTTTTTTTAATTGTGACAGCACATTATATCTTTTTATCCATTTTAAATTGTGCAATATAAAGTGGCTTCTAATATAGTCACAATGTCGTACAACCACAACCACCGCCTAGTTCTGGAATGTTCTCATTTCTCCAACAGAAATCCTGTGTTGGGCCTCCCTGGTGGCGCAAGGGGTTAAGACGCAACCTATGAAGCTATCACCAGCCATTGCAGCATGAGTTCGACTCCCAGCCAGGGAGCAACCCACATGGTGCAGCAGACCTCTCCTGACTCGCCCGCTGCTCCCCTCAGCAGTGGATTTCAGTTAGTCTGCCTGTTCTGCTCCCCGCTCTGTCTTTGGTGAATCCTCTCACCCCCCACACCTCTGGTCTGTACCCCAGTTCTTGTATGCATAAATAAATAAATCTTTAAAAAAAATAAAAGAAATCCCGTGTTATTGAGTAGTCCCTCCCCGGCCCTGTCAATCACTGCTCTACTTCCTGTCTCTCTAGATTTTCCTGTTCTGCACGTTTCACATAAAGGGAGTCTCACAACATGAGGCCTTTGTGTGTGACTTTCACCTGACCTGATATCTTCCAGGTTCACAGACACTGTCGCATGTATGAGGGCTTCCTTCCTTCTTATGACTTGAGTAATATTCCATCATCTACACGGACCACTTTTTATTTATTCATTCCTCAGTCGGTGGACGTACGCCACTTGGCTACCTGGATGATGTTTTTGCACCAGTATTTGCTCAAGCACCTCTTCCTACTTCCCTTGAGTAGACGCTCGGGAGCCGGATTGCTGTGTTATGTGCTGGCTCTATGTTTAACCCTTGAGGAAATGCCACTGTTTTCCGCAGTAGCTGTGCCCTTTTACACAAGCCGTGTTCAAGGATTGCAATTTCCTCCTGCGCTCTCCACACTTGTTATTTTCTGGTTTTGTTTTGTTTTCCTGATTACAACCACCCTGTGGGTGTGAAGTGGCCTGGAGTTGTGGTTTGCATTTGCATTTGCTTAACATCAGCTGTGATTCGGGGCTTCCTTGCATGTCCTCTCAGGCACACACAGAGCTGTCAACAGGACACACAGGGCACACACATTTTTGTCAAGTGCACCTGGGTCATGCTTCAGATCAGACCACAGAACCAATCAGAATAAAATGAAAAAAAAGACCAGGTTTCCCTGGTGGCCTGGGTGAGTCTCAGCTTTATCACCCCTGCGGCCTGAGTTCGATCCCCGGGCGCGAAGCTGCCCATAGGGCGCGGCAGACCTCTCCTGTCTCCCCGCTGCTCCCCTCAGCAGTGTGTTTCAGCTGGTCTGCCTGTTCTGCAACCCGCTCTGTCTCTGGTGAGTCCTCTCACCCCCCCCCCCCGCACCTCTGGTCTGCACCCCAGCTCTTAGCAAAAAAGAAAGAAAAAAGACGGGAGTCACACAAAATGTCTTCCCTGATACGATGGACGCCGAAGTCAAACCCTTGGAAACGCAACAGCACACGGGAAATGACAACAGGACAGAGGATGCCACGCGGGGCCCCAGAACATGTTTGGAATGAGTGGGGACAGAAACACAACGAGCCTGCAGATCCGGGCACGGCGGGGCGGTGCCCGGCGGGCAAGGGCAGCCGTTGACCCTTGCAGGAAAGAAGAAAGACCTCGGATCAACAAGCTGACTTCTCAGCGGGGGGAATGAGGAGACGCACAGCTGGTCCTGGGACGAGGTGGGTGACCCCCTCTGCCACGGCCCCCATTTGGTTTTGCGGGGCCACCTGGGTGGGGGTTATGGGAGACACGCCCCTCTGTCCTTTAGACATGCCCCTCTGTCACCCCAGATTTTTGGAGTCACTGTCTGACCTGTGGTGGGCTGGGCCTGGGGTGGGGGGGTTCTAGAGGCGGCCCGTACGACACCCCCTTCCCTGAAGCCTAGAAACAGACACGGGTGTTGTATCAACTGCCAGGATGTCCTTGGCAACTGCACACCAGGGACACAGACGCAGCTCCCGGGCTGGGCAGGACGCGCTGGGCCCTGGGAAGCTGCACGGCCTCTGCCGCTTCTCGCCGCGGCCTGTCGGGATGTCAGGACTCGGGGTTCTGCCGCAGCTGGAGCCCCGTGCTCCGCACACACCCACACCTTGACTGCAAGGCCTTCATTCGGGGCGGGACCCTCTCACCGAGGAAACCTGTAAACACCCGACCGTGGCTTCTTCGGGGACGCCAGCAGGCATGTCCCCCGCTCATCCTTCCCCATCTGCAGCAGACACCCCGCCACAACCCGCAAGGCAGGGCTGGCTGCCGAGGACAGGATGGGCAGCCCCCCCGGAGGCCTCGGTCCCCCCTCGGCCTCAGGCCGGGGCCCCTGGTTGCGTTCCCTGTAAAGTGACTGCCAGTCAGCAGTCAGCCCCCCAGTGCCCGCGTGCGTAGTAGGTGTCTCCTGCGGGCTGGCGCAGGTCTGCCCGGCCGCTTCTGCACGCCAAGGCCGCGCCCGAGGGACCACCCCTCACGGGGGGTCCTGGAGTCTAAGAACCAGCTCCAGAGCCGCGCAAGCTCCACTCCCAAGACCTGCCTTCCGCCCCTGACCCCTCCTGTGTCCTTTTGCCCGTGGGGAAAGGCCTCACTAAGTTTGGGGTTTGCTTTCTTTTTAAAAAGCTTGTGTGTGCGTTTCTTACTCCTCGCTCTCGCACACAAGGTGGCTTATTAGACACGCTGGTCTGCACCTGCATGTGCACCTCCAGTTCACTCCGGAGACCCCTCCCTGTGTGCGGCGACCTTCCTCTTGCCTTTCCAGGGCTGCACAGGGCTCCGCAGGGCACGGCGCCGCCTCGCGGAACCGGGCGCCCGCTAAGGGGCGTTCTCCGCCCGCCGAGCTGGTGTTCTGAGCTGCGCCGCGGGGAAGGGAAATGGCAGACGCCACTAACTGGTGTCTCCAGGGTCTCTTTGGGATAAACTCCTGGAAGGCAGTCTGTTATTGACTGAATATGTCTCACTGGATCAGTGTGAACGTAGGTAGATACTGTCAAATTCCCCGCTGGTTGCTCCATCTTGCGTTCCCAAAGGCAGCGACATAGAGTGCCTGCTCCATAGTTTTTTCCAGTGGAATGTGCCGTCAGGCTTTTGACTTGTTAAGCTGACAAGGAAATAGTCCCTGCTGCTGTTTTTCAAAGGTTTGCCTTTCTCTTACATGAGTTTGAACACCTTTTCGTGTGCCCAAGCCACTTGTATTTCTTTTTCTGTGAACTGTCTTTCCTGTCTCCTGCCCATTTAAAATGCTGACTTCTTAGATTTTTGGGTGTAGCACATTTTCTGGGGTGTAAGCTACAACTTTTTCCCCCTGACTTGCTTTTTGCCTTATACTTTCCCTGTGATATTATTTTACCTATCCATCATCTATCTGCCTGCCTACCTACCTACCATCTATCTACCCATCAATCATCAGTTGATCACTATCTACTCTGTTATCCATCCACTTATCATTGTCTTTTAATCTAGAAAGACGCAACAGAAGACAGTGGTAACTTGTCGCTGTCTGAGTCTTCCTTTCTGGGGTAATTCGCGTCTTCCTGCACGGCACCCTCCCGGGTGGCTGGGCGCAGGGTTGCCAAGCGGCAAGTGCTCAGGGCCTCTCCAGAGCCAGCGCGCTGTCTCCACTTCTCCAGCTCTGCCTTCCGCACTGCGGTGCCCTCGCTGTGCTGCAGGTGCTTCCCAGAGTAGGGCCGGTTCCCCGCCACCTCGCCTGAGCCCGCCCAGCCTGGCGGGGCCTGCTGCCATCAGCCCTGACTTGCGCCCTCCTCGCAAGGGGACTCTCAGGCTGCGGCCACAACTGCAAGCCTTGGGGAGTCCTCTGCCTGTGCCCCCCACACACCCCAGCCAGGCTGACAGCTATGGCCCAGCTGCCTGACTCTGAGTGTGTTGGGCACTCGGGGGCGCTGGGGCCCAGCCAGGCTTCCCTCTTCCTGCCTGGCCCTGTGCAGCCACGCCCTCCCCGGTCTCCAGAGCTGCCGTGGGGCAGGAGTCCTCGGCTCTGCTTCCAGGCGCCTGTCCCCCCGCAGCCTGGAGAGGAGAAAGCGTGACCCCCTGTGTATACCGGTGACGTCAGGTGCCCTGACATTGAGGCCCTAAGCCGCCATGGTCTGGTCGCTCCGCCCCCACAGGCCCGACTGTGCCCCCACCCTGACTGTAGCGTCCCCCCCTTTAAAACCCTCCCTGATGCTTGGCACCGGCTGGAGACCTGTGACGGGCATCGCCCGTGCCCGCCTCGTGGGTACCCTGGTGGGACACCTGGGCTGTGGCGTGCACCTCCTATGTGGAGCCTGGGCCCCAGCACGACACCAGGCTCAAGGGGGGGGGCCTCGTCTGGGCCACAGGGCCACATCCGAGTGCCCCCCCCCTCAGTGCTGCCCACTGTCATTTTGCTTTCAGACACAGGAGAAAATGGAGCGTCTCACTGTGGCTGACTTCCCAGGCTTGCGACAGCACGGTGGTCCCATGTGCCTATGTGAGTGTGTGAGTGAGTGTGTCTCGTGTGTGAATGTGTGTGTGTGCGTGTGAGTCTCGTGTGAGTGTGTGTGTGAGTGTGTGCCTCCTTCCGTGCTCTGCCGGGGGCTTGGGGATAGTGGGAGGCGCCCAGCAGCCCCCGGCCTAGTAACTGGGCGTCCGCCTCCTGGGGGCCTCGGAGCGCACGGGGCCTTTCCTGCCAAGCCCGGCTGCCCTCGCCAGCGGGGAGACGGGTCTGCTCAGACCAGCGCAGGTGGCGGCAGGAGCCGGCCTGGGCTGGGGTTCATGGCACAGCCTGGGGATGTGTGGCGGGGAGTGGGGGTGTCTGAAGGGTTCTCTGTGTCAGAGAGGGACTCTCAGCCTCTCGCCTCCCTCCCTCACCCCCGGGAACCTGCTGCTAGCAGGCAAGGCTCCGTGAGGAATAGGAATAAGGATCCTGTGGCTGCCATTTAGGGGGCTGTGAAGCCCCGATGGCTGAAGGTGGGATGGGGGCAGGGCAGACCCGCAGAGCGGGGTCCTTGGGCACCCCAGCGCAGATCCTGCCTCCCAGCAGCGCAGGTGGGGGCTCCGTGGGCAGCCCTGGGGCCGGGCGAAGGCCCTTCACCTGGTGACCGGCTCACAGCGCCCGGAATGCGGCCGGGTGGGTCTGGAGGAGGCCGTTTGCCCAGCGGGTGCTGTGGGTGGGATGTCCAAGGTTAGCCCGGGGGTGGCTGTCCTGGTCCTGTTGATGAGGATGGGGGCGCTGTTGGGCCCGGGGCAGGGCGGGAGTGAGGAAGCCGCACCTGCTCCGTGTGTGTGGGGTGCAAACCCCTGCGCGACTTGGTGGGGGGAGGGGCTCTGTATCGCAGAAACCACAGGGTCTCACCCTAAACTCACCTGCCCTTGGGGGAGGGGTGTGAATAGAATTTCCACCTGAAAGAGATGGGAACGTCACCCTTTCTGGCGCGTGGGCAGGAGAATGCTGCATGCTGGACATGCTCGCACAGGCAGATGGACACCCCAGGGGACCGTCGGGCCAGGAGAGTCCTTCGTGGGGAAGAGGGTCGCAGCTATCCCGGCTGAGTGCCCCCTGCAGGCCCCGCCCACCCTGTTAACCCTACCCTGAGAGCTTGCTGCTCAGGGCTGACTGGGGTTGCCGGGAAACCCACCCCTCGTCTTTCTGGGTCGGCTTCCGGACCCGCTCCTTTCCTGCATGCAAACTGAGCCCCGTGGGGCTCGGAAGAACCACACAGCAAGCGGGGGAGGCCACAGCTCTGCGCCAGGCGGCTCTCCTGGGGGCTCGCCCCACCCGGAGGGCGCCGTCACCCCCCATCATGCTGGAAGACGCAGTGCGGTCTTGGGGGGGGGTCCCACAGGCAGCCCCCACCCACCCTGCAGTGGGGAGCCTGCCTTCTTCCCCCAAACGGCACCCACATGTGACAAGGACCTCTCGAGGACCCCTGCTGGCCGTGTCTCTCAGGCGCTCCAGGACAGCGCCTGTGGGGACAGTGAGGCCCCCAGAACCAGATATGTGACGGGGACCAGGAGCCACTGGAAGGCGAGGGCCGAGTTGTGGGGGGCTGCTCCCTCCAGGAACCCGGCAGCTCTGGCCCAGAGCAGCTGCTGGGGACCTAGCACCAGGCGATCCAGGACCCACCCTCCTGAGTGAGGCTGTGCCCCTCCTCCAGCCTGGTCAGCAGGCGCCTTCAGGGGTCGTGAGCAGCCCTGGCTGCTGCTCCGCTGCCCCCACAGCCTCCCTCGGGCTGTCCCCAGGCCCCACTGTCCCGCCATCTGTCCAGCACCGCCTCTGGCCCTTCACCCCTCCCTGGGTCAGTGCTGCTTCCTCTGTCCAGGGTCCCAAGGTCTGGGCAAGACTTGGAGCTGTGGGAAGGGCCACTCCGCGGTGACGTGGAAGCGCGTTTTAGCCGACGGTGGTGGTGGTGGGGGTGGCGTGGCCGCTGGCGGAGGGCCCTCGGGTGGGTGCCCTGCTCTGGCCACTGCATCCCGGCTCTGGTCGGTGGCAGAGCCACTCGGTTCTCAGTCTTCGCGCACTTGGCGTCTGAGCCTCGTACCTAGAGCCGGGGGAGGAAGCGTCGACACTCCCAGCGACAGAGCAGGTGGTCTGCGCCGTGGAATACTACTCAGCTGTCAAAAAGATAGCGTCTCGCCATGTGTGACAGCATGGATGGAACCGGGGGTGGGGTGGGTGATGGCGGGTGAAATAAGTTAGACGACAGACTAACGGGGGTGACTTCACTCCTGCGTGGACCAAACAGAGACAGGCAAGGGCAGGGGCCAGCAGCACCAAGACAAACCCCGTGGGCGTGGCAAGGACTGTGGGCGGCGGGCGTGGCCACATGCACGTGGGGCCGTGTCACCTCGTTCCCTGGAATCACGCACGGCGCCAACCCCCGAAGCTGTCTAAATAAATGAATAAGAAGAGATCAACAGAGGTGGAGGTGGCCTCCCCCGAGGATGCCAGGCACGAAGCCACTGGGCCAGAGGGTCCCGGGTGGTGCCTGCAGCCCTTTCCCTGCCCAGAAAGTACACACCGGCCTCGGCGCTCGGGCTCTGGCCCGGCTCCCTGTTTAGGTGGTTTGGCGGCTGCGCTGGCCCCAGGGTGGCATATTCCGGTCAGCGGTCAGCGTCGTGAGTGACAGACAGAGGCGGGGAGGGACAAACAGGCAGGAGAGGGGGAGGAGGGAGAGGGGAGGGCCTGGACAGAGGACCCCGGCATCATGCATTGCTCTGGGAGCTGACCTGTCTCTGTGGTGACCACTGCACCCCCCCAGCACCCGCATGGACACTGGGCTTTGCCCCACCGTCCCCAGTGGGCTTCTAGCTGCCTGCAGACACGAGGGTGCTGCCTCTGTGCCCTTTGACACCTGGCGTAGGGACTCAGAGGTGCTCCTCATCCTCCTCTGGGAAGCCCCAGTAGGACAGCTGTGGGGGTGTAGGGGAGCACCATCCACTCGAGGCCAGGGGCCTGGGCAGCCCCTTGGAGCCCACCGTGTCACGTGGCTTCTCGGTGGACCTCAGCTGAAGACGAGCGGCAGCCCCTTCTCAGCTGGCCCGCTCAGCGCCTGCACCTGCGGGGTGTGGAGGAAGCTGCTTTCCCGGGTCCAGTGGACATGACCTGACCCAGCTCAGCCCTGACTCATGAAGGACAGAGGGCACTGGTGCCCCACCGCCCAAGCAGCACCCTCTCCCCGGGCAGCCCTGGGCTGGGCCGTCAGCGCAGGGAGGAGGGGGGTCAAGAAGGGCCTCGGGGACCCCCCAGGTCCACAGCGCAGATGAGCCAAGCCTTCCAGCCAGGCCCCCATCCCCTACACCCGCCGCTCTGGGGGGGGGGCTCACAAGAGGGGCCTCTGCCTAGGACAGAGGCCCCTCCTGAGAGCCCCTGCCCCCACCTCCATAGCCCCTGTGCAGGGGGTGCTGGGCTTTGCGCAGTTCAGGGGATTTGCAGGTCCACAGGGCTGGGGGCTGGGGTGTTCAGGGAAAGTTGGGGGGACTCTATGGTCATGATTCTTTTGAGGGAGACCGGTCAGCTCCCCGGTACATGTCCGTGCATGTGCGCTTCCTGGTGTGTCTGCGTGACTAATCGGGTCGTGCGTTTTGGGGAGCAATGCCACAGTGGTGAGCCGTCCTCCCGAGGGCGTCGTGTCAGGAGGCACTCCCAAGCTAGCTGCGTCCTGTTCCCCGGGGTCACCTGGCTGAGGTGCTGTCTGGGGGTTCAGCGGCCATCCGGTCGCTGTTCCCCCACCCACAGAGCTAATAGTGTCTGTGGGCAGATCCTCTCAGACGAAGCAAACATCCTGCTTCCAGTCGGATTTTTACCCAAAGACAACTTTATGGTCGTTGATGATTCCTGCTTGAAACAGTGACCCCAGGGGGCGCCAGATGGCGAGTCCCCGCGGCCCGCCTCCTTGTGAATGATCCAAGAGGCCGTGTTCCCTTAGCCTGTGCAGGGAGGTGAAGGTGCTCGGGCCTCTGTGCCGCGGGCCTCTGTGGCCATCACCTGCGGCCTTGGACGCAGAAGGCGCTGGGGGGTGTGGGCGTGGGGCACGCGGGCCTGACGGTGGACACCCGGGCTGTGGCGCGGGCGTGCGTGAGTGGGCGCACCTGAGCCGGGGACTGAGCACATAAGGGCATCAGCAGAGGCTGAGTGCAGTGGAGAGCGGCGGAGAGGCCAGGGCCCAGGCAGCCCCCCTTGGCCCCGACTACCTCACCGCAGGTGGCGCAGAAAGATCATGAAAAGCCCGGAAAAGCCACCGAGGGCACCAGGACTCTCCTTTACCCGTCTGCCCGGATCCATGGCGAGCCTTCTCTGTGCCTTCCTGCCCCTGCACCCCTCCTCCCTGCATCTGTTTCTCTCAACCCAAGGGGTGCTCACATGCGGGATGTGGCGGGCGCAGGGGCCGGCGTGATGCTGCATTTGCTGAAGGGGATCCGCCCTGCAAACGTTGCTTTCATTTTCCTTAGCTTGAGGTCTCACCATGTCAGCCCAGAGCAGCCCCGGCGTGGACTGCTGGCGGGGGCAGCGGCGTCCAGGCCCCCGGCTGGCCCTCACGGGGCCCCAGGCGGCGGGCAGCCCCGCTCCCTGCAGGCTGACGTCCTACTTCCAGGCAGGGGTCTGTCTCAGGCCTCCTTCATGGCACAGAAGGGCTGGTCACTTGGGCGTGCCAGGTCATGCTGAGGTGAAACAGGTGGCCAAAGGTCCCACAGGCTTGCGGGGAGCCCCTTATCTCAGAGCCCCAGTGCCCCGAGCAGGTATCAAAGAGTTTTACAGCCGCACCTGGGTGGACCTTCTCCGCCTCCACATTCTGGAAGCTTCTGCTCCTCTTTCAGCCCAAGGCTGTACTGCACTTGTCTCCTTTGATCCTTTTATTTTATTTTTTATAGATAGTCATCATTCTAACATTTGATGTTTTTCTTTTAAAAAGGGCCAAAAACAGAAAAACAAATAAAAACAAAAACACCCACCACCATCCATTACACCCCCTCCGTTCTTCCTCCCGGCCCCTCACTTTCACCTCGGGAAGCCTCAATTCAATCACCGGCGTCCACTGTGTTTTTTTTTTTTTTTTTGTTTTTGCCTTGTTTTGTCCATTCTTCTGCCTCATTCCTTACATTGACATACAGGTGAGACCACCGTGTGTTTGTCTTTCTCCTGCTGACAGACGATACTTGGCATTACCCCGTTGAGTTCCTTCCATTTTGCTGCAAATGGCAAAATTTCACCTTTTCTTAGAGCTGAATAGCATCCGCTGTGTGGACAGACCACGTCTTCCTGATTCCTTTATCCGCAGCACTGGGGCTGCTCCCACACCCTGGATATAGCAAATAAACACTGTGGCGCGTACGACTCTTCACGTGGGTGATTTCATGCTCCTAGATCCCCAGAAGTGAGACTGTTGGATCAGAGGCGAGGCCTATTTTTAGGTTTTTTTGAGGAAGCTCCTACTGCTTTCTAAATGCCTGCATCAATTTGCATTCCCTCCAGCAGTGTGTAAAGTGTCTGAGTTCCTCTTCATCCACACCCTTGCCAACTCTTGCTGTCTTTTTTACACAAGCCATTCTCACGGTGTGAAATGACACTTCCCGTGGTTGGGATTTGCACTTCCTTAATAAGAAGTGAGGGTGAACACTTCCCCACGTCTGCTGACCATCTGTTTTAATTACTATTGCTTTATAGCCTAGTTTAATATCCAGGAACATGATGCCTCCTTTTTTTTTTTCTTTTTTCTCAAAATTGCTTTTGGTATTGGCTATTTTGTGGTTCCATATAAATTTTAGTATGTTTTGTTCTTTGGCCATTAGAGTTTTGATAGGGATGGCATTGAATCTGTATTTTTTTTTTTTAACTCACTATCTCTTTTGATCCCAGTGAACTTAATTAGGGCAAAAAATCCAGAGTTCTGCCAACATCCACCCATTTTCATTCTGTAGTAATGCGTGACAATAACAACAAACATGGAGAGAAGTAAATTTTCAACTTGGCCCAGAAAGGTACATAAAGCATTCATTTATGCCCCCTTAGAAAAGATCAACATCTATGCATTACTGATGAGTATAGACAATGTTCTAGAAGGTCTCCTAACCCAACAATTTAAGTATGCTTACCTTGAGAGAATTCTGTGGATGCCCCAGTCCATGGGGTTCTCATGCAGTGCTGGGGCACTCCTGGGCACCAGGCTGCCACCCGCCCACCCTTCTCACGGGGAGGGTCCTGGCCGCACACGTGAGCTCCAGTGTCGTGACGTTTCAGGTTTAGTTATTAGAAGAAAAATTCTCAACCAAAAATCCTACCCATACATTACTCTCTAAACAGCCCAGCGACCCAAGACAAATTTGACCAACAACACAAACAGAACAGTCATTTATACTGTTTAAGCAGAAAAGCGCTTAAGCAGACAATGTGAAAATAGCAACCGAAAACCACAGCCAAGCAAAGCCGCACTAACCCTGCCAAGACAGCGAAGCCTCCCATCCTCACCATCCTGCATGTTCCCCTAAAGGAAGTGACCCCCTCCCAAAAGCAATTTACAGATTCAATGCTATTCCAATAAAAATCCCAATGACATTCTTCAAAGAAATAGAACCAATACTGATGAAATTCATATGGAACCACAAAAAAATACAAATAGCCAAAGCCCTACTGATGAAAACAAAGGAGAAAGGGGGTATCACACTTCCAAACTTCAAGCTATACTACAAAGCCATAATAATTAAAGCAGTATGGTTTTGGAACAAAAACAGACATATAGACCAAAGGAATCGAACAGAGAGCCCAGAAATAAAACCACACTTATATGGACAACTGATCTTTGACAAAGGAGCAAAGAGCATGCAATGGAACACAGACAGTTTGTTCAATAAATGGTGCTGGGAAAACTGGACCTCCACATGCAAAAAAATGAAACTAGACCACTCCCTCTCACTGTGCACAAAAATCAACTTCAAATGGATAAGAGAACTGGACATAAGACCTGAAACCATAAAACATATAGAAGACAATTTAGGTAAAACACTACAAGACATACATCTCAGAAACATCTTTAAAGACTCATCACCCAAAGCAGTGGTAGTGAAGGCAAAGAGAAGCCCCTGGGATTACATCAAACTGAAAAGCTTCAGTACAGCCAAAGAGACATTAACCAAAACAGAGAGACATCCCGCTGATTGGGAAAAAGTCTTTGCACCCCAGTCAACTGATAAGGGACTGATCACAAAGATGTACAAAGAAATCACATGGCTCAACAAAAATAAAATGAACAATCCAGTCAAGAAATGGGCAGAAGAACTCAAAAGACATTTCTCCAAAGAGGAAATGCAAATGGATGACAGGCATATGAAAAAACGTTCAACATCCTTATCATCAGGGAAATGCAAATCAAAACCACACTGAGATACCACCTTACACCAGTGAGAATGGCACATATTGTAACCGGGTGGTCCCCAGGAAAGGGGGAGGTTCCCTGCCCCACCCAAGGGAGGGTGGAGCTGAGCAGGGAGAGGAGAAGCGGCAGAAGAGACTGAGGAAGGAAGCAGGATGGAGCCAGGAGACCTGGAGGAGGCGCATGGAGCCTAGAGACACGTGAAGAAACTGCGCTTGTCTTTTGGTCGTGGACGGGGTGACACAGATGTGGGTGAGACCCGTGGGGAGGTGACCATGGCAGCTTTTATCTTGATGTCGATTCTGCTCTTTTCCTTCCGGGCTTGTCCAGTTGTTTGTGACCCTTTTCTGTGGGTCCCCACTGGAAGATGCTTTAGACTTGTGGCAGGCTTTGGGGCCTTGCTCTGGACCGATCCCATATGGATGGACTTTTACCCACGAGGGGACGGGTCACTTTGGGTGCTTCATTTAGAAACTAGACTCTTTGCCTTACCTGTATTGTTTCCTAGTTTTATTAAAGTTCCTTTTCATTAAAGTCTCCTATGTTTTGTGTTGATGCGGCGGATGGCAGAACCCATTTAGAATAGGCAGGTTTGCGGGGCTTGGGCTACCCCTCTCCCTGTCCTATAACAATATCACAAAAACAAGCAACAACAAATGTTGGCGAGGTTGTGGAGAAAAAGGAACTCTCCTGCACTGTTGGTGGGAGTGCAAACTGGTCCAACTGTTATTTGGGACATCCTTTTCCCCCTAACACAACCACTGTGGAGAGCTGTGTGGAGGGTCCTCAGTCTACTAAAAATGGAGCTACCATACGATCCGGCAATTCCACTCCTAGGGATCTACCCAAAGGACACGAAAACAGTGATTCAAAAGAACACCTGTACACCTATGTTTATTGCAGCCCTATTTACAATAGGTAACACCTGGAAACAACCCAAATGCCCCAAAATAGATGACTGGATCAAGAAGATGTGGCACATGTACACCATGGAATATTACTCAGCAATCAAAAAAGATTAACTCATGCCATTTGCAGCAACATGGACAGAGCTGGAAGGAATTATGCTCAGTGAAATAAGCCAGAAGTGAAAAGGAAAATATCGGATGGTTTCACTTATAGCAGGAATATAGGGGACCCAAATAAGACATCAGTGCAAAAAAAAAAAATAATAACAGTACAAACACAAAAAAGCAAAAACAGACGATTGTAAACCAGAGACATCCTGCAGGGGAGGAGGCGGGAGAGGGATCAGAGGGAGGGAGGGAGCAGCACAGGGGACTGAGGTGATGGTGCACGGGTGTCTTGGGGAAGGAAACTCTATGGGGACTCCACCTGAGGGGGTGGGGGGAAGCAAATATTGTCTAAAAAATGTAAAAAATGATAAATGTTAAAATAAAAATAATAATAATTAAAAAAAGGATACGAGACAGTAGAATATATTAGAGGAAAAGGATATTTCAAAAAAGGGAGTAATATGTGCACAGGGAGATAATAGGTGTTATTAAAGGTTCACTATTTTAAAATTCAAAAAAAAAAAAGAAAGTGACCCCCCAAAATAAATCATCCCTAGGAAAGATTAGATGCTTCCTATTTAAGTTCTTTTTTTTTTTTTTAAGATTTATTTATTTATGCATACAAGAACTGGGATACAGGCCAGAAGTGCAGGGGGTGAGAGGACTCCCCAGAGACAGAGTGGGGAGCAGAACAGGCGGATTGACTGAAATCCACTGCAGCGGGAGTCAGGAGAGGTCTGCTGCGCCACGTGGGTAGCTCCCTGGCTGGGGATCGAACTTGTGCTGCAGCGGCTGCGGACAGCTTCATAGTGCTGGGACATAACCCCTGCGCCACCAGGAAGGCCCCCTATTTAAGTTCTGATATAATTTCTAGTAGCATAAGCACTCACACTTGCTTTTCGCTGATGTTTTTGTTGTGAAACACTAGATCTGTTGCTGTTTTACAAAAAGGAAGTTTCTTTTTCCTGGAATCACGTGGCCTGGAATGACCTGCAGCCTGGCTGGGCGGGGATGCCGGGGGCAGCCTCCTGGTGAATCACTAATGGAAGACAAGAGCCTCCTAAGGTGTCAACAATAAGAGGCCACAAGGCGCGCAAAGGGGCATCAATGTTGCGTAAACTCCCCTGCAAACCGGGTGAGAAGGACCAAGGTTCTAACGTTCTGTCTGTGAGGCTGGGGCCGTGCCCTCTGGAGCCAGCGCGTGCAGCCCAGAGAATCAGACACAGTGAAGCCGTTGCCCGGAGGGCCCCACCGAGGCTGAGGTTGGGCTTCAGGACACACCGCGTGTAACGAGCGTGTGGGGTGGGTTCCATGGACGGTGGGGGTCTGGGCCCCGCGCAGGCACCCGGGTCCATCACGGGTGTGTAACGAGGCGGACGAGGTGCATGCTGTGGGCACACTTGGCTGTTTCCTCCGGTGATCTGCCCTCGGGTGGATTTTCGCCTCCGGACGATGCGGCCGATGCCTGTGGGTCCAGGGGCCTGTGGGGCGCTGCGGACCAGGGGAGGGTGGGGTGGCTGCCTGGACCCTGCTTCGGAAGTTTTAGAAAATCAACAACATGATCATTTTATCCCGTGCGTGTAAGACATTAATGCTCTTTCAAGATGCGAGTCCTCGGCTGCAAGTAGAGCCCGTTGTGTCGCACAAACCCGACAGTGAATATAATTCTCCCTCTCTTCCAGGTCAGAACTTAAAAGGGCCTCCCTGGTGGCCCAGGGGTTAAGTCTCAGCGCTGTCACCCCTACGGCCTGAGCTGGGTCCCCGATCCCCGGCCAGGGAGCTACCCGCAGGGCGCAGCAGACCTCTCCTGTCCCCCGGCTGCTCCCTCAGCAGTGGATTTCAGTCGGTCTGCGTGTTGTGCTCCCCACTCTGTCTCTGGTAGTCTGCTCACCCCCACACTTCTGGCCTGCACCCCAGTTCGACTATGCAAAAATAAATAAATAAAATCTTTTTTTAAAAAAAAGAGAAACTTCAAAAAACCTTTGTCTTCACACTGCAGAACTGAGACTGCAGACGGCGGCCGGGAGGGGCTGGGAGGGGCCGGGAGGGGCCTCTGGGGCTTGGGGTGGGTGCTGCACAAAGGAGTAAGTGTCTTTCCCTTCCTAGAAAGGCAGACTCGGAACCTCAGCGTTGTCTTTACATGAGGAGTTTTATTTGAGACGGCCATGAAGGGAGCTGGAGGGGTGGCCGCCGTGAACCCCATTTCCAGATCGTGGGAGCTGGGGCTCTGAGGGGAAGGAGTGTGAGGGGGTGCTGGCCGCCCAAGTAGGCGCTGGCAGTCGGGCCCAGGGCCCAGGGCCTGACTTCCCCGCAGGCCGTGTCTCAGCCACCAGCGGACCTCGTTTCTGATGCCACATCCTCGGGCAGAAAAGGGACAGAGCCCGGGGCACCCTCAGCACCCAGGACCAGGTGCAGCCAGTTCAGGGATCATCAGCGGGAGGGAAGAGGGGGTGCGGGCCAGCGACTCAACAGTCAGTCCTAGAGAGGAAATGCAGGAGGGCGGTTAGGGCTTAACTGCACTTGTTCCTAATTTTCAGTCAGGGGTATTTTCTGCTGCATCTCGTGAAAAGGCCAATGACTACCTGCCAGTCAGGAGCCAGCCCCGTGCTTCTCAGTGCTCTGGCTTTTGGCTTCCAGCCAGGGATGACCCCTCGTCATAAAACTCCCCGAGATGCCCAGACGCCCTTGCTGACCGAGGCCGGCTCAGACACACGGCCCCGGTTCCCGTCCTCGGCCTTATAAACATCAGCTCAGCGGCTCGCTCCTCCGGCGCGTCCGTCCTCAGAGCCGAGGCCGGCTGCCCAGTCGAGGCCCCCTCCTCCTGGCAGGCCCCTGCACTTTGGCCTGAGCCTGCAGACAGCCCCTCCTGAGAATAAGCTGGGCGGGGGGAGACCCTTCCTCCTCCGCCGCCTGCCTCCCCACGGAAGAACCCCCTTGCCTGGCCCTTAAGGCACCGCCTTCCCTCTGCAAGTCCCCCCCCCCCGCCCCCCGCCCACGGCTTCTGTTCCAGTAAAGTCTGCCTCTACCGAGTCTGGATTGGTTTTTCACTGGACACTATCACTGACTGTAGTGAAGGCCTCGGCAGATAATTGGACAAAGGGTTTATTAGAAAATCCAAGTGAGGACTGAACCCAGGAGGCCGTCCAACAGGTTTCAGTCTGCGCCAGCTGTTCCAATAACGTTTGAATTTCGTTTATAAAGGCAGGGACAGTGAGTCACGACATTAAGGGCGCAGCTATTGGGGACCGCAGGGGCTTCCAGTGCTGGGGTGTTTTTGTTTTGTTTCCAGCTTAAAGCTATTCCGCTGCGGAGGACGGAGGCGGCCTGCTGAGACTTAACCTCTCCCTTCTGAAGATGCTCCCCGAGGGCCAGGCCGGTGCCCGCTCTGCTCTCCCGGCCTCTTATTCTGGCTCCTTGGCCTTCACTGGGGCTTGAAACACCGACTTCACCCACAGGGGCAGCTTCTCACCGGCTGTTTCCCATCCCGCGAGCCTCTGCGGCGACTTTGCTCTCTTGTCTGCTGGAGTGGGGGTGGGAGTTCCCTCACAGTGTGAACCTCACGTGCTCCCCCAGAAGAAAATGGAATTTAAAAATTACCCAAAACACAGGGCACAGAGTGTCAAAACTTGCTCCTCGTAGAGGAGAAACCCAATGGGGCTGACGAGATCACAGTGGTTAAATCCCCCTGAGCTCGTTTTAAAGATGGCGCTGGCTGGGGCCTCCCCGGTGTGCAGGGGTGACAGTCTCAGCGCTGTCAAGCTCGCCAGCCACTGCGGCTTTGGGTCCTAGCCAGGGAGCTGACCTCACCGCGCAGCAGGAGGCCTCTCCTGCCTCCCGCTGCTCCCCTCGCATGGGATTTCAGTCAATTCCCCTGTACTGCTCCCCACCCTGTCTCTGGGGCGTCCTCTCACCCACTCCCTCCCCGCACCTCTGGTCTGCACCCCAGTTCTTGTATCATAAATAAATAAAATAAGTCTATAAAAAACCAAGACGGGCGCTGGCTGTATTTAGCGGCCTTGATCCGCAGCCTCCCGCCGGGCAGGTGGACGGTCGCTCCCAAAGCCACACGTGGGGAAAGGCTTTTCTAGGCGAAGGGGCAGATAAGGGGAGCGGAGTGACTCCAGGCTTGGGTAACAGGCCCAGGGGTGTGGAGAAGGGGCTGGTGGAAGGTTATCTCTTTCCCACAGGGGACGGGAAAGGTTCCCCTCCCGGCGCTGGCCAGTCAGGCCTGCATTCCAGGGAGCCGGCCGGCCTGGGCACCCGACCCCGGGCTCGCTATTTCCCTTTTTAACGATGCCAGTGCGTGGCCTGTTGGTTGGAAATGCAGCCGCCAGGGCTAGGCACTCACTGGGGACAGGACAGAGCGCCCCAGAGCCGGTGGGGGGGTTGACCTTTGCGGTGTCTTCCACAGTGTGTCTCCACCTCCCAGGGCCCTGCTCCCAGGCACAAAGCCTCACCTGTCCGTGCAGGAATTTCCCCCCAGCGCCATGTGTCCGCAAGTAGCTGGAAGATCCCTTCCGAACACTCGCCCTAAAATCCTCTCCTGGCTGATTGCACCAATCGGTGACTCTTGCCCAGTTTTATTTTATTTTCTTTTTAAAGATTCATGTATTTATGCACACCAGCACTGGGGCACAGGCCAGAGGTGCGGGGCTGAGAGGATTCACCCGAGACAGAGTGGGGAGCAGAGCAGGCGGATCTACTGACATACACTGCTGAGGGGAGCAGCGGGGAGGCAGGAGAGGTCTGCTGCGCCCTGTGGGTTGCTCCCTGGCCAGGGATCGAACTTGGGCTGCAGAGGCTGTGGATTGCTTCATAGTGCGGTGCTTAACCACTTGCACCTCCAGGGAGACCCCCCCTCTTGCCCAGTTTTAACGGAAGTGCCCCTCACCCTTCCACCCAGCCAGACCTCACCGTGCTCCTCCCACCCCAGACACTGCAGGTGCCCCCCAGCTGGGTCAGCTCTGCTCATCCTGGGAGGACAGTGGACAGGAGGCTCCAGTTTCCCAATCTTCTGGGTGTCCATGCGTGAGCGAGACGACTGGGCATCAATCTGTTCCCCGTTACTTGCCGTGCGGATGCGAGGGCTGAGGAAGCGCCGCTGGACAAGCGGGCGGGATAAGGAGTTTTGCCAGCCAGCGCCTCAGCCCTCGAGGTCCTTCCAGTCACGCGCCAGGCTTTGGCCTCCCGCCGCGCTGCACATCTGCTGGTGCCACAGGTGATTGCAGCCCCTGCCTCGGTCTCCCCGTCTGCCAGGGGACATGTGCAGTCCCAGCTCTGGGGGCTGGAGGAGTCCTGGGCTCCTGCCCCAGGTCTCTCGGGCAGGGCCCGGGCACCCCAAGGGCTGCACATCAAGAACCCGTTTTCGGGGCCTCCCGGGGACAGCGCGAGGCCCTCCATCCTCTCCCCTCAGCCTCTGTGACCGGAGGCTCCTGCCTCTCACCTCCTCCCTTTCCTGACAAAGGGTGAGGTTGGACGTGGAAGGGCCTTGCTCCCTGGGGGTGGTCGCTTGGGCAGGGACGCTGGACATCCAGAGCCCCGTGACCAGCGCGTAACCTGGCTGAGTCGTTGCTAGGTCTCCGGGCGGGGCGGGGAGGGGGTGTCCCCAGTCTGGGAAGAGGGAATCTCAGCTAGAAACCCCCATCTCCAGCCCACCTTTCCCCGAGGGGCTTCTCCCCTCCCGCCGGGCACGCTGGCCATCTCTCCTCTCTGAAGGCCAGTAGGGCCCTTGCATTTAAACGCAGCTCCCCACACCCCAGCTTTCTCTTCCCCCCAACCCTCCCAGAAGCTGAGCTGTCCCCGGGACTTGCTGGATCTCTGGTTCCCGGGCGTGGTCTGGGAGACTTACAGGGGCGTCCCTGTGCAGTCTGAGTCCTGGCTGGCGCTGGGAAAATTCTAGAGTCTAGACAGAGACGTTAGTGACCTTAGTTTGGCTGAAAAGAAAAGAAGCAACAGTTCAAACGCAGCCCACGCTGAGCCCCACCCGGCCCCCAAGAAGTTAGTCCCCCACGTAACCCCAGCTTCAGCTTCTCCCCAAAGTGGGGTTTTAAACCACCCATCTGGGGAGCCTGGGTGGCACCGGCGAGGGCACCAAGGGGAGGGGGCATCCCCTGAAATCAGCTCCCTGCTCCCTGGGTGGGTGCAGCCCCGTCTGGAATCATCTAATGACGCAACTAGACCTCTGGACACATGCGGATGGGTTGTTTTCTAGCAGCTCCAGCCCCAGCTCAGCCGCCCTGCCCGTGCGCGGTGGCCGAGCCGCAGGCCCCTCAGCAGCTTCCCCGCCCGCAGCCCACGCCACTTTGCACCAAGGACTTCGGCGAGAGCAGGGCAAGGCCGGAGCACAGTTGACCAGGCCTCGGGCGGGGACCCGGAGGGAAGCAGCCCTACACACGGGCATGTGAGCCTGGGTCGAGGCATCTGCTCAGCCCGGACACCCAGCAGCTGCCCCATCCGGGCGCCAGCAGAGACTGGCCTCTAACTGCCCTGGCCCTGCAGAGCCGCATGTCACCGGGTGGATGCGCCCTCGGGGCCGGGAATCCCGGAGTGGGGGTGCAGGGCCAACACGGGCTGTTCTGTGCCCAGTCGTCTTGGGATCTCATTTCCCAAACCCCTTGTGTCCCGAGGCCGGGCCAGGGCTGCCCCTAAGCTGGAGCCCCAGCTGGGCCGGGTCCCCGCCTATGTGCCTGGCCTCCTCTCTCCTTTCTGGGGGCCTCTCTGTGGTGTCACCGGCACAAAAGCACCACCAGCAGAGCGAGAACCAGCCTGGAGCGTCCACGGGGCACTCTGCGGGGACTCTCTCGGCGAGCGCATCCACCTTCCGTCCACATGCAAGAGCAGCGCCACCAACACGGGGCGGGCTGAGCGCTCGCCTGGAGGGGCTTCTGGCCTGGGAGAGGCAGGTGCTCTGCGTGGAGGGGGTGGCGCTGGGCTCTGCTCTCCCTGATGAGCGATGCCTTGGGCTCAGGCTGGGCGCCAAGGCCAGCTCCTCTCCACACAGCTCCTTGCTTGGCAGCGGAGGTGAGAGACTGGCCCTGCCCAGGCTGCAGGTGTGCACAGAGCCCCCCGGACCCCAGCTGTCCGCACCCCGCTGGCCCCGAGCCACACCCGCAGCCTTAACTCCACGTGTCCCTACACGTTTCTTTAAAGTTTACAGAAAACTGGGGTTAACCACTAAGATATGCCCAAATCAAGTCAAGTGGGACTGTCAGTCTGAGGGTCTGCGGGGTCTGGCCCCTACAGGGGAGCGCCCGGCTGCAGCCTTGGGTGACTGCGCCTCCTGGACGCTCCCCCAGAGCCAGGTCTGCCCTGGCATTCAAGCCCCTGCCCTACTTCCCTGCGAGCCCTGGCCCACTCCACGTTTCCTCCATTCTTGCTGGAGCTCCCCGACCGTGACTCCTGTCTCCCCAGGTGCCCCCAGTCTCTAGGAGTCCACCCAGGTCCTGTCGCGTGGCCAGGGTGGACACCCTCCCTGACCCGTGGAGTCAGGTGCCGGCCTGCCCGCTGTCCGTGCCCCCACAAGGTCCAGGCTCACGTCTGTGTTACCGTGTGCAGCCTCTGCTGCTCTCTGATGCTGAGAGAAAGCTCTGAAGGCAGGTGGGGGGTGTTGTTAGCCTTCACCCGATGCCCTTGGCGCAGGACATGTGGTGGCTTCTGCCCTCCCCACCCACCCGTGCTGGTCACCTTGGCTGCCCTAACCACAGGCTGCGCTCGGATGTAGGAACCTCACTCTCTGCTGGTTCTGGGGGCTGGAAGCCCAAGGTCAAGGGGTCTTTGTGGCTCCCTTGGGCCATGGGCATGGCCCCCTTGGGTCCTTGCAGGGCATCCCTGAGAGTCTGGGTCCTGCTTCCTCATCTCTAAGGACCCCGTCCTATCTGGTCAGGACCACCCATGACCTCACTGACCTGTAATTACCCCCTTAGTGACCCTGTTTGCAAGCACAGCCACACTCGGAGGCGCTGGGGACGGGGTTCAACTTGTTAACTGGCAGGTGTGGGACTGTCCTCACACCCAGGGCGCCAGCCAGAGGACTGGGATGCGGGGCTGGGGGCTGGTGGCTCCTCACCAGGGAGCACAGCAGAGCTGGCGCCCCACGCCCCATGCTGTGGGAGCGGTGGGGCAGAGACGGGCTCGGTGGGTGGCCCAGAAGCTGCTAAGTGTCTTTCATTCATCAAAGCCAGCGAAGCGCATCCCCCTCTGAATGGCTGACTTGCTAGTGCCTGCTGACCTGGGGGCAGACCACGGGGGGCTGGCCTGCCCCGCTGCCCGGCTGGGCTGTGGCTTTGCCTTTGCCTCTGAGCCTTCTTCTCTTTTCTAAGCTCCTTGCGATCCCTCATCTCCTGGGGCCACTGGCACCGAGAGGGAGGACCGCACATCACGCGTCCCCGCGAGAGACAGGTGGGCACCCAGAGGCTGGCTTGGTCTCAGGCAGGCCACCGGCTGGGGAGTGGGCCGCGGACCCCAGACCCAGGCCCCCGGGAAACGGCCGCCCTTGCTGTGTGTTCCTGGACGCTTGGGCCCCAGGGGTTAACACACTCACGGCATGGTGGCAGCGGCTGGTCCAACTGGAAAAACCAGGCCCTGGTGACTGGACAGCAAGCGGGCAGAGGAGAAATGCTGCCCAGGCAGTGGAGAGAACAGAAGGGCGGAGAGCAAGCAAACACAAACCATGGTTGATACCCGACTGGCGGGAGCAGCTGAGGGGTGGGGTTCTGGGGAGGGGCAGAAGGGGTGTGGGGAGGGCCCCTCATGCTCTGAGCGGCTGTCTGTGGACAGCAGGGCCCTGGTCCCTGGACTGTCTTTTCTCCTTTTGATGATGCCCTGATTTCTGCTGACCCCCCCAGTTCACCACCCTGTCTCCTGGCTACGCGCCCAGCCCCCCACAGGACCAGCGACGTTGAGCAGGACTCCCTCGCTGCACTGCGTGGCCTAGAATTGGGAGGCCCCTGCCCATGTGTGGGGAATCCAGAAGCAGGGGCACACCCTGGCCTGGCTTTGCCCCACCCTCTCCGGTAACGGGGCTGGCGGCCTGCCTGCTGCCCCCAGGGCTCCCCCGCTGACCACAGTGAAGGACACACGGGAGACTCGGCCCAGCTGGAGTCTTCTGCAAAGCGGGGTTGGTAGCACCTGCTGCAGCATCTTCCAGAATCCGGGAGCACTTCCACAGGGGGTGCCTGGTGGACCCGCTTCAAAGTTGAACAAATTTGGCCACTATAACACGAGACTGGGGTGGGTGGTGCTCAGACACATCCCACTGTTCTAGAGGCTGCGAGCCCAGATCAAGGCCTCCACTGTGCGGCTGCACCGAGACCCTGCTCTGGGTGCTGGGGTCTGGCCGCATCCTCGCACGTTCCGGAGACTCTGCCTGAGCTCAGCACCCCCAGCAGCTGCCTCCTAGCACCCTCCCTGGGCAGGACCTCACACCTGACATCTGGGGGCGCAGACTTTCTGTCTATAACACCTAGTGGGGCATAGCTCCATGAGAGATAATGAAATATACTAATTTGAATATGTGTTATGAGGACACACTATAATTGATATCACTCTATCACAGATTATAGTTTCCAAAAATAGTGACTGTGATGTCCCTTCTGAAGTGTTGTTCCTGTTGCTTGGGGTGTTCTTTATGTATTTATTTGTTCCCACAACCAACACGGCAACAGGAAAGTCAGATCTGGAAAACCCCCCAATAAAGCGCTGCTTGGTTAAGGGCACCCCACAGGAAGTCATGTAGCCTGAGACTCGCTTCAAACTTTAATGCAGGGCCTCCCTGGTGGTGCAAGGGGTTAAGCACAGCACTGTGAAGCTGTCTGCAGCCTCTGCAGCACGCGTTCCATCCCCGGCCAGGAGCTGACCCACAGGGCGCAGGCAGACCTCTCCTGTCTCCCGCTGCTCCCCTCAGCAGTGGATTTCAGTAGATCCACCTGTTCTGCTCCCCACTCTGTCTCTGGTGCATCCTCTCACC
Source organism: Talpa occidentalis (assembly GCF_014898055.3). Lineage (NCBI taxonomy): Eukaryota > Metazoa > Chordata > Mammalia > Eulipotyphla > Talpidae > Talpa > Talpa occidentalis. The sequence goes on from NW_023604295.1 coordinate 1,914,849, forward strand.
CCAGCACCTCTGGCCTGCACCCCGGTTCTTGTATGCATACATAAATAAATCTTTAAAAAACAAAACAAAACAGTCATGCAGGCGGCCCCGCCCCACCCCGTCCCGTTTCAGAGGGGAGGCATTTCATGCACGGAAGTCAAACCCGCCTTGGGAAGAGGCTCAGCTCCGTTTCTGTGTCACCGGCGTGGGTGAAATCACGAGTTTAACATTCATAGATCAGCCGGACGAAACGCCCAGGTTCTGAGAACGGGGCCTGCTCATGAAGGAAACAGCGGGCCCCGGGTGGGGAGAGGGTGGGCGCCTGCCCAGACGGCCAGCCGGGCTCCCCGGAATGCAGGCCTGACTGGCCAGCGCCGGGAGGGGGAAATTTTTCCCATTCCCTTACGGGAATGGGGAATGGGAAAAATTTCTGCCCCTTGTCCACCCCCCCCGGGCCTGTTACCCAAACCTGGAGTCACTCCCTCTCCCCTTATCTGCCCCTTTGCCTAGAAAAGCCTTTCCGCATGTGTGGCTTTGGGAGCGACTGTCCACCTGCCCGGCGGGAGGCTGCGGTCAGGCATCCGTACAGTCGCCCGGCCCTGGCGTGCCCCTCCGCGGCGGGCCGGCCTCTGCTGGGCCCTCTGCTCTGTGTCGGGATGTGGACGGCCACTCAGGGGTCTAGGGCAGGTCCAGTGAGCACCTTCCACCCTCCCAGTAACCACCCCACCCCAGCCCCCGGGGCCGGGCCTCGAGGCTTAGAGACACAAGCAGCTTTTCCAGCCGCTTTCACAACCGACGACAATGATGGCGTCTCCAAGCAGCAGTCTGTCTTGAAAAGTCTTCATTAACCAGCTTGGCCTGGGCATGGGGGTCAGCTAGCTCCTCACGGCACCTGCTGGTCTCAAGTCCTGCTTCCTACTGGGGCCCAGGCGTCCCAGGGAGCAAGACTGTCCCTGGGGAACGGGCTGGTTTTGTCCTGGGCCTTTCCTTTGCTCAGTCCCCTCGCTGCCTCTTGCCTGCTGCCCCTTCTCCAGCCAGCGCCACTTCGGCTCTCGCCTTGGAGGTGCCCTGGTGGACGCTGCTCCTGGCCCCTCCCCAGGCCTCCTCTGCCTGTGAGCCCACCAGGCCTGGCAGCCCCCGGTGCTTGCCACACTCCCCCCATGTGCCATCCAGCCGCCCGGCCGGCGGGGCCACGGGGACGCGCACGTGCCTCCTGGAAAGGGACAACCCAGTGCCTTGGACCATGTTCTGTGAACCCCAAGGGCAGGGGTCAGCTGGTGCGGGTGGGCACCCAGCCCCTGCCTCCATGCTCAGGACATCTCCGGGCCGGCTGGCTGGGGGCAGAGGCAGCAGTTTTGTCCAACTATTTTTCAGGCATCAGGATGTCAACTGACCGACTCGGCATCATTCCTCCCGAGCTGAGCCGCACACGAGGCCCCCGAGCACGGTGGTTGGCAAGTGTGCGGAGCACATTGTAAAAGGGGAGGGCGTGATGCAGAGCCGGCCCTCACGCTTCCAGAGGAGGCTCCGTCAGGGGTAAGCCCCCGCCCCTCGCAGGGACAGCCTCCTGCTCCCCAAGCCCAGAGACTCGGGGTCCAGAGTGAGCACAGCGGCCTCTGCTCCAGCCACCCCCAGAGCCGCCTCCGGGCTCTCGGGGACCAGCTGGGAAACGAGCATTCCCTGCGGACTCTGGCTGCTGCTTCCCCGGAAGGAGCCTCGACTCGGGAGATGCCGTTGTGCAGACACACTGCCCGTGGCATTCCCTTCGCCGCCCGCTGGCCCTCGGGGCCCCCATTCCGCTGCTGGGGGTGGGCTTGCATGTGTGGGGGCTCCTGCCCCCCAGGACTCAGCCGGGTCCTGCTGCACTTGCTGCTGAGTGCCGTGTCCTGGGCCAGGCCCCCCTCCCCCGCATGGACAGATGTCCCCACCTCAGCTGTCCCACGTGACTGTGTCACCACCGTCCAGTTCCAGGGTCACCTCCTTGGTCCCCGGGGGAGGGGGATGCCCCCTAAAATCCTGTGGCTGTCAGGTGACCTCTGTCACGGGCAGGCCTGTGCGGCCCCTCTCCGGGGAGCTCTGGGCGGCGGCCCCCAGTGGGCGCCCTTGGGTGTTATGGGTGCGTTTGCCTCAAACCCCCTCCGGCCCCTGCAGATGGCCGCTCTGGGCCTCACCTCTCAGGACGCCCGGGCCCGCGAGGGCGTGCGCGCAGCCCCGCCTGGCTGTTTGGTCCAAAAGCCTCCGTCTCTGGAGAGTTTCCTAGAGACTGTACTTCTTAAAATCACACGTTACTGATTTACCACTCGTTCGTGCGATGTGTAATTTGGGGTGCAGCTTCCACCCCTCTGTCTGGGCCCCGCTTCCCTCGCCCTCCACAGAGCCCCCAGGCAGCGCCACCCCCCTTGGCAACTGCTGTGTTTTTCAGAGTCCGTGAGCGCCTGTTTCGCCCGCGTGTTTGCTTTGGGTATTTAAGCTCCGCTCGGAGCGCGGCCCGTAGCCGTGTCCCCCCAAGCCGCCCGGCCGGCCGCCCCCGCGGCTTCTGTCCACCCCCGCGGTCTTGACAGCTCGATGCCAGCTCACAAAGGGAGGTGGAAAGACCTGAACACGAGGAGACTCGGGTGCAAACATGCCGCGTTTCTGAGCTTCTCGGAGACCCAGGAGGTGGGGGGGACATGCCCTACGTCGTGTGGAAGGTGGGCGACAGGCAGCCTGGGGGACAGTGGTGCTTTCCACAAGGACTGGATTCGGCACTGAAGGGCGTGGGGTGTGGGGGACGCGGGGCTCTGCCAGTGTGAAGGTCACCTGAAGCCAGCGCCCCGGCAGGTCACAGCCTAGAACGGCGTCTCCCTGGACGGGCCGGGTCTCAGCCACTGTGTTGGCCTCTCTCTCCCCTCCTGCTCTGCCCCAGCCCTCGGCTCCAGCGTTCCTCTGACACGCCCTCCTCCCGGTCCCTGGGTCAAGGCAGGACGCAGTCTGGTCCCCCTAAATGAAGTCTCACCGACAGCCGCCTAGAGGATCAAAGCGAGGGCCGGACCCTGGAATCTGGGTGGGGTGGGGTGCGGCTCCTGCTTCTAAGCCGTTTTGGCCCGAGGTCCGTGGAGGCTGCGGGTACCCAGGGGAGGGCGAGGTAAGATGCCACTTTCCCCTTGTACAGACCGCGCTGCAGAGGCGAGGGCACCCCCAGCTGGACCCGCCTTCCCCAGTGCCTCTGCCATCAGTGGGGTGAAGACCCTTGCTCTGCCTGAAGGCACAGATTTCAGAGCCTCTTCAAGGCCAGAGCTACGCCGCCTGCCTCATCCCCGTCGGCCAGAGCAGGGAGAGGTCATTCTCCAGGACAGCAACAGGGCGAAGCGCCTGTCCCCTCCCGAAGTCCCCATCACAGGCTGCGCCCATGTTCTTCCCGGCTCCCCCCACACTCGTGGGTGCCCCCCGAGCTCTGTCAATGCTGGGCTCCTCTCCTGGGGGACTGGTCTAGACCCCTGGCCGTCATCTCTACTGGTGACCCCAACCTGTGTCTCCACTCCATGCCACCTGCAGCGAGAGGGCACTGCCCCTGGCCAGCAAGCTAACCAGCCAAGGGGGTGCGGGAACCTCGGGTCTGGAGCCTCTGGGTCAGAGGCACAGACAATAATCTGTGCCACAGGCAGCTGAAGGCTGAGGCGGGTCGGGGCCTCTGACCCACAGCCGCTGGCCAGAGCCTGGGCTTGCTGGGGCTGGCCACCGGCGTCTGGACTGGAGGCAGCTGGGAAGACCCCCGACCTGTGGAACGGACCCTGTCTCTGGCCAGTGGGTCTAAGTGAGCTGAGCTCTCCCGGGCCCTGCTGCTGTCGGAGAGCTGCCTGCTGCTGTGGGGAACCTCACACCCACACCCTCACTGCACTGCGGGACACCCCCAACTGTGCCATCCCTCTGGGCGTTCAGACAACACTCTGGCGCCCCCTAACCGCCCGGCCTCTCTCCGCCATGTCTGATCAGACCCCCAGCGCCAGCTCCCAGCCGGCCCCGCGCGGGTCCCCACCTTGCACACTGAAGGCCTTTCTGTTGGCCCCATCACACCCCCACCCCCCCGCCGCTTGCCTCAATGCCGAGCAGAAAGCAGAGGTGCCCCCCACGACCCGACCTGCGACCTCTCACAGGCCTCTGCAGCCCAGGTTGGCGTCTGCCCCAGCGTGCCAGCCCCGGGCTGCCACTCTCGTCCCTTCTTTTCTGGACCCTGCTTGACCCCAGCTGCTTCTCTGGGCCCCCGTCTGGCCGATACCCAGGGGTCTCTGCCTGGATGGCCCTCCCCCACGCCGGTGCACTGGTCACCTCTCCTGGCCTCCCAGACCCTGTCACTCTCTGCCCTGGCCCTGGCTTCCTGTCTCAGGCCAGCACGCGGCTCCACCCAACACCACCGCCGGCTGTGGACACGCTCCTTCCCCGCCAGTGGACCCCAGACACAGGGGGATTCAGCCTGTGGGCCCTGTCCCCTAGCATGGGCCTGGCTCACCCCAGGGGTTCAGCCCATGTGCCTGGGGCACCGCAGAGCAGAAGCAGCCTGGTGGGGGAGTGACAGCCAGCTCCCCTGTCTTCATGGGGGCTCTGGGGTCCTTGCGGGCACCAGGCCATGACTGGACCCCAGCACCTCTTGCCCAGCTCCTGCCAAGGCCACCACTCGCCTGCCCCAGGGCCACCCCACTCTCCCTGCAGGTCCCCAGGTTTTCAACAGCATCTGGGGAGCTGCATTTTATGTGAAGCCTCCCAGTTTTGCAACCTTAGTCCAGATGTCCTAATTCTGTGTGTGTCAAAGACCTGGGCCCTGCAGTCAAGTGAGAGCTTTGTTCTCCATCCTCCTAAAGTGGCGGTACCGGGTGTCTTCACGCCCGCCCTCTACATCTAGGTCAAAGGACGGCTCAGATACCAGACTGTGACCCAGCACCACTCGGGGAGCAGAGGATGTGCGGGGCTTGTTTCACCCCCTCCTAAGGCACCTGCCAGGGACCTGTCGGGTTACCCCCCTCGGCTCCGGGCACACCCTACTTGTGCAGTGCCCAGCCCAGTGTGCTGTCCATGGCCGCCCGGGTAGGGATGGCTCCGTCTGGCCCAGCGCAGGCCTAGACCGGCTTGAGAGTTGTCTGAATTCCCTGCTCCCTGGAGAGCACAGTGACTTGTCTCTCCCTGCTCTCCTCAGTTCGCACAGCCTCTTCTCTTCATTCTCTGGTGCCACCTCCACACCCAGAAATTTGATCCTGTGCGCAAGCTGAGGACGCCCAGAAAAGTCAGCGATTTGCCTCTGAGATTACAGAAGCCAGCGCAGCAAGGCCCCGGGACGGGCCCACGTTCTTAGAAACCGGGACCCAAAGCAAAACGGCCCGTGAGGAAAACGGTGTGGCCCCAGGTGAGCTGACATGAAGGGGAGGTCATGGCTGAGGCAGATTTCAGGTCCCCCTCAAAAAGCCACCAAAGTCCTAAACATGAAGACCCCAAACATTTCTGAAACGAAACAACTGTCCCTTCATTCCCGGCCCCCACTCCCTTTCCAGGTCGGAGGCGAAGGAGCCCCCCACTGCTCAGGGCCCGCTGGGGCCGCCTGCACAGACCCCCGCCGGCAAGGCTGCACCCCCAGCCACGCCACTGCCCTGCCTTTGGGACTGGGGGGACCCACACAGGCGTGGGGGACAAGGCAGTTGGCGCGGGGGACTGAATCAATGTTTTCTCATTAGTGTTGCCGGGAAAGAGCGTTGTGGGGACCTGCGTGGTCACCGGTGGGGTGGAGCCCTCCGTGGCCCCCCAGGCCAGGTCGCTGCTCCTGGGCGGCTCTGGAAGCTTCCGTCCCACCCAGCCCCTGCCCACCTCGGGGTGGTCACCGGTCCCTGGGGGCAGCACGGGGTGGAGCCCTGCCTCAAGGACCAGGGTGGCGAAGCTGAAAGCAGATTCTGTCCTCTCCACGGCACAACCATTCACAGCCTCGCGGGTCCTGGAGAGGGACAACGGCTCCTCTCTCCCCGCCTCTGGAGCCGTCTGCCCCCGGCCAGCTCCAGGCCAGCTCCAGGCCAGCTCCAGGCCAGCTCCGCAGACCGTCTGTCCATCTGTCCGTTATTATCGTCAGGCGCAGGCCCCAGGCCAAGCCAGCAAGGGGCCTCCCGGCCTTGGGGCGGGCGGTGGGGGACTCTGAGGCAGGCTGGTGAGGCCTTCCAGTTCCTCCATAGCCCCTGGTGGGGGCGGAAGCAGCCCCCCCACCTCCCGCACCCCCCATGGACAGACAGTGCAAGGGTAAAGGCTCCTCAGTGCGGACGGGGCTGTTCGGGGGTGTGTGTGAGTCAGTCTCTCTTTTTATTATTATTTCTCAAATTTATGTTTTTATTGATTGAGGCGGCATCGGTTGTGACACTGTGTATGATCCGGAGTGTAAGATCCTCCCCTCGGGTGCGTGTCACCACCCACACCCCGCCCAGGCTCCCCCCACCCCGTCTCTACCACAGGCCACCCCCTCACCCCAAGTGCTCGCCTCAACGCTCGGATTTCTAGGGGTCTTGGGTTTATTTGTTTATTTTTTTGCTTATTTTTTTACTTTTTTTTTTTAAGATTTAGTTTTTTTATATATGCAAGAACTGGGTGCAGGCCAGAAGTACGGGGGGTGAGAGCACTCACCAAGAGACAGTGCGGAGCAGAACAGGTGGACCCATTGAAACACACTGCTGAGGGGAGCAGCGGGGAGTCAGGAGGGGTCTGCTGCGCCATGTGGGTAGCTCCCTGGTTGAGGATTGAACTCCTGCAGCAGAGGCTGCGCACAGAACAGCTTCATAGTGCTGAGACTCAACCCCTTGCACCACCAGGGTTTCAGTTTTAAAGCAAAGATTCATGAACGCAGCTGTACACCAGTAAGAAAAAGGACACAGACGTGCACAAATCATACGTAGATGATGTCATTGGTGAGTTTTGGGTTCAGAGTGCAGGCCCCTGCGTTTGGGCAGAGTCCCCATTTCAGAGCACAAGGTCAGTTTACCCAGGGGTCAGAGATGTTTGCACAGACACAGGTGAGGCTGCATTTCTAAAGGACAGGTTTACTAGCAAACAGAGAAAGAGGCTCCTGCAAGGCCCCAGGGGCACCGCCTCTTGCCAGGCAGAAGTGGCCGGGCAAAATGGTTGTGAGGAAATCCTGTTGGCCCTAGGTGAGGTGACATGCAGGGGAGGTTGGCGACTAAGGCAGATTTCAGGTCTCCCCCACAAAAAATCACCAAAATTTTAACACCTTGAGCAGCAGCCGCTGCGAGGGCAGCTCAGGGGCTGCTTGGAGCTTCTGGGGCCCGGGGAAGGGACGGGGTCAGCGCTGTCACAGCCTCAAGAACCACAGGCCACCTGGAAGGGCTCTCAAGCCTGCACCCCCTGCCCAGCCACAGGGCAGCAGGCTCCTTTGACCTAAAAGTTTCTTGGAAGAAAGAGATTCAGGGGTATAATGAAACTCCCAGCCGTGCCCACGAGAGAGAGAAAACAGGCCAAGTGCCCCAAGGGGCAGGGGCAGGTCCTCCATCTCCAGGCACGCAGCAGCAGGACTAAGACGTGGGGAGCCCGAATGTTGACTCAAAGTGTAAAGGCGTTTTAGTGGACGCCAAGGGATCCCTGGAACATCAGCAGGCTTGACGGAGGATGAGGACGGACGAGCTGGGAAGGAGGCACCGCGAGGCAGAAACGGCTCACCCAACGCCGGCAGCTGGAGGCGGGCAGGAGGGACGAGCACAGTCGCTGGCCCAGCCCTGGGGGCCAGAACCCTCCAGCGCCAGACCAGCCCAAGAGGGGTCCGAGGCCAGTGGCGGGGGGCGCGGACCGGATGGAGCTACGGAGATGGGGCCATCGAGGCAGCTCCCATCCCTTTCAGATTCGACCTGGTCACCCGAAACCAGCAGCCCTTCCAGGCCACTCCACGAAGGCGTGACCCCCCCAAAGAGAAGACTCTGTCAGGGCAGTCTCTGCCCTGGCTCGGGGCAGCGGCCTCCTGCCCGCCCGTGACCTGTGGCCACGCCGGGGCTCCTCTCCACCACCCCCTCAGCGGAGGCCGCTCCCCTCAAGGCCGCCCGCCGGGCACCACGCAGGCCTCTCTCAGCAAACCCGTCCCTCTCGGGCCAGCCCTTCCCGCCCGCTGGCGGCTGTGCCAGTGGCCACTTTGCGTCTCCCTTTCATAATCACCTGCCCTCTGGATACAACCCATGTCTCTGCCCCCTGGAGAATCTCGCCAGGGAACTCGCCGGTGCTGCTGGGAGGGGAGCTCTGGTGAAACTGCTACAGGACAGGGAGAGGGACACCCCAAATCCCCCAAACCTGGACCACCCTATTGCAAAATGTTTCCCAAGGAGTGAACCCAAGGGCCTCGCTTTTCGATCCCAGCAACTCCAAAAATGACTTCAGCTGGCTTGATTTGTTTTTAGAAAAAGTTATTTGCATGTATTTTAGCCAGAAAAACTAAATCGGGGATAAGCATGGAAAAAAAAAAAGCCTGCTTTAGGATGAGAAACACTTGGGGGATAAAACCTTTGAATTTGGGATCTTTAAGAATCTATGAACGGAATGTTTCTAACACTTCTTTCATCCTTTGAAGATAAAGTTATCCAGATCATCGGCCCCCCCCTGAAGACACTTGTCTTTGTAGGGAGGAGGTGGCAGGAGAGGGAAGACTCAGGGCTCACGTAAGGGGTTCAGGGGGGCAAAAAATGCAGCTGCATTTAGTAATATGTGTTAGTTTCTCTGGACAGATCGTAGGGGAGGTGCAGTCAGAAACTCAACACTTTAATAGAAACGGCATTTTAGTAAATGCTGCAGAGGGAGAGGGGTGGGAGAGGATTTGCCAATGGAGTTAAGAACCCGTCCCCTGGATTCCAAGCACAGGAGCACCTCCCCCACCCAGCACTTCCCCCACTTGCACACCTGGGGGGAGGGGGCGGGGCAGGAGGCAGAAACCGGAATGCAGCTCATCTCCTGTCCTGAGGCCCCACAGACCACCCTGCCTGAGATCAAACCCAGATCCGGAGCGGTCAGCCCTACGCCAACTTTTGAGTTATTTTGACCTGTAATTTTCCTTAAAACTCTCTATCCTGATTTAGGCATCAATGCATCATTTTCTATTTTCCTATTTCTTTTAAATATTTTATTTATTCATTCATTCATTCATTCATTCATTTATTTATGCATACAAGAGCTGGGGCATGGGCCGGAGGTGGGGGGTGGTGAGAGGACTCCCCAGAGACAGAGTGGGGAGCAGAACAGGCAGATCCACTGAAATCCACTGCTGAGGGGCCAGCGGGGAGACAGGAGAGGTCTGCTGTGCCCTGTGGGTCAGCTGCTGGCCAGGATCAAACTTAGGCCATAGTGGTGACAGCCTGAGACTTCACCCCGAGGCCACCAGGGAGGTCCCAACCCATGTTTCGTATTCATCTTTAGATTTTCTCTTTTATTACATTTTCAGCATACTTTAGTGAACACACTTCGTGTCCTCTGGGTCAAACTGCCAAGATCTGAGGTCTGATTCTACTGCCTGCTATTTTTATTGATATTTTCATTTGAATTGCTTTTAATAAAACATTTTAATTGTAACATTTTAATTTAACATTTAATTGTACACAGGAGTTTTTCCTGGATTGAGGGGTGTACTAGGGCTCTCTAGAGGAAGCAGAATAGCGAGTGTTTATTATAGTTGATTCACACCCTACGGAGCCTCAAGGCCTGCCCTCTGCAGCTGACGAACCAGGAAAGCTGGTGACATATTCAATCTGAGTCCAAAATTCTGATAAACAGGGACGCCGGATCTGATCATGAGCGTCCCAGCTACATCAGGGAGTCAGGTCACCCTTCTGCCTTTTTGTTCTAATCAACACCTCCAAGGGCGGGCGATGCCGCTGCCCATCCCCACTGGCGAGCACAGACCTTTGCTCAGCCGGGGTCCCGGTGTCAGCCTCCTCTGGAGACACACCCAGAACGCTGTCCCGTCGGGGCGCAGCCCGGAGGACACGGGCGGCATTTCTAGGGCCTCTTCAGACTGAATTCTTGGCTTGAAGTTTTTCTGGCCATCACCGTGCGCCCCCGGATGACCTCTTTCTGCAGTCAGATTTCAAGGGTTTCTTTGGTTCGGTTTTGTCCCTTCCTCTGCTTGGTTTCTTTATATTCCACACATGAGTGAAATCACCCGTATTTGTCTTTCTTCTTATGACTTACACCTTTCATCTGCTGTGGCTTTTGAAGGAGGAGCCGCAACAGCTTCCTGGTGATGGACGCTGTGAAGTCGCCGTGACGACTGCTGCGCCTTCCTCCCAGCGCAGTGGACAGCCGCAGCCCGTCCACTCCTGGCTCTGGTGGCCTAGGGGTTAAGTCCCAGCGCCGTCACCACTTTGGCAGTTCCCTTAAGAGTGAGAAAATGTCCCCTCTTGCCCCCAGCCCCGGGAAACTCCCCTTCCACTGGCCAAAGTGGACCGTCTGTCCATCTTTGAAGTGAGACTTCTGGGAAAGAATGGAGTTCGGCTCTGAGCGGGACGAGCCCCGGGCCCTCCTGGTCTGCTCCCTGGAGGTGTGCGGATCCCAACACAGATTCCAGAAGGTTGCCGAGAGAAGGGGACAGGAAGGCTGAGACAGCCACGCCAAGGGGGCTGAGGGAGAGACGCAGGGTGCAGACAGGCCCCCCACCCCCACACTATCCAGTGCAGAACTCGGGGGCTGGGGGGAGAAGCCGGCAGCCTGACTCTGCTGCTGCTGGAGGTGCTCTGGGGCCTTTTTCGGGGACAGTCCCAACACCACTGCGGGATGAGAGGCTGGAAGACTAGGGCGGGGAGAGGGACTTTGGACTCGGGGCAGGAAAAGGTCCCCCATCCTTTTCCCGCGAACAGGAGGAGGGCTGGGGTGGGAAGCTCCTTGGCGCTGGGCGCTGGGTCTCCAGGGGCTGCCGCCTGATCCCTGGGGTCGACTCCTGGGTCCTCGCTGCGGACACAGGCCACGAAGGTCCCCAGGGACGGAGCAGGGCCTGGCCAGCGCAGCACACAGCCCGCAGCGCCGGGCTCACACCCCACGGGGCCAGCGCTCTCTGGAATCCCCCCAACCCCCTAGTGCAATGCGAGGCTGGGTCTGGGGCTTCCCTCCGGGAAACTCCGCCTCCGGCCGCCCCCGCCCCGCCGGCCGCAGCCGGTCCCCTCCTGGCTCCAGGGGCCTGAGGGCGTCGCCCGGGCCGCCGACACCGCCTCCCGGGGTTAAAGCTGGAGGCGGGCGGGCCGGGACTCCTGCCGGGCAGAGGAGGAAGCCGGCGGAGCGGGCGCAGCACCGGGGAGGTGCCGGCGCGGGAGGCAGGGCGCGGGCCGCGGACCCAGCCGCAGGTGAGCAGGTGAGCAGGTGTGAGCGGGAGGCCGCGCGCAGAATCACCTGAGTGCCCTGCGGGCCAGGCCGGCGGGACTCGAGCCCGGAGCGGGCAGCGCCAGCGCGGCAGGTGCGTCCTCCCCGCGGGCTCCCGGGCCAGCCGGTCTTGGCACCGGTGCCCGGGGCAGGCGCCCGCCGTCCCTGGCCGCTCGTTGGGAGAACAGGGTGCCTGGAGGTCCCTGCGGGCGGGTGCCCCGGTGGGAGCCCTTGCCTGCTCCCCTGCCCCGCGGGCTGGAGCTCGGGTTCTGGGGGCGCCTTTTCCCGTTGGAGACGCACGAGGAAGAGGGCGGGTTGTGGATCTGTTTCTTTGTTTCGGGAAAATCTCTGCAGCCCTGAGTGTTACTTGAACTCCTGCTTCTTGGTGGGAGAAACTGGAAACTCGCTTAGATGCCGGAGTGATACCACCGGCACGGCGGGGACGGCGGGGCTGGGGGACGGTGGGGCTGGGGCCTGGGGCCTGGGGGCTGGGGACGGCGGGGCTGGGGACAGTGGGGACTGGGGACGGTGGGGCTGGGGACGGCGGGGCTGGTTGCGGAGGCCCCGGGGATGGCCGGCCGCAGTCTGAGCCCACTTTTGGGCTACCCAGCGGCCATCAGGTCCAGCTGCTGGCGTTGGCTGCCTCAGGATCCGGTCCTGGAGAGGCGGGCTGGCTTTTAAGGGTTCCCGCAGGGGAGAGGCTGGCTGGGTGTCCCAGCACCAGGACACAGGGCAGGGGACCAGCCTGGCTTGGGTGCGGGCCCTTGGCCCGGGAGTCGGACAGCAGGATTGCCTTAGGCCCCAAAGTTGCGCCCTGGTGGTGGAGGCGGGTCAGGAGGGATCTTGGTGCTCGCCCGGAAGGCAGAGAAAATCAGGGGCTGAGGTCCGCCTGGAAGGCAGGACTCACTGGAGCTTGGCCCCGAGGCTGGGCGCCCCCGGATTGGGAAAGGGGCACGTAGAGGCTTGAGTGCAAGGAGCTCCCAGCTGTAGAGAACCCCCAAATCATGGAAAGTTACAGAACCGAGAAGTGCACTTCCAAAGAGTCGTAGAAGCGGGTGTGAGGGGCAGGTTGTTGACTTAGCCTGAGCTGTGTGGAGTGCTCTCCAGGAAGTGCCGCTGGAGCCAGCCCCGCCTGGGGAGGGGGCTGGGAGTGTGGCGCACTGGGCGACCCCAGGGAGCAGGACCTGGGGGGGGACAGAGGCCCCTAGGCTGTGGGCTGCTGCTGAGTGGGGAGAAGAGGGCCCGGTGGGCCTGGTGACAGGGACCCCAGGAGGTCACGGGGGTTACTTCAGGCTTGCCCAGCTTTCTGGGGGTGGCACCGCCTCACCCCAGCGACCTTACGGGGGTGGGGGGGCCGATGAGGTCAGAGAGGCAAGGAGCACCCAGAGAGCTAATACCCCAGGGCCGGGGAAGTTCCCCAAACTGGAACCTGCCCGCCCACACTTCTGCTCTGTGTGTGCCCGTGTGAGTGTGTGTGTGTGCCTGTGTGTGCAAGCGTGTGTGCATATATGTAATTTCTCTGGCCCAAGCCGCAAGGGCCTTGGTTCTTTGCTGGGATGTTTGTTTGCTCCCCAGCAGCTTCCCTCCATTCTACCCCAAGGTCAAGATTGTGCTATTGTGGGAACTCACCCAGGGCTGCTCTGGGCGGGCCCAGTCACCTTCACTGAGGGGCGCACTTGGCCCCACCGGTTATAACAACAACCACAAAGGTGTTGGGGCACTCTCTTCCAGCCAGGCGTCACCCCCATCTCTTTATAACACTGAAATCAACATAAGGAAACTGAGGCAGGCTGGTCGGGATTGGGGAAGAGGAGGGCCAGCCAGACTCTGGGCACGTCGGGCAGCCAGGGGGACCCCCGGTCTTGTTCCTGCCCCCAGGAATGCTTGCTCCCGGGCACCAGGGCTGCAGAAGCTCCCAGTCCCTGCTCTGCCCCCCTGGATCCCAGCCTCCACCATCCTGAGGCTTTGTGGCTCTTCCCGCACCCTCCTTACTTTCCAGGGTGCCTGCCAGCGACTCCCCCCCAACATTGGATCTGCTCCACGATGGCCTGTAAGAGGCCACTGGGGTGGGGTGCAAAGGTGTCGCCTGCCTGAGCCCTACACTGGGCCTACTTTGGTGGGCCCCTTCCTGGGTGGGGGCTGGGAAGCCCTCTGGCCTTCTTGGGGAGCCTTGACTTGCAAAGCCTCAGTGCCAGTGAGCCAGGGCATGTTGAAGGGGGGCCACAGTTCTCCCTGTGCCCTGAACATTCTGGCCCCAATTACATGTGGGTCTCAGGGAGCAGCAAGGGCAGTTCTGGGTGCAGCCAGGGGCAGAGCTGAGGGTCAGGGCCTGGGAGCTGCTTTGTCTTGCTGGCAGGTGCGCGCAGGAGCAGAGGAGCGGAGGCTGGGGGTGTCCAGGCAGCACAGGGTCTTGGGAGAAAGACTGGACTCCTGGGGGCAGTGCGGTGACTTGGATTGGGAGAAGGTGACAGGCGTGGGGAGGCGCGGGGGCCAGGGCTGCTAGAAGTGAGGACGCCAGGCGTGTGGCTGGCATGTTCAGAGGCCGGGGTCAGGCACGCATTGTGTGCGTGTGCATGCGTGTGCGTGCATGCGTGTGCATATGCCCGGGGCTCATGAGGCAGAGCAGAGATGTTTGAAGAGCCTCGTGTGTTTGTGGTAGCGGAGGTGGAATTCTGGAAGTTCACGCAAGGGCAGGCGGAGAGCTCAGGAGGGGCTGAGAGGAAGGTGTGGCCACTGGTCACATTTGCTGGAAATGTGTTTCCCCGGGGAAAGGGTGGGGCATGAGCTGGCTGTCACTTCCCTGTGTGCGGGCAAGTTGCTTCCAGGGATCCTCCTGGCGGCCTGTCCCCTCCTGCTCGCCTCCCTCTGAACGGGCACAGGGAGGCTGTCCTGGGGGCGGCCAGGAGCTCCTGACCACGACAGTCTGCCCTGCCACTGAAGCCCAGCGCTGTTCTAGGATGTTTGCAAAATGACCTCCAGCGTTGGGTCAAGGAGTTGCTGGTGAGGAAACCCACTTTCCCAGACCACCTCCGCGGTATTCGAACTGTCTAAGCACCGGGAACTTGGTTTCCCTACCTTGACTTAAATCCGCCTCTGGTGTTTCTGGCCGCGGTGACTCCGCGCTCACCGTCAGGGTGCCTTAGCGCCGGGAGGGCAGCTCCTGCACTCAGGGCGTCCTGCTTCTGCGCCTCCTGCCGGGACCCCAGCTGGCAAAGCCACAGGCCCAGCCCTGCAACCGCTGTGCTCCTTTAGGGCCTCACTGCGGTTCGACCTGGGCAAGCTCTTTCTGACTCCCAGCCTTGGCAGACTTAAGGACTCCTCTGGCCTGCGGGACACAGGTGGGGGGCCTGGGGGTGGGGGGCTGTCACCTTAGGTCTGCGGGGCCACTCCGAGTGCTTCCCTTCCCTCTCTTAAATCTCATCTCACTCCTTTGAACTCAGGAAGTATTGAAGGGCCTCCCTGGTGGTGCAAGGGGTTAAGACACAACCTATGAAGCGGTCTGCAGCCTCTGCAGCACGAGTTCAATCCCCGGCCAGGGAGCTACCCACAGGGCGCAGCAGACCTCTCCTGTGCCCCGGCTGCTCCCCTCAGCAGTGGATTTCAGTGGATCTGCCTGTTCTGCTCCCCACTCTGTCTCTGGCGCATCCTCTCACCCCTGCACCTCTGGCCTGTGCCCCAGCTCTATAAATCTTAAAAAAAAAAAAAAAAAAAAAGACACTCATTGGGACGCTGGCTGCATGGCACGAAGCTGCATGTGAAAGATAAGCCCAGGGGGTGAAGGAAAACCCAGACCCACTTCCTGCCCTAAAAAGTTTTCTCTTGGGCCTCCCCGGTGGCGCAGCGGTAGAGCGCTGGGTTGTGAAACTGCCCGCAGCCTCTGCAGCGCTGGTTCGATCCCCGGCTGCTCCCCGGCCACCGGAGGAGGGTCCCACATGGCGCGCAGACCTCTCCTGCTGCCCGCTGTTCCCCTCAGCAGTGTCCTTCGGTCCTTCTGCCTGCTCTGCTCCCCGCTCTGGCTCTGGTGAATTCTCTCACCCTCCCGCGCTTCTGACTGTACCCAGTGCCTGTATAAACAAAACAAACAAACAAACAAACAAATAAATAAATAAATGCCTCTATATAAAAAAAAAAAAGAAAAAATATTTGTAAAAAAAAAAAAAAGTTTGCTCTTCTCAGGACAGCGAGGTGTTGGGGGGGAAGGAAAGGTGGCGCGGGCATCCGTCTCCCCTCACCTGCTCTCCTGCCCCTGCCCGTCTCCCCTGCGCTCCCCACCCTCCCCCCTTCCCGCGCCCCCTCCTTGCTGGGTCCGCGGCTGTGCCCCCTGCGCCTACACGTGTAGCTCCTGACTCTGGTCTGTCTCTTCTCTACTCCGTCGTGACACCCTGACAGGACAGGACACCACACGCTTGCTGGGGTGAGGCTAGGGGTGCCCCATTACGTGTTGGGGGTGGGGCTTGTTGCACGGTCAGAACGTGGAAATAGAAGCTCAGGGCCGGGGTCCTCGTCTGGGCCCCAGTCTCACCTCCCGTTCTGGGGTCTGGGAAGTCGGCACCCACTGGGGGGTCCTGAACGAGCACCCAGTGGGTCCTGAACGGGCTCCCCCGCAGCTTCATGAGGGCCCCCCACCTCCCTAGATGGAAGTCAGGCTGGTGGACACGCCTCACGCGCGCGGGTGGGTTTCAAGATAAGGCCCCGGCAGGTGTGTCTGGACCGTCAAGGGAAGACGCGGAAACAGAACCTTCCTGTCTGTGGCCGGTTTCACCCTGTCATGGGGTTCCAGGCACCATGGTGACCTGGTGCGTGACGAAGGGGTGACTCAGCCCCAAACAGCCTCTCCAGCCTCTTCCAGGTGGATGGGGAGGGAGCTGGGGTGGCGAGGAGCTTTCTGGCACGTTTCCTGGGTCCTCCGGGACAGGGCTGTGGGCTGGCGTGGAGGGCAGCCCGTCCTGAAGCTTCACGGAACAGGCGCTGCTGTCGGTTCCGGGCACCCGGGGGCGCTCACTCCGGGCAGACCGGGCAGGTCCACTGTCTGCGCGGGCCTGGCGGTGGGTGCCTGTGTCCAGACGAGCCTGGGGAGGCGGCTCCTGGACTCTCTGGACGCCAGCGCTTCCTCCAGCCCGGCCCCGGCCCCGCGGGAGACAGGCCCGGCCCTTCTTCTGCCAGAGGGAGACTCCCGGGCGGCTGCACTGCCCAGGTGGTGGCTGCCCGACCCCCTTCCTGTCCTGGCTCCTTGTCCCCACCGTGGGATCGTGAATGAATCGGAAGTGAGGATGTCCAGCCTGGCTCTCCCCTCCTTTGAGAGGGCTCTGAGCCTGGGAAGGCTGCCAGGGGGATCGAATTCTCAGTTCCTGAAACCTCAGCAGAACCTATAGCTGGGGACATGGCTGCGGACTGTTTGGAAAGTGATCTTAGGAAGGTGCTGGGTTTTCCCTGCTTAAACAAGAGCGGAGGGGAGAGCGGGGGAGGCGGGCAGGTGCGGGGGGGGAGGGTAGGGAGGGGGGCTCTGGAGTCTGTTCCCTGCAGAGCAGAGGTGGCAGGCGATAGCCTCTCCCGCGTTAATGGCCCGAGAGGAGCCGGTCCTGTGGATGGTTCTTTCTCTTTCCTCATGCCAGGAAGTGGTTTCTCTTTATTTTCCATCTAGAAAGGTTTCCACGTTCTGCGGAGGGCCTGGCTCTTATATTTCATCTTTTTTTTTTTTTTAAGATTTATTAATTGATGCATACAAAAACAGGGTGCAGGCCAGAGGTGCGGGGGGTGAGAGGATCCACCAGAGACAGAGTGGGGAACAGAACAGGTGGATCTACTGAAACACACTGCTGAGGGGAGCAGCGGGGAGTCAGGAGAGGTCTGCTGTGCCATGTGGGTAGCTCCCTGGCTGGGGATCGAACTCGTGCTGCAGAGGCTGCGGACAGCTTCATAGTCTTGACACTTAACCCCTGCGCCACCAGGGAGGCCTCTTATATTTTATCTTTACGTGAGGAGACGTCGCCTGTGGCTGGGCTTGCTCAGAGGCTTTAAGATGAGAAGACCCTCCGTCCTACTCCTGGCCAGCTCGTGTCTCTGGGTTTTATTTTTTGTGTTTTGTTCCTTTGTTTTAGTTTAACGAATCAGATGATAATTTTGCTCAGAGCACGCTGAGCTGCTGGGTCTTCACAGCTGCTGGCTGCACGCGGAGCCTGGGGGTGCTTTCTTGATACTTGCTGCAAACACCACAGATCTGTCTTTCCCGCCCCAGTTTGACATCTGCCAGCTTTAGGGTCATGTTTATTTAACAGAAATGTAGGTGACACATAGGGAGGGCTGGGCTCTGGGAGCTCATTAGCATCCACTTACCTCACACCCACCACCCATGGCAGGTGCTGCTGACTTGTGGGAGAATCTGCAATGTGAGTCAGCTTGCCCCAAGGCACAGCTCGAGGTCGTCCTGGAGGCTCAGCCTTGGCCGCTTCCTACTGCCCCTGAGCACCTGCTGTGTGCTGGGTGCCTGCAGGTGGGCTGCCCAGCCCAAGCTGGCAATCCTGGAAGCCCAGCCCTGCCTCCTGGAGCCATCTTGGGCACGGAGATTGCGAAGCTCGCTCTTGGAGGCTCCTCTGGTCTTTGGGACAAAAGGGAGCCTGGACAGAGCCAGGCTTTGGCTCTGGAGAGTGGGGGCAGGTGGGGTGTCCCTGGAAGGCATTTCACGGTGACTGTCTTTCTAGATATCTCTATAGCCCTCCACAAAGTCGGCAGACACCACTCTCTCTGCTTCAGTCTTCGAGACCATCCACATGGTGATAAGCTTTTTTAAAAAAGATTTATTTTGTTTATTTATGCATACAAGAGCTGGGGTGCACGCCAGAGGTGCAGGGGGTGAGAGGATTGGCCAGAGACAGAGTGGGGAGCAGAACAGACAGATACACTGAGCTACACTGCTGAGGGGAGCAGCGGGGAGACAGGAGGGGTCTGCTGGACCAGCTCCTGGCTGGCCGGGGTTGAACTCATGCCACAGTGGCTGCCAGTAGCTTCATAGCGCTGAGACTAACCTCTGCACCACCAGGGAGGCCCCTGATTAGCTCTTTACATACAATTTTTATTGATTCACAAAACAATCTGAACTTTGAGGTGTGACTTCACCTCGCTGGGTGTTCATGCAGCACCCCTGCCCTTGGTGCCACCCCACTCCGTCCCTGCAGGTGGCTCCAGGAAGAGGGTGAAGGTGAGGGCAGGTAAGCAGGGCAGGTGAGCACAAAGCTGCTGCTGGTTCTGGGGAAAGGTGACTCCCCTGGAAATCTCCTCCTTCTTTCTCCATCTGCCCTCTAGACCCCACCAGAGGAAGCAGCACCGCCTGTGTGTCTTTCTCCTAGGTCCTCTGGAAGGTTCCAAACCCTCCCATCACCTGATGCTGCTGGTCACGTCGGGATGGCGTTAAACTCGGTGAGTTTCTCTGTTACTGAGATTCTTGCTGGGTCCGCGTTCAAGTTCAAGTCCACGCTGGAATTCCCCTACATGGGCGGCTTTGCTGGCGCGGCCTGGCTGCCACCAGCCTGGGCGGGCGGCGTGTTCTTAGATGCTCCAGATAGACAGTGAGCTTGTGTGCTCTGGGCTGTTTTTGCCTCTGTACCCCTATTAAGATTAGCGATTACAATTTTTTTTGCCTTCTTTTAATCTCCCGCTCTGGTCTCAAGTCGTACTCTTTGGACTTTCGGGCAGCGCTGGTGAGCTATTAAACCGACCGGCTGCAGCAGCCTGCCTCTGGCTCATTCCTTTCCGATCACGCTTCCCCGGAGCCCCATTAAAAATTCTGAGCGTGATGTTGCCCCTGCTCAGAACACCGGTCTCTGTGAGCTCAGGCTTGACAGAAATAAGGGGAGCAGTCAGGGTGGGCAGGTGAGGCTGGGGTCTCAGCCCCCCGGGGCGGCCCCCCGCTACCCCGGGCGGAGCAGGACAGCGAGGAGCAGGGAAGATGGACGGGTCCAGAGCAGCTGACGTGCTGGGTCTGGGGCGCTGGCCTGGCGAAGGCAGCTGTGGGGAGGCAGAAACCAGCTGAAGGCGGAGCTGGGGATAAACGCTGAGGGCAGAGCCGAGCCCAAGTCCTCCCCCAGGGCCGGAACTCAGAAACCCCGCTTGTCCCCAGCAGTGCTGCGCTGCCCGCGGCCACTCACTAGCCCAGGGGTCCCAAGTCGTTTAAAAGATAAACGCTGACACCCCTCCTCGGGAGAACAGACCTCAAAGGGGAGCTTGCAACGCGACATGGGTACTATGAGGTGCGGTAAATGGCTGGCCCCCGGCCCTTCACACTCCTCTCTGGAAAATGGGTGTATCCCTCGTCCCTGGGCCATTGTAGGGCTTGCGGCCAGGTTGCAAGGAGCTGGTGAACACAGACACCTGGTGGCAGGTGAGTCCTGGGAGGGTTGGTGTTGCTATCCTCATCCTAATCCTGGGATGGCTGGATCCTGCCCCCCGGTTCTGCAGGTACGGGGCGGCAACTCGCTCTCAACCACCACACGCTTGTTCTGTCAATGTCTGACTAATCTGCTATGTCACCCATTCATTTTTTCTTAATTTGAGAAGCCAGCGACTGACAGTTCATTGAAATTGCTGATCATTTTCCTTTTTTTTTTTTTTTAAGATTTATTTATGCATACAAGAACTGGGGTGTAAGCCAGAGATATGGGTGTGTGTGTGAGAGGATTCACCAGAGAGAGTGGGGAACAGAACAGGCAGATTGCTGAAATGCACTGCTGAGGGGAGCAGCGGGGAGACAGGAGAGGTCTGCTGCACCCTGTGGGTCCCTGGCCATCGGGGATCCAGCTCTGGCGATAGCTGGATGGCGTCGTCTTTAACTCCTGCACCGCCAGGGAGGCCCTGCTGATCACTTTCACTCCAGCTAGCGGGGTGTCTGGCACCATGACAGACCCCAGAAGCACCCGCAGCCCTCCTCCCCCCTCCCTGGGGGAGATGGCTGAGAGCCTGGCCTTGGGGTACTCTGGTTCCCAACTCAGCTTCTCTCCCCGTCCAGGGATCGCCGCCAGGTTTCAGGCCTTACTATGAGAACCATGGGTACCAACCGGAAAGCCTCGGCCCCTCACCGCCCTCCGAGCCCTCCCTCCGCGGCGAGTACTACCCGTCGGCGGTGCCCGCGTACTCCTCCAGGGTCCTGACGCAGCACTCCTCACCGGCCGTGGTCCTCAGGGAACCCAAGTCCGCGCCCGGGACCGTGTGCACCTCGGGTAGGCCTCTCCCCCGATGCCTGTGACGGCGCCCGCTGGCTCCCTGTGCCCCAGCCTGCGGCCTGCTCTCGGGCGCTGCCCCCTCCCCTGCTCCGCCGGGCCCTGCTGCGCCCTCGCCTCTCTTCTCTGCTGCCGCCCGCTGTCCCCCGCCTCCGGCTGTCCCCCGCCGCCGGCTGTCCTCTGCCCTCTGCAGCTGGCTGTCCTGCCTCCTGCCGCGTGGTTTCCCAGGGCATCGTCTTGAGTCCACGGGGAGGTCCAGATGCAGGCAGGCCGGGGTGCCTTTGCCCAGAGCCGCAGGTCCCCCTCCAGACGCTGCCGAGGGCCGTGGGGCGCCGTCTCTCTCGGTTCTCACGATGTTTAGACACCGCGGGGCGGGCGGGGGAGAATCGAAGCCGTTCGTCCTTTGCTTCTCATTTTCATCCATCTCTTTCTTTTTTAAAATTAATTAATTAATTTTTAATTATTTTATTTTACATATTTTTAACGTCATTTTCTACTTTTGTACAATGTGCATTCTCGTCCCTCTCTTTCTGGCCCCGTCCCTCTCCTTTCTCGGCCGATCATTCTGCCTGCCTTCTCCCTGGACCCTTGCCGCCCCCGGCCCTCGTCCCTGGGGGATGTGGGGTGCAGCGGCGCCAGGTGGAGCCGGCACACTGTCAGCTCGTCCTGCTGCGGTCCCGGGAGACACCACACGGAGACGCAGCTCGCACACTCGACCCGGAGCAATGGAGCACGTTGGCGCGCCGGTGTGTGCCCACCACCCGCGCGCCAGCCCCCTCCCCGCCCCCCCACGTGCCCACCACCCACGACCCCCCAGAGTGCGCCCACCATGGGGCTCCTGCACTGCTGCCCCCTCACCCCCGGGTGCTCTCGGGCTTTTTCTCAGCGATTGCTGCACCTTTCACACACGGCTTGCGCCCCACTCTGCCAACCTCTGCCCCTTTTATTCCCGAGTTTCTACCCCTGGCGGCGCCCCGTCTTTCCTGTGTGGCTCGCTGAGTCCCTCTTCCCTCTGCTCGGGGAACGCTGTCTTTCTGCTGCTTGGCGTGGAGGTGGGGACCAGTGGTTCTCAATGGGGGGTGATGCTGGTCCCCAGCGACAGTCCAGGGTGTCTGGAGACTGTTTGGATTGGTGATAAGTACAGGAGGGTGTGCCTTGCGACCCCTGGGTGGGTGCCAAAGACGCTGCCCGCATGCCAGGGTGCACAGAAGGGCCCCCGTGGCCGGGAATGGTGTCCTTGAGGCTCAGTAGTGCCAGCGCTCAGCGCCATGGCCGCCCTCCCGCGCGTAGGCTGGAAGGAACTCAGGGAAGAGGGGTCGGAGCTGGGCACTGGCACCTCCTTCCTCTGCAAAGAAGAAGGCAGCGTCAGCAGCCGGGGTCCCTCTGGCGGCTGCACCTTGAAGGCTGGTGCTCATATCAGGCACTGCCCGGCCCTGGGGCAGAAGGAGCCACACTTTCCACTCACGTAGGGGAGACGCGGGCAGGGGCAGCGGCAGGCGTCCCTGAGCAGCTTTATGAGGGAAACACTGGAGCCGCCGCCTGGGATTCTGCATTATAAAAATGCCCTCGGACTTAAAATTCACTTCGTGAACTACCTGGTGTTATTTTTAAAAGTATCGCGTGGACTCAGGGCCGAGGGGAGTGCACGCGCCTGGAGGGCCGTGGCTGGCATGGAGCTGTTATTTTAAATTAATCGACTCTCTCTGAAGTAGTTTCGGGCTTACAGAAAAATTGAGTATGGACGTCCCATCACCCCCTTCCCACCGTCTGTCCTAGTGGGGTGCAGCTGTTACAGCCCACGCCGATACATCCTCTAAGCTGAAGCCCGAGGTTTCCGTTAGGAACCCGGCTCTGCTCGCCCGTGGCTTTGGGTAGGGACCCGTGTCCTTCGGCCCCGTGGGTGACAGAGGAGCTTCGCTGCCCTGAAGTTTCTTGTGTCCCACCACCTCCGAGTGTCCTGCAGCTGGACCCCAGCCCAGCACAAACCAGGACAGTGGGGACACTCTCGACCTTAGCCTGTCTTTTGCATTCGCGACAATCCGAAAAAAGGAGCCGCCCCCTTCACAGAGGCGCCGGTGCTCCTTGGGACCCCCGGGAGTGGGGTCGGGGCTCATGCTGTGGGTCTATCTGTCCCACTAGAGCCTGGACCGCCCGTCCCCACCCCCAGGACGAGCCTTTCCTCACAGCCTCACCGGTACGTGTTTCTGGCATTTTCCACACGGGCCACGCAGAGTTGACTCTAGAAACTAAGGCCGAGCCCACAACAGACGAAGCCGATCATGACCAGGGCAGTGACCCGTGAGTTCATGTTAACCCCAACTAGCGAGACAGCCGACCGGGGCTGCTCCAGCCCGAGCCGCCCTAACCCCAGAGGTGGGGCTCCGTTCCTCAGGACAGGGGGCCCAGCCTGTGTGCCAGCTGACCCACACCGAGAGGGGTGCAGAGCGCCCCGTGTCATAGCCCTGACCTGTCCCGCCAGGTTGCCTGATCTCAGGTAAAACAACACACAGGCAGGCGTCCATGGGGCGCGTCCTCCGTCGCCAGCGGGGCAAGTGGCCACTACCTTGTCCCCCGCCTGCGTTGCCACCTTCTTATTCTGTGGCTTGGAGGCTCAGAGGCTCACCCCAGACCTGTGGCCTCACCTGTCAGAGCTGCAAGCTCATGCCTGCCCCCCAAGCGACACCCCTGCCGGGAGTGCCAGGAAAACAGCCCTGGAATCCGCGGAATGTGACAAGGAAGTGGGAGGCGAGGCCTGGGCCTCATCAGATGGTCCCGCTCTGGTCTGGCCAAGTCCCACGTGGAAGTTCTTGCTCTGGCTGACTTAACATGGCAGCTGGGGTGCACCTGGCCCCTCACTGCCCCCGGCCTGCTGCTCGCCTGTCTCAGGCGCTGGGGGTCCACCTGGGGCTTCTCCCCTCTACCCCTCCGCCCTCCTTCCTGGGAGCTCCCGGGCGGGGCTTGCTGGCCGGGGCGGTGCGTTGGTGGTGGGGCCCTTCCTGCGGTCTCGCCAGGTGTCGGGCACAGGTGTGCCATCCCTGGTCTCACCTCAGGTTGAGCTATGTGGGGGCAGTGGAGCTGTGGCCTCGGGGCTGTGCTCTGAACCCACACTGCCCGCCGTGGTGGCTGCACGCACCCCCCCCCCCCACCGAGAGGCCCCTATTCTCCATGAGACGTGAGCCCAACGTGACTGCTGGGGGTCGGGGCTGGCGCTGGCTGCCAGCAGCTCTCCGCAGTGCTGGAATGTCCAGCGCCAGCCCTGGCCCCACGGGAGCCACGGCCTCAGGCGACCTGGAGTTGATGTAACTTACACGCGTGCGGCGGTCGTCGTGGAAGTGACACAGCCACGTGCAGCCAGTCCCGCGAACGGGCAGGGGCGGGCGGGCGGCCCCTGGCTGGACAGTCTTGCTGAGACCAAGGCTGCGCCCGGAGGCCACGCCGGGGCTGGCCTGGGGGAGGCGCCACCATGCTGCCCGCCCCTCCCCGCCAGCGCGTGTGTTAGATGACCGCCGCCGGCTCTGCGATCCGCACCCTGCGGCCGCTCGGGCTCTGCTGCCCCCCACGAAGTCAGCCTCCCCCGTCCTGGAGGGACGGGCCGCCCCGGGAGCGCAGGGGTGTCATTTCCTGCATCCGCACTGCGGGCCTTGGGCGCGTCCTCCGGAGCCTGCGGCTGACGGCTGACGGTGCTCTCCCCGCAGGGAAGAAGGTGGCGCTGTGCATCTCCCTGGTCCTGCTGATCCTGGCGGTGCTGGGCGGGGTGGCCGGCTTCCTGCTGTGGAAGTACAGTAAGTGCGGGGCTAACGCCTCCTCCCAGAGAGCTGTCTCCTCTTCCCTTCTGCTGCCAACCGACACGCGGAACCCCCTCCCGGCGCTGCGGGGGGCTCCTCGGCGGCCCCACTCGCCTGCTCCCTCGTGTGCGGGTTGTCGGAAGCCCGGGCACCTGTGGGGAGGACCCTGGTGGAGAAGTGGGGAGTTTACCCAGCGCTTTGGGGCACTCAGACCCTGGTTCCCCGCCCGGGGATCATACTGTGGCCGGCCTCCCCGGCCAGGCCTCCCCGCTGGCTCTCAGACAGCACCGTCAGGAGGTGGGACCGTCGTCCAGGTCTGAGCACTGGCCCCCTCTCCTCTGGCCCCCCCGGAGAGGCACCGGGGCCCTGGCTGCCTCCAGCCTCGTCCTGTGGTCCTGCAGGGCACTCAGCGCCTCCTTGTTAAAGCTCGGGCACCGAGATTCTTCCCTCTTGTTCTGGCGGGGGTGGGGGTGCTGGGCGCGGGGACCAGGGAGCTCTTGGCGGCACCTGCCGGTCTCAGCCTGGCGGGTCTCCCCTCTCCGCAGTGGCGAACAAATGCGCCTTCTCCGGGATGGAGTGTGGCTCCTCGGGGACCTGCGTCAGCCCCTCACAGTGGTGCGACGGGGTCCTGGACTGCCCCGGCGGGGAGGACGAGAACCGCTGCGGTGAGTCTGCGCCCCGTCTGCCCCGGGTCACGGCTCCCTGCTGGCGGCTGAGCCCGGGCTCCGGGCTCTGGGGGGGCTCCAACCCCCCCCAGTCAGAGGCCCCGAGGGGAGCCTTAACCACCACCGGCAACACCCCTGGCGGGCCGCCTGCCCCACAGCCGGGGTGCGCGCTCTTCTCTGCACAAGCTGCCTTGCAGGTTCGGGACACACATCTGTTGTCCGGGAGCGGCGACGGCTTTTATTATTTCCTTGGAAAATACTATATTCATTTCGGATCACAAAGCACAAGGGGGGTGCCAGGGCGATGCCCGTGAGCTCTTGGCTGCACCTGCCGGTCTCGGCTTCCACAACACCCCTGTCCCCGCCCCCGCCAGGCGCACAGCTGCGGGCAGCGCCCAGCGGGGACTCTGGCCTCCTGGGAAGCTGAGCAGACGCCCGCCCGGCCCAGCCTGAGGTGCCCGCCCACTGTACAAACACCGAAACCGACCCCCTTGCGCCAGCGGCGCTTTTCCTAAAACTCTCAGGATCGCGTGGGCCGCGGGAGAATGAGGCGGACACGGCTCGTAGAACCGCCCAGGCTTTAAAAGGCACTCGCTGCGCGACCGAAGCAGCAGAGACTCGGGCCCCTTCTGTATTCCCAGCCGCCTGAGCCCCAAGCTGTCAGTCCCGGGGTTCCCCATATCCCAGGGCATCGGGGGTTCCCCACACCCCTGGGCGGTGATGGAGGACAAGGCCACACGAGGGAAGAATTTCCTCCCTTCCTCCTTCTTTTCATCCTCCCTTTATTATTTTTTTAAGATTTATTTTCTATTTATTTACAAGAGCTGGGGTGCAGGCCAGAGGTGCGGGGGTGAGAGGATTCACCAGAGGCAGAGTGGGGAGCAGAACAGGCAGACTGATGAGATCCACTGCTGGGGGAGCAGCGGGGAGACAGGAGAGGTCTGCTGCACCGTGGGCAGCTCCCTCGCGGGGGATGGAACGCGTGCTGCAGAGGCTGCGGACAGCTTGATAGCGCTGAGACTAACCCTGCGCCTCCAGGGAGGGCCCGTCCTTTATTTTTTGTTTGCTTTGCTTTTGGCTTTAAAAAAAAAAACAAACCAAACCTTTAGAATGGCAATACCCACACATGGTACTAAGGGCGCGCAGTGGAAAGTGGGGCTCCTTCCCACTAATTCCCTTTCCAAGGGAACCGCTTGGCCAGTTCTTCTCTAATTTTAATGGTCCCCGCTTTTTTTCCGAGTGGAGGCAGCCAGCTCTCTGGGGCTGGGCCGGCCCGGCCCCCGCAGGCCGCTGTGAGCCGTCGACGTTCTTCTCCACACTCTTCTCCGCCTGTGTCCACAGCCCGTGAGCTGCTTTCTCTGTAGCGATGGGTCTTGGCTTTCTCCCGCCTCCTCTTCTCCCGGCCCGGGCTGCCCTGCGCTGCCAGCTCACCGCGCGAGCTTGTGCCCTCCCGAGCACACCTTCCTGGATGCGTCAGCCATGCAGCCTCGAGGCAGCAGACACCACCGCCCAGTGTTCTTGTCCCGGGGGTAGATGCCGTCACACACCTGGCAGCGGGCCGGGGCCGGGGCGGCCGGGGCGGGTGGGTCTGTTGGGGCAGCTGCTGCCGGGGCCAGGACGGGGCGGGGCCCCAGATGGGGCTGGTGTTCATCCACTCCCAGAGGAAGTCCAGGTCCTTCAACTCGTTGCTGTAGAAACTGCCAGAAGTGTTAATGCCCACACGGGGCACTGCCAGCCCCTCGGCCCGGACTCCAGCGGCTGCGTGCCTGCCAGGTGGCCTAGGAGATGCTGTGGTCTGGGCCCTGCCCTGCCACCTTGGCCAGCCACCAGGGGAAGCCTGTTCACCTTGAAGGTGATCACTGGGGGTGGAGGGGTGCTCCCAGCCTTGACGCCCTGCCTGGGGCGATGGCAGGCCATGTTTGCTGGGGCGCGGGTGGTCCTGGAGGATGAGGAACCGAGGCCCCCTCTGGCATGCGAGGGCTTGGCTCTGCTCTGGATGACTCTCTCTGAGGGACTGTCTCCTCTCGTGAGCGCTACCCAGCACGACCAGGCACCCCAAATCCACGGCGCTGGTGGCTGTGTACCCACATTGCCCTCCCCCGG
This sequence comes from Talpa occidentalis, assembly GCF_014898055.3. Classification (NCBI taxonomy): domain Eukaryota; kingdom Metazoa; phylum Chordata; class Mammalia; order Eulipotyphla; family Talpidae; genus Talpa; species Talpa occidentalis. The sequence continues at coordinate 1,941,930 of NW_023604295.1, forward strand.
AGGCACATCATCGGTATGGTCCCCCAACATCGCTTATTGTAAATACAGGTGGCCGCGGACAGGCTGTGCAGGAGGGCGGCGTCCTGGGGTCTCCATGCCCGGCCAGGGCCTTGGAGGCGCCGTGGTCCTGGCTGTCAGTGTCCACCGCGAGGTCTCCTGTGCCTCCGCTCCCGCGTGGACAGCGTGTCTGTCCCTGCAGCTCGCGGCCCTGCATCCCGAGCCCTAGCGTCCGGGGGTGACTCACCTCCTCTTTGTTACAGCGATGATGCGTTTGTCGCCATTGGCTTGAAGGGAGATTTTGGGGTGGAGTCGCACGCCCGTGCAAGAGAAACTAGCCAGGCACACGCAGCGTCCTCCAGGCAGGGCCTGTCTCGGTTGTCTGAGTCTTATTTATGCATTGAAACACCTTAGAGTTAAAATATGCACGAAGGTCAAAGTGCAGGAAGCAGCGAAGGGCAGGTTGTGACGATTCCCACCCCCCACTGTTTACACTCGCGCGCACACCTGGAGGTGGTCGCCACCGCGTCTTCCTCAGGGAGGATTAAGTGGGCGTCCTGCCCCCGGCCTGGAGCTTGTCCGCTCGGTGACACTCCTGCCGCCCAGCTGGCGGCCGGCGCCTGCTCCTGACTGTTGGCCCGCGTAGCTGCGGCCGTGTGTGGACACAGCGTGTTTCCACTTGGACAGCGAAAGGGGGCGGATGGGCGAGGACACGTCATCACAGGCCCACACGGAGCAGCCTCGCTTCCCCGGCACCCCTGAGCCCAGCCCACTCGCCGCCCCGCCCTGTGCGCTCCCCTGGCCGTAGCAGACCGCAGAGCTGGGGTCCAGGCCGCTGTCTGGGGGTGCCCACGCCCATGGGGTCAGGACCTTGCATCCGGAGGGCCGGCCATCCGTCCACTCGGATTATTTCCCAAGCCTGGGCTCTTGTGGCTGACGCCGCTAAGGACGCCGTGCGTGGGTTCCGTGTGAACACTGCTTCTCAGTCTGCGGGGCACTGAGCGCTCTCCCCGGGGAAGACCACGGAGGGGGAGACTTCCAGCCACGGGAGCCGGGGTGCTGGGCTGCTGGGTCGCCGGCCGTCAGCTCCGCTGGCTGAGACGCACATGCTCCTTCTGCAGTTCGCCTCTACGGACCCAGCTTCCTCCTGCAGGTGTACTCGTCCCAGAGGAAGGCCTGGTACCCCGTGTGTCAGGATGGCTGGAGCGACGCCTACGGCCGGGCCGCCTGCCAGGACATGGGCTACCGGTGAGTGTGGGCCCTGCCGGGCGCGGCGCCCAGGGTCAGTTGCGGGGTCAGAGGGCCCAGAACTTCCCTCTGCCTGCCTGGAAGTGCCTGTGTGAGTGCGGGGTCAGCTGTCTGCTTCCAGAGCTGGGCCCCGCCATCCCCACCCTGCCTCTCCTGGAGGTGAGGCACAGGCTCGCTGCCCCCCTGCTGGGCCTGCGTCCACTCCTGGGATCCAGCGCCACCACCCCCAGGTCTAGATGCCGGCCGGGACCTGGTGTGAACAGGGCTGGGGAGGGCCTGTAGGGACAGAGACAGCTTGACCTTCACTGCACGGCTGTAGGAGGAGTTTAAGGGGAGAGAACTGATTGTCAGCTTCATACCAGAGACAGTAGATTACGGGGTGCAGCCAAGGAAGGTGGGAGAGGAGGCAGGGGCACTCGGCCCAGGTGTTCAGCTCACAGTGTCTTGTGGGGAGGGCTGGCAGGCCGGCTTCGCGGGGAAGGCTGTGTGATGGTCCTTTCTTGAAAGTCATGGTTATTGAAGTAGCGTTGGTCTACAACACTGTGTATGGTTTAGGGGTACAGGTCACCCCTCTACAAATACATGTTACCACCCACACCCACCACCAATGCCCAGTGACCCCCCACCACAGTCCACTGCGTTGTGTCCCTATGCTCCCTGCTCCCCACCCTGCCCTTGGGTAGCTCCATCTGCAGTCAGATTTCTAGGTTGGGTTTTTTTTTTTAATCTTGTTTTGCTTTTGTGTGTTTCTTTGCTCTGTATATGAACGAAATCATTCAATATTTGTCTTTTTCCTTCTGACTTAGTCATCACTGTCCATTTTATCCATCTTGTGGCAAATGGCAGGATTTCATCTTTTTCACAACTGAATAATATTCCACGGTGTGTGGACCACACCTTCCCCATCCACTCTTCTTCCTCGGGCGCGGGGGTGGTTGCCGCTGGTGCTTGTGCATAGTGCTGGGTGAACACGGCAGAGCATGTGTCCCTTCAAATGAGTGTTTTTACTTCCTTTGGGTAGGTTTCTACACAGGGACTGCTGGGTCCTATGAACAATTGCTGTGTGGTTTCACTGCCACCTTCCCTTCCTTGGGTGTGTGCCCATGTGGTCTCCATGTAATTCCGGGGTGTTCTTGTATGCCAGTTTTCAAAATGGATTGCCACTTGCCAGAAAGTTTGTCTTAGCTGGGGAAGAGCTCAGCCCGCCACCCCAGCAAGGTGGATGTCACGGCAAAGCCTCTGGCCCTCAGAACCTGCGGGAACACTAGCTGGGGCGTCTCGCGCCCCGTAAAGCATCCTGGTGGTGGCCCTCCCCTGCCACTTGGCGCAGGGACGGGGCAACTTCACATGTAGTGTCCTTGATGGGGCCTGGGGCTGCTTCCCACGACGCCAAGGTCCCTCTTGGTCGAAGGCCACCCAGGAGGAGGGTGCCCTCGGCCGGGTGATGGTGCCGGCGTCACACTGCTTCACCTTCTCTCTGCTGCAGGAATAGCTTCTACTCGAGCCAAGGAGTCGTGGACGACAGCGGGGCCACGAGCTTCATGAAGCTGAACTCCAGCGCCGGCAACATGGACCTCTACAAAAAGCTCTACCACAGGTGTGGGATTTCTTCATTCGTTTGCAGAGGAGGAGCCTGGGGACTGCTGTCCTGAGCCTGAGGTCGCCAGCCTGTGGCTCTGGCGTGCGCGGAGTCTCTTGCTGGGTGCTGACCAGGCTGGTCCTTCCTGGAGCAGTGACCATTCATCGGCCGTTTTCTTTGTGCCTTCTGCCCTGTGCCCTGTGCCCTGGCTGCCAGCAGACAGCGCAGCCGTCATGGGAGTCCACCTTTCAATGTCTTCACTCCCAGGCCCTGGAGCTGTGCCTGCTGTGCGTCGGGGTGTCCCGAAGAACGGAAGAACATTTCAGGCCCCAGCCCAGGGGATCAGCTCACCCAGCTTGCCCTGGCTCTGCCATCAGAGGGGTGGGCGGTGCTGGGTCTGGCCGCTGCAGCAGCTGGTCCAGGTCAGCCAGCATTTCCTGTACCCCCACAGCCCGCTGGCCCAGAGTGGTCATGGTGTGCCCAGGTCCCATGCCTGGCGGCCTGCTGGTCAGCAGTGGGGCAGGGGAGGGGCTTCAGCTCCCTGCTCGTATTGCCCGTTTGCAGTGCCTTGCGCTGTCCCTGCCATCCAAATGTTCTTGAAGCGAAGACCCTAGACCTATATCTCCGGGGCGCCCAGGTCCCCAGGCTCAGCCCAGGTGGCTTGCCAGCCACCACCCCCTGCCAGCCAGGGGCCAAGCGCCGTGTTTTGGGGGAGCTCAAGCTCTTCATGCCCCCTCCTTTTCTCTGGGTGGAGGTGGAGGCAGGTTTGCATTCCTGTGGCTGCAGCGTTGGGGCTGGTGTCCCCTGGGCCTCGGGAGCCTGGAATGCGCAGACGAGGGGTGAGCATGGCCAGGTGTACCTCAGAGCAGCTGGCAGGCCGTGCCGCCAGGGCCCAGCACAGCTGCCCAGGCTCGGCGGGTGCGGTGTTTCCTGTCCAACCAGTGTGGGGGCCGCTGCGGAGACCCGGGCAGCTCGGTCTCTGCATCGGTGGCTCCACGAGCAGCTGCAGAGCTCACGGGGAAGAGGAGGTCGTTGCTGGCTCGTGGTGCTGCGGGGTCCAGGGCAACTGCTTTTCTTGAAGAGGCTGCCCTGAGTCTCCACGCCCGCGAGGCTCCCCTGGACGGCCGCTGTGAGCCGGGGCCGGTGCTGCCCAGCGGGCCTCGCGGAGGGGTCGCCCTTAGTAAACGTCTTCCCTCAACGGACGTGTCCGCTCTGGGCACTTGCGGCCCCCTGTCCCCAGCCAGCGTCCCTGGACACACCTGTGGTCACGGAACCTGGGTGTCCCCGGGCAAGGACTCAGTCTAGGATGCGGGCTCGTGGGCGCCGGGGGAAGCCCCAGGAACCCGCTGTCTGTGGAGCGACGCTGTTCGAGCGGGTGACGGTTCTAGGCCGCGGGCGGCGTGTGGCCGGCCCCTGCCGGGCTTGGCAAAGCGCGGCCATCGTGTTAGCTGGCCCGGGGCTGCTGGTCACTGTGTGGCCAGGAAGGTCCTGTCAGTCCATGCCCAAGAGCGTGTCCTGCCCCTTCGGTGCCCAGGTTGGGTGTGGACGCGCTTGGAGCGGGCTCTGCTCGCCGCTAGTGCCTGGCGTCAGCCTGCTTCGTCCTCGGCTCCTTCGGGAAACGCACTTGTGCCAGACGGGGGGTTACCGCTTTCTCATCTGTAACCTGGAATGTTCTCCCAAGTAGCTTTTCTTGCACTCCCAGGGTATTGGTTGTTCTGGTTTTTTGTAGCAAGTGTACAGTAGAAGCAGGAGCCTAATTCCTTCCTTACGAGGTTAAAGGCGACTTTAAACCCCAAGAATAAAATTGGTGGTTAATGCGACGGAGTCTGTGCCGTTGTTACCCCGTTTTACAGGTGGGAGAAGCCAAGGCACGGGGAGGTCGTGCCCAGGGTCGCACAGCCGGGACTTGAGCCCGGTGCTCTGACCAGGGTCTGCTCTGACCACGGACCGCTGCGCCCTCCACAGGGTCACTTTCCTGTCTGACTCTCAGCCGAGCGCTCTCCGTGAGGACTCTGGGGAAAGACGCGTTTCTCAGTGTCTCCCTGCCTGAGGGTGACCCGCGGCCTGTCTTCTTTTGCAGTGACGCCTGCCCTTCCAACACCGTGGTCGCGCTCCGCTGCGTGGGTGAGTGGAGCCGCCTTCCTGGCCGGGTCTGAGTGGGGCCATTCCACGCCTCAGAAACCAGCCCCCCGTCCCCTGTGTCTGGGGTGAGGAGCGGGAAGGAGACAGGGCCGGGCCGGCCCAGCCCCGAGGTCTCTGTTGGCGCCCTGGTTCTGCTCAGGGAGCACCTTTGTGGAATTCTGGGGGACACTTGTTCCTGGAACAACTCGGGGATGGGGTGCCCGCGCCCTCCCCCATTCCAAATCCGCGTGTGGCAGACTCACCTCTGAGTCTGCAGGTTCAGCCGCTGATGTCACGTGTGGTTGAATCCGTGTGAGCCTGTGGATAGGACCCCACAGAGCATGACCCGCCGTCCACTCTTGGGGTTCAGGCTGTAGGCGCCTTGGCCCCACAGGGATGGCTCTTGAGACCCCACGGCGCCCTGTGCCCCGACAGAGGCGGAGCCGGCGGCCTCTGGCCTACCTCTCTGCGTGGGGCTACTTGCAGTCCCCAAGCCTGCTGCCACGATGGAGGGCGCTGTGTCCCGTGAGGACCTGGGCCTGCAGCTCAGCGGTCACTTGGAAGAGGGGGAGCTCCCAGGGGCGCTGGGTGGGCCATGCTGTCCCTGTGGTGCCGGCAGGAGCTTCCCGGCCAGCCTCCACCTCCTGGCACCAGCACCCCCAGGGAGGCACAGAGCCGAGGGATGCATAGGGAGACACTTTAGAGGCGTCTGGCCTTGACCTCCATGTTGGGGGGACCGAGGACAGGCAGGGGCTCGAACACCCAGGGATTTGCCTGGGAAGCCCCGCCCTCGGCCCCCGCCCTTCCTTTCCCACCTGGCTCCAAGAGTGAGCTTCTTGGGTCTCTGAGGCTCCCCCTGCGCCCCCACCCCTGGGGCCCATCCGGGGCTGGGGGGACAGGCTCTCTGCTGATGGGGCGAGGGGGTGAGGGCTCAGACAGGAAGGCCGTCTCCCGTTCTGGTGAAGACTGGGTCCTGCAGCGCCCGCCGCCTCCTCCGCGGGGCCCTGGGCTGGGCGGCGGGGGCTGGCGTGGGGTCGGGCCAGTTCCCAGCAGCTGCCCTTCCTCTTCAGAGTGCGGGGTGTCCTCCAAGATGACCCGCGAGAGCCGCATCGTGGGCGGGAGCAAAGCCCGCCCCGGGGACTGGCCCTGGCAGGTCAGCCTGCACGTGCAGGGCATCCACGTCTGCGGGGGCTCCATCATCTCCCCCGACTGGATCATCACGGCGGCGCACTGCGTGGAGGAGTACGTGGGCGCGGGCCGGGGCGGGCGCGCGCCAGGGTGGGCCTCGGCAGGGGGAGGAGTCTTGGCCTCGTGTGCCGCGGTGGAGGGGTGCCGGGTGCCAGGGAGCAGTGCTGGTCCCGGGCTTGAGCAAGCTTGGGTCGGGGTCCCATGCGTGCAGGGTTCTGGAAGACGTGGGGTGCAGCAAGACTGGGGGGTCACTGAGATCAGAATTCTTCCACGGAGGTGCTCTTCTCCACCTCCCCTCCCCTCCTTGAAGCCCTGATGGCTTGGGGACCCCCAGGGTGCCCTCCGGGAGGGATGCGCCAGACACACCCAGGGCCAGACACTCCCTGCGGGGCCAGAAGGTTCTCTGCAGCCCCAGTTAGGTTGGCCCAGGTGAGGTTGGCCACCGGCGTCTGTGTAGACGGGCAGCTGTAGGCCCAGTGCTCGCTCTCGTGGGGGCCGGCCTGGCCCTGCTGGCCTGGGACGGTGCGGGGTGTGGCCCTCCTGTGCAGGCCTGTGGGCCAGGTGCGCCGCCTCGCCCCAGGAGGGGAGGGAAGCACGGTTGTCTCCCAGGCTGTGCGCTTCTGCTACCAACGGCCCCGAGGGGCTGGGGTTGTCCAGAGGAGACGGCTGGGGGACGGTGACGCCTCATGGCCTCAGACCCTGGTTCTGCTCCTCAGGACCCCCGTGAAGCCCCTGCTGTGGTGGCGAAAGGCTCTAGCCGGTCCTGTAGGAACGAGGCTGGGAACCTCGGGGCTTCAGGCCCAAGGGAAAGGGGCCTGGGAATTCCAGGGTCCAGGCTGGAGAGAATCACCCAGGAGGGACGGAAGCTGCCCCTGGCACGGGGTAGGGGATGAAGTCTGGGTGGGGGGCCCTGAGCCGTCTGGCCTGCCTCCCTGTGGCCTGGGGAGGGGTGTCTGGGCTCGAGGCTCTTGAAATGAGTTTGGCGGGTCTTCTTCACCCTCCAGGCCGCTCAACAACCCGTGGTACTGGACGGCGTACGCCGGGGTCCTGAGGCAATCCTTCATGTTCTTCGGGACCGGACACAGGATAAAGAAGGTCATCGTCCACCCCAAGTACGACACCAAGACCAAGGACTACGACATCGCCCTGATGAAGCTGCAGGCGCCAATGACCTTCAACGGTGCTGGGCCCTCAGGCGGCCGGGGCCCTGCGGGTGGCCAGGGCTGAGGGCGCAGACCCGGGGTGGACTGTGGAGGGGCGGGGAGCCAGGGCTCTGCAGGGGCTGCCGCCCGACCCTGTGCCCTGGGGGGCGCAGCCCCTCACGCTTCCCCAAAACACAGGCGCTCTGCTGTGGGGCTCCTGACCCTCCAGGGCCCGAGCAGCACCCCAGCCTCAGCCCACCGGGGGCCAGCAGTGTCCCCCCTGTGTCGCCAAACGTCCCTGCGGGCCGTGTGCCTTTAGCTGAGAAGCGCTCTGGCCTCCAAGCCCAGAAGCACGCTGAGGTCATGAGGCTTAATTTAAAAGATGAAAAGCGAACTTGGCTTCCCGGTCTCGACCATCCGAGGTCCTTCCACGCCTGTGGGTCCAGAAGTAAACCTCACGCCTCCCACACAGTGCTTGCCTGAGAGGGGAGTCGGTCGGGCGGCGGCCAGCCCGGACTGGCGCTTTCCAGCCGGCTCACCTGTGCCTTTTCTTTCTCTCTCACTGAGAAACCTCTTTTTGAATTTCTGTTTCTTGCAGATTTAAGCTTGAAAAAGTTAATTGTGTATTTTTAAAAGCAGGTAGTTCCATTTACAAGGGGCTTAACCTCCAGAAGGGAGCGCCTCGCCTCTGGGGCAGCTTGTGGACGACAGTGGGGTGGAATCCAGAATTTTCCTGGGGTGGGGCGGGGTGGTGCCAGGCCCCCGCCCCCCGGGCTGGGTCAGGGGGGTGACTGTGGCTGGCGCACCCGTCCCGGCTCACAGGTGTTCTCTGCTTGAAACAGACAGGGTGAGGCCCGTGTGCCTGCCCAACCCAGGCCTGATGCTGGAGCCCACGCAGTCCTGCTGGACCTCCGGGTGGGGGGCCACCTCCGAGAAAGGTGAGGCCCTGGCCAGGTCCCGCGGAGCAGGGTGTTGGGCTGGGAAGTGGCAGGTCCGGGTTTTCACCCTATTCTGCTACCAGGTGATCAGATGGCTTTGTGCCTCAGTTTCCCCATCTGCTGGGTGGGGAACGTCACGCCTGCCCTGCCTGACAGGTCTTTTCAGGGTCAAATAGAACGACGTGTGTGTCTTAATAACTGTCCCAGCACACAGCCTGTGTCTGTGTCCGCGCTGCCTGCGGCTGCCTGGACCTGGGCGTGCCCGCAGCGGCTCAGGGACGGTGGGCATGGTCGCCTGGCCTGGGGTGTGTGGGCAGCTCTGCCGTGAGTGCCCACCCCCTGCTGCTCCGCTCCCTTCGGTGATAGTTTCGCCTCACCTCAGAGACTAGTTTTAAATGAAGGGGCCCCAGCTGCCCTCTTTTGATGGAGTTGAAATTACTTGGCAGCACAGAGAGACATTTTATGGGTTGTCTGCATCCTTCTTCCCAAAGGGTGGGGATGGGGCGCAGCGGGTGGTGAGGGTGGTGTCGGGGCCTTGGCCCGCAGCCTCTAGGACCAGGACGAGAGGGAGAATGGACGCCCCTATGGGGTGCCTCGTGTGGGCCGGGGGTACAGCAGTGAGCAGGAGCAGACGGGAACCCCTGCCTGGACCTTCATGCTCTCCTGGGCAGGCCGGGGGACAGCGTGGCCAGGCCACAGGAAATAGCAGGACTGCGGGCTTCCCAGCAGCAGAAGGCCTGGCTGCTCTGGAGGGGTGGTCAGGGAAGACTGCTCGGCAGAGGTGATGTATGAGCTGGTGCTGAGTGACAGGGATGTCTAAGGAGCACAGGGCCACAAGGAGCCAGGACTGAGGTCAGGGGGGGTGTAAGGGGGACCTCATGGGCTGTGGTGAGGGGACTGGCTCTTAGCCAGCGAGAGCCAGGGAGCCGGGACAACCTGATGGGAGAACAGACACCAGATCTGCTGATGGACGAGGTGGGCAGGGAAGAGAGTGGGAGGCGAGGGAGCGGGCCCTGCGGCACATTGTGCCCTTTCCAAAGCTGGGGTGTTCCAGGGGTGGGGTGGAGATTGAGCACGCCAAGCCTGATGTCCATCCGAGCTGAAGTCCAGACAAGATGGGTCTGATGGGCAGGCGCTGGAAGGGAGACAATGTGGGTGATGGAGGTTGTTGGAAGGCAGGGAGCCCCCACAGGGTCCAGGGAAGAGGGGGCGAGGAAGGAGGAGAATTGAACTAGTGGCTGGGGCTGAGAGAGGATAGTTCTGGAACACAGCGGAGCTCTGTGGCTCCAGAGGCAGGAGATTGTCAACCAGGCTCTGGGGTGTAGGGGTGACCCGGCTGTGTGGGGAGGGCTTGGTGTTGGGAGGGGAGGAGGCATGGCTGCCTGTCTAGTGTGTGTATGTGTGAGTGTGCATGTGTGTGTGACAGTGTATGCATGCTGTGTGTGTGTGCATGCGTTTGTGCATATACATGCAATCGTGCGTGTGAGTACATGCATGTATGCATGTTTATGTGTGCATGTTGTGCATGCATGAGGGTGTGTATTCTGTGTATGCATATTTGTGTGCGAGAGTGCATGTGAGTGTACGTGCACGCGTGCATGTTTGTGTGTGTGCATGTGTGTGCGTGTGCGCGTGTGTGTGAGTGTGGAGTGTCCCTGGGGGCTGGGAGCTCCTCGCGGGACCTGCTGCAGCTGAGCGCTGTGGTCTCTTGTGCGGCAGGACAAACCTCAGACGAGCTCAACGCGGCCAACGTGCGCCTCATCGAGACCTGGCGCTGCAACAACAAGGCCGTCTACAGCGGCCTGATCACGCCGGCCATGATGTGCGCAGGCTACCTGCAGGGGACCATCGACTCCTGCCAGGTGACCTCGAGTGCAGATCGACCCCTCCAGGAAACCTCAACCTTTGGGCCTGGCCGGGTCGCCGTAGGGATGCGCGACGCCTGTCCCCGGGGCGCCCGCGCTGGGCGGCTGTGGGAGGTGACGCCCACCCCTGCCTTCTCCACGAGGCCGTGACTCTGTTCAGGCGTCGGCGAAGGGAAATGCATACTTTGACTATTTAAACATCTGGACAGTGACGTGTTGGGTGCCCGTTAGCTGGTGGTCCAGATGATCCGATGCCGGCTGATCCCCGCTGGTGTGGAGTCTGTTGGGGGTCCCGTTCACGTTGCCTCGTTGGAGGAGGGGTGACGCCCTGGAGCCCCGGGCCCTGCCCGCGCCCGGCAGGGTGTGGACTGCGCTGTGATCTGTCTGTGACTTGCTTGTCCCAGGGTGACAGCGGAGGCCCTCTGGTCACTTTGAAGAGCAGCGTCTGGTGGCTGGTCGGGGACACGAGCTGGGGGTCCGGCTGCGCCAAGCCTAACCGGCCCGGGGTGTACGGGAACATCACGCTGTTCACCGACTGGATCTACCGGCAGATGCGGGTGCGTGTCCGTCTTCCCACCGCTGCCTGATGCCCTGGGCAGCGCCGTGGGCGGTCCCGTCCGGCCGCAGGGGAGGGACTACTGCCGCAGGCGGGTGACGTCCAGGCTGCCTCCTGGCCTCGGGTTTGCGGTCCGCACGCCCTCTGACCCCTCCCCTCCACCACCTGCCAGGGGCACGGGCGAAATGGCTGACAAGCAGCATCTGGCGGCTGGTTGGAGACACGGGTTGGGGGTCTGGCTCTCCCGACGAGTGTGGGGTGCAGAGCTGACCAGATCTGGCTTGTGCCCTGCTGGCCGCACTTGGTTCTGGCTCAGCCGACTGCGTCCACCCAGCCAGACCTTGGGGAGGCCAAGTCTGGCGATGTCCACGGGCGGGGCAGGCGGCTTCATCCCCACTGCAGGACCCCTCTGCATGCCCTATTCTCTCCCAGGGCATTGCCCACTTCTCCCTACCCTCGTGGCCCTGCGGGGGCTGAGGAGACAGCCTCCCTCGAGTCCCCTTCAGAGTCAGGCAGGCCCAGGCATGAAGACAACAAGGAATGGGGTTCAAGACCTGCAGCAGGGGCAGGGCCAGGGCTAGCCCTGGGTTGGGTGTAGGCAGGCCTCACCCAAAAGGGGGCTCCGGTACTGTTGAGTACCAAAAAGGAAAAAACATTGCACCGAGCAGTTTCCATGAACGCATTGATTCTTGAAGGGGCTTCAGTGTGTGTGTGTGGGGGGTGCTCCCAGAGCCAGGCTGGTGTCTCCCTCATGAAGAGGGCAAGACTGGGGGCTCTAGGGGACCCCAGAGCCCAGCAGGGCCGGCCGCAGCATAAAAAGTCTGGGTGGCAGGAGAGAGAGTGGCAGAAAGAGGAAAATGGCCCCTTTCTCCAAGGTTTCGGCCAACCATAGCCCCAAAAACGCTGTCCACAGTGAGATGCTTTGCGAGAGAAACCCCGTTCACGTAACTCTTACTGCCGGGTGTGGTTAGAATTGTTCTACCTTCTTATTAGCGATGGCTCATCTCTTCCTGGGCCTGTCTTACCAGTTAGGCTGTAGCGCCGTGTGTGCGCCGAGCAAAACCCGGCACGTGCAGGGTCTGTGCTTTCTGTCTTTCTGTAGCTGCTGGGAATTTGGGGGTACGAGGGCGAGGGTCAGGCTTGATTCTCCCAGAGGCCTGTGTTCCAGCTGCTTGGAGGACTCGATTCCCCACCCGCCACTTTCTGTTCGCCCCAGGGCCTTTGCACAGGCTCATCTCGCCTCCTGGAGCTCCGTTCCGCGCTGGGCCTAGCACTCGGCCCTTCCTGGCTGCAGAAGCAGGACCCTTTGTCCCAGCCAGCGTGCTCGTTGGGGCGCTAAGCGTCTCCTTTCAACCTAGGGGGACATAATTTTCCACGTTTTTTTGTCTTAAGAAAATCACACCGTTTCTTTTTCTTTTTTGAACAGGCAAACAACTAATCGGCACGGCCCTGTCCTGACCCGGGTCCACCAGAAAACCAAGGACTGACTTTGCCTCCCTATGCGTACTGTGTTTTTACGAGTGATTCGAGGTCCCCATCTAATTAAATCATGAGCTTGTCTGTTTCTGGCGCTCTCCACAGTTCTGTGCAGGCCACACGTGTGGCTCCTCCCCAGGCTCCCCACCCTCCTCCGGGGCTGGCCCTGGGTGCAGGCCCCTTCTGCACAGGCAGAGCAGCCGCGTGAGTCGGCCCCTTGGGGTCTTCCTTCCGTGCCTTTTTGGGGGTTGCTTTGGGGCTGCACACGGTGCTGGTGCCGTCCACTGCCCGGCACCTTCAGTGGGAGAGGGACGGGCCAGGCAGCCTGGGGGCCGCTCTCAGGCTCAGCCTGTCCCCCTGGACTTCCGGCTGCTCATGTTTAGGGCCCCAGATGGAGGCCGGAAGGAAAGGGCCCAGCTTTTCCGGGGTGATGACTGATAGTCACCCATGGGGACTAGGAATCTTCTAACCCCGCAGGGGTGACAGCCTGGCCGGCGAGCCTGGGAGCTGGGGAGGCCACCGCACACACGACCCCCCCTGCACACCTGGGCAGGTGACCCTCCCAGGGACACCTGCCTCACTCCCGCTCCTCGCTGCCTCTTGAGCTTGTGCTCACCCACCATGGCGCTTACCTCGGCGGAGCCGGGTGCCTGCGGACCCTCTCGGGCCTGCTAATCATGTGGAAATTAACATCACCTGGGGAAATCGGGGGTGCGTGATTGAAGTCCCACTTTCCAAGTGATTTCTCCATGTTACTACCTCAGTGTTTGTGGAATCTTGATGGCGATGTCTGTGCTCCCTCCAAACCATCTCTCTCCTTGCCACGGATGCCCACTGCAGGCGGGGGCCGCTTTTACCACCTGACTGATGGAATGTTCTGGAAATGAGAGCTTTGAGGAACAGCCTGTGGGCACAGCCAAGAAGAGACGGGGCTGTGGCCACCCCCAAGGGGTCCCAGGGGCTTTGGCCTCAGCAGGACTCGCCTGTCCCTGGACTCCTCTCAGGCACGCTGCTTTCCAGGAGTTGGAGAATCCCGCGGCTGGGACTTGCCTGCAGCGGGGTCCGTGGTCCCGCTCACAGGGCACCCCGCCCACCTCCACGCACCGGCCGCCCCCGGGCTCCTAGACACGCAGCCCCCCAGCGGCCAGTGGCCTTGCCAGAGCTTCCCGCTTTCCGCCTTAGGGCCTTGATTTATTTATCGACCACCGTTTGTCTTCTGTTCTGTATCTTTTATAAATTGTAAAATTCAATTGTGAAATGCTGTACAAATAAATTATGCATTTTTTCCAAACAAGAGTGAAGTCTCTGGAGAGCAGCCTGGTGAAGCTGCTCTCCTTGCCGGCAGTGATTGTGGGCGGCAGGGCTGACGCGGCCACGGTGGCCGGTGGGGCCAGCAGCTCTCTGGGTGGTCCCCAACCAGCTCAGCCGGCCCTGCTCTGTTGGCACCCTGCCTCTAGAGTCACGCCCTGAGCCCAGCTCCCCGCTAGGCCTCTGGCCCTGTGTCCCCCAGGTCTGCAGACCCACCTGCCCAAAGGCCAGCCGAGTCTCCGTCCCCTCTCCTCCCCTCTAGCCACCTCTCTGAGGTGCTGCTGTCTGCTTCCCCGGGAGCCTGCACCTCAGGTCCTGCAGGGCGGTTGCAGGTGAGAGTGGGGTTTTGAGTCTGTTCTCGTTCTTTTCCTTCTCCACCCCAGCAGGTGGCGTGGACTTGCCAGGGGTGGGGGAGGTGGTTTGTCTGCTTTAGCCCCAGGTGTGTTAAAATTGTGGGGACAGATGTGACAAAAACAGGAAGGACAGCACACGTTCAGTGAGAAGACACCTTCATCTTGCGACGCCTGGTGGTTACGTCCCATAAAGCCGTGGTGGCCTGCACTGCACCGAGTGTAGCCGAGGGGCCTCCCTGGGGGCGCAGGGGTTAAGTCTCAGCACTACGAAGCTGTCCACAGCCACTGCAGCAGGAGTTCGATCCCTGGCCAGGGAGCTACCCACACGGCACAGCAGACCTCACCTGTCTCCCCGCTGCTCCCCTCAGCAGGGGATTTCAGTAGATCCACATGCTCTGCTCCCCACTCTTTCTACCCCCACCCAACTCTGTCTCACCCCGCACTCTGGCCAGCACCCCAGCTCTTGCATGCATAAAGGAAAATAAATCTTAAAGAAAAAGATACTGCGGACAGCCAAGGTCAGCTGCTGGTGGCCACCCAGCCCTTGTCAGCCCGCCAGGCTGTGGCCTTGTTTTGTGGCCAGTTCTGTGGGGCCACTTTGGGGTTGAACAGGTGCTGCTGGTGTTAACGCTACAGGGAGCTCGCTCCTGCGGGGGTGGTCTGGCCGCCTCGTCCCTGGGCTGGGGCCACTTTAAACAGTGAAGCTGCCAGCAAAGCACACATGTGCTCGACAGGCCCGGGGTGTGCCCCGAAAAGCGCCCTGTCCACAGCCCCAGCGTCCCGCGGCCCCAGGGCCAGCGGGAGCCCAGGGTGCCGGGGCAGCGGGGCACATTTCCAGTTGCAGTTTCCACTGTGGTCTGTGGGTGTCGCCAGAACGCTGGGGTCTGCAAAGGGCTGCCGGGTTTATTTTGAAGCTTTAAAAAAGCCTGCAAGGCTGCGGGAGGAGGCAGCAGCTCCAAGGGGCACGGGACACGGGTGGGGTCAGGACCCCAGGCTCCGCCGCCACCCTCGCCCGCAGGCCTGGCGGTGCCAGAGCTGGCGTTAAGCCTGAGTCGAACTGGCTCCTGTGAGCGTGTGTGTGTGTGCGCGCGCGCCAGGAACCCCTGGAGAGGCACGGAGGTGCTGATGCCCACTGTTTCCCGGGGACCCCCTCTGGACCCACCCCCAGATTGCCCCAGAGAAGAGACCTGGGGGGCATGCATGGCAGGTGTCCACCTTCCCCCCAGAGCGCTTGTCCTGCTTGGCTGGACACTGGTCAGTTTCCAATGCCCGGGCTCACTGCTGCCGAGTCAGCCCCTGCGCCCCGGACATTTGGGAGAAGGCCTGCCACCTGCAGCGGGGCCATCCGCACCAGCAAGAGGCCACTGGGCCCGGCCAGACCACACGTGTGGCCGCTCAGTGCCCACGGCCGCTTCCCGTTCTGTTTCATTTCTTTTCTGCGCGAAGGGATCCCAGGGTGTCCAGTGACACTTGCAGACGGGGTCAGAAACGCGTGTTTTGGGGGCGAGATCCAGCAGATCCGCTGCTGCAGGCCTTCAAGACTCTCGGGAGCCTGGAGACTGCAGCCCCTGGACTCCGCACCGGCTCCTCCCGGGGCCCTGGGCTTTCCACTTCCTTCACCCATTTCTTTTCTTCAACTTTATCCTGCTGCCTCAAGCCTCCAGCAAATAACCGGGCCCTGATGTTTTTTTCTGCTGGAGTCTTGTGCAGCCCAGGGGAGGGAGCTTCCGTGCCTCCCATCCCCAGCCTCTGGGGGGTCCCCACCTGCTGGGGTTGTCAGGATGCTCCCCAAATAAAGAAGGTGTCAGAGCAATGTCTGGAGGAAGGCGTTTATTATACACAAATGGACTGGCTTCTAGAACAGTCACTCAGTGGGCCAGTGTGCCCCAACACAGAGGGACACAGACACCCTCTTCCTGGGAAGCTGTGTGTGTGGGAGGGGGGATGCACCTGCTCCAGTGCCCATGGAGGTCACCTGCTTCTCGGGGGTGGGGGTCTCTAGTCTCCATGCTTGACCCGAAGTGAGGCCCCAACCTCTTACTAAGTCCATCTGCTGGGAAGACAAGCACAGCGGTGATAGCCGGAGGCCCTAGGAACCGCCTGTCTGTAGATGGGTATCTAACAAGGATGCTGGGGTGCTGCGAGCAGGGGTGGGGGAGCAGCCCGGTGCAGACTCCCCGGGGCGTGGCGTCTACCCCGGGAACTTGCCCAGCTCACGCAGAGCCTGGGACAGGCGCGCCAGCTTCTCCTTGAGGTGCCGCCTCCTGTCGCTGGTGTCGCCGCGCTCCTTCAGGAGCCAGTCGTAATTGTCCTTGTCCTGCAGCAGCTGCAGCATGCTCTTCTGCAGCTCCTGGCTGAAGGTCTGCAGCATGTAGAACTGGATGACCAGCGGGACGTGGCTGGAGAGGCGTTTGCTGACCTCCTACAAGGAGGGAAAGAGGAGGGTCACGGCAGGGCGCAGGGGACATGGCCGTGAATGGCTCGGGCCCCTGAGCCCCGGGGAAGGCCTCCCGTGGGCTGAGCCGCCAGTGTGGGTGGCAGGGCCTGGTTAGCAGGGTCTGGCTGGGGGGCAGGTGCCAGCCAGGTCCGTAGTGCCGCCTGCTGCTCCTGCTGGAAGAATTTGGGCAAAATGTGCTTGAGAAAGGGAACTCACGGCGCACAAAACTGCACCTGCAAAGTAAAGAAGTTGTGCCTTTAAAATCAACACTGAGACTCTTCAGCAGAAGAGGCTGCGCCCCAAAGCCACAGCAGGGGCCTCTGAGTTTTGTGCGGGACCCCCGCCCCTCTCCGGCAGCCACTGGGAGGGACACATGCTGGGTGGAGATGGCGGGTCCCGGGGGTCCCTCATCCTGGCTCCTGTGCCAAGCTCTGCGCCTCAGGGTCCCTCTCCACGCAGCAGGGAGGACATCGCACCCGGCCGCCTGGAACACCAGGAGAGCCACGGCGGGCAGACGCGGGCACGGGGAGGCTTTCACGGGGGCTCATGGGCAGAGCCTGGGGCGCAGGCTGCGCTCCCAGGTGGAGAGGGAGGCAAGGAAGAAGAAAGGCCGATGAAGGTGGCCCAGAGGGTGAGGGGCCACCGCGGCCGAAAGGAATAGGCATGTCTGGGGGGACGGAGCAGGTACCCAGGTGTGTGCTGTGACTTCTGGTGTGAACACGGACAGAGCCACTGTCCCGAGCCACGGGCCCAGCTCCGGGCCTGGAGGCAAGGGCTCAGGGGAGGGGCAGTGAGCAGAGGACACCCTTTCCTGGAGACGATCTCCCCGGTGAGCCAGGGCGCGGGCGGTAGAGCTGGATTCGGGGAGCACAGGAGGGGGCCGCGCGGTGAATCACACAGGTGGGCCCTGTTGCCGCGAGATGACTCCGCAGCGCTGGGAACAACCTCTGAGGGTGGAACCCGCCACCTCCGGACCTCCCGGGGACCTCGCTCGGCCCAGTGCCCCAGGGGCGTGGTACGAATCCACAACCGGCTCTGGAAAGAGATGGAGCAACACTCCGCAGGGCCGGGCCGGGCCTGCCCGCGCTGCCTTACAGCCAGAGGGCACGGAGGCTGCGGCGGAGCTGCTGGGGGCAAGATCAGGCAGTGACCTGGTGGTCGGGGGCCCGGCAGGAGGGAGGCGGGTGACTAGGGGAGAGGCAGCGCGGCCGCGGGCTGGTTCTGAAGACAGAGGATGGGCCGGGAGCCCAGGGCCACCTCAGGAGCTGGACACGCACAGGAGCAGCTGTGCTCGCATCCCGGGAGGCCTCCGCCTGCCCCAGCCTGGACGGGCGAAGCGGCCTTCTGTCCGAGCCCGAGGCCGGGCTGCCGGGAGCGCCCCACTGTCCCAAGCTGCACTGGAAGGACTGAGGCTGGAAAGGGGCGCCGGGCGGGAAGCAGCCACTGACTGCAGAGGGAGGAGGAGGCTGGCAGGCCTCGGGGCCAGGGGTGCTGCAGGGAGGGCACCCGCGGGGGCGGGGCTGACACCGCACACAGAGGCCACGTCCACCAGCGTCATCAGGAGACAAAGTCCTTTCCAAGTCTGATAAAAAGCACAGACACCCCCAAAAGCAAAGGTTTAAATCCACGTTAGAGATCCTGTCTCGTCTAATGCGAGGCACAAGGTGGAGCCACTCGCAGACCCCAGGGCTCACCCCTGGGCTGAGCCCGCTCGCAGGCGCCCCCAGGCGGACAGTTTGCCGACAGACAATGGAAGCGAATCTCGGGCTGGGGGAGCCTCCCGAGGGGCCGTCACCTCTCCCCTATCAGACTCGAAACCAGCCCTTTCTGCAGACTGAAGCGCCAGGGAGAGGAAACCGGCTCCAGCTAACGCTGACCATCCAGAACACGTGTTCCCTCGCTATGGGGCCGGTTTCCCGTGTCGGCCCGGCCAGACACTCATTCAGCCAGACACCTGTCTAGGCGACGCTTATTCCCGGCTCTGGGTCTTCAGCAAGGGGGGGTCTTTGTTGGTGGAGGGTCTTGTCAGGACCGCAGTGCGTGCCAGGCACAAGAAAGTGGGGTGCATCTCGTGGGCTACATGGAGACAGGCCAGCGTGAGGCAGGTGTCTCCGGCTGAAGCCTCCGGGGAGAGCTGCCTTTGCAGGCAATGCTCAGTCAGGGGCTCACCCCACTCGCCCCGCTGGGCACGCGAAGAGGCTGAGGGAGACGCCGTTCTACCAGGAAGACAGCTGGGGCTCAGAGAGGGTAAGTGGCGGGGCCAGGGCCACACAGCCAGCCGAGACAGGCTGAGATACTCCAGCCCTCCTGCTCCCTCTGCCCCACTCTGGGGAGGCGCAGAGGACTGGCAGGCGGCCGGCTGGTCGGCCCTGCAGAGACAGTGAGACTCCAGGGAGGGGCATTCGAGGTCAGCATCTTTCGGAAAATGTCCTTCCAGGACGCCCTAGACTCACCTTGTGGTAGGCTTCCAGGTGCTCAAAGATCTCTTCCATGGAGGACTCCGGGGAAATGAAGGTTTGGAAAGACTGTTTAGGCTTCTTCCCTCCTTCCTTGTCCTGCTCTCTGACCTGCTGCAAGGCCCCCCGGTAAGTCTGGTCCTGGCAGTAGACGATCTGCTCCATCTGGAAGTGCAGCCGGATGCACTTCTCGGCTGCTTGTTCTTGTTCTGTTTTAATGTCCTCGATTTTGGTCTAGGGCCAAAGACAGACACAGGCTCACCGGGGAAGGGCTCACCGTAGTGTCGGGAAGTGGGCTGTCTGCTAAGTCCACAGTGGGGTCCCCACTTGAATGGAAATGTTCCTGGCTGAGGATCTAAGGGGCTCCCATCCGGGAGGAACAGAACCTCCTGGGGAGCCTAAGCTGCATAGGGACCCCTCACCCCCAGAGCCCAGATTCTGCGGATCCATCCTCTGCCTGAGTGCTTCTCCACCCCAGCGGCACTGGCGTCAGAGCGCAGGCTGTGCAGGGCCGCAGTGACAGCTGGGACTCACCAGCACCCTGCCCTGGAGTCTGCAGATGCAGCTGCCCAAGAGCGGGGCCTCAGACCTGGTGGGGGGAGCCCCACACGTGACCCTAACCTTCTCTTCCAGTCCATCCGGGCCCCAAGGAAGGTGCCTGGGTGCCTTCCGCTTTGAGTGGCAGCCCCAGGCCCCAAGACCCCTGTGCTGGGTGCTAGGGATGTGCCCCCAGACTGGTGGGTTGAGAGTCTGAGACTCTGCTCGGAGGCGGGCGCTGGGGAGGCCACGGAGGAGGCTGAATGCCCGAGGGGAGACTGTGATGGCTTCAGCCCTGAGGACACCCCAGAGCCTGCCCAGTTTCTCCCTCCCTCGAGCCCCTCCCTCCCTCCCTCCTCCCTTCTGGTCCTCCCCACCCCTGTGAGGACTCCCGGGAAGGCCCACACGCCAGGAGCTGGGGCCTCTTCAGACACCGGCTGGGGTGTCCTGGCCCCAGCACCATGAGAAACCCATCTGGGGCGTTTAGTCAGAGCAGCTGAGCTGGCGCGGCCCTGTGAGGAGTCTGGCCTCCCGAGGAGGAAGGGGCAGACTCTCCTCCTCTTCAGCTCTAGCTTCAGCCCTGAAAGGTGCCCCCTTCCCTCTGGACTTCCCCATGCAGCGGCCAGGGTCAGGCCATCCCGGCCAGAGGCGCCAGCGCCCTGCATGCGCCGGGCTCTCTCTGCCCCTAGGACTGTAACGATGCGCGTCCTGGGCTCTCTCCGGGCCCTGCCGGGCACCTGCTCGGGGCTCGGACCCAGGCACCACCTACAAAGTCGCTAGTGAGGGCCACCGTGCGCTCGGTCATTACATGGAGAACAGGAGCGCCGTGACAGTCTTATTCCAAGAAAGCAGGTTTCCAGAGTCAGGCTTTTCTTGAATAACCTAGTCCGTTTACCTTGCTCGTTCTGAAGAGGTTGAAAAATTCGTTGAAATTATTTTCCGAAACGTCTACAAAGGCATGTCGGGTCAGATCTGGTGAAAGAAAGAAAAGCCCCCGGAGTTGGAAGAGTCGGGGTCACCTCCACGGGCCACCAAGAAGAACAGGACACAACGCTCGTGGCCCCCGCCCAGCCCTTGGCGGGAGACAGGAGGGGGCCTGCCTTTGCTCAAGAAAACCCCGGAAAGAATTCCAAGGCTAAACGTCCCCCCGGCAATGCATCTGACAGTTAAAATTTTCATCCTAAATATAACTAGTTGCAAAGAATGCAATGTCTGCCAAGGCCTAAGTGTGACGCCACGTCACAGACCACGACTCATTCTCTTCCCCTCTCGATGGTGTTTAATGGCCACGTCGCCCATCTGAAGAGAAAGCCACTCCGAAGCCCTGGCTTTCATCAGAAGATCCGCATCCGTTTCTTTCTTCTCGAAACTCCCATTTGCATTTGCCTTTTCACAGAATTCTATCCCGCCCCCCAGGCACCCTCTCACGCTGGGGAGCTCGGACTTCACGGTGTGCATCTCTGAAGTGTGCACACACACTACGTTGCCTTCTAGCTTTGCTGCGTGATTGTGCGGCTCTACACGACACGCTGCCTCCGGGAGTGGAGTCGGAGCGCACGGCCGACCGAGCACACAGCTGGAGCCGTGGCCGTTACTCAGCCCAAAGAAAGCATTTATCACTGGCACAGCTGTTTAAAAAAGTTTTCAGGGCCTCCCTGGGGGCACAGCAGGTTGAGCGCAGCACTGTGGAGCTGTCTGGCGCAGCCTCTGCAGGGGGGATTCGATCCCCGGACGGCCAGCGGGCTACCCACAGGGCGCAGCAGACCTCTCCTGTCTCCCCGCTGCTCCCCTCAGCAGTGGATCTCAGTAGATCTGCTGTTTTGTTCCCCGCTGTCTCTGGGGGATTCTCTCACCCTCCTGCGCCTCTGACTGTACCCCAGTTCTTATATAAATAAATAAATCTTTAAAAAAATAAAAATCAAAATAGAAAAATAAAAATGTTTTCAATCAAATGTTATAAACTTAGAATTCCTTCACCTAACGATATAGTTGCAGGACTACAGCTCCACCATGACTCTGTCTGTGCTGCGCAGCCCCCCACCCGGGGCTCAGGGCCCCCCACACAGACCCCAGGACCCTCTGCCCATCCCCTCACGGCACGGCCATCATTGCCAGAGTCTAAGAGTTGTTTTCATTGTGTTCTGCCAGTTTGTTCTGGCAAATGAGGGGGAGTGTGAGCACCCTGACTTATGGATGACCGTGGGGAGTAGAGGGGGCTCAGAACGGTGAGCGCCCCTGAGCTAGGGGCCCAGGACAGTGAGCGCCCCTGAGCTGAGTGCTCTGAGCTGGGGGGCCCAGGTCTGTGAGCGCCCTGAGCTGGGCCATCTAGGGGCTGCTGAGGGTAACTGGCAGCCAGCAGGGAGCCCCGGGGCTGGTCTCCACGGGTGGCTCCAGCCCCCCCACCTGCAGGGAAGGCCCGCGGGCAGGCCCGGAGCTCACCCGCCACCTTGTGCAGCATCTGGACCGCGGGCTCCTCCAGGGCCTTCACCTGCCGCCGCACAATCGTCTCGAACGTCTTGTAGTTCACGAAGCCCGGCAGCTCCCGGCCGCGGTACTGGTTTTCGAACTTGGTGATCTCTCTCCGGACATCGAGGTAATCTACACGGCAGGGAGGAGAGCTCTGAGCCACGACAGCAGCCCGGGGGGGTTCCTAAACGCAGGGCTGTTCGGGCCACTCAGGCACCAGGCACCAGGCACCCTGCCCGGCGCGGCAGCCTCGCCAGCGGGCCACGGGGAGCGCCCAGGCCTGGCCTTCCCCTGCGGGGCCGCTCCCACCTCTGGCTGCTGCGAAACCGTGCAGCCTGCTGCTCCGAACGCCCTATTCGCGCTTTCCGGCGAGCCCACGCGAACACACGCCTCCTCTCGGCACATGCCCGCGGAGGCCGCCCGGGTCGCGGCGGCTCTGGGCCTGCTTCTGGCCCGCTTCCAGGCTGCTGTCCGCTTGCACCTCTCCCGCGGGGAGTGGCTCCGGCCCCCTCACAGGCTGCGGCCCCCTCACACCCTTGCCAGTGCTTCTACAGCCCAGGGAGTGTGAGGAGGGGCCCCGGGGGCGGAACCCGAGGCCAGGGTGCTACTCTGCTCTGTGGGCTCACTGGCCACTTCGGTGTCTTCGCTTGGGAGATCCGCCTCTTCCAATCACTTGTCCAGCAGCAGTTCTTAGCGGAAACTGCACCTCTGGATGGTGTGCAGGCGTTGTCTCCCATTTTGAGGGGGCCGCCACGTTCCTGTGCCCTTTGACACACAATAGTTTTTAGTTCGGGCAAGTCAATTTCATCTGTTTTCCTGGTAGCTTGTGCTGATGTGTCTTATCCGAGGGCTCACCGCTGCACCCGCGGTCACGCACGTCTACACCTGTGTCTCCTTGGGCGCGTCGCGCAGCGGTAGCTCCTACATTTTAGTTCCGGGGCCATGTTGAGCGCTGATTCCCGGAGCCCGTCTAGGCCGTCGTGTCTGCGTATACACAGGGTCGCTGTTCTGCGCCCTGTCCAGACCCCGTGCCCTCTGCCAACGAGGAAACAGACTCGAAGGCGGCGCCTTTGAATATGTGAAAAATGAGTGATTCATCCCTCCTCCCCCCACGTTCGTTACTCACAGCCAAGAAGGGTCGATTTGAACCTCTGCTCAGCTAAAGTAAGTCGTGGAACCCACCAGGTTGTTTGAACCAAGTAGTCCCCTCAGTTCTTACAGCTTTACCGCTGCTCGAAGTACACCTTCCTTAGGCTTCTGGAAACACCCCAAAATAAATTTCAGATCACACTTTCTACTTTTTTCAGACTGTTGAGGACTCGGAGGCAGGAGGGTGGCCCCAAGCGCTCTCTCTTCATCGCTGCTGCTATACGATCCACTCGGACGCACATCAGGCCCAGACTGAGCTCGTGGACCGAGATGGGCCACTTGGCTGCCGTGTGCTGGACTCTCAGAGCATGGTGCACATCTGGTGAATCCTTGCTGGGGAGGGGGTGGGTTCTTCCAGAAGCTACAGTTGGTTCTAGCCAATTAATCTGCATTTTCTCTCTGGGTGTCACGTGAAATAGTAAGAAAGGTGCTTGCTGGGGGAGCTCAGGGGCAGGTCTCAGCAAAACTGGCCTTTGCATCACGAACTCCTTCTTCTCACCAACCGACCACCTGCATCGATCCCACCTCCTTCTGCCCCACGCCCCATCTGGCCCCCGGCAGCACCCAAGTCTCTGGGGCCACCATTGGCACTTTGGACTCACCGTTTTGGAAATTCCGTTCAACCACCATACTCCACTTCTGAAACTCTTTCCGGATTTTGGTAAAAAGTCTCATTTCAGATGATTTCACAGTTTCTTCCCCTTCTACTAAGATGGCGATGTCCTCATTAAATGCTTTAAGTTTCTGTCAAGAACAATAACATAAGTATAAGTGGAGGAAGATTGGAGGGCGTGTGCATGCAGAGGAAGCAGGGAGTCATTCTTCACTACCTTCTGGGCCTCTGCGGATTGTGGAAAGAGCGGGTGTCAGGCCCGTCAGCCCCTCACTGCCTTAAGGGTCTGGATGAGTGCTGGTGACAGAGACTCCGCAGCTGACTGTGCTGCTCTGCCCTGCCCGCCCACAGCCCCACATGGCCTCAACACCAACCCTTCGTGGTGCTAAGCCGACAGAATGCGTCTGGTTCAGCCGTAGGGGGTGAAGGAAGACACGCACAAGGCACACAAGTCCTCTGCGGACACCGATGCGTGAATCTCCCCTTGACACGACGGCGCACTCACCTCTATCAGGAAGAACAGCTTCTCGTTCTCCACCTCGGGGATGTCCTTGCCGCACTTCTGCAGCTCGTCGTTGACTTCCTGGTGGCTCTCCTTGATCTGACTTTCTAACCGTGGCAGAGATTTCTGGGTGGAAAAGAGAGAAAATGGTGGAAATACATAAATAGGGACGGGAAATGGAGACGCAGCTCCCGGGCCCTCTGTAAGGTCGGGCAGGGCGTGCTGGCACATCTGACTTGCTGTGTCCTCTCGAAGGAGGGCTTACGGCGCGGGGGGCCACAAGAGCCGCACCGCTCTCCTCCCGGCCGCCCCCTCTGCCACTGGAAAGAGCTGAAGCGCCACAGGCCTGGTTCCCCTGCCTGGGAAGAGCGACCGAAGGCAAAATTCCCTCAAGGGTCATGTCACTTAAACTCGGCAGGGAGATGAGGAGAAGTCACGGGGCTAGCAGTTTCTGAAAACACTGAGTTGGGATAAGTTGAGATTCAAACACATTTATGCTGCTATAACAGATTAAAAGTTACGGGGACTTCTCTCTCTGACAACACAGCCCACGGCACTGCCGGCCGCCCTCCGGCACAACCTCACCGCACTGGCTCCAGTGGCAGAGGCACCACCTCTTTATTCTACTTTATTGCTTTTTTCCATTGCCTGGTTGGTTTTCTGTTTGTTTGTTTTCTTTAACCAAGGCCACAGCGGTCGACAGCTCTGTGTATGATTCAGAGGGAGGGGCTCACCCTTCAGCTGTGTGTCACCCCCACCCCCACTACCCAGCCCCTCAGTCCTCCGTAGAAGTGCCCCCTTGAACGTGCCACTGAGCTGGCAATTAGTAAGGACACTTAAAGGTGAAGGCCAGGTGGTGCTGGGCACCCAGGGGTGCGAGATGAAGCTGCACTGGACTCAAGGTTATTTGTAGAGAAGAGAAAGAGAACTGCCTGGTGCCAGGATGAAAGATTAAAAACTCAGTGGGCTCACGTGAAGCGGTGAAACCTAATCAGCAAGCCCCTTCCTTCTGCATAGAGCTGGGGCCCCAGAGAGCTGCGTCGTCACAGTGGTGAGTGCCGGGCCCTGCCCTGGCCTGTGAGTGCTGCACCTCAGCGCTGCGTTGGGGGGAAGCACAGCTCCTCTGAGAGGCCGGCCAGTCAGCCTGCAAGCCCATTTGCTGCTCAAATTCACACTCACTGGTGTGCACCAGATTCAAGCTGAGCATCTAACGTGGTTCAGACTGTGGGCCTCCCCCAGGCCTGGCAGAAGCAGGCCTCTTCCTGGAGAGACCCACTTGAACCCCGACTCCCCCAATGCCCACAGATAAGTCCCCGTCAAAGCCCCCCAAGTTGTAGGGGGTCATGGCAGCCCACCCAGCCTCCCGACACCAGGAAAACGTGCAAGAAAACCTTGTAAAAGGGGTGAGAATGTGAAAAAGCAAGAGCCCTGTCCAGACAGACTGGAAACAGGACCTCTTAGAACTTTCTGGAGTGAAATAAAAGTGTTCCAATTACGAAGACATGATGCTAGGGGCTGGGGAAGAGAAGATCAGTCAGCACAGGCTCATGCTATCTTAGTTTCTGTCCAGGCCGAGGGGGTGAGGTCTGTTGGCCTCCCCTGGGCATGGTCCTCTGACCAGCAGGCTCCACGCCGCCTGGCACCTTGCTAGAAATGGAGACCCTGAGGCCACACACACTCCACCCCCTGACAGGAGCCTGCACCATTGCATGCTACACAGAACCAGCCTGGCTGGGAGGGGTGGGGGGGTGGGGGTGGAGGGAAGATGGGCAGCTGGGCTTACGCAGATGTGTGTGATGAGCTCGGAGGTCAGCCTGTCCGCCAGGTTGGGGATGGAGGCCCTTCCTTCGTCCAGAAGCTCCCTGCAAGAGAAGACAAGGTCCACGCCCACTTGGTGCAGCAGGAAAATGGCGTCAGCGCCTGCTTGGTCGTGGACAGTTGGGATCCGGCCCCTCCCGCTAGCCGGGACAGCCTGCCTGGGTGCCCTGAGGCCCAGGCTGGACCGCACTGCTTTGTGACTGACGTTCAGGCATTTCAGGTCCACGAATCATGGGACAGGAGGAGCCTTTCCTGCCGCCGCGGTACACCTGTCTCGGGACGCCTGACTGCAGAATCGGTCTTTCTAACAAGACACCTCGACTGACACCCACAGACTCGCTTCACAGCACACACCTGTGAGTAAGAGACGGGCGAGAATCGGCACCCTAGGCGCCTGGGGGCTGGCTCCGGGCACCCCGGCCCAGGGCTGCTCGAGTCCTGGGCTTGCCTGTCCCCGCACATGTCCGAACCCACTTTACATCCTCTCTGGACTACGCACATACCCCGAGGCCCAGCAGTGCTATGAAATGGTGGGGTGCTGTTCCGTGGCGTGGGGTTCAGTGCAGACACAGCTTGAGCACGTGGCGTGGGCACGGTGGGGGGCCAGGCTCCCCAGATGCAGGTCCCGGATGGAGACAGCCTGGGGCTGTCTGGACACAACACATAGCTGGACGCCAAGGGGGTCACGCTTCCCCAAGACAGGAACGTCCACCCCACTGCTTGGGGCGAGGAGCCAAGTCCTCCCTGCCCTGCCCCGGCTTGTGCTCCGGGAAGGCTTTGGCAGGGCGTCGCATTCTAAAGGACTTTTTAAGATACAAGCTGCGGGGAGCCGGCAGGCCGGCCTGCAGAGGCCTCACACCTAAGCTTCCGGCTACCCAGGTCAAAACTCTAACTTGTGGTGAAATATCCGTAACGGGAAAGTTCCCGCTGGAACCATCTGAGCGCACAGGTCTGCGGCGTCACGCCCGCGCACACGGCTGTGCCCCACCCCTTCACCCGAGCGGCTGGACATCCCGGACTGTCTCCAGGGAGCACCCACCCACATTGCCCTGCCCTCCCCAGGCCAGCGAGCCTGCGCACCTGAAGTAGGGGTGCTCCTCGAAGAAGGCCCGCTCCTTCTGCAGCGCCTGGGCCAGGCTCAGCCGATCCTGGATGTCCTTCTGGCCCCGGCACTTGACGATCATGTAGCCTTTCTTCAGGGGGCAGATGAAGTTCCTGATCACGTCCACCACCTTGTCTTCCGTGCCTCTGTCCACCAGGTCAGGCTTGGTCAGGATTCCTGCGAGCCAGAGACTTTCTGTCAGAGACCGGAGATCTCACAGCTGCCACAGAGCCCGAGGAGGCTGTCAGGCCTGGACGCAGCTGCCCTGCTGCCTCCCAGTGCAGTGGGGAGCTGGTCCCCGGTCTGGGCACTCAGGCCCGGAGATGGCAGCCTACAATGCCTTTCACTTTCCTTCTGCATGCGGGGTGCTCATGCTGTCTGGCAGGGGCTCCGCCAAGGCACCCCGACAAGGCTCGGCCACCAGAGGGCCCTCACAGTGCCGCCCGCCGGGCCACAGGGAACCCACGCCCCTCGGTGCCACTGAGGAATTGGCATTTCTAGGACAGCGGCTCAGGTGGGGCCTGGTCCCCTCAGAGAGGCAGGTCCTGTCAGGACCATCTCGAGCTTTTGCAGGGCCCACTGCAAAATGAAAACCAGAATCCCATCCGGACTAAGAGTGGGTCTTCGCGTGGGGGCCCGTTTGACCACCCAGCGCTACAGGGACCTTGCACGGGTCAGACCTAACCCAGAGGCCAAGAGTGTCTGTGCCCAGCCCAGCACGTCCCCAGCCCGGCCCTGGCTGGCCGCAGCACAAGCAGGCCACAGGTGGGGGCGCAGAAAGGCTGAAGAGTGGGGTCCTGACAGTTCCAGGGACGGGGGCACATGGGGCTGCCTCCGCCCGGACTTCTTGTCGTGTGTGAAGGTGAACGACTTTTTGTCGCATCACCACGCTCAGGCAGTCTGCTGTGCTCAGCCAAACACAGATTTTCACATCAGAGTCACGACTGCAATATTTTGCGGGGCCCAGCTCAGGCAGGAAGAGCTCACTCACCTGTGTGCAGCTGAGCTGCGGCCGCCTCCAGAGCACTTCCATCGTGCGAGACGGAATCTCTTACTAAATCCCCCTGCTCCCCACCAGGCCGCTGCCTCTCCCCCCTGGCTCCCGGCCCTGTGCTTTGATTCTGTGGATTTGACCCATGTAGAGATCTCACATTCGCAGAATCCTGCAGCATCCACCCTTTTGTGACTGGCTTACCTCACTCAGCAAGCGTGTGAGGTCTCATCCCTCCTCGACAGGTGTCAGAATGTTCTTCCTTTGCATGGCTGTATACTATTCCACTGCATGAATGGACCCATGTGGTTTATCAGTCCATCTGGACACAGGGGCTACTTCTACCTCAAAGGCACGAACTAATGTAATTTGCTTTTTGGTTCTGTCCCCGCCTTGGGCTCACCATGCCCTAGACAAGCAGGCTTGTAGGATCAGGAGCCAGCCGTGGCCAGCAGGAGCCAACAAGGCCCATTTCACCTGGGCTCACTGGGCCCCAGACCCACTCCTTCCAGGTTTTAAGAGCTAGGGGAAGATCCTCCCCTGGGGTGTGTGTGCTGTGAGCCAAGGGATGCCCTTCCACTCCCCTCACACCGGGGGGTGTCCCCACACTCACCCAGGGTCCTGTCGCCGTCGGGGTCCACCTCCCGTGCCATGCTCAGAGCCTCGGTGGTGGCGATGTCCACGTTGCTGGGCACCACCACCAGGTTGATGGTCTCCTGCCTCTGGATGTACTTCCTGATGAGGCTCTTGATCTGTGGGGAGGTGAGAGGAGACCTGTGTCTTCTAGACAGGAAGGGGCATGGGCAGGCCTGGCCCCGTCAATGCTGCAGGCCCTCAGAGTCCCAGGCGTTCCCAGAGAAACCGCCCTCAGATGCCTCCTGCTGGCACCTCGCAAGCCTGAGTGTTGAGAAAGCCAGTTCCCTGCTGGGGGACCAGAGCTCTGGGATTGGGAAGCTTGAGGGTTCAGCCTTTCCCAGACTCCTAGGACCTGACCTCTATGGTCACGATGAAACCACAATGCCAGAATTGCTCCATCACTCCTGAAACCCGTGATCCAGAGGGCAGGAGTCCCCGACCCAGAAAGTCCCTCTTCCCGCGTGACCCCCCGCAGACACAGCCCGGGTCTGCCCGCTTAACCTGCCACAGAGGTCACTGAGGCCAAAAGTGACTTGCTGTGTAAAACACAAAATCCGTATTAAATGCATTTGTAGTTCTCCCTGTTGGCGTCCGGCGGGGTGGGGGAGGTGGCGCCACCCCCGCTCACGCCTGTGTCCACGCGTCACGGCCAGCGTCCACGCGCCCTTGCTCCGTCGCCCCCCATAGCCAAGGTCGGGGCAGAGCCCGGGTCCTACCTGTGCCCCGATGTCGGCTGGCTGGTTCCCCACGGCCACCCTGGTGATGCCGGGAAGGTCGATCAGGGTCAGATCCGGGACGTGAGGGGAGCCGATCTCCAGGCTAATCAGCTCGTGGCTGATCCCCACGCCCTCCCCGGCGATGACATTCTGGGCTAGAGGGAAGGAGAAACAGACCCTCAGAGGGCGGTTGGGGAGGGACGCCTTCCAGGGAGCCTCCCCACGCCTCTCCCCAGTGGGTTGCACCATGAGGGCATAAGGGGGCAGGCTCCCGATTCTGGAGCTAAAGCTGGAGCCAAAGGGGACCTGAAAAGGGGCCTGGGAACTTCTCTGCCAGCCGCCGGCTGACCGCCTCGGGGCTTCCCCAGGCTGGCCCTGGTGCCGCCAGGCCGGGACTCCCTGAGGGCCCCTAAGGGCCTCCCACTGACGGATTAGGAAACCAGTGACGAAGTGAAGTTAAAATAAACGCAGATCCACGGAACTGCAACACAAGGGGTCACGGAGGGACGGGCTTAGTGAGTGCAGGCCCCGCCATGCTCCTTCCCCACGACCTTCAAGACAAGGCCTTACTTCTCTCAAGGAGCAGCTAATGCCACTGGACTCCTTGCTGCGCCCATTTTGAGCACGAGTGTGCTGTGTACCATGAAGGACTAGAATGGGGGGAGGGACAGGAAGAAGGGGAGGGAGCACCATGGTCCAGGGAGGACTGAGAGCTACGGGACACCCCAGGGAGGACTCTACGCTGTGAAGGAACCATCCTGGCTGTAAACTAAGGTCACACCACTAAGAACAAATTACAAATACACAACCATAGATGGAGACAGTAACACCAGCGGGGCCGGGGCGGGGCATAGCCTGCCACCACCCACCGCCCCCCTGCCCCCATTCACCAGAGGCGTCTCGAGGTCGAATCTTCCAGCAAAATGCTTAGAAGACGGCCCGTTCGCCAGGGACCGGAGGCTGGAAGGTGGACTTGCTGACTAAGTCATGCGGGCTTGGGAGCGGACGCCCCCGGATGGGAAGCGCCTGGAACCCAGAAGCAGCGCTGGGCGCCCACCTCCAGGCATTGCTGCGGGAGAACCAGACGTCTGTGTGTTCCGCCCGCGCGACGGTGGCCAGCTCGCTCACCGGACCTCGGTGTCCCCGCCGGCGGGCACTGCCCTGCTTTCCAAGTGGCCTGCGCCTACCCCAGGGGGGCCTGGCCGAGGAGGGAAGTCACAGGTGTGGTGCCGCAGAGAGGGACGTGCCGGCCCCAGGCGTCGCCTCTCTTGGGGTTTACAGGTTTAAAAGCTCAGTCTCCCTGGCCCAGCAGGCATGACGTTGGAACCAGAAAAGGGGAACTGGAGAGTGAGAATGACTGGGGCTGGCGATGGAACCAGATGTCTGTGGCTGGAACAGGGCCTGTGCCATGAGAAGCTGATGGAAATTCGAAAGCAGCGCAGGGACCCAGCAGGCCCGACGCTTTAACACACATCAGCAGCAGCGCAGACCTGCGCCCTGGGCCTTGGAGATTCGGCGCCAAGCACAAAACGTGCTCAGACGCCCCTCGCTGCGCAGACCCTGCCTCTCACTCTGCTTGTCTAGCAGGAGGTGCAGCAAATCTGCTTTCCTACTTTCCACATCACCCCCAAGCCCCGTGATCTCCCTCTCACAGCAACCGCGTCTTGCTGCTGGGGACCCTTGACCACTGCAGCAAAAGCCGGAGAGGATGATCCGCCCCCGAGAGAAGGACCTGCCAGAAAAGGGCCTGGGCGAGTGAGGCCGTCCCGACCGTGTGCGCAGCCCAGCCGGTCCAGAGCTCTGCCCGGCGGACCTCCCAAGGCGCTGCTGCCCTCGGGACAGTCGTGCCCGCTCTCTCCCACGGCTGGACGTCAGCCAGCGCCGGCCACTTAGTCTCGCTACATGGCAGGCGGTTCATGCACCTCCCCCAGCACGCGCGGCCACGAGCGGGGTTGCCCTTTGTCCTCATCTGCTCTCCTGGACCTAGTTCTCCTTCTGGATGCTTCCCACTGGTCTGTGTGGCTCCCCCGACACCGGCCACAAGTCGGCCGGTGTGTGCGAGAGGAAGCTAACACGCGGAAAGGACAGGCCCCGGCCCTCACCAGGGCTGCGGGCATTCTGAGATGCCCTTGGGCCAGGCTACCGGGGACAAGGCTCCATGGCCACACCCTCTTCGTCTCTGTAAGGGCAGCTCCTGAGTATCCGGGGTAGGAGCGCTCGGGAGGCACATGGCTCCAGGTCTGGTGACAAACCAAATTTTAAATCCTCATTGTTCTCATTTTCTTACATAAAAGCTACAGATTACTAGGGTCAGATTCCGTCAAAGCTCTGGTCTTAGTAAAGGCAAGGGGAGAGAAGACACAGGGGCGCTGGGGTCTGCCTGGAGGGAGTCCCGGGGGCGTCCCTGGGGGAGGACAACCCCTCCCCCACTGGACATGGTCTCACCTTTATTGACTTCCTGTTCCACCTCCGAAGCATCTGAAATCTCAGCCTCAAAGTCCTGGTAGCTGATTTTGCCTCTCCAGCAGTCTTCATGCATCAACTTCTTCAGCCGCAGCACCAGGGGACACCGCGTCACGATCCCTAGGAGGCCACAGGCAGGTCAGTTCTAGAGTCTGCTCCTAGCGGCCGCGGAAGCCCTGGGCTGGCTGAGCTCACGCTTCCACATAATATCCAGGGAGCCCCTGGGAAGGCTGCGGCATCTGTCTGGGAGGCCTCGAGCGTGTGCATGTCGAGTGCACATTCCAGGTGATTTTTTGCTCACTAATTCTTGAAGTCACCATTTGAGGCTTCCTGCTTCACCCCAGTGCTCTGCCATCATGTCAGGTGACAAATGGCAGAGGGAAACCCCCAAACCATGTAGATACCACCCCCACCCCTGTAGTCCCACCACACCTATCAGGAAGGAACTCGGGTCCCACCAGACGCCAAACACAACCCCCACCTGCAAACTCCTTCCATGTCCTACATGCATTTCTGTGTTCCACCTCCTGTCCAACCTCTTCCCTGGAGCCCACACAGATAACCTTGGCCTGGTGGCTTAAGCAGCACCCGCCCCCAGAGGCCCGCCTTCAGCCCCGACGGAGTCATCCCTTGGAAAGAGACCTGAAAAGAGTCCTGGGATGGGGCCCAGACAACCTACCCAAACATGTGCAAGGAGAGGCTGTGATAGGCTGAACTGTGTCCTCCCCAATTTATAGGTTAAAATGTACACCCCTCACGCCTGCAGTGTGATTGAATTTGGAGACAAGGCCTTTCTTTAAAGAGGGCATTAGGGTGAAACGTGGTCACAAAAGTGGGACCCTAAGCGATATGACTGGCATAATTTTAAATAGAGGGCAAGACACCAGGCCATATGAAGACACAGGGAGAAGACAGCCCTCTGCAAGCCAAGGAGAGAGGTCTCAGGAGACACCACTCTGCTGACACCTTGATCTTGGACTTCTGGCAGAACCGTGAGGAGCATATTTCTGTTTCTTGAGCTGCTCAGCTCACACTACTTGGTCAAGGCAGCCCGAGCTGACTGATAGGAGGGCAAGTGCTCACCGCTGCCTCTGGGCAGGGCGACCCCGGACAGGGCCTCCAGCACGGAGCTCTTGCCCGAGCTCTGGTCGCCGATGACGGCGATGGCGGGCAGGGCCAGGTCCTGCTCCACACCGAGGGCCCGCAGGGAGTCGATGAGGTCGATGCAGGGCCGCACCTTCTCCTCATAATGGCAGTACAGGCTGTTGTCGGGCTTCTGGAGAAAGCAGAGTCAGAGGATTTTATCATAGCTTGCAGGTGACACGGCATCAAAGGCAACTTCAACTGGTCTAATATGCAGGCTACTGGGGTTCCCAAAAGAGAGTGGAAGAGGAGCAGAAGGAAATATTTGAAAAATTAATGGATAGAATTTCCCCAAATTTGGAACTATTAACTCAAAAATTCAAGAAGTTCAATGAACCCTAAGCATAAGAAACATGAGATAAACTACATCAAGTCACATTATAGTCAAACTGCTCAAAACCAGTGATAAAGAGAATACATTTAAAAGCAGTCAGAGAATGACACACTACATCCAGAGGAACAAAGTTGAGATTTACAGCGGATTTCTCATCAGAAACAATATAAGGGAGAAGTCAGTGGAGAGGCATTTTTAAAGTACTTAAAGCAAGCCCTGTCAGTCTAGAATTCTATACCTAGCAAAAATATCTTTTTAAAATGAGGATGGAATACATTCA
Organism: Talpa occidentalis; assembly: GCF_014898055.3. Lineage (NCBI taxonomy): Eukaryota > Metazoa > Chordata > Mammalia > Eulipotyphla > Talpidae > Talpa > Talpa occidentalis. The sequence continues at coordinate 1,975,344 of NW_023604295.1, forward strand.
TGTGTTCCTTAACGACAGAGGCCTTCTATTCTGAGCATGTGCTGTTGAGCCATTATGCCATGATACACCATCATAGAGCGCAAATCACACGTCAAATGGATGAGCCTATTGACAAGTCTACACTATGGTGCAGAGCCTACTGGGACCACCATCATACAAGAAGTTCATCTCTGACCAGAATATACCCAAGCGATGCATGACTGTGAGACTTCTTCAGACAAATGAAAGGGGAACGGCTTCATCACCAGCAAGCCTGCACCACAGGAAGTGTTAAGGAGGGAATCAGGGTAAAATGAGGTCATAAGTCCTTCAGGTAAAAGGAAATGATTCTGAACAGAAATCTTTATCTATGCAAAAGAATCTACACCAGCAATGGTGTAACTAATACATTTTTTTTATTATTTAAATATTTTAAAGGATATTTGAACCAAACTACTAAGTACATATTGTGGGGGTTTGATATAAGTAAAATTAAAGCACATTAAAAAAAAGCATAAAAGCTAGGAGAGAGATGGACACTTGCTATTGTAATGTTCTTATATTAAATATGAAGTAACACACTGTCACTGAAGAGGCATGAGATAAACCCTCAAACAATTATACGTAAAAAGTCAAAAAGGCAATAAAGTGGAATCATAAAAAAATGTTTGCTTGATTAATTCAAAAGAAGGCAGAAAAGGAGGAAAGAGAAAATAAAGAACATATAGGGCAAACAGAAAACAAAAAGCAAGATGTTCTTCTCAATTATATTAACAATCAATTATATTAACAATCACAATAAATAGAAATGGTCTAAAACCCCCTAGAATTTTCACAGTGAGCTTGAAAACGAAAATGAAAACAGGGCTATCATTTGGTTTCAGTAATTCTTGTACAGCTAGAGTAATCAAAATAATTTTGATGTAAAGTGGGAGAAAGCAAAGTGGAATACACATCTGGAGATAAACTAGCCCACACAAGAACAGTGCGTGAATGGTGCGAAGGGAAGAGGAGCTTCTCGACAGATGGTGCTGGTCTCCAACCTGTATTTTGCACCATACACAAAAATCATCCACAACGGGGCCTCCCTGGTGATGCGAGGGGGTGAACACAGCACTGTGAAGCTGTCTGCAGCCTCTGCAGTGTGAGTTCGATCCCTGGCCGGCCAGGGAGCTACCCACACAGTACAGCAGACCCCTCCTGTCTCCCCGCTGCTCCCCTCAGCAATGTATTTCGGTCAATCTGCCTGTTCTGTTTCCCACTCTGTCTTGGTGAATCCTCTCACCTCCCACACCTCTGGCCTGCACCCAGTTCTTGTAATCATAAATAAATAAATCTTGAAAAAAGAAATCATTCACAGCGGCTCATAGAAGTCAATGCAAAGCCAAACCTGTAGAACTTTCAGAAGCAAAGAGAGAAGAAAATGTCTGTGACTGGGGATCAGGCATATTACCTGTGCCCCCCAAACACAACCCATCAAAGAATCAGCTGATAACTTGGGCTTCATCAAAACTGACTGATAAGACAATGAAAGCCACTGAGTGGGAGAAAATCTATGCAAGATGCCCCAGCTGACCAAGCACAGGACCCTCAGCATCCCGCCCAGGAGAGGTGGGGGAAGGGGAGGGCAGCGCTGTACAGACAGGCAACCTCAAATGGACGTAGCTCAGCTCTGTGTGCACAGGGGTTTTGGGAAGCGAGCACTGTTACCTGATCTTGCGTCCCCGTGATAGCTTCTCCATTGAGCACCAGGTCAAGGTCAGCAGCAGAGCCCTTGGCTGGGTTTTCTCCCTTAACTTGCACCATCTTTTTCTTCTTCCTGTGGTATTTCTGCTGAAAATCCAGCTGGTCACCATGACCACAAATCAGAAGCAGGCACTTTTCATCACAGCCCTGACCCCCCGCTAGGCTCGTGGGGGCCCCGTGAGCCCACCACCCTCTATTGACTGAAATGACGATGATGGGAGCACCCCAAAAGCAGACAGGGGACGACACATGCTACATTCCTGCCTGGAGGGCTTCCAGAGCATGTTTCCTCACCCCCATGTTTTTACAACATTGGCATTTTCTGTCACAATTTTAGGTTGAACAAAAATAGTTTCACTATTAAATTTAGTGGCAAAGATGCAATTCTGATGCATTCTTTAAATCTACATTTGGGGCCTCCCTGGTGGCGCAGGGGTTAAAGGCAGCACTATCAAGTTATTGGCAGCCACTGCAGCACAAGTTTGATCCCCTGCCAGGGAGCTACCCACATGGCCAGCAGACCTCTCCTGTCTCCCCACTGCTCCCCTCAGCAGTGGATTTCAGTGGATCCGCCTGTTCTGTTCCCCACTCTGTCTCTGGTGAATCCTCTCACCCCCACACCTCTGGCCTGCACTCCAGTTCTTGCATGCATAAATAAATAAATAAATCTTTAAAAAAATAAAATCTACATTTAAAAATAAAATTGTTATGAAACTCTTTCCAATGAAGCTGAGAGGATTTCTGTGTGACGGTCATTTGCTACCCAAATCTATCGTTTAAAAAAATGCATCAATTCTTAAATCTTTTGCTCTGTTCCTCTAATCCTCAGCTTCACATTTTCACTTTACTCCCCTCACAGAAGCGCAGCTTAATGTCATTTATTTTAGTTATAAAAATGGTTCACTGACCACTTCATCATCCAAGAAATGGACAGGCGTCCTTCTGAAATTCATTTAAAGATTGTTCTGAGATCACGAGTATCTAAATATTAAATTTTACACATCTGACAATCTGGATTAAAAGTAAATGAAAAAATTTTTTTCCTACGACTTACAATACATGTTAGAAAAAATTTTATAAAGTCCTTTCTCACGTCCGAGATGCCTTCTTTTTACTTGAAGGTACAGTTTCGATGTGTTAGCGTCACTGCTTTGTCCTAGCTGTCCAGGAAGTCATGAAAACGTCCACGAGACCAAAACCCAGGTGAGCCCCGAGCGTGCCCAGAGGGGCGTCCCCCGCGCTGGGAATGGCTTCGGGAGCAGAGTCACAGTTCCGGAGTCTCTATATAACTCTTGAATATTTTATTTTATTTATTTATTTTTTATTTTAAAAAGATTTATCTTTTTATTTATACAAGAACCAGGGTACAGGCCAGATGTGCGGGAGGGTGAGAGGATTCACCAGAGACAGAGCGGGGAACAGAACAGGCAGACGACAGAAATACACTGTTGAGGGGAGCAGCGGGGAGGCAGGAGAGGTTTGCCGCGCCATGTGGGTTGCTCCGAGGCCGGTGGGGATTGAACCGGCGCTGCAGGGGCTGCGGGCAGCTTCACAGCGCTGCGCTCAACCACCTGCGCCACCAGGGAGGCCCAACTCTAGAATATTTTAATTCTAAGATAGAAATGAGGGCACAGACGCTCAGTGACTGACCTTTTCCCAGAAGTCCCGAGGCTGTCGTCTCTGCGTCCCCTGTGTAATCTTTGGTCAAGAGCAGCGCTGTTGACAGAGCAAGGTCCATAAGCAAAATAAAATAAATAAAATAAAGGCGAGAGGCATGGGAGCCTTTCATTGGAAATGGGGAAAAGGTGATTTGTAGGGAGATGAAATTTAAAGAGGACTTTGGAAGCTGGGGGTCTGCCACGGAGCCCGGCGGCGGCAGCCCTGCGTGGAAGACCACAGCTGCCCCCAGGTGGCCTCACTGGACCCTGTCTGGGCCCCACGGGTGCCCAGGGCTAGCACCCCAGTGCCCTCGAGTGGGCCGAGAGCACAGGGTTGTGACCGTGCTCCTGTCCACTGTTGCACAAAGCAGCATCCCCTGAAGGCCAATCCGGTGGGTTCTGTCTGCACGTCCTCAGTGTCCACCCTTCTAGCACCACCTGAGTCTGGTGCAGGAACAGCGCCGCCTCAGCGCTGGAAACTGGTTTCTTCCTCAAGCCAGCAAGCTCGCTACCCAGACTCACTTGTCAGAGGAGTCACTCTCCAGTGTCGGGGGAATCAAGGGGCGCTCCCAGCCCCAAACTGCTTGTGAACTAACCCGTACCCCCCTTTGCAGACAAGGCGGGGGCAATCCAGGCCCACCCCGAAACTCTCCCCTTTCCAGCTTTCTGCTTCCTCACTGCTGCTCAGCTCGCTGCTCACGCTGGGCCTCCATTCTGGCTCCCTCGGGGCGGGGAGGAAGCGGGGACTGTCCAGGAGCAGTGGGCTCTAACCCTTCCAGCAGGCAGGTCGTGTCCACTCAGGTCCACTGTCCAGGGGGTGCCTGGTCGCCTGCCCCTCTGCCCCAGACCAGGAGAGGAGAGTCCCCACGGTGGGGATGGGGATGGCATCAGAGGGGTGTCCAGGGGTTCTGCCCATGTGGGGACACTGTCCCGGCAGAATAGAAGGGCAAGGGTGGGGGGCCAATTCTGCACCCCTGGAACCCCAACAAGGACCATCTACCAAACAATTCTTAGAAAATGCCTGATGCAGAGAGTCCCCCTGCAGCCTCTGCTCAGTTTGCAGAAGATCCCGGCAGGTCTCACATTCTCCTTTTCTCCCGGAAGCGTTTTGCCTTCCCAGAGGCTGACGTGTAAGTGTTGGCAGATTAGAAGGGCGACATCTCCGGCTCTAGCTACTGCTCTCTGCCAATCAGAGCAGCCGGGGGCGGGCTGGGGAGGAGGCCTGGCGGGGAGGGCGTCCGCACAGGAAGGAGAGGCCGGGCTCTGCGGCCAGCAGCGGCCGGAGGAGCAGAAAGGCGACCGGGCTGGACATTTTAGCAGCCTTTGTACCTGCTCCGCAGCCAGCCTGGGGGCGGGGTTCACTGTGCCTGCGCCTCCTGTGAACCGCCAGCGTCTCCTGCCTCCTTCCAGCCCCACAGTGGTTACCCCGTGACTCCGCCCCTGGCAGTTGCACCCCATCACCTCAGCCCTCAGCGTGGGAAAGGAGGCTGGGCATTCCCCACTCCACCGAGGGGCGCCCGCCAGGCAGCGCCCTCTGCTCACGCCTCCCCTCTCCCACCCGCCTTTCCTGCCTGTCCGGCCCCCAGCGTCCTGCGGGGGCTTCTGCTCAACCGGCCTCTGCTCAGCAGGAATAGCGAAGACCCCGGTCTCCCCAGACGGCTGTCCTGCCTGGCTGGTCAGCCCTCCTGGGCAGGAAACACAAACCTCGCTCAAGAGATGCCCCAGTCCGGGCAGCAGAGGTTTTGAAACTTTCCGGTGGGCACCCCTCTCAGACACGCCCCTGGAGACTCTCTGAGCTCCCTTTCCCTCCACTGCCCACCTCCTCAAGCAGAAAAGCTGCAAGTAAGGGGAGAGGCTTTTTTTTTAATGGGTCACCAGGAGCCTCGGCTCGTGGCCATCCAGACTCAAGCCGGCCCTGAGTCCAGCCCCAACACCATCGTCATCACCGGCCTCCGCCAGCACCAGCCCGGTGGGTGCCAGGCAGCCCATCGCCCCGGGCTCCCACCTTGCTCGCCAGAGCCGCACTCACCTGCCCTCACCTGCTGCTGCCCCGCGGCTCCAGAGGAAACTCAGCTGGGCTCTGGGCCTCCGCTTTAATCTGCGCCGCCCACCTCCCCCTCCCGACCCCGCTCCCGCCCAGCGCCGCGGAGAAACGAAACTGCAAGGTCTGATGGCTGAAGATCAGAAACGAAACCTAATCCTGCGCCAGCAAACCCTCCCCCCCCCCCCAAGGCGTGCTGGGCCACAGCTCTGTCCCTGGGGCTCGGGGGCGCACCCAGACCCTCTGAAGCACATCTGGGCGCAAACCAGGAGCGAGACTCACAGTCCGCAAAGCTGCACTTGGCCGGGATCTGGGCACGCCCTGAACCGCACCCACCTCCAGGGCCTGTGTCCCTGCCGGCCCCTGCCAGCTTGGGCGGGCGTGGGGTGGGGGGGGGATTCCTCCATGGCCCGGCCCCTCTCCCCATGCAGACCCGCACCACAAGCCCCGCTGCTGTGTGGCTCATGATGGCTCTGGGCAGAGAAGGGTGGGCAGGGAGGTCTGAGGCCCAGGGCTGTGGCCCTCCTGGGGGGCTGTGCACGGCTCTGGGGGTGAGGTGAGCTTTTCCCTTTGGAAGGGACAGGCACCCCACCTCCAATCTCCTTTGCTCACACCCTGCCTCCAACCTCCTTCACTCAGCTCAGAGTCCCTGGGGACCCTGCCCCAGCTCCAGCACCCCCTTAGGCAAAGCCAAATACACCCGGGGCCAGGTGAGGAGAGGAGGGGAGGCCAGCACTGCCCCCTGCAGCCCCGCAGGCACCAGGCGGGTCTGGGCAACCCCGTGCAGCAGGCCACCGCGCTCCTGCTCCTGGGAACGGCCTGACAGCCCTTTCTGCTGGGGACAGTGCAGCCGTGGCGGGCGCTGGGAGGAAAGCTGTGGCCTTGCCTGCACGCCGAGCAAGATGCTCTTCCTGCGGGCTCTGGTTCAAAAACCACAGGAAACCAGATGACGTGAGAGTGGTCTGGCCTGGCAGGGGGACGTGAGAGTGGTCTGGCCTCGCAGGGGCAGACCCGGGGGCTCATTTTCGGGAGGTGCAAGTGCCGGGGCCTGGGGGGCTCGTGATGACTGACATGGCTGCTGGTCTCAGGCAGCTCCCTGGAGCCGCCCGGGGCTCGGGTGCGCTTCAGTAATAACACAGGCCTGGCCCAGATGCAGGTGCTTGGCTCGGTGTGGCTGCCTCTGCGAGACAGAAGCGCCCCAACAAGCCAGGAGGGGTGAGAGGATGGGTCTCTCTCCATGGGAGTCAGGCTGGGCCCCTAACTGCCCCTCCCGCTCAGCCCCACAGCACCTCACACTTCTGCACCCCACCCCCAACGTCGGCTTCTTCTGGGGATAAATTCTCCTTCCCTGCCAAGTCACAGCTGCCATGTCCGTCTACGCAGCGGCCCAGGTGTTAGGGGGAAAAGGCTGTCCTAAAGCTCATTCCATACAGGCTTTGTGGCCTCCACCCCCACCCCAGGCCAAAGCCAAAGACACTGGGAACTCCACATCCCATCCCCACCCAAGGGAAGGTGGCTGGGACCTGAGGGTGGGGTTCAGCAGCCAGGTTGGTATAAAGCCAGACACGTGGGTTTTGGAGGGGTCCCCCATGTTGGCTCCCCGCCAGCTCGCAGCGTTCGGCCAGCTGAGAGTGCCTTTGGGTTTCCAGGTCGGCGGATCGGGTAGGACGCATGAAAGACTTTATTTCCCTATTTTCTCCCTGAGTTGTCCATTTTCCTTCTTTCCTTTTCCCTTGTCAATAAACCTTTTATGAACCTTCTGTGTGTGCCTGTCATGGAGTATTCATAAGACCCTTGTAAGCACGCGGGTGAGGACCCCTAGCCAGGAACCCGTTCAATATCGGGGCTGCTCTATAACACAGGGAGCTCCCTCCAACTTGGAGTCACGCTGGCGGCCCCACCAGCCTTGGCTCAGGCTAAGATGCCTTGTCTCAGAGGGGATGGGCCAGTGGGGCGCGGCGGGGTGGGCCGCCCCCTCCACCAGGTGGGCCTTCCTGCACAGAACCACGTGCGTCAGCAGGGTGGAAAGTGCTCCCAGGTGTGGCTGAATCAGCAAACTGCAGGACCCCAAAACCCCGGCACCTCCCACATGGGTGATACTGTGTCCCTCCCTTGAGACTGAAGGGCGGGTCCCCCAAAGGTTATGGGGGCCTCGGGGAAAGCTTGCTGTCTCTCCACCTGCCTGTTTCCGAGGAAGCCCTGCTTGTGCCCGGAACCACCTGCTGCTTCCTCAGCTCATTGGTGCCTCCCAGTCACACTCCATGCTCCTCTAGTTGCTCCGTGCTCCTGGGCCCCACCTGGTGCAGCCACACCTGCCTCCTGCCCTTGCTCCCCCTCCACGAAAGTGCCTCTGGCCAACGCAGGACGTTCACAGGGAAGCAAGCATGGCCCGTCACACGATCCCACCCCCCTACACCCGCCCCCTTGCCTGTCTTCCCTTGGCCCTGTTCATCCCCTGCAGCCCACTGGCCTGCCCCACCACAGGGAGGGCTGAGCTGGTGTCATGGTGACCCCAGTCCTGTGCACCCACGTGTGGGCCCCAGCTCCAGTGGTACATTTCCCCAAAAACCTGTGGGAAACTGATAGCACCCTCCAAAGGGGCTGGGGTGCCCCACTGCAGGGGAGGGATGGGGTCTTCCAACCTGCTCTGCTCGGCATGTGCAGCCCACAGCACCCTCCTCATGGAGTCCCACACGCTTGTGTGGATGGGTGGGAGGCTCCCCAGTTAGGGCGCTGCACCCCACACCTGCCGGGCTTCTCCTTAGAACACAGCTTCTCGGGGCTCTCCCCAGGCCCAGACTTGTCTCCTCAGAACCTCATGCCCCCCACACCTGCTGGGTCGACCTCAGCCTGTCTTGGCTCCTGGGGGGGTGCATCCTGCCCTGGGCCAGTCAGACCCTCTCCCCCCCAACCCCCCCAGGGTGCAGCACTCGACAGATGTTCCTATGAGGAACGAAGGGCGTGTGCGCGAGCACAAATGGCCGCATGAATGGACAGCGGAGTCCAGAGCGCTGGCCCGCGGCCCGGCCTCAGGGGAGCTCGAGCTCGGGAGCAAAGCCCCAGGCCCCTGGACTTTCTTTCCAGCCCCTCCCCCGCCGCCCCCACAGCGCCCATTTCTGTCAGTTCAGGCTGGATTTCGGTTTCTTTTCTTCCTTTTGGTTTCCAGAAAGGAAAGTCAGCCAGCTGGACCAGCCTGGATGGAGTTCAGGGGCGCGGGAGGGAGCTGGGAGGAGCAAGTGGTGCTGGGAAGGGCGGGGAGGGGCAGTGCTGGGAAGGGCGGGAGGGGCAGGGCCTGCGGAGACCAGCCTGGCTGGGAGGTCGGGCAGAGCCTCAGGGCCAGCAGCTTGGGAACCCCAGGAAAGCACCTGCCTGGGGCAGAGCTGCCTTCTCCACGCTGCGGGCCCTTTTGTGCCACCCAGGCCGGTTTTGTCGCTGGTCGCTGGTCAGGGACCACTGCCCATATTGCCCAGACCCGCCCCCCAAATCAATCTGCATTTTCTGGGGCTTCTCCCAGGAGACATTTGCATCCCTCCTCACTGGGGCTGCCTGGTCAGGACCAGCCAGAGAAAGCCAAATCCCCACCCGAATCCGGCCCCTTCTTAGCCACCTCCGCTTCTCTCCCCCAGACCCCAGGCCTCCGCCCTCTGGAGCCCGCGCCCAGGGCTGTGAGGCCACCCCCCTGCACCAGCTGCGGGCGCCGCTCGCTCTCACTCGTCTGGGTGGGCTTCTTGGGCCTGCACCCCACTGGGAACCAGACCCTGAACCACAGTCAGCAGGGGAGGGCGCGTGTGCACGCGTGCGTGTTCACAGTGACAGCGGGGGAGGGCGCGTGTGCATGCGTGTGCATGTGTGTGTGTCAGGTGTGTAATGTGTGTGGTGAGTCTGGGGTAAGAAGCAAGAGCAGGGAATACATCTTTGTTTTACTCCTGCGTTTTGTTCAGGGGCTGTGCCCGTATGTGGGGGCGGGTGTGGAAGCCCCCAGTCCCATCTGCCCCCACTGCTGTCTGCTGAGCGGGGCCACACTGCCCGGCCTGCCAGGCAGGGAGGGCAGCTAAGGCCTGAACCTGCCCACAGACTGGAGGGGTGAGGGCGCCGGTCAGCTCTGAGAGGTGCTGTGGCAGGTGCCAAGGGTGTGGCAGGCCCGGGGGAGAGGGGTGAACGGGGGAGGAACCCGGCCCCGTGATGAGGGGGGGCTCCTGGGTGATTAGACCACGAGCCCTGCAGTGCTGGTCGCCGTGGTCAGCTTACGTGGTCAGGTCCAGACCCTGCTCTGACCTGCTGGGACGTCAGGTGAGGGGCGGGTGCTGTCCCCCAAGAAGCCTGCAGGGCTTGGCTTGGAGACGGTCTCTGTGGATGTGATCACGATGCTAAGGCTCTGGAGAGGCGGCCATCTCATCCGAGCCACCAGACCCCGGGGCTGGCGTCTGTAAGAGAGAGGAGGGGACGTGGAGACACAACGGCCAGTTGAAGGTGGACACAGAGACTGGAGGGAAGCCAGGCCAAGGAACCCCGCGAGCAGCTGGAGCCCCCAGAGGCTGGGAAGGGGCTGCACAGACTCCCCCCGGCCCCAGGAGGAACCAGCCTGCCCAGTCCCTGACCTTAGACTCTGGACTCCAGAGCCTCAGAGAAGAAACTTCCCTGTGATAAACCCGCAGCGGGGGGCCTCTGCTGCGCAGCCTGAGAGACACGTGGACTCCCTCCGGCCCTGGCGCCTTCCCTGGGGCTTGCAGCTGGACCAGTCAGGACCAGTCGGGGCTGGTCCTGAGGTGGGGAATCAGAAGCCTTGACTGCGTGTATACACACACGTGCGTGTGCCTGGGTGTATACACTTGTACACGTGTGTGCGAACGTGTACGTGTGTGAAATACATGGAACCATCGAGGGGAGGGTTGGAATATTCAATTTATGGAACAAATATTAAATATCAGACTTCATTTTTCGCAAGCTTTATTTTTATTACAACATTTATAATAAGGAGTGAGCCAGGAGGCGCGCAGCGGGGCTCGAGACCCTCCCTCGTCTCTTCTACTCTGTGTACACATGGCCCGACTCACCCAATGAGGGGAAAAGCCACATCAAAAGACGTGAAGGACGCCTACACTGGGGCCAGCGTTGTCTTCGAGCCTTTCTTCTCAGAATCGTTACCTTAAATGTTGCGACACAAGTGGCAGGAAACTCAGGCAGGGGCCCCGACCTGGCCACTCTAGTCAACGCTACTCAAGTCGTGGAGCAAGCCGCTAAGCCAGATAAAAATTAAAAGGCATCCAAATTAGAAAAGTACAATTTTCTCTGCAAAACATAAAGATTTCACACCAAAAAAAAAAAAAAAACCCCGTCAGGACTAATGAACAGTGCAGCGAAGCAGCAAGATACAAAAACAACACGTAAAAATTCATTACATTTTTGTGAGCTAACAGTGCACAATCAGAAAGGAAATGAAGAAAACAGTCGCGTCTACAATGGCCACGCGCTTCGGAGTGACCACGGAAGGGGAAGCGCGTCCACTGGACATGACACAACGCGCTGGAAGGAACCGCAGGCGGGGACAGGCACAGGCCGCCTGCGCCAGGGCCCCTGAGGCTGCAGCTCCGGCAGGTCAGCACCGCGGGAGGGATCGACCCCTTCGGTGCGATTCCAGTCAAAATGCCAGTGACGGCCTTTGCAGAGACAGGACACCCAGCCTAAGATTCATGTGGGTTCTCACGGGACCCCACAGAGCCAAAGCAGTTTCTGAAAAAGCAAAGGCCGAGCTTCTCAAACTTCCTGACTTCAAAACTCACTACAGCGACAGTCCTGGAAAGTGCGGCTCGGCCTCCAGGCAGCCAACCGGGCCCAGCGCAGGAAGGAGAGGACGGAGCAGGAGCCGGGACCCCGCCCCGCGGAGCGCAGCGGGCAGGACGGTGGGGTCGGTCGAGCCCCACGGGAGAGGGCGGGCTTTTCCACAAACGGTGCTGGGAACTGGGAACAGGACACCCGCCCGTGGGAGGCAGCCGGGCTCGTGTCTAAAGCAGACGCAGAGGTTGGCTCAAAAAGCGTCCAAGAACTGCAGGTGAGAGCTGGAGGGAAGGCGCGGGTGGGGGCTGCTCGGGCGCGGGCCCGGGCAAGGAGGCCTTGTGGGTGGCGACGGCGGAACCTGACCAGGAAAGGATCTGCTATGTTTTGGGTCCGGAACCACAGGCTTCGTGCACATGACCTGCGGCACCGGCTCGGCGCGGGAAGTCTGCGGCCGTGGCGTCACTCGCGCCCGAACCCCGTCCGGGAAGGCCGCCGTCGGGGAAGCAGCTCTGTTCTTCCAGTCCAGAGACGGACGTAGCGGTGACCTCTATGCTTTTCAAAATACGGTTTTCCTTATCAAGGATCAAATTGCAGGACTCGAGACTGCCGTGGGGGCTCATCGGAGCAGAGTGGCGTCCCTCGGCTGTCGCTCCTGGCCGGCTGGACACATGGTCCAGCAGAGGATGGCGCACAGGTGACCAGGCCAACTGCCTCTGAAAGTGGCCGGCGGGGACACCAGCCCCACAGCCCACCGCTGGGACTCCGTGCTGGTCTGTGGTGTGGCCGCCACTGAGCGCTTGATAGCGACGAGCCGCGCTAGGGGCTGGAAACGAGAGGGACGATGCTGATGCCCCCCTCCGAGGACCATGGGCAGGGCACGCTGGGGGAGGCAGGCCGGGCCACAGCGGTGGAGGCAGGTGGGGCGCAGGGCGAGAACTGCGGGCCTAGGAGCAGCGCCCCAGAGGACTGGTGCGCAAGAGGAGGGTCTGCCCACAGGAGAAGGGGCCTCCTGCACCACCCCTCGCAGGCAGCGCAAGGAGGAAGGACCTGAGGGGGAGCAGCAGCTACCCCCTGGAGCTGGAGAAATTATAGAGCGCCTGCCGGGCCTGGGCCAGCCGGTCGATTTTCTCCGTGAGGAAGATCCTCTTCTTGGCGGTCTCGCTGTGCTCCTCCAGCAGCCAGGAGTAGTGCTCCCGCTCGTGCAGCACCTGCAGCATCACCCCCTGCAGGTCTTCGCTGCTCTCCTTGAGGACGAAGTACTGGATGATGAGCGGGATTTGGTTGGAGAGACGATTGCTGGTTTCCTGGAAGCGGGGGGAGAAGGGTTGGCTGGAGGGATCCCCGCCCCAGCTCTGTGGTTCTGGAGGGAAGCCTCGGGGTTCTTGGATGAAGGCAGGGTTACCCCGCTAAATCTTGCCGGTCTGTTGTCCCCACTCTGGGGCCACCCACAAGTCTTGGCAGGTTTCTCTCTGGGCTTTTGTACCCAGCTCCTCCTTCGGCCCTGAGGAGTCACCTCGTGGCTCAGCAAACCCACACGACATTCCTGCCTCCACCTAACAGGAAGCCCTCAGCCCCTCTCTGACCCTCAACCCCTCCCTGGTGGACCTTCTGACCCCACGGCCCCCGGCAATTGGGACTCACTTCAATGCCCCTCCTCATAGGCAGACCCTGTTTGCCCGACAGCCAGACCCCATGTCCTGTAAGCCTACTTGCTATCCTCTTAAGAAAGGACTTCGGGGGGCCTCCCTGGTGACGCAGGGGTTAAGTCTCAGCACTGTGAAGCTGTTGCAGCCTCTCCAGCACGAGTTCAATGCCCAGCCAGGGAGCTACCCACATGGCGCGGCAGACCTCTCCTGACTCCCCGCTGCTCCCCTCAGCAGTGGATTTTGGTCAGTCTGCCTGTTCTGCTCCCCACTCTGTCTCTGGGGAGTCCTCTCACCCCCACATCTCTGGTCTGTACCCCAGCTCTTGTATGCATAAATAAATACATCTTTAAAAAAAAAGAAATGAAAGGGTCTTGGAAGCCCCCACCCCGCCCCCGCAGCGCCTCCTCTCCACGCACCCTGATGCTCTCGCCCCTGGATGCGGGACTGGGAGCCTGAAGTCTATTGGGGCAAGGAATTAAGGTAAGGGAATTTTCATCATGTTTTGCGGGGTGAGCACACTACAGGCGCACCCCACAAAAAGGCTGAGCACTCTGTAAGCGCCCGGAGAAACTGAGTCAGTGTGAGCAATGTGAGCACGGGTCGTGTTTGCCGAGGCTGTGGTGGCGCCGTCGCGATTGACACACAGCGTAGGTTTTATCGGACTTACAAATTAGAAGGGATGTCGGGTGTGGGACTGAGTTTGAGCACAGGCTCTGCTCATTAAAAACCCAATGGGGCAGTCACGAGAGGGCCTGCACGGGGTCAGCGGGCATCACGATTCCAGCCGTGGGGCGCCCATACCGCGGAAGGGGCTGCAGAAGGGGCCACCCTGACGGCCCCTCAACTCGTGCCCCTGCACACTCACCAAGAAATACGCGGTCATGTGCACCCCGATTTCAGTGAAGGAGGAAATCGGAGATTTCGCCTTTGAAGGGTGGGCGCCCTGCAGACTCGCAAAAGTCTGGACCGCAGGGCTGAACGTCTCTTCCCGGACCTTGCTCAGAACCAGGCCGTAGATGCTGTCATCGCAGTAGACCAGCTGCTCCATGCTGAACTGAAGCCGGATCAGGTTTTCTGCTGCTCCCACTTGTTTCTGTGTGATGCTTTTGATCTTGCTCTGATTGGATAAGAACGAGAAGCCTTGGCTTCTCCCCTCCCTACACCCCTGCAGTTTCAACAACTTCAAAACTGCTATTATGCGGAACATCACACTTAAAATAACCTTAGGCCTTAGGAGGCCTGAGGCTTGACAGGAGCTTCAGGGGCTGCCAAGCCTGGCGGGCCCGCCCTCCCGCAGGCCCCTGTCCCACCTGACTCATCAGCTGCTCGGAGAGGACACTTAAGTTACGTGTAGGAGACGTAATCGAAGTTTTTTTTCTGGCTGCCCGGAGTGACAGAACGAGCTATTGATCCACTGGCCCAGGCCAGGCCAGAGGATTTTTTGTCCTGAATTCAAAGGGAGCGGGAACACCCTTCTCCCCTTTACTGCAAGGGGTTCGAGCTGCTTAGTGGAAACCCACAGAGCTCCGGAGGGGCCTTGTAGGCCCTGCTGTCCTTTTGCTAGAAAACGATTCAAATCGCCAACCCGTCCCTAACCAGCCTTGTGCTCAGGCCCCAGCGGCAGCCCCGCGCTGCCAGGCTGCGGATTGGAGGCCGTGGGCTAAAAAGCCCAGGAGCACAGGCCAACGGCTCCGAGAGGAAGCACAGCAGCCGCCTTCCCCAAAGCCGCCTGCCCAGTCCCACGGCCGGAGCCTGGGCTCGTGCTTCCAGACCACACACCCAGAGCCACGCGGGGCCAGACGCGGACAGGCCGCCGGACGATGGGCAAGCAAACTGGGCGCTCACCTGGACTACTTGATGCAGGTTCAGAAAATCACCAAAACGTTCTTTGGCTGTGTCGATGAAACTGAGCTCAATCATTTCTAATGCGAGAAAGAACAAAGACACAGTGAAATGCAGGTGGGGTGAGAAGGGGTAAAAGACACAGGCAGGTCGCGCCCCGTCGAGGGCTCAGCTCCCCAGATCTGCAGCCCAAGAGAGAAGGGGGTGTCAATCCCAGGGAGAGATTAATTCCTGCCATCTTTGTGGGGTGTGCGCCTCTGCGGGGTCTGCGTCTGACTCTCCCTTGCGGGCCCCAAGAGGGTGAGGCGTGTCGGGGCAGGACAGACATCTAGAGGCGAGGTTTCATGCCCGGAAGTGGTCCTCCCCTTGGTGTGTGAGGCCCCTCTCCCTGCTGGCCCCCGCCCCCCACGCCTGCGCTCAGGACACCGAGCCGTGGTTGGTCCCATGTACTCTGCAATTCACAGCTGTGTCCATGCCCCGCCTCTGGCCCTTGACTTGAGCCGCTGTGTCCCATGAGTCTGTCTATGTTGATGTGTTTGCTGGGCCAGCCTGCGAGGCGCCCAGGAGCGGGGTCCCCGAGACGTGTGGGAGAGGCCTCACCCGCAACGTTGTGCAGCATGGTGAGGGCGGGCTCGACCAGCTGGCTCACGTACTGCTGCACGATGGCCTCGAAGGTCTTGTAGCTGGCAAACCCGGGGAGCTCTTTGCCGCGATACTGCTCCTCGTACTGGGACACCTCCTTGTGGACAATGGTTTTCACTGCAACAACAAACGCATTCACCACCGCGAACCCTAATCATCCCACAGGCGTTCTGACACCCCCTCCCAGGGGCACCTGCAGTGTTGTTTCTACTTGGAGTTTTTTTTTCATAGTGAAAAAATATTCATGGCCTGATACCACTTTTAGAAAACACGAATTTTATTCTATGAAAATATGTTGCAATTTTAAGTCATCGCCCTGAGAGAGACATTAAGACTTCATAGTTGGGGGCCTCCCCGGTGGCGCAGCGGTTGAGCACTGGGTTGTGAAGCTGCCCGCAGCCTCTGCAGCACCAGTTCGATCCCCGGCTGCTCCCCGGCCACCGGAGGAGGGTCCCACATGGCGCGCAGACCCCTCTAGCCGCCCGCTGCTCCCCTCAGCAGTGTGCTTCGGTCCTTCTGCCTGCTCTGCTCCCCGCTCTGGCTCTGGTGAATTCTCTCACCCTCCCGTGCTTCTGACTGTACCCAGTGCTTGCATAAATAAATAAATAAACAAACAAGCAAATAAATAAATCTTTAAAAAAAAAATAGAAATTCATAGTTGGTAGAAAAGGGGCCTCCCTGGTGGCTCAAGGGGTTAACATGCAGCACTATGAAGCTGCCCGCAGCCTCTGCAGGCAAGTTTGATCCCCGGCCAGGGAGCTACCCACAGGGCGTGGCAGACCTCTCCTGTCTCCCCGCTGCTCCCCTCAGCAGG
This sequence comes from Talpa occidentalis, assembly GCF_014898055.3. Classification (NCBI taxonomy): domain Eukaryota; kingdom Metazoa; phylum Chordata; class Mammalia; order Eulipotyphla; family Talpidae; genus Talpa; species Talpa occidentalis. Next base: position 1,991,487 of record NW_023604295.1, read on the forward strand.
GGATTTCAGTAGATCCACGTGCTCTGCTCCCTGCTCTGTCTCTGGTGAACCCTCCCACCCCCCACACCTCTGGCTGAACCCCAGCTCTCGTACACATAAATAAATAAATCTTTAAAAAAACCATAACTGGTAGAAAAGGGTCTGATTCGTTCAATGAAAATAGACACCAAACATTCTTGTAAGAACTTGAAGATCTTCCAAGAACACGCCCCACTGTCGTTGGGGTCTTGCCACCAAAGTGGATAGTGCTGGTATCAAGTGCCGGAGCACAGGCACACATCACATGCTTGCACACACCTGTGCACACACCCACACCCACACACATGCTCACAGGCCTCTGGTGGGGGCACCACTGGAGCCCAGACTCTGCCTGGCAAAGCCGAGAGGTCCTTGCCCCACCACTGCCCCCTTTGGCCTTGGGCCGGGGGGAGAAGAGAGGGGGAGCTGGGTGCGTGCATGGTCTGTCCTCACAGCACGGCGTGAGGAGAAGCAGAGCTGGCCCAGCTGCCTCTGGTTGGGAGCGAGGGCCTCGCTCTGGGCAGGCCGCCTTGGGGGTAGGAAGCGGCTGGCGGTTGCTGAGGCCCACGGCCTCTGGAGCAAGCATGCTCTGCTCTGCGCACACGCTTTAGGTGCCAGAGGCAGCTCTACCTCGGTGAGTACGAGACCCCTTTGGGGTCACCCGGCCCCAGCACTGACCTTTTTGCCTATGGTCTTGAAGGATGAGCTCCCACTTGTTAAACTCTTTTCTGACTCGGTTACATAAACGTATCTCTTTCGCCTTTACAGTTTCTTCTCCTTCTATTAACTTTTCAATGTCACGGTTGAACCCCTTTATTTTCTGAAAATGACGTTAAAATCATCAATCTATGCTGAATTATTTTAAAGAGCAAGGACATGGTGCTGCAGTGTGGGGTGCCAGGGACTGGGGGGCTGCAAGGGGATCAGCTCATGGGCCCGCCCCCGCCCCCAGGGTAGACCCCTGGAGTGCAGCCCCAGCAAAACAGGGTCCCGGCCCACCCCGGGAGGGACACTCAGAGGACCGCCCCAAGCCGGGCCGTCTGCAGGGGCCTGCGGACAGAACCGGGCTCCGGGCGTGGGAGGCGGCGGAGCCCAGAAGCCTCACCTCTATCAGGAACAACAGCTTGTGGCTCTCGCTGGTGGGGATGCTGGACCCGCACTGGCGCAGCTCCTCCGTCGCCTGCTGGTAGCTCTCCCTTATTGTGTTGTCTAAGAGCGGGAGCGATTTCTGAACAAAATAACAGAAACAGTGAAGGGGTGTGGGTGAAACGCTGCTGGCAGCTTAGTTTACAGGCAGATCCCACTGGAACGCCAGGGGCCCCGGCTTGCCCGTCACTGTGCGGGGCTTGCCGGGACGGGGCCTGCCAGGGCGGGGAAGGCGGCACCGGGTACGGAGCCCTGGGTCCTGCTGCACAGTGGAGGGGCGCCTGTGGGCCCGCGGGGGCCTTTGGTTTGGTGGTGCTCTGCGTTCAGAGGACAGCGCCCTGGAATGGCTGTAAGGCTCCTCAGTGACCGTCTGTGGGTGACCAGCCAGGAGCCCCAACTGCGATCGTGGGTGCTGGTGTCAGGCTGGGTCCGGGCTTAACGGTCACCGCTGCAGAGGACCATGAAGACTGGGACAAGGGAGGACCCGGGCCCGCCAGGTGGCTGCCCGTGGGTCATGCAGGCGTCCCAGGTCTGCAGCGCACGGCGGGACGCAGACCCGGGGCTCAGACGAGCAATTGCTGGTGTCTCCGCTGAGCTAGGAGGCACGAGTTCCAAAGGTACCTGCTCGCCACCTCTGCAGCCTGCCCAGGCGAACGCGGCAGGTGCAGACGCCTGAGGAGACCGGAGCCAAGCTCTGCTGTGGAGAGTGAGCTCCCTGCGGCCGGCGTGGGGGCGGGTGGCCGGGAGGCGTCCGTGAGGAGCAGGCCCACACATTGGACAGGGGAAGTTCAGCAGCTCTCACGGGCCCTTCTGCCCTTTTTTTCCCTGGATAATGTGACTCTAGAGGCAGAAATGGATTCACCTTTTCCTGATTTTCAGATGATGATCATCATGGTTGTCTTGAGTCTCAAAAAATTTTTAAATGGTACAACTTTTAACTTCAAATTATTTAAATGTGGAGAAATAGTATCCAGACCCTGGGTGTTAACAAGCTCCCCAGGTGGCTCACACAGAGGGGCTGGAGCGCCCTGGCCCCCGGAGGGAGGCCTCCACCGGGGTGCCGCATCATTCCTCAGGGCCTGGGGTGCAGGCCTGGGCTCAGCTGCACGGCCGCAGGTAACAATCAGCCTTCCCTGTTGCTCAGCCCGGCAGGAAGCCCCCCCTCCCACCTGCAGGCCCTACAGATGTGCTACATCTCATTAGGCACCAGGGCCCCCTCTCCTTAATGATGCCATGAGACCTTGCATGTGGTTCCCATTTTTGAGAACCAGGAAAAACTGAACACTATTTCTTACAAGTTTGAGGTCGGGGAAATGCTTTTACACCATGAAGTTAACAACCCACGAAAAAGAAGGACAAGTTGCTAAGCCGGCGTTGGTTCCTTTGACACCGCTAAACCTTCATCGCTCTCCTCTTTGGCTTTTTTGCTGCCTCCCAGTGGACTGGTTCAACTCTTTGTTTCCGTGTCAGGGAAAGACACTCTCCTATGAGCCTCTGACCTTGAGGGTTTGGTTTTCAGAATGTGCTGGTTTGCTCCTTTGGGCAGTTTGGCAGGGTATCTTAGCCCACTCGTGACCTTGGGAGTGACTTGAGCAGCTTTGGGTAGGAAGCCCCAGCACTGGGCAGTTTTTAAAATTGCAAAGCAACCCACTGACTCACAGTGATGTGTGAGATGAGCTCGGCGGTCAGCTTTTCTGCCAGGCGGGGCACTGTGGCCTTTCCATTTTCCAGGAGAGCCCTGAAACAAGACACAGCTTCAGTTTCTGGACTGGGCTTGGAGCATGGATTGGTGAACTCAGCCCTGGGAAGGCCACCTGCCCTCAGGAAGGCCAGGTGGAACCTGAGGCAGATGGGTTCTAATTATGGAGGGAGACTATACCTCACAAGCATGGTGCTAGGAACGTTTTGGTCGTTTTCTCTTAATCATCCCAACAAACTCATAAGGTTAATGATCTTTTTATCAGGCAACAAAACAACCTAACTTTGTATATATAAAGTGGTTTGTCCAAATTCATATTTTATTCTTCTACTAATTTTGTATCCCCAACAGTTAAACGAAACCCAAGAAAATCAAAGCTCGAGGCATCATACTTCCAGATTTCAAAACATATCACAAAATTATAGTGATTAAAACAGTATGGTACTAGCATCAAGAAATAGATATTGACCCATAAAATGGACTAGAGAGACCAGAAATAAATGCATGCACATATGGCCAACTGACCTTTGATGTCAAAAATACACAATCAGGAAAGGATAGTGTTTTCAGCAAATGTGGGGAAACTAGATATCCATAGGCAAATGAATGAAGCTAGACCCTTATCTTATACCAGGCACAAAAATCAACTGACAATTGATTAAAGGCTTTAATTTAAGACCTGAAACTATAAAACTCCTGGAAGAAAGTGGGGGAGAGCTTCATGACATTGGTCTTGGAAATGATTCGGTGGATATGACACCAAAATTTCAGGCAAGCAAAGCAAAAAATAGACTAAACTTTAGACTAAAGTGGGGACTACATCAGACTGAAAAGCTCCTACACAGCAAAGGGAATGATCTACAGAGGAATAGGCAGCCTATGGAACCGGAGAAAGTACTTTCAAAGCCCGTATCTGATGAAGGGTTTATTACAAGAATATATAAGAATCTTCTAAAACTTTATAACAAAGACAATTAAAAACCCAATAATGGGCTAAAAAGTTGGATAGAAATTCCTTCCATGAAAGAAGATATCAATGGCCAATAAGTGTATGAAAAGATACGCAAGGTCACTTATCAGCTAGGTGCTGCCCATCAAAACCACTTCCCGTCTGCTAGGATGGGTCTTGCAGAACAAAACAAGCGAAAGGCAAATGCAAGGGAGGACGTGGCGACCTTGGGCGCCTGGGCGCTGCTGCAGCTGTGTGGGGAGCAGTGCCAAAGTGGCTCAGAAAAATTGAAAAGAGGACAGCCATGTGATCCAGCAATGTCGCTTCTGGGTACATATCCAGAGGAAAGGAAACCAAGATCTCAAAGAGACAGGAGCACGCCTAGGCGTGCTTGTCCACGTTCCGGAAGACGCAGACGCAACCTCAATGCTGGAGGCTGGATGGATGGATAAATGGAACATTCCACCCCGAACAAGAAGCAAGTTCTGTCGATGTGACAGCGGAATGAACGTGGAGGGCATGCCGCTGAGTGGAGCGAGTCTGTTTGAGAAGGGCGAACACCGCGTGGCCGCACACACGCCAGAGTTTAAAATAGTCAACCTTGTAGAATCAGAGGGTGGCATGCGCTGCAGGGGCTGGGCATGGGGAAGTGGGAGTTATAATCAGCAGGTGCAAACTTTCAATCAAGCCAGATGAGTAGGTTCTAGAGAGTTCTACTGAATGACACTACATCTACAGTTGGCACTAAAGGGCTTCATAGACACTGAAGTGTTTCACCACTATCCATTTCAGAGAAAGAGGCAGACATGGAAGCGCGAGGTGAGTCGCCTGCCCAGGACCACACCCCAGGCAGGTGGCTGCAGCAGGTCTGCTGATAACAGGAGTTCAGGCGGGACCCCGGGGGTCACTGCACTTTCCCTACATGTGGCCCCTGGACCAGCTGCATCCGCCTCCACGGGGGGCTTTTTGGAAACGCAAACCTTTGGATTCTGACCTCAGAACCCAGGGCCAGCCCAGCCAGCGGACACTGAGGAGCGCCTACAGGCCCTCAGAGATGAGGGCCCCACCGCAGGTCTGATCGCGGTGACTGAGGGCAGAGGACACGGTCCTGGGAGAGAGAGGAAGGGAGGTCTGTCTCCATGCACTCACCACCCACGTTTATAAAAGTGGGATGACCGGGGCCTCCCTGGTGGTGCAAGTGCTTCAGCGTCAGCACTGTGAAGCACTCCAGCCCTTGCAGCAGGAGATCGATCCTCGGCCAGGGAGCTACCCATAGGGCGCAGCAGACCTCTCCTGTCTCCCCGCTGCTCCCCTCAGCAGGGTATTTCAGTGGATCTGCCTGTTCTGCTCCTCATTCTGTCTTTGGTGAGTCCTCTAACCCCCCTGCATCTCTGGGCTACACCCCAGTTCTTGTATGCATAAATAAACCTTTAAAAAAAAAGAGTGGAAAATGTAAAAAAAAAAAAAAAGGACAACCCTCTCCTGCGTGGGTGTTGGTGTGGGGCTCAGAGGATCATGCAGGAGAGAGCACTCTGGGAAGCCACAGCGGCCCCCCACCCACCCCCGCACCGGTAATGCCATCAGGGGCCACTGGGTCGCAGGGCCCAGAGGAAGCAACCAGATGGAGTGAGCCGGGGACTCTGGCAGCAGAGCAGGAGGGCCTGGGCCGCCGGGCAGGTGCCGCTTCCGGACACTCACCTGAAGTGCGGGTGCGTCTGGAAGAAACTGATTTCCTTCTCGGTGGCCTTGGCCAGGCTCTGCTTGTTCATGATGTCCTGCTGGCCCCGGCACTTCACGATCATGTAGCCCTTCTTGAGGGGGAACACGTGGTTCTGAGCCACATTCAGCACGTTCTTCTCGGCTCCCTTGTCCACCAGGTCGGGCTTGGTCAGGATCCCTGTGGGAAGGCGAGACACAGGGGGACGGGCTGGCATGGGCGAGGGGCTCCCGCATGGCCAGGATGCAGCCCCCACAGCTGTCCCCGGCTGCGAGGCCGCCGGTTCTCTCCCTGCCTGTCTCACAAGTCTAGAGGCTGCTTCCTGCGCCCGCGGGTACCGGGTACCAGGCGCCCCCCCACATCAGACCTGTGCCCCCCATCGGGTTCTGGCCCAGCCTTCCTGCTCAACGGGGCCGGAAGCTCGAGCTCCTAATGTTTGTGGCCCATGAGGCCATCACCGCTGCGTTTCGGCTCACGGCGGACACCTGAACGCCGCCTCCTGGTCCTGGCCTGACCCCGGCTCGGTGGTCACGGCCGGCCATCTCGTCTACCTCTTCCCGCAGCACCGGCTCCTGGGCCAGGGAGCTGCTGGCTGAGTCTAACCGTCCTGCCCGAGGGCGTCCTTTCCGCCTCGAGGTTGTCACGCAGACGGTCGTGCTATGGGAGCAGCGCCTCGGGGAGGGGAGACCACAGCCCGGAAGGCCCTTCCCCGGCACCAGAAACCATCCACGAAGATCCCTGAGCACGTGTTACTCGGGGACAAAGTATGAGCGCATAAAAATTGAGGCTTGCCAGTGAGGGAGGCCCTGGTCACCCCGTGTCTTGGTGGGATCTGAGGACAGCGGCCGGGAGGACCAGGTCGCCGGCTCTCAGGCTCATTCCTGCACTCGTCCAGGGAGAGGGTGTTTTATAGGGGATTTAGGGGTGCCCAGGCCCCTGGAAGAGCCAGGCCAAATATGAATTCTGCAGACGGGCACCACAGAGGCGACTGGCAACAGGTCCACTTGTCACCCAGGCCTCTCGCACCCAGAGGTGGTGCGAACGTTACCTGTGCAACAGTGGAGCTGACGGCCTTTCTGCTCCCGGACCCTCATGGGGGACACGCAAGGCAGCCTGGCCCCACATCCAGAATGGGGGTGAGTGCAAATGAGGGACAAAGGAAGAAGAAAACCTCTAAATCCCGGCCACACACCCACGCCTGCCTGTGAGTGGAGATGGCCCTGGCCCCGGGTTCTCGCTGGGACAGAGGAGCGTGGCCTTTTCAGAGGCGGCCACATTCCAGCACCTTCTAGACCGGTGTCTCCCTCCCCTCTGGCTGGAGCTGGCTCCCCGTGCTCACCCAGGGTCCTGTCGCCGTCGGGGTCCACCTCCCGCGCCATGCTGAGCGCCTCAGTAGTGGCGATGTCCACGTTGCAGGGCACCACCACCAGGTTGATGGTCTCCTGCCTCTGGATGTACATCTTGATGAGGTTCTTGATCTGGGGCCAAGGGGCACAAGGAAGGCACGTCCTGGTCACCCCAACGCTAGGCAGGGCGGCTGTCCCAAGTGCAGCCCCTGCTGGCCTCTGGGCTGGGACTCGGCCCGGTGCCGCCCCAGCAGGTCCACCCCCTGCCCGCATCAGGCTCCCTGGTCTCCTCTCCCTGCAGAGCCGCCCTCCCCCCTGACGCCTGAGTTGCTGCCTCTGATGGGAGGAGTGTGCTCATGCGTGCGGTGTGTGTATGTGTGTGTGTGCAGGGGTGCATGCATGCGGGGTGTGTGTGTGTGTAGTGTGTGTGTGTAGGGGTGCATGCGTGCGTTGTGTGTGTGTAGCGTGTGTGCAGGGGTGCATGCTTGTGGGTGTGTGTGTGTAGTGTGTGTGTGCAGGGGTGCATGCATGCGGTGTGTGTGTAGTGTGTGTGTGCAGGGGTGCATGCTTGCAGTGTGTGTAGTGTGTGTGTGCAGGGGTGCATGCATGTGGTGTGTGTGTGCTGTGGGTCTATGGGGTGTACGTGGTGCGTGGCGTGTGGTGTGACTGTAGTGTGTGTGTGTGTGGTGCGGCTCTACGTTTGGGGTGTGCATGGTGCCCCCAAAAGCCGTGGGCCCTGTCGCGATGTGCCCTTCCCCAGCGGCGGGTGCTGGGGCGACCCCGGGCATGTCCCCGCGCAGTCCAGCCCAAGCCTGGCACCCCGCCCGCGGGCTGAGGGGGCTCGCAGGGGCCATTTCACTAGAGACTCCAACGTCCTCTCGGACGCAGGCGAAGGGAACGCGGGCGAGGTTCCCCTCAAAAGCCCGCGCCAGCGCCCTTTCCTTCCGCATGGGAGCCTGCAGGGCAGGTCGCCGGGGACAGACGTTCTTACATGTCCGTGCAATTCAGTTCACTCCTGCGCCATCCTGTGGGGTCACTTTGTGACTCACAGAATCTCGGGGCAACGACTGCTCCCCAGAACAGTCCCCTGGAGGAGGTCCTTCCAGTCATGAAGCAGTGGGGCGAGGAGCCCACGGGTGCCCAGCGGGGCGGCCGGGGGGCCGGAGGGGCCAGGCTCAGGGTCTGGGCCTCAAAAGAGGGAGCCGCCGACCCTCTGTTTCAGGCCATCCCCATGTGAGGATAAAGGCTCCTCAGACTGAGCAAGTCGACTCGTTGCAGGTGTTTCTGGTAAGTTCCTGGCTTTTCCCAGACCCTGCCCTGAGGTTCCCTGATGGGGGCGGTCCGCTTGGGTCGCACTATCTCCACCCACGGTGCTGGCCTCTCCTGCCCAACCAGCGGTCAGCCTGTGCGGATGAACGCATGTAGGGTCAATCGTTTTTTAAATTACTGCTAAAATTAGCAGACTTCAGGTAAAATCAAACTGCTGACATGCTCAGAGCATCAGTGCAGCTGGTAGCCCTGGACCTGGGCCCGCACGCTGACCCCCACCCCGCTCCCCAGGGATGGGCCGGGCCTCGTCGAGCCAAGGGCCCTCCTATTGCTTCCCTGACCCTTCAGTGGGGCTGGGGCCACCTGCACACTTGGGGACACAAGCAGAGTCCTCAGACGTCTTCTGATGTCAGCACGACAACCCCCCTAGTTCCAGACAGGCTCACCTGCACCCCAATGTCCGGGGGCTGGTTCCCCACAGCCAACCTGGTGATGCCCGGAAGGTCGATGAGGGTCAGATCCGGGACCTCGGGGGAGGTGATCTCCAGGGTGATGAGCTCGTGGCTGATGCCGACACCGTGCCCAGCGATGGTGTTCTGGGCTGCGGAGGCCAAGCGGGGAGACCCAGGGTCCTCATGAGTGAGCGTCTGAGAGGTGACGCGTGTTCGGGGCACAGGACCCCACAGCCCCCTCCACCTGGCACGAAGGCACACGGGCCAGGTGTTCCCTCTGGGCATTCGGGTCTGGCTCTCCTTTATTCTTTGTACTGTTTCCCGTGGACGCGGTGGCTTTAATATACACCCACAAATTCTTCCCACTGCTCCCCTCCCAGGTGGGGTCCCCAGTGGCTGGGCTGGAAGCACATCTCACAGGCACCGTGGGAGCCCCCGGGTGGCCAGGCCACAGGGCATGGCGACTCTAGGGGTCCCTTCATGAGGACCCCAAGCGACGCACAAAGGGTGGAATTGAGGCCCTGCAGGGACCAGCCGGTGGCCCCTCGCGAGTGGCCACATGGCGCTGAGGCCACATGGGGCTGAGACTTCCCAGACCAAAAGATGGGCCCCCCGAACCAGGACCTGTGTCATAGAGAGACACCTGTGCCATCCAGGAGGCCCGTGGCCAGAGGGTCAAAGGTCTGCTTTCGCCTGCAGGCAAGTCCAGTGTTTTGCACAAGGAGCCCTGTGCTTTCAGTGTGCACTGCGCCCCTGAATCCTGTCACGGCCCCGCCCGGGCGGGTTTCTCTGCTTTCATGGCATCTGACCCACAGGGTGGGAGCGGGTGGGGGAGGGGTCTGGGTAAAATCCAGATGCCCACTCGGTGGGTCTGGGGGGTGGCAGTGATCCTGCCCTCCGCCAAGCCCCGGGATCCTTGCCACTGGGGAACTAGGGCCAGGCTCTGCAGGACCTGCTGACGGCTGGAGACAGACTGGGGGGCCTTGGTGAGGAGATGTGGGTGCAGCCGTCACATTGCAGGGTGCGCGTGCAAAGGACAAGGTCAGGCCACAGAGATTGAGGGTCACCAGCTCCCGGTGGCGGGGGGTTGTCATCAGGCCACTGGCTAAGGGCTTCCTCGATTGCCTCGAGCTGGCCGGCCTGCCCTGCCCGCAGCCCGACCCCAGGCACCCACACGGTGAGGGTCATCCTTTGCCTGCTTGCCTGGTGGCTGAGAGCAGGAAAGGGGAGAAGCCTGGGGTACAGGGGCAGGGCTGCAGAGGGGGACGGCCCTCGGCCCCTCCAAGGGACACAGAAGAGGATGCCGGAGCCACTGAACCTCGGGGACTGAATCTGGTAAACTTTGCTCACTGACCTGTGGGCAGGCCCATGGCGGGAGCTGTGTGGACACAGGGTGACCAGGCCCTGGCCAGCAGGGCCAGCAGGGGTGTGGGCTGGGACTGGGGGTCCTCCGCAGGACACCGCCCCCCAGAGGAGGGGCAGGAAAAGACCCAAAGGAAGAGCAGGAGGGAGCCGGAGGAGGTGGAGGGGCAGGGTGGGCGGCAGCCCGCGGCAGAGCCGGGAAGGAAGGGCAGGGCTCCCCGGTGGGACTGAGGAGGCCCCAAGGCCCTGGAGGGGCAGGCGCTGGGCCGCGGCCCCCGCAGAGCCCGCAGCGGGGGACCCACCTTTGTTGATCTCTGACTCCACCCGCGAGGGGTCCTGCAGGCTGAGCACCACCGTCCGGTAGCTGAGGGTCCCCCTCCACGGCGCCCCCTGCAGCTGCTTCTTCAGCTTCAGCACCAGCGGGCACCTGGTCACGATGCCTGAGGGACAGTTCCCCAGAGACCCGCGTCACCCTGAAGAGGAAGCCTTCCGGGCGTCCTGGCTCTTCCCTCCCCAGGTCCCCGCGCCCCCACGCCCTCCCCTCTGCCCAGGACGAACCCCTGCCGGGCCTGGCGGGTGTGGGGGCGCAGGCGGAAGCTGGGAGGGGGACCCTGCAGGACCACCCTCTCCCCACCTTGACGACGCCACGTCTTCTTCATTTCCTCTATAATTATTTTATCAAATCCTACGCGCGCAGCGGCTGACCCTACAGACACCCTTTCCTCTCTCCGGGGAATCCTGCCCACGCCCTCCCCTGTCACCGGACGTTTCGAAACGCGAGGAAACGCTGGAGAAAGACGCCGCCATCCCCCGGCAGGAAGGTGAGCAGCGCAGCTGCGCGCACAGGCAGCCCCAGGAGCCCCCGGGGCCCAGGCCTGGCGCTCAGGGTGCCGAGGCGGCCAAGGGGCTCAGCGCGGGGCCGGGGGACAGGCAGACCCGCCCCGCTGAGCCGCCCGGGGCCCGAAGCTGGTGCCGGCCTCTGCGGCCGTGGGACCCGGGTGCTTTCGCCCCAGGTGTCCGGCCGCCTCTGCGGGCACTGCTGACCTGTCCCCCCCCCCGCCACTCACCGCTGCCTCGGGGCAGGGCGACCCCCGACAGGGCCTCCAGCACGGAGCTCTTGCCCGAGCTCTGGTCGCCGATGACGGCGATGGCGGGCAGGGCCAGGTCCTGCTCCACGCCCAGGGCCCGCAGGGAGTCGATGAGGTCGATGCAGGGCCGCACCTTCTCCTCATAATGGTTGAACAGGCTGCTCTGGGGCCCCTGCAAGAGGCAGCCGGGCTAGGAGGCCTTGGCCTCGGGGATGGCCATTACCCCGGGAACTGGGGGCAGAACGGGTGGCGGTGGTGGATGGCAGGGCTGAGGGGTGGGCGGCAGGGGTAGGGGTGGGCAGCAGGGGTGAGGGGTGGGCGGCAGGGGTGAGGGGTGGACCTCACATGTCCTGGGAGGCTTTGCTGCTGCCGCGTGGGGGCTGTTTAGATGGGGAGGGGTGGAGGTGGGTTGCCAGCAGCGGGGCCTGGGGTTGCCAGGTGGGGGCGGGTGGTTGCAAAGTCCCAGGGAGGAGCCAGCGCCTGGGGCAGAAGCCCCCACCCCCATCCACAAGGGCCATCATTGCCCTCGCCTGGGCCTCTCTCTGGGGCTCTCAGAAGTACCCATGGGGGCTGGGCGGCACCAGCTGAGCTGTTGGGTTGGACCAGACATGTAGGTTCTGGTACCGTGGGGGAGGGGGCACCCCACAGCCACTTAGCGCCCTTCCTGAACATCCCTGCACCCAACCGACCGCTACCATCTGTGGGCCCCGGTCCCCTCCCTGCACCTGCTGGTCCTGGGAGAGGCAGGGGGGGTCCTGCGTGCCCTCCTGCGGGGCTGGGGCTGTCTCTGCCTGTCTCGCTGCTGCCTTGTGGGGCCGTGGGTGCTTCAAGTAACTCATTTCTTTTGGGTGGTGTCAGGAAGCGAAGACAGAGGGAATCGGGGACGGTCAAGATCCCGGCCGTCACGCGAGAGCTGGTGCCCGCTCGGGGCCAGAGGGCGCGTCCAGATCTCCTGCAGGGACAGAGGGAGAGGCCCCTCACCAGGCGTCCTGACCTCCCTTCAGCCACCCCATCTGCAGGCCCCACAGGGGCCCAGTGCCCGGTCTGCGGCCCTGGGGCTGGGACATGTGTATGTGTCTGTCGCCTGTGGCTCAAGAGACAGCAGCCCGCAGGTGTGGGGAGGCGTGTGGGGAGGCAACGCCAGCTGCCCCAGCCCCCGGGCGCGCCCCTGTGGTCACGCTCCTGTCTCCTGTTCGCCATCTCGGCAGAGAAAGTGGCACCAGCCCCCACCGTGCTCTGCCCCGCTGGTCGCCCCCACCTGGGCCCGAGCTCCCGAAGGCTCAGAGACCGCCCCGCTGGACGCAGACCCACGCCAGCAGACGCTGGGCCTGGGACCGGTCCCTGCCCGATGGGAATGAGTGGGGGGTGGGCGGCGCGCCCTGTCAGCCAGGGCAGTGCAGGCGCCTCATCTGGGGGCAGGCGTGGGCAGATGGAACCCCTGTGAGGACCTGGTCCCTGGGCGGGCCCAGACCCCGCGACGGGTGATCTCAGGGGCAGCAGAGAGAGTGGACACAGAGCCGCACCAGAGAGGCTGGGAACGGGCTCGGCCCCACAAAGACCAACATTGCAGAAGCCAGAGACCCCGGGGGCTCCTTTCTGAACCACCCACCCGGAGAAAGCTGTAGAGCCTCCCGGCAAAGCCCCATCACCCACCCCCAGCCGGTCACCCCACCCCCATTCGCAGCTGCAGGGACGGACAGGTCACCTGGGCTTCTGACCCACCTGCTGCAGACCTCCCGTCCCACGCGACCCCTAGGGGTCAGAGAGGGCCCGCGGGGTTCACGGCTCAGAAGCGTTTATTGTAACAGGAGAGAGCTCAGAAAGCCCGGGGCTGAGGTGCATGCCAGGGGATGGGGAGCGGGCCACGCTCTGCAGGGGCGCCAGGCCCGGCCCCTGCATGTCTCAGCCGGGCCCCGCAGGTTGGCATGGAGGCTCCATGACCTGGACAGTTTCACTCCCGGCTTCTGACCGCTGAGCTGCCTCCTGCACCTCAGGCTTCGGAGGTGGGAGACAGCTCCAGCGCCATCACCAGGCTGGCGCCTTAGGTGACCAGCCCCACCCTTTGGTCACCTTGGGGTTAAGCCACGGCCGCCTCATTAACATAACAAGTCGCCTCATTAACATAACAACACAGCCTGGTTGCTCAGGAAACCCCGAGGTCCCCGAGGGGGACCAGCTCCAAAGCACACATTATTGCAAATCACAGCATCAAGGGACCGCGAGGCCTCCCTCCCAAAGATGGGCCCTGAGAGAGGGGTCCCTGGTCACCCCTGTGGGGCCACAAGACTTGGCCAGATGCAGGAAGGGGGGTGGGCTGTGCCCCAGGCAGTCACCCCTTTTCTAGAAGGTGCCCTGAGTGGGTCTTACAAAGGCAGAAGCTCACCGCTTTGGGATTGTGGGGCTCCCCTCCCAGCCCGACTCCTACCTGCGAGCTGGGGACAGAGCCTGCGAGCTGGGGACGGAGCCGGCAGCCGGACACCGGCCTTCCTCCACCCCTTTATATGGGTGTGAATCACTCCTCCCCATTGTTTTCCTGGAACCAGCAGATTGAGAAGTGAAACCAAACAGTCAGGCCACAGAAACGAAACCAGAAAAAAGAGATGCTGAAGCACCCTTGCCAGAACCACACCCGTGGGTGCCCGGTCAGCCCCTCAGGGGCCACTGACCGCCTGCAGGGAGCCCAGGCCGTGGCTCTGGGGCCCGGGAACCTGCACTGCGAGCCAGGGGGAGCCACCGGAGGACGTGGTGGCCTGGGGCAGTGGCGCCCTGGGGCTTTCTGCCTTCTGTGCTGTCCAGCACGGAGGCTGCCCAGTGTCCCAGATGGGGCCTCCCCGAGGCACAGAACACGCTGGCTAACTCCAGCAGCGCGGGCTGCTCAGGCGTGTGACCTGCCAGAGCTGAGACCCCCTCTGGCCTCAGGCCCAGCCAGACCAAGGCCACCCTCTGCCAGGGTCAGCGCTGGGTGCCGGCGTTCATGCACCCGGAAATCACCCCGGGAGCACATGCCTGCCCCATTCCTATAGGGAGACTATCTGATTCCTACAGGGAGAACCGAAGCCCCCAAATACTTCTGACATAGGATTTTTTTAGGTGGATTATTTGTAAGAGTGAAGCTGATACAGTTAACAAGTTTGTCTTTCCCCCATTTTTTGCAATTCCCCTTATCTAGCATTAACAGGATTGATGACTTGTCTTTCCCATTTGTTGCAGCTTCCCCTCCCCTTGGGAAGAAAAACAAGCTGGCGCCCACCGGTTTCCCTGCAGACCCTTCCCCCTCGCCCTAAGGAAAACAAGTTGGCGATCACCCCTCTCTGTGCCTCCACACCTTCCCCTTCCCTTAAGATGAAGGAGCTGACACCCATCCAGCTCCCTGTTGAGCTGGCGCCCACTGTCTCTGTGCGGACCCCTTCCCCTCCCCTTCCCCTCCCCTTCGCGGACCCCTACCCATCTCCCCCTGTATAAATACCCCTGCCCGCTGCCAAAGAGCAGGACGGTGGTTTTTCGGACATGAGTCGCCGCCCTCCTCATTTGTTGACAAATAAAACCGCTTTCCTTTTCCTCAAACTTAGTTTCCTTTTATTGGCTGAGGGAAACTGAGGCCAGCGTTGGGTAACAAAGCCCCTGGGTTGGAAGACCTCCCTCCGCCCCAAGGCGCAGAGCTCCACAGCTGTTATCGCAGAGGAGAGCCAGGAAACCTGCCGCACCCACTCCCTTGTTTATAGGGCTGGCGCGCTCCCCCCACCCACCCACCCACCGCCTTTCTGCTCCCCAGAGCTTTCTTGAGTGGTGGTGGTTTTTTTTCTTTTTTGGCTGATGGTGTTATTTAAGGGGGGCACTTGGTGCCAGTTCTTGGAGAAGCTCCCCTTTCCTGGGTCTCTCCCACGCCCGGAGGCATCTGCAGGTTGTTCAGTCCCTCCTGTGACCTTCCTCTAATGGGGAGAGGGATCTCAGCCAAGGCCCTAAGGGGCTGGAAGGAGCAGATCTCTCTTCCCACAAGGCCCCAGCTTGGAGGTTCTCCTCTGACAGGGCAGGGCAGAGGCGTGAGGGAAGGGGGAGGGGTCAGGCATCCCCACCCTGGTGCCCCAGGAGCCCCAGGTGCAGGAGAAGGAGTCCCCCGCTCCAGGCCCACAGCGCTCTCCCTCTTAGAACTAACTTTCTGACCAAGGGAAAGCCAGGCCGAGTCCCTCCTTGCCCTGCTGAAGGTCCCTGGGGGCACGCTTTCCTCTAGAGAAGGGGTGTCAGGCTTGGAAGCAGCTCCAAAGACGCTGGGGCCAGCGGCTTTGTGCATCATCCCGAGGCCTCTTACACTAGGCCTGCTCCCCCCGCCCACCCCCAGGCTGCTGCTGCTGCTGCTGGCACAGACCCAGGCAGGCACAGAAGCCTCTAGCTGAGGCGGAGGCATTAGGGGTGTCCCCACACTCCTGTCCACACAGCACGCAGCACCCCCTCCCGCCTGCCCCGACTCCAGCGGCCTCTCCTGGAGGGCTGGCCAGTAGAGTTAGGGTGTAATTTCCATAAAAAGGGAAGGTCCCTGCTCCCTGCCCGTCCTGTGAAGCTGGGGCAGAGAAGTGGGAGGAACACCTTGCAGAGGCCCCGAAGAGGGCGCCCACGGAGACCGAGGAAATCGCACTTCTCAGCACGGGGCCGGGTCAGCGACGGGCGTCCAGACGCGCAGACCAGACACTTGGCGGGGCTGACGGGGCGGCCTTTACCTGGACTGGGCTTTGAATTTGCTCCTTTCCTTCCAGACGCCTTGCCCGTCTGCCCCTGTCCTGTGGTCCCTCAGAAGGTGTCTTAGATTTAGGGCAAGCTTGGGGGGCTCAGGGAGCCCGCTCTGGGCCAACCCTGTTTGCTGGGCATTGCCCACCGGGGGCTGGGGAACTTTGGGTGTTTAACTGGAGACCTGCCTTCCTCTCGCTGTGCACACGAAGCTCCTTCACACTTAGAATACGCTTTGTCTTTATGGGGCGGATGGCAAAACCCATTTAAAGCGAGCAAGTTTGGGGTCCCGGGGTGTCCCTCAGTCTCTCCGCTCACACAGTCCCTGGCCAATGGAAAGGGCGGGGTCCCTCCTGGCTGTGGTGGGGGGGGGGTGGTGACAAGCCCCAGGAGTGACAGCCCCAGCTGCTCCCCAGGGCAGGGCTGCCGGGAGCGTGAGGAGGCTGCTGGTGGGCAGGTGCAGGCCTCCGCGGGGCGGCTGGTGTGCAGGCGCAGGCGGCTGGGGGGCAGGCGCAGGCCTCCGCGGGGCGGCTGGGGGGCAGGCGCAGGCCTCCGCGGGGCTGCCGGGCCTGGATGCGGCATCACAACAGCATCAGACGGTGAGCAGAGAAAAGCAATCAATTTAATGACGTGTGTGTGGAAATTGTCAGGGCTGCAGACTCTCAAGGCTGAAGGCGGGGTGGGGGGTGGGGGTTGGGGCTGCCTGACCTGATCTGGAGACCTGGGTGCCAGGAGAGGGGGGCGGACTTCTGACCACAGAGGAGAAAGGGGCGACCTCCTTCCTGGGAGAGCAGACGGGCTTCTGTGAGGGGCGCCGCTAAGCCCGGAACCATGAAAGGGGAAGCAGTCTCGGCTTCTCGGGTCAGGACCCGGCAGAGCTGCGGGCGGTGGCCCCTCCGTGGGCTGGGGAAGGAGGGAGGACGCGGGTGAGGACAGCTGCTTCCTCCACTCTGCGCTGGACACTGCACGCGGGAGCCGGGTGTTGAGGGGAGCCCACTTGGACCCCCAGGGCCTTCAGGAAGCTGTGGCCTGGGCCCCAACCTGCTGGGCCTGCTGAAGGTGGCGGGAGCGCAGTCTCCGGGACTTGCCCACGCAGGAACCAGGCCTGGACAATTGAGGGTACTGTGCCTGGGTGGGGGCACCCGTGAGATGGCTGGGGGCGGGGTGTCTGGGTGGGGGCCCCCAAGAGCTCTGGAGGGAAAGAGCTGCCCATACCTGGTGCCATTTAAGACAGATGCGTGTCCGGAGACCAGGAGTCCAAGGTCTGGGGTGCCCCACACCCCCGTAGGCTCTGGGAGCCGTCCTGGGTTCCTCTCCCCGCTGCTGGGGGTGCTGGCCATCTTTGGGGTTCCTTGGCTTGCAGAAGCCTCACCCCGATCCTGTAGCATCCTCCCCATCTGTGTGTCCAGGTTCCCCTTAACAGGCCCCAGCTACCCCGGTTCCCAACCACCTCTGCAGACCCCGCCCCCAGGCCGCAGCTCCAGCAGGGGCTCCGCCAGCTTCTCCTCCTCGGTCTGCAGACCCTGCTGCAGAGGGGCTCCCCTGCTGCCCGAGGGGCCGCGTGCAGCACCCCGCGATCCCATCCGGACCCAGCACGCGTGACCATGGCCGCTCCCACTCTTGCCCTCCCAGGGGAGGGCGGGGCGGTCACTCCCTCAGCGGCGTGTAGCTGACTCTCCAGTCCCCAGGGCAAGGGCATGTGCAGATGCGGGGCTTGCAGGGCTCCTGGCAGGGGCAGGGCTTTGGGGGTGTCCCTGCTCTCAGGCTCCTGGCCTACGGGTGCTCCTCCAGGGGCCCCACACCCGCGCAGCAGCGGGAAAAGCAGGGGTGAGCCACTGGGGCTTGAGTGGTCAGCGCCCTGGGGATGCTGGAGGTCGGGGTGGGCTGTCCCCGTGGCTTTAACAAACATTCTTCAGCCAAGGCACAGCACCCTGCTTTGGCTCTCCTGGCGCTGGCCTTGGGAGGTCCTGGCGCTGGCCTTGGGAGGGAGCAGGGCTGTGTCCTCATGGCTGCCAAGCGCCTCCAAGGAGCTGCCTCCTGAGAGCAGATCCTGGCCCCTCAGCTCTCCTCCACACCTGCTGGACAGAGGCCCCCCAAAATGAAGGCAGAGACGGGGTCTCCCTCCCCATCAGCTCGGGGGTCGCCGCTGGGGGTGCCCAGGTTTATGGAGAGAATGAGTAGGGCCAGGCGCCGGGCTGCAGCTGACCCAGAGCTTGCCCGGCCCTCTGCGGGCGGCTCATTAACTGGGGAGGGCGGTCCCCCGCAGGGGGTGTGCTGGTGGTGAGGGAGAAAGGCTTCTCTCTGGTCCCGTAGGCAGGGGGTCCCACTGAGAGCCAAGGAGGCCTCCAGCTCCACGGTGAACACTGGCATGAAAGCGCCGGAGCACGGATCAGGCCGCAAACACTGGCTGACAGACAAGCAGCCGCAGACCCACGCCGGCCGCCCAGACACCGGACAGGACTCTCGGCCGCTCCACGCCGCATTTATCTACAAAAGATATTTATTAAGGGGGCGCAACGCTAGCTGGGCCCTTTGGGTATGCAGCCTTCTATCTGGATCTCTGCCGGCCAGCCAGAGTATCTGTTCTTCGAAGGATCGAAGTGGTTGATCTGTGGAAAGGAAAGAACGGGGTTTTACTTACTCGCTGGTGGAGGCTACTGGGAAGGGCCAGCCTGGCAGAGAACTGCCTCCTGGAGAACCAGCTCCACCCTCCACCGGCACCTCATTTCCTCTCAATGCATTTCTTAATAGCATTCGAGCCAGAAGCTAGAGTCACTCCAGAACCTTCCGTGTGGAGCGAGTGTTCCACAGCTCACGCTTTCCAAGAGAGCCGCCAGCAGTCACCTGCGGCTGCTGCGTCCTTGAAACGCGGGGGGGGGGGGGGGGGGTTTGTGGAGCCCACGGACTGAATTTTAATTTTACTCCATTGTGACCGGTTGAAATGTAAATGCTCGTGGCTCCCAACCGGCCTCCTCCTCCTCGCTGAGCCCAATCCGTGCAGACACACAGCTCCTCCTCTCGCCCGGAGACCACTGGAGGACTGTTGTGGCCGCGAGCTGAACCCAGGAAGCTGGGTCTGGGGATGGGGGGGCGTGGGGAGGCAGGGAGACCACTGAGGTGTCCCACACCACCGGGAACTAGGGCCTGCAAGTCTCAATGTGCCACGCCATGAGATGTCAGTGGTCCCCGGCACCGAAGGTGACCCCCACTCTCAGTGGGAATGAGACACAGGGCAAGCTAGAAATTAGGCAGTTTTAGGGACAGTGCAGGAGGGGACCTCTGAAGAATTTAGGGAGGCTTCAGAGATAAGGACAACCAAGGGAAAGTAACCCATTCCACTAGGAAAAACAAACATGCCAGGACCAAGGACAACATTGTTAACGCTGGTCCTGGTTTCCTTCAGGTGGTAAAGGGAGGCGGAGATTGGAGAAATGGAGAGTGGTTTCATTTATGGACACATTAGAAGGGCAGCTGTTTAACTTCAATGCAGGGATGCCCATCGGAGGACTGGGCCATAAAGATAAAGATGCAACAAATGGGGAAAGAGAAAGCTGCTAGATAAGGAATGTGAAGATCCCCCACCCAGCAGCAAATTAAGTGAGAGAGCCGAGAACCAGCCAATCACAGAGACGGGTGGAGCTGCAGAATCATCAGGGAAAGAAGGTCTATATTCCCTGAGACACGACTCCACTTGGGCTTCCTTGCCCCTCCCTGGCCTGGCTCCCTGGCCTGGGAGTCCCACTTTATTTCTGTTCCTTTCCTCCTCAATAAACTTTTTCTTCTTCTAAACAAACCTGCCTCTTCTCGCTTGCTTGTCTGAGCGTCTGCGAAGTTCCTGCTGCGGCTTCGTGAGACACCAACCCGTGGGGGTCTAGTGGCCGGGGCTCAGCGCTGCCCTGCAGCCTGGGATCTGTTCCTGGCTGGGAGACTAGGCCTGACAATTCCGGTATCAGGACGTGTTGGGAGCCTGGCCACGGGAGACCCGCCAGCTCCCGAGTAAGCAGCCCCCAGGGGCCCGGCCCCCCACCGCGCCCCCCAGTTCTCATAGCCCAGGAGACCGCTTGCCACGGTCAGGTCTACACTGAGCTCTTGCAGCAACTGGATGATAAGTCTCAACCCAGACAGGCAGGCAGGGCAGGCCTGTTCCCGGCATTCAGCGAGAGCTGCTGGCCCCTCTCAGCCCCCTGAGCTCCGGGCCGCGCCGGGGCCTCCTGTTCCAGACACTCCCGCCTGTGAAGCACCCGCGGACCAGGGCCACGGCTCTTCTCTCTGCAGCAACAACGGGGCTTTGCTTTTGGCACGAAGCTAGACCTGTCGGCGGAGGGGCTGACCGCGCGGGTAAAGAGGGGTCTCGTCTCGCTCCTGGCTTTCCTGGTCCTGTCTAGACAGTCCCCCACGCTGGTGGGAATGACAGCCACTGGGCACCGTGTGCGTCCCCGCTGTCCCTGCGCGCTGCTGTGTCCCCTGCTCACCGTGCTCTCCCCGTAAGCGATGGGCGTTGGGGGCTGGGGGCCAGGCGCTTGGAGGGGCTGGGCGGCCGTGCAGGGGCAGGAGGCAGGGAGGGCAAGACAGCCGGGACAGAGCAGGGAGGCAAGAGGAGGGTGTGGCAGGAAGTCCGCGGGTGACCACGGAACAGATTTCCTCATAAGGATCTGCCCCAGCCCTGCGCCTCCGAATCACGCAGCTGGGCCCACCCTGGGGACTGTGGGTCCTGGGGCTGTGCGGACCTGGGCGCCCCTGCTTCGAGGGAGGCTCCCCTGAGAAACAGCAGGGCGACCCCGGAGGCCTAGCTGTCCTGGATTCCAGGACTCTGTCCGGTTCCCGGCCCGGCTCTCACTTAGTCCATAGGGGCCTGCGTGGCTGGCGCTGCCCTGGCCTTTCCACGCAGAGGCTCAGAGGTTAGGCGGCTTCCCCGAGACCACACAGCCAGGCCGAGGAAGCCTGTGGGTCGTCATTCTCCAGACTGGCGCGCGTGTGCGGGGCGGAGGAGAAGGCGGCCAGTCTGTGGAAGTTGCTGGGAATAGGGCTCTGCCCCCTCAGCTCTGGCTCTGGGCGGGCACCGAGCTCTCGCGCACAGAGCTGGAAGCCGAGGCCCGGAGAGGCTTGTTCAAGGTCACACGTGTCCCGGCAGGCCTCGCAGCGGACACAGCCCCCTCGGCTGTGCCACCTCTGGGCACGCACCCCTGGGTGGGCCCGGGCAGCGGGGCCCAGAGAGCTCCCCACGCAGGCTTGAGCTGAACCCAGGAAGTTCTCCCCTGGTGAACCTGCAGCCCCGAACCTTGGCAGCGAGGACACAAACACGGCCTGGCCCCTTCTCCTGGAGTAAGGAGGGCGCCTGAGGGGGCAGGCAGGATGGGGAGCAGAACCCAGGGGTGTTCACCTTGCGCGGGGCAGGGGGGCAGAGCCCACGGGAGCTCGGGAGGGCCCGGCGTGGCCCGGCTAGTCCGCGGGAGCCACGTGGGACGCGCTCACCTTCTCTCGCTCCACGCCGGCGGGAAGCTCAAAGCCTTTCGCTGCGAGGAAGACCCAGCTGGATCTGAACTTCATGTTCCTGATCTCCTTACTCCCCAGGGCCTCGATGGCCTTCTTGGCGTTCTCCGTCAGTCTGGGGGCGAGAAGGAAGTGAGCGACCTGGAGGCCGGGGGTGGGGGGGGTTGTGTGGGCCCTGCGCCTGTTGGGGTGGGGGGGGGGTTTGGGGGGCTCCGCCCCTGCCAGGGCAGCGGGGACCCCATGGCCCGGGAGGCTCGGCCCGGAAGCAGGCGAAGCCTCTGGGACTCGCCCCGCTCAGCTGTCGGCACAGAATCCCCGTCGGCTCTGAAAGCCCGAGTCTCGGGGCCTGGTGCCGCCGGCGCAGCCAGCTCAGCCCGCCCTTCCCGCCGGGCTGTTTGCACCACAGAACGGGCCACAGAAGCTGCCGGAAGGTGAGAGCAAATGCCCCAAACTCTCCCTTCATGTGCAGAAAAGTGAGCGTTCCCTTAGAAAACACTGCTGTTGTGAGAAGAAAACAATACACTGAGATCTTCCTAAATAAGTTCATCCTGAGCTTCCCAGGCGTGTGTCCGAGGCCGTCGGAGGGAAACACTTTCTTTCCACAGAGGAGCTGACGGCAAGAAGAGCTGCTGTGAGGGCGGCGAGGCCACTGGGCCGGGAGGCACCAGGACTGGGGTGCCCCCTGGGCCGAATCGGTGCCCGCCCCTCGCCCCCCACACCTGCAGTGAGCCGGCTCCAGCGGGTCAGAGACGGCCGCGGGGCCGGGCCAAGCTACAGGCCAAACCGGGAGGCTCAGAGCCCGCGTTCCCGCACGTGCAGGGGTCTTGCCTGCGCGCGACTGGCAATGAAGACAATTGCTGCCGCCTGCAGACGGCTGAATAAACAGGCCGCTGGACCGCAGCGAGGAGGGTGAGGGTGGACGCACGGGGATGGAGGTGCAGACCCGTGGCAGAGGAGAGCTGAGGGTGGGTGATGGATGATGGATGGACGGATGGACAGATGACAGACAGACAGAGAGGACAGGGCAGAGAGCGGCTCTGGGGTCATGCCCACACAGCCTCGTGCAGGCGAGCGGGCGTGTTACTGGGAGGGGCAGGCTCGGAGGATGCTGAGCTGGGGTGCACGTGCACAGGGTGTCAGCCACCTGGCCAGCCCCGTCACAACTGCACCCAGGGGCCTCCCGCCACCAGGGGGCGCTGCCTGAGACCTCAGAGGCTACCCCGGCCCCGCGGTGACCCTTGCGCGTGCCCACCTGGTGCTGCCGTCGTCGTGGGTCACCATGAAGATGAGGGACTTGGGGGGCACGCCCTGGATGAACTTTGTCATTGGTCCAGAGTTATCTGTGGGTCAATGCAAATCAGTTTTAGGGTCTTCTCTGGCCGCGGAGCTCCTGCCCCCACCTGCGCTCTGCCCTCGGCCTCTCGTCCACCCGACAGCCCCTGACGTGTGCATCCCCCAAGTGGAGGGAGTCCGGCCCAGGAAGGGCAGGAGGCAGCCTCCCCGCAGACTGGGTGAGGTGAGCAGTGTGCCGATTAGAGGGTGCCAGCCTTCAAGCGGTGAGCCGGCAGCACAGTGGGGGCCCCTGCAATTACCCACAAGGTCTGGGACCAGCTGGGTCAGGGCAGCCCCAGGACCTGGACATGCACCTCGGATACGAGGAATGCAGACACCCAGGCCAGCCCGGGCCTGGCTCAGTCTTTGCTCAGAGACCTGCTGTGCCTCAAGGGAGGAACACAGGCCCGCCTCCCACTCCCCCACGCTCCCTGTGGGCCCCCGGGCCGCCCCGCAGGAAGGGCGTGGCCAGGAGAGGACAGGCACCGGGGGTCCAGGAAACCGCACCAGCCCCCCAGCACCAGAACTCAACAGACGGAACAGAATCAAAGATGCCTCCTCCTGCCGTCACTGGACACGGGCTCAGGGACAAGTGTTGTCAGAGAAAGGAAGTTCCCCAGGGGACACCTGCAGACCGGTGCTCCCCTGGAGAGAGGCGTGTGGAGACGGTTCTAGAACACGCATGTGAGCCCCTGGAGATCTTTTCAAGAGACCAAGAAAGAATACTTGACATGTCTGTGTGTGTGTTTTTCGTCTGTCTCTATGCTTTTGCTTTCTGATCTTAACAAGGAGAGTGTTTTCTTACCCCCTTCGTACATATCGAAATACTGCGTGGCTGTCACTTTCCCCGTCACGTCTGAAAGGAAGAGAAAGAGCTTTCAAAGGACAGTCCAAGGGACTCAGGGTGCCTGGGGCACCGAGGCGCATCTCCCCAGGAAGCCCCCGGGATGGGGCAGTAGGGAGGAGCTCTGCAGTGGGGCGGGGCTCTCCCCACAGCCCCAGCCCCTCTTCGGGGTCCTTCAGGTTGCCCACTGGATCAGCAGCCCGGGGATGCCCCTCGCCCGACACTGGACAAGGCACCCAGGTTGCTGGGGTTGGGGGGGGCAGAGGAAACCCAGCCTGCTCCCCACTGTTCTTCCTTCCAGAGCCTCCCTGTGGCTTCACGAGGCCAAAGGAGCTTCCTGAAGGCCCCAGGGGCCTTTGATCACAGAGGAGAGAGCTGGCTGGTGGGGGGGCCCAGGGTCCCTCGCATCTGGCCTAGCTGGTCTCACCCCACCTTCTGCCCTCCTTTGTTCTCTGTGATTTTTCATTGAGATAATATTGGTTTATAACACTGTGCGATCCAGCCGTACAGTGGTTTTTAAAGTCTGCTTCTAATTGGTTTCAGGTTTTATTTTTATTAGGGACTACAAAGAATCAGTAAAGTGAGACACTGAAAAATAATTTTTATATTTTTAAGCTGCATCCAGAAATAAATCTAGACTAAATGGTAGACAAGAACAACAGGAACACAACACACGGCACACACATAACACAGGACACACCTACCACACACACCCACCACACACACAATGCATAGCACACAGACCCACATCACACTAAAGCATCTGTGAAAATCCAATCAGAGTTTTGAGCAAAATTCTAAAGAAAACATTTGGGAACTTACAGTTGACAATGGCGATATTTATTCCTCTAGCGACGTTTTTGGTCTTTTCTCCTATGAGCCTGAAATGTAAATGAGCATTAGTGGAAGACTCTGATCTTGCTTGTAGGGAGCGCCTGCTCTCAAGACCCCTTGGCAGACCCACTGCCTCGTCCACTGCCATGTCCTGTCCCCTTGTCCCCTCACGACCAGGCAGGCTCTTGAAAGCCCCTACTGCCCCCTGCACATAGCCCCCATGGGTGCACAGGTTCAGGCCCTCAGGAGCCAGGAGACGCGTGTGTCTGACCCTCTGCACAGGTGACGGAGCTGCTTTGCTTAAATATCCACCTCACTCTCTTCCCGCTTGTATAGTTTTTGAAGAAAAGCCCAAAGTAATGCTTATCCTGTTCCTTTAAAGGTAAGGTCCCCTCCCAGATTCTTTCAGTGTTTTCTCTGTCCTTACATTTTTGATGTTTGAATTGATGTATTTAGCCGGACATGTTTTAATCTTTTGTGTCGGTTTCTGAGCTTCCTGGATCTGTGGTTTCGTGTCTTGCAATGACTTTGCAAAATTCTCAGCAATAACACTGCTGTTACTCGTGTTCCTTTCTCTCTTTCTTCTTCTGACATTCCAAGGACATGCTCAGCCTTTTGCAGCTGTTCCACAGATCTCGAAGACTCTGTTCTGGTTTTTTTTTTCCCCTTCCTCTTTTTCTCAGTTTGGGAGTTTCCATCGACATATTCCCACACTTGCGGATTTCCCCTTGGCCTGTCTGGTTTATTGACAGGCCCATGCAGACACGCCTCCTTTCTGCTGCAATGGCTTTTTGAATTTCTACCAGGTCCTTTGGACTCATTCTCAGCATTTCCATCTCTCTTACATGCTCATCGTTTCTTGTACTTTGTGCACATTTCTTTATTAACCTCCTCAGCATATTATCTATAGTCATTTTAAATTCCTGATCTGCTAATTGCAAAATCTCTGCCTTATTTGGGTCAAGTTTTAATGCTTGCCCTGTCTCTTCAAACTGTGTTTTACACCTTGTCATTTTTTTGTTGAAAGCCAGACAGGGCATCCTGGGTGAAAGAACCTGAGGTAAACAGGATTTGAACACAAGGCTTTATGTTCACCCAGGGACTGGCTGGGTTTATATTTTGCTGGACCTGTAGCTGTCAGAGGCTAATCTCTCCACTTGATCTTGGCTGTTGGTAGAGACTCTTTCTAAAATTAGGTTTGAACCTTGCAGTTCTTTTCAGTTGCAATTCCCTCCAATGCACAGGACCCCAGTCCTCTGGTGGTGAGATGAGAGGCAAGGGAAAGAATTCTGCAGTTCTATTAGGTCTTGGCCTCTCAGTGACCCTGCAGCCCTGAGCTGGTCAGATTTTTTCTTTCATCTCTTACATGAGAGTGGCAAGCCAGAGGAACCCGGAGTTGGGTGCCCCCACCCCCAGGTCTGCTAGTCTCTGGTAAACCACATTGGTAAGACTGCTAAGACGGTTTCTCATTGAGGGAGGTCACTTTCTTTTGCATTATTTTCTGTTGCATTAACACTGGCTAACCACACTCTGCAACGATTCAGGGAACAGGCTCACACCTCTTCTGATGTGTGCTACCACCACAGCCACCACCAACGTCCACAGAGTCCTCCACCACAGTCCCTTGGAGGCAGGTCCTTGCTAAGGAGGACAAACACTGTGGCTTGTTTCAAAATGGCTCGTTTCCTCCCCTCGGTCAGAAGCACTCTGAGAGCCAGCTGTGGCTCCTGGAGGAAAAACTCAGGAAAGGGTGGGAGCTCCTCAGCGCTCAGCCTCCAGGAGTTTAATCTCCCAAGCCAGCCTGAGCGCACTCCCAGCAGCTACTTACCTTTCCAGGAGTCCCATGGGTCACTGGCTCCAGGGGGCTCTGCTCCATGCAAGGCGGGTTCTACAGACCCGCTGGCTCCCTGGGGGTCAGGGTGGTGGTGCCCTCAGTCCTCCTGCATGTGTGTTCTTGGTATTATGTGGGGGCCGGGGCATCTTTACTGTGGTCCAGTCAAAGCGTTGCTTCCCTTTAGTTGGCAGTTTTAGCCAGGTATATTTGTTTCGTGGTCCCTTCATACTCTCATTACCTTTCCTTTGTCTTTGCTTTCACCATGTGGAAAAACAAAAAGGCTTTCACTTGCCCTTTCTTTGCTTTGTCACACATCCTCTAGTTGTCAGGGCATAAGCATATTTTATCACAGCGTCCCGAAAAAGGAAAGACAAAATGTGGAGACCATTGTCCGCTTTTGGCAGAGATTCGGCTGAGTCAACTGTGATATCTGGTGACCCTCCATGTCTCAGCCTTGTCCTCCAGCCCTCCCGTGAGGTCTGCCTTGAGCAAGAATCCTATTAGATCAGATTAGACAGAATCCCCCTGACCCGTTTCCTTCCCTAAATAATTTTCCCTCCACCACCCGTCCTACTGCCTTGGTGACACCTTCCCCTGCATTTGTTCCCCGCTGCAACACCCCAACGCAGCGGTTCCAGACCTACTGCCAGGCCCGCTTTAATAACCTTGGCCCTACTGCCCACAGTGTCAGGGATAGATTTCATGGACACTGCGCAGTCGCTGGGCAGGAGCAGCCGAGTGGAGCAGGGCCAGAAGCACAATGTGGGGTTCAGGGTGCAGCGACTGGAGGCTTGTCAGCAAGCCCCTGCCCTGGACACCGAGTCACACCCCCAAGCCTCCACTCCCAAGCGCTGCCGGAGGGAGAGGACTTTGGTTCTGGGCAATGACTTCAAAATTCAAAGTGGAAATTATTTCTAATTTAGAAGCTGATAAGCAGCCAAACCATCAATTAACTGAGAGAGGAAATGAATACACTTGCACCATGAAGAATCTATTGAAAAGTTGACCTCTCTTCATCCTTTTTCTCAGGATGTTATTGGAGGATGCGCTCCAGCAAAACAAGGGAGGACAGCGTGAGAAAGTGGAGGAGACGGTTTCCAGGTGATGGGGGTCGAATCCCAGAGGGGAGGCCAAGGTCATCCCTGGGATGGCAGTGGGAGGGGCCCAGAGGCCACCGGCTAATGACTGGAGTGGCTCAGAAGGCGCAGCAGCAAAGCTTCCAGCAGCTGGCAAATACATGAGAGATGTTTCAACTACAGGAAAGTTTGGGAATTCAACTGATGTAAGTCCCAGGTCACCCACGCAAGCAAACAACAAAGAAACAAGCAGACAAAGGAACATGAAGGGCCTTCACTTAGTCACGTTCAAGGCCACCCTGAATATGCCCCTCACGCCAACACTCACAGTCACACGACCAAAGCTCGAGAGGGTCCTGAGTTTGCCAGAAATACCGACCCTGACCTTGAAGCGAGCTTTCTCCGTGCCGGGCGACCTGACAGTGGCCAGCAAGTGTGTCCCACGACGGGACAGAACATACGCTCCTGGGGATGGTGATGACAGAGCACCAGGGACCCGCGCACCCGCTGTGCAGCCTGAGCTGGAGCGACTCGGCTCCCTGCTGTGGGAAGACGGCCCCTGTGCCCCAGCTGCTGGCTTCTCCGCACCAGGACATCCCCGCCAAGTGCAGCCCCCTCAACCCCTCTGGAGAGTACGGTCACTTGACTGGGAGGACGGTGAGGAGAAAGGACGGAACCGTGTGACAGAGGAGGCGCGAGTGCCTGTCATGTGGGGTCCACAGGTCCTGCCCGGAACGGGAGCCCCTGGAGGGGTTGTGGGGCCTGTGTTTGGAGACATGGCTGTCGGGCGGCACAGGCCGCTGAGCGTGGCCATCGAGTCTGTCCTGGGCAGTGACGCCTGCAGTTGCCCAGGAAATGCTGGTCACAGCAGGAAACAAAGGCGGAGGCTTCCCCACTCCTTCCTGCATGGGCAGTACAGCCTCTGGACCCTGCACCTCCATCCCAGGAGCTGCTCCAGGAAACCGGGGCCGACCCAAGCCTGCTTCTCAGCATCGGAGCCTTAGCCTCAGCCTTAGCCTTAGCTCTGCGGAGCACCGAGAACACGTTTGAAAGCAGGAAAGCTGCGCTTGGGGTGCAGAGCCAGCTGCTGGCCGTCCCCTGGGCCGCGGGGGCTGCAGTGGACTCTGGTTGGCCACTTGCCGGTGTGCAGGGGCGGCAAGTTACCCAACCCTCGGGGCTTTGTCTCCTTGTCTGTATTATTGTGGGGAAACGTACCGATTTCACGCGGGGTGACGATACTAATACTGGAAGGCCTGGGCTGGGCAGTGACCTCACAGGGAGTCATCAAAGTGTGCTGGATACTGGTACCAGGTCCTGCGTGCCAGGGCTTATGTGCTAGGTACTAGTACTGGGTCTTGGTGCTGGCTGCCAGCACCGGGCAGTGTGCCGGACACTAGTGTCAGAACTATGTTGCACACACTGGGCACTGGCACTAGGCCGTGTGCCAGGCATTAGCACTAGGACTGTTGGCCTGCACCAGGGACTAGACCGGTAGGTGTGGCTGTCCCTCCGCCCAGGGTCAGAGCAGGCTTCAGGCTTGTGGAGCAGAGGAAACTGGCTCTGGGCTGACCTTGAACAGCGCCCTCTGGCATGCGACATGATTCTGGTGGAGACAGACTGTCCCACCCCCAGGGTTTCCCTCTCCTGACCTTGGGATCCTGCTGGGTGCTTGGCCCAAACCCTCATCTCCTCCGGGGCTCATGGCACACTCAGGACACAGACAGGGGAGGGGTGGATGGTAGGCCGGGCTGGGCAGGAGGGCAACCACGCACACGAGGGGCTGGAGGGTCCGCTTTGGAGGGAGGCTAGGAAAGGCCTCCCTGTCGGGCAGGCCCACCCTGCTTCTTCCCCTTGGTGGCAGTTATTGGTGGCCTGATGTGCAGGCCCCCTCCAGACGGGAATGCTGGAGCCCCCAGGCTGGTTCCAGGGCCTCTGGCAGCAGGGCCTCGGGAGAGGCGGTGCCGTTAACAGGAAGCCTTCCCGGTCGGCCCCAACCATCGTGACTGGCCCCCTGACGGGGAGGGCTGGATGCAGGCAGTGTGAGGAGACCAAGGCCAGCTGGGAGTCAGCCTGGGACAGATCCTTCCTGGGGGCCCTTGAGACCCGCCCGGGACACCCTGACCTTGGCCGTCCCGCTGCCAGGCCCCGAGAGGAAGCTCGTTGTTGCCACTTCAGACAGTAGGCGAGGGCGGGCCTGGCCCGCAGGGGGAGGTGGTGGGGACCGTCCATGGCCAGGAGAGCCGGTGCCGGTGCGAAGCCCTGGCCGCCTGCCGTCAGCTGAGCGTTCGCCCGAACACAACCCAGAGACGCCGACCCCAGGCCTCCCAGGGAGCCGCCGCGCTCTCAGCTCTGCAGGACGGCGCTCCCGCCTCCGCTGAGGCCACGCGGTCTGCCCCGTGGGCGGGCGCCCAGAAAGGGCAGACCGTGGGGCCAGCTGCGCGCCCCGGTACTCACAGCTGGTCCTCGAAGCAGATCTTGGCGTAGTTGTCCCTGCCGCCCCCGCTGAGCAGCCGGTAGGCGTAGGTGTTCGGGGCGCACGGGGTCCAGTGGTCGCATTTTTGCCTCTTGGGGGCTGGGGCTGCAACACACCAGAGGAGAAGGTCACTCGTGTCAGGGGCGCCCGGCTTGAGCGTGAACGCGCCGTTCTGTCGGTCCCGGTCTTCACACGGGCCTCTCCGGGCGGGAAGGCCAAGGGGGTGGGGGGCGCCACCTGAACCCGTGGGGTTGGGAGCTGCCCAGACACAGCGCCGATGTGCCCGGCTTTCTTCACAGATGCGCGGAGGGCGGGGTGCTGAGCGGGCACAACAGTCCCGAGGGCTGGGACCCGCTGGCCGGGGCGTCGTCCCAGCCGGCCAGGTGTCCTCTGAGGTGTCCTCTGTACAGCTCGAGAGGAACGGCGTGGGTCTCGGGGTGCTGGTGACCAAAGACAGCCATCTGTGGGCGTCCATCCAGCCTCTGCCTCCGCACATCCCGACACACACACGCTCAGTCACACATGGTCACCCGTGCCACGCTGGCCGGGCTGGCCCCTCTCGCCACTCGGGCCCAGCGTCCTGGGCATTTCTGCCCAGGCAGCTCTGACGTCGGCAATGGCAGGCCTGGAACATGTCACTCAGCACCCCCGTTTCACAGCAGTGAGAAGTGGGGAGGACCAGGCATCTGTCTGAAGATCCCAGCTGGTCCCAGAAACCCCTCGCACTTCCATCTCGGGGAGCTGCATGGGCACCACCACCACCTGTGGCCCCCTTCACAGGAGTGGCTGTGTGACAGGGTGGCTGTGTGACGGGGTGGCTGTGCGATGGGGTGACTATGTCCGGGGTGACTGTGTTCAGGGGTGCCTGTGTGATGGGGTGGCTGTGTGACAGGGGTGCCTATGTGATGGGGTGACTGTGTGATGGGTGCCTGTGTGATGGCGTGCCTGTGTGACAGGGTGGCTGTGTCCAGTTGTGGCTGTGTGACGGGGTGCTGTGTGACGGGGTGCCTGTGTGATGGGGTGACTGTGTTCAGGGGTGCCTGTGTGATGGGGTGGCTGTGTGACAGGGTGGCTGTGTCCAGGTGTGGCTGTGTGATGGGGTGGCTGTGTGACGGGGTGGCTCTGTGACAGGGGCTGTGTGACGGGGTGGCTGTGTGACGGGGTGGCTGTGTGATGGGGTGGCTATGTGATGGGGTGGCTGTGTCCAGGGGTGACTGTGTGACGGGGTGCCTGTGTGACGGGGTGACTGTGTTCGGGGTGGCTGTGTGACGGGGTGGCTGTGTGATGGGGTGGCTATGTGATGGGGTGGCTGTGTTCAGGGGTGACTGTGTTCAGGGGTGCCTGTGTGAAGGGGTGGCTGTGTGACGGGGTGGCTGTGCGATGGGGTGACTATGTCCAGGATGACTGTGTTCAGGGGTGCCTGTGTGACGGGGTGACTGTGTTCAGGGGTGGCTGTGTGATGGGGTGGCTGTGTCCAGGGGTGGCTGTGTGACAGGGTGGCTGTGTCCAGGGGTGGCTGTGTGACGGGGTGGCTATGTGACAGGGTGGCTGTGTGACATGGACACCTGTGTCACAGGGGTGACACAGTCCTTGCCCACAGACCCTACTTCCCACTGCACTGTCCTTAGTTGAAGTTTAGATCCCACGTCACCAGAAAAACAAATCCAGAAGCCTCTCAGCCCG
The DNA here is from genome assembly GCF_014898055.3 of Talpa occidentalis. Classification (NCBI taxonomy): domain Eukaryota; kingdom Metazoa; phylum Chordata; class Mammalia; order Eulipotyphla; family Talpidae; genus Talpa; species Talpa occidentalis. Next base: position 2,022,818 of record NW_023604295.1, read on the forward strand.
TGGGGGCAGTGGGGAGCTGGCTGTGCTCGTGGACGGCGTGTTTCTGCAGCTAGCACACGTGCCGTGGCCTGCAGAGGCCGAGGCCTGCTCAGGGGAGCAGGGTGCAGAGCACACAGCCCTGGGCCCAGGAGGAGAAACCCACTCCCGTGAGCCAGCCCCGCAGTGCTCTGAGGGCCACGCTGGGGCCGCCCTCCCCGCCCTCTGAGAGGACTGAGCTTGACAGCACATCCCGGCCCTCAGGCTTTTCCGGAAATTCCTCCCCCAGCAGAAGGCAAAGTGCACAGGAGGCCGGGGGTCCCAGCAGTCAGTATGGCCCCTGCTCGTGGCCTCCTGAGGACCCTCTGCCAGCCCTGCCTGGGCCCTGCACCCCAGAAGCTGCTCCGCCAGGGAGTTGGCCCGGGGGCCGGGCCTGGCCATGAAGACAGACGCAGGGCCTGTGAGGCCGGCCCACACCCGCCGGCCCGCGTTTCCAGGAACAGGTCCAGGAACCTGTCGTCCTGACAGACTTCCTGGTTCGGCAACCCTGATCTCTTTCACCCGTTCAGATGGGGAAGATGGTTCTAGAAATCCTATCCCGTCACGGCAAACAGGAAAGGCGACTCCAGGGGGCAGGTGGCGTGTTTCCACCCCCTCCCTGCTCTGCAGGAGACTAAAGTCCCGGCCACTTGGAGGAACCGTGAGCTTGTCCCGATGAGCGATGACCGTGATGTCCCCCAAGGGCGGTGATGGCCGGGGACAGCGTGGGGCAGCGTGAGGAGGCACCGAGCAGGCACAGCACCGCAGGGGCATGGACAGGGTGGAGTCCCGCCACCCGGTCGCTGGCGAGGGGAGCCGGGTCATTGGCAGGCGGCACGTCTCAGGGTGGTGTGGTTGGGCAGAGCTGGCTCAGATGTGGGGAGAAGCTGACACCATCTGCAGCATCCCCCACATACAGACGAGGAGCCCCTCAAAGGCTGTCCGGCTGCCCCGCAGCAGCATGAGACCTGGGGTTCATTTTCCTGGCTGCCCCCCATGAACCCTCAGCACCCATCTCGGCAAGGGGTGACCAGTGGCACGGCTGCGGAGCCAGCATCCCCCGGCTGTGTCCTCTGGAGACCGCCCAGCAAGGCGCATGGGGTGCGTGGCTTCCAAACCCGGCTGACCATGCTCACCCCCAAGTGCTGTGACCCAGCTATCTGCGGGTGCCGTCCCCAACTCCGCAGGGACAGCAGCAGGGGGCGTGGACAGGGTCAAGCAGAGCTCACCAACGGCGCCCATGCCCACTGAACCACACGGAAGCTGCTGTGTGACAGCTCCCTGCCAGTGAGGGGGCACCCAGGAAGGACACCTGCCCCACCCTTCTGGGGGTTGGGCCCACCCAAGGGTGCTGGAGTTCACGCTTAGGGAGGCTCCACGGAGTCTGAGCTCTTCCCTTAGGCTGTTCCTTGTTCCTCTTCCTGCCAAAGAAATCACAGTTCCGGGCGTGGCCCAGCGTCCTGAGCCTTCCATGGGCCCGCACGGCCACGTCACACCTGTCAGCCTGGCGCATCAGAAGGCCGGGCCACGTGTGTGCTGGGGGGAGCTCAGGGACCTCGCTGGTGGCGCTGCACTCCGCCATGTCAGCTGACCCATTCACCCCCCAGTCTGCGCCCACCAGCCCCGGGGGTCTCGGGCGCCTCCCAAGGGCAGGCCCCGAGCAGCGGGAGGAGGACCACTGCCCCGGGTCCCACACCGTCCCGGCTCCGTCACGGGACTGCAGTCACAGCAGGGCCCCCAACAGGGGATGGAAGCCACGTGAACGGGGTCTTCCAAAGCCTAGACCGCAGCTGGTCTCAGCAGAGACTTCGTGTTCTGCATAAAAGCCAAAGAGTGAGCCCCGGAGGGCGTCCCCACGCCCCACATGGGGCCCCACGCCACTGGGCCTTGCCCAGCCGCCCTGCGGTGAGTCCGTCACGGGAGAATTCACCGTGAAACTGCGTTAAAAATGAAACACCTGCTCCCTTGTAACACCTGTTAAAAATGAAACCTGCCGCACCCAGGTGCCAAGAGGGAAGCAGCTGGGAGACGGGCGGCCGGCCGCTGTGGAGGACGGGGCGGCCGACGGCGGTAAGCCCCGCTTGAGAAAACGCCCGAGACCCTTGGCATTGGCAGGACACCCAGCCCGGGGGACCTGGCGGCTGTGTCAAAGGCCCCGCCCATCGGGCTGCGGCAAGGACGAGCCTCTGAGCGGCTGAGGGCGCGGCCCGCCATGGAGCAGGCCCCCAGGCCTTGGACCCCACACAGCCACTCGGCTGAGGCCCAGCAGGAGAAGCAGAGGCTGCTGGCCGGGGCTGAGTGACCGCTGCTGGCCAAGAGGCCTTCGAGTAGGGTCGCTAGAAGCACCACCTAGCAAGAACCGGCAGGCCCAGCTGCAGGGGTGGCACGCGGGGTGGCCCCCGGGGACTACTGTCTCCTGGTGCTGGAAGGCGGGGTCCCTGTGGTGGGAGCAGGGGAGGCGAGGACAGGGTCCCCAGTCTCCAGGGAGGCTCCACCCTCCCCATCACACAGGCCATCTCCGAGGACAGAGGCGCCCGGTGAGCTGGGGGGGCTATGGGAGCACGGCAGGGACAGTGTGGGGAGACCGTCGTCCCAGGAGGCAACATTCTGGGTCCACACCGGAGGCTCCACCGCCCGGCTGGACAAGATGGGCCGGAGCCCTCGCCTCGAAACTGGCAGAGCAGATGCTGTTGTGTCCCCTGCACATTAACGTGATCAATGTCTTCCCTCCCCGAAAACCACCTCCGTGACAGTCAGCTCCCTCTCTTTTTGGCCATCAAAGGTAATTAATCTGGAAAGCAATAGTTTTCACAAAATTTTTTAGTCATTTCCTTGTTCTTCACATTTGTGCAAAGTAATTTTGTAAAATTCATTTCTATATTAAAAATATATTATCTGGTTACAGTGAGACTTCATCAAAAAGGTCCAGAATATAACTTGGGGTCCCACACATGTTTCCCTTGAATTAATTTTTTAAAAAGATTTATTTATGCACACAAGAGCTGGGGTGCAGGCCAGAGGTGCGGGAGTGAGAGGACTCCCCAGAGACAGAGCGGGGAGCAGAGCAGGTGGATCCACTGAAATCCCCTGCCAAGGGGAGCAGCGGGGAGACAGGAGAGGTCTGCTGCGCCCTGTGGGTCACTCCCTGGCCGGGGTTGAACTCAGGCCGCAGAGGCTGGGATAGCTTCATAGTGCTGAGACTTAACCCCTGTACCACCAGGGGTTAAGTACTAATTTTTAAGGGATATTTTTTATAATTTCACTTTATCCTCAATTCGAGGTGTTCTGCACACGCGTGTTCTCATTGCACACCATCTGTGTGTGACGTTTTGTGTTCCTCTCCCAGGAGCGGGTGGACAACAGACCCTGAAGGCCTGAGAGGCCAGAGAAGCCACAAATGCGTGGCCTCTGCCAACAGCCACGTCCCCCCACGATAAAGCAGCCTGTCTCTTTCGTGGAATAAAAAGCAGAAAAAGAGGACACGCCTCTTGGGCTGGCTCCTCGTGGCCGCCTGTGGATTTAAAGCGGGGCTGTCAGGGCCAGGCTGGGCCTCCGGCCTGGGGCAGTGACCGCTGGTGCGTGAGCTGCACTCCTCTGGGCTCTGCAGGAATCTCCTGGTGTCTGCACACAGGCCAGCACTTCGTTTGTTCTGCTTTTAAATGGGTCCTGCCGCCCTCTTGGAGCCCACTTCACAACCCACCTCACCCAGGACATGGGCTCTCCCGTGGCTCCAGTTCTCCGCCGCACGCACCTCCCCCGGCCTCCTCCTGCAGCGGCGTTTGCACGCCCGAGCCACAGCTGGTGCCGGGCCTCCCGACAGCGGGCCGCGCAGACCAGGGAGCCGCCGGCTCTCAGCCCACACACACCCACACACGCCCACACATCCCCCCACACATGGATCTGCCGACCTAGAGACCCGCAGTCCCTGCGTCATGCCCCCCCCCCCCCCCCCGCTCCTGCTGAGCCACAGAACAGGGCCAGGCCAGCGGGAGGAGCGAGACCCCGCAGCCGCCACACAGCGCGGGTCCCCCTGGCTGCTGGCCTCAGAGCAAGCGCCGCCCGGCGGTTCTGCCCACCACGTGTCTACCCACGCCCAGCATCGCTTAGCGCGGAGGTGGCCGCCGGCTCTCTCCGGGGCTGCTGCGTGCTCCGGGACAGCGCCTGACAGAGGCGGCCCCGAGAAGCCGTTCCATGGTTTAAAATGTCTCCAGAGAGCCTGGCCCTGGGCGCTCCCGGGGGAGGGGGCTGGGAGCCGGCCCAGGGCGGGCAGCCAGAGGTCAGGCTGATTCACACGGTGCTGGGTGGGGACCCACTGGGAGTGCCGTGGAACAGAAGGAAGTGGCCTCTCCCTCTGCTCCTCTCCCTCCTCCCCTCATCCTCGTAGCCACATAAAACGGCTCGTCCAGCAAAGCTCAGCCAGAGCCCCTGCCCTCGCCCTGGTCACTGCCGAGCTGCTGGCGGCGCGCGCGGCACCCACCTCTGAGGACGGGCTTCTCCCCGAAGCCGCGGAGGTTGTAGGCAGCGCTGGAGAGGGGCGTGTCCGGAACCAGCTCGGCCACCAAGTACCCGCAGTACCAGGCACACAGGGAGGCAAAGACCAAGAGCACAGCCTTCAGGGGCCCTGTGGACAGACAGACGCACCTGTGGACATCGAGGCCTGGCCCTCCACCCGTGCGCCCACCCACAGCAGTGGGGGGTGCCTGTGGGAGCCCCCCGGGGCAATGAGGCGGGCTGAGAAGCGCGCAGCAGAAGAGGCACGTTTTCAGGGCTGCCCTCCTCGCTGGCTGTGGTCTGGCTCAGAGGCCAGCGTCAGCGATGCGTCTGCGGCTTTGCGCCCAACCCCTGGCAAGAAAGGCCGAAGTGACCGGCTCCAGACTGCGGTGGCTCCTGGGAGGCAGGAGTGGTCAGTGCTGCACCTCCTGTGCGGAGGCCAGTGCTGGGCCCGAGCGCGCCACTGACCTGTCCCCCTGGAGAGTCCCCGGGCCTGCTCCTCCCAGCAGAGCTGCGTGCACTGCACGCCGGGCCCCGGCCAGCCGCTGGCTGCTGGTTCATCATGCTCTAAGGGACGACTGGCTCCCAGACAACCGAGCGCTGGGACAGCCCTGTGTCCCCACGGGCCACCCCCAGGCCATCCTGCAGCTCTTTCTGGTCGTACCCCCTAAATGTCCACAGATCAGGTCATTCAGAATGACCAGGGTGGCCACGAGCAGGGTGGCCACAGGCCTGCACAGGGGACCAGAACGGTGTCCGTCAGAGGGAGCGCAGTGTGCGTTCACGGGCCACCGAGAGGGAGGGAGGAGGCGGTGGGGCGAGGGGAGGGACGCGCCTGACCCCGCACCCTCATGATGCTCCGTCCGACCCCCTCGGGCAGAGCGTCCAGTAACCCCCTCCGAGCTGGGCCTCTCCCTGCCCCAGGGCTCAGGGCAGCTCTGCCTGCCAAGGTTTCCCAAGCACCACCCCCCGCCAGCCCCAGGCCCCTGGGAGAAGCCCCTGATGACACCCCACTCCTGAGGGCCCCGCCTGGACTGACCTGCCGCCCCTGCCTCTCCTTGGTCCCAGCCCGGCCCACGCTCCCGACAAGGACGTCCAACATCTGTCTGATGGGACACCAGGGCCCAGACCCAGATGGACCCCTGGCCTCGCCTGGCTCCTGGATGACTCCCTCTGCTGCGCACGTCCGGCCCATGTCACAGACAGGCGGGGGCAGATGGGGGGTTCAGCCTGGACCCCACACGACCCTCCTGGCCCTGAGGGGTCCATGGCCAGGCTGGTGGGTCTATATTACCTCCGGAGACGTCTCCTTTTCTCCGCTGCCACCCCCAGGCCACCCTACGTCCTCTCTGCTCTTGCTGGCACCAAGTCCGCGGCCCGTGTGCCCCGTGGAGGGTGCCTCGTGGGAGGCACAAAGAAGCTCTGGTCTTCTCCAGGTCCTGCCACAGCCCCTGACCCCCCGTGGCTTTCACCATCCCTGACTCTAGGGCAGACGACCTAGGGGGTCTCAGGGAGTGTGAAGGGAGGGCGGCCAGGTGACTGCGCTCGGGTGGCCCGTGCAGCCAAGACCGCGGGCCGGGGACTGCGGCTGGCGTGGACTGTGGCGGCTGTGGAAGCCAAGGCCTAGAGCCACAAGCCCCTGGGTGGGGCAGCTCAGCAGCCCCGGGACCCACCGTGGTGAGAACCCAGGGCCTGCACCATCGGGAGGCACCCCCAGCCCGCCCTGGCACCTGGACAGGGTCCCACGGGCGCAGCAGCGGCAGCGGGCAGACTCGGTTGGGCCCTGGGGGGCGAGGCGGGGTGCCCGGGGTCCGGAAGCTCCTGGGACTCTGCAGCGGGACCCGGCTGTCCGGCGGGGGACAACGCCAGGCCTCCTGACTGTCCTCGCTCGCTCCCGGCAGGCACGCGATGGCCCCGGGCGCAGGCCAAGTGCAGGGGGCGTCTGGGCACGTCCTCCTCGGGCAGGCCCCGCCTCCAGGGCCACGTGTCCTGGGTGCAGATTCCCGGGGGCCCCAGACTGATGCTGAACAAAGTCACCCCCAAACCAGGCTGCGGGATGGGGATCTCGGGATGTGCTGCACTCCACACTCCAGGGCCCTTGGGGGGTGTCCTGGGCGCTCCCCCTTTCCTGGTGGGCAGCTCTCCCATCAGGTAAGACGGGTCGGCTGCCCGTGACTGCGGCCTCGCCATGCCAGGCCACCCCCGTCCTGGGGTGAGGCACCTGCCCTTCTCCTGGAGGCCCGGGGTCCCCAGGTGGGTGAGTCCTGCTTGGGACTCGCTGACTTGTGGCTTCAGCTTCTGCTGCCCCCGTGGGCTCCCCGGGGGGCACAGGCCTGTGCACACGAGCTTGTAGGCAGAAGGGTCGGGAAGACCCACGTCTGATCGCCTTGGCCGCCTCGCCGCCGGGTGACCTGCCACGAAAGGTCCCCGCGCCGACACCAGGTGTGGCGCTGTGAGGATGATCTGCCAGGCCCAGCCCAGCCAGCCAAGGCCGCGGAGGCCAGTGTCACCCAGTCCAGCCGGGAGCTACCCCGGGGGACAGGCCACGCCTCCCCCAGCGGACGGCAAGCGTGGCTGAGCAGAAAGGCGCTAAATCTCGAGTTTCTGGGGGTGAGCTCCCTCCGCCACACACCCCCGGGTCAGGGCACAGCAGGGGCTGTGCCGGGTGCACCGGCTCCAGGTGGGCGCTGAGGGCGGCCTGCGGAACGGGTGGGTGGGGAGGGACCTGTCGCCTGAGCATGTACAACTAAGTGACCAGCAAACCCCGACAGTCAGAGCCCAGGAGAGAAACCGCGGAAAGACCCCTCCTGACCACTCCAGGGAGACCAGCGCCCCAGGGTGGGGCTTTCTCCCCCAAGAGCTCGCGGTCCCCACCCATTTATCCCACAGTCCACACCCGGGCAGGGCTGTGACTCATAAACAGCTCTGCAGAAAAGGCCAGGGAGTAAAATGAAGCAGCCCTCCGGACTCGCCCACACCCGGGGGTGGAGCGGCCAGGGGTGCAGCCTTCAGGGCGAGGGCTGGGGGGGGCTGCGGGGTGATCACTCTGGAGCCCTGCCTGGCGGGCAGGAGAGCGCTGCCCATTGCCGGGCAATTCGGGAGGCTGCTCAGGAGGACCCCAGAGGCAGCCAGCCCAGCCGCAGGCAGACGCAGTGCCGGGCAGCTACCCGACCCGCAGGCCAGGGACCCCGCCAGGAGCTGCCGGGAGCCCCGACTTGGAGAGAGGAAGTGAAATAGGGGGGTTCACCCCTTTCCTCTGTCCTATCTTTTCCAAGTCTTCTGCACCTGCCAGCAATTTGATAAAAGGAAAAAGTACAATCAGCTTTCTCTGGAAAGGAGCTCGCGGCAGGGCCTGCTCCCCGCGCAGAAGGCCTAGAAGGGGGGCTTGGCCGTCACTCTCGGGGCTCCTGGTTGCTGGGCTCCTAGGGACTCTGACCCTGGGGCCCTGAGTCCACACCTGCCTCTGCCCTGCGCCCACAGCTGCGCCCCAGCGCAGGGCCTGATCCCCTCCAGAGGGTGCCCTCACCCCTCCCGGCCCCCCCCTCGGGGGCTGGGGCCGGCCTGAGCTCACCCAGCACCTACTTTCCAGGCAACGCCCCCTCGCTGCCCGGGGCCTGCACCCCGCCCTGGGGGACGCAGCGCCCCGGACGAGGCTGCAGGCCGCCCTGGTTCGGAGCCGGCTCTGCCAGCAGACCCGCCCAGCCCCCCCATCCCTTCCCTGCCCGCTGGGAGAGTCCCGGGAGGGGCGAGGGCCCCTGCACCCCGCGCCCCCTTCCTCCGCGGAGGCGTCGCACTCACCGGCCGTCCAGGGGCGCATCTTGCGCGGCGCCTGCTCCCTCCCGCCGCGCGGAGCCGTCCCGGAGACACGCCCTGCAGGCGGCTGGGGCGGCCCGGCAGGTGGAGCCCGGTCAGGCCCCAGGGAGGCGTGGCCGGCAGGTGCGGAGGGACCCCACCCCCACCCCGCCCCACCCCTACCCCACCCCGCCCCGCCCCGCCCCCACCCCAGGGTGTCTGCGCGCAAATACGGGTCGCAGGAGGAGGGGGGCGGGCAGAGCTAATTGACAGGACAGAGCCCGCCCTGGGGTCTTCTGATGGGGGGACCTGTGACCTTGAAGTCCCCCCCAGCTTAATGCCGCACAGAGGAAAATGGCCACAAGATAAGCCCTGGCCCCTGCAAGGTCAAGGGCGCAGTCCAGTCCCTGGGCTCTTGCTGCCTCCCAGTAAGCTGGCCTGCGTACCCCTCCTGCTGCCCATCTCCTGGGGGTGAGGAGGGGCCTGTGCCCCAAGGTCACAGTCACAGGTGTGCAGCACTACCCTGAGGCTGCTTCCCGGGCCAGAGGCTACAGGGTGGGGTCAGGCAGGGGTGTGTGGAGTTTGCCAAGACGTGCCAGCCGGGAACAGCAGCCTTCCGTCTAGCACCCGCCCCGCAGCAGCCTTGGGGACTCCACAGCGCCGTGGCCTCAGGCCACAAGGCAGTCAGTCTGGTGGGAGAACAGATATGCAGGGTGGCAGGGGACCTGGCCCCACCCAGGAAAAGAAACGCCTCTTTCCCTTCTCCCCAGCAGTGCGCGAGTGGCCCTTGCCAGCCCGGGACTTGGGCCAGGGGCTGTCACGGAGGCACTCGGCCATGACCATCCTTGCCTGCTAATCAGCTCTGTGTGACTGTATCCCGGAGCCGGGGACACAGGCCCTGTGGACAGTGTGGCCTCACTCCTCCAGGTTGCCTCCAGCGGCTCTCCCCCAAACCAAAGGGGCCAGAAGACGGTTCTCGGCCAGGACCCCAGCCCCAGGCGGCCAGCACTGCAGGTCAGTGTGGGAGGCCCTGCTGAGTCCTCCCCCAACCTGCAAAGCAACACGCCCCCCTCCTGCTACCCCAACAACCACAGGGGACCAGCTCCCTGCCGTGAGTCCTGGCTTCATGGCTCAGGAATCTCTCCTCTGTAAAACACGTGATGTGGAGGCCGAGCTTCGGTGTCGGCGTTCATTCTTTTACGTGGTGGTGACGAGCACACACACAACATAAGATCCGCCGTCTTTTGCCAAAGTACAAAGATTCCTATCTTGGAGTGTGCGTACGGTTCAGCAGTGCTGAACATCCCACACTGCTGCGCAGCTGGTCCCAAGAACTTCTCGTCATGAAACTAGAGCTCTGCGCCTCAGCAGCGGCCTCGGGCCGAGCCCCCAACAGCCATCATCTCCGAGGCCCCAGGCTGCACAGCTGCAGGCGCTGCCTTCCTAGGACCACCGACTGCACTTGGCGCGACGTGCTCGAGGTCACCTGCAGGGTTCCAGTCCATCTCCAGGCTTCAGACAGTCCATTCTAGGATACTCCACGCTTCTTTGTCGATTCTGTTGGACACTGGGTTGCTTTCACCTCTTGACGAAGCTGAATAATGCTGCTGCCAACGTGGGTATAGTCTTTTGAGACGCTGTTTTCAATTCTTGCAGGGCGCATGCCACATCATAGTAGTGTTATAGGACAGCCCCGATATTGAGCGGGTTCCTGGCTGTGGGTCCTTACCCGCGCGCTTACAAGGGACTTAGGAATACTCCACTACAGGCACACACAGAAGGTTCATAAAAGGTTTATTTTTTTTTTCTTTTTTTTAATTTTTTTTTTTAATAGAGGCATGCTTTTATTTATTTATTTGTTTGTTTGTTTTGTTTATACAAGCACTGGGTACAGTCAGAAGCGCGGGAGGGTGGGAGAATTCACCAGAGCCAGAGCGGGGAGCAGAGCAGGCAGAAGGACCGAAGGACACTGCTGAGGGGAGCAGCGGGTGGCAGGAGAGGTCTGCGCGCCATGTGGGACCCTCCTCTGGTGGCCGGGGAGCAGCCGGGGATCGAACTGGTGCTGCAGAGGCCGCAGGCAGCTTCGCAACCCAGCGCTCAACCGCTGCGCCACCGGGGAGGCCCCATAAAAGGTTTATTGACAAGGGAAAAGGAAAGAAGGAAAATGGACAACTCAGGGAGAAAATAGGGAAATAAAGTCTTTCATGCGTCCTACCCGATCCGCCGACCTGGAAACCCAAAGGCACTCTCCGAGCTGGCCGGACGCTGCGAGCTGGCGGGGAGCCAAAATGAGGGACCCCCTCCAAAGCCCACGTGTCTGCCTTTATCCCCACCTGGCTGCTGAACCCCACCCTCAGGTCCCAGCCACCTTCCCTTGGGTGGGGATGGGATGTGGAGTTCCCTGTGTCTTTGGCTTTGGCCTGGGGTGGGGGTGGAGGCCACAAAGCCTGTATGGAATGAGCTTTAGGACAGCCTTTTCCCCCTAACAGTAGTTCTGCTTTTAATTTTTCAAGGAACCTCCATACCTCCATACCATGGCGGTGTTTCCATGCCACTCTCAGCACACAAGGCTCCTATTTCTCCACAACCTTGCCCGCACTTGCTATTTTGTTTTGGTGTCTGCCAAGTTTTAATAGCAGCCGTGCTAGTGGGTGCAGGGGGCCATCTCGTCCTGGCCACACACATGTGATCTTTGCAGAAATGTCTACGCAAGGCCTCTTGCACACCTTGCAGTTTGGTTTTGCTGCTGCATTGCTGAGCTCTAAGAGATCTTTGTTTCCTGGACGTTGACTCCTTATCAGATGTGTGGTTGGCAGATGCCTCCTCTGCCTTTCCACTGTGTAAACTGCATCCTGATGGATGGAAGGTCTTACGTTTGAGATGGTCCCATTTATGTATTTTTGCTTTTGTTGCCTATGCGTCTGGTTAATGTCCAAGAATCATTACCAAATCCAATGACATGAAGCTCTTCTCTGTGTTTTCTCCTGGGACATTTACAATGTTAGTTCTTAACATCTTGAGTTAATTTGTGTGCCTGGTGTTAGGGAGCCTGTTCTACTGCATGTGGGTGTCCAGCTGTCTCAGCATCCTTTGCTGAAGAGACTGTCCTTTCTTCCATTGGGTGGTCTGGGCAACCTTGCTGAAGACCACTTGGCCACACAAGCCAGGGTTTCTTTGGGGGCTATATATCATATATAGCTGATCATGTCAGATATATAATCTCTATGCCAGCGCCTCCACCTGCCTTTTTATGCTGTAGCTTTATAATAATTTTTGAAATCAGCAAGTTCATGTCCCTTCAACTTTGTCTTTCTTTTTCAAGGTTGTTTTGGTTTTCAGAGTCCCTTCAGATTCAGATTTTTCTGTTGCTGAAAGAAAAAAAACAAACAGTGCTGAAATTTTGATAGGGATTGTAAAGACTATATAGATTGTTTGGGGTAGTATTGATAGTTTACCAATATTAAATTTTCCAATCTATGGCCTCCAGACATTTTTTTATTTGTTGGGGTCTTCTTTAATTTCTTTCTGCACTGTTTTCAGCAGATAAGTCATTCGCTTCTTTGGCTGTGAGTTAGGGCTTGTCTTCATTTTGCTTAAGTCACTGACAACCTTCTCCAAAGGCCTTTAACAAATTCTCCCACTCAAGTTCCCTTTGCAGCTCCCATCTTTAAACACGACCTAAGTTTCACTTCTGGGGCTCTATACCCAGGAAAATTTTTTTCTTTATAAAAAGGAAATGCTATGAAATTACAACCATGAGATATGTAAGGAACCCTATCAGGCCAACAAACAGTGGGGTGACCCCTTACCAAATTCCTGGTTAACTGCTTGAATGTTACCCAGGAACATAAACTGATCCGTACTGAGATGATGTATTCTTGTATACATGGACAGTGCACATGAATGCAGGTTAAGTGAGAAGAGAGGAGCACAGTGGGCACTGCTTCATATAAAAAGACCAAGACACATAAAAATGAAAAAGCTGCTGCAAAGTCACATTAAGTGTCAAAATCCAGATGCACAATAAAAAAGCATCTACCCTCTGCTGCCCCCATGCAACTCTTTTGTGCTTCTCTGGGCTCATCTTCAACACTCTTCTCTCTCTGACAATCCTGTCCCCCTCATTACACCCATTTCATAGAATTCCTCCATCCCAGACCAGCTTCCTCCTGGTCTGTGGCTCCGCTGCAGCCTTCAAACCACTCTTGCTATAGGCAGGCCCGCTTGTTTCCTTCTTACACAAAAGATATCATATCAGGCAAGGCATTTCAGGGCTTGTCCTGTGTTCTGTGATATCCTAGAGGGCATCATCCACCAGCAGACGCTGTCCTCTTCATCCCACATTCGTTTGTATTGTGGGTGAGCCACATCTTTAAACCACACCTTCTATTGCTGGAGGGATCATGTCTTATTGTAAGGCTGTGAACCTTTTAACCACAAGTTTTATTTGAGATAAAGCTATTCTTTTGGTAGGCCATAGAATGATACCTTTAGTCTTCTCTGCTATTAGCAATGAGAACGTTTGTGCAAACACTTCTGTAGGGTCAGGAAGACACAGAGCAGGTTTTCTGATCCAGCAGACCGGGTAAAGGAGGAGTCCTGGAACCTCAGTGGCTTTTGTAGGTTTTTTATTTAGATTTACCAGGCACATGGCAGGCAGGGGTGCTGGGGGGCCCGGAGGCTGGCTAGGCCTCCCAGCCCCCAGCAAGTCTTCACTCTATCTGGGCTCTCCTGCTTTCTGTGGTGGCCTAGTTCTCGTGGTTCTTCTGCTTCTGCTTCTCTGCTTCTTTCTCAGCTTCTGCTGGCATCCCCGTGACGCCGCCCTTAAAAGCCCAGTCTCAGCCCAGGTGAATCCCATCTACCTAGGCCCACACCCTCCTCCAGGTGCCGCCATCAGGCATGCGTTCAGGACCGCAGGGATCCTTCATCAATCCTGATGGCAGGAGGGCAGAAAAGCCTGATACTTTTACCTTACCCTACAACCACTTAGCAGAAAAGCTACCTGGGTTTCCATGCCTGCTGCCCGGGGCCGCAATACCTGTTGGTCCACCCATCCCCCACAGGACACTGTCCCACTCTGACCCACGCTCATGCGCTGCCGGGTGGGAGTGGCAGCTCAGTGTTGTTCTAATTGCATCTTTCACTAAAATGATTGCCTTGGCATATCTTCATAGGTGTAAAAATCATGTGCAATTTGTGAGCTTTTCTTTTTGCCGGGAAACTATTAGTCACATTCTCTGCTCATTTTTCCATGGAGGTGCTAGTCTTTTGCTCAAGCTTCATAGCCTGGGAAATAGTTTGCTGACTAGATAATATAGTTGAATTTTTAAGTTGAAATGTATAAAGTGATGAATCACCTCCTCACCTGTCTCCTCTTTACCTAATAGAAAACCAGAGCTATTAGTCTCGTGAGTGTTCCTCCAGAATTTCTTTATCCATGTCCAGCCAGATAAGAATGCCTCCCCACCACACACGCGCCGTCACGTGCTCTCACGGACTCACACTGTGCTGATCTGCCACTCGCTCTTCCCACAGCTGCCAGGTGTCCTGCAGGGGGACGGACATTCACTGACCTAGTGGGTCCCCCCGACAGATCTTCGGTTCCTGGCCACCTTCTCTTAGATCTGACCCTGTAACGCCGGCCTTTCTAGTAGAAGGTTTCACTTGCGTGAAATCAATCGATCAACCAACCAATCAATCAATCAATCAATCTCCTAGAAGGGAAACTGCTGGCCTTGTATTATTGGTGGTTGATGGAGCTCAATGCAACAGATCTCAGTGGAGGGCACACCTGCTGACACACGCCCCAGCCTTACGGTGCCTGCTTGTGCGTTTAATGGCGTTTCCAGTATGCTTTTGGCTGTCCTTGATTTTCACCTGACTTACCTACCTTGGGAAAGCACTGCTCTTTAAACTGGGGCTCCCCTTAAAATGCTACACTCTCAAATGTAAGGCAGCCAAGACAATAAGGAGCCAAGGAGGGGGACGCTCCTGCAGATGTAAACAGAGCACGAAGCCGCTCCACCCCCACCCCTTACGCCAGAAGGACACCCACTATGCGCCAACAAGTAATTCAAAATTGTGCGCTGCTGTCCACCCTTACAGATCCATAGTAACCAGCCCCTCAGTGCAGGTAGTGAAACCATACCCTGATTGCTCTACCTACAGCACGGAAATTCCTCCTGCGACTCCCACCCCCCAGGGCAGTTAAAAAAAGATCTGACTTTTCTTTTTACAGCTTCTGAGTTGTAGCTTGCTTAGAAAGCTCTCCTTACCCCCATTAAGACACATGACCAGGCCTCCCCGGTGGCGCGTGGTTGAGCGCTGGGTGGCGAAGCTGCCCGCGGCCTCTGCGGCGCGGTTTCGATCCCCGGCTGCTCCCCGGCCTCCAGGCGAGGGTCCCACATGGCGCGCAGACCTCTCCTGCCGCCCGCTGCTCCCCTCAGCAGTGTCCTTCGGTCCTTCTGCCTGCTCTGCTCCCCGCTCTGGCTCTGGTGAATCCTCTCACCCTCCCGCGCTTCTGACTGTACCCAGTGCTTGTATAAATAAATAAATAAATCTTAAAAAAAAAAAGACACATGACCCCCTACACTAAGCGTCGGTGGCATGTAACACACTTCCTCTGCCAACCACCTGCCTGCTGCTGCCGCTGTTCATTTTCCTCTGTCCACGTCATGGGGGCCACGCCTGGACTTTGTGTTCTGTTCTCTCTGCCCTCCGGCCTCGCTTCTGCTCAGAATGTTCCTAGAGACACCAGAATGTGTCCTTTTTTGTTTTGGATTCCGAATCACACCCTCTGGCCACGGAGTCCCCACAGGGGCTGGTTCAGTGTCAGAGGCGACACTTAGGGATCTGCTCAACCCTCCCAGCAGCCTGAAGGGAAGCGAACCTGATCCTTTGCTTGATCCAGGCAATGATGCCTCCAGCACCGCCTCCAGCCCGTCCTGGGGTGCACACCCCCAGGGTCTGCTGAGAGCACACAGGAGGATGCGGCCAGGGTCTGCAAAGACGTACTGTAATCGCCACGAACCCGAACTTCTGTCAATTTGTAGCTACCTATGACCTGGCCCCCATCATAAAAGCTCAGGTGGAGACTGAATGTACTAGAATGCCCAGAAGTTTCTGGAAGCGAACTTCCTTTGCTCTCCTGCAGGTGTTGGGCCTCCTGGCTGCGGCTTCACAGGTGGCCGCTCCTGTATTTGCCACCTTTCTGTGTTGGTGCCAGCCTGTTCCTGGTTGCCCCCTTGGCCCTCCAGCCGGAGCGCTCCCGGTTCCGCTGCACCTGCTGTGACATCTGTTGGCCGAGTCCGCTGCCGTGGCTAGAAAGGTAGAAAAGGTAGAAATACCTTTTGGTTCTTTTGGGAAACTGCCCTATTAATTTTTATAATTCTCTTTCCAAAGTTACCTGAAGTGTACTTTTACGTTGCTGCTCCTAACCAGCCGAAGGTGGTCCACACCCCGTGGTCCTCATGGGTCTGGAGTCTTTGCCAGCTGCTTGCCTGGTTCTGACTCAACAGGCTTTTTGTTTGACCAGCTTGGCGCTGGGCATTGATTTGAAAAAAGAAATGCGTGTGTGTACCCTTACAGGCGTGTGTGTGCGCGTGTGCATGTGTGTGTGAAAGGCTGTCCTGAGCCTGCAAAGATAATCTTCTCCAGAGAAGACCAGCGTTTGCTTCTGCTCGAGACCTCCACCTCTGGGGGCCAGCCTGACCCTGTGCACACTCGAGGCTGGAGAGCCCCTTGGTGACCCAGCTAGCCCCACAAGGGGCCACACTCCCCACAGGCTGCTCACAGACATTCCGTGCGTGTGGAGTGTCACGGCCAGGCTCCCCGGCTCTCGGCCGGGGTGAAGCATGGTTCCCGCACGCTTCCCGGGGCGGGGGGAGGCCATGGCAGGCTGGGTTCTTGGGAGCAGCACACCCGGCTCGCGAGGGCTGGTCCCAGGGGCAGCGGCAGCAGTGATGGTCCAGCAGGAGCTGCACATGCGAGGCCCTGAGTGAGCGTGTGCCTGTCCCTCGTGGGCTCCCGTCTGCCCACAGAGGGGTCCCCAGAGAGGCCTTCCCTGGACACTGGAGTGCAGGCCCGTGCCCTGCCCCCTGCTCCCGAGGGCCTGTCTCCATCACGCAAGCACCGTCCTCGTCCCCTTCCGGGGGCCGCTTCCGCTGCGCCTCCTCGGCAGTGCCAGGCTCCGTCAGGCCGGGCTCGCCCAGCGTGCCCTGGACCCCGCTTCTGGAGCAGAGCCCGGCGCAGGAGGCTTCTCACAGGATCGCTGCGGACGCGTGAGGACATGAGCTGGTGCGTGAAGTAATGATTCTACTGGAGGAGACGCGTCGGGTGGGGCAAGTGCTGGGGTGGCGTCTTCTGAGTCTGAGGGAGCCGGTAGAGGCCGCCCGAGGGGCAGAGCCAGCGATTAGGAGGACGATTAGGGCCCTGGGGACAGGAAACAGAGCCCACGCCCACAGCACCCCTTCTCACAGCCCAGTCCCCTGAGGGCCACAGAGCAGAGGCCTCTGCAGTCACACCCTGCGTCCTGGGACCGGAACCCAGGGGAAGTGGCTTTTTATTTTAGTAACACATTTTTTAGAGCAGCTTCAGGTTCATAGCAAAGAAGAAGATAAGGAGATCGCCCGGGCACCACTGCCCGGTGTGCACAGCCTCCCTACGCCGGTCATCCGCACACAGGGGGTGTTCGTAACCGGCAAACCTCCACCTCATGACCCCCGGAGGCCCTAGTGGGGGGGTCACTGGTGGCGCTGTGCATTCTGTGGGTTTGGACCAACGTGCAGTGCACACCCCCTCTGCCACCGGGCCCTGGCAACCACTGATTTCTTTGCTGTCCCCAAAGTTTTGTCTCTTTGAGAATGTCATATGGTGGAATCACGCAGCGTGTGACTTTCTCAGGTCGGTTTCTTTCACTTAGTGATGTGCACGTAACTGTCCCCAGGTCTTTACACCACCGAAGGCTCATTTCTGAGGAATATCCTACTGTCTGGACAGACCGGCTTATCTCTCTATCACCTGCCAAAGGGCGTGTGCCTGCTCCTAGGCTCCCGCCATGATGTGGAAAGTCGCAATAGCACGAGCGCACAACCTCTCGGCCCGTGGGAGCACACTCCACGCTGCGTGATTGCCAGATGAGAAGGTAGGGATGTGTTTGTTTTCCTAAGGAGCTGCCAGACTGTCCTCCACAGTAACTGTGCTTTTTGCATTCCCACCGCTGGATGAGAAACCCCAGCCCACACCCGGACCCAGGAGGTGGGAGAGGCCAGCGGCTGCCTGTCCTCAGGGCTGTGGAGGTTCACATCGTCCTGATTTGCATTTCCTTGACCAGTGACACCATCTCTTCCTGCGCTTACCTGGCAGCCGCATGCCTTCCTTGGTGAGGCTTCCGTTAAGGCCTTTGGCCCATTTTTTAAAAGTCCGCTTGTTCTCTTGATGAATTTTAAGTTTCTTTGTGTATTCTGGGGAGGAGTCCCTCATCCCTGGGTCTTGTCTCCTTGCTCTCCTGACGTCTCATGAAGAACAGAAGCTTTGCTGTTAGTGACGTCCCGCTTATGGCAGCTTTCCCCGGATGGCAGCTTCGGTGCTGCGTCTGCAGGTCACCGGTCAGTGCCGTCTCTTACATTGCCGTCGAGAAGTTTTGTAGTTTTGCATTTTACATGTAGGTCTGATCCATTTTGAGTCAAGAAATGATCCATTTCTTGCATGGGGGTGCCCAATCGTCCCAGCACCATTTGCTGAAAAGACTATTTTTGTTGTATTGTCTTTGCTCCCGCCAGCGGGCGGCCGCCTCCACGGACGGGCCGGCTCCGAGTTCTCTGCTACGCTGCGCTGACCCGCCCGCCGTTCCTCCCGCCACCAGAGCACGCTGGGAGAGTCTGCTTGGTAGCGAGCCTGGCAGCCCGGCGGGTCTCCAGCTCGGCTCTCCACCTCTGGCCTTGTCTCTGAGCCTCCTGCCTCTTCACGTCAACTTTAGAACCAGCTTGCCAGTGTCCGCAAAACGCCTGGTTGGGATTTGATCGGGACCGCGGTCATCGACCGTCTGACGTCTTGATAATACTGAAGCTTGCTGGCCCCCAGACAGAATATTTTTCCATTTATCTTTTCTTTGATGTTGATGATCAGAGTTATATCATGTTCTTCACAGCTGTCTTGTATGTTTACACCCAAGTATTCCTTATGGGGGGGCAGTAATTAAATGGCATTGTGCTTTCAATTTCCACTCCAGTGCTCACCGCTGGGGTATCAGAAAGTGACTGATATGCGTGTATTAGCTTCCCATCTTGCAACCTTATTATAATCAGTGATGAGCTCCAGGAATTTTCTACATAGACGATCGTGTTATTTGCGAGCAAGCCAGCTTTATTTTTTCTTTCCCCATCTGTAACTTCCCCCGCTTTTCTTGTTTCACTGCGTGGGCTGACACCTCCGTAGAATGCTGAAGAGGAGTGGATGCCTTGCCTTGTCTCTGACCTTAGGGAAGTTTGGGAGTTTCTCACCATTAAGTATGATGCTAGTTCCGGGTTTGTTTGTTTGATTTTAGATATTCTTTACAAGTTGAGGATGTTCCCCTCTAGTTTATTCAGAAAGTTTTTTTAAGATGTATTTATTTATGCATACAAGAACTGGGGTACGGGTCAGAGGTGCGGGGGTGAGAGGACTCCCCAGAGACAGAGTGGGGAGCACAACAGGCAGATTGACTAAAATCTACTGCTAGGGGAGCAGCGGGGAGACAGGAGAGGTCTGCTGCGCCCTGTGGGTCAGCTCCATGCCTTAGATTGAAAGCGGAAAGCCGCAGTGTCTGGGGCGCTTGACAGCGCTGAGACTGTCACCCCTGCACAGTGGGAGGCCCCAGCCAGCGCCATCTGTAAAATGAGCTCAGCTGGATTTTCCTGCTGTCCATCGAGAGCCACATGCTAACCTGCGATCTCTTCAGCCCCACTTGTTGTCCCCTCTCTACGAGGAGCAGAGCCGCTGGGTCCCACACCCCAGGGGGGCCAGGGGAGGTTCATGTTCCCGGTCCTGCAGGCTGGAGCCCAAGGGGGTGGCTGCGAGGGAGGGAGTGGGTGAGGCCTCTCTTCCTGCCTGCGGGGGCGGGGGAGCTCAGAGTGCGTGCGGCTGTGTGCACGTGTGTGTGCGTGCACCTGACTTGTGTGCACCTGCGGGGAGAGCGGTCTGTGAGGCGGGACGCTAAGCCACCCTGGAGGTTCTGCCTCGTGACCTCAACTGACCCTAAATACCCCCCATGGGCCCTCTCCAAACATCCCCCGGGCATAGGGCTTCCACAAGGGCGGGAATCAGGACGGGGGCTCAAGCTTTAGCCCACTCTGCAGCCCCCAGCACACCCGGGCACACCTCTCTGGAAGCTGGAAGGAGCTGGAAGGAGCTGAAAGGAGCTGAAAGGAGCCATCCCGCAGGGAGTCCACAGGGTCTCCAGCTGGATTCAGCCGGGAGGGCGCACGGCCAGAGTCTGGGCGCACCTGGCACACACAACCGTGCCCTCCCAGACTGGTTCATTCCAGACCACGGGCATCAGGGAGGGGTGGCGCCTGCTGGCGCTGACAGCTGCTGGCCGCCGGGCTCTGCGTGGCGTCTGTCAGAGGTGGGGTGGCGAGGAAGCAGCGCTCCCGAGGGGAGCACGGCACGGTCTCTGCCCGCGGTTTGTCCCCGTGGCGTCCGGCGGAGCAGGCTCAGCGGGCGGACAGGACGCAGGGCAAACCCCGCACTCCCGCCTGCTGCGTTCTCAGGACGAAACCCGCCTCGAGGCCGCGGGCAACGTGACGAGCAGTTCAGTCCACATACATGTGTAGAGGCGACGAGAGATCTAAAAGCCCATTCAGTAAACATGCCTGCCTTCTTTCTACAGAGAGAAACAAGAGAAACTGGCACCTTTACACGGACCAAGGCCGCCTGGCCTGGCCAGCCCGTCCTCCCCACCCCATTAGCAGAGAGAGGTCGATGACAGCAGACACTCAGCCTGGATGCGGCCTGGGGCCAGCGGCTTTGCTTGCGACCCCACCCCCCACCCCCTGCCCCTTCCAGACGGGAGCTGCGAGACTGTGCCAGTGAGTTGCTCATGGTGGCGCGGCGTGGGGTGCGCCGAGGGCCCCGGGCGCCTTCCTTGCCCCGTATACGAGCCCTGGAGCTGCGGTGCTCCAGAACTCTCCACCTGGGAGCCAGGCACCAAGCAAATGTTCAGCTCATTTGCCTGCAGACTCTTCCTAGAACAACTGAGCTGCGTTTGAATAAACAAAGTCCATGGGAAGCGCGGCGCGAGAGAAGACTGCGTTGGCTCTGTGGCGAGGAGGTCTAGTTCTCACCCCAGCGCTGCCGCTCTCCCGGCCCGTCCACTCAGCCTCCCGGCCCGTCCACTCAGCCTCCCGGCCCGTCCACTCACCCTCCCGGCCTGTCCACTCAGCCTCCCGGCCCGTCCACTCACCCTCCCGGCCCGTCCACTCAGCCTCCCGGCCCGTCCACTCACCCTCCCGGCCCGTCCACTCACCCCCCGGCCCGTCCATTCACCCTCCTGGCCCTCAGTTTTCTCACCTGTGGCCTGGGGGGGGTGGTCGCCTGCCGTCGGCCTCCCATCCCTGCACCTTGAGGCCAGTAATGACAAATGTAGTGGCCCCGGGATGAGCGCCCAGCCAGTTCTCCCTTTGGGCAGCAGGGGGCTGGGGACCCCTGGCCTGATTGGGCAGAAGCTAAAAGCGGCTGAACTCAGGCGCGCGCCGGCTGATATTCATGCCGTGCGATTGGCTGTGGGAAGTGCAGAGGCCCCCAGTCCCCACGCCCCCCCCTCCCCCGGCCTCCACTGTCCCCGGTGCCGCTGCCGCTGCTCTGGGCTGGGGCTGCGCTTAGAATGGCCAGGCCCTCCCCCGCCCCAGCAGCACAGACCCCCGAGGTCCGTGTCACTGTCCGGGAGGGACCCCAGGACCGACGTTCTCGGTGACTCCGGTGTGGAGGCGGAGTCCGCTCGCCGGCTCGGTGGGCCTGACACTCTTTGCACATGGGGCCAGAGGGCTCTGGGGAGGGCCAGCCTGTGTGGGGAGTGGGTGAGGAAGTCGGGGCGCAGGCAGTCAGGGCCACGGGGGCCTCAGCCTTGATAGCGCCCCGGAAAGCAGGAGAGGCCCTGGTGCCCACCCCCAAACAGACACCTGTGCTGACCAAGCCTTGCCCGGTCTGCCTTGCAAGAGCCGGGTACCACCTGGTCCAGGAGGCCCCAGCCTCGGCTGGTGATGAAAGGCCAAAGCCAGCCAGGAGGAGCCCGTGGCGGGGCCGGCCGACCGAGACATGCGGGCAGGGTCACGCTCTGCCTCCTCAGTGACGCACACGAGCCTGTTTCCTGCCCCGGCCCCCTGTCTGTTCAGGGAGCTTTCCTGTCCTTCTCCTCATCTGACCCTGAACTTCTTGCTTTTCTGCCTAAGGCTGGTCTCAGCGAGACAAGGTCTGAGGACCAAGCTGTTGGGGTCCAGCTCCCGGACCCCAGCCTGATTCGGTGGGCTGTTTAGCGCCACCCCATCTGCTGTCCACTAGTGACCCCTGGGTGGTCCCAGGGTCTGCATTGCCCAGGAGCTAGTGAGGATTGCAGAACCCCACCCTGTGCGGAACCCCCATTTTCACAATGGAAGAGCACCCGGCCAGGCCCCTGGAGCACCCGTCACAGGATTCTTTACTAAAATAGCAAAGGGGGAGCCTCCCTGGTAGCTCAGGGATGAAGTCTCAGCGCTATCAAGCTATCACCAGCCACCCCAGCCTGAGTTCAACCCCTGACCAGAGGGCTGACCCACAAGGCGCAGCAGACCTCTCCTGTCTCCCTGCTGCTCCCCTCAGCAGATCCGCCTGTTCTGCTCCCCACTCTGTCTCTGGTCAATCCTCTCACCCCTGCACCTCTGGCCTGCACCCCAGCTTTTGTATGCATAAATAAAAAAAAAAACAACAAAAAAACACAAACAGCAAAGCGCAGGTTGCATGCGGACACGAGGTCAGAGCCCCGGGCTGCGGGGGGAGGCCCTGGGAGGCCCTGGCCCGGACAGGGACCGGCACTGGGAGTTTGGTCCCTTGCAGCCAAGCCAGCAGGGTGCCTGGGGGACGCCAGGCGAGACGGTATACCTGGGTGGGGCCGGGGTCCTTGATGGATGTGGGGGGCAGCCAGATGGGGGAACCTCCATGATATCTTAATCAGGAGACGGGGCGCGGGCTCAGCCGCTGTCAGACAACACATTGCAACGCCCCCCCCCCCCCACCCAGCCTTGAGACAGCCCAGGCTGCCTGGGAAGGCCTCAGACCACCACAGGGCGGGCACCCCCAGCAGAGCGGGAGGGGAGCAGAGAGCAGGCCTGCCAGGCCCCCTCTCTCCTGGAAGGCCCAGGCCTGGATGCCCTCGGGCCTCCCACCCCCTGGTGTCCGTGCAGGGAAGGGCACCAGGACCCTCACGCTAAACAGGCTTCAGGCTTTTTCCACCAGATGCCTGAACGACCTCTTCCTCCTTCCTCTCCCCCCAGGGGCCTCCTCTTGCGTCCTCACCTGCTTTTGAAAAGTCCCGCAGTTCCCAGTGCAGAGGAGACCTGCCGGCAGGGTCTGTCCTTGGCTCTTCTCTTTCAAAGACATGAAAAGCTGCTTACACCAGCTCCTCCATTTCCTCCACGAGTTCAGCCTCACCAGTGTTCACAGATTCGTTCATTCATTCATTCATTCATTCATTCATTCATTCATTCATTCATATGCTCTGTTCAAGGGAGGGTGTTTGTGGAGCAGCTGCTCAGGGCCCCCAAGCTGCTGGGCGGAAAGCATCCCCTAAGGCCCCAACTCACAGGGGTTGTGGCCCCCCCTTCAGGCCACAGCTGCTGCTCCCGCGCCCGGTGAGGAGCAGGCCCAAGTGCCCGCTGGCCCCAGGAAAGCACACGGGACCAAAGATCCCGTTAAGAGGGAATCTGGGGAGACCAGCGCCTGCCCGGGGGGCCAGCCCAGGGCACGACTCTGCTTCCTGGAGGGGTCCCCTGCAGGCAGGCAGACCAGTGGGTGGGGAGCAGCGAGGGGAGCGGCACGGGGCGGAGGGTCACGGGCCTCCTCCGGAGTGAAACCCATTGCTCCTGCTGAGTGCGGGGACGGAGAAGGGCTCCCCACATCCAGCCTGCCGACGAGCCCACTGTCTGGGGATTGAGGTGCTTGAATGAGAGTGTAGGACACGTGGAGAGATTGAGACAAGCCACAGTCACACGCTGATCCTGAAAAAGAGCCTTCTGAGCAGGCACGGGACAGCCCACCACTGTGGGCCCCCACCTGCACTCCTGGGGCTGGCAGAGTGACCACAGGGCTTTCAGCCCATCTCAGAAGGGCCCGGAGGACTTCCAGGGGGAGGTGAGGCAGGCTGGGCTGCAGGCTGACAGGCAGTCCCTGTGGGGTGTTTAATGAAGTGGGGGCAGCACCTAAGCCCGCTACCCCGGCGTGCCCTTCTCCTGGGCCCTCATGTCCTTCCCGGTGTGTTTGGGGCACCTTGCAATGGGCGCCTGGGCGGTAACAGAGTGTGGTGGGCACAGAATCACGGGCAGGAGGGAGGAGTGGGCTGTGCCCACAGAGCGGGGCCCGCGCCAGTCCGCGCCAGGGGGCGGAAGAGGACTTTGGGGCCTCCACTGGGCGGTGCTGGGTCCCGCAGCAGGGACGGGCCAGGCAGGGCGAGGGGCCGGGATCACCTGGACTGTGCACCCCCAGCAGGCTCCGAGTCGGGGCTGTCCTTCTCTGCCCCCCAGCGAAGGGCCGGGAGGGCGGGTAGGGAGCGGCCAGGAGGGCGAGGGCCCCATCAAAGCAGAGGGTGGGGAGGGGGTCGGGCACGGCCACTGTCCGTGAAAGGCCCCGCCTGGGTGGGCTGCTTGCCCGCAGGTGGGCTGTGCTCTCTCGGACCCAGCTGACCCCGGGAGCCCGGCGTCTCAGGGTGGCCGAGGTCCCAGATGTCAACGCAGCGGAAGGCAGAAAACAAGCCACTGAGCGCAGAGGGCTGGTCCGTGGGAGACTTTCAATACTAAGCACAGATTTCTGTTGTGCCGCCAGCACACACCGCGGGCTCCTCCCGTGGGGGGGGCCTCCCTCTGCCTGCCCTGACTCCTCCGACTCCGAGCTCCGCTCCTGCCCGCTCCCCGGGTTTAAAGGTGTTTTCAGTAGCGACGCGTCCCTCATAGGCTGTTCTGAGGATAACGAGTCATCATCTCTAAAATGCACAGGCAGGATTTTCTGTTCAATAAGTGTTAGTTTCAATCCTCACACGTATCCACAATATGTTCCCTGAAGCTTTCCCTGACTGTTTTGATGCTAGCACCCGGCTCGTCACGACGCCCAACATGTGTTCCTCTTCATGGCTGATCGCCGGCCTGTGAACCAGCAGCACAGAGAGCGTGTCTTCAGAAAGCTGGTTTTGCAAGACGGGGCTCTGCCGCCGACTGCGAGAACTGGAGATGGGGGGCCCTCCCCGTGGCTCAGTTTCCTTCCTGTGCCGCAGCCAGGTGGACGGGCCGGGCTGCAGGAGGGCACGCGGGGGTTCCGCCAAGATTCCTGCACCTCTAACCAGCATATCTTGAAGATTCTGCTTTAGAGGCGAATGGAGGTGTGGACGCCCTTGAGTCGCTCCTGGGGTGTAGCTTCGTTACCTGCGTGCGCGGGTCGGTTCTGCTGAGAAAACTGAAGCAAAATGAAAAAAAGCAAAGCACGAATAGCACAAGGTTTTGCAACAGCGCCACCTAGTGGCCAACATGCAAAGTGGCATCTTGCCGCCCCTGGGTGCTCCTGGCGGCCAAGCCCCAGCACCGACCCTGCCTGGGAAACAAACAGCCGAGGCACGAGGAGCTGCCACCTGGCACCCGAGGGTGCCGCAGGCCCGGAGGTCAGAGACATAAGCGCTGGTGAGGGCGTGCGCTACCGGTGGGAACGTGGCTGGGTCCAGCCCTGTGGCAAGCAGTGTGGAGGCTCCTCACAATGTCATAAATAATTCCATCGTGTGGCCCCGCAGGTAGACCTATGGGTGGGTGCCCGAGGCACACAAAGGGATGCGTGCACCCCTGCATTCACTGCAGCACTGTCGCGTAGTCACGCATGGAAACCCCCGCCGTGCGCAGGGACCGAGGAGTGGGTGGGAAGGCCGGTGTGCGTACACAGTGGAGTACTACACAGCTGTGAAAAAGACGCACTCCTGCCATTTGCAACAACGTGGACAGAGCCGGAGGGGATGACGCCAAGGGAAATTAGTCAGAAGGAGAAAGACAAACACCAGATGGTTTCGCTCCCGTGTGGAATACAGAGAAACAAGTCAAAGGAACAGCCAAGACCGAAGCAGTGACGAGCCCTGGAATCTGACTGTAGAACTGAGTCTCCCAGAGCAAGAGGGGGGAGGGAAAAGCCAGGCAGGGAGGGGAAAGCCAGGCAGGGAGGGGTCCCCGTGGGCTGTGGGGCCGCGGTAGTGGGGGTGACATGTATCTGAGGGGTACGGCCTGTACCTCTGAGTCACGTTCAGCATTGTAAACTGGTGTCACCTCAATTTAAAAAAAGTGCAGACTGGAAAAATTCCCTTCCTGTTAGAAAGGAAATGCCCGGGCCTATCCAGTATCGCCTCACCAGCTAGTGGCTGGAAGTTCCTTTTCTTTTCTTTGTCTGGGTTTATCAAACTAAGGGTCCAGTCCATGAAAGAAGCAGCTTCCTCAAGGTTGGGGCAGCGGCCAGCTCCCGGATGACGTCTGCCTTTCTTTGTTGCTGACTCCCCAGACGGGTCTGACCAGGTGATCCTTTCTGCAACGGTGACGTCAGCACCCCGGGGGTGGTGGGGACTGTGGCCGGAGGAAGAGCTTGGTTTTCCGAGGTGGGCAGAGCTGGGCCCACCCCCAGGCGGACACTCCCCTGCCTGTGTTTCCGGGGCGCGTGAGCTGGTGCTGGGTTCCGTGGGGGGGACACCGTGTCTCTGCAGGGGGTGGCGGAGCGGGCAGCCAGGATTCCCAGTCAGGCCACAGCCCATGCCCAGGGCCGGGCTGCCCAGCCCGGGTCACTCCTGGAACTGAAAATGTGCTTCCTGGCGGCTCTGGCCTGCATCTGCCTCCCATTTTCAGCACCTGAATGATGGGCGCAGCCGCTCCCACCACTGTTCTGCTGTGGTGCTTTCCGGGGCGGGCGCCAAGGCCACAGTCACCCGCGGTCACCAGTTGTGGCCCGCAGTGAGGTCAAAGGAATCTCAGACCCACCGGGTGGGAAGCATCGTTTGCTCACACTGCCCAGCCCTGGCCAGGCCCTCTGCCTGGTGGACTGTCCGAGCACAAGGAGGAGACGTCGGAAGCAAGCCCGGGCTGGGGTGTGCGGAGCCGCGTCTGCGAAGGAAGAGCCTCTTCCCTCCGGGCGGAGCCTCCCAGGCGCTACAGCCCGGAGACCGCCATGGAGGGCGTTCCCGACGGCAAATATAGAATAACTAAACCTTTTGCAGAAACACAAGCTACATCTAAGAATTCTGCATTGAGGGGCGTTCATCTGAGTGTAGACATGACGCGCTCTGCAGCGCGCCCTTCGCTGCTGCTCCTCCCTGGTGGCTCGGCCACCCCCACTGGGGAGGGCCAACCCTGGCCAGGGAGCTGCCCACAGGGCGCTGCAGACCTCTCCTGTCCCCCCGCTGCTCCCCTCAGCAGGAGATTTCAGTGGATCCGCCTGCTCTGCTCCCCACTGTGTCTGGTGACTCCTCTCACCCCTGCACCTCTGACCTGCACCCCAGCTCTTGTGTGCATAAATAAATACATCTTTAAAAAATGAAGATAATCTGTTAGTGCTTTTTAGCTTCCATTCAGGAGCATTAATGGCCAGAGATGGAGGCTCCGGGAAGTTTAATTTCTTTGGGGTAAACGTGGCCAGAGGGGACCTTACCGCAGGGACTTCGCCTCACCTGGCGTGGCGCGCTGGCCGGGGAAACCCGCCCTGCGTGGGGAGAGCCGCGGGCGTCCCGCAGAAGAACCAGGCTAGCCCTTGGAGGGCGCCCTGCGTGGCGCCGGCTGGGGGAGGCTTGTTCCAAGCTCCAGGCTCCCCGGACGCTGTGCTCACCTTCTCCGGAACCTGGACTCCTCGAGAGAGTCCGCGTCCATGTGCGCTGGGAAAAGCCCAGGTACAGGCAGCCCCGGATGAGACGGACACCGACGCTTGCTGGCCTCCTCCCCACGGAGGCTCCCCATCACGAGGGGGCAGCCCCCTGTCCTCAGTGCCCTGGCTCCTGCCGTGCCAGCAGGAGGAGACAGACAGGGAGTCTTCACAGCCTTTCCTTAATGGGGCGATGGTGTCCCCACATCAAAGATTCAGGCCTGGAGGCCCCTGAGCACCAAGGCTGGGGCGCCAGGGCCCTGCGCAGAGGGCTGGCCCTCCCTGTGCCACGTCCCACCGGGTGCTGTACGGCCACAGGCCCCTCTGTGGGGACATCTCGGGTGTAAAGTCCAGGTGTGTTCACCTGCCCCTAGGATGCCATTCTGCAGACCTGGCGCTTGCTGAGGCCCAAAGCTGTGGTTTGGGTGATGAGACGCAACATTCCGAAAGGGACCGGGAGGGACGTGCCAGGGCTGAGGCGGGCAGCGGCGACAGAGGGCGGCCACTCCCAGGGCAGCTGGGGGAGCCTGCCTCCGGGGCTCAGGCTGTGACGGGGACTGTGCCAGTGCCCCCTGGGCCGCCAGCTCCTGAGCCTGTCCCAAGAGTGTCGGGGCACACCCTGGCCCTGAGCCCGGCCCCTCGGCCTGGACTGGACTTGGCGTCTAAAGATAACCCAAGGCAGGTTTCTCCTTGCCTGATTGTTTGTTTTTGACAAATGACACATCCAGAGAATTTCCTTTGGAAAGTTCCTAAAAGTAGATTGTGCTAAAAACTCAGGGTGGGGTGAGCTGCCCACGATGTCCCGGGTGGTTTCCTGTGCCCAGGTCTTGTCCGCACTCTGCTCACGAGGCATGCATGGTCTAGCCACCCCCCTTCCAGGATTCTGGAATTTTCCAAGCCCTACTCATCCTCTTCTCGCCATTCCCTTGAATGAACGCCCCCTCGCCCGGCTTGGGCTGAGGAGGTCCTAGAGGTGAGGGCTGTGGCAGCTCTGACAACGCAGAGGTCCAAGATCCAGAAGTTAAAGCTACTTGGACAAAGAGCTAATCCTGCTTATTTCGTGAGCATACTGTGATTATATTTTTAATTTTCCTTCTCCACTCTCAAAATGCATTTTCCAGCTTGTTAATTCATTGGTAAACAGCCCTAAGTTCAAGCCTGAATTTTTAAAAATCCACGAGAAATGTACACAGCAACTTCTGTTGCGTGGCGTTTTCTTGGCACTGAAAAATCTAATATCTTTCTTGGCAAAACCCATAATTTTACATTTTATGGGTTTTAGTTGTTTTTTCTAAAAAAGAAGAAACCTTACTGGCAGGTTTTCCTCTGAACAGTCCTGCAATCAATTCTAGTAAGTTTGTGCGAGGGAAAAATGCACTGGGACGCCGCCCGGTGACTTGGTTTCCACTCGCAGGGACAACGTCAGAGAAGCTCGATTGTTGTTCCTTCTGGGACAGGCTGCTGAGTGGTGGAGGCCAGAACTCAGATCCTAAGCAGCCCACACCTGGGGCCTGGCAGCAGGAATTTAACACATTTGCATTCTCCAGGGGAGCCCATTAAATAGTGGAATCACCTGGTGGCACAAGGGGCTAAGCATCAGCACTATGAAGCTGTTGGCAGCCTCTGCAGCACGAGCTTGATCCCCCCGCTCGATCCCCAGCCAGGGAGCTACCCACAGGGCGCAGCAGACCTCTCCTGACTCCCCGCTGCTCCCCTCAGCAGTGTGTTTCAGTCAATCTGCCTGTTCTGCTCCCCACTCTGTCTCTGGGGAATCCTCTCACCCCCGAACCTCTGGCCTGCACCTCGGTTCTTGTATGCATAAATAAATAAATCTTTAAAAAAAATAGTGGAATCATCCTCCTCTTCAGTGAGATAACGCAAGGCCCTAGTCCCAGGGCTTCGCAATGTATTGGGGTTCCACAGCAATTCTGAGTTGTTAAAGCTGAGCTCCTGGGAATTACTTTCCTAATTTTGAACTGTAATTGACCTCACATTTATCTTCACCGTTGTGGTTCATGATGAATCAGGTGAAACTTTCCAAGGGTTTGGGAGCGGACTGTGTTCTGAAAAGCAATCCCCTCGATCACATGTGAGGATTCTGCTTCTATAATACGAGGTACTTGGTGTGGCTCCAGAAGAAATACATGCCAGCGGCCAGGTGCCAGTCACTGTGGTTCTTCTGAATTCCGGAGGAAAAACACCGACTCACAGTCCCCCTCTCACTTCTTGCTCTTTTCCATAAACAGTTTCAGTTACTGAAGACAGAATTTCATTTCAGGCTCCCAAATAACTGATGGAGAAGACAAAGCACCCCCTCCTGTGAAAGCACTTTGCCCACAAAGTGGGCATTCATTTCCCACCACAGACTTGACAAGGTTTGGACAACCTCGTGCTCAGTGGCATCTTTCAGGCCAGGACCATCTTCCAGCATTTTCCAGTGTGTTACCAGGTAAAAATGACACCCTCGAAGGGCTGCTACTTCCTTTCCTGTTCAAAGCAAGCCTCCTTGAGGGTTTGCCAAGCTGAGTATCAATTTATATAACCCGAGAAGGCGGGGCCCGTAACAGGGTTTTGACTCAAAGTCCAATTTTCAGCAGCGAGGCGTGCCAGGAAAATGCCCACATTCAACTGTCTGCTTCGTTCTTGTTGCTAAGTATGTTTTTGTAATTTAAGTAATTCCATTAAAATGTCACATCCAATGACATCTGAGATGAAAAGGTAGAGAAATTTGATGCGAAATATAGAGCATTATAGCAAACTTCATTCCAATACAGTTGCTTGAAATCTAACTTGCTATTACCATGTATTCTGGGAACGGTGCCTGCTAATCTGCTGCCACAGGAACAGCCCCGGCTCAGACACCTAACCCGAGAGAATGAAGCAGAACACGCCTGCATGAGGAAGTAAGGAGCAAAACAAACTGGGTCATACCTGCAATTCTCGCTTTCATTTCAGGGGCTCTGCTGTCTCACAGGAGGGGAGGCACAGGCTGGGGTCCGGTCTTCACAGCTGTGCAAAGTGGCTCGTGGACAGAGCCGATGGAAAGGCAGCTGCACAGCGTGTTCAACTTCCAGATATTTCTAACTCTGGGATTTTGAAACGATGACCTCTCTACGAGCTGGAACCAGAAACGACAATGGGCGCCTGACAGAGACCCTCCCACCACCCCACCCCGGCGAGCGGCGGCATCGCCACGGGGCACTGTCTCTGGAAGAACACGGGGGATTCGTGTCATCCTAAGGTGCAATCCAAACCCTCCGGAGGACCCCATGCCACGTGTCCCATGACAGCTCGTCAGCGCCGTCACGCACACCTTAGTGTGGACGGGCCCGGGGGCAGAGGGCAGGGCGGATGGCCAAGCACGCGCGCCACCCAAATGGAACACAGGTAACACTCCACCCAGGAGACCTACCCGGTGGGCCTCCCCCTAACGAGGGGGGTCTTGTTACACACCCAGCCCACCACGAGCAAAGCGACACCCAACATGGCGCGCAGCAGGACGGGAGGGAGCTGGCTTTCAAGCCTCCCTGCAATCAGGTTCAGCAAGGCTGACTCCGCCAGGCTCAAGGCGTCTGCTTTTCTCTGGCAAAGGCCGCACAGCAAGGACAGCGCGTGGGGACTTCTCCAAATGAAGAGCCACTGCCCACCCGAGTCATCGCCAGAGATGAGCAAAGGAAGTCGTGTGTGCGTCCGTCGTGCAGAGGATCTGCCTGAGCCGCCCCCGACCACTGTGCTTGGCCCGGGGTGTTGTGCCAGTGGAAGCACAGGGGCTCCAGGTGTGGAGGAGATCAGAAGCTCCCGAGGCCTCTGCCTGCCTTTAACCCCTTCCTGCGTGGGCTCTGAGCCGCTTCCCCAGCCCCCAACAGGGTATCAGCAACCTGCCTGCAGAGAACATTTCGGAAAAGAAACAAAGTAATGAAGTAAAATTTGCTTTTCTCCTTAAAACAGTGTTTATTGATTTCCAGTAAGAATCAGGGCAGTGACCGTCCCCGGGGGTGCGGGGCGCGGCTTCTCCGGCCCAGGTGCCCTTCAGCACATGTCACGTCTCACCTGCTGGAGGCTGGACCCTTCAGGTGCGGGCCCCGCGGGAGCCAGGGCCTGCACCCCACGGGCACGGAGCCGGCGTGGCGTCTCCACGAGGTAGCGTCGTACACGATGCCCGCCCTGCTGAGGACGCGTCGGGCGCGCTCCGGGGCGGTGGACGAGGCTTGCTGGCTCCGGAGAGGCTGCGAAGGCCGCCCGGCGATGAGCTCCACCCAGTGGACTCGGCCACCAGGGGCCCGAGCGGTGTCTGGCCCAGAACAGGGCCGGTGGTCACGGCATCAGCCCCGGCGGCTGCTCCTGCCGTCATGTCTCGAAACTTCTTGGACCGCTCTGACCCAGGGTGAGGTCAGTACAAAATATCCTTACACGCGATTAATACAAAAAGCTTCCCATGAAGGAACTAAGCAGAATCACAAGCTCTAAACACTCATTTCTCCAGAGACGCAAGGAGAGGGCTGGGTTGGCCGGGGCCCCTGTTTTGGTGCCAAGCCTGGAGAGTGAGGCCAAACCAGCTACATACAGCCCGAAGCCCATTCACTCTGTTTTTGTTGAGAATGAGGTTCTTTTTATTGTCATTTTTCTTGGACGTAGGGAAAAAGAAGAAGTTTTAAATCAAGAATCAAAATACAGTGAATCTGGAAGGCAGCCGGGAGCAGAACGGAGGCGTGAGACGAGCGGACCCAGGTGGGAGCCTCGCCTCATAACCCCGCCTGCTGCTCGTGACACTGAGCCGGCTCCACGGCTGAGTTCACGGTCGCCCACGCCCAGGCGCAGCTCTTCACTTCCAGCGATGCCGGACGAGAGAGGACTCATCATTGACAACCTCGGGGTCCCGGGGGAGGTGCCGGCACCGCGACGGAAGCAGCAGCAGGATGATTAAGACCAGGAGGATGACCCCGCACACGCTCATCAGCGCGTAGGAGATGATCCACAGCACGGGCCCGTGCAGAGGCAGGGTGGGCACGCAGTTGCTGGCCAGGTCCTCTGTTGAAAAGGGCCCGGAAATTTCCGACACGGGAGCACCTGCAATTTCTGAGACAGAAGAGGGGATCCACAGCTGTGAAATGAGCACTGCCCAAGGGACACCACGCTTGGCGCTATTGAGCCAAGGCCACATGGGTGCTCAGGGTCCAACATCCAGGCACCCGAGCACACAGCTCCCCCGCAGTCCTGGGGCAGCACACCCTGAGAGGGCCTGGCCCCTGCGGCTAGGATGGCAGCAGGTGAACGGGCGTGGAAGGTGCGTATGGAGAGAGATATGCAGAGGGCACTTGGGGAAGCACTGGGGGCGGGCAGAGGGCTGGCGATACGGCACTACGCAGGCGTAGGGGAGGCCGTGCCTCCGGGGAGAGGAGGAGGAGGAAGCAGCAGGACAGCAGCCACCTCTGTACCAGGAAGCACGGCCTGCAGCGGGGTGTGCCCTGGCCGAGTCCACCCGAGGTCCTGCTCTACGGGGGTCTGCAAGGGACAGGGCCTCCGCTCCTCCTGCTTGCCCAGCCCCCGGCAGGTTACAAGCCTCCCTGGGGCAGCTTGGCCAGGGAACCCCGCACTGCCCTGCACAGGCCCCAGGCCGCAGCTACACTGTACAGGGGCCCAGAATCAAGACTGCCAAGTGGGCACAGCATCGAACTTGTATGTGCTAGAGACAGAGGAATGGCTGGAACCACTGGGAGACTTGGCAGCAGACTCCTGGATAAGGCTCTGTGGGGGAGGAATTCGAGAAGGTCTCTTAAAACAGAGTTGGGGGCCTCCCTGGTGGCGCAAGGGGTTAAGCACAGCACTATAAAGCTGTCTGCAGCCTCTGCAGCCTGAGTTCGATGCCCGGCTGGCCTGGGAGATACCCACAGGGTGCAGCAGACCTCTCCTGTCTCCCTGCTGCTCCCCTCAGCAGTGTATCTCAGTAAAGCTGTCTGTTCTGCTCCCCACTCTGTCTCTGGTGAGTCCTCTCACCCCCCACACCTCTGGCCTGCACCCAGTTCTTGTATGCATGAATAAATAAATCTCTAAAAAAAAAAACAGACTTGGGGGTTTCATGTATTTCCACTAGATTTATCTGTCCTTTCAGAAATAAAGGATTTGTTCAGCATCTTAAGTTTTCCAAGGAAAGCAGAACAGGCCTCAGTATCCATATGGACTGGCAGAAATGAATCGGCACCAGGAAAACGGCTCGCTCAGCAACCAACTTTTCTGTAACGGCAGCCTCCAGACCCTCAGGCCGGCCAGATAAGAGCCTTTCTTTTTTAGGGAAAGAAGAGCCTCCCCGCTGCACATGTGGGCTCTGTTGAGGAGGCTCATGGCCTTCTCCAAGACTGCTAGGAGGGGAGGCCAGCAGAGGAGCCTGCTGCTGAGAACAGGGGGTGCAGTGCCCGGAGGAGCAGGGGCCTCTGAGTCAGCTAACTAAGCAGGGGCCTCTGAGTCAGCTAACTACCCACTAGGGCCCCACGGCCCTGCGTCTCCTCTGTGGTCACTTCCCACTGGAGCACCAGCTTCTACATTCACTCCGTGTCCTCTGCAGTCACTGTTAAGCTCTGACACAGACTGGGCACTTGGGACAAAGGTCCCGAGCCCTCAAGCCTTAAGTGATGATTATCTGGGCATTTGTCCATTCCTGGCGCAGAGCATGAACATGCAAGTATTTAACCAGCACTTACATAATGGAAATTTATGGCCATAGTGCGTACTTAGGGCAGGACATTTGAAAATGTCAATAAAAACACCCATAAATTCATTTCTCAGAAAGCCAATATTTATACTTGAGAATATCATCTGTGAGGTCATGGCCCATCGATTTTTTTAAACAGAGATGAGATCAGGTGGTCCAAGTTGATTTGTATCACTTACAAAAAGTCATCAAAATCTTTTCCTATCAGGGCCTCCCCGGTGGCGCAGTGGGTTGAGCGCAGTGCCGTGAAGCTGTCTGCAGCCTCTGCAGCGCCAGTTCGATTCCCGGCCAGGCCAGAGAGATTCCCCCATCGCGTGGCAGACCTCTCCTGCCTCGCCCGCTGCTCCTCTCAGCAGTGTCTTTGGTCCATCTGCCTGTTCTGTTCCCTGTTCTGTCTCTGGTGAATCCTCTCACCCTCCCGCACATCTGGCCTGTACCCCAGCTCTGTATAAATAAAAATAAATCTTAAAAAAAATAAATCTTTAAAAAATCTTTTCCTATCATTTAATTTTCATCCATGTTATTTTTATGATGTCGCAAAAATCTGTATCGGAGGGTCACACCGGGTCACCAGCCCCTTGTTGACCACAGATGTAAGCAGCAGTATTTCCTCTGTTATGACTGTGGGCCCGGGAAACACTGTGCCCCCAAGTCTTTGCTGATGGTCTCCTTTCTTCAGACTGAGCTACTACAATTAAATCTTGGGTCAAGAGGAGCTCACTTTTAAGCATCAGGTTATACTCTGAGAAAGTGACCACAGAAAGACGAAGGCAAGAGCAGGCTCACCCAGAGGATCTGGGAACCCCCACTTTCCATGCCTCCCCAGCTGGGTGATGGTGGTCCTCACGCCGGGATGCCCTGGTGAGTGGTGGGAGGAACCATTTTAAAAGGACACTGACTGGCTATTTACACGTCTATGTAATGTCTACCTTTTCCTCGCTGATGTGTAAGAATCCTTTATATGATCAAAACTGATGTTGTAAATGTCTTTCCACCGGGGCTCATTTGTCTTCTTAAAAATGTACTTTATAAATAGAGGTGCTTTCAGGGGTCAAATCTGAGAATAAAACATACTTAGTACAAAGACAACAATCTCCAACTACAACAAAGCGTAAGGAAGTTAAATATCACTTGAGGGCCGACTGCGTCCCGA
This sequence comes from Talpa occidentalis, assembly GCF_014898055.3. Lineage (NCBI taxonomy): Eukaryota > Metazoa > Chordata > Mammalia > Eulipotyphla > Talpidae > Talpa > Talpa occidentalis. The sequence goes on from NW_023604295.1 coordinate 2,058,064, forward strand.
CAAGATGGAGTAAGGAGGACCAGACGCAACCTTCAACCCGGAGCGACTGAATAAAGGACAGATGTGTGGAAAAGAGGCTCTGAAGACACGGGGCCTGGGGTGAGGACAGAGTCAGCGCTGATGTCCGGGCAACAGCTGCCCTGTCTGGCTGACTGGAAAAAGCCCCGGGTTGTGGCTCACCAGGGTGCCAGGCAGACGCCAGCGGTTCCCCTGTGCTGGGGAGGCAGAGGCAGATGCGGGCAGCACCACCGTCAGGGGCCACAGCAGAGCCCGGAGGGGAGAGCACCGGGAGGGACCCGCATCTGCAGAGCCCGCCCCTGCAGTGAAAGCGGCACTTAGGGGGTGGACGGAGCGGCACCTGGAGCTCCCGGGGCCAGGGCAGGGCCTAGGCCAATTGCCTCCTGTTTACTGTTCCCCAAAGTGAGAAAGAACAAACCCAATCCACGGGGAATTGTGTCGGCAAAGCCACACTGATGAAGAAACGGGAGGCGTGGGCAGACTGCACAGTGCAGGACACTGCTGAGCGAGCAAGATCCTGGCCTTTTTATTCTTAGAATAATCACAGAACACCAGTGACGGGGGCAGGGGATGAGGAGAAAAAGGCGGGTGAAACTGAAAACGTGCTTATGTCATCCAGAGCTTCGGGGGGACATGAGTCTACTGACCAGATAATTCTTATCTGCTTGACGACCAAGTGCTGGCCTAGAAACCAGACCCCAGACCTCTGGCTGTGGTTCCGATCTTATCAACAAAGCGTTTCACTGATCAGCTTCTGGGGTCCCTTGTTATACCTCAGTCAAGGCCCCCCAGGCGTTTCCGGTCACTCCTCGTGATGCCCGCCCTTCCCGGGGTGACCCAGCTTCTGCTCTTGATCTCTTGATCGATTTGAAGAGCGCCTTGCAGGGTTGGGCTCCCATGACTGACTGACCGGGCAGTTCTGACCTTGCACAGGAACGCAGACCCGCAGGGGACACACGTGGTGGCCGAGCAGTCCGCATAGGATTAGCAGACCACGCGGGGCATCCCTCTGAGTGCTCAGGGTCTTTCCTCTATGACAGGCAAGACGAGCCTGGCCTGGCCAAGCACAGACAAACCCGCTCTGGCTCATCCAATGAAGCTCCAAAGCAAGACAGCAAAGAGTCAAACTCCAAGTAACGTAACTGCAACCCAAAATTTCAAAAATGTTTGTAGGAATATAGAAGTATCCAGCACCCAATAAGGGGATACTCACAATGTCTGGCACCTAAGAAAAAAAATGAGCAAGATTGCAAAGAAACAGGAAAACACACTTCATCATGGGGGGGGGGGATCAAGCCATTGAAATTTAGCAAGAAATGCCACAGATGATAGAACTATTTGGCTCCTAAGGCAGGTATTGTAACTGTGTGCCATTTAGGACACGAGAGGAGAGTTTAGGCATGTCGGGCGCACTCTGGAGGAGACCCGAATGCAGCTTGCGGAGAAACACCTGCACATGTGGGATGAGGAAAAGCACACCCCACGCTGGCAGCAGGAGATACACTGCAGGGAAGTCCAGTGCGCTCGAGAGTGCAGTAAAGGAAGCTATGCCAAAAATACAGAGGGCAAAATAATGGACAAAACAAGACAAAATAAGAAAAGGACATGCATTATCCACAGGACACGAACAGGGAATCAGAGGACCTGAGTGAGAAGAGGGGAGAGAGGCAGAAAAACTATTGAAGAAATAACAAAAAAAATCCAAATTTGATGGAAACTCTAAAACAGGTGTCTCAAAGAGCCCCTAGGCCAAGAATCATGAAGTGACCACTTTGGTGAATTTCTAAAAATCAATGACAAAGAGAATAAGAAGAGTGAGAGAAAAGAAATGCAGAATGGAACAAAGAAAGGGATTCTAGGAGCTCTCACATGAGAAATACAGCAACCGGAGAGCGGATCAAATCGACAACTTTAAAGGACCGGCCAACTTAGAATTCCATGGCAATCAAAAATATCCTTCAAAAATGTAGATAACACGAGGATGTTTCAGACACACACAGGCTGAAATATTTCGTCAGTGTGTGTGCAGGCACAAGGGATCATCATCCAGCATCAAAAAAAAAAAAAAAAAAAAAAAAGAAGTCTTGCCTCATGGACGAGGCTGGAGGATTAAGCCAGACACAGAAGGGCAAAAACTGCGAAAATCTCACTTGTATGCAGAATCTAAGACTCAAATTCACAGAAGCAGAGCAGAGAATGGTGGTTGCCAGAGGCAACCTGGCAGCCTGGAAAGGAGACATTGGTCAAGGCTTCCAGAGTTTCAGCTGCACGGTTGAATTAAGTTCCAGAGAGCAAATGTACAGCGTGGTGACTACAGTTAAGCCTACTGCACTGTATCCTTGCAATTTGCTGAGCATTTATCTTAAGTGTTTTTAACACCATACATATACACACAAACAACACCACGAAAGAAAGAAAATGGTAGCTCTGCGAGGTGATGGCTAGGTCCTTATGCTTCATGGCGGTGATCATTTTACGATGCGTGTGTATATCAAAACCTCAAGTTGGATGCCTTGAGACATATAATTGTAGACCTCAATGTGGTCGAAAACTGAAGAAACCATCACAGCAGAGCTGTACACTCAACAGACTAAAGGAAGAAACACTTTGAGCAGAGAAACCTGGATCTAGATCTAGGGATAACAAAACCAGAAATGGCAATTATAAATTCTTCATTTTTAATTTAAAATATTTAGAAAGATAATTGACTAAGGCAAAAGCGGCCGTGTACGGGGGGTTTATCCTGTGCCTAAGGAACATGCATGGCAACAGCAGCAGCAGGGGCACAGAAGAGGACAGAAATGCAAGTTTACTGCTGTGGGTCCTTGTACTAAGTCAAGTGGTAGACTGATTAATTAAAGATGTGTAACAAACCCCAGGGCAGACACTAAAATGACCCAACAAGACTCAGAGATAATGAATTAGGCGAGGAGATAAAAATAAAACTATTCCATTCAAAAGAAGTCAGAAGAAAAAGTGGGGTGAAAGTGAGGCAAAGGAACAGGGAACAAGACTGTGGACTTAAGCACGAGCTTTCAACTAAACATTGCGGACGCGGGGCAGCCAGCGTGTTCTGTAAAGGACCAGGCAGGAAGCGAGTCAGATGTTTTGGTTCACATGTGATTTCAGGCACATGTTCTTTTTCAGATTTTTTTCAACAAACTTAAAAAAATGTACAAACCATTTGTGGGCTTAGCTTGTGGGCTAATGTTTAACAGTCTCTGACCTAAACACCCTAGTCAAAATGCAGAGATTGTCAAGGGACCATAAATCTAGGAGTCTTTGTATTTTTATTTGGTGACTTGTGGGTATAATGGGAGTTAAGTACATGAGTCTTCAAAAAAAAAAAAAAAGATGATCAAATCATATAAAAAGCAAGATTCAAGTATATGCTGTATACAAGGAATATACTTTATATGCAAATACCCCAAAATGTTAAAAGTCAAAGCATAGGGAAAGATCTGCCAGGCAATGCTAATCACAAGAAACCCAGAGCGAGGATGTTAATATCAGACAGATGAGACTGAGAGCAAAGATGACTACGAAGAATAAAGATGGTAATTCCATAATGATGACACGGACAAGCCATGGGAGGATATAACAATACTAAACCTTTATGCACCGAATAACAGAACTGCAGGATACGTGGAACCAGAATGATGAAACTGCAAGCAGAAATAGACAAATCCACAAATATAGTCAGACATTTCAAAATACCTTTCTGAGTGACAGAGCAAGTAAAGAGAAAACAAAGTTATAGATTACGACCAACAACTTGACCTAATTCACAATCAAGGAAAACTCCACCAGCAGAGCAGACTATACATCGTTTTCAAGGGCACATGGAATAGTTACCAAAAAGACGATCTTCTAGGCCATAAAGAAAGTTTCAATAAACCTAAAATAATTTCCGCGCATGCTCTATTCTCTGTCCTGTCCTGCCTCTCCTTGGCCAGCAGGAAGGCTTGGGAGGCGGGAGTTGATAAGGGAGTGGTCAGGCTGCCTCGGGACTCCACCACCAGGACCAGAAAAACCAGCCCATTCCCGAAAGGCAGACACCAGCCAGGACATGTTTCTGTGCCAAAGGCCAGCGACAGAGAACAGATATTCCAGTAGATAACTGGTGCAAACTGGCGCCCCAAGTTAGAAAGCCAGCGAAAAGAGTATAAAGGAGAGCCCCAAAATCCTTCTTTCTGCACAGACCTCTCCCGTCTTGCCCTTGCTACATTGCAGGGTATTTTAATCAAATCTGCCTTTTCTGTTCTCATTTCCACTCTGTCTCTGATGAATTCCTCCACCCTGCACCTCTGGCCTCACCTCAATATTTCTCCCCTGTACATGTCCACGGCAGAATCAACAGAAGTGAACAACAGAAAGATATTGCCGGACAACCCCTGTGGTTTTGGAAACCTCTATGAGAAAGCACAGGAGGAAATCTTCATGCCCTTGGGTTAGGCAAAAACTTTCTCCACAACTACAACAAAAAGCACAATGTATTGAAAAAATGGTAAATTTTATTTCATTAAAATTAGGAACTTCTCCACTTTGAAAGACAACATTAAGAGATTGAAAAGACAGGGAAAATATTTGCAGGTCACATATCTGACAAAGGATTTATATTCTGATTACAGAGTAGTCTAAAAACTCAATACAAAAATGGGTGAGAAAATTTGAAAAGACTCTTCACCAAAGATGTGTGAACGGCGAACAAGCACATGGGAGATGCTGGAGATCATTAGGGAGTTAACGCCACCAGAGGGGCCCCACTCAACGCCTACTCAGATTTAAAAGACTGACCCTCCGGTGGCGGGTGGCAGGGGCAGGTGAGGGCTGCACTGCTGCAGGTGGGGACACAAAATGGTGAAACCCACCTTTGAGGGTTTAGCAGAGTCGTAGGAAGTGAAACCATCTCGGTCACACGACCCAGCCAGCCCACTCCCTGGCGTTCACCCAAGAGAAATAAAAATGTACGTCTGAGGACTTTTACGCTCACGTTTCTAGCAGCTTTACTTAAGACAGTCAAAACACCTGAAACCCCCCCCGAGGCTGAGCAGGTGACGGGAGCGAGCTGACGCTGGTGACCCGCATTGCGGAGCATCGCTCAGCAATAAGATGAGACCAGTGGCCGAGACGGAGCTGCGACGGATCACCCTCACAACAATTACGTTGAACGAGGTCGAGGAAACGCTCGATACACCGTCTGCAGTTCCACTGACAGGAAAGTGTAGAAAGTGAAAACTGATCTACAGAAGGCAGGTCAGTGGCTTCCTAGGGTGTGGGGTGGAGCAAAAGCTGGGCAGCAGATCAAGAAAGTCCATGAAAACTGGGGCTTGGGGGGCCTGGTCACCTCGTCCTTGACAGCACTTTCTAGGGGGCGTGCCTGTGTGAAAACGTGTCACGGGGGGGGGGAAGGCCCTGAGGCCCTGGGCCCCAGCAAGCCCTGGGGGTGGGTCCAAAGGGGGATCCCCACCGTATCACGTAGAAATGAGAATGAAAGGTTCTTGCCAACTTTTAAATATGTAGCTGAGCCTAGAAACGAGGGGCAGGGCTGGGGGGGGGGGTGTCCCGCCACGGCTGCTGTGTCACACGTGTCCCTTTCAAGATCAGGTGATAAAAACTCAGTGGCTTCTGTCTGGGGTGCTCTGTGGGGCCGGCGCCCACCTTCCCCCTCCCTTCCCGCCCTCCTCTCCACCCCAAACCCTCACCCCCATCACCAGCTGGGGCGGCCCACGTCCTGGGGCCTGTGGCAACGGGAGGCCACGTGGTGGGACACGGAGCTGTCGATGACAGCCACGCGAGCCTGAGCTCGGAGTCCGGTCTCTAGGGGACGGCGGCCTCTTGACCCCAGAACGAACCCGGCCAGTGAAGCCTCGCCTGCCTTCCTGAACACCCCCCCCACTGTGCTGACTTTGGGGTGTGTTGCCACAAGCAGCAGATAGATAAGCGTGCGGTAATGACGTCCGAACACGCGGGTCTCGGATAAAGGCTTCTCCGGGGAAGGGGCCTGTTTCGTACTATGACACATTCCTGCAAACACGGGACACGGCGCGAGCATTTGTGCAGTCTGGTGTTCCAAGTGGGCACAGAGGCCGCAATTACCCGCAATTTACAACAACATTTCCTTTGTTATTTAAAACATGCTACAAATTAAAAATAAGCCTTTTAAAATAGAAGATGGCGGGGCAGCGCTCCCCCTCCAAGGCTCCAAGACCCCGAGCTAATTGCAGCCGGAGGAAAGTCATTACCTTAATAGCTAAACAATTGGCGCCCAAGAGGAGCCGTCTGTGAACGTTCCGCTGTGGGTGAAATCAGATGTTTAAGCACCAAACCTCGGACACATTCAAAACACAGAAACTTAACCAAGAGCCCCCGACAAAGACTCCGTGGTGACGAGCGGGAGAGGGAGCCGCCGTCTGATGCTGCCTGTGGAGCTATTTCCAGCAGCGATGCTCTGGACACGCGTGATCACGCCCTCCCAGCGTTAACTAAGGTGGACATTATGTGGTTGTTGCCATAGTAGCTGCTGCTTTAATGGTATTTAACAAGAGAACAGAAATCCTGGGGAAAATTGCTTCAGTTTAGCTCTCTAGGTTACAAGAAGCGAAACTGTGAGCCGAGCGGGGCCCCGAGAAGGTGCCCCTCCCCGCGCCCACGGGGCTGGAAGTGCATGTTCTCAAGTGTCCGGCGGCTGCCCTGCCCACTAGGATGGGGGCAGGAGGCTTTGCGTATCTCTGAGAAGAGCCTGCAGGACCTGTGGTGGGTGCGGGCTGGGAGCCTCCATCTGTGACCAGACCAGCACCCCTCTCCCTGCTGCTCCCCTGGCCCGGGCTGCCACGCGGCTTCTCGGGAGTGATGGCTGCAGAAGCCGGCCTGGGCGTCGCTTCCCTGCTTTATTGACAGGGCTGCCATTTTAAAGCCACGATCTAGATGGTAAGAAAAGTAACTGAGATCTCTCAGGCAGTGTGCCCGCGCACCCTCGTCTCCTCAGGCAGTGTGCCCGCGCACCCTCGTCTCCTCAGGCAGTGTGCCCGCGCACCCTCGTCTCCTCAGGCAGTGTGCCCGCGCACCCTCGTCTCCTCCTAACCCTTTGGCTGGGCCTGGGCGTCAAGGGCCGTGAGGGTCCCGTCGGAGCAAGGCCACCAGCAGGCGCATCTGAGGTTCAGGATCCTTTCATCTTTCTTTCCTTCACTCACTCACACCCTGGGTGGCACCTCGACCCCCTTTCTGTTCCGGGTCCTCCTGAGACCCTTGGCCTGGCTCACATTTGCTTAGTCCTCGCCCTCAGCAGGGACCGCACAGCTGAGGGATTCACTCTGTCGCTGACCCCCAGTCCTCTCCCTAGAATGTTTTCAGCCCACAGCCCTCGGAAGCTGCAGCTCTCCCGGCCCTTCCCTGCCGGCTCCTCAGCCATCCCCACACACGCCCCTTCCAGATCTGCCTTCTCCTTGCCGGCTCGGGAGGCCTGCCTGCAGTGCCCAGCGCTGCCCTCGCCCCCCCTGCAAGCAAACTCTTAGATCTGAAGCCGCGCTCCAGCTCAGGGATGCCCGTCCGTGCGCGGCCTCCCCCCCTGGCCAACGCCCTCACGCCGGGCCTGCAGAGAAAGGCTGCCGTCAGCCCACCGCCCAGAAACGGCCTCCTGGATGGCTGCTTTAGGCCTCAAGAAATAGGATCACAGTAGCGAACAGTTGAGAAATCAACAAGCACAGTTGATCCGTGGGCTTTGCTCTGACTGTCAAAACACCGAACCTCCGGCTCCGGGCCCTGGTCAGCTTTGCTGGTTTAAGCTTAATGAGCGAGGCCTGCGCGAGGGACGACGGTGGGCAGCTGCTCCCCGCCCCGCACGGCACTGAAGGCCTCACACCCGGGGTGACCTCGCCTGTTCCTCTCAGGGACCCAGCGCAGGCCCACGGGGAGCAGCCGAGCCAAGTGGTGCCGCGGCGGCCAGCTCCCGCCAAGCGCCTGCCGGGCTCACTCGCCACGCAGCGGCCCCCGTGCCCCCCGGAGCCTGGCTTACCTGCACAGGGGCTGGCCGCGAAGCCCACCCTCTTCCGCGCTCTGTCGAAGACCACGTAGAAGCCCTCCATCACCGTGGCGCCGATCACCAGCGCGTTGGCCGAGGGCGAGATGCCGAAGCGGTAGCACTCGTAGCTCAGGCTGGCCACCGTCACGGGCTGGATGTAGAGCTGGGCAGGACGAGGGGCACGCAACGGGGGAAAGCATCAGGGGCGCGGCAGGGCCAGGCCGTCACCGGGGCGTGGAGGCCTCCTGGGCGAGGCGGGGGCTCCAGGGAAAACGGGGAGGAGGCCCCGGCCTGGCCTCTCCCCACCCCCGCCCCGGAGGTCACGCAGGGGTCCCAAGGGGCACCGCACACAGGCCCGCCCTCACGGGGGCTGCCCGTCCCCAGCCCGCGGTTATGTACAGGCTCAGCGCCACAGCGCCGGGCAGGGGCCGTGCCGAGCCCCCGACTCCCGCCTCCGGCTCGCAGAGGGGCTTCTCCAGGCTCTGCAGCTCCAGCCCCATCGAGGGGCCGCGGGTCCCCACATGCACGGATGGATGGCCATGGGGCCGAAGGCGGTAGCATCGCTGGCTTCTTTCTTCCAAAATGATTCCTCCTCCCGGTCTCCAGTCCCACCCCTTTATTCCACTCCCCGAGTCACAACAGAGTCGCCCGGTCACGCTCCCCCAGGTGCTGTGGCCCCACGGTGCCCCCGCCAGGGCAGGGGGATGATCATGCTTCTTGACTCATGCTTCTTCGAGGAAGAAGCAGATGTGGGTGCTGGAGGAGAGCAAGGGCGGCAGGGTAAACCGCACCCTGGAGAGAGACGCGCCAGGAGCAGACTGGAAACCGCCGAGCGGCTTAGGGGAGGCACAAAGGGCCATTCTGCCAGGGGAGCTGCACAAAGGGGGGTTGTCTGAGCCAGTCCTGAGGGCGGGAGACCGTGGATTCGCAGACGAGTGGGGGAGAGGGAGCCTGAGGGGGCAAAGGTCAGGAGATGGGGGGCAAGCGTGATGTGACCCACGCGGGCAGGGTCGAGGGCGGGCGGGAAAGAGGCCAGAGACCCAGAAAGGGCCCAGCCAGGCCGTCATCAAAAGCCACGCCAGCAAGTGGCCATTGGTGGCGCAACGTGGGGGCGCGGCTGAGCGCTGCGGCGTCGGGGGATTCATCTGCGATAATTTCACAGGAAGCGAGCGGGTCTTGGAGTGCGTGGAGACGCGCGTCAGCGCCGGGGAGTCAACGGTGCCTCCCTCCATCCAGGCGCCAGGTCGGGGGCCAGACCACCCGTGGTCACCCCGGACCCAGCCAAGACCCCTGACCAGACCGGGGGCCAGCTCAGGGGCCGGGCCACCTGCCCAGACTGCAGGCGGCAGCACTCGCTCGGCGCCGGCCACAGCCCTGGGCGTGCGCTGGGAGAGTTGGGGTGACGGCCAGACGCCCGTCATGCCTCGTGCTGGAGGGCTTGGCTCAAGGGTTCCCCGTCACATGGACAAGCACGGGCCCGGCCCATACCTGAGGCAGGATGGTGATGCGGAAGGACCTGCTGGAGTTCTCGTCTCGCAGGTAGATGGAGATCTTAGGGAAGTAGGACCACGGGGTTTCAGAATTCGTCCAGCATGCCAGCTGGGACCCCATCCAGAAACCATCCGAGAATTCTGGAATCTGGACAAAATAAGACCAGGGGAGAAACGATCACTAGTCTGGTGCGTCAACAGGAAGCAGCTCCTGGCGCTGGTCGCCTCGCCAGATGCCCACAGGGATAAACAAGGCCTAATGTGACGGCACAGCGGAGACACCAGGCCTCTGGCAGCATCGCCACGAAGACGAGGTACAAGCATCCAGGCGACCCGGGCAGGTGGCGCCCGCGTCGTGTCGGGGACCGAGGGCTCTGCTGCTGTAATCACCTGCGTCCTCTGGCCACATCATCCCCCACACCTGACAGAGGGAAACCACAGCACAGAGAGGGCAAGTAACTTGCCGAAGGCCACCCGGCAGGGGCCAACGCCTCTGGAGAAGGGAGAACCGGTGCCCAGTGGTTGCTTGCTCTCGGGCTTCAGCTCTCCTCCAGTCCCCCGAGGCCAGCTAGTTTCCTCCTGGTGCAGCGCATGGGGGCGCTTTCAGCTCTTCCGAACATCCCCTCCTCTGCCCTGTCCCCGCGCAGATGCCGCCTCATCCGGGAAGCTCGCCCCGACTCCCCAGGCGATGCTGGCAGCCACTGCGCCTCCCTCGTCCTTGGCCTCTGTCCTTGCAGCAGCTGTGATTTTACATTTAGGGGTGAGACTGATTAACGTCTGGCTTTCTGGAGGGTCCCCTAAAGACAGATCTGCCGCTGCGTCTCCCTTGTAGTCTGAACACCCGGCCTGCAGGGGACTGGGGAGCTGCCTGTGGGGAAAGTTAAGGTCCAAGAGCACAGGACATCCATCTGGGCCTCTCATCAGGGAGCGGCTGGGCAGTGCCACCTGCGCATGCCCATGAGCGCTGGCTCCGGAGGGTAATTGCAATTAGAGGAGCATGTGGTGGGGGGAGCTGGGGCACGTGGTGGGGGAGGGGAGTGGGGGGCATGTGGTGGGGGAGGGGAGTGGGGGCAGTTGGGGTCAGGGGAGTGGGGGCACGTGGTGGGGGGAGTGGGGGCAACGGTGGGCTGGGGAGTGGGGGCAACGGTGGGCTGGGGAGTGGGGGCAGTGTTGGGGGAGGGGAGTGGGGGCAGTTGGGGGTCAGGGGAGCGGGGGCACTTGCGAAGGGGCCAGGAGGGCGTGAGTGGAGACGGCTGGGAGGGAACCAGGCGCTGCTGTGGCTCCACCAGAGCGCACTGCTCGAGCCCTGGGCCCCGGGCACTGGGCGTGACTACGGTGTCCAGTGGCTTCTCAGGGCCCTCAGTCCCTAGCCTAAGGGGGGACAGGGTTGGACGAGCCCCGCGAGTCACTGCCGGTGGTGGGAAGTCATGACGTAGGCGAGAGGGGGCTCCCTCGAAGTGAGGGGCTGGGGAGCTGCCCCGAGAGAGGGGCGGCAAAGGGACCCCACGGAGAGATCCAGGATGGGAGGAAATGCAGGGACGAGGGGTGACGGCAGCCAGGGCACGGGGAGACAGGCCAGCGGGGGTGCTGTGAGGTCAGATGGGTCAGTGACACGGGTGAGGCCACCCTGCGGGCCCGCGGCGCCCCTGCCAGACAGACGCGGGCGGGGAGAGCCGGGTGCTACCCGTCCATGTGGGGGCTCCACCGCAGGTCATGACGCTGCTCTCTGCCCGCTTTGGCCTTTGACCACAGCTCAGTTGACCTGAAGTCTGTGCCGCGGGAGGACCCCTGGGCAGGATGGCCGTGTGGGCAGCAGCGACTCTGCGAGGCTGCAGGGGTGAGCGGGGCCGGGCCTGCTGCCCGACGGCCCAGAGCTGCAGCCTTGCGCTGGCCCAGCCCTGGTGGGGGGGGGGGGTCGTCTGCCTCCAAGGCAGCTCCCCAAAGTCTGGCAGGTCTTGGGGGATAAACCACATGGCCTGGGGGATAGTTTCCACCCCAAAGGTTGTCTCTCAGGTGTCCCCCAGCCCTCGTCCTCCAAGCCGCGCTGACCACTCCCATGCTCCCCAGTTACTTCATCTGGGGTCCCTGGGATGGAGCTTTTCCCAAGCCCAAACCACCTCAGCGCTGGAAGCCGGAGCTGGGTCTCGGAGCTCATTAGGTGAGAACAGAATCTGGGTGATCTACTGTGCAGACCTCAGTGACCTCAAAGTAACACAGCAAGGCATCGCCACGCCCAAGGTCTTTTATGTTTTCTCCTAAATAAACAAATACACAAAAACCTCAGAAAAGCGGCTCCGCCTGCTTCTGGGTTTCAGAGAGAGAAGCCCTGGGTCTGAGCCGCAGGGCCACAGCCGCGGGGGCCGGGCAGCACCTGCAACACCCCCTCCCCCCCACAGGCGCACTTCAAAACCCGGACCTTACAGGCCTTTCATTCCAGCCCCAACAACCCACGCCAGGAGACGCAGCCCCAGCCTCTTAGGGGCTCCCCGAAGCCAGCCCTCTCCTTGAGCAGAGGAAACCGAGCCAGACTCGGCTGGTCACCTGCCGGCGAGGACACACACCCCTCCGTGGTGACACGCCGAAGCCGCCCCCGCAGGCCCCCCCTGCCCCAGACAAGCAGCCGTCCCGGTCCCTCCCCCACCTCACCCCATGCAGGTGCGGAATCGGGATAATTTTAGACGAGCAAACGGATGCCGTCATCCTGTCCCCGCCGCCTGGTGCTTTCTCACCAGGTCAGCCCCTCCCAGCACATGCTGGTGCGTTGGCCTCCGCAGCGCTCACACCCGCACCCCGATGCAGGCACAGGGAGGAGGCCCAGGCCAAGGTCGTGCAGCCCCAGGGCCAGCCCGGGGCCATCGGAGCCCCCAGACAGGCCCAGGCCTGGACAGCCAGAGCGCAGGAGACTGCCCCGGGGTCGCTCCCGCGGGGCCTGCTGGGGGCTCGCTAGTGAAGAGAGTCAGCCGCTCCGCACGTTGGACCCGCAGCAGCGTCCACAGTTCAGACACGGGAAACCTCCCCAGCGGCTCAGCAGCCGCTGGCAGGGCTCCTGGGCCCTGGCCTGGGGGCAGCTCCTCGGCCAGCGCCCTGGAGACCTGATTCAGACGCGGCTCGGCCGCCCTGCCAGTTCCTCTCCTCGCCAGCCGCTGCCCTGTAGACCGTGCAAGTTCGTCTTCACGACCACCTGCCAGGGTCTGCGTCCTTGCAACGGAGCAGCGTCCTTGCCCTGCGCTTTCCCGGCAGCGTCTCTGAACCTGCCGTCTGGTGTGGCAGGGGGAGCCTCAGCCCCCAGCTGTGGTCCCCACAGTTGCCCTGAACTAAGCAGAAAGTTGGGGTGATGCCGGGAACGCCATCTGCATGTTGTCCGAGCCCACACGGTCACTGTGTTGAGTGCGAGTGGAAATGGTCATCCTGGGGGCCAGCTGGCCTCATGTCCCGGGCCCGCCCCCGGTCACAGAAGGAGAAGGCCCAGCACCGCGGGATGAAGGCCCCAGGAGTGCCATTTTGGGTTTATTTGTTTTGGAAGCTACAGATCCCGGGTTTGCGACTCACTTCAATATAGTACTTTATTACCAAGCAGGTGTTTTTCCTTAGATTAAAATGAGTGCCGTAGCGGCTACATTCTGTTACTCGAAATACTACGAGTTGGCCACTTAGATCCAGGATCTCTCCGGCGAAAGAGAGGAATGATTTGCTGGTTAACATCAAAGAACTTGGCGATAGTTTAAAAATCCAACGCATCCTCCTCCTCAGCAGAGACTCAGAACACCTGGCAGCAGTTCCAGCCCTGACGCCCAGCCCGCGCCCCGTAGCCCCACCTGTGCTCAGGAACCCCGGCCTGCACCCCTGACCCCCAGTCACTCCCTGACGGCGCCCGGCCCTCAGCCCCCCAGCACTCACCAGCGACGTGCGGGCCACGGCTTCCACCACCGCGTCGAACACCTTCTGGGGCAGGCGCAGCAGCGTGGTGCCGCTGTCCACGATGGCCTTGTCCGCGTTGTACTGGGGGCGGGGAGGAGGGCATGAGACTGGGTACCATGGCAGCGCTGCAGCCAACCCCCCCACCGCCACGTCGGCCCAGCCCCCCGGCCCGTTCCGGTCACAGTCCAGGAGCTGGAGGGAAGGGGCACGGGGCCGCGGTCCTCAGGCCTTGGGGCAAAGCTCCCCCTTCCTCAGAGGTGCCCGACCCCCTGTCTGGGAGCCCGGGTGTGGGAGGGACAGGCCACAGGACCTCGAGAAGGAGGGGGGTTCGCAGCAGAAATGCTATTTGCATTTAGACCGACCCAGGGCCTGGAGGAGAACCTCTCTCCTTCACACACACACATGCACACTTACATGCACCACACCACACACACCAGATACACACACGGTGCACTCACCCCCCCACATATCACATGCACACACCCCACATGCTGCACACCCCCCCATGCACACACACGCGTACGACGTGTGCTGTGTCTGTGGCTGACACCTCACGTGGGATCTGCACCGGGCTCTCTAGTGGCAGCTCAGGGCCTTTGGGGTCCACAGGTCTGTGGACGTGGGAACGGCGCATGGCAAGGGAAGGACCGAGGCTTCCTCCGCCTTAGGCTGGTCTCCCTGAGGCCTCCGTGCACGCAAGGCTCAGTGGGCTGTGGGGGCTACGTGCGAGGAGGCGATGGGCGGTGGGAGACGCTGGTTTGCATCACCCGTGCCGGGAATGTTGGAGGAAAGGCCCCTCCGGCGCGCACAGTCCCGGCCGCAACCCGGGGTGGGGGTGCCCGACCGGCCGTCTGGACAGCTCAGCTGTTCTTCGAGTGAGAACAGTGTACTTGGGGGGGGGGGTTCGCTGTGAATGGAGGAGAAAGCTGATGGGTTATTTTGGGTCTCGTTTTGCTTATTTTTAGTCCCTCTTATTTCATCTTCAGCAGGGTCCAGGGCCCAGGAGGCGGAGCCCGGCACTGGGAGGTGTTCTCTTCACACCTCGTCTTATGCTAATCCCCCGCGAAGCCAGGAGGGAGCTCGCAGATTCCCTTGGAGGGGAGCTCGTGATCACACTGTCTTAAGGGATGAGGCTTTGTTTTATCTCACGATGTCATCGTCTCCTGACTTCATCTTCAGGCCCGGCTAATACTGAGGTGCCTCAGGCACACACAGAGGGGCCAGCACACGGCGCAGCGTCAGTACCTCTCTGCAGTCCAGATTAAGGGTCTGGCCTCCGATCTCCAGCTTCAGAATTTCTATCTGATAGTACCACTCCTCCTTAATGGGGGTGTACCAGATGTCTCCCTTGTACAGGCTCCGCTCAATTCCGCCCAGGACCTGGGAAGAGAAGCATTCACAGGTTGTAAGACAAAGACGACACAGGCGTCCAGCAAGTCACCCCAGAGGCCTGCACGCCTCCAGGGAGCTGTCACCCCAGCCGGTTCTTACGCTTTATAGGGGTTACACAACAGAGACCCTTGGAAACGAAACAGGGACTGCTCGGGGGCGCTGTACCCCGAGGTCAAACCCACCACGGCCCTTCTAGTCAAGAGGTGTGGGTGGGCTCCTTACTAAAAGGAAGTATATACAATCCTCGTTTACAGTATCGAGGTTCTGCCCCCAAATGGAAGAAAATAGTTCGCCGCATAGACCGACGGTGATCTAGTCCTGCGGAAGACAGAGGGGGTGGCATGGAGAGCAGAACAAAAGGGCTTCCCTGTGCAAACTAACTTCATTCTGCAAAACCGTCTCCCCCTCCCGCCAGCGCTCGGCCTCCCCGAGGCTCCCTTGCCCTGGAAAACGCAAGAAGGCGTGGCGTGCGGGCGCACTCCGCCGTCAGCAGCGGGGCGCCCTGGGGAGGGGTCCTGCTCGGGCCCTCTCCCCGTCATGCACGTGGGTGAAGGCCCCTCTCAGCGACCCGCCGGCTTCAGCACATCCACACGTGCTCACAGCCTTGAGGTCACTGTCAAATGACTTTTTTGGGGGGTTGTGTGTGTGCGTGTGCGCATGTATGATAGGGTGAGAGAGAGGACAGGGGTCTCCGTCCCGTCTTCCCACCAGATCTATGACATACAGGGCACCCCCTCAACCTCCCTACCCAGAGTAAGACCCACCCAAAGCCCCTCCAGCTGGTTCTCACTCCCCCGCCCCCACCCCCCAAACACCATTACCTTCTAAAGGAAAATCTTAAAAAGCTTTCATGGAGTTTGGGGGCAGATGAGGCTCTTCTTTTAGATGACAGGGTGATTAGAAAAGATAAAAATAACTAATTTTATCCAGTCTTTTGAAAGGCTCTAGAGACAAAGATGATCCCAATTTCACAACGTCTGTACAGCGCCGTGTCTCATAGCTCCCTCGGGGGCTTAACACATGAGAAAACAGCCCCTCCACTTGTGACGTCACCCCTCGAGGACTGAGAGATACCCACAAGACTACCTCCGTTGGTACCGGATCCGGCCACGGGCAAGCCTGCCCCGCACATCTGCATGGAGAACAGGTCGGGGATCCCCGCCTGGGCCACCAGGGAGTCGAAGAAAGTCTCCAGGGAACTTGACGGCTGCAGGGGGGAGAGGACGGCTGTTTCACGGCCCTGAAGCTGAGGAGAGCCCCAGGGCACACACCTCGCACGACACACGGTACGATTTTCCTGTTAATTTCCTTTCCGTGGCTGAACAATAACCACGCTGGCGATTAGTCCAATAGCCGAGAAAGCTCTGGCCGAATTCCCGGCCACTCGGAATCTTTCCGGCCGGAGCGGCTGTCATGACAACAAGGTCGCGTTTCCAGAAGCTGTCAGGATGCCGTCACATCCATCAGCCCAGTGCCTGGTGGGCGCGTGAGGACACGTGGGCGTGGGCGGCCACGCTCCTCGGATTCTGATCTTAGACCTCGGCCGGGCCGGAGAGGGCAGTTTCTCCAGGAACTACCTTTGCAGCTCCAGAAAGTTGTTGTTCATTCCTTAGGCTGCAGGGGCCCCTGACACGCAGGAGAGTGTGACCCCCGAGGAGCATCCCCCTGGTGCCCAGAGCCTGGGGGGCGGCTTAGCTCTGCCTACTGACCTCAGGCAATAGGGAAGGCTCTGCAGGAAGAGCTGCCTGCCCCGCCCGCCCCCCCCCCCCCCCCCCCTTTAAAGCCTCAGAATTCCCACTGCCCAGGGGAGCACACCCCCACGTGGCATCAGGGTGCAGAGAGCGGTCCCCCTTCCCAGGACCCCAAAGGCAGCTGGTCTGTGAACTGGTCGGGCTGGAGCGGACGTGAAGGAAAACAACAGACCTGAATTTTGATTTTGGCTTGGACAGAGAAGTTAAAAAGACGGGAGAAATTAGAGTTAGTTACTGAGTGGTTAGTTCTTGTTTTTTTTTTTTTTTTTTTAAAGATTTATTTTTAAGTATTTATGCACACAAGAACTGGAGTGTGACGTCAACTTGACCCCAGTGAACGTCCCCCTGGATGGGAAAGCAGGTCTTCCCTTGCTTTTCCTTGGGGAGCCTCGTGGGCGAGGGTCTGTGTGTCCACTGGGCAGCTGCCCTGCCACTGGCTCCAGCCTCCTCAGGAGCAGCGAGAGGCTGGGGGTGACCTCATGTGGCTCCAGTGCAGGCAAACCTGCCTGGGCACCCCCCGGGCTGGCCTCCTGCTCAGGCAGCCCTCGGGGTGGACGTTCCCAGGCTGCCAGCCGCCTGCCCTTTCTGCACACCACGATTGCTCCTTCGTGCAGCTGGAGAGTACAAACATTTGCAGAATTCTGTCTTTCTCCATTCTGTGAAGGTTCTGACACTAATGAGAAAGGATTCCAGAAGTTTCTGTGGCTGGTGACCCCACGGGTAGACTCCCATCTAGGCTGCAGGTGTCACCTGGGGGTGCTCTGGAGGGAGGGCAGAGCCACAGGGCGCTGCTGGAGCCTGGAGGACCCTCACCCAGACTGGGAGGCTCCAACACAGCCCCCCAGAGCCCATCTTCACGTAGCAGCATGGAGCTAATACATGTGCTTTCTTACACCCCTACCTGCGCAAACACTCCTGACCAGCATCATTGGGTGATTCAGATCCTGTCACCATTTATGTGACACCAGCAAAGTAAACAAAGACAGGAGACCAAAAACTCATGTCTGAGTAGCTGCTGCAGAAGCTTCAAAGAATCATGCCATCACCTGACACTTCAAAAATGTGAGAAATACGACTTCTTAAGGAATATACATTTCCTTGATGTATTAGGAAATGTCATCAGAAATACAAGTGTGTGAACACAGATCTGACCCACCTTGGGGCTGTCCCTACCATCCCAGGGAGGCCTGGACCCACGTCCACCCGCCCCTGCAGCGCCCCGCCCCATCGTTTGGTTCTGAGGCCGGGGGATCCTCTCACCTTGGCCAAGGTGGCGTAAGCAAGCCCGAGGATCCCATTCCATTTGATCCCAGGCAAGAAGAAATTCTCTGACTCAAAAATCGTGGCGATGTTGACAAGAAAAGAGCTGTTGAGGCCCTTCGGGATGGTGACCACGTCCTCCCCCACCGAGCCGGTCCAGCTGCCCTGCGTGTACTTCACCGTGACGTCGAAGCCCTTGGGGTGGTAGGTGCTGGACCTGGAGCGGGAGAGAAAAGCTGCTGCTGTGTCCGCCTCGGAACCGCCGAGGCCGTCCTGACAGAGCCCACGGCGGGCAGCTCCCCAGAATCCCCGGGCAGGAGCCTGCCGTCAGCATCCCCAGCGGCTGGGACACAGGAGACCCTGTGTGAGCGTACAGCCCCCCAATATTGGGACTGCTCTGTCAGGGCCCCACCGAGAAGCCAGGATGAATATTTCATTATTCCAAAGAACTCGTGGGCAGAGCCACACCCGGGCACCCTGAGTTCCAACATGAAGGTGGGGTTCGTGTGGGGGGGAGAGGAGGCGCTCGGGGCCGCCGGTGGGGACGGGCTCACCCCTGCACACGAACGTGGCTCCTGTCAGTCGGGAAGTGACAAAAAGCGAAGAAAAAACACAACCAAAACTGAAATGAATGCTGTATTCAGAGGGAAGAAGCCGACAGAGCTGACGAAGCCGCCGTCCCCGCGGCCGCTGGGGAGGCTTTCCACGGCCCGGGAGGGAAGCGCCCAGGGGCTGCCTGAGCCGGCAGGGGCTTGGCCAAACGGGGCCCACCTCGGCTCGAGGGCCCCAACAGGAGGGTCGGCCGGCGAGGAGGCCACGCCAACCTGCCCAGCAGCGGCCTGGAGTTCAGGGCTGCCCCGACATCCAGTGTGACAAAGCCCAAGCCCACCCCCGACACCGAGGGCCTCCCCTTGGGGCACCCCCAACCCCTTGCCCTCCGCCCCAAAGCTGGGTAGTCTCAGACCAAATACAGGGGGTGAAACTGCTGACACGTGACACCATCTACACACTCACACACACAGCCCCCCGAGTGAGTGCAGCGGATGGGTGTGGGGCGCAGGAGGAGACCCTGATTTCAGACACAGCACCCAGGCGGCCAGGGAGGGGGGGCAGTGCCGTCCAGGGGCTCAGCAGGGGAGGGGGGATGAGCAAGCGGGGGCCCCCAGGCTTCTGCTAGGACTCTGTGAGCCCTCCCCCAAGACAAGCAGCCTTGCTCTCCAGGAAGGACGCCTGGGAAGGCCCTCAGGCCCGGGGGTGTCAGTCCCACGGTCAGTCACTCTTCCGGTGCCACCCGGATCATGTGGAGGCAGGAACCAAGGAGCAGCCTCGGCAAACATCTGGCATTCAAACCGCGCCCTTCCTGGGAAAACCTCAAATTCTTAACAGCAGAGTCAACTCATGGAGCAGCCTGACGTGAAATGCTCCTGTTGCTCTGCAGGTTCCCCTCACCCCACTTTACAGGCCAGTCTCTGAACAGCAAGACATGATAGACGTCTCTGCTGCAGCGTCACGCCACCAGTGCCGTCTTGTCCGGGGTCAGAGGAAAGTAATCACACATGATATGACCTCTTTCTTTTTATTTTTTTCTTAAAGATTTATTTTTATTTATGTATGCATACAAGAACTGGGGTGCAGGCCAGAGGTGCGGGGGGTGAGTGGACTCACCAGAGACAGAGTGGGGAGCAGAACAGGCGGATCCACTGAAATCCACTGCTGAGGGGAGCAGCGGGGAGACAGGAGAGGTCTGCTGCGCCATGTGGGTAGCTCCCTGGCCGGGGATTGAACTCGTGCTGCAGTGTCTGGCAATAGCTTCACAGCGCTGAGGCTTAACCCCTGCGCCACCAGGGAGGCCCAAGCATTGAACATGCTAAAGGTAAGGGCCGCCCTGAGGACGGACCCTCAGGACACTCCCCCCACGCAGAAATGCTACTTATTAAGATATTTTAGTGTCGTAAGGAAAACATTAAGGTGAAAGGAAAACATTCAGGCAAGAGCATCTTCCATCCGTCGAGAGCGACTACCTTTGGGTGGGGGCAGTGGGAGACTCATTCCCGTGGCGAGGCCCGTCCCCATTTTCCACGGAGATAACTTCATAATCGGGAAAAAGAAGTTATTTCAGAAATGTCTGGCACTAATTTTGGAGCAATTGCATTTGTTCTAAGTTCAGAATGGAAGGTAAAATAAGAATGTTTAGCTTGGATAATTACTTAATATTGACTCGCCCTTTTCGCTAGTGTAACTATTTACTTTCTAAGTAAACTCAGATCTTAGAGTGAACGTGGCACAGTGAATGTTGGGTGGACATACATCTGGGCAAGGGCAGGTGCAGACGGGAGTGGACGGACCTGGCCGGATGCTGAGGGCCTGCCAGGCATTAACAGGCAAAGCGCAGAGTCAGGGCTGGGAGCGCGGGTGCCTGAGGACCGGCAGGTGCCCTGTCTGAATGCCAGAGCAGCTGCAGGATCTGGCACATGGAGCGGGTGGGCTGCACATATTTTTGTTAAATAGCAGCAAGGGGCCTCCCTGGTGGTGCAAGAGGTTAAGACACAACCTATGAAGCTACCCGCAGCCACTGCAGCATGAGTTCGATCCCCGGCCAGGGAGGTGACCCACATGGCGCAGCAGACCTCTCCTGTCTCGCCCGCTGCTCCCCTCAGCAGTGTATTTCAGTCAGTCTGCCTGTTCTGCTCCCAGCTCTGTCTCTGGCGAATCCTCTCACCCCCACACCTCTGGCTTGTACCCCAGTTCTTGAATGCATAAATAAATAAATCTTTTTAAAAAAAGAACAGAGAAAAAAGATTTAAATATCCCCAGACACAGACCCAGGCCGCGTCCCTGCCCCTCCTTGGCCCTGCTGCCTTGGGCCCTTGCTTCCGTTCTTTCTCCTCTAAATGCATTTCTGTTCACCCTCTAAATAAAGACTTGCCCCGCTCTGTTAATCTCAGGGTTTGCCTACGAATTCCTTTTTATGACTCCGTGGTGTTTCAGGGGTCACTGGGGTGGAAAACAGCAGCAGCCGCGGGCGTCACGATGAAGCAACACGGGCTCCATCGCCAGCCTCGTGGCCTGGGCCGACCTATTTCCCGCATTTGCCTCAGTTTCCACAACTGAAAGGTGGGGTAGCTGAGCACCACGCCCCGGGGTTCCTCCGGACGGTGAAGAGTTAATAGCATAGACATTCAGAACAGAGCCTCGAGCACAGCGGGCGCCCAGAGACGGCTGCTGCTGCTGTCATTATCTCATCCCTCGCGCCATTATTCAATCTACAACTACTATTAGAAAATGGAAGATTTTTTTTCTAGAAAATGCTCCTATAGCATCAGTCTTCATTGAACACCCGAACCTGTCTCTGGTGAAGTCTGTGGGGTGAAGCGGTCAGGGTGGAGGGGGCCTCCTGGGCCCCGCAGCGCCCACAGTTGGGTCTGCTGTAGCGGGACGGGCCCAAACCAGGCTGCTGGGGGTGGCGCAGCCGGCTGTGAGCAGCGAACCAGCTTCAATCCTATTTATCAGCCGGTGGGGTCTCCACAGGGTGATGCTCTGGAGGGACCAGGCAGACGCCAGCCGTCCACAGGCAGAGGCCAGCCAGGGCCTGGATGACGGACAAGCCGAGGGCTGGAGGTGCCCGGCGGCGCCGGGGCTCCCCTGCACGTGGTGGGGCCTGTTGCTGCTCAGGTTGCTTGTCCCCAAAGGCGGCAGAGGTGAGACTCCTGAGTGCAGAAAACTGGGAGGAGCCCCGAGTTCTCTGGGGAGTTCGGAGGATTTGGAGGAAGCCAACCCCCCCCACACACCCACACTCACACGGGAAACACCCCTCCCCCACTCGGCGCACACAGGTCACAGCAAAGCTTCGAAGCTCCTGGCTGCTGGGCATGGAGGTGGCTGGCCAGGCGCTCTCCCCGGGGGCCGAGGAGGACACGTGCGACGGGCAGCCACGCAGCGAGTCCGACACGGAGCCGGAAGGTCCTAGAGCAGGGTGATGGCACGCCCTGCCGCCCTCGCCCGGCTTGGGCTTGGCACTCCTGCCCAGGCCGCGGCAGACCACACCTGGGGCCATGCGATGGTGCCCTTGGCCTCCGCCCTCCCCACCCCCCACACGTCAGGCTCCAGCC
Organism: Talpa occidentalis; assembly: GCF_014898055.3. Lineage (NCBI taxonomy): Eukaryota > Metazoa > Chordata > Mammalia > Eulipotyphla > Talpidae > Talpa > Talpa occidentalis. Next base: position 2,080,022 of record NW_023604295.1, read on the forward strand.
TGTGGAAATGACCCGCACGGTCACACGTTTCCTGGCGCTATGCAACCTCCTGCTTTTGCTCGATGGAAGCTGGGTTTATTCCCCAGAGCAGAAGACCCTGATGGGCCCGTCAGGCTGAGCAGACTGGCCGGGGGTTCTCAGAAGGGTCTGCAGGTAGCTCAGACCCTGAAAGGCACACCCCGTGTCCCGGGCTAGCTCTGTCTGTGGAGTTTAAATCTGAGGGTGACAAAAACAGACGTGGAATGAAAATGCGCCCGGCGCTGGGGCAGCTGCAGGCCCACAGGGGAAGCCAGTGGCTGCCCCTCCCTCCGCTGAGGCTGACCAGGGCCCACTTGGCGGGCGTGGAGGCTGGCTCTGAGGCCTGAAGGCTCTGTGCTCACAGCTGGGACTCGTTTCCAAACCCCAGAAAGTCCTCCCTGCTCAGAAACGGTCTCCATGACCCACTTTGACCCCTTCTGGACCCTGGGCCACACAGAGGAGGCAGCCAGCCTCCCAGGCCTCCTCACGCCCACGGTCCTTCCCGGCTCCAGCCTCCACCCCAGGACCAGGGGCTCAGTGACACCACGGGCAGCACTTCCCTAAGTCCACGGGACACTGAAGGCCCACGCTGACGTGGCGCGGAGTGGGCGGCCTCCAGAGAAGGCACCAGGGCTGCTGGGAAGATGCATTTCCGGGAAAGAGCTCGTCCCCACACAGACACTGCACACAGACTCAGATGTGGGCACATGTGCGCCAACCTCAGCACACGCAGACCAATGTCCACACATACATGCTAACAGCTGCATGCACAAACCTACACACACCAGATTCTATACATGCATGCAAATATCTACCCACACATGCACACCAACATCTAACATACACAGATATTACACACACACGCTATGCATACACATCATCTACGCACACGAAGTCTACACACGCCAATGCCTACACACACGCATATACACTAATGTCCACACACCAATTCTACACTTACACATTGTCCATACACACTCATAAACACACATGCACACACACGTAGAGGTATACACACACCTATACACACGTGCACACATATACGCACATGCATCTACATGACACAATGTACACATGTACACATACATACACATATGCACAAATATCTATAGAAACACACAAATGTATATGTCTAACCACCGATACAACAAAAATACACAAATACACACAACATCTATATCACGCACATGTACACACTCATATACAATCGTTGCACTGCATTTTAACTGCTTCACCATTACACACAAATACAGACATGTACACACAACACACACACGCACACACAAATATGTGCCCTTAGGAACACACAGTCACACAGACAGACACAGAAACCAGCCCGCCTGAAATGAACCGCTCGGCGGATTCGGAGGCGCCCTTGGGCCCCCGGCCTGCCCCGCTGGTCACTCACCGGTCGGCGTCGAAGTAGGAGTCGATGAAGGCGTCCGGGGCGCCCGCCACTGCGAAGTTACTGCTTCCGGTGTCCACCAGGATCTGCAGCTTTGGTGTTGGAGGGAAACAGAAGGTGTCAGGTGCCTGCGAGGCCGCGTCCGGCTCCTTTGACGGGCTGACTACCCGGCCACGGCCCCGTGGGAAGAGCCTATATTGGTTAGACGGCTTTCAAAAAAACTTAAAAATCTGAAATCTGAACACAGTCCACCAAAAAGGCTGTGGCAGGGAGGGGGTGCAGTCCAGCCTCAGATACACCCCAAATAAAAGGAAACAAAATCGGGCAGAGAACGGAGGTTTCCTTGAAGCTCTGGGCTCCTGTCGCGGCTGGGGCCGCCCTCTTCCTGCCTCCCCATCTTCCACGTCTCAGTCCCGCTCTGCGGGGTGCTACCCTGAGGACGCCCCCGCACGGTTGTGCCCCTCACCTCACGCAGAGCACCAGCAGCCTGTCACACTTGGGGCTTTCGGTTTTAATGAGTGTAGTTTACACACAATAAAAATGCAAGATATTCGATACCAAGACACGGGAATTTATTTTCCACGGATCCCGCCTCTTCCCAGAAGCAGTAACCTCCGGCCCTGCCCGGCCCTGGCCTCCTGCGTCCTGCCCTGGCCGTCAGCGCCCGCAACCACGCGGGCTGGTTACTTGGGGGGCGGGGGATGTCTGGTTTCTTTCGTTAAGGGCTGACGCCCCCACGTTGCATCTGCCCTTTCTTTACAAGGAACACCCCCTCCTTGGCATGGGGTCCAGCCTGTCTCCTCCTTCCAGACTCAGCCTGCTTCCCACGCCGGGCTCGGGGAGCAAGGCGGCCGGCCCCCACGTTTCCACTTCTCCCGGGTGTGTCCTCAGGAAGGAAACGCTGGGTCACAGGGAAGGTGAATGTTTCATGTGTCTTAGAAACCTGCTGAGCAGCCTCCCCGGGAGGTGAGCTGAGTCACAGCCCCTGAGCCATGCGTCAGCACCCCGTGGGGCTCCTTTGCTCCCTGTGCTCCCCCAAATGGGGTGTTGTGGTCTCTTTTATTATGTCCATTCTACAGAATGACATCTTGTGGTTTTGACCTGCAGTTCCCCAGGGACCAGTGACCTCCAGTGACCAGTGACCCCCCATGACCAGTGACCCCAGTAACCCCCACCAAGTGACCAATGAACCCCAATGACCCCAGTGATTTACACCAAGTGACTAATGACCCCCAGTGACCACCCATTGACCAACGACTCCTAGTGACCCCCGGTGACCAGCGACCCCCAGTGACCAAGGACGTCGTGCTGCCCCTCAGGATCCGTCTGTCCGGCTGCCATCCCAACAGGCAATGGTGCCCAAGAGCAGGGCGGGTCAGCGATGCTCACAGCTCTGACTAAGGGCCGGGAGCTGAAGCACTTCCCTCACATTAGCCTGTTTCCTCTTCACAACAGCCCCCGAAGGAGGCGTTACTGTCTCCCCATTTCATAGCTAGGGAAGCTGAGGCGCAGAGCGGTGGACCTGCCCTGTCTGGGGCGGGGGTGAGGGCAGAGCAGGGGCTTGGGCCCAGGAGGTCACCAGTTGCGTCCTCGCAGCCCAGCTCGCCCGCCTGCCGGCTCCTGGGCGCCTCTAACCCGCCGCCCACTCCCACGCGGCAGGGCCGCGGACTGTCCACTGCCCTGTGCCCCGTGCCTGCAGGCCTGGCACGCGGTGGGCACACGGGTCTTTGATGAGGGAAAAGCTAAATGATTCTTCCAGGTCGAATCAGAGAGGCCGAGTTGCTCCTGGGACAAAGGAAACACTCAGGGGACAAACACCGTGAGGAGCCCAGGTGAGGAGGCGCGGGGCCCACGTGGGGAGGCCGGGCAAACAGCAGCAGCTCCTGCTTCCGGCTGGGCAGGGCTCCCCGCACCTGGGGGGGGCATTTCCCCGCAGGGGCCAGGAGACCACGGCGGGTGTGGACTCCCATGCCCCAGAGCCTGGCCTCCCCGGGCGGGACCCCCTGGTGACCTGAGGGAAGTCCTTTCGCCACTGGCGGCCGGGGGCAGGCCGGGGGCAGGCCGGGGGCACCTGTGAGGTTGTAACAGGCTGGACCCTGGGAACGGGGAGCCTCCAGGTCCCCTGCCCACCCAGGGAGGAGAAGCTGGAGCGGAGCCTGGGGAAGGAAGACGACGGACAGCTGGGGAGCGCGGGGAGCAGAGGCCTGTGGAGAAGCCGCGCTTGCTGCTTGGCCTCGGGCTTGGAGCAGGGACTGGGGGGCACGTGAAACAGACGTGGGCGAGAGACCCTCGGGGAGGCTCACGTGGCAGCTGTTATCTTGATTTTGATTTTGCTCCTTCTGTCCCAGACATGCTGGGCCTTCGCCCCTTTCCTGGGGTCCCACGGGAGGGGCCTCAGACCCTGGCTGGCTCTGGGGCCTCGCAGCCCTGCTCGGGGCCGCCCCGTCGGGCTGGTTTACCCACGAGGGGAGGGCCGGCTGTGGGTGCTTGGTGTGGAAACGCTGTCCTTTGTCCTTTTCTTCTCTTCTCCCCACTGTGCACGGAGTGTTACGTTCCTCGCCGCGGAAGGTCTTAAGAGTATGTTTGGTCTTGCTGCGGCGGATGGCAGGACCTATTTAGAGCAGGTAGTTTTGGGGGTCCTGGAGTGCCAGCAGGTAGGTTTGGGAGTCCTGGGGTGCCCCCTCCCTGCCCGGGAACAAGGTGAGTGCTCACAGCACAGACCATCCACTCCTACACCCCAGGTCCGACACGACACCACAACCGGAGGAAGTGAGTCCACCCTCCACTCCCTCACAGCCACCCCTGCTGGCAGAGGCGGGGCTTCCGCCGACTCTCGCCCCCCCCCCCACACACACACATTTGGGCTAATGCAGACAGAAAGCAGGCACGCGCGGAAACATCTAGTACCTGGCTCTCCGCTGAAATACTGAGTACTCAGCAGCCTGGAGCCTCCACACCGCAGCTGGGAGTGGATTGGCTCTGCATTCCTGATCATGTGCAGGGGGTGCTCCTGTGAACACACTGTCAAACATCTGGGGGCACCCTCCCCCCAGCACGCAGGAGAGCAAGGCCATCCGCCCAGGCTGCAGCCGAGCTGCGCTGCAAAACCGGCTGCCTGCAGGTAAACGGCCTTCCCACCAAGACCAGGGCCAGGGGAAGAGCCGGCCGGGTCTGCCTGCGCCCAGCCGCAGCGCCCGCCCGTTTCACAAAGGAGGCGACTGAACCCTGCCTCGCTCCCCTCGGCCCAGCACTTCTTTAGGTTGCAATAAGCAGAACTAGAAGCCCCGCCTGCCAAGAATAATTACATTTCTAAAGTCAGTGACTCCCCGCTCCACCTCCGAGAGCGACATTCAAACTGTGTTGACTGGAAATGGTTCTCGCAGATTAAAATCTGTCAAACGGCTTCCCAGGTTCAAATCCTCACTTTGATTCGCTCATAAACTCTTTGCCTCTGACTATCGGTTGAGACCTTCTGTCCAGTTAACACCGCGTGAATTTGTGGGCACCGGGATGTTACCGGAGGCGCCCGGGGTGCTGTGATCTCGCAGGTGCAGAGGGTCAGCCACAGGCAGACCCGGGAGGGGCCCTCCGCGGTCTGGCCAGGGCGGCTAGTACTCCGGGGCGGGGTGCTCTCTCCGTGTGCGCCTGCTCCTGAGGACGGCAGGGCCGAGAGTAACACAGAGCTCCGTGTTCCTTCGTCATAATGTGGATGAGAAAAAAACCCCAACGAAAGTTGAAAAAAATCACGTCATTTGAGGACTGGCATTTGTCGTACGTCACCAGGGTGACCATTGCTTCCGCTTGCAATTTCCTAGAGCCTGGAGAACGCGAACACTTTAATTTTCAGTAACTCACAGGGAAATTCTCGAAGCAGGTAGGCCTATCAGAATCTCTGCTCGTGAAAACACCCCTCAACTTCAGTCCTCTTGAGATGATTCCATTTCCATCCAGCCGTCAACATTCTGCTTAACGCCATCACTTCCTGTGTCACATTTTCAGTTTTAACCCCATCTCGCGGGGATTTCATGGAGCCTTATTGAGCTGGGGTGACTCGGTAACTCACTGGCCAAGGGTGCTTGGTTCTGCTCTCCCCTACCCCGCCCCTGGGGGTGAGCCTGAAGCGTCTACCTTGGAACCCTCTGGCCTTAAGGGGCTTTCCAAAGGCCAGCTCTTGGCATGGCTGAGGTGTGGCTGAAACTGGCTACGAATAATAAAAGAGCCTTTATCACGTAGGAATCCCAGGGTTTCAGGAGCAAGAGCCAGGAACTGCACAGAAAACCAAGTATACGTTTCTCCTGAACCACGTCACTCGCAGCCAGTGGGAACCAGCCCTCACGCATCTTTGGAAAGAAGTTCCCAGATGCGGCCTGTCGCGCTCCGGCTTATTGTCCACACGCAGACGTGACCCCGGCTGTCCCCTCGCTGGGGTGGGGCACAGAGGTGGAGGAGAAAGACACACCCCGCAGCCCACAGGGATCCTCAGGAGACTCAGCAGGAAATCTTGGCCTTTCAGAGAAGAATGTGGTGGGTCGGAGCCGCCACCCTTAAAAAAAAAGGACAGCTGGGGTGCACGGTGACAACAGGGCGTGGAGACACGGCCAACAAGGGCAGCAGGCCCTGCACGTGCCGGCCCCCTCTGCCGGTCCTGGAGACCTGCCGCTCCACAGGCCTTTGCTGGGTCTCTCTGGCAACCACGCGCCCGCGCCCGCCCAGGGCCGGCTCCTCAGCGGCATTCCACAGCGGGAAGGCTCCCGGGCCACCGGGCGGGTCGGCAGACACAAGCCCATTGTCCTGGGCATAATGGCCCCACTGACGGGCTCCGGGCAGGCATTTCTCCTTCTCTGCTGGGTGTGGAGTCCCACAAGCCTCTGCGCTTGCTCAGTCCCTCTGACGCGCCGGCCCTCCCCGGTGCCACGCGCACACTGGCCCCCGAGCGGGCAGGGGACACAGAGGCAGCGGCTGTCGCCTGAGACAGAGACACAAACCGCATTATTTTACACAACAGCCCGCGTGTGTGGCACCACCACCTCTTTCTGCATCGGTTCTGCAGAAGCGAGGTCCAGAGGACGCCCAGTTCAGCACTGGGGTCCCCCAAGCTGGCGGCCAGCTTGGCCGTTCACCCCTAGAACAGGTGATTTCAGGAGAGAGCTGCTCCCCTCATAAATGAGGCCGCACAGACTCGGCAAATGTGGGTGCTGGGGCACAGGACCCGCTCCGGGGGTGTTAGGATGTTCCCGAGGCGAGACGAGCGAACACTGAGCTGAACTGGCTCCTCCAGTCAGTTCCTCACGCGCCAGGCGTCTCGGCCCCAGGAAGTTAAGTTCAAGCCACTCGCCTGCAAGTGGCACATGATCTGAAACCACCAGAACCAAGATTCTAGGGAGCAGCTTTCTTCCAGCCCCCGAGTGCCAGCGGAAATTTCCAGGCCACCCCCACTCCCGTGTTCCCCAGACAGGCGTGGGGCCCAGGAGGGCAGTGGGACACGGACAGCACCCCAGACCCGAGAAGGGCTTTATAATTCCAAAGCACAACTCTGAACGGCTGAGGAGCACAGAAGAAAGAGTCCATCCTGCTGTGCAAGGGGGACAGTGAGGGGGACAGAAGTGCCCCAGAAGCAGCATGCCCCAGGCCCAAGATGTTGGGGTCCTGACCCCTGGCCCCCACTTCTGCCTCTACACTGAGCAGTCTCCTCTAGAACATCCCATTTCTTGCAGAGTAGAGCAATGAGTACAAAACTCCGGACCGGGACCAGGGCCTCTATGCTCGTGAGGCGGTGACATCACAGAGATCGCCAGCCAGTAGGGTGAGTCGCTCCAAGTCCCGCTGGAACAGGCAGGACTGGCTGCCTCCTGCAAGTCTCTGGTGAAGCCTTGCCTGGATCCCCACGCCCGGTGCACCCCCTGGGCCGGCCTGTAACAGGGCTGTGGATCGTCACTCTTTTGCCCTGAGCCAGCTTCGGGGCTCAGAGGACCCTTGCATAGCAGAAGGGGGTCTTCGGGGACTCCATTGCAGGGCAGTGAGAGGAACAGCTGAGATGAGGAGGCGGGTCCAGGGCCCGGCGGAACTAAGGGCCTTGCGGGGAAGGGCAGCGTGTCCAGGGGTCTCCTGTGAGCCAAGTGTCCAGACCCACGGACATCCGGGACTGCGGGGCGACAAACATCGAAACCCAAACCCTCCCTAGAGCCACTGCCTCTCTCCCCAGCCATCAGCAGGGTCAAGGCCGAGCCCTCACTCCCTTCCTCCCGGGCCCTCCACGCTGCTCAAGCTCAACTCCCAGCAACAATCCTGCAGGCACCTCCCAGCCCTCTGCTTCCTCGTCCAGCTGCAAGCAGCACCGGCCATGGCAGCCCCGGGCCTGGCTTCCCGCCGCCCCTCCCCCTTAGTCTGCCCAGACCCCTCCTCTTCTAGCTGAGCCGGGGTAGCCTGACACTGTGCGCGCAGACGCCCCTCCACCTGCGAGTCCAGCCTCCCCGCCAGGCCCCTCACCTTCACACCTTGCTGAGTGGAGGGCGCCTGGGGCTGGAGGTCAGAGGTCAGCAGCCAGGGCTCAGGCACGCCCACCACCCACAGCCCGGGTCTGGCTCATGCCTCTCCTCCGCTCCTGCTCCCTTCCTGAGTGTCTGGGAGCTTCTGAGGGTGAAGAGCGGTCATATGAGGTCACAGAGGTCATGTGCTGAGCAGAGCTGCTCCTTTCGGCAGCAGGTGGGAACTCTGAGCTCAGGCCCTGGGGCTGTGCCCGAACGGGACAAGGAGCCTCTGGCCAAGGGGGGGATTGGAGCAATGCAACTCTAACAGTTTCGCTGGGAAGATCTCTTCCGGAATGTTCTTGGGGTCTTATCCCCAAGGCGCGCTCTGCCTGGGCAGAACTCACTCGTAAGCTGGCACATCTGCAGATTTCATTTTCCTCCTCCTGTTTGATGTGGTTATAAAGCAGCCCCCACTCTTGCTGCAGCCTGAGAGTAGTTTCCAGCCACCCAGGAGGCTGCCCTGGAGCACCCCCTCCCGGCTCTCCCCCACCCTCTGCCACCTACCCTCCCTCCTGGCGCTCAGGCCCTGGTTGGCTGAGGGCCTTTCCTGTCGCGCATTTCTCCAGGCTGCTGCCTTCTCTCCCGGAGCTCCCGCCGCCTTGTCCGCGGTCTCCGTGGGTGCCCCCCAGAGTGAGGACAGTCAGTAAACATGTGCTCACCGCCTGCTCCGTCAGGTGGGGAAGAAATACTCGAGAGCCCCCGGGCGCAGGGGGCACAGGTGAAGGTGGCAAATCCTCCAAGAAGTTGGAGGGGCTCCCAGGCCAAACTCCGAATACCTCCATGCGAGAATTAATGTTGATTTTCTAGAAGCAACAAGGGTGGGCTAACCTTAGCTTCCCAGCTGCTCAATGGCCACACCCCCCCCCACCCCCGCATACGCGGGGAGCCGAGTCAGAAAGGAGCGGACAGCGGAAGCGGTGGCCGCCACGCGCCTGGCCTCTCCCGGCTTCCGGGGCTTTCTCTGCTCGGGGCCAAGCCCTCAGGGCCATGGCGAACCGCGAGTGCCAGCAGGGGAAGGCGCCTGGGCGCAGCGACAGCTGGCGGATGAAGACCCTGCTTCCTCGACAGCGCCCCAAAGCACTGGAGGAAAGAGCCCCACCGTCCTCGGCTCCTCCTTGCTGCCCCACCAGGGGTTGGGGCAGGAGAAACGGGAAGGTAGACTCACTCACGTGCCCCAAAGAGCAGATATCCTCTCACCCAGAGACTGGTGGCCAGAAGGGAGTCACCGGCATGGCTAAGCACCTCCCGGGCCAGGAAGCTTCAGGCGGGTGGGCCGGACCTAATGTGCCGGACACGCCACACGCAGACCTCCAGGCTGCACGCCCGGCCCACACCTGCACCCGCCACCTGGCCGAACCTCCACAGACTCTGAGGTGGCCCGCTGAACCCCTTATCGTCAGAGGAGGCACTGGGCCATCACCCCACCCAAAGCCGCGTGCTAACGGCTGCAGGAAGGTAAAGTGCGTGGAGCAGAGCCGGGCTGTGCATCTAGCGGGTGGCTGCAGTCTGAGACTTCTCAGATATCACTGTCTCTTTTTCAGCAGGTTAATAGATAGGAAAATTAGCAGATAATTTAAATAATGGCTCATTTAACACAAGGATTCCTAATTACATTAGCGGCCCATCTGTTGACGGCTGCTGGCAGGCAGAGCCCAGCGCCGCTCCCGGCCGGCTCCTCCGGGGCTGTTTGCCCACAGTTGTTACGTGTGATTGCGGCCGCTGATGCCGCTCATCAGGTCCTCCCAGCACTTCCCTTCTGGAAACGAATCTCATTTACTCAAGCAGTCTTGCTGGAGGAAGCAAAATAATTGCCACGCGCGATTCTCCGCAATCTAACCTTTGGGTAGTTTTTATAAAGGGGGAAAATGGTGTTCCGAGGGTCCCACTTGACACAGATGTTAGACCGAGTGAAGAGGGGCCCGATTCCACACCTGCCGGCCCCGCGGGCGCCCGACTCCCGCAGCCAGAGCTCCGCCTGGAAACACACAGTGGGTGGGGTGGGGGGGCGGCTCCTTCTGGGGAAACCTCGACCTCGGGGATGCTGGAGAGGGGCAGGGCTCAGCCACCTGACCCAGAAGTGGTGACAGTCCCCGGGGCGTGTGGAGAGCAGAATCTGGGTGCAGAAGCATCAGTGTGGGGGCTCCCTGTTGGGGGAATCTCAGAATCACCCCCAAATCAGAATCCTTCCAGACATGGTAATTGTCGCTCCCTCCACTGGTGAAATGTGTCCTGGGAGTTTACTGGGGGCAGGACTCCCTGCCCGAGCTTTGAAGCTTTCCAAATACCCAGATCTCCAGGAGGACAGGGGAGGCTGGAGCAGAGAAGGCTGGAGGAGAGAAAGGCTGGAGGTGAGGAGGCTGGAGGTGAGGGAGGCTGGAGGAGAGGGAGGCTGGACTTCTAAAGTGGTGGTGGGAGCTCTGACCACAAGCCCAAGCAGATGCCCGAGCTTGGGGCAGCCACGTCCATTTGCAGGCTGCTGGTTCCAGTCCATTTCTAGCTACAGTCCAGGGTGTACCCGGCGTGCTCTCAGGGAAGACTGAGTAGCAAGAGAAACACCGGCTTCTGGGTTTTGTCTGGACCGGAACCCTGGCTGAGCTTAGCGAGGGGCTGCGGAGCCTCAGGGCCCTCAGCTGCAGAGTGAAATCTCAGGGTGAGGAGCACATGAGATGACATGTGGGTGATGCCCCCAGACAGTGCCGGGCACACGGGGGTACGTTAGTCCTGCAAGGGTCTGCGTGTGTGACTTTTCCTCATGTCCCAGGTGTGACTTCTCACACATCTTCATGCAGAACACGACCTGCCCCAAATCACCCCCAAACTATCCCTCCCAGCCCCCCTACTGCTGCCGTGGTCTGGACGGTGCGGCTGGCCTGCAGGCCCTCTGCCCTGGAGAGCTGTATTCGCCCTCCTCCTGGGGGCTACCCCGGCAGCTGGCCATGTCGGCGTGGATGAGGCCGAATGCCGAGACACAGAGCGACCCATGAAGTGTCGGGGCACCTGCATATTGCTGCAACAGTTCCTGCAGGGACCCCCGTTCTACCGGCCTATCCTTTCCTGCCCCAGTGGACGGCCACTCCGCCCCTGCTTCACTCCCTTCCCCTCTGCTTTCACCTCCTGTCCGCTCTGTGTCTGGAAGCCTCCAGAAGCTCTGGAAGCGGCTGGTGTTCCTCCTCCGCCAGCGCCACGTCCGTGGACGGCACCAGCTGCACATAGCGCCCGGCACACAGTGGGTGCTGGACAGGGGCTGAGGGAGTTGGAGGGGGAGCAAATGGACAAAGATTCCCAAGGTCACTGAGGCCCCGGGCCCAGGAGACTTGAGTCCAGTCACTCTGAGCCTGTGGACAGGTTCCCTCAGGCCGAGGCCTCTCTCCCGCAGGGCGTCGCTTACGTAGCGCCCGTGTCTCCCCGAAGAGGCGTGGCTGTGGCCAGGGGTGCACCTGTGGCTGGTCTCAGGGACTGGCTCTCTGCCCCCAGCCGGAGCAGCCAAGCTCCCGGGGTGGGACCTGAGCCTGGGCTGGCCTGAGGGCCACAGGAGCTTCCCTCTGGAGCCTCAGGAGGGGGACAGCACAGGCGCCCCTTTCTCCACGGTGTCGGGGCCTGGACCTCCCTCCTCCCTGGAGCTCTGCAGGGTCACTGCCCACCTGCAGGCTGGACACGACCCCACACGGAATGGAGGGGATTGCGTGGTGTTTTTTTTGTGATTTAGCAGCATTTTAGTATCTGCTTTCTTTGACCCCCACACTCACCCTTGCTGTTGCTTTCCATTTCCTTGCGCATGTTCCTCTCTTCCCTCACCTCCATCCCTTGCGCCCCGTGATGCTTTCTCCCTCCCCCCACTCTGACCCTAGGGGGCCTCACTTCAGTCAGCAAGGCAGGCACAGAGTAGGAGAGTAGGCCACATGCCCATGTGGTCCAGCCGGGACACCCCTGCTGTGCCTGTAGCCCACCGGGGCGCTGTCATAGACACGGTGCTCTCCGCCATCAAGAGCCACGCGTGGGGTGCAGACACACTGATTTTGTCCATGCAGCGCGCAGTGGTCACCTGGGCAGCTTCCGGCTTCCGGCTATTGTGAGCAGAGCTGGCCCCACCACAGATTACAGCTCTCTTCAAAATCCTGTTCTACGTCTTTGGAGAAAATTAATTTTCAATAAACAGTCGCTGAGTAGCTCGCTCACGCCCCGGCTGTGGAGACCAGCGCTGCCCCTCTGGAGCCCGCCCGCTGGTGTCTGGACAAGGCCGGCCTTCTCTTCCAGAATGGTTTTCCATCTCTGTGGCACTGGCGACAGGGCCGGCGAGGAACAAAGCATAGATGCTTATTTGAGGCTGGCCCACAGAATCAGAAGGTTAATTTCCAAGCTCCTTCCCCTGCCACCCAGTGGACTTTAAAACAATAACTTCCTGTTTATTATGACAGCTGTCAAGGAACTCTAATTGATTTTAATGCCGTGTGAAACACAAAATAATTAGCAAAGTAAATTTCCTAATAGGACAAAGAACTACCGCCCGGGTCCATGATTTTGAGTCATGCCCACGGACAACTAAAGGATGCTCAGAACTGGGCCCGCCGGACGGCCCGGGAGGCTGCAGCTGGAGCGTTCTAGCAACACAAACACCTGCCAGTCCCAGTGTCTGAAGGCAGAATGCGGCTCGGGTCGTAAGTGGTCCCACACAGACACTTCCCAGCATCACCCCGTAACGATGCACCATCTCAAACTCCCCCAGCGACCCCCGGGCGGAGCGAGGGGCCTTCCAGGGACACCGTCGAGTGTCGCCTCCACGCCTGCGGATCTCATCAGCCCCGGCACAGGGTCTGTCACACAAAGGGCTCTGTTCCCAGTTTGCTCTCTTTTGTGGATTTCAGGTCAGTCCTTTAAGAAACAGGCTATTTCTATGTGGTGTGTAAAAGGCTTTGATGTTTTTTTCTTGTTAAACCCACGAGGTTAAAAAAGAAAAGCATTTTAATAGGCATATGGCGATCGAAGATTGCATTCTTTGCTAAAAAGATTTTCTAAAGTCTTTCCAAGTAAATGCCTCTCAGGAAAGACATTAAACCTTCATTGATTTCCACATTTTATGGTGTCCAGATATTTTGAAAGAGGCTGGCCCTAAAGAGAAATGCAGACGTGACCCTCCTTCATTTCACTGCCAGTGAGATACAGATGTTTTCCTGATTAGGCTATAGAATGGTCTCCCGGAAATCTTCCAGAACATTCTAAAGATGGGAAAAACTAAACCTTGGCCAAAACATTTTACAACATTCTATTAACCGTGGCAAAATCTCCGACATACATGTAAGAGTTCTTGTGTACCACCATCAACATGCTTGATGCAGGAGGAGCGTCTTCCAAGTTCCAGCCCCATCACCCCAGGGGACAGTGCTCCCGGCCCCGGCTGAGCTGTATCACCAGTCCCCTCCTCTGCCAAGATCACCCACCTGCTCACAAACAGGTTTTGCACTTCCACGTAAGAGAGATGGCACACAGGCCGCCTCCCCCACACCCCCCTTTTAAAAATAGCCATTCCCTTTATTTTTTTAAATTGTATGTACACATATGGGTGAGCTGGATAATGGACATTCAGTATAGAAAGCCTTACATGTTTGATGCTGTATAGAACTTTTCACAATGACATGGCTCTCTAACGTAACATCTTGACTTTTTTTTTAAATGTTAGCATTTTGGGGGGCCTCCCTGGTGGTGCAAGGGGTTAAGTCACAGCACTATGAAGCCATCCGCAGCCATTGCAGTGTGGGTTCAATCCCCAGCCAGGGGGCTGACCCACATGGCTCAACAGACCTCTCCTGTCTCCCCCCTCCTCCCCTCAGCAGTGAGTTTCAGTCAGTCTGCCTGTTCTGCTCCCCACTCTGTCTCTGGTGAGTCCTCTCACCACCACACCCCTGGCAACACCCCAGCTCTTGTGTGCATAAATAAGTAAATCTTTAAAAAAAAAAAAAAAAACACTAATCTCCAAACCAGAGATGGATCCCGGAATGTACATTTTAACAAGGTCCTGGGTGATAGGCGATCAGCAGGTGTGGGGCCCACCCACAGGCGGTCCCGTCTCTGCGGATTCAGTGATAGGAAGTTCTGCACCTCTTTCCCTTCAGGCGCCAATACAGCAGCTCCTCCTGTCTGTGGAGGATGTTCTGTCCAGCACCAGGCCCTGCCCTAGGGTGGACAGTTAGCAGGAGGTGTGGGAGCTTGTGCTGGGGAACTCAGCAGACTCAGCTGCTCAACTCCCCCCACCCCTACAGTGCCCTCTCCATGAGGTGCTGTGCACCCTGCTAGAGACCAGTGTCCCCCACGGGCAGTGAGTGTGGTGGACACTTCCCCAGAATCATCCCAGATGCTGGTATCGTCATACAGTCTCCTGCCTTGTCCCCATTAAAACCACCCCCCAGGCTTCCCATAGAGGGCCGATCACAGGCCTCATTATCAACTGTCTCATCCACCGAATGCTGCCTGGCCATGACGTGCTGACACCGGTGGCCATCACACCTGGCCACTGACCACAAAGACCTGGTTAATGATTCATGATCACGATGACATGACACGGTTTCATAATTTCCTGAGACTGAAAACCACATAAAAGCCCACGAGGATGGGGTCTGTCTGGCAAGGCCACACACCTGCCGTCCACTGGCCCTGCGAGCATCCAACTGAAATTTGAAAACAATCGAATTTTATTTATTTGTTTATTTAAAAGATTTATTTATTTGTTTGTTTGTTTGTTTATTTATTTATACAAGCACTGGGTACAGTCAGAAGCACAGGAGGGTGAGGGAATTCACCAGAGCCAGAGCGGGGAGCAAAACAGGCAGACTGACCAAGTACACTGCTGAGGGGAGCAGCGGGCGGCAGGAGAGGTCTGCGCACCATGTGGGACCCTCGGGGGCAGCGGGGGGAGCGAACTGGTGCTATAGAGGCTGCGGGTGGCTTCACTGCCCAGTGCTCAACCGCTGTGCCACCAGGGGAGGCCCAACAGTCGAATTTTAATCAAGGACAATGATGCAAAAAAATACTGGGTTTGCTAGTTTGGAAAAAGTTTTTCAGAAATGAGTGTAAATGCAGACGGAAGAAGCCCTTCCCCGCCAGGCTGGCGCCCAGGTGCTGGGCCAGGGGGTGACTGGAGCCCACGGGGACGAGGCGCCAGTCACAGCCCAGGCTCCTCCCCGAGTGCCGGCTGCAGCCTGCCCACCTGGCATTTCAGGGGTGCGCGGGGCGAGCAGCGAGGTGGACCTGCCCCGGAACCACCGGCTGTGGAAGATGCCATCACCTTCCGATTCACCTGCGCCTCATGCTTTTGCCCCAAGTGGATGTGTCTTGATTTGTGAAAAACAAACCTCGCTCTGTTCATTGTGTTTCTCGGGGATCTGGTCCTGGCCCGATAAGCGCTGGGTGGTCCTGGGCCTCCCGGGCCCGGGGTGGTGCCCCCACTAATGTGAATGTTTGTTTACTGAACAAAAGGCCCAAGAAGACAAATCTGTTCTCTGGTCCAGATACAACGCCCGAGAGGGTATGATCACAGCGGCCCCACCCCTGCTCCTGCCAATGTGACATGGTGTGGGGAACAGGGGACCCCACGGGGAGCTGAGGCTGGAACTGAGGGGCCAGAAGCTCGCAGCATCCCCCAGGAGCTGGGCAGGAAGAGGAATGCACTGGCCTCCTTCCCACAGCTCCTGAGGCAGAAGCCCTGATCCTGGGTTGGCAGGACTGGCTCCCTGCCCACTCCTTGACTGGCAGACAGTGGTCCTTCGGCTGCTCTTCACGGGGGGCCCCCTCATTGTGTGCGCCCCACCCCACCCCCCACGTTCTGTGCATCCTCATCTCCTCTCACACAGACACCAGTCAGGGGTCATTGGGCCCCATCCTCACTGAAGGCCTGGACTCCAAACGCGTCACAACTTGCACTGGCCAAGACCTCGCAGAGAAGGCGGTCCCGGCAGAGAAGGTGGTCCCGGCAGAGAAGGTGGTCCCGGCAGAGAAGGTGGTCCCGGCAGGCTTGTGTGCAGCCTGGGTCTGTTTGCAGGTGGTAGGTAGGCTGAGGCCTCCTGAGGGAGCAGCATGTCTGCTGAGGCTGGGCTGGAGCAGGGGCTTAGAGGGGTCCCTGGCTCCCCTGGACCTGAACACAGCCCTGGGACTTTCCATTCTCCTGCCCAGTGGCTCCTAGCCCTGGCCAGCAAGGTGCCCAGGGGAACACTCCCTCAGACGGAGGACAAGATGTGCTTGTGCTGGGCGCAGGGCCCCCTCCCAGCCCACCGCCTCGAGACAGCCCGGCTCTGAGCTGCCACCTGATGAGCCCCATGGGCACCCAGGCGCCCTGATTCTGCTGGAGTGAGCCAGGTGCCTGCCTCCTGCAGGGTGAACGCGTCCAAATGTACCTGTTCACCCAGATTTTAAACATTTCTTAAAACATTGTTTTTTAAGACAACAAGCAACTATAAACCAGAGACCCTGGGGGGAGCGAGGGGGGCGGGGAGAGGAAGGACTAGAGTCAAAACAGGCGGGGGTGCAGCTGTCTGGGGAATATAACCATAATGAAAATGCATCCATTGTGCACAGATGTAAGATTTATAGAAAATAAAATATTTAAAAAAACCCCAACATGGTGCTTAAGAATTGCCGCTGCACAGAATAGAGCAGATCAGTCAGCACAAGCCCCTCTGCAGCCCCGAGCTGCACTTGGGGAGACTCAGCCACGGGCTACGTGGAAGTGCAGGTGGGTCAGCCGCTTGTCCCTGTCTGGCCACCTTTGCCCGCCTCGAGGTCGCCAGAGAGTCACTTGAAAGGCTTTCAAAGTCCCGCTCTCGAGTGCTCGCTCTTCAAAGGAGGTTCTGTGGTTGTTTTTAACCTCAAACAGAAGAGCCTGCCGCCCCCACCGCTTCTCCTGCTCCTGCTCACACATCGCACCTTCTCCAAGAGGAAAGCTCCCCCCAGGGCAGAGCGGGGCACACTCGGGACCACTCAGGGGGCTGCGTGGGGTGCAGAGGTGAGGATGGGGAGGACACGTCATTCTTTCATTCCTCAAACCTCAGCCTGGCCTGTGCCAGCCGGTCCAGGCAGCAGGGAGGTGGCAGTGCAGAGAATGTGCTGGCGCCAGCTGGCCGCGCACCTGACCCAGTGCCCACCTGCGGCCCCGAGGGCCCTCCCCACAGGGCAGGGACACAGGTGCGCAGGAGGCGGCCGCCCTGGGAGCAGCCCCCGCCACAGCCGGCGGGGGTGGGCGACGCACCCCCCTCGCCTTCCAGGATGGCCCAGTCATTCCATCCTGCCAGAGGTGCTGGGGCGGCCTCCTCGTCCCACCTGACTCCCCACCACACACTCCCTTCCCTCTCACCTCACCTGCCTCTCCTCCTGACCCGGGAAGCCCCCAGTCAGCCGCCCAAGCACTCACTTCTGGCTCAGTCTGTTTTGATGGGAAACCACCCAAAGACACCGCTGCAGACACAGGCTGAGCTCCGAGTGGAATTTTCTGCTTTAATTCCGAAATTCCCTCAGGCCAATCACATTTAACACGCTTTCCCCGAGCGCCTCGCCCCCTGGGCACACATCCCCGGAGTATCAGAGAGTATCGGCCGGGGCGAGCTCTCGGTGAAGTCTTTGTTCTGATAAACCCCAACCCCAAGGCACAAGTGAAGGGGAGCTGATGCAAAGCCTCTCCCGCCCACACGCAGGCTCTTCCCTGCCTGGGACAGTCCCCCCAGTTGAAGGCCGAGTCCTCTGGTCTCCCGGTCACGGCTCACACTCTCCTGCCCAGACGGAGCTTCTGGAAGCATCCTTCCTAAGGTCACACCCTGTCCAGACTGCGCTACTCACAGCGCTGCTCCCAGGGTCCCTTCGCTTTCTCACAGTCCGGCTTCCCCAGGGGCGCGCCGGCTCTCTCCAGCCCCTCTGGCCGAGGACAGCACTCCCGGCAGGGACAGGCCTGGCCATGCAGGTGCTTAATGCGATGGAAGGAGCGCAAGCCCATCCTCTGAGTCAAGTTCAAAGTTCTTTCATCTCTTTAATCCTGGCACTCCAGTCAGAAGTGCTTTTAGCTGTTCCCACGCTACTGCCTCTGGCAGGGAGTCCCAAGGTGAGGACGGCTCAGCGCACTGTGCCCGCGACAGCTGCGGCCAGGCTCTCTGCCCACTGGCCCCGCTGGCGTTTGGGGGGGCAGGTGCTCTTTTATTGTGGGACTGCCCTGCGTCTTGCAGGGTGTTGAGCAGCGTCCTGTACCTGCACCCACCGCACGCTGGTGGGCCCAACTCGTGACCACATAGCCTGTCTCTAGACATTGTGAAATGTCCCTGAGAGGGCACAATTTGCCAGGGTTGAAAACCACCGAGGCCGACGTGTTGCCCCTATTCCCAGCCCCGAGGGAGGCAGGAGCCAACCCATCCCATTTCCTCTGCTCTTCAGCAAAAATAACCACCAAGGGAGGTGGCGCTGAGACAAAGTTACTGGAAATACGGCCACCAACTTCTAATTTGCTGGTGTTGGCAGGGAAGTGCGGTTCTTGGCAGGCCTCTGCCAGCCCAGCAACCACAGACTCCCGAGCAGGTGATCCCAGGCTGGAGAAGAACCCCCAAAACTGGATCAGCCCAACAGAGCTGGGGAGTCCGCGGAACCCACTCACTCAGAAGGTGCTACTTGTGCTGATGTCACTTTCGCCCATTTGTTTCCCTAGTGAGTCATTATTATTCTTGGCATGGGACAGGCTGGGCATTTTCAAGAGCCACCTTCAGCGCAGAGACTGGCTGCTGAGGCTGCTGTTCTCCCTGGAGAACAACATTCCACGTTTCCAGACCCTGTGTACCAGGAAGCTTCTGGAACACAAGCTTCTGTTTGCAGCAGAGAACAAGGAGACACTGACCTGAACCTCGGCATTAGGAAAATGGAAGGACGTGCCACGGCCCGGACGGGCGGAGCAGAGGGGAACCTGGCCTCCGCAGGCCTCCCGAGGGCGTTCCGGCCGGCTGGGCGGGTAGCCAGGGGGGCCCGGGAGCGAGACAAAAGGCAGACTCTCAGCTGGTGCCAGAACCTCACCCTGGGCTCCGGGCTGGGTCCCAGGCTTCCACACTGTTAACCCTGCGCTGAACCCCCTTCTGCTCTTCACCAGATCCCAGCCACTCACCTGCGCAAGCAGCTGATGAAATGAGAGCCAAGGAATGCTCCGCGCACAAAGCAGATGACTGTCCCCCGGCATCACCTTCTGGAAGGGATCTCAGGCCACGGGGTCAAACCGCCTCATTATAAGCCCAGGCCCAGGAGGGTGAAGGATTTACCCCCCAACCCCAAACATCTGCAAGCAGCAGGGCCGGGATCAGCCCCCAGGACAACTAAACCCCAAGCTGCAAACCGCACCTCCAGCTCCTGCCCGCTGGCTCCTGCCCGCTCCCGGAGGCAGCAGGGCGCCTGGACAGGGGTCCCCCGCAGAGGCTTCCCAGCCTCCCCACCCCCGCCCGGGGAGAAGCTTCCCTCCAGCAGGCGGCCTCCCCCCTAACGGGGACCCCACTTCTGTGCCACGGGGACACTTTTTGACTGGACACTCCTACTCCCCCTTCTCATGGCCCCGCACCTTGGAAGGGGCTGCTTCACGGGCACTTTTCTTTCTTTCTTTCTTTTTTAATATAATTAACCATTTTATTCAAATTTTTGCCATTTCAAAAGCTTTATTTCACTTCCTATTTGTTGAATGATTTCAGTGTGTATTATGTTGAGTTAATGATTTATACAAATTGGAGAGAATTATAGCATCTAGAAACGTCTTGTATGTAGGAAAACAGCTTATTCAGAGCACGGCGCATAATCCACAACCAACATGTCTATTAGGTTAACTCATGGAAAATTGACATTATTGCTGCAAAGTGGAAATTTGCTCGGCGGTTCACCCTAACACATGTGCGCCCTCCGAAAAATAGATTTTTCTGTAATGGCACTAATGAAATCAAATCTCTGAGCCTGCAAAATAGGTCCAAATGGCGTAATGAAATCAAGTCTTTGTGCAAACTGCTCTGGCTGCAAACTTGTAAATAAGTTGTTTGAAGTGCCTTGTGTGAAAACGATTTCCCAGGGTCTCAAATAATATCTTAAAGCCTTGACTTCCCCCCCAAATACAAGCGATTCACAATGAAGACGAGGGCGCTGGCTACACAGATCAGGAGGCACGTTTGCTTCCGTACGCCCGGGTCTCTCCGCCGTGCCTGTGCCAGGGCTGCGGGTGAGGGCTTGGCTCCCGCAAGGGGCAGGGTTGGCATGGCCGACCACAGGCCAGAGAGGTCCCCACCCACCGCCACCGATAAGGCCTTTTATCTTGCAGTGGCCATCGAGGAGCTGAGGACCCGGAGCTGGAGGAGGGGGTGGAAACCCTCTCTCCTGCTGTTCTCGTCTAGCGTGGAAGGGGAGCAGAGGGGGTTCCCGCTGCCCCGGCCCAGGGCTGCACCTGCTCCCTCTCCAGACGCTCTTGCCACCGTCCTGCACCGCAGCCGGGTGTGCAGGTGAGTGATGTGCCAGGCCCACGAGCCAGAGTGTGCCCGAGACCTGCGCTGCGGAGCAAGGGGAGCCCCACAGCCTTGAGGTTCCTGACGGGCTGTGTGGGCGCTCCTGGGACGCCTCCCTCCTGCGATTCCCAGAGCAAACAGGCCACCGCTTGTAGCGAGGAGCAAGAGGCGCACACCCAATGGCCGTCCGGCCCTGGAAAGGCCAGCAGACGTGGGGCGCCCGGCCCCACCTTCATTCCATTGCCCAGAGGTGGACCCACCCCGAGGAGGGCAGAGCCGGCAGCCGCCCACCTGCTCCCAGGTGTGTGCTGGGTCACAGGTAGGTGCTTTGTCACCGCACACAATGAGCCCAGTGTGGACACCTCGCTCAGCCCCGGCCAGGACCCGTGGACACATGGCAGGGGCCAGGGCTGGGCAGAAGCGTCCTACTGGGGGGAGCCCCCCCGCCCACATCACACGCCCACCAGCCCCCACCACACTGGGCGAGAAGCCGGGCAAGTGCCAGCACTCACCCACCCTCCGCCCGATGGACCCGACCCAAGGGCCACAGGCTCGGCCTGTTCAGCGGGTACCTGAGACGGAAAATCCCCCAAGGCGGGGACCGGGAAAGGCCGGCTCGAAATTCCTCTCCAAGGGCCTGGGAAATCCCGCATGGCGCATGGCAAGAGCCGCTGTAACCTCCCTGCTGGGGTTTTCAGTTAGAAGGGCCTCAGTCACTCTAGGGGGGCCAAGGGCAGGCAGGCCTGAGATTCACCCCAGTGACCCGCCCCGGAGGCGTCGGCCAGAACTCAGGGGAGGGCTGGGTCTGGGGGGCTGTCCCCCGCCACATGGGTGTCGCGAAAGCAGGCGCGGGTGCTCTCAGAGCCCTGGAACCAGAGCCACACGCCTCAGCATCCCGCCTTGCTCCCAGCGCCTGCTTGTTAGTCACGCGCATTTAAACACCACGCACAGCCCTGCCCCGAGCTGCACAGACAGTAGCTCTAGGGTGAGCGCCCAGGACGGAGGCCTCTGAGAGTCTGGGCCATTTGTCTGTGGTGAGGAAACCAACACGGGGCACGGTCAAGCATCCGAGAAGCCCCCAGCCCAGCCTCACCCTAGCCCTCCACGGCCACCCCTCTCCTGATTCCACCCGGCCCCCGTCGTCCAGGGGCCACTGTCTCGCTCCAGGCTCCACCCGAAGCACCGGCCAGGCCAGCGCCTGCAGGAGTCACACTTGGATTTCCAACTAAAAGTCCTCAAAGAGAGAGCAGGCGGGGAAGCCCCTGGACGGGAGCCTGGAGTGGAGTCCTGGTTAAGCTGGGTCACCGCACCCCCAAAAAAACAAAGTTGTGGCGTCCGAATTGCTCTCATGAAGCCAGGATGCTCCCCGGGGCCAGGCTGGCTCCGCACCCGCGGGTGTGGGCCCTGGGGGAGAGGGAGGTGTGCAGACGCAGAGGGGAGAAGGCCGGGGTGGGGGCCGAGAATGAAGGGTGCAGCTGAGGGCCCAGGAGCACGGGGGACTGCGGGCAGCACCCCGACGCTGGAGGCGGCAAGGGAGGATACCCCTAAGCCCTGGGAGGGGGCCCGGCCCCGCTGGCGGAGTGCGTGTGGACGTCTGACCTCTAGAAGTGTGAGGAAACGCGCTTCTGTGGCTCCAAGACACCCCTTTTGTGGTCATTTAGGATCGTGGAGCCGGAAACGAAGAACATGAAAGGCCACTGGGTGCTGAGGACGGGAAGCCGGGGTGTGATGTCACCACCGGCCAGGACCTGGGGTCAGACCAGGGCGCCTCCTTCCACACCCCAGTCAGTCACAGATCCAAGGGGGCGGCTTTTCCCACTTTTGTTTTTCCCACTCATTAAAGTCTAAATCTGACGGCATGTGACGCCTCCGGCAGAATGTCACGAGGCCTGGGAATGCTTTCATCCCCAGCGCCCACCCGCTTGCAGACGTAGGGGCCATATTTTAGTTCTAGCTTTATAAACCACATTTTTATTTTTATTTTTGATACTCAACGACGTGCCTTTTTTTTTTAAGATTTATTTACTTATGCACCCAAGAGCCAGAGGTGCGGGCCAGAGGTGCGGGGGGTAAGAGGATTCACCAGAGACAGAGTGGGGAGCAGAACAGGCAGATCTACTGAGATACACTGCTGAGGGGAGCAGCGGGAGTCAGGAGAGGTCTGCTGCGCCCTGTGGGTAGCTCCCTGGCCAGGGATGGAACTCAGGCCGCAGTGCCGCGGAGAGCTTCATAGTGCTGAGACTCAACCCCTTGTGCCACCAGGGAGGCCCCCAGTGACTTGCTGTTACATTGTCTGACAGCACTGCCCCCGGTTGAGGCTATCAGGAGGTCAGACCGTCCCAGGTGGCCTGTGTCCTTACAAGAAGAAAGTCTGGACAAAGACACACAGCTTTTTTAGGGGGCGAGGGGTGGGAGCAGGAGGACACAGTTAAACCTATGAGCTCAGGCTAACTTTGTCATTCTACAGATGGTTTTTCTTTCTGTCCCGACTTTGAATCACCAAAGAGTTTAACTTGGAATCCACATGACTTCCACGACAGGCAGCAGCAAACGCGGGGGGCACGTCTGTGCCTCTTCAGCTGTGCTACCAGCAGCTCCGGGGCCGCGGCCCGGGTGCCCGGTGGCACCCTGGGTGACTCCCTGTCCCTACTTCACAGGCTGTTGCGAGGGCCAACCAGGTGCTGTTTGTGAAACGCTCCGCAGGTGCCCCGCGCCCAAGAAGCCAGGACGACAGGTTGCCGGGTGGGCCTCAGCCGCTGTCCCTGCACCCTGAGGCTCCTGCCTGGGGCCTGGAGTCGGGAGCGGCTGCCTGGCCCTGGAAGGAGCTTCACTCTCTCCTCCTGTTCCCTCCCGCGGTCTCTTCCCTTCTCATGTCCTCAAGGGTTTACCATCGTGGTTTGTCCCTGCGAATTCCTTCCCCCTGGCCTTCAGCCTTGCCAAGGGCAGCTGAGTGTAATCTGGGGACACTGGCTGGTTATTCTGAAAAAGGCAAACTGTGCTCGGTGCCTGTTTTCAATCCGAACTCTGCCAGCTCACTGTGCGCCAAGCCGCGGCGGCCAAGCCCGCGGTGTTCCCCAAGAACCTGCTCGCTCTTCACATGCGGGTGTTTAATAGGAAGCTCGTTGCTGCCCATCCCAGGCACGCTAGTGGGAGCCGCAGAACGCCTCTGAGCAGGAGCCCCGGAAGCTTTTGTGAAGTCGTGGCAAGGAACAGAGCCACAGACCCCAGCGTCGCCGGTGGGATTTATTGTGTTCGCATGAGAGTCACTTTTTTGCAAATAATGGAAATTGCCATAATTATAATCACTTTAGAACACCATTATTATTATTAACAAGACCAAATTGCACAGTTCAAGCAGAGGCCGGCTTTCTACCACTGCAGAAAAGTCACATAATGGCCCGGACCCCTGGCTCTCATCTCCATGCCAACACGCTCGCTCACCCCACTTCTGAGCAGACGCTGGGAGGCTGCAGAGTGTCGGGCAGAACAAGGCACCCCAGTTCTTAATGAAAGCATTTTCTGAACGAGCACATTCCCACCGCTGGCTTCCCCTTGGAGAGCAGGGGTGCGCCAAGAGCCTCACCTGAGCCTCAGGCTTCGCCCTGGAGGAAGGGAGCAGAGCGGAGGCCACAGGGGTGGAGAGTCCAGTTTCGCAGGCACAGAAGTCCCTAGTGCCCCAGGGAGTAAGGTTCAGGCATCTCTGGCAGGAAAAGGTAGTTTGAGCCCCCAAGGAAGGGAGGAGGCAGGATGGGTAGGGAGCGGCACCTGCCGGGGGTGGGGGGTCCGCACGCCAGGGCCTCGGGCTGCACTTCTGGCTCTTTCTCTCCTGTCCTGTGTCCCGGGAAAGCCATCGAAGCCCACCCCCCCCCCCCGCCCCAATTCACTTTTCCCATCCCCTAAGTGGGGATAAGAACCACGAGATGTGGTGAGGACCGGGGAGAGCAGCCGGGCCGGCGCTGGCCGCCAGGCGCCGCGACACGGGCCATGGTAATTACTTCATTCTTGAAGAAGTCTTGGCTATTTAGTGCTTGGATTTACAATTCCATTTTTCTCTCCACCTAAGCAGTTTTTATTTTAGGCGCTGGAGGATCAGCAGAGACTAAATGCCTGACTCCCGACATTAACAGGGCAGGAACTCACCGAGTTCTGGACTGCCCACTCTACCCCCCAAGCCTCCCGGAAACCCCCGCGGGTGGTCAGGGACACTTCAGGTGGGCAGCCATGGGGGCACCCAGCACTGGCGCCCGCAGCAGGCATTTGGGAACATCATTTCGCCACAGGCCTGCTAAAGACAGACATTTTGCTGTAAATGTGTTCACGACTAAATCAGGCCAGGATGGAGACCCCAGAATATCTGATGACCCGAACCAGTGTAAAAACCCGGGCTGTGAACATGCAGCCCTCCCTGGAAACACGCTCGGGTCCAACTGCGCGATAACCTCAGGCGATTCCGTCCTCCTCAAGGTAAAGCCAGGCAGGGGCACCCTCCGCATCCTGCTCATTTGACGTCATGATTTAAAGGTCATGGGCTTAACTAGTAACGACAAGCCGACGCAGCACCCCGTCGACCCCGCCGCGTGCTTCGTCCCTTCGGAGTTTCCCAACTTCAGCAAAACAACTTTAAAACAACATAAAGACACTCTGTTACAGATGAAAGCTTCCCTCTTCCGAGAGCCCAAGAGAAATATTTTCTTTTTTGAGGCTTCTTCTCCTCCCCCCTCTCCTCGGAATCTGGGGCTCCTTTGTCTCAGCACCCCAACTGCCCCATGGACAGCGCTGACCATAGCGAGCACCCTCTTCCACGCAAAAATCAACGTGGGTTTTTTTCAGGCAGGTGCAAGCTAAAGGGAGAGTCACTCAGGGCTCCTTCCAGAAGATTAGCCGCAGGCCACAAAAGAACTTCAACCTCCTGTCTCGTGACACCTTGGGAAAGACAGGCCAGGCGGTCCCCAGCTCGGGGATGCACGTGGTGGCTTCGGCGGCACCAAACTCTTGGGGTGAGGTTAAGCTCTCTCAGCTGACACTGCCTCTGGGTGGGGGGAGCTCCCCATGACCCGCTGGGGGCCGGGCACGGATAAGATGCAAGGCAGCTAGAATCCAAGTTTGGAGCAGGGGGCATCCTTGGAGCGCGTGGCTTATTTATTTATTTTTTTCTTTTAACTAATTAAACAACCGTAGAAGGTATTTGGCAGGACCTTTTTTTAAAAAAATAATTAGCAGGCACGTCTTAAGAAAGTCTTGAATAATTTAATTAGATTTACACCAAAGTCATGAGATGTTCTATTTCTGCAGGAAGCTCAGCTTCATTAAAACCCAGACGATAAGGTGGAAAGTACAAGTAAAGTATCTCCAGTCACTGCAGCCGATGGGTGAGAAAACTTGGCTGCAAACCACACGAGGGCCAGGGCTTAGGTCCTCTGGAAAGAGGGAGCCGCACGCTCCTGGGTGTGTTGTGATTTTTCCTTAAGAGCGCGGGGCTTGGGGACATGGGTTTCTTGCTCCAAAATGTGCCAATAAATGAAGCTGAGACAGGAGCAAAAAGGCAGACGCGGCCCCCGGCGGCCTGGCTCGGCCCAGATTCTCCCAGGAGCTGTGGCCGGGAATACTTGGCGCACAGCACGTGGGGGCGCCTGGGGCGCAGCGGGCGGCGAGGGGAGCCACGCGCGGGGCTGCGCAGGGGCAGCGCGCAGGTGGGGAGCCCGGCGGGCAGGGCTGCGGGCTGGGCGCCCCGGACCCTCCCAGGACCTGCCCGCGGGAGTCCCGGGCCCCGGACCCTTGGCCTTGAGAAGCGCGGGGTGTGGGGACCATTTACCCAAAGTCACCCCAGTCATCAGCCGCGCGGGCCCAGGGCGCCGGTCCTCGCGGGGCGCGGGGCGCAGAGGGGCGTCTCCTCCGCCGCAAGTTACGGTCTCGCGCGCCCGGCCACGCGGGCCCGTGGCCACACTCGCGGCCTCCCCCGCGTCCCCGCGCGCACCCGGCGGAGCCCTGGCACCCCGGATCTGCTCTCCCGGATCGGGACAGCGGCCGCTTCGGGGGCGACGCCCAGCGCGCGGGGACCTCGCGAGGCGCCCCCGGGAGCCCCCGGGGTGCCCGCGGCCGGAGCCGGGGGCGCGGGCGGCGGCGGGGCTCGGGCGCCCCGACCTACCTTCTGCGGGGGCGTCCCGATCAGCATCTCCAGGTAGTAGCCGCGGCCGGAGTCGCCCTGCAGGTTGTCCACCATGGCCAGGAAGTTGACCGAGCCCCCCGCGGGCTCCAAGGCGAGCGCCAGGCCGTCGGCGCGCGGCGCGGCGCGGGGCGCATCGGGGGCCCCGGGCCCGGGAGGAGACGCGGCTCCGCGGCTGGCGGCCGCGGCCACCCGGAGGGGCAGCGCGAAGGGCGCGGGGGCCAGCGCCGGCGCCGCGCGCAGGACCCACTGGGCCAGCAGCGGCAGCAGCAGCGCCCGGGCCAGCGCGTCCATGCCCGCGACCCGGCCCGGGGGGCGCGCCGGTTCCGACCCGTCCCGTCCCGTCCGGCGGCGCCTGGCGACTCCGCGGCGCGCGGGGCTGCGGGCTGCGGGCGGGGGCTGGGCAGGGCCGGCGGGGCTGGGCAGGGCCGGCGGGGCTGGGCAGGGCCGGCGGGGCTGGGCTGGGCGGGCTGGGCGGGCCGGGCAGGGCGGCGGGGCAGGGCGGGCGCGCGCCGGGCGGGCGGCGGGCGGGGAGGGCCGGGGGAGGCGCCGGGCGGGGAGGGGCGCGGGGGCCGCCCCAGCCCGCGCCGCCGAGTTGGGCAAGTTGGCGCCCCGGCCCCTCCGGCCTGGGCCGCTGCCCCGCCCCGCCGCCCCGCGGCCGCGGCCCGAGCGCGCTGGGGTCCGCGGGGTGCGCCCGGGGCGCCCCGCTCAGCCCGCTCGCCCCGGCCGCGCCTCCGCCGGGAAACTCGAGTCCCCCGTTTCCTCGGAGCGCGCCGGCCGCGGAGCGGATGTGACGAGGCTCCTCCGCTACCCGGGGGGAAAGTTTCGGGAACCCTTAAAGGGGCAGCGAGGGCCGGGAGGGGCCCCCAGACTCCGCGCGCGAGGACGCCCTGGGGGGCCCCCTGACCGCGCAGCAGCGGGGTGCGCCCTGGCGACGCGGGGGTCGGAGAGGAAACCGAGGGAGCGCGAAGGGGCCGCGCGCATCCCCGGGAGTCACGGCGGCTGCGCCCGGGCTCGCCAAGCGCATCCCCGCCGCGCTCGGCCGCCTCGTGGCCCCGCGGGCGCCTCCCGGCTGTGTCTGCGCCCCCTTTTCACCCGCACTTGGGCGAAGGAGTGGCTTTGAGGGAGCCCGGGTGGAGGCCGGAGGGTCAGGGGTGCAGGAGTGTGGGCGAGGACTCAGAGCCTTGGAGACCTCGCCCTGGAAATCGGGGTGGGGGTCGCGTCGGGGGGGTGCTGGGCTGCGGCCCCCCGAGCCTCGGTTCTGCCCTTGCGCCCACCTTCTGGGCCGGGGAGGTGCCTGACCTTCGCCCCAAGGTCGTAGGTCGTGAGGATGTGAAGCTGCCAGAATTGTCCCCTCATCCGGTCTGCCGCGGGCGGGACTCCCCAAGTTGCTGTCGCCACCATCCAAGCTCGGGGCTGCGGTCCTCGCGCTGGCCCTGCCCCCCAACCCTCCGCCCCGCGCCCCGCTCGCTGCTTATCTAATTAAGGCTCGTTCAGCCCGAGACACCCGCGCACACGCGCGCTCCGCAGAGCCAGGGAGAGGGTTATTTTATTTCAGGTGCCAAACGCAGGGGGAACAATCACAGAAGGCAAAGCCCATCGATTTCTGCCGAAGCAAGGAGTGGAAACATCTTTCTGCCCCCTCCAGCTGCGTCACGTTGGCTGCTTCGTGGAACAAACAAGCCCGGCTCGGAGCAGCGGGGAGGCCGAGCACAGCTGCCCCCCGCGCAGTCACCACGTCCCTCTGCTGAGCTTTGGTTTTCATCCCCGTCTGCCCCTTCGGGTGGGGTCTAGTCTGCAAGGGCCCCTCTGTCAGGGCGCCCCAACCGCGCTGCCCTGATGTACAGATGACTTTAACCATAACTCACAGCCCCCCCCCCTTGCGCCCCAACTTTGGCACATCCCCAGCCACACAAAGAAAGGCCTAGTTGGGTCCCCTAATGGAACCGACATTGAGATTCCTCGTAAATCTGCATAGTTACTCCAGGGCTATTACATTCATACATGCACATTTGGAATTCAAGGTTGCGGAGGAAGTGTAATTTGAAAATAGGGTTATTTATACTCCTCGGTGTCCAGTCTTGAGGGGCTCAGGAAGATAGTGAGACAGCTCGCAGAGGCCCGTAACCTTGCGGAAAGCACCTGCGCTTTATTAAGGACGGGGTGGAGGGGCGGTGTGGCATGTAAGTTCAACACTGCAGACATTTGCTCTAATAATTAAAAACCACACGGGACATTTTTAGAAATCAAGTCTAATTAAGTTCGTCCTTCATGCAGCTCCCCGACTCTGAGGATCTGGGAGGTTTTCTTCTGAAGAGGGCCGCTTGGGTTTGTGGGGGAACAGATGCAGCCACTGTGGCCACCGGGGTTTTCATGGAGAGGGCACTGAGCTGGCGCCTCGGCGGCTCTGGCTTTAGGGATGGTCTCAGGTGCTTGATCCACCCGCGGCCAGGCGCTGGCTGGGTTTGGGGGACAGTTTCATCTTCCATGTGTTTTCATTGAATTCACCCTGTACAGTCCTCCTGGGGGCTTCCCCTAGGAACAAGCCACTGAGAGTATTGGCGAACAATGCAGGGGAAGATGGCGGAGAAAGTGAACCCCTCGCTCCCTGACAGCACCCCCATATCCTCTTCAGACTGGCCCTGCTCCCTCATTGCCCCCATAGCTGCCCCCTCCAGAGCCCCCCGCTTCCGCCCGTCCTTTGTCCTTTCTCCTCTTCTGCTTCCCTTTCCTCTCCTGCCCCCTCTCACCTCCCCCTGTTAGATAGGTTCCGTTCCTCGCCCCCACTTCCGTGCAGCCCCCTGGGGTCACAGGTCCCAGCGAGCTGTGAGCCAGGCTTCCTGAGTGGGGGAGCTGCTGAGAGCGGGGAGCGGAGCTGAGGGGTGGTTGGGCCCACGTCACGGGTGAGGTGGGCAGGCGCCTTCTCTTGCTTCCCCAGCTTTCCTGTGCCCCAGGACTTGGAGGAGGCACGCAGAGGAGAGGCGCGTGGGCACGTGGCTCGTGGCGGTGGCAGAGAGGGCGGCAGCCGTCACCTTGGCCTCGCGCTGGATTACCTGCTGCATTTTGGGTTTCCCCTTCTGTCCCGGCTCTCGGGGACCTGCCGAGCCCTCTGCGCGTGGCTCCTTGCCGGGAGGCACCTGAGGCTTGTGGTGAGCTACGGGCTTAGTGGCCAGCTTTGGGGGGAACCTGGCTGGCTGGCCTTTGCCCACAGGAGATGGGCGTTTTGGGGAACTTGATGAGGAATCTCTCCCCGCCCCCCATACACACTAATTCTATTAAAAATCTTTCACCCTAAGAGTCTGCTTTGTTTGCCGCTGTGCGCGGAGGGCCAGATCCCTTTCAGAGCCTTCACTCCTGACTCTCCAGCCCCCCCAGCCCTCCCCATCTTTCCTTCGCCCTGGCCTCTCCCCCTCACCCTCTTCCTCAGGCCCTCAGGGAACCCAAAGCCAACAGCTGGCCTCGCAGAGAGGAAACTCAGCGGCTGCGGCTGCGCTGGCCCTGCTGGCCCCACGGCAGAAGGTGCAGAGGGGCTGCCTTCCAGCCAGGAGGTCACCGAGGCCTCCAGCCAGGCCGCAGAGCAGCGTGGGCCTGGCTCCTGCTCCGGCCCTGAGCTCGCCGTCCGCACCTGCAGTGCTCAAGCTGTTTGGTCCCTTTTTATAATCTTAAAATTTATCGAGGACCCCAGAGAGCTTTCGTTTATGTGTCTCATACCTATCGAGAGTTAGCGATTGAGGAATTAAAACGGAGACATTTCAATACTATATAATAATTGAAAAATAATAAATAAGCCTATTATGCAACAGCATAAATTTTTCATGAAAACTATCTACCTCAAAATAATATTTGCAAACCTCTTTATCTGGCTTAATGGAAGGCAGTTGAATAGAAGGCAGCTCTCCTATCTGCTTCTGATGTAGAGGAAGCTTCGGGAAATTCTACCCAACACACAAGAGAAAATGAGAGTGAAAAAAGCAAATAGCACCGTGGTATTATCATAAAAATAGTTTTGAGCTAAAGGACCCCTGAAAGGATCCGCCCACACTGTTTTGCACTTACTTTTGGGTTCTACGTGTGAGTCTTAAACCTTTTCAAAATGCAGCCAGTCCCGTGTACCGGCGCTGGGCCAGGGAGGGCAGGGAAGGTGCAGTCAGATCTGGTGCTCGCCCTGAGACTCTGCAGAGGGGTGAGGGCCCCCTCTCTCTGTCTGTGGCCGACTAGCCGGCCCAGCCTCCTGCAGCCCTGGAAGCTTCTCCAGCTCTTCCTTCCTCTGCAGTTTGATGCTCTGCCTGCCTCCTGGCGCCTTCTCAGCAACTTCCAGCCACGTTGTATGTCCTTAAATCTGTCTTGGGCCTCCCTCTCCAGGCCACTGCCCCATACCTCCCTCCCATTTCAGCCACACTTCTGGAAAACACTGAGCTCCGATCTCAACGCCAGCTCCTCACCCTCCAAGACTCCGCTCACGGCCGCCCTCCCGTGTGGACGAGCGTCCATTTCCTCTCCGCAGCTCCAGACGCCAGGGGCAGCCAGCCTGGCTTTTAAACCTGGCCCTTCAGAGCCACCTGAGGGTGGGGACTCGCGGGAACCCCTTCCCTGGAGGTTCCCGCTCAGCTGGTTTGGGGAGGGCTCCGGAATGTCTGGTTTGAGCACCTCCCCTGGGAGGATCAGGGGTTGGAGGCGGAGGAGGGAGATGAGGTGTCTGGTTGAAGCTGCCCCGTCGCCTCTGGCTGATTTAGTTTGGAGATTCCAGTGGGTGCTTGACAGCTTCCAGGAGAAGACAGCCTCTTGCCTCGTCCCCTGGAAAGACCGACAAGCAAGGTGCGCCCTGGTGCCCGGCGAGGGTCCCCCTCTGCCACTTCCCTGGCAGCGAGCGTCTCCCAGGGAGTCAGATGGGCTTCCTCAGTATGTTCTTCTGCTGACTGTCCCCTTGGCCTGGAGGGCCAGAGGGCAGGGCTGCCTCTCCCTCCCCCAGCCTCCAACAGTGACTTGGGTGGTGCTGGTTAAGCCCGGAGCAGGAACAGCACAGCGAAGGCCCCAGGGGCTGAGAGATGCAGCCCCAGCCCCTCCTTTATGACCTAGAAGACTGTGGGGGTGTCATGCAGGTGCAGGCTTATCAGCGAGCACATCCCCTCCATCTGGGCATCTCGCCTGTACTCTGAGTAAGGTCACCCCTCCTTGTCATGTGGAGCCCCCCTTCTCTCCTTGAGGCTCCAGATACCCAAACTCAGGGCGAATGTCCCTGGTCCAGCCCATTGTTCTCCAGAGTCTGCAAGCACGTGAATTTTCCACCCGTTGTTATTAAGTTGATTGTTTTTCCTTTGTGCACCTGTCTGAGGCTGTTTGATGACTCATCCGGCTGGAGAAGAACTGGGGTGCTTTCCCTGTGCCCCAAGAACTCTAAAGAGCACCAGCATTCTGAGAAGGCCGGCTCCAGGTCGGGGGCAGCAAGATCCCCTGCGCCCACCTGTGACTCAGGAGTGAGAGAATGTTCTCGGCTCCCAGGGTTCCATCAAAAGCTGAGGGGGCTGAGGCAGTTCAAACATCAGGAGCAGCAGTAACTGCGCAGCTCAAAAGCTCGGGTTATGTGGCAGCCTATTTGCTCATCATGTTCTTTTAAAACTACATCGATTATCTTTGAAGAAAGCTGAGGAGCCCAACTCATCATTTTGGAAATCTGGCAGAGAAAGACAAAGAATCAAAACGTATTATCTGGCATTTCCTGCACAGCTCTGCATCCATGTAACCAGACACTGGAGGAAGGAAAATTTCTCTTAGAGTGTTCCAGCTGGTGAATGAGGAAGGGACGCTGAGAAGGGGGACAGTGCTGCTTGGAGAGGCCGGGCCTGGGTGTACAGGGCTGATGTCACCACACCCAGACCGTCCACCCAATGTTCTGAGCCTCCTGGCAGAAGCCCGCGGGCTACGGGCAGACATCCTTGCAAAAATCTCAAAGCGGAATCCGAGAAGACCGTCACGTTGCAGGCGTACAAACCAGTTCTGGGAGCCCAATCTGGCCTCCCTCTTGTTTTTGTCAATAAAGTTTTATTGAGACAACAACCAGACCCATCTGTGTAAGTGGTTGCCACGGCAACCGCACAGCCCTCACAACCTAGAATATTTACCCTCAACCTTTTACAGAAGAAAGCCTCCTGCTGTGTGAGGAAAGAGCCCAGAGCCTGCCAGTGCGCAGAGCTTGACTGGCTCTTCTCCCGAACGAAGTGCCACTCAGGAGACAACGAGAGGGACAGAGGCCGGGTGGACGGTCAGCATCAGCTGCTTGTCCACTCGTAGGAGGCTCCTTGTTAGGATGTAGCTGGAGTCCAGAGTCCCTGGATTCTACTTGTTCACATTGTGACTGCTTCAGAGCCGGGCACAGACGCGGCCCGGGCGCAGGCCTGTGTTGCTTGCTGTCCCTGGTTCTGGTCCCAGTCAGACCATCTGATTGGCTTGAGACTGGGGAGCTGTGGATAGTGGTGGTTCTGGGCCACGTCGGGAATGCCGGGGTGGGGTCTGCAGGGAGGTGTCAGGGCCGGTGCATGCTGGAGATGACAGCAAGAAACCGTCGAGGCATGCAAGGGGGTGCCCCAGAGGTCTCAATGCTGTGAGCATTCATCTTATACGGCAAAGGGAATTCGTGGGTGTGGTTAAAGCCCTGGGACAGGCTTCTGTTGGGCTAGGCACGGAGGCCCAGTCTAATCAACTGTAGCCTAAAGCCCGGAGCTCCCCTCCCTGCTGTGGCTGAGGGAGCAGGGACATGGTCAGGCAGCTGCAGGGCCACAGGCCGCGGGCGGAAGGCCAGCGGAGGCCAGCCCGCCACTGTAACATCGGCCCACGAGGCCCAGCCAGACCTATGAGCCTTGGGGTGAGGGAGGCCCGCTCCTGTTGATGCCCGCCACTCTGTGCAGCCGTTTGTTGCAGAGAAGGAAAACTCAGGAAACTCAGACCTGGTGCTCGAAGAGTATCTGTGTGGAAGGACAAGGACCTGGACACTAGGTGAGCAGAGGGCGGCTGAGGGGGCATCTGGGGGACGCCGTACCGGTGTCTCTCAGCTCTCGTGCGTGTTCACACAGGGACGTCTGGTTGCCTGAACACTCAGATGAGAAAACAAAACCCTGGGAAAGGCGTACCGTCGCCTGTAAGAAAGGAGCCGCAGGTTGGACCCCCAGTCTGCGTCCGCAGCCGTGAGGAGGGCTCATGCTGCAGCGCCATCGAGGGCGGCTGGCGAGAGAGAGCCCAGGACGCTGCTGGCGGGTGCGCCCGGGCGGGCCTGCTGGAAAGCCAGTGGATTCACCTTACAACACAGAAAATGGAAACACGCCTTGGCCCAGCCACGCCGCCCCCGGGCACACCCACTGCTCAGAGCCGTGGAGGCGTCCGCGTGGCAAGCGCTGCTCCGGCCTGGCGGCTCCGCTCCCCGCACAGTCAGACGTGGCAGCAGCCTCGGCGCCCGTGGGAGGCCTGGTCAGGCGGGCGTGGTCCGTCCAGGCCTCGGGGTCGCCGTCAGCAGCGGGGAAGGTGCAATATCATCTGCAGCGAGATGGAGGGAGGTGGAGGAGATTGTGTGCTGTAAAGCAATTCAGAACGACGAAGACAAATATTGAACGTTGACTCAGCCGACCGTCCGACTGAGGAAAATCCTAATAAAAGCGGTGGACGTTGGTGAGGGCGGTGAGGTTCCCCAGGCTGAGCGCGTGGAGGATGGGACAGGCCGAAGGGGGACGGTGGTGGGAGAATACGTAAGAAGAAAGCGAAGCCCAGCTGGGAAAGAGCCGCGTGACATGTGAGCGTCACCTCCTGGCCCGCAGCTGCTTCCTGGGGGGCTGGACGTCTCTGTCACTGCAGGCAGAGAGACAGAGCCACCCCGGGAACGCCTCTGGGCGGGAGCCCCTCACCAGCTCATCTTCCCCAGCTAAGTCCCTTCCCTGAAATCCTTGCCCGGGTGCTGGGACTGGCCCCTGTGGCTGGGAATACCCGGGGCCTCGGGGCCTGGGCTCCAGGCCGCCTCTGCACGCCCCCGCCCCCCACCCAGGACGCGCCCTCTGCCTTCCCGGGCACACAGGACGCTGCGCTTCTCGCTCTGGAGCTGATGGTGAGCACCCACGCCGGCCCCCCAGGCCCCGCTGCTCCCTGGGGCTCCGGGTTCGTGCGCTGCAGGGTGGGAGGGCGGAGGCTCGTGGTGCTGCCCTCAGCGCCCAGGATGGTCCCCGCCACGTGCTGGGCCGACTGGGTCACCCCCTCTGCCGAGCCCAGAGTCCGGAAGGGGGAAATTCGAGAGCAGCCTGTAAAAGCCTCCATCACACGGGCTTGTCACATGGCCCCCCGGGCACGGCTGTCCTCTGTGGGGAGGAGGAGTCTGTTGGGGGAGAAGAGAGAGAGTGAAGAAGGGAGGGAGGGGGAGGAACAATGGCGAAGAAAGGGCAGGAGAAAAAGCAGATGGGGGTGGGGGTGTGGGCAGCTGGCCCGGGATTTCATGCCCTCCCGGCAGATTCCAGAGCTCCCTGGGGCTGCAGCTCCCCCTCTGGGTCTGCTTCGGCTCTCTGAGAGGAGAGAGGTGGGTGCCGGACACCAGAAGCCCCAGGCTCAGGCCTCAGCGCTCCCTCCCTCAGCTCAGGGCACGGAACCCCTTCTCCTCCAAGCTCAGGGCACGAGGTGGGCCCCCATCCTTGAAGGTGGCTTAGGTCCGGCTGGATGGGGTGGAGGGCGTGGGCCTCAGGAGAGGAGCCACCTGCGGGGCCTCCTTCGGGAAGGCCAGCCTGGGCCGTGGTGACCTCTGCCTGCCAGCTCGAGGGGGCATCAGGCCTGGCAGGACCAGGGCAAGCAGCAGCGACCTGGAGGGGACCGCACAGGATCCCCTTGGCGGCCAGGGTTGGGGGGAACCAGGCAGCAGTGAGGGCCCCACATGAACCTTTCTGGAATCTCCCCTTGATCCCTCAGGCTGCCCACCCCCAAATTCCAGCAGTAGAGAGGCTGGGGGCGGTGGGAGACCAGTGGGAGGACACAGTGAAATCTGAGGAATCCCGACCCTCCCAGCCAGTGACCTTCAGCCTTGGCCCAGATCCGGGGGCCCAGAGCCGCCTGCCAGGCTGGAGGCCGCCACCCCCACCCCAACTCCTCTCTCTGCTGTCTCCCCACACCCCCCACTGGCGGAGGGGCCCACACCAGCCGCCCGAGCTCACCCTCTGAGCTTTCCTTGTGAACGTGCCTAGGCACGGGGTCCCGGGGGGAGGCCCAGAGCACAGCAGCGAGGGGGCCTGACATGGCGCCCACATCTGCAACTCTGGGACACCCCAGAACTACTGTTCGGAGGGCCAGAGCTTTTAGTGTTGAAAGAAATGAGCCATGGGCACCCCAAAAAGAATTCTTGGGGAGAAAAACTTTATTTTTATGAAAAAATATGAAAAAATAAGAAGGCTCTGTCGAGGCAGCGAAGGCAGAGTCAGGGAGTGGAGACCTGAGGTGAGGAACCCGCACGCGTGACGTCGGCAATGGCAGTGGCCCCAGGACCGTGGCGGAGGCACAGGGAGGGGAGGGCGCAGGCCGGGTCCCCTGTCTCGGGCTCCGGGGAGCAGGGGGCGGGAAGGCCGAGCAGGGCTGAAGATGCGGCGTTCCTGGGGCTGATGACGTTGGAGCCAAGTGGCCCACAGGTGCGGCAGGCGTGTGGCTGCTCGGAAGGACATGGGACTCCGGGGAGAGAGAGGGCGGTGCTTGGACTGGCTCGGGTGTCTGGAGGGGGCGCTGGAACCCCACACCAGAAGGCTGCGCGGGAACCCCAGTTCTCCTGCAGGGGCCCCCGGACAGACTGGTGGGGGCAGAAAGAGGGATATAGGCGCAGGAGGCTGAGGGTTTGCAGCCGTGAGCAGTGACCCAGGGATGCCTCGCCGGCCCCTCAGTAGTGCCCAATGAAGCGGCGCCCCGTGAGTGTTGAGAAGCGTCCTCGAAACCAGCAAAACCCAAACCCCAGAAGAACCGCGGACCCAGCCTCCAGGTCATTGCAAGGAGCTCTTTTCAGCTCGGGGCAGGGGTGGCGCAGGGCGCCGGGCCTCCAGGCTGGGGGGCGGCTGACGGGAGGGTCGCAGGGAGGCCAGCGGAGCAGCCACCACCGCGGGCCTGAGTCCTCACCCCAGACCCCCAGCTGTTGCCCCGGAGTGGATGCTGAGGCCAGCATGGAGGCTGAGGCCCCACGCCAGGCAGCTCACTCAGTGCTGGCTCATTGAGGTGCTGAGTAGTCAGTAGCTATTATCTTAATTAAAACTATGATGATTATGGAAACACTTAGAACTTCGTGCCATTCCAAGAACCCGGGAACCCTGTCCACACAGTGCTGGGTTTGGGTGGCAGCCCAGGTCTCCGTGGAAGGATCCGCCTGCCTCGAGGCTGAGGAAGGGCGCGGGGCCCAGAGGAACCCCAGGAGGCAGTCAGCAGCCCAGGGCTGGGCTGAGTTTGAGGGTGGAGTTTGTTTGCTTTTTCTGGGAGGTGCGACTGAGTCCAGAGCCAGCAGGAAGGCACCTCCTGGAGGGTCAGCAGGTGAAGGCGCCTGGGCCAGGCTGTCACGGGCAGGGGCCGGGCCCTTCCGGGTCGGCAGTCACAAGCCAGGCCGTGCCTGCTGCCCTGGGCCTGACCACATGCTCCCCACGGGCCTGTGCCTGCGACCCAGCCCGGGGAACTCCCTCTGGGGGCCCCTTGAGAGTCACGCAGCACAGGGGGTCCACTGAGGAGGCAGCCCCAGGGCCAGTTAGGGCTGGGCTTGGGACATCCAAGGTCTGGGGGAGCCTCCTGGTCACTATGTACTTTTTGGGAAGCCCCTTCACAGCTGAGTCGTCATGGTCAGCAGGGCCCTCGCGGCCGCCCCAAGGCCCTTGCTGTCTCCTCCAGTCCTGAAACCTCTGGGCAGTGGGCGTGACCACCGAGGTGCACCCCAGGCAGCTGGGGCCCATCCCACTCCCCCGCCCCCCCCAGCAACTCCCCACCCTCCCCATCCTCCTGCTCTTTGCACTCTCCGAGGTTGGGGCTCGTGAGTCACGAGGTCCTCCCTCCGCCAGGTGATGACGCCTGAGGCCCAGGGCTCAGGGACAGCAGGGCGGGCAGCAGCTGGCGGGCGTGCAGGGTGTGCCCTTAGACGCGGGTGCGGAGGAGG
This sequence comes from Talpa occidentalis, assembly GCF_014898055.3. Taxonomy (NCBI): domain Eukaryota; kingdom Metazoa; phylum Chordata; class Mammalia; order Eulipotyphla; family Talpidae; genus Talpa; species Talpa occidentalis. The sequence continues at coordinate 2,117,748 of NW_023604295.1, forward strand.
AGCCAGCTCCGGGCGCAGGAAGCCGCCGGAGGCCAGGGCCTGGGAGGCCTGGTCTGGCGTGGCTTCGCGTGTGAGGGGATTTTGCAAGAGCCCACAGGATGTCGAGAAGGCCGAGCACTGGTGGGGCGCCCTGGAGGGCTGGGGGCGCAGAGAGCCTGGACAAGGGCTTTGCCTGCAGGAAGGCTGCATGCCATGAGGACAGCAGCACTGTTGCCAGGCCTCCCTGCAACCTGGGGCTCACACAGCGGGTAACCCCTCTGCAGGGCCGTGGGTCTGCTCCTGCAACAGGGCTCCCCACTCCACAGTGGCCGCTGAAGTGACCTGGGGGTTCCCCAGCAGCAGTCCAACAGGGTTCCATCTCTGTTCTTGTTTGAGAAGCACTGCCAAGCTCTTTGCTCGCAGGAAGGTTTCCCGCCACCCCACCCACCCATGTGCCCCGGGGCCTCGTCCTTCTCCATCACACACTGCACACGCACACAGACATGTACGCACACACGTGCAATCACACAATGCACACACACCACACAGGCACGCTCACCTCACACGTGTGCACACACCACAATGCAATGCGCACACTGCACATCACACGTGCACACACACGTGCACATATGTGCACACGCACGTGCACGCACACTCTGCTGCTCGGCTGGGCACCATGAGCACCTGCTCTGTTTCCCACCCAGGAGCAAGGCAGTCCCGCCAGAGCGCCCTAGACATGCAGGGTGCACACCACAGGATCTGGGGGAGAGGCTGGCCACATACCCAGAAGCGGCCCCCCCCCCCCGACCCACCGCCCCCCCCCCCCGTGCCCCTCTGCAGGGAAACAGACAGTGGTTATGTGATAGGGCAACCCCGATATAAAAACGGGTTGACATCCTTTTCCCCCTAACAGTTGCTTCCCTCTGTGAAGATGTCTCTCCCTTGGGGGACGGTGGGCCCAGGCGACCGGGCCTTGTCTGCGCCCCACCTTCAGGACTGCAGGAGCCGCTGAAAACAACTCAAGGGAACTGTCAGCAGGCGCCTCTGCAGGGCCGTGCCAGCAGTCAGGGCGACGGGCTCCCCCTCCAACACGTGCAGTGGCGTGTGAGCCGTGCGGGCCCCCGTGTGTCCCCCTCTTGAGCCAAAAACTTGTTTCTGGCTAGAATATTAAAGAGAGACACAGGCCGAGCGGCTGCCTGAGCTTCTCTCAGCGGTCGTGATCCTGGCCTTGTCCCCCCAGGCGCCAGGCCGGCCGTACCCCCTTCCCTGGGCCCGCCCTTATAGCTGCACCCCCAGTGATGAGGGCTCCCCTCCTTTCTGCTCCTGGTTTTCAAGGAGCAGCAGTGGGGCTGTGACTGTCAGGGGAGAGGGCCAAGGAACGAGTCCGGGGACAGCCGGCGTGAGGGAGTCCACTCCGGTCCGCACGGCCCCTCTTCCTTCCAGCTCCAGACAGTGACCCCCAACTTCTCACTGGCTGGGGTGCAGTGTTGCCCTCCAGGCCAGCTGCAGGGCCGTGGGAGGCGGCAGCGCCAGGATATCGGCCTGAAGACGCATTTATCCGGCTCTGATGAACATTCTGCCTTCCCCAGACAGCACGTATTTAACAAAAAAATCTTTTGTTGTTGATCAATATACAATAAAGCGCTTCAGGGCATTTACAACCCACAGCACCTCCTGGCTGTCACCAAACCGGGAGGAGAACACGGAGATAATAACAGCAATTACTTTAATTTTCTCTTTACTGCAGGGCAGGGATAAATACTTCGCATCTGCACGGTGCTTTATATTAAAAAAAAAAAAACCCACATTCAATTCGCAATGTAATTGGATTGTCTCCCCATTCTCTGCAGGTGGGGAGAGCCTTCACGGCCTGGGGTCATGGCACTCCGTGCCCCCCAGTTCCCCCATGCCTGTCGCTAGTATTTTGAGCCTTTTCCCACTGGCCTCTGATACGTTGACACCTAGTCTTGGGGGCCTGGGGGGCTGTGCTCCCAGCTGGCCCAAGTGGCAGGCTGTGGGTCTGCTGGGCCCCCCAGGAGGTGGAGAGGGAGGGTCTCTGCACGACTTTCCTGAGGACCAAGTGCAAACAGCCACGCCCCTGGCCACCGTGTCTCCCCAGGTAACGAAGAAAACCGAGTCTGGCTGTCCTGCCTGGAGTCCTGGGGTGGGGGTGGGGGTGAGGCACCAGCACCCCCCACTAGACAATGGCTACGTCTTGCCAGCCTGAGTGCCTGGACCCCAGCGTGCAGGGAGCTCTGGAGGGCAGGCCAGGTGGGCTCAGAGGCCTAGATCCCGGGAAGCCGCGGAGGGACGCCCCGCAGGTGATGGACTCAGGTGCAGAGGTGGAACAGGCAGGTCAAGGGTGGTGCCAGGCCTGGTTCTGGGGTGGGGTGGGGGCGAGGGGAGTGCCCAGGAGCCTGGGCAACCCCGGGAGGGAACTCAGCCTCTCCCCTGGTGAGGCAGTCTCCTTGGGCTGGCCTGACTGAGCTAGCAGGCCGGTGGGGGGCCGTGGCGCTGAGCCCCCCTGGAGCTGGAAGGGAAAACCAGAAACTGCTTCTGTGACGGGAGAGACTTTCTTCTTTGGCGCTGAAGTCTGAGAGCTTTACCACAGAATGTGAGCATGCTGTAGAATGTTCTGGGAGCTCCCTCCTGCTCTGGCAGATGGAAGAGCCAGGCCGTCTTCTTGGGAAGCGGCTCTGCAAATGGCCTGCAGGTGAAGTCAGCCTTTTCACCCAGCGACGACCCAGGAGCTGGATAGAGCAGCTCTGACTTGGGCACCGGCCCGTGGGCGCCCCGGGCAGCCTCAGGAAGGCAGCCTTACCCCAGCGCTGGTGCCAGCACATCTTTGGGGCAGAATAACTGAAGAAATAGGAAGATCTAAGACGGTGGATGAAAACCCCTTGTCAAGGATAATTGCACGTTTGATGTGGATGAACAGCGAGGCCCCCTAGATGAACTACGCGCCAGGGCTGTTTGCTGGAGCAGCGCTCGCTTGCGGAGGAGGATCTGAGGGTCTGCGGCCCCCGGCCTCCTCCCTCCAACCCCCCCCACCCCGCATCCTCCCTCTGGCTCTCCAGCCAGCTCTTTCGCTTGCTCTGTGGCCTTATCTCCAGATAACACAACGTGACTGAGACTAGATCACGGTCCACTCCAGGCTGTTGAGTTCAGAGGGAAGCTGAGAGAACTGCTGTTTCCAGGCGGCCTGCAAATCCGCAGGCACCAGATGCTGCAGCCGCAGGTCACTGTGGTCAGTGCCAGAGGGAGACCTGGCCCTTTACTAACCACCCCATGGAAGTTTTTCTCCCCAAGTATGGCCTTCACCCTGGGAGGTGGGGCAGGTGAGCCTGAGGCCCGGAGGGTTTTAGGGCTAATTTCCGCTTCAACAGAGGGAAGCTCTTCGCACACCCCCTTTGCTCCTTCTTGCTAGGCTGCCGGGGGACACTCGGGGCCCTCCGTTCTGCAGGCTGGCTTGTCAGGGTGGAGGCCGGATTATGAGGGAGATGAGCAATTTTAGGGCACCTGTGGACCCCCACAGCCCCGGGCAGTGAATGCCTATCCAAGCACACAAGGAATGCTCCCCTCACCTGGGAGGCTTTATATAACCTGTCAGACAAGTCGTGCAGTTGGGGCTGATTTGTCACAATCTAGGCAAAAAGCCCTGGTGCCTGTTACACCCAGAGGGCACAGAGGCTCATGCCCTCTAGGGCAGTGGCGGCCTTGGTGCGAGCATCCCCGTAGCACAGCTGCTGGCCAGTTGGCCACTGGACATTGCATGAAGGAGGGGGCAGGCGGCCATGTGGTGCCAGGGGCAGTGCCAGGTTGGCAGGCCCCGAGGAAGGCCGAGCTGCCTCTGCGGCAGCCACACCTGCTCGTCCAGCTGCAGGAGGCAGGTCTTCTGCCGGCCGTCACTGAAGCTCCCCAGAGGCCCCTGCAGACTGTGAGACCCAGCTTCTTCCTGGGGTGCTGTCACAGGGGCTCCCCCTGGGGCCGGTTTCCCCACTGCACTTTTATTTCTATTTTTCCCCCTTTGTTACTGACTTGCTGCTAGTTTACTATTATAATGTCATTTTGGGGGTTCAGCTTCTTCCCTCCATCAGCGCTCAAGGGTCACGGCCCTGCCCCTCCCCTCCCCCCCATCTTCCCCCTCCCCCCTCCCTTACAGCAACCAGGATATTTTTCTAGAATCTAAGAATTATTTCTGTTCTTCTGCCCGTGTGTTTTCCGTGGTTGCCGTGCTCCAGGCGCGACTGCTGCTGCCTGCCTTGGCTCTCCGACCTCCCTCGCTGAGCAGCTCCGCCCATTTTGTCCCAGAAGGCACAGTCTTTCTTCTTTTTAGATAACCGCGTGGCCTTCCATCCACTCACCGCGTGCTCCGCAATGTCTTTTGTTTTTGCTATTGATTTGTCAGTGTTCACGTGTCTGGATAACTTTGGGGTTCCAGTCTTACTCCCCCTTCCTGCCTCCCTCACCTCCACCACAGCGCCAGGGCCAGGAGCCCACTTTATTCCCCGTACCCCCTGCCCCCACTCCGGCGACCACTGCCCCCCACGGAGTCTGAGCTGCCGCTCTGTGCTTTGCCGTCTCTGCTTTCGGTTGTTTGTGCGCCACAGGGAAGTGAGGCCACCCGGGCCTGCCTTTCCCTTTCCGGCGTACCCCAGGCGTCATCACTCAAGGAGGCCACCCATCCTTCCCGAAAGGCTCACTTCACCTTTTTAACAGCCAAGTACTATTCCACTGAGCACATACTCCTCAGTGCCTGCCACGGGCTCAGGCGGGTCCACAGTTTGGCTGTGGATGGTGCGACTGTGAACTAATTTAATGAAAGAGATGAAGGACCCATACGTGGAAAACTCTAAGCATCTGTTAGGGAAATAAAAGACATGAAGAATGGAAAAGCAACCTGAGCTCACGGACTGGAAAAATAAACAGTTTAAACAGCCACACTCCTTCCAGCGACGTACAGAGTCAATGCAACACCTGTCGAAATCCCAGTGATTTTTTCACATATTTATTTTTATTTATTTACGCATACAAGAGCTGGGGTACAGGCCAGAGGGGTGAAAGGATTCACCAGAGACAGAGTGGGGAGCAGAAAAGGTGCATCTACTGAGATCCACTGCTGAGGGGAGCAGCAGGGAGGCAGGAGAGGTCTGCTGCACTGTGTGGGTAGCTCCCTGGCTGGGGATGGAACTCGTGCAGCAGAGGCTCTGGACAGCTTCATAGTGCTGAGACTTAACTCCTGTGCCAAAGACTTCTTTTTTTAATTTTATTTATTTATTTATTTATTTATTTATTTATTTATTTATTAAAAGATTTATTTATACAAGCACTGGGTACAGTCAGAAGTGCGGGAGGGTGGGAGGATTCACCAGAGACAGAGCGGGGAACAGAACAGGCAGACTGACTGAAACACACTGTTGATGGGGGCAGCGGGGAGACAGGTGAGGTCTGCCGCGCCACGTGGGACCCTCCCTGGCTGCCCGGGAACAAACCGGTGCTACAGAGGCTGCAGACAGCTTCATAGCGCTGTGCTCAACCGCCTGCGCCACCAGGGGAGGCCCTGCCAATGACTTTTTTAAGAAAGTAGAAGAAGCAGTGATGCAGGGTTTGTATTCCAGTATCCTCGTCTGGCATCTGTCCGGGCACCCAGCTTGGCTGCTGGGCATAGTGTGTTCAGGACATGGGACCACACAGGGTTTCCACATCCTCAGGACAAACAGCTGGAAGAGGTGTCGCTGCCTCACAGGGTGTTTCGATTTCCATTTGAGGAGCCTCTACCCTGCACCAAATGATGCCCCCCAGCGGCGGGGCCCCTTTCCTCACATCCTCGCACCACCTGTGGTCTCCAGGGCTGACCTGGGCCCCTTCCTGGGGGTCCTGGCTCCTTGGGGTTTTGACTTGCACTTCCCCCTAATAAGTGATGTCGGGCATTTTTGCACATGCACCCCCACAAATCCCTGTGTTGAAGCCTCACCCCCAGCAGCTGGGACTCTCCCCTGACTTGGAAATAGAGTCTTTGCAGGGGTGATGCTAACGTGGTCCCAGCAGGGTGCCCCCACGTGGCAGAGTCCTATACAAAGGAGAGGCTGGCACGGAGCCGGGCACGGGGCTCCAGGTGACCTGGGGTGATGGCTACAAGCCAGGGCTGGGAGCCGCCTGGAGCAGATCCCCGGGGCCTGCCTCAGCCGAGGGACCAGTCCTGCCAGCAGATGGTGGGTTTCTATTGTTTGAGCCCCTTGGTCCGGGATCTTTGTTACAGCAACCCCAGGACATTTGTACGTGTCGGGGCCTTGTTTCTGCCCAGAACACAAAGCTGCAACAACTGTCTCCCGGAAGCAGGACTGCCTGGACCTCATCACCACCCCTCTGACTGGTGAGCTCAGCGCCTGGGGAGGTGGGGGTTCCTGAGCTTCTGGGACAGAAAGACCCTGGTGGCAAAAGCTGGGGACCCCAGCTAGGCTCTGAGTAGGAGCACTTTGGGAGAAAATCATTTGGGGGGTTCCTCACACCTGAGCCTGGTGCATCCTTCCTTAGCGCAGACCCACCTGCTGCCTCCAGGGCCGTGGCCCAGCTCCATCCTGCCCCGCTGCCTTACCGGGATGCATCCTCACCACCGACCCCTCTCGTCCTTCCTCCAGGTGGAGGCTCGGCCGAGCACCTACCTTTCCTCCTGTGTTCTCACTGCAAGCACCCACTGTTTCCAAGGTCAGGGTGCCTCAGGGCAGGCAGCTGCCTGGGAAACAAATAGGACATTTATGATCAAATAAACATCGAAATGATCCAAAATGTCAGTGGTGACCAGCGGCAGCCAGCCCTGGTCAGGAGAGACCCTCGCCGCAGCTGTGAGCTGGAAGGAGGCTCCGGGGGCCTCCACTCCGCCCCAGGTCCCACTGTCCTCAGCGCCACGCCAGGGCAGAGACTTGTCTGGGGTTTTCCAGAATGGCAAGGGCGGTACAATCTGGCACGGGGCCTGACCAGCACTTGTGTTGGCTTCAGGTGGTCAGAAAATTCTTGCTCTCCAGCTCTGCCCCAGTTTAGATGCCAAGGGGCAGAGAGTGGGCTCTGGGAGAGCCTGCCTTGGTGGCCTGGCCTCAGGGGGCGGAGGTCGGGGCTGGGACTTCAGGTCTAGCTCCCGTTTAAGGCAGAGTCAGTCCTTATCAGTCACGTGGCCTGGGGCAGGGGCCTCACCCAGCCTGGCTCGCCTCACCTGTCCGGTGGGTGTGGTGCTGGTGTCAGCCTGCAGGTGGTGTGAGTTCCTGCACCCAGGCCCAGGTGGGGCAGGCCCTCAGCACCTGTGTGTGTGCGAACACACTTGAGAGATAAGACTTGCTTGTCCGTGCGGAAAGCAAGCTGCTGGCCGTGGGCAGTGCAGGGCACTGAGGCAGCTGCCCAGGAGAACGAGGAGACAGGGGACAGACGTCCGGGGGGACAGGCGCCGGCTGAGGGCCAGGCCAGCCGTGTTCCAGCCCAGGCCGCTCCGCCCAGGGACCAGTGGGCAGCCTCATTCCTGGGTTCCTTTCCTGCCAAAACGCCTCTTCTATTCAGTGAGCAAGAAAGTCACTTGTGGGGTGGACGCCAAGAGCGCATTTGGCTGGGTGCTGTTTGGAAGACGATGAGTGGTGTGGGTGGGAGGAGGCTTCTGTGCGCGTCCGCGCTCCCCGCTGCCTGCCAGCCGCTGGCCGAGTGTCCACACAGCCCGGACAGATGGACAGGGGCTTCGCTCAAACGTCTTCCTGAACCAATTTCAAAATATCCAGAGGGGGAGGCTTGATTTCCCCTTTCAGTTTGGAGAGCTCTCCAGGCAGACAGCCTCACGTTTCCTCCCCTTCCCAGGGAGACATGTGGACATGGTGGATTTTTCTAGCTCAGCACACAAGGAACAAACACCAGCAAAAGGTTAATAAAGTGGGATGATTAAGATTTATGCCCCGTAGGAATTTATGGCCTGTGGGGAATAAATTCTGCACATGAATAATTCTTTAAATAAGGTGAAAGCTGTTCCTCTTCCTGCTAGTCTCCACCTGATCACCTCACCTGAATTCACGGGTTTTCTCATGAATATGGTGAGAGGAACTTTGTGGATATGATTCCATGGTGGTGATCAAGGTAGGGGGACTCCCCAGGCAGCCACAGGCCCTCCTGAGACTGATGCAGGAGGGACAGAGCAGGAGATGTGGTGATGGAGCAGAGGGTAGAGCCACGCACTTTCAAGGTGGAAGCGGGACCATGAGCCAGGGAATACGGGTGGCCACGGGTCCTGGAAAGAGCCAGGGAACATTTAAGGCTTCCAGAAGGAACCTGCCAACCCTTGACTTCAGATGCCTCACCTCCAGAGCCGAGCAAGAACAAATGTGGACCGTTTGGAACCACTGCATTGGGGACACTTTGTTAGAGCAGCAACGTGAAGCTGATCCCATACCTCACACATGTTTGCCAGAGGACGCAGTGAAAGAATCCCGAGGAAGCTGAGGTTGCTCGGTGTTCATGCCCGGGTGATGATTAGCTGACAGTCCTCCACGATTCTTTATCATTTTGGACAAGTTAGATAAGAAACAGAGCGAGAACCCTTCGAGAGATGGGGAGGGACAGGGCCCAGATGTCGGGGTTGTTTGGGGCATGGGTGTGGGGGACTGTCTCACTGTTGTCACGGGGCTAAGGGGACGAGAAGTTCAGGGGTGCCTCCATGCCACGAGTCAGGCCTTCCCCTGGGCCTGCTAAGACCGCTCTCCTCCAGCGTGTGTCCTGCGATCCTAGCTCCGTTCCCGGGAGTTGGAAGGTCGGGAACTTGATCTGAACACCGGAGTCACTGACGGCTTAGCAGGGATGGAGACTCCCCTCCCGATACGCAACATGTCCTGATGAACGTAAGGGGCCGGAAGGAGCTCACACTGAGGGCCATTCCCACCTCGGCCTTAAGGGCCCCGGTGCGCAGGGCCTGGGCCTGGACCACCACATGATCTGGCCTTGGTGGGAACCGAGCCCCCAAGCCTGGTGGGGACTCTGCTCCCACACCCTGCGTGTCCTCGGCTCCAGAGTGGCCGGGTGAGCACTCACAAGCCTCCCTGGGACACACCCTGGGCTGCTCCACGTCTCGGGCTTCCCTCCTCGGCGACAGGCCCAGCTCTGTGAACACGAAGAGCACAGCTTTATTCACATGCCGAGCTCTGCCCCCCCGGAGGCCCTCTTTGGGCATCCACTCCTCCCTAGGAGCAGAAATGCCCGCTAGGTCATGAATAGAAGGGCGAGCCCCTGTGGGCGGCGTGGGCTGTTCTGCCCGCACCTGGCGCTGCCGCTCTGTGATGCCTCCCTCGTCCCGCCCCGAGCGAGGAGCGCGCTGCCGTTGTCCCCGCTCAGCCCAGCCCCGTCTCCGGATTATAAATAACTCTGTTCCAGGACAGGCAATTCAAGACTCTCTCCGGGCGACGCCTGCGGGAGGTTATGCAACCACATCTGCTCACGCCGGGTCTCAGAGGGACGCGGTGAGCGCGGCTCCTGCGCCGCAGACCCCCCCTTGGCCCGGGGCCAGCGCCTCTCCCGCCCCCAGGGAGTCGGTATCGCCAGACGCTCTGTGGTCACGGAATATTCTATAAGGCGTATGTAAGATCCCAACTGCCACTTGGGAGAAGTGGGGAGGAGCCTCCGGCAGGCTGGGGGCTGGCATTTTCCAGTACAACTGAAAGTGGGGAGCGAGGAAGACGGGAAGACGGGAGGACATTTTGATGAAGCCACGCAGACAACATCCGAGCGGCGCGGGGCACTGACTCCAAAAACTTGTCATGCGCTTCGAGTGTGGATGGCGGCTTCACACTCCTCAGCGCTGGGCTGTTCGATGTCTCCCTGAGCATGTTATGAAAGGCGTCCTGTGGGGCGCTCGGGAGCCAACCGGGCGCTCTGGCCTTCTCCCTGCTCTCTTCTCGGCTCCACCGGACTCCGCCGCACCATCCTCTGCTCCCTCCGTCCTGTGACGCTGCCCTGCAAAGCCCAGCCTGCAGGCTCGGGTGCGCCCACTCACGCACGCCCACACCATGCCCAGGTGTCCACCATGAGGCCCGCGTGCCCCAAGCCCATGCCCCAAGCGCCGCCTGCATTCAAGGCCACAGGTGAGAGCACAGAGGCCGGCGGGCCAAGGCCTGAGCACCTTCACCTCCCCTACAGGGACGCATAAGCCCAAGCTGGGCAGGTTCCAGGACTCCCTTCCTGCTGGAGAGAACAGCAGGAGGGTTCTTTCTAAGACGATGGTCTTTGCTTGATGAATACTCTCTTTTAGCATTTAAAATCAATTCCTTCTTTTGATTAAGCATCAGATGGTGGGTACCACCTCCTTCCTCCAAAGGGCAGGAAAAGTTAAGGGGAGGAGCATGTGTGGACACCTGTTAGCGGCCCCCAGATGTAGTGCAGCAGCCTGACGGCTCGTGCAGGAGTCCAGCGCAAGCTTGTGCTTGGAGTTAGAAAGAAGCAAGACCCCACCGGGAGGGCAGTGCTGACGCGTCTGGCCCCCATCGGCCGCTTGCTCCTCTCGGAGGGCGCCCCGCACACAGCCTGTGGCCTTACACTCGGACTGGGGACTCCCAGGGCAAGGTCATGGCCCCTGGCTCATCCGTTCCTGACCCAGTGAATGCTGAGCGTCTGCTGTTTGTGAAGCGGTGCTCTCAGCGCACAGCGCCCCAGCTCACGGGCTCCGCTCCCGCAGCTGATTTCATAGCAACAGAAAGCTGCTCCGCCACATTTCAGGAAGGCCGGAACGCTTCCTGTCACACCCACACACACGGATTGTGCTTCTCTCCGGCCCTTCAAGTGTAGAAAACTCCTTAAGCACCACCACTGACACTGCCACCTTCAACACCACCACCTTCTCCATCACCACCATCTTGTACACCGTCACTGTTGCCGTCATCTTGCACACTATCACCACCATCTTGTATACCATCACCATCACCACCATCTTATATACCATCACTGTCGCCACCATTCTGCACACCATCACCATCATTGCCACCGTGTACACCATCACTGTTGCCATCTTGCACACCATCACTGCCATCTTGTACACCATCACCATTGCGGCCATCTTGTACACCATTACCATTGCCTCCATCTTGCACGCTATCACCACCATCTTGTTCACCATCACCACCATCTTGTGCACCATCACCGCCATCTTGTACACCATTACCATTGCCTCCATCTTGCACGCTATCACCACCATCTTGTTCACCATCACCTCCATCTTGCACACCATCACCGCCATCTTGTACACCATTACCATTGCCACCATCTTGCACACTATCACCACCATCTTGTTCACCATCACCACCTTCTTGTACATCATCACTGTCGCCGCCATCTTGTACACCATCACTGTTGCTGCCATCTTGTATACATCACCATCACCACCATCTTGTGCACCATCACCACCATCTTGGGCACCATCACCACCATCTTGTGCACCATCACTGTTGCTGCCATCTTGACCCTCATCATTTATTGTGCACACACACACACACACGACTGTGTTAGTTGCACACATCACTGCATGCACTGTAACTATACATGTTTTCAGGCTCCTCTTTTATTTTATTTATTCATTTTGGGCTTATTTTGTTCTCACCTCCCACCCCCATGCCCCGCTTGTCCATTGGCGTCTCAGTATTACAGTAGTGATTTCTTTGGGTATCTTTTAATTTGAAGATAACATTTTTAAAAAGTGCACTCTTATTTTATGGATACATATTTTAATTTTATGTAAATCACAAAGAATGGAGCCTCTTGAGCCGGACAGTTTGGGTTCAAATCCGAGCTCTGCCACCACCAACCTCTCCATGCTGATCTGGTTACAAGACCTCTGGGTCTATCGCATCACCATAAAGTAGAGTTGATGACAGTTGCCCGCCCACCGGTTGTTGTGAGGATTTAGTGGCTCAGAGTAAGGCACTCAGGGGGTCTGGCTGGTAGCCATCCCCCAGAAGAGGTCCCTATGGTCATGCTGGTCTCTGTACAGGCCGATCTTTGTACCCCCACCTCAAGTGCTAGAGAAAATGACCCTGATTTAGTAGAATGGGAGGACGCTTGTCACTCAGGTCCCCGTCAGCTGAGTGTGGGCCGCCCTGGGCTCAGCTGCTCCCCACTGGGGTGGCCCCTCTGTCTTCATGCTGTTACCTGAGCAAGGGTTGGGACAGGACCGTGGTGGTGAGAAGGCAGAGTGCAGCGAGGAGGGCCGTCACCCAGGGGGAGTTGGATATAAAGAATCCTGGCTGTGATCACCAGGTACCGCTAAGACCCAAGTAGCCCCCAGGGAAGGGGAACAGACTCAGCGAGGGCTCAAGTCTGTTGGTCAAGGTGTGGCTCAGCCACTGGACAGCAGGACGCTCACAGGTTGGCCAGGCTGGGGTAGACTTGGAACTTCCCCGACATCCCCAGGGGATGTGTTTGTGGGTGCTCAGGAGTCCCCCCAAGCAGGAGGGGGCCGCAGGGGAAAGCTGTGGACAGGTGTCACCAGGCTGCTGGATCTCAGCGGGCCCAGGAGTTCTGGTCCATGCGGGCGGCTGCCCAGGATGTCCTCGCACCTGAACCTACAGGGTTTACGTGTTCCTCCAGCGCCCTCTACTGAGCAGCTTGACACACTGCTTCCTCCCAAGGAGAAACGCTTAGAGGATTTTCTCTAACACTGAAAAGGCTGGGCACAGCGCACCATAAACGGGCAGAGTGTTCACCGCTGACAGGCAGTACGCAGACTTGCTGCGTCCCTGCCACCCCTGGCTCGCTGTGGCCAGGCTAAGGCCTCTCTCTGTCTGCAGGGACAGGGACAACTGGCCCTCCTGGGAACTGCTAGATGCTGCCCAATGCTTATCGAGCACCTACTATGTGCCAGACTGTGTTTGGGGTGCTGAGCAGATGCAGAGGTCAAGATGGGCAAGGATCTTGTCCTCCTGGGAGCACGTTCCAGAGAGTGAAGCAGGGGCAGAAACTGATGCATGAGAACGCGTCAGTGCCACACTGAGTACGGCAGGTCAAACCTGAAGGGCAGGTGTCAGGAAGCGACTGGCCAGAGGTGTGGCTGTGTTGGATTTAGGGATCCAGGATCACCCTCTTCGGATGCTCGCACACTACTACAGCCCCTGAATCCTTCACCATGTGGGATCTCCTGCCCCTCCTCTCTCCACCAAGGCTGACCACAGAGTCCTTGCCACAGAATTTACGGAGACGTCTGAAAAAAAAAGGGCTCTGGCAGTGCCTGCGACAGAAGTCCAGTAATGGCCACCAGACGGTGGCTCCCAAAGCAGACGGCAGAATAAACCCCCTGGAGGGGCGAGGACCAGCCAGAGAATCCAGACTGGGGAAACGTGTTCATGCCTCTCGCTGGTCAGGCCCTGCCCAGAATCCTGCTGCCGGGCCACAGGCACCTCCGGGTCAGCTCGGTTGCCCTAACAAGACACCACAGTGGGGACTTTCCAGGGCTCATTTCCTCACAGTGCCACTGGCTGAAGTCCAAGACGGGTGCGCACAGGCCGGCAGCGCCGCCCTCCCCGGGCATGGAAGTCGTGTCCCTCGCGTCCCTCGCACTGTGGCAGCTCGCGTGACCCTACACGGCCCGCTCACAGCTCTGTTTCAGTGGACTCACCGCCTAAAGGCCCGTCTCCAACACAGCCCCAGGCTGAGGACTTCGACATTTGAATTGGGGTGCCCAGAGTGACCCCTGGGTGACCTGAGTGACCCCAAGGAGGCCAAGAGCCTGACGAGGCAGCTGTCCCAACTCACGCCGGCCGACCCTGGGGGGCTGACACGAGGGGACATGCAGGATGCGAGGGTCAGTGCCGGCACTGTCCGCGCTGGGAGGGTGTTGCGAAGGTCGCGGGGCGTGGAGGATGTCGGGGGTCTGGCAGAAGGGGCGCCTCCGCGGACCGGGGCGCTCTGCGACAAAGGGTTGGAGGAGACGCCTCCCCTCCCCGGCCGCCAGGGCCAGCGCGTGCCAGCAGCTCAGAGTCGGCGCCGCCGGGCAGTGCTGTGGGCCTGACTGGAAGGACAGACGCCCCCTTTTCTGTGCTGGGCCCTGGGGACCCCCGATGGGCAGGAGAAGATCTGGGTCAGGAGCGGCCACGCTGGGGACTCAGACGGCGATTCCCACCAAGTGAATCAGAATCCGACCTTCAACGACGCGGGCACACTCGCTCAGACATTTTCATGACACGAGACTTGGACAGCAGCAGGCACGGGCGGCTCTTCCTGTCAGCAGTCTACGCTTGGGGGCCGCGTCCCTCTCCCCAGAGTGCAGATGAAGTCGTCCCCGGGAGAGAATCACACGTCCATCAGTGGAACGAAAGTTGAAAAGTCTCTTTTATTGGCTGCATCTCAAATTATTCTTCTCTTTAGAGGTTCAAGAGAGAAAATTTGGCTTTAGCTTGTTGCCTTTCTATGGAAGAAATGACTGATTTACTAGAATATCAAGGAAGAAAGATGCTCCAGGAGAGACTTTGTCCCCACGATGACAGTGGAGCAGAGATTCTCCGCGTTGCAGAGAGCGGGAGGTGGCCGGGGGCCTCACTGTAGCCGACTCGCGCTCCTGCAGGCGCGGCCCGGCGGGACGGAAGCGGCCACGGCCCCGGTTACCTCCACTGTCTCGTTTCCTGCGAGCACGTCTGAAACGCCCCCATCTCCTTGGGTCTAAATGCAGCTCTGCCCTCGCAATCAGCGGCTCATTCACCAAGACAGTGGCCAAGCGGGTGACTCTGGCCGCGGCCGCCAACATCTGCTGGCCTTTGAATCTGGGGCTTGTGATCACAGCAGGGGGAGCCGGGCAAGCGGGATGCTGCTTAATCTCCCACCGTTTGCTCCCATTTCACCTCCCTTCTCGGCCCAGCACCCTCGAGGCAGCCGGCTGCTCCCCCCATGGAGGTGATTCCCCGGACCCCTGGGCTTCCCTGATGAACCCACAGGCTGAAGGTCTTGGCTTAGAAACAGATCATCTCACAGAATGAGAACAGCCCACCTTAACACTGGGCAGAAGGATGAACAGACACGTCTCCCAAGAAGACGGGCGGCCGCTGCTGGTCACGGGGACTGCAGGCCCTCGCTGGCGCCCCTGCCGTGAGCCCGGGCGTGACCAGAAACAGCCAGAGCTGGTGAGGGGGTGCAGCAAAGGGGGGAGCCCTTGTGCACGGCTGGTGGGGTGTGGACAGCCCAGCCCCTGTGGAAAGCTGTGTGGAAGATCCTCAAAATATCAAAACCAGATCAGAGGGGCCTGAGTCCTGGGTTCCGGGGCTGAGGGGGCCAGAGCCGCCTCTCCAGCCAAGTCCCAGCCAACTGGCCCAAACACGTCCAAACGTGTGCGTGACGGCGTCTCCAGAACATTCCTGCTTCCGCCAGCCATTGAGCCGCACCGGGCCCCGCGCCCCGGGGACACCAGGCAGCCAGCCGTGTAGACGTCCTCCTCGCTCGCCTCCCTCCTCACTGCCGGGCCCACGAACCTGAGAGCACGGTGAGATGGACCCCAAGCTCTGCAAGCCGCGAAGTTCTGGGCCCGCTTGTGACGTGGACGTGGCCCCTGGCTCCGTGCTGTCTCATCTACGAAAAGGAGGCGCGTCCACGGCGCTGGCTTGTGGCAAATAAGAAAATGGAATAAAGAGATGCGGGAGTGTCCTGATCCAGGGCCAGCAGCCGACGCGTGCCAAGGAGCACTCCATGCAGGCGAGGGCGCTGGTGCCCAGTGGCCGGCCTGGGAGGTCCGGGCGAGCCCTGAACTTGCAGCCGTGGCACAGCCCCCCCCCGAATCCGTGGCCTAGAAAGGTCGGCAGCGGACTTCACTCTCGTGAGGCGCACACCAGCTTTCCTCGCGGGGACGCCTTGTTCCTGGAGGGCGCAGGTTCCCTCCGCAGTGTTGGTCCACACCCCCTGGGGCCCGCGCTGGCTGGGTTGGCTCCAGAGCAGGCGGGGAGAGGAGTCCAGGCAGCGGGGCGTCGGCAGCAGCACCCGGGGTGGCTGGAGCTGCAGAGCCTCCCCCTGCAGAGGAAGCCTCAGCCGCACGGTGTCCAGCCGGCCCCGCTGGCCCTTCTGCGACGCTAGTTCTGTGGACCAAGGGGAGAGCCGCTCTGGGCGGGCAATTTGGGGCACAGAAGCGATGAAGAGGGTCTCTCGCTGGAAAGGAAAGCGCTGGAGAGGACGACCTGAAACTCGGCTGCCTCTGCAGCGAGAAGCGCCAGTCCCTTAGGGAAGGGCCGGCCCAGCAGGAGACGTGACCCCAGCGGCAGCGAGGGCGGCTCTGGGTGAGCAACTTGACGTGGGTCTCCTGGCGTGGTCCGGGCGCGAGCCGCGGTCAGGCCGCCTTTCCCAGCCCTTGGGGCTGAAGAGGCCACCGCGGGGACCGGCTCTGATGTCACTGCTGCCCTGTGTGACTTCAGACCCCAGCTCTGCGCTGTCGTCATGGTTTCCAGAGGAGCCAGCGGGGATGCCCACAGACCCAGCGCCGTGTGCCGGGGAGCGAGTACAGTGCCCTCTGCGGCCTCCTGGTCTGGGATGGCAGGTGCGGGGACGCCCGAGGCAGCGGGCACACGTGTCTTCACCCCTTCTTCTCCCCCCACCACCCCAGGGTGTTCATCGTATGTTCTTGGCTACTCGCGCATCTCACAGGACATTTCGGCCTCTGCCTCCTCTCCGGCTCCCGGCGTGGTCGCCGCGGCTGCACAGCGGCCCCTCCCCGGGCCTCCGACGGATGAATAATGGTCTCGATCCCGCCGGCCTGTGGCCCTCTGGAAATGCTCATTTGTGGTTTTCTATAGTTTTCCCATTTGCTCTAGGGTTTTCTTTCTCATTGATTTACAAGAGTCCTCGCACAGTCTCGACATCCCCAGGCTGCTGTGCCTGAGGTGGCGAGTGTCTTCTCAGCCCGCCGCTTCCCCGGTAGCTTCGTGCTGCTCACCCTGAAGCAAAAGGCCTCAGTTCTGACGCCCTCACGTCCATCTCAATAATTAACTTTGTGGTTTGTTCCTTGGGCTCCTCTTTTAAAAGCCTTGTGCTAATTTTGAGTCATGAAAAAGGTATTTCTTCGTTGTTATAATGATCTTTAGTTCAGATGTTTAAACTTAGAACTTTAAACCACTTGGAGTTTGAATTTTCTACGCGGCTCGGCTGGGCGGACACTTCATCTCTGTCTAGAGGGGTTCCGTTGCTGCAAAGCACCTGCCGGCCGGCGTCTTCCTGGCGCCGCAGCTGCAGCCGCGCGGTAGGTGGAGGGGGGCTGCTGTCCCTCACAGGGCGGCTGATCTGTTGGTCTAAACTGGTGCAGGCCCACCTTGTCTTTATCACAATTGTTCTCTCAAGTCAAGTCTATCTTGACACTGAATTTTGTTCTTCATTTTCAAGATAAATTCAGCTATTCGTGGATCTTTGCCCTTTCATACAAATTTTAGATTTATTGTGTTGAATTCACGGACAACCCAGCTGGGATGTTGATTAGAATTGCACGAAATGTTCAGACGAGTGAGGGGTGATTGGCATGGCTGGGTGTTAAGCTGGGTAATTGGTCGATCTGCTACGTAGGCATCCTGACTGATGCTGATTTATACCAGGAAGCTGGCATGAATCTCCACTTATTCCATTATCAATATCGACTAATAATTTAGAAGTTTTCATAAAGGTGTCACGCAATCACTCTCAGGCTAATTTTTTTCCAGCATGGGCATTAGTCGTCACAAAAATTAATTGGGTCCACATTCTGGGGGGCACGTCAGAGCCCATCACCATGCCTCGGAGGGCGACCCACCCACCAGAGCCAGCGTGCGCTATTTCCACCTCCAACTTTCCTCCTGGACACAGCTCTTTAGAATATTTTAAAACTCCTATCAATTAAAATAAATTAACTGCACCCTGGGGCTGTGGTATCAGACGTGAACTTAGCCAGAGCAGGAAGATGTCAGCATGTTTCCAGTCCAGCAAGCCTTCAACATCATTCCCACACCAGGGAGCTGGGAGCCTTTGTTTTGCTTATCAAGATAACATGCATCAGGGAAGGAGGGCGCTGGCTTCGCTCTCTGGAGGAAGACTCGGCCCCCTTGTGCTTCCCTGCCAGCATCATTTTTGCAACAGAGAAGAACTCACACCCCGAGAAAGCGAGGGTCCAGGAGGTGGGCCTGACTTTGCTTTGAAGTCCTGTGTCTTAATAGCAAGTCCATGTTAATATCTTAGTTCTCCAAATACACTGGTGACATTTTTTCTAGGTCTAGGATACTGTGAAGTAAATTGGACAATCCAAGAGGTTGTGTTCCCTTAACCTGTGTAGGGGAAATGAAGATGCTCAGGCTTTTGCGTCTTGGGCCTCTGTGACTCTCACCTGCGTCCTTAAATGCAGGAGGCGCTTGGGGGCATGGGCATGGGGCATGCGGGCCTGATGGTGGACACCTGGAGTGTGGTGTGGGCGTGTGTGAGTGGGCGCACCTGAGCCTGGAGGCTGACGCTGTAAGGGCGGCGGCAGAGGCCTGTGAGGCAGAGAGCGGCATGAGACCATGAGAGAGCGTCAGAGCCCAGAGAGAGTGAAGACTTGCCAGGGGCTGGGAGGCCTGCCAGCCTGCCGACCCTGCAGGCCCCTCTGCCTGTCCTGCGCCTGGTTTCAGCGCTACAAATGACGTAGAAATATCATTACAAGCCTGAAAAAGCCACTGAAGGCTCTAGGACGTTCCTTTGCCCATTTGCCTGGATCCATTGAGAACCTGCCTACCTGCTGTCTGCCTGCACCCCAACCTGCACCCCAATCCCATGGCTCAGGGGTCCCAGTTCAAGGCAAGCGTGAGTCTGAAGAAATGCACTGTGGGTCTTAATGCCGAGGACTTCATGGGTTTGTGTGTCCCCTGAAAACTCCTATGTTCAAGCCCTGATCCCTGGCACCCCAGAATGTGACTTTTGGATGGAGCCTTTGACGAGCGAGGTTACTAGGGGGGTCCTAACTCCACTGGGGTCCGCAGAAGAGGCAAGGACACTAACAGTCCCATGGGAATGGCCTGTGTAGACACTGGGAAGAGGCCCTGCACGCGGGAGAGGGGCCTTGGGAGGAGTCAGCCCCGCAGCACCCCGAATCTGTGACTTCAGCCTCCAGAGCCCGGAGATAACCGTCTGTTGTTTAATCACCCACAGCTGGTGGCCTTCGTGAGGGCAGCCTGAGGGGGGTGGGCCCACTGCAGTGTGGATTTTAAAGAAGCTGTCTCTGCTCTCTAGTGATTCTCCAGCCTCCCTCAGACCTTCCACCAACTACTGGGCTCTGGGTGAGAAATCCGGATCAGAAAGACAGTGGTGTGGGCCAGAGGGAGGGAGCAGGGGCCCGAGGAACTACTCGGTGGGCGAGGCTGTGCTGGCAGCCAACAGAAAGGCAGGGTGTCTGTCTCCAGGTAAAGTGGTGACTTTCTAGAGAATTCTGAGGAAAAAGGGTGCGCTGGTCCCTTGAATGCACCATGAGCATACTAGCAGGATGAGAATAGTAAATGGAGATGGTCATTTACTGCTCATTCCCGGCCCGGCCCTGGGTGGGGACACACCAGCTCCCGGTGAAAGGGCCTGAGCAGTTGGGGCACAGGGGGAGTCAGCCTGCGAGCTCTTGGGGACCAGCGCTATGGGTGGGGTCAGGAGGGTGAGAGGAAGGTGGATTTTCTGCCACAAAGCATGGACTGGAGAAGTTAGGGGGCAGCTTGGGGACAGGATCTGCCCAGCACAGGGCCCATGGCCTGAGGAAAATGGGCTCAGGTGGGGCCGGGCATCATGCCCCTAAGGAGCCGCAAAGCAACATGCTCGCCCGTGGCATGTGCTTATTCAGTGTCTTGGGTCAGCCCTAGGGAAAGTGCTGGAAGGGGAAACGACTTCTTCACCTGCTGCTGAGCCTCAGGACAGGACTGGCCTACAGGTGAGAAGGTTTAGCTTGTGGAAGTGGAAAGGAGAAGCAAAGCACGCCAGGCAGGTTAGCCAAGGGAGGACTTCACGGTAGTTTCTGGGGTTGAATTTCATGTTGAGGCCAAGGGGCATGGGGGAGCTCTCTAAGTGTGGGCCCCGCCCCCCAACGTGACCATGGAATCTGTCCCTGGGGTGTGAGGAGGGGCTGTGAGTGATGTTACAAAATCCCAAACTCTAAGATCTGAAAACAAACAATTACTTGAGCAGAAAATGAGGGACCAGCTCTAGTTTTCTTGTTAAGGACTTGTTTCTAAACAGCTGAATAATTACTGTCATCTATTTAAGATTTCCAGATGGTTTCTAAATTTTTCTGCTTTCTTCAAAATTTCTCAGCCTTTTTACACTTGTCTCAAAGATAGCTAGAACATTTCTAATTGGATCATTGCATTTACAACAAACACTTCCTGGAGGACCACTCAGCAGACACTGGTGAGGGGCCTCCACCTCCCATCTTTGGAAGAGCTGGAGTTTGTAGGATTCCGTATCATTAGGATTTTTCTCATTGCATTGACTATTAAGTCAGTTTACTGACAGATCCAATATTGATTTCTTAAGTTGTCTAATTCTGTTTAAAATAACATTTTTCCCCAGAAAAACTGGTATTTCAAGTTGATCTGACAACACAGAATAGTAGTAATTTGTGCCTGGTGACCTCAGTGCTATGGATTTTTCTATGCATGAAGGAACGTGAAGTCTTTTTGAGGATCCTCTAGTTTCTGGCCTTTCACTCAGGAAATCAAGCAAACCTCACCCAGGGGCTCGGGGGGCGCCATAGCCCCCCGTGTTCTGGTTATGAATCCCTGCATTCATGCTGTTTTCCAGGTCCATCCGGGACGCAGCGGCCCCGGAACTGCACCCTGAACCTGTTATAGAGCAGCCCCGATATTAAACGGGTTCCTGGCTGTGGGTCCTCACCCGCGCGCTTACAAGGGACTTATGAATACTCCACGACAGGCACACACAGAAGGTTCATAAAAGGTTTATTTACAAGGGAAAAGGAAATAAGGAAAATGGACAATTCAGGGAGAAAATAGGGAAATAAAGTCTTTCATGCATCCTCCCCGATCCGCCGACCTGGAAACCCAAAGGCACTCTCCGAGCTGGCCGGATGCTGTGAGTTGGTGGAGAGCCAACATGGGGGACCCCCCCCAAAGCCCACGTGTCTGCCTTTATACCAACCTGGCTGCTGAACCCCACCCTCAGGTCCCAGCCACCTTCCCTTGGGTGGGGATGGGATGTGGAGTTCCCAGTGTCTTTGGCCTGGGGTGGGGGTGGAGTCCACAAAGCCTGTATGGGATTAGTTTTGGGACAGCCTTTTCCCCCTAACAAACCCACCTTCCTGGCTCCCATTCTTCCAGTTTTCGGTGGCTCAGGCCACCTGGGCTGCTCACTTTTCCCAAACACAATCTTGCAGTTCCTGAGTTTTTTTTTTTTTTTTTAAAGATTTGCTTTATTTATGCATACAAGAACTGAGGTGTAAGCCAGAGGTGTGTTTCTACTGGTTTCATTTTATTAAGTCTTCCTGGAGGGTGCTCCTCGAGTATTCTTTGCTGCCTGCATTTCTACTCCTCTTTGGAGGGACCATAATTCTGTGACCTAGAGACACATTCCCGCATGGATGTGTTCCTCCTCCTCCCGATAAACTAGTGATGAAACCATGACTGTTGTCAACAGATGGATGCTAGAGGCTGGGTGGTGGACGGGAGATGATGGACATGACTGGTGGATGCATCGTGGAGAGAGACCACCGCAGGCGCCCCCTTTACTGTGCTTTGCTCTAGTTCACTTGGCAGATAATTGCATTATTTTACAATTTTTAGTAATACAGAATTTTAAATTAAGGTCTGTACTTTTTTATAGGTGCAATGCTCTGGCACACTTAATGGACTACAATGGACTTACTAGACTACAAAAAAAGGTATGTGGACTGGGCAACCGAAGTATTCACGTGCATTGCTTTAGCGGGATATCGGCTTCATTGCTGAGGTCGGAACAGAACACGGCAGGTCTTCAGGGTGTGTCTGTAAGAGGTGATGGGTGGGTGGATGGCTCCGTCTCTATTGCATATATTCTGAATTACATGCAGCTCGCGTAATTGTTACAGGGCAACCCTGCTCTAACACGGGTTGCCTGGCTGCGGGTCCTCACCCGCGTGCTGAAAAGGAACTCAGGCCGCAGGCACACACAGAAGGTTAGCACAGGTTTATTTACAAGGGAAGGGGAATGAGGACATGAGCAACTCAGGGAGAAAAGAGGGAGATAAATTCGTACACGCGCTCTACCCGCTCCCCGACCTGGAATCCCAAGGGACCAGCCGGGCCGGAGCTGGAGCCAAGGAGCCCACCCCGCCCGGCCGTTTCAGTTACAAACTGAGAAAATGGCTGCTCAACTCCGCCCTTAGGGCCTCGCAACCTCCCTTGGGGATTTCTCTTGTGAGCCCCCTGCGGTACCCTGGCAGCCGCCTTGGGGCTCTGTTCTCTTTAACCCGGGTCAGGGGACTTGTAGCTCCCGAGTCTGGATGGCTCTGGTCTGGGGCGGGGCGACATCCCAAAGCCCGGGCGTTTGCACAGGACATCTCCCCAGCAGGAGGCTGCTCCCCCTCGCTGCGCTTCCAAGGAAGGTGAGGGCCTGGCGTGGGGCCCAGGGGTGTGGGCTGCGCCAGGAGCGCCCCGGGAGGCGCAGAAGCCACCCCAGACCCCACCCTCAGACCCCACCCCTAACTCGCAGACCCCACCCCGCACCGCAGGAACCTGCTTTCCCGGCAGCGGCCGCGGGCTGGACCACGTGCTCTCCCGGCCACGTGACCCTCCGCCTGGGATTTCCGGGCGCCGCGGCTCTGGGGCGCCCGCCCATCGCTCGGAGCCCGTTCCCCCGTCCGAGAGACGCGCCCTTGCGCGCTGGCGGCCGCCGGGTGTGGACGGCCCGACGCGCTCCCCGCGGCCGCCTCAGCCTCGCCCGGAGAGGCCCCTGCGCCCGCTGCCCAGAGCGCCCCTCCCGGCTGACGCGCCCCGGGACACGGGGACACCGCGGGGCCCTGGGCCGGAGAGCGGGGGCGCCCCGGCCCGTCCCCCACGCGGGCCCCACCGTCCAGCGAGGCCCGGCCGGAGCCCCGCCGCCGCGTCCACTACTGCGCACCGGCGCGCGCGCTCGCACACCCACTCACACGCACTCACGCGCACACTCACTCTCACACTCGGCGCCCCCCCACGGCCCCCCCCCGCCCCCAGGCGCCGGCGGAGGGAGGGGACCCCCCTTGGGCAGGGACCCGGGGCCGCGGGGTCACTCGGGCACGCGACCTCCTGGGCCGGGACGAGCGTCTTCGGGGTCTCCGCCGCGGCTCCCGTCCCCCTGCGCTGACCCGGCCCTCCGCCATCGTCCAGGGCGCGCAGCCGGCGGAGGTGGGGGGGGGGCGCCGCGGGGGCGAGGGGGGAGGGGGGGCGCCGCGGGGGGGGGGGGGGGGCGCCGGCCTGAGGCACCGCGCTCCCCCGTGGCCGCGCCGTCGCGAGGGGGAATACGACGGCGCGCACCGTCCCCTTCCGGCCTGGCCGGCGGCGCTGCTCCCGCGGGTGCCCTCCCGCGTCCCCCCGGGTCCCCCGGGGCCTCCCGCGCCTTCCCGGGGCATCCGCGCCCTCCCCGGCCATCCCGGCTCTCACGCGGGCGCGGGCGGACGTTCCGGTCGCCGCCAGCAGGGGGGCCGGCGGGCCGGGCGCGGAGCTGTCCCCGCGGGCGCCGACCCGGGTGCGGGGTGCGGGGCGGGCGCTGCCCACGGGCGCGGGGAGCGCGGGGCCGGCCTTGTCTCGGGGCTCCCAGTGACTTCCATGGAGAACGCCGGGAGGAAGAAGTCGCCGCTCTCCGGGGAGCCTGGCCTCCTGCCCGAGCCCCCGGGGTGGACCGGCCGGGAGCCCCTGGGAGGCGGCGCGCGCGAGCCCTGGGAGGAGAGAGCGGGCGCGCCTGTCCCCGGAATGGGGTGCGGCGAGGCCCGTCTGCGAGCGCCCCCGGGAGTCGCCCCTCTGTGTCCTGAGTGTTCCCCGCGGCGCCTGCAGCTGCTTATCACGTTATTTAGAGAAAACGAAACCAAAAAAATCCAGGCTGTCCGAGCTCCAGCTTCCCACAGAGGATCCAGCTGAAAATAACGGACGGCGAGGCCCTCGCAGGGCGCCCGCGGGCCACAAGCCCCGGGAAGCTCCGGCTGGTCTCCCCGAGCGCGCAGGCGATGCTTCAGAAGATGAAACCCGGGCAGTGGGGGGGGCGGGGGCGCCCTCGAGGGAGAAAGGGAAAAAGACAATTGAGTTATTTTTCCAAAAATATTTGTGCGGGCCTCCCCAGTGGCGCAGCGCTTGAGCGCAGCCTGTGGAGCTGTCCGCAGCCTCTGGGCACTGGCTCGATCCCGGCCGGCCAGGGAGACACCCACACGGTGCAGCAGACCTCGCCTGTCTCCCCGCTGCTCCCCGCAGCTGTGTGTTCCAGGGGATCCGCCTGCTCTGCTCCCCGCTCTGTCTCTGGTGGATCCTCTCACCCTTCCGCGCATCTGACCTGTACCCCAGTTCTTGTATCCATGAATAAATAAATCTTAAAAAAATTATGCATACATACAAGAACTGGGGTGCAGGCCAGAGGTACGGGGCGGGGGGTGAGAGGATTCACCAGAGACAGAGCAGGGAACAGAACAGGACGGACTGACTGAAATCCACTGCTGGGGGGAGCAGCGGGGAGTCAGGGGAGGTCTGCTGTGCCGTGGGGGTAGCTCCCTGCCTGGGGATTGAACTCAGCCCAGTGGCTGGTGAAAGCTTGATAGCGCTGAGACTTAACCCCGGCGCCACCAGGGAGGCCCCCAATTCAGTTATTTTTAAACCTGAATACCTAGAATTAGTTGAGAAAAAACCACAAAGACAAAAAACAAAACAGATCCACGCCTTCCCAAGTCAGGGTCCTTGCAGACCGACACTAGAAAGCTGCTCGTTGACAGAAGTGCGTCTCCTTGTGCAGCTCCTTCCTGCGGGCAACCTCAGGAGTTAATGATAAAAAGCAAACAAGAAACAAAACCACAAACACCGAAGATCAGAACTCAGGTGCTTTTTATCACTGCGGTTTTTGTTTTTTTTTCTTTGAATTGCACTTTATTTTCCAGATCTTCATCTGTGGCTATTGGTAAGAATGTTTGGAACCTTGGGGTCCTCTTCCTGTCCTGTCTCTGGCTGGAAAATGAAGCTCTCTATGCAGATGATCGCCTCCCGCCTGGCTGGCTTGGGTCTGTGTAATGGGGTTGCTGACATTTCTTTGACCTCCTAGTGGAATAATTAGGTGCTCCAGTTACCAAGCAACCGAGAGTCGGCCGCCCAGGGGCACAGAGTCCCAGGCAGACTCCTCTGTGGGCAGAGTCTCCATCAGATTCGGGGGTGCCGAGCTTCCTGCCACCTCTGCTGGCCCCACACTGGGCCCCTGCTGTCCAGAGGGAGGCCCGTGTAGTTCAGGGGAGACCTGAGTGTCCGTGTGGACACGTCATGTATGTGGGCCGTGGGTAAGGAGAGACAGCGCAGGTGCTTCGCGAGCTGCTCAGCTCACAGGCTGCCAGGCCCTGAGTCCACCCACTTCCGGACCTGCCGGAGGGGAACCTGCCCTTTGTCCTTCCCCCATGGCTGTGGTCGGTCGCTTAGCAACCAGGCCGCTCAGGGCACCTGAGGGGAGCCACACCTGGTCACTTCTCTGCTGTTAAACCTCCACATGGCCTGGCTGGTGCAGAGCCCCTGTCCTGGGGGTGGGGGCCCTGAGACCGGGCGGTGCCTGGGGGAGGAGGCGGCCTAAGTGACCAGCAGTGTCATCTCGAAAAGCCCTGAACAGGGAAAGCACAGCATAAGAGGATCGTATTTTCCTTCGAATTTTGTTCAATAAAACCTAATAACTTCCTGATGTGGATGCCAACAGTCCCCCAGCCGCGGACAAAAGCATTATGCAAAGTTGTGTTTGTATAGTGTGTCCACCCTAAAGTCTGCATGTGTTGGGGAAAGTGCTCCCACACCACACGGGCCCCCAGCACGCCCCGGGAAGGCCCCTCTCCAGCGGCGGCTGCGTGCTAGGCAGCGCAGGGGCTTCCGGGGGGCCAGGGCGGAGGACAGCTCTGTGCTGGCCCCGCCGGATGCCAGTGCCTTGCCGGGCCACTTCCCAGAGCTTAGACTCGGCTGCCATTTGTAGACATGAGAGCCCAGGGCCGCTGGGCCCTCAGCCAAGTCCCTGTTCTGCTGAGCATGGCCCGTGAGCCCCATACCAAGCCCCGGAGGGAGGGCCTGTCCCGCCCCATCTTCCAGATGAGAAAATGGGTGCAGAGTGACTGGTGGTGGTGAAGCTGCCCAGCGGTGACCCTGAGAGGACTGGCCTCCATGGCACCTGCTCCCACACACCCAGCTGTCCTGCCCCTTCACAGTGGGGTGACAGGTGACAGGACACCCCACAGGCCCATGTGAGGGTGACAGAATAGAGGGTGCTGGAGAGGCCCTTGGGGGTGAGTGGGGTAGCTCATTGAGATTAGTTATTTAAAATTCAGTTACGACATGTTTGTAGTAGAGATTATGTTTCTGGAATGTTCCATTCTGGAGGGAGAAGGCTGTCTGATGGGGTCTGGCTGGGTTGACAGGGTACCAGGATTCTACTTGATGCAACTATTACTGGCTTGGCTCTCAGTGGGTGACCTCTTCTGTGCTGGCCCGTGCGGGGTTGAGGGACCAGGGTCTGTCACAGGCCATGGGAGAGAGTGACATGGACTCGGACAGGCAAAGTGGGGCTGGGAGACTGGGGAGGGCCCCAGGGCTTTCTTCGCCGTGACCTTCCTGGGAGCAGACCCCAGTGCTGCTGGAGCTAAGGGCAGCGCTGATGTCCTTGGGGAGGGCGATCCAGGAGGAGGCCGTCTCAGCCAGCTTGGGCTGTTTGAAAAAAATACCATGAACTGGGTGGTTTGTAAGCCACAGACATTTCTTGCTCAGAGAGCAAGACTCTGAGTCCTGAGGGCCTAAGGCCAACTTCTTCCCGTGCCTCGCATGGTAAAGGGAGAGCGGGCCCCTCTGCCTCTTCTTTTTTAAAAAAACATTCATTTATGCATGAAGAGCCAGATGGGGTGCAGGCCAGGGCTACAGGGGTGAGAATGTTAGGGGGAAAAGGCTGTCCCAAAGCTCATTCCATACAGGCTTCGTGGACTCCACCCCCACCCCAGGCCAAAGCCAAAGACACTGGGAACTCCACATCCCATCCCCACCCAAGGGAAGGTGGCTGGGACCTGAGGGTGGGGTTCAGCAGCCAGGTTCGTATAAAGGCAGACACGTGGGCTTTGGGGGGGTGGTCCCCCATGTTGGCTCTCCGCCAACTCGCAGCGTCCGGCCAGCTCGGAGAGTGCCTTTGGGTTTCCAGGTCGGCGGATCGGGTAGGACGCATGAAAGACTGTATTTCGCTATTTTCTCCCTGAGTTGTACATTTTCCTTCTTTCCTTTTCCCTTGTCAATAAACCTTTTATGAACCTTCTGTGTGTGCCTGTCGTGGAGTATTCCTAAGTCCCTTGTAAGCGCGCGGGTGAGGACCCACAGCCAGGAACCAGTTCAATATGGGGGCTGCCCTATAACAAGAGGACTCACCAGAGACAGAGCAGGGAGCAGAACAGGCGGATCTACTGAAATGCACTGCTGAGGGGAGCAGCGGGAGACAGGAAAGGTCTGCTGCGCCCTGTGGGTAGCTCCCTGGCCGGGGATCAAATTCATGCTGCAGTGGCTGGCGATGGCTTCATAGCGCTGAGACTTAACCCCTTGCGCCACCAGGGAGGCCCCTCCTTCTGGAACCTGACCCTGAGTCTTAAGGAGGGTCCAGAGACAGCAGCAGACTCTTCAGTCGAGTCAGGCACAAGGGTTGGTCTTTGCTTCCAAACAACCCGAGCCGAGGGCCCAGAATTCCAGGAGATTATTTCCACGATCTTTTCAGCCTGCAGTTTCTCCGGTCGCGACAATCTCTGTCATCCACATATGGGACCTCTCCCTTTCTTTTCTCTGGGCGAATAATTCGGGTTGTGTAAAATGGAGTTACAAAAAGGTGGCTGTTGTTAAGCCTTTGGGGGGATTGGCTAAATAACAGGCCTTTTAATTCCTAAGAAAATTGCTCCTTCTATGCAGAATAGACGGGGCCATTCACATGCGAACACAGCCTTTTCTATTCTGACACAGCTTCCTTTCAAATTCGAGCCCCAGTATGTAAATGGAGCCGACAACCAAATTCCCTTCTCCAACGGAGACTGTTAATCTTTTTCTTTGAAGACCTTCACCTCTTTGAGCCAGGAAATTACTGTCAACCTTCTTGCTGCCTGCAGCAGAGCGAACTGAGCTTTTTTCTCCCGTATTTTTTTCTTGAAAGGAATATTGTGCCAAGGGCGCTTTCTAGACATACGTCTATATTTAAAAATCATTATCTTCAAAAATTGGCAGCGAAAGTCATTGACAGCGCTGTGTTCACATCACCTCGCTGGAGTGCAGGTTAAACATCTTCCCATTGTCTGCGGGCCTGGAACTCAGGTCTCCTCACAACACTTGAGTTCAGAGTAATTACTGCGCTTTCCAAAGGAGTTTCTGTGTGATTACCACGCAGTTTACTTCGTGGTAGCTATGCAATTAACTTGTCTCACTTCTCTAAATGGAAAATACTATAATTCTAATACAAATGGTGTGGAGGCTAGTTTTCTCCACCGCACTTTAAAAACATCTACATTTCCAGAAGGGCATGTCTCCTGTCCTCGTCTTCCGATAGCTTCGCCGGCGTAGTTAATTATTTTTTGCTCTTATAGACCGAAGGCAGGCAAGATGGTTAACATTTTATTGGAATGCCCCCAATTATCGATAAATCTCGGAGATATAAAAAGTGATAATGGGAGTTAAATTAGCCACACAGATGGCGCTCTGGCCGGGGCTGGGCGGCTCCCTGGAGGCCTGGAAGGAAACGGGCCCTCTTGTCTGTCCCGCTCATAGGTTAGCAGCAGCTTTGGGAGGGAATTTGCTTGAGGGAATTTGGGAGGGAATTTGCAAATACAGAGGAATTTGCCCTCTGTATTTTCTGCTGTCAGGGTGTGGGTGGCGTTTGGAGAATGTTCCAGGAAACGCTCCCTCCTATTGTTTGAGGCCCAGGTCAAGGAGATGGAACTGGGCACTAATAAGAGGTTTGAAACGTGAAGTAACCCCACAGGCTAATTACAATCTAGAGAAGAATAGATAGTGTCAACCATAGATTTTTTTTTCCTAGAAAAATCACTTTGCTTGTTCCTATCTGTATGACCATCTTCGATGACTTTTAGATGGCCCTTGGAGATGACTGATGCATTAATTTCTGAAAGCAAATCAATTTACCTGTCAAACTGTGGGCCCCAGGATCAGCCCTAGGTGTGATTCTTCCTCTGCTAATTGGATACATCCATGTGTCCACCCCACTAACCACACAGCCGGGAGATGAGGACTATGGGAATAGAGGCGACCCCTGCCTCTGAGGACCCCGAAGCCCAGCTGGGGAGGCACTCAGGGCAACAGGGTTGAGAATATGGCTGGAAAGTCCACCAAAGGTACAAGCAAATTTGCTAAGAGGATGCACACCAGTCCCCAAATGCACGGCACATCTCCCCTGAGCAAGGTGCTGTTTCCATTCGTGGAGGGGCAACAGGGAGTGAGACCCAAGTTCCAGGTCCTCGCAGAGCTTCCTTCTCTGAGAGGAACCGCCAATCAGCAGGCGCACCACTTGCAGGCACCGACACACGTTTGCAGGGAGGACAGGGCTTGCCGGGTGAAGTGGTCAGGGAAGCTTGGCATGAGAAAGGGACATTTAAGCAGACACCAGAATAAAGTCGAGGCAGGCAAGGGAAGGAAATGCCCCAAGGGAGGGGGTGATCTTCCATGTGAAATGTGAAGAGGAGAGAACTCCCTGCTGCTCTTGACAAGATGGCGGTCGTCGCCGTGGGTGTCTCAGAGGAGCGCTCAGGGACAGAGACCTCCATGGAGTAGGTTCAGGAACAGGTTCAAGGGATCGGCAGTATGGAAGAAGAGGAAGAGACTGTCAGAAATCACTGTTTTGGGGAGGTTTGCTATAAAGAGGAGAGATGTGGGTGGAAGGTGGAGGTGAGCACGGGGCTAAGGAAAATCTTTTGAAGCAAAGAGATATTACATGGAGAAGGAAGGACTTGACGGTCCATGTCTAGAGCCAGGCTGCGACTTTGAAGCAATGATGGGGGTGCAGACTCCAGAGAAGGGACGAGCAGGCCCAGCTCTCACAGGAGGGAAGGCTGGGTGTGCGGGTGCAGAGGCAGAGAGAGGGGACGAGGCTGGGGAAGAGAACAGGAGAGAGCTCAGAAAGGCAAGTGACTGGAGAGCCAGCTGGAGGCACAGGCCCTCGCTGCAGGGGGGCGCAATTTCAAGGACTCTCTGCCTCCAAATTGGGCGGCCTTTATCTAGCTCCTCCTTCTAGCCAGTAGGACTTTGAATTCCTCTCCACTTCCAATGGGCCCAGGCTTTGTCCCCGACAGGCGATACTTCATTGTGAGCTGACCCTTGCTAGTTCGGTGGTGCGTGTATAGGTCGCCCCTTCACCCCAAGTGTCTGCATCCTTCTAAATCGGTCACTTTATGTGACAAAAGGGCTTTTGCAGATGTGATTATGTGGAGGATGTTGAGATGGAGAGATTATCCTGGATTGTCTGGGTGGGTCCAGTGTCATCACACGTGTCCTTTTAGAGGGAAGCAAGAGGTCAGGGTGCTGGTAAAAGTGCCAATAGAAGCGGGGGTTGGAGTGAGGCAGGGCCAGCAGCCAGGCAATGTGGGCCAGAAGCCAGGAAAGGCAAGGAAATGGATTCTCCCCGAGAGCATCCAGAAGAAACAGTCCTGTGGAAACCTTGACTTCGTCTTAGTCTCATTTCAGACTTCTGACCTCCAGAGCAGAAAGGTAATTTGATCTGGATTTTAATTCTTGTCCATGATCATTTGACAGCAGCCGCAGGAGACAGAGTACATCTGTGATGAAAATCTACCGAAGCTGAGACCCATTCCTTTCCAAGTCCTGTTCCTGCTCGTCGTAGGATGCGCTGTCTGTGAAAGCTTTGAAGCGGGTGGCAGCGCCTTTGGAGATGAGGGAAGGCTGGTCAGAGAGCACCAGTGAGCAGGTGCCACCTCTGGCACCTGGTCATGCCCCAGGTGTGAGAGCTGTGATATCTCCAGCCACAACATCAGCGTTGATGATACTCACTGTCAGGTGAGTCCCTGCACAGCGCTGTGCCTATGATGGGGAGGGAATGGTCTCAGTTGTGTGCTGTGCCCTGGGCCTCAAGTCCCCCCACCCCCATTTTCTTGCCCTGTTTTGCAAACAAAAGGTCTGTGGGACCCAAGGGGCTGACTTAGTCTTCAGAGGAGGACAGGTCAAAGACTTCCATGTCATCTAATTGGGTCAACAGTATCCTTCACTGTTACAAGGTTGGGCCTTCTCCAAGGGACTCCCAAGATGGCCACCACTAGGCGGTTTTGTCGCTGCAGCTGTTCCCACCATAGTTTCCGTTGCTCATTGCCGGCATCCCCAGGGCTTTCGTTACTAAAGCTCGTGTGCTGTTTTTCTCCATGTGCACCTTGGGCTATTTTATGATGGGTGGAATTTTAGAAATCACAGGTACTAAAATCAGAATTTCCAAATCAGAGACATTGCAGCCATCGAAGGCAACGTGAGCTCTGGGCGCGGAGTCACGGGCTGTTCGCCATATTCTCCAGGAGTGGGGGTTCTCATTCTTTGCTTTGAAGGCACTACTTCCAATACTACCACCCTTCATGATTTGAAATAGAGGGAAACCATAGCCTCGTGCCTGCTCACTCGCAAGCAGACAGCAACTTGCGGTCCTAAAGTGAGCATTATTCTCACGTCGTCCAGTCACAGCTGTGCAGCCACAGGCTTTGCCAAATGCTGCAACATGAGACACACCCACAATCTGAATTGGAGCTCCAAGTGCTCCACTTGAGTCCAGGAAATAAAACGTCGAAAACAGAGTGTGAACGCACCGTGGCAGGGCTTGGATGATGCCTCTGCAGGAAGTCAAGGTTGGGTGTTTTAGCAACAAAGAGGGCAGGAAAAGGCCCTGGCCAGTGACCTAGATCCGGCCCTTCACCCAGGCAGGCTCGCGGCTGGGGGGCGGGGGGGTGAAGCCTCGGGTCGCAGTCATCGAGAAAGAGTCTGTTCAGAACAGTGGCCTCCGGTCTATGAGCACAGAAATCCCAGAGAGGGTGAACACCCTCAGGACATGGCTGTGGGGGGCGTCCCGACTGGCTGGTAGCCTGGGCTACCTCAGGATGTGGGCTGGCACAGAGGTGGCCTCTGAGGGGAGCAAAGTCTCCATGGGTGGGTCAGCAGATTTGTCAGCTCTTTGGTAGAGCCTTTCTTTGAGCAATTTCCCTGGGAGGGGGCTTGACTACCGCTTCGGGCTCCTGCTACACCCTCTCACGCTTCCCTGGATCTACTGACTGCAAGCCAAGCCCCCCATGTGGTTGCAAACCCCTGAAGAGCTGGGTCAGGGTGCTCTTCATTTTTCTTGCATTTGTGCTTTCCATGCCCGACTCGTTGTGGACATTCAGTGAATGTCGGATGCATGAACAAGGGGGATCCTCTCAATAGGGACTGGCGAACAGTGGACCTTGGGTCAAAGTTGGGCTGCTAGCCTGCTTTTGTAAATAAAGTTTTATTGGAACATGGTCATCCTCATTCACTTCATGTTGCCATGGCATGGTGCAAAGGCAGACTTGACTAGCTGCTGCTCTGCCACGCACAACACCCAGCTGGTCAGTCTCCGGCCCTTTCTCTACAGTCAGTGTGTCCTAGTGTGTCCTGGCCCCTGCCCGACGGCAACAGCATCCCTCTTGGCGATTGTGTCTTAAGAGCAAGGTATAGTGATATTTTGAGTCTCTTTGAAGTTTCCTAATTTATCGCTTAGGATAATCAGAGAGAGTCAAAGCCAAATGCACTCAGGGTTGAGAATTAACACAGACCATTCCCTTTATTCAGAGCCGAACTGTCCCTTTATTCAGAGCCGAACTGTCCTTGGAATCTGAAGGGTTTCCAAGTCCCCACCCCAGGTCTTGAGAGGGCTCAGTGGGTCCTCAGCAAACCCTGAAGAGTTTTCTAACCCCAAGTTATTTTCTCATTCACTTGTGCAAACCACTGAAATTTCATCAAGTATCTCCAGATTAAGGATATTACTGACTTATGGTTTATCCCTCAATAAAAGCACTTGCCTGTTCTTTCTGATCTGAGATCAGTGCTGGGGGGCGGGAAAGGTTATGAGGTGGTAGCTGTGTCTGGTGCTGCTGGTGGTGAGGGGTTGCAGTGGAAAATAAAAAAGACAGCAGAATTATTTTGGACTTGGACTCTTTCAAGAGAGAATAACCTGGGCGGGTTTTCAGAGCTGAGATTTAGTGAGGGGGAAGCTGGCCCGGGCGCCTGGAGGTGTGGGACAAGGCATATGGTGGAGGAGCTGGGCTGGGTGAAGGGTGGGCCTCAAAAAACATTTCTCTAATTCTCGTGCGCGCCTTGGGTCCACTGCTCTGAGCAGGACCTCCTTACCCACTGCGCAAGCACATTCCATCCAGTGTTCCCCACAGACACCCTCCTCCTGGGGTGCGCTTGGCAGTGCCCGCAGACATTTTTGGCTGCCAGGAGTGGGTGTGGACAGATGGACAGATGCTGCTATCCTCTAGTTAGTAGAGACCAGACGTCCTTCCATGCACGGGAAGGTCCCCCTCGCCCCAGCACCCACATAACCAGCAAAAGTCATCTGGCCCCGCGGGCCGGTGGTGCCAAGATTGGGAGCCTGCTCAAATCCCTCACGCGCCCGCAGCCTCTGACGTGGGGATAATGAGGCTGAGACACTCGCCAGGGAGGGACGTGCCAGGCTGGGCCGAGAAACTTTTTTTCTTGCTTAGAAGACTGCCAAGCAATTAGACGGGGCATCTACATTCTGTTTGGGAAGAATAGGAAGAATTATCTTGTCATCACAGGGCAATTATCCTGCGAATATTTTGGCAGTACATTATGGTTTGCTATGTAATTGCAATTAACATGTAAGCGATCTAGAACTTCTGGTGAGTGTCATTCCTTCGCTGAAAAATACGTGAGTCACGCTGAGGTGACAGCCAGACACAGGTGACATGTGTCTAAGAGGAGGTGGCAGCAGCCACATGCTGCCTTCTGGCTTGGTCCCGGGCTTGCTTGGGGTCATGTTTCATTGAATTTTAAGGCAGCATCTCAGAGCAGACACGAGGAGCCGGGGACAATTACCCGTGTTGAGAACGGGCAGGTGTGGTTTATCCGTTTCTGTGAAGGGCCTCGTGTTCCTCTCAGCCGAGCAGAGTCCGTCTCTTGTCTCAACAGCTTTTCCTCCCGTCCTTACAAATGTTCCAATCTGGGTTAAAATTGCTTTTTGCACACACACGCATCTCCTTCTTTATGAGCGGTCTCGGGACGGGGCTTCCGGATGGCGTAGCTCTGCTTTCCTTCCGCAGTTGTGTGTATCGGTGTCTGCCCAGGGAGCAGCCTACACTTTGAATTTTCAGGAATGATTTGCTCATTTTTTTCAATCAGCAAATTTTCTGAAAATGTTTTATTTTGAAATGAATTCTTTTTCTCCTCGCTAGTCACTTCCAGCGGCGAAACAGGAAAGTTATGGGTGTGTCTGGGTAGCGAGTGCATCCGAGTATGAAGTGGAGATTTGGCCGGACCCCGACAAGCTGCTGAGTCTCATCGGGGGGCCCTGGCATGGCGTGTGTCTGGCTCCCGGGGGAGCTGGTTGGAGTTGGGGGGAGCCCTGGCTTGTGTAGACTTGGTTCCCCTTCCTGGCGCCTGGGGAGAAGCAGGAGGGTGGGGACCTGTCCGCGCTCACTCCTGTCTTTCTGGATCTAGGAAAGCAAGGCCCTCGGCGCTCGCCGGGCTCGGGCCTCGGAGACCGAGTCGCGCTGGCGAGACTGCTCAGGGTCAGGGGATTCCAGCGCTCGGCTCTGCCGGGAGAGGGACTCAGGTGTCCTCCTGTCTCTCTGTCCAGATACCCGGGCTGGGTTCTGCTCACGGCCACCCCATTTGAGTGTTAACAGCCCCTTCTAGTCACCCGGGCTCACTTGGAGGCTTTGGGTGCCCAAGGACTGTGACTGCTCCACGGGGTGCTCCCCCAGCCTCTGCACCCACACGTTTCTCTTCGGTTCCATAACCTTTGGCCCAGGTCAGGTCTGGGCTGCCGCAATGATGTCACTTCCGGCCAGCACCTCCTGCTGCACCGCCTGGGTCTGTCACCCCCCAATGATGTGCCTGCCATGGAAGAGGGGGTGCCTGAGCCAGGCTTGAGAGGAGGAAAGGTTATTGCGGGTCAGCAAGCAGTGCCAGAGGGACACTGCCTTGCCTCCTCATCTGGGTGGGGAATGGGGCACTGCTTGGGGGCCCCCCCAAGGACAACAGAGCTCAGCTAATGGCTGAGGAGGGGCGAGGGGTAGACATGCAGCATCACCAAAGTTCCCTGGGGGGGTTACAGGGCAGTCCCTGCTCGCGGGAGAAGGAAGAGGAGGCGGCTTTTCTTCAGACCACTGTTGAGGGATCCCCCACCCCTGCAAGGCCTCTGCCCCCTCCTCTGGGCAGACTCAGGCAGGTCATTGGGATAAGCGTTCAGGCTCTATTGTCTGTGAAACAAGAACAATCTAAGCCTTTGGCCTTGACTTTAGATCCACCCTCTAAACACTCACCCACGGGACAGAGGGAGTCGTAGCACAGGAGAATCCTGTATTTCCAGAAGGCGCGATTATTATTCATTTTGCCATCATTGTCATTTTACACATTGAGATTTCAGAACGAAATCAGCGCTGTGGGTACAGATCAGCCGCGCACGCCTTATGGATCATCGCTGATCTTTTCGTGCTTTAGAATTTTTCAAAACAATCCTTACGTTCATATCTCCTTGGGTGCATTGAAACCATAATTGTATGATCCAAAAGAATTATTTGCACACAGTTTTCCAGAAATGTACAGAACATGCTCGCCGGGATCGCGCGGGATGACATGTGCACATTGTACGTGAGTGTGAAAGTATGAAGGGGAGCAGATCGTCCCCCATCGTGGAGGGGCCAGTGCCTTCCTAGATCCATTCCTAGCCTCGGCCGCCCCGCAGGCTCCTCCCCCGCAACCTCCCTTCTGTGCAATCATTTCATAATGGTTGTATCTAAGCTGCTAGTTTAATCATCAAGATAATAACACACTTTGTACAGAATCATTGATAACAGCCGCGTATTTGTAATCCATGCTGTGAATGTTTTCATCTTTAGAAACACAATAACACATTTCTCACACCCCTGCCCCCCTCACGTAATCTGCTTCCTTCCCCACGTGCATTTCTTCTTGCTGCCACTGCCGGTGGCCTGGCTGGGGATGTTGCCGGGAGCCCTCGGCTTGTCGCCCACCCTGGACGGTGCTTTGCCCCCGCCCCTGGGTTCCCCTCTTCGGGGCTCACTGCTGCTCATTCACCTCAATCTGCACTGATTGCGTTCAAGAAACATCCAAATCAGCACGTTCTAGTTCCAGGAATTAAGAGCGCGCACCATCCACTCTCTGCTCTCAGAGACTGGTAGGACGAGGAGGTGACACTGCTGACCTGGGTGGGCATGGATGCACCCCAATTCCTTTGGGTGCCCCGGTCTACGTGGGGGCCGAGGGTGAGCGCTGGCTCCTGCGGGAGGAGCCGCTGGTCTCACCCACTGTTGCCTGACTAATCTCACCCGTCACAACGCGAATCTTTTACAAAAAAATTAAAAACACCGTCGCCGGTTAACTGTTGGAGTTCCACTCAGCGCTGACATAAACTGTTGATGAGGATCACATGTTTATAACCTTGAGAAAAGCCGGCAGCTTTGATCTGGCTCCTGTGAGCAGCAGGTAATAGATTAAAGATCTGGGTTCAGCTCAAAATTCTTTTCTGAAGCTAATTCACCATTAATCAAGAACACATGAAAGAGGTGGCGGACAGGTAGTTTGCAAATGCATTAAAAATGGAGTGTCCAGCCCCAGGTCCACGCAAACCAGGTCAAGAGGTTAATGACAGGCAGGTAACTAGGAAATATTTTGTTACCGATACATGCAACACACATGCCTTATAATACACATTACGTTTTACATATAATGTGTTAAACACTGTTGTTATTTGCTATTCTGGTGTGTGAATGGAAACAAATCATTCAACCCATGTAAATCCTCCCCTGAGCTTTAGGACACAGGGAGGGAATGGCTGGCGGCTGCGGGTGCTGCGTCCCTGGGGTGTCTCAAAAGCAGAAAGAGCAGAAAGAAGGTGAGTAAGTCACCACAGTCCACTCCCCCGGGACAGCCTATTTTGACAGTTTGCACGTGTCGTTCTGGTCCCTGCACATTTACTTTTTCTTGTTTTAAAAAGCATAGTTGAGGATAAACACAGGTATCAGGCGTGACCCGTGAGAAGAGTGGGCCGAAATCAACAAAATAGAAGCGAGTAAGGATGGATGGAAATTCTGATGTTTCGTTTAATGATTGTGTTTACGGATGCAAGTGGAGGGAGCCCCGGTGTAACCTACGTTTAAGTGAAGAAGATCTCGCTTTTGCAACTGATCGCAAACTGGATGTGGGGAACTAGCGCCCCACAGTCCTCGGATTACGGGCAGAAAAGCGTGTCCAGACCCAGGGAGGCGTCTAGAGCATTTTGGGTTGTGTGTTACCATCTGGAAAAAATGTCAAGCCCGTGCTTGCCTGTATAGTCATATATATTAATCACACATATGTAACTACTATATTTATTTTTATTTATCACACGTATACTATACACACATTAATTGCAGAGATAACTATAATATATTTTGTTACATATTTTATACTTATAGTAATATATAAGTAATACATGGACATACAGTAGTATATAATATACATTACATATAGTGCTATATAACGCATGTAGTACTATTTAGTAACATATAATACATATATAATTATAATATATATTATAATCATATAATATATACAATATACAATATATACATATACAATATAGTAATAGATAAGCTATATTACTATATGTCTACAATTACTATATGTGTCTGTAATTAATAAATATCGTAGTGGATACATGGCATGTACATGATCTGGAAGGGATGCTTCCCTCAGCATCCGCAGGTGTGACTCACCCTAGAGGCGGCTCTTGGGGGGTCAGAGGTCTGGGAGCTGAGTCCCCAGGGGGCAGCAGGGAGACTGAGTCTCAACAGCCTGTCAGGTCCTGACACTCCCACCTCGAGGGCCCTAAGGGTCCCCAGCGTGGGGAGGATTCCCCTCCCTGGGCGTTCTGCCTCTTCCGTGGCCATCCCCTGTGCAGTGAATTGTGTCCTGGCTTTGCCAGCGCTCAGGGGCCTGCTGAGTCCTCCTGGGTGTTAAAGACCCAGTGGAAACACCACCTAATTGTGAAAGTGTCTCTGACCAGGCTGCTGTGGTGTCAGGTGTGAACACGCTAATCCTATCACATCTGCCAGAGCAAGACACGCATTCAGAAAGTGGCATTCCCGTTTTTGCCAATGGGGGCGGGTTGACGTGACAGACCCAAAGCATCCTCTGCACCCCGACGTTCGCTGCAGCACTGCTCACAGCAGTCGAGCCGTGGAGCCCACCCAAGTGTCCAGTGGCGGAAGGTGAGGTGCACGTACACGACAGAATGCTGCTGAGCTGTCAACAAGGGAGGCAACCCCGCCATTTGCGACATCATGGATGGAGCTGGAGGGAGGGCGCTGAGTGAAGTAAGTCAGAGACACACCCTGGGCGACTCCTCCATGTGGGATACGGAGAGACACAGCGAAGGAACAGACAGAACTCAACCAAACAAACCCTTGAAAGCGGTCTGCGGAGCCGAGGCTCCCAGAGGGGGCAGGTGGGGCGGGAATGAGGCGCCTGGGGCCCTGGCCTGGCGGGCCCTGGCCTGGGGGTTATGGTGGGGGGTGGGGTGGCAGCACATTTCTAAAGAAGGGTGCCCTGTGCCCCAAATCACGCGTGGTGTTACGTGATTTACTTACCAAGTTACTTCAATAAAAATAACCCAACTGAAACAAAACTGTCTTCTTAAAAAAATATTTATTTACGCATACAAGAGCTGGGGTGTAGCCCAGAGGTGTGGGGGTGAGAGGATTCACCAGAGACAGAGTGGGGAGCAGAACAGGCAGATCTATTGAAATACACTGCTGAGGGGAGCAGCGGGGAGACAGGAGAGGTCTGCTGCGGTCAGTGGGGTCTGTGGGTCAGCTCCTGGCTGGCCAGGGATTGAACTCATGCTTCAGTGGCTGTCAGTAGCTTCCTAGAGCGAGACTTAACCCCTTGTACCATCAGGAAGGCCCCTAAACAAAGCTGTCTTAAGGCTGGATCACACACTGGGTGCCCCAGGGTGGTGGCAATGCCTGACATCCCTCCGCAACCCACGCCACCTGCCACAGTCTGTCCATGCGGTCCTCTCCGTGCTGCTGGCCTCTGAGCCCCTCCCCAGCGCCAGCCTGGAGCTGTTTCCCTTGAGGCTGAGGAAGAGCAGCTCACGATGACAGGGAGCTCGGACCACCTGGGTCGCGAGTGGGGCTGCTGGGGGTCCCTCCCCGGCAGGACGATTTGCTCCGACATGCCAGCTTCTGAGCTGCCGCCCAAATGCAGCTTAGCAGAGTCACAAGCAGCGACGCCACCAACACGGTTGCCCGAGCGCCCTCCTGGCTGCACCCCGAACACTGAAGGCCCCTGAGGTCCTTGTGATTCCTCCTTGGTTGTCGCCGTCCTGGGAATGGCGCCGGCTCTTGAGTCACAAAGAGCAGCAGAGGCTCCGGAGCTGAGAGATGATGCCAGCGCCACTCACGGGCGGGAGAGGAAAACAAATTTGGGGGTCATGGTGATAGTGAGTTGGTGGGGCGCCCCAGCCTGTAATTCCTCCTGTTGCTCTCTGTGCAGTGACGGCGTGCGGTGAAGCGTGCAGCTCAGGCCGGCGTGGAGGAGACAGCCTGGAGAGAGCTGCCCCTGAGGGAGGCCTGGGATCCAGGACCCCCGGTCATGCTCCCCACCATCTGCCGGGCGAGGCCTCGGCCCGGGACGCTGGTGGCCTCTCCTGCCTGCCGGTGACTCTCTCTCTCTAAACATCGCTGTTGTCCGTTTCTCTTGCGCTGCCATTTGGGGGAGTTCCAGAGGCAGAGGGAGGCCACGGCGAGTTATGTCAGTCAGGACGCGACCTCCCTCCGTCGGAGAAGCCGAGACGTCCCTGTCACACACAGAAAGGGTCGCGTGTCACGTCCCCCTGGCCTTTTTGTTAATTGGGCTCACGCTGTCGCGTCCTTTAATGCGGAGAACACATGAGGAACGGGCTCCCCTGCACAGCCGCCTTCCATTCGGCACAAATTTAAAGTGAACTATTTTTAGACCTTGCGTTGTGAGCTCAGGGACTGCTGATGGCTGCGAGCCAGGAGCCAATCGCGGCCGCGCTGCCCGGCCTGCTGCGGGCTCCGCCTGCGTCCTTCTTGCTGACTCACTACCCGCGTCCAGAAACGGGCTCGAGGGCGCCTGCCCACCGCGGGACGAGGGTCTCGGGGCTTCCAGCGCAATTCGAGAGCACGTTCCGCGCGGGCCGGCGGGGTGGGGGTCCCCAGGGGAAGCAATGACACGTTCTTCTGGGCGCCCTGGGGAGGGGGCGGCATGGGAAGTGGGTTTCTGGGGGCGCGAGTGGGGGGCAAAATCCTCAGGACGGCGTCCCTCCAAAGGCTGGTCCTCGGTGCCCCCCCAGCCCCCTCTGTCCTCTGCAGCTTTTCTTCTCTCCTCCCACTCATGTTCCCTATTGTGGCTTTTTTTAAACGTGGCGCAGTGTCATGGGCTCTCCCCGTGTCCTTGTGCTTCTAGAATCTGGGGCGGGAAGACAAGGCAAGGCTCGCAGAGACCACGGCGGACTCACGAGTCCCCCCAGGAACTGCGCTCGGGGAATCACGACGGTGTCTACAGGCTCTAGAAAGCCACAGACACAGAGGAGTTAGCCTTCGGGGTACGGCCACCCCATAACCCAGCTGCAGCTGCCCCCAGGGCGGGAGCCAATGACCTTTTTCATTTATTCCTTCGTGACCCCTTTCCTGGCTGCCAGGGGTGCGCTGGCACCTCGGGCTAGCAGATGCGGGGGTCCTCGGAGCCCTGAAGGGGGGCCCACGCGGGGCGAAGCCTCCTCAGGGGCTGGTTTGCCCGTGGGGAACCTGCGGTAAGGTTAGTCCCTCCGGGGGCCGGGCGGGGACGAGCGAGGTGTGCGGGAAGCCCCGGGCAGGGCTGGGCACACCCGGGAGCGGGAGGGCATTGGGGACGTGCCCAGGCCCTGCCGCCGGGTGTGGCCAAGGCCTCTGGAGCGCGGAGGCTGGAGGGCAGCAGGAGGGGAGGAACGGCGGGTCCAGGCCACGGCGGCCCTTGCGGGAGAGCCCAGCCTGCAGGCCCCAGCCGGAGCCGGGTGACCCGGGTGACCCGCCAGGGCTGGAGCCGCAGAGCAGGGCGGCGGGGGGAGGAGGCCTGCGTGGACAGGAGGGCGGGTCTGCGGCCCCTCAGCGCTCCAGGCTGGAGCCACAGGGCCGGGGCTGGGGGGCAGGTAGGGGTGGGGGCCGGGGCCGGCCTGAGGTGATGGCTTCACAGCTCCGGGGCTCCGATGGGGTTCTCCCCAGAGGGAAGTCAGGAAGCACCCTCACTTGGGCCCTGAGCCTTCCCTTGAGCCCCAGCCCTGGGTGCAGGTTGGGGAGGGCAGCCTGGCCCGCACTCCCAGCTCTAATTCAGGGCCTGCCAGCGGGGTGCGGGCGGGGCTGTCTCTGCCACGCGGCAGCCCGCGCTGGTGACCCTCAGTCTCCTGCATCCATCATCTCCCCGAAAGCCCCCGGCAAGGGCAGCTTCCCCGGCTCTGCTCTGGGTCCGGCCCCTCCGACTGAAGCCTGGGCTCCCCCGTCTCCCTGTCTCCCGCCCCGCAGTGATTGGGGGGACAGGACTGCAGCCCCCAGACAGCGCCAGGACTAGGGGGCCACTGCCAGGGGCTCAGGGCAGGCCCCCAGAAAGGGAGCTCTGAAGGGCAGGGGAGGCCGTCCTCTGGGGAGACCTGTAGGGGCCCCGAAGGGAACTTCTGCTCTTGCCTGAACCCCCTCTTTCTGCGCCCCTTCCCCTGTCCCTCCTCCCTTCCCCCCTGCGCCCTCGAGCTTCTCCCCGCGGGCTCAGCGCCAGCCTCGTGTCCCTAGGGGACACGAGGGCCTCCCCACAGCGGCCCGCGGTCTCCCCAGACGGGCGCCGCCCCCCGAGAAGGCTCGCTGCCCCCTTGCCTCTCAGCAGCCCCCGACACCCTCCTCAGCCCTCGGCCTGAGCTCCGGCTCCCCCAGCTGACGCGGGCCGCCGGGGAGACACGAGGCCGGGACGGCGGAGCTGCGCGGCCCCTCCGGGGGTTTTGCGGGGGCTTGCGGGGGTTTGCGGGGCCCCCCTCCCCGCTCGGCCCGCAGGAGAAGCGCGGCCGCCGGCCCAGCCCGGGCGGGGCCCGTCCGCGAACAGGGAGGTTCTGGGAGGGGACGGCCCGGCCCGGGACCCCAGCTCTGTGCGTCGCTCCTGTTTCCCGGGGTCCCGCGGCTCACACCTCGCGCGCAGGCCCGCCCGCCCCGCCCCGCAGCGCCCCCCCCCCCGGGCCGCCCCCCGCGCGCGGCGGCGGTTCTGGACCTCGCAGGTCGGCTCGTCCCAGCGGGCCGCCTCCCCGGTCCGCGCCGCCACGTGCGCCGCTGCCCCCGGCCTTGTGCGGAGCCGCGGCCACGTCATGGGGGTCTGTGACGGGAGCGCGTAGCCTGACTGGGGGTTCCGGCCCACGTGGCTCCGGAAGGGCGGGAGGGCAGTTCGGGCCTCGAGACCCGATGGCGGGGGCGCCCGCAGTTCCGGAGGTCTCCGGCGGGGGGGGGGGGGGCGCGGGGCTCCGGGGCCGGGGGGCGCGGGCAGGAGGCGCGGGGCGGGCGCTCCCCCCGCTCCGGGTCGGGGCTCGGCTCCGGGTGGGGGCTCGGCTCCGGGTGGGGGCTCGGCTCCGGGTCGGGGCTCGGCTCCGGGTCGGGGCTGGGCTCCGGGTGGGGGCTCGGCTCCGGGTCGGGGCTCGGCTCCGGGTCGGGGCTCGGCTCCGGGTCGGGGCTGGGCTCCGGGTCGGGGCTCGGCTCCGGGCGCGGTGACACCTGCACCATGGTGACGTGGCGTGACGCAGGCGCCGGCCCCGGGCTCGCATCCCCCAGACCCAGCCGGCTCCGGCCTCCCGCAGCCCCGCGCGCCCCAGACCTGCGGGTTCCAGGCCGAGCCCCTCTGCGCCCCGCTGCGCCCGGGCTCGTCCCGGTCCCCCCGTCATTGAAGTTTAAACAGCAAATGTCATCACGACCGCGCGGCCGCCGGCGGGGGGGGGGCGGGGGGGGGGGGGGTTTATTCGAACCTGATTTGCGGCCCGCGAGGGCGCCGTGCGGGGACCCCCGGGCGCTGCCCCCGCCGCCCCCTGCCCCCGCGCGCCCCCGCAGCGGGACCCTCGGGGTGTCTTCATTTTGGAAACACTGACCTTTGCTGTCAGGGGGGCCGGGTGAGAAGCCGGGGTCGCCCGCGGTGAAGCAGCGCGTCTTTCTCGCAGAGCGGGGGGCGCGGGTGAGGAGCGCGGTTCTCCCTCCACGGGCACCCCCTGGCGCCCCCTGCCCTTCCCGAGGCGCCTCTGTGGGTGCCCCCGCCCCGGCCCCCCATTCTCTACCCCACACCCGCCCCCAGCCACCCACCCCGGCCTTAGGGGCCCGCCAGGAGGGTGCGCCCCCCAGGGTGCGCCCCCGCCCCGAGTCTTCGGCAGAAACTGGGTGTATTTATTTTGTTTTGTTTTGTTTTTTTTTTAAGATTTATTTGTTTATTTCTACAAGCACTGGGCACAGTCAGAAGCGCGGGAGGGTGAGAGAATTCACCAGAGCCAGAGCGGGGAGCAGAGCAGGCAGAAGGACCGAAGTACACTGCTGAGGGGAGCAGCGGGCGGCAGGAGAGGTCTGCGCGCCATGTGGGACCCTCCTCCGGTGGCCGGGGAGCAGCCGGGGATCGAACCGGCGCCGCAGAGGCCGCGGGCAGCTTCGCAACCCAGCGCTCAACCGCTGCGCCACCGGGGAGGCCCAGAAACCGGGTGTATTTTGAACCCGCATCTTCCATGGGGGCTCAGCGTGGGTACCGCGCCCTTGGCGGGCTTGGGATGCGGGAGATGCAGCGCATCTTCGCCTTTTGGAAACAGAGGACCAGCGAGGAGATGCGGTTCCTCAGTCTGCGACGAACGCACATATTCTGAGGATTTGATCACTCCCTTCTCGCCACACACTTGATTTTTGGAGCAGCGCAGCAGGAAACCATCCTCACCCGCAGCCCTGGCAGGTGGGGTGCGGGTGGGGCTCTGCCTCTGTTTCTGCACCCACTGGGGGCTTTTCTCACACATTCTCCGGTGGATCTTGGGAGTTTCATGCACCTGAGGGTGAATCCAGGCGCCCGCTGCGCTCACAGGCCTCTCTGTGTGTTACTTCCCCTTGTTTTTACTCCATCTCCCCCTCGTCCAGGTGTTTCCCGGCTCCTCCCATGTCACCTTCGTTTGCTCCATTTAATAAGCTGCTTTAAGGTTCCTGGCAAAAGTCACCCCTTGGTGGGGCTTTCTCCCCCTCTCGGACGAAACCCCCGGCGGGCCTCTGCAGGTGTGCGGGTGACGATGCGTGTCTTTCTCGCTGGGCAGGTGGAGCCGGCCGAGCTCCTTGCCCCACAGAAGCGCCGTCGGGCAGACACAATGGTTTGACTTT
This sequence comes from Talpa occidentalis, assembly GCF_014898055.3. Taxonomy (NCBI): domain Eukaryota; kingdom Metazoa; phylum Chordata; class Mammalia; order Eulipotyphla; family Talpidae; genus Talpa; species Talpa occidentalis. Next base: position 2,162,509 of record NW_023604295.1, read on the forward strand.
CAAATGAAAGTTACAAAGGGTGAGAGAGGGGAAGCAAGCTGCTGGCCACGTGAGAGGACAGAGTGGAAAGCGGGCACCGGTGTTACGGGGAGCCAGCCGGACGCAGGGGTCCCCTGGGTGCCGGCTTCCCGAGGGCGCCTCGGTCCGTGCACACCTGCCTCCAGACATGCGGCTGTGGGTTCCCAGCTGTTTCCCATTGCAGTGGGTCCACTTGGGGTGATGGCACAGCCCCACCCAGGGTTTGCAGGTTGTATGGTCGTATCCCTGAGGCTGTTACGGCTGAGGAGCCTGGTGTGCAGGGGGAGCTGGAGGGGAGAGACAGGGTGGCCAGTGTGATGACTGCGCCTGACAGGAGATGGTGCTGTCCTGGCCACCGCTCACCTGAACGGAGACTTTGTGCCTTATCAGAGATTTCTCAAGGTCGCATGTCCACCCATCCCAGTAGGATGCACAGGAGCCTCGAGTCTTTTAAGAGCCTGAGTAACAGGACTCGCTGGTGGCGCAAGGGTTTAGACGCAGCCTATGAAGCTATCCGCAGCCTCTGCAGCACAAGATCGATCCCCGGCCAGCCAGGGAGCAATCCACATGGTGCAGCAGACCTCCCCGCTGCTCCCCTCTGCAGTGTGCTTTGGTCAATCTGCTTGTTCTGCTCCCCACTCTGTCTCTGGTGAATCCTCTCACCCCTCCACACCTCTGGCCTGTACCCCAGTTCTTGTGTGCATAAATAAATAAATCTTAAAAAAAAAAAGCGCTTGTGTAGCAATAGCGGACAAGCAGGTGCTGGGAAAGCAATGGAAGACGGTGAACAATAGCCCGGGGTTGGCCTCTTTGGTACAAATACACTCAGCGGTGCACTTCGTCTTGGGTAACTAGGTCAAGAACAAGGCTCGGTGAGCTCACCTTCATCAAGGTTTTATTGTCTAAATCCACTTTGGAGACATTCCCTTTAGGATAAGGACCAGATTTAAAAAATTTATTGCCTAAAGGTATGTTGGAAGGTTTTCAATAATTCAAAATACAGACTTAGATGGAATCAGGCCTGCGGACCCCGCCGCCTCCCTGGCGGGAGTTCTGTCACGCTGATTGCGGGAGCTGGGGGAGCTGGGGACACGATGAATGGGGTGACCGAGCTCCCCCGCGGTGCCTCCGCTGGGGGTAAGGCTGACACGTTCATCTGCAATACAGCTTCAGGGGCGCAGCAGCAGCTGGTTGTTCAAGGCATTGTTTTGTAAATAAAGGGTAGTTTCTGTGGATACGATTTTGCTTTTCTTTGTTTTATCAAAATATGAAAACTGCTGCATTTTAATCAATGAGTTTCCATGGTATCTCAGAGAGGACATTTTCTACTCCATGGCTTGGGCTCGTGATGTGACCTGCTAATATTATGCCTCATTTTTGTCAAAGCCATTTTGAAGTTGCCCAGGGTAGAGATCGGCAGTCCTCAGCTGTTCAGGACTGTCGCTTGGTACCCGGTTTATTGGATCTTCCGTGTGGGGGATGTGGTTGATGGTCGCTAATGCTGGGTTCTGGGTTCTGAGCTCCCCGAGAAATTAAAATAGTCTTGCAGGGGCCAAGCCAGGGCTTGCTGAAGCGCCTGTGACTCTGCCTGGGGGAGCCGGCCTCAGGAACGGGTCTGCGGCTGCTCCCCGAGAGGCAGGTGGAGGCGCTACCGAAGCTGATAGGATCAGCATCATCAGGGGACTGGGGTCCCTCCTCTGCTCCTCTTCCCCTGAGCTCACCCCCTCTCCGACCTGGTGACCTCCTCGTGCCTGAGACCTCCACGGTGGGTCTGTGTCCTCGGCCTGAGGGTTGTTCGTGGTGAAAACTTCACCTAAAGTCTGGCCTGGGGGGCTCCTTCTCTGAGGGGGACAGTCATGGTCAGAGGAGGTGGTGGCCTGGTCTTGAGTCTCCAGGGGAGAAAACGCTGCTTTCGACTTGGTGATGACTGGGTGGCCTTGGACGAATTCATGTCCAGGGTCATGGGGCTCCCGAGAATCACCAGGGCCCCCCTCCCCGCCCCGTCTCCTGCTGCCACAGGTAGGATGCAGCCAGCATCCCATTTCGGGCTCTGCTAGCCTGCGTGTTCAGGGTTGCCTCGGAAACCAAGGCGCTCTGCCCTTGGGAAGGTTTGATCATGACCATGTGTCGGGAAACCCAGGTGGTCCTTCCCCCCGCGTCCAAGACTGTCTTGGATCCGGCCTTTTGTGTCCACACTGACCCGTGCTGGCCGTGGGCCCCAGGATGGGGGCCGGCATCGCCACCCCAGGCAGACATAGCAGTGACGACCTGCAGGGTAAGGAAAAATGTCAGGCTTTTCTGCCCTCCCGCCATCAGGATAGATGATGGATCCCTGCGGTCCTGAATGCATGCCTGATGGCGGCACCTGGAGTGGGGTGTGGGCCTAGGTAGATGGGATTCACCTGGACTGAGACTGGGCTTTTAAGGGCGGCGTCACGGGGACGCCAGCAGAAGCCGAGAAGCTGAGAGAGAAGCAGAGAAGGCTGGAGAACCCAGACAAGAGTGAAGACTTGCTGGGGGGTGGGAAGCTTGCCAGCCTCCCGGCCCCCCAGCGCCCCTGCCTGCTGTGTACCGGGTAAATCCCAAAAAAAGACCTGCAAAAGCCACTGAGGACTCTGACTGCTCCTTTACCCAGTCTGCTGGATCCTAGAAAACCTGCACCGTGTCTTCCTGCCTCTACACGACCGGACAGACATGCCTTGAAAGTGGTGACATGGACTGGATCAGCCCTGTTTGTGCCAGGCTTTTGTGGGAGAGAAATGAACTGGAGAGGGCCGTCCTCTTAGGTACCCCCTGGAGCTCCAGGGGCCCCTGGAGAAGGCAGCTCATGCAGTTGACACCGTGCTGGCAGTTTGTACAGGGACACGGAAACTGTCACCTCTTCTCACTGAGGCGCTGCTCCCAGTCAGCAAGGAGGGCCAGTGCACCTGTCCCACAGGTGAGGTCACTTAGGGCTGGCACTTGAGATGAAGGTGCACGCAAGCCTGAGGCGCTGATGTCAGGCACCGCAGCTAAGGTGTGGGCGCGTGTGCGTGTGGCGCCACTCAGGAACCCACACCGAGGAACGGGTGTCCCGCCCAGGGAGCTCCGGGAGGCGTGTCCCGGGCTGTGGGTGACGTGCAGCCGGGGGTTTCCAGAACTCACTGTTGAGCAGGAAGAGCAGGGCAAGGTAACAGCAAGTACTTCCAAGGTGCCAACTGTGTCCGGGGCTCTGCTGGGCGTGTGCAGAAAGGGGAGTTTCAAGTTTTTTTTAAATGCGGTACCACTGCTCGCATGCCTGTTGATATGTTGCCAGGACAGGGTCTCCCCTCAGGGCTGGTCACCGTGATTCTCCCACCGAAGCACCCATGGTCCTCCTCCCTAGTCCATGGTGCCTCCCCTTTCCCGCCCTCCCCTCCTGGAAGCCTCAGCTCCATGGTCAGCTTGCAAGGTTTGAAAGTGTCCTTGTCTGACCCTTTCTTTGCTTTCTCTATACTCTGTGCATAAGTGACACCATCGGATATTTATCTTTTTCTTTCTTTTTTTTAATCTTTTTTTGGTTTATTTTTATTTACTTATTTTTTAAGATTTATTTTTATTTATTCATACAAGCACTGGGTACAGTCAGAAGCGCGGGAGGGCAAGAGAATTCACCAGAGCCAGAGCGGGGAGCAGAGCAGGCAGAAGGACCGAAGTACACTGCTGAGGGGAGCAGCGGGCGGCAGGAGAGGTCTGCGCGCCATGTGGGACCCTCCTCCGGTGGCCGGGGAGCAGCCAGGGATCGAACTGGTGCTACAGAGGCTGTGGGTAGCTTCGCAACCCAGCGCTCAACCGCTGCGCCACCGGGGAGGCCCATATTTATCTTTTTCTTCTGAAGTTTTTCACTTAGCATCATCCCTTCCAGCCTCAGCAATGTTTTCAAAAATGGATGCGCTTATCTTTTTTGATGGCTGCGTGGTATTCCACCAAAGATATGCTTGTCTTCTTGAGCCACTGATCTGTTCTGGGGCACGTGGGGGCTTTCCGTGTCTTGGCTAGTGTGAAGAGTGCTGCAATAAACACGGGAGTGCAGGATTCCTTTTGTGCCCTTGTAGGGCAAGGTAAAAAGTATCAGGCTTTTCTGCCCTCCCACCATCAGGATAGGTAGACGGATCCTTGCGGTCCTGAATGCATGCCGATGGCGGCACCTGGAGGAGGGTGTGGGCCTAGGTAGATGGGATTCACCTGGGCTGAGACTGGGCTTTTAAGGGCAGCGTCACGGGGACGCCAGCAGAAGCTGAACAAACAGAAGAATGAACCACGAGAGCAGAACCACAAGAGAAGCAGAGAGAACGCGAGAGAAGGCCGGAGAGCCCAGACAGAGTGAAGCCTTGCTGGGGGCTGGGAGCCTGCCTGCCTCCTGGCCCCCCAGCACCCCTGCCTGCCGTGTACCTGGTCAATCCCAATAAAAGCCTGAATAGCCACTGAGGGCCCCAGGACTCCCCATTCACCCCAACTGCTCAGGTCATGGCGATCCTGCTCCATGTCCTCCTGCCATTACAGCCCTAGATTCCTAGGAGTCTCATTGCTGGATCGTATCTCAGGTCCCTTTTCAGTGTTTAGAGGAAACACAGCTTTCCACAGGGGCTGGGCCAGTTTTGCAAGACGTGGAAACTACTTGAGCCAGGGTCTCGTCTGCCACATTGGAATGAGGTGAAAACAACACAGGTCTCAACAGCGCCCTCCTCAGGGGGGTTGCCAAGCTAGTGAGCCCTCACCCTACACCTGGCCATGCGGAATTTCTGAAACCTCTCCTTCCCTCCCCACCTGGGCTCCAGCTTGGCCCCGGAGCCCTGCCTGCGGGCAGTGCAAGCTGTGGCGGGTGGGGGGCATTTTACCGCCCTCCCCCAGTGGCTCCATGGGGCTCAGGCTGCAGCCCAGGGCAGCTGTGGTGGCGGGCGATGGGGTTCCCCTGCCACGTCACCCCAGGGCAGCAGCCCCTGGGTCAGGCTGCAGGGAGGGGCGGGGCCCACGGGCAGCCCCAGGCTGAGGCTCCTCCAGCGGCTGCTGCGGAGAGGCCAGAGGCCCGGGTGGGCCTGGGCGGGGGCCGGGCCCTCAGGTGTGGGCCATGAGCTGGTGGTCCAGGGGCCAATCAGCCTCGGGCGAGAAACCGCCCAATCAGGCTGGGGCGGAGGTGAAGGCGAGGTCAGGCGGGCAGGAGCCGGCTGGGCGCCTCTGTCCTGCCCTCCAAAGAAAGAAGAGAAGCCAGACAGCTTTGCAGAGCCTGCACCCGCCTCTGGCTGCCTCTGACATGGCCTGAGAGCAGCACCAAGGGCCAGGCCTGGCGTCTCAAAGAGCTGTTGGTGGTGGCGTGGGCCAATGACTCACACAGAGCTGCGAGGCTGGTGACCGGGCGACAAGCTCTACTGGCCGGTGCTGCCCAGCACTGTTGGCAGGTGACCGGCGCTCTGTGTCCAGGTGACCTCTGAGAGCTGTTAATCATCCGGTGGCGTTCCCTCCTGCCTCCACTGCTGTCTGGTCCAGTGTCCAGCGCTGTCCATCCCGACCTTCAGACTGAGGCAGGGGCTGTGGCATCATCTCGGGAGCCCCCCGTGAGCGCCTCCAGCTGCGGTCAGTCGGATCCCGGCCTCCCGCGTGCCGGCTGCCATGGGCTCCAGGCCCTCCTTGGCGGGACGGCGCCATCTTGGGTGAGCGGCCTTGGGCACCGTGTACACTGTCTGGGGTGAGACAGCCGCCGCTTGCGGCCTTAGAAACTCTTAGTTTCCTGCTTGTTAAGCCCCATGGTTGTCCCCTGAGCGTCTTGCAATCATGCGCATGGCGAGAAGCACAGGCGGTGACCCGCCCTCCGCTGGACACTGTCCTGTTGCTCCCCGTAACCCTGTTTCATCTCCTCAGCACGGTGGATCTGAACTTCAGATGCAACTCTGAGGATTAACATGGCTCCGTCTGCCACTGCTTCCCTAATTCCTTAGCTCCCCATCACCTGCACCCCGTTCGGTTGTGCCCAAGTGCCCCTCAGCCGCCGTTCGGAGCCTGTGCAGCGGCAAAATATACACCACTTAGAATGCACCATTTTAACCACGTCAAGTGCCCGGTTCGTGGCGTTGAGCACGTTCACACGTGCGCTTAGGGGTTCCAGGGCTGGGCAGCCGCTGCCGTCCGCCCCACGCCTTTCGCCATCTCGCAAAAATGAACCTGCATCTACTTCACACTAACTCCACCCCCGGGACCAGGGGTTTTTGTTACAGAGGTGAAAATACAAGCTCCGAGGCATGTAAAATGCACAGATCTTAAGCGACTAACTGGATGGGATTTACACACCTAAAAACTGTGTAGCCACCAGCCGGGTTGATATAGAGAAGTTCACCTTCTAGAAGGCTCCAGGATGGGCCTTCCCAAGCAGTCCCCTTTCCCGAGGAGGAGCACCCCTTGGAATGCAAACGCCATCCCGAGCTGTCTTGCCCGTCTGTGAACTTCAAAATAGATGCGAGTAGCTGGTGTCCTCGGTGGTGACGTTTGCCGGTGAGTGCGGAGACAGGGCAAGGCGCTATCGCTTGGAATGGCATCGCCACGCGTCAGAGACCGTCCCCTGTGGATGCGCTGGGCTGTTTCGGGTTTGGGGTCATTGTAAATGCTAAATGAACAGAGGTGAGTCTGCACCGGCCTTGCATGCCCGCGTCTCTCTGCACAGCCCCGGGTGGGGACTGGCTGGGGTGTCAGAGGCCAGGTGCACGTGACCTGGAGAGGCAGGTGAAGGGCTTGCACACCTGACAGGCCGCTGGTAAGCAGGAGAATTCCAGTTGCACCAGGTCCTTGCCAACATGTACCCCAGCGTGTCATGCTTTAAACCTTCGCCTCTCTGGTAGACGTGAGTGGTGTCTCCTTGTGTTTTTATATTCCCGAGAAACAACCATCATCAGCACTTTTTCATGGGCTTATTAGTCAGTCTGATACAATTTTTTTTTTAAGATTATTTATACAAGAGCTGGGGTACAGGCCAGAAGCGTGGGAGGGTGAGAGGATTCACCAGAGACAGAGCGGGGAGCAGAACAGGCAGAAGGACCGAAGTACACTGCTGAGGGGAGCAGTGGGGAGACAGGAGAGGTCTGCGGCACCATGTGGGCCTCTCCCTGGCCGGCCGGGAATCGAACCTGCGCTGCAAAGGCTGCAGACTGCTTCACAGCGATGCTCTCAACCGCCTGCGCCACCCGGGAGGCCCCTACAATTTGTCTTATTTAAATTTAAATTTAAACACCTGTAGGTGTTCTTTAAATATTTTTGATCTATATCAGATCTATGCCTTATGGATATTGTTCACTATTCCAGGGTTATTTTTTTAACTCTTTCAAATGGTGTTATTTGAGCAACAGAAATTCTAAATTGAAATCCAATTTATCAGTTGTTTAGTTTGTAGTCAGTGTCCCTTGAACAAGACTGGAGACATTTTTGCCTATTCCATGAAGATTTTCTCATGTTTTCTTTTATAAACTTTAGAATTTTATTTATTATGTGTTTGCAAATCTTCCATAATTATCCATGTCAAATTAAAAATTCATGCATAAAGGGAGGTAGGTCAGCTTTTAGCTTCCTTCTATTTTGATAGCAGCTGCTTCACTACCATTCAAAAAAAATCACCCATTCCTCGCTGAAATGTACGGTGTCATGTGAGGAGACAGTGAGCGGGGGTGGATCCTGGACTCTGTTCCGTGTCGTTGGTCTCTAAGTCTTTGGGCCAAAACCAAAAGGTCCCTATTAGCGGACTGTTGTCTAAGTCCTGGGCTCTGGCCAAGGACATCCTCTGCATTTTTCTGCCACAATGTCTTGGCCTCTAGGTCCTTTGCGCTTTCATACATTTCATTTTTTTTTTAATATTTATGTGTAGAAGAACTGGGGTGCAAGGCAGAGGTGGGGGAGAGGACTCACCAGAGACAGAGTGGGGAGAAGAACAGGTTGATCTAGTGAAACACTGCTGAGGGGAGCAGCGGGAGACAGGAGAGGTCTGCTGTGCCACGTGGGTAGCTCCCTGGCCAGCTGGGGATTGAATTCAGGCTGCAGCAGTGACAGTGCTGAGACAGAACCCCTGTGCCTCCAGGAAGGCCCTCCCTACATTTTAGAATCGCCTTGTTGATGTCCATAGAAAGTCCTTTTGCAATTTTGATTGTAGCTGTACTGACTCTGCAGATGGACCCGAGGAGAGGGAAGCCTCGGCAGGGCTGTGCTCCCCATTCTTGACGGCACAGGCCAGGATGTTCCTGCACTTACTTAGGTCTTCTTTTTTTTTAATAGTTTTTTTTTTTTAAAGATTTATTTATTTATGCAAGCACTGGGTACAGTCAGAAGTGCGGGAGGGTGAGAGGATTCACCAGAGCCAGAGCGGGGAACAGAACAGGCAGACTGACGAAATACACTGCAGTGGGCGAGACAGGAGAGGTCTGCCATGCCATGTGGGACCCTCGCCTGCGGCCGGGGATCGAACCGGCGCTGCAGAGGCTGCGGGCAGCTTCGCAGCCCAGCGCTCAACCACTGTGCCACTGGGGGAGGCCCTACTTAGGTCTTTAATGTCTTCGTGGTGCACTTTAGCCTTCCCCACAGCACTCATGTGTCCATCTGCTAGACTCATTCCTGGGTATTTGATTTTTTTTGACGGTACAGTAATTGGTTTTTAAATATTATTTTAAAATTGTTGCTCTAGAAGCCTAAGCTTGAGTTCAGATTCTCCTACTTAATAGCTCTGTGTCTTTGGACATCAGCTTCTACTGCCTCAGTTTCCCTTCTTGTCCATGGAATGTGACTGTCCCCCAATCACCGCATTATTGAGGGGCCCACCGAGATGTGCGTGCCAGCCTGAGACACTCAAATGACAGCGTTGGGCAAGTTAGATGTGTCCTTTTTGAAGTTAAAAGTCTTGGAAAACTGAATCAATACTCCTTCCTTTTCACACATTTCTCTGTAAAACCAATTTTTTTCCCTCGTGAGACAGATTGTCAAATCTTCAAGTGGGGAGAGGCCCCAGAGGATGTCCTGACAAGCATATGTCATTTCTTATGAGAATGGCATCAGTTTAATTTTTCCATTTTTTGTAAGGGAAAGCAGTTTTCTTGATTCTGCCCCTTCTGCCCACCTAGCACGGATGGCACCGTGAGGCCCATAGCGTCGGTGGGAGCCTCTGCCTCACCCCCACCCTTCGGGCCGCGCTGAACCCCGAATGTGGCCAGCCAGTGTTCTGCGTGGGTTCTTTTTCTAAGTGGACAGTTTCCTTTTGATCTTAGTAACTGGAACTCTGACCCCCTAAAGGGGGTTCTGGAAAGTGCGTTTGGTGGACAGTTGCTCCGAGCGCCTCTTGGAGGGTTTCTGGTGGGTTGTTTATGATGGAGGATGAATCTACAAATAGATTTGCTCAGCCTAGCTGACTGCTCGGGTCCCCACAAGGCACACTTCTGTCTGGGCCTGGTGGGGTCCTGCCCCCCTCTTCTCTCCATGCCCATTGGGCTTTAACTTCCCTGGGCATCATTAGGGGTGCTCCATCCACCGAGGGGGTGACATGCAGAGACCTACTCCCTCTTCCGGAAGTGTGCGTCCCTGTCCACACTCAGAGCCGGCTCGCAGCTGGGGACCCTCTCCCGAAGGTGTTCCAGGGTCACCTCCCATCACAGCACATTATTAAGTGACACAGTGTCAATTACATTCCGCTGGACCTCACTTCTAGGGGAGAAATAGACATCTAGAAAATGCTCCCCCTTCTCCCTAAAACCCTGAGTTGCCCCACTTCCCGGGACTCCTTCTTAAACGGAGTGCCTGGTGAGGCTGCACTGCTCGGCGGTCAGGGGCCTGCGGTCCCCGTTTCGGAAGCATAAGGCAGTGCTGATGCTTTATGAGCCATTCCTGACAACGGCAGGGGACACACAGGCTGTCAGTCACGCCCAGGGGTTCAGCCACTCACAGTCCACAGACGTGGGTGGGAGTGCGCCCTCCAACTCGCGCTCCCCACTTGCATTTTGCTTAGTCACTTTGGACCCCTTGGTTGACCTGCCCACCACTGAGAAGGAGCTGCAATTTCCCGGCCAAAGTAGGAACACTTGGGGGAGCCTCTGGCGGGAGAATGTTTACCTGCCTTGTTTCAGGGCAGTGCTGAGGAGAGCCCCGGGCATGGGTCTCGTGTCCAGGGACCTGGCGGCTCCCGGGGAAAGGCTCAGGCTGCTTGGTGCCCAGGGCAGGCCTGCCTTCTCCTGAAGGCCCGCCTGCAGGCGGCTCTCAGTGAGTGATGGGTAAATGCATTCTCACAGGGCGGAGCTGAAAGGGTCACTGAGGTCATCGAGCTCGCTGCTCGGTTCCAGCTAGGGGACATCATCCTAAGGGGGCGACCAGCTGACAGAGCAACTCAGCGGTGCTGGCGAGCCCCTGGGCCTTCTGACTGGCCTCCTGCCTTCTCACGGAGGCCGTGCAGATGGCCGGGGAGGTCATTGGATGGGGTGAAGTCAGAGGCCGTGGGGGCGGTGGGGGGACTCTTCTGTCTGCAGAAAGGCGTAAGGGCCTGTAGCAGCATCACAGGCTTATTCTAATTACCATGGATGCTGCAGCAAAGAGCACCTGCAAGCCTGACGTGTGCCCCCCCTTCTTTTGGGGTGGGGTGACAGGACACCTGGCTCACTGCCAGTGAGCAGGGCACGCCCATGGTGGCTGCCGGGTACACGCTCCGTAGAGGTCAGCTACAGCTGTTATGACCTGTTATTGGGCAAGCGGGCCAGCCTAGGCCAGGGGGTGGCAGCGGGCGTCCTCCAGAGACTGGAGAGCTGGCGGGTGCGCGTGGGCTTGGTCAAGGACACGTGGAGGACATTCCTCCTCTAGATGTGTGCGAATTTGGACCAGATGGGCCTCCCTGTTCGAGATACTCCATGGAATGTTCTAAAGAAAGAGAGCTTGGGTTGCTGGGTTTTTCCCTATATTTTAATCAGAGACTATCTGACAAATATAGGAGATGTTCTGTTCTCTCACACTGGGAATATTTTGAAGGCTAAAATATTTCCAAATTCTGGTTTCCTTAAAAAAAAAAAATCCAAAGCTACAAAAGCCCTCATCTCAGTTCCTCCCGCCTCCTCTGCTCAAGCTAAATTTTAAATCATAGAGTCAGATTATCAATGTTCACCCAGAGGATTGAAGCAGAGTCATTAAATCTTATTACAAAGCGAAGTGCAGAAAGTAATTGCACATATTTGTAAGTAGCTTAGAATTGATTAAAAATGCATAAAGAAAAGCTGCAAAATTCTCTGCAGGCCCAAGGATGCTCCCCCCTCAGGGAAACCATTAAAGCTGCTGCTTTCCGAGTAACCTTCTGGTTTCCCTGCGAACAGGCAGGAAGGCCTGCTCCGCCCTCCTGCCCTGCAGCCCGGGGCCTGGCAGACAGAGGGTTGCTATGGCCTGGCGAGCCCACGGGGAGTGGAATTCATATTCCTTCTGGGAGGCATTAGGAAAGCTCATCATACTGAACTGATCCGGGTCTTATCTGCTCTTGTCCCTACCTCACAGGCTGCGCTTTTGCAAGGTAGCCTTTGCTGAGGCCCTGGGCTGGCAGGAGAGAGGGGAGGGAAATTATTGGGAGGAGTTCTGGGGGAAAGTCACCATTTGCATATGGAAAACAGCAGATTAGCTGATGAGTTGGGTAGGATTTCGGCAAGGGTTGTAGGATTTCCAAGGTACCGGGCCTCCTGTTGACAACCTGAGAGAGCACTTCGGGGGCAGCCAGCCGCAGCCCTGTTGGCGAAGGGCCCCTAGAAGCCACTGGGACTGGCACATGGGGGACGCGGCTCTAGGTGAGATCTTTGTCATGAGCACTTGCCGGAGCAAGCCTGGGGAGGGCGTGTGTGCGTCTGTGGGCCTGGCGGGGGCACGTATTCGTCAGGGCGAGTGAGACTGTGCCGTGGTAACAAAAATAAACTCTAGATCGCATGGCTGAGCATACACGAGGGTCTTTTCCTCCCCCTCCCTCTCTCCCTCTCTCTCCTGTGCCTTTTTTCCTTTCCCACAGACACGTCACGCACCCCCTGTGGGCCAGACGTTATGCTCCGTGTTGGACATCAGGTTGAACTGCTCCTGTTTCCAAGGAATTCACGTCCTGTACTCTGCATGTTCCCCTTGGGAAAAATTCTAGGAGAAGAATATTTGAGCTCCTCTGTCCTGCCTTTCCTTTTTATTTCTCCTTATTTAAATAGATGTGCACGGACGGCATCGTAGGAGCCCGGTGAGAACAAACACAAACACTGTAGAACAACAATAAAACCCGATCTCCTGGGTGCAAAGGACAGAGGTGGGAGGGGTGGGAGGGGAGCTGGGGCAGCGCAGGCGAGAGAAGTCGGGGGCCGTGGATGGGTGTCCTGTTTGGACAGGTGGACTGAGTCACAGCCCGGGAGCCCTGTGCAAACAGCTTGGCCACACGCTGCCCACGAGCACCCTGATGGACAAGAGCAGCGGGTGCTGACTGACAACTGTCTCACAAGTCCCCAGAGGGGGTGAGGAGACTTGCAAAGGCAGCTGGCATGTGGCCGGGGCGGGGCGGCCCCTTCCAGAACACGCTGACGCTGCCTCCCCTCCCCACCCTTTCAACATCTCCTAACCCCGTGGGGGCCCAGCTGAGTCCCCTCCAGCACTGGCCTCCTCACACGTGGGCCTCTGGTAAAGCCTTGCCTGCCTCACAGACACTGAGCACTCTCTGGGGGGTCTTACCCCAGAGTGCGAGGAACCCACTCTTTTGGGTCAGGGTGTGTGACAAAGTGAGTGAAGAAGGCAAAAATTCCAGCTGCAAAATAAGCAATTCCTGGGAAGCAATGCAAGCCGGGGCCTGTTGTCAGCCCTGCTGCAGCTGCGTGCGCGCCCGCGGCCAGGAGAGCAGATCTAGGGCCTCATGGGAAGACCCCCCCGCACGGTGGTGGGTCAGCTAGACCCACCGGGGGACCGGGTCCCTCTGTCTGTAAATACCCAATCATGACGTAGCGTGTCTGAAACTAACAGTGTTACGTGGTACAGCGTCACAGGGGAGCATGAATCTGCCACCCCAAATATGCCTTTTCTGGCAAGAAGCTGATTTCTTGGGAGGGGCTGGAAGGTCAGTGCGCACAGCAGGGGGCTTCCCCCAGGGGGTGTGTGGCCAAGACCTGGTTTCCTGATCTTCTGTTTTCCCCACAGAAGACAAAGCTGGTCTGCAGCCCTTGGTCCTCTGTGCCTTCCCCACTTGCCCCCCAACTGACCCTCCGCTCCTCTCCCTCCCCGAAGTCCTTTTGTCTTAGCTGTGCTGTTCAGGGCTGGGTCTGAAGCCCCAGCGCCCGGGTTATGCTGCCCCGTGTCTGCAGGGGCTGGATATGCTGGAAGGATTTTTTGGCTCTCTCTCCTATCTGTCTCTCTGCTGCTTGTTTACTTGGCAGCCTGGACAACGCCAGGAGGGCATGGGGTGGTCTCCTTTGTGCCCCTAGAATGTCAATTGTATCTCAATTAAAAAATGAGTCGATGTGTTCTGGAACGCCTTTCAGAAACCCTGTGAATGAAGCTGGGAGTGTCCCAAAGTAACCCCCCAAGCAGCACCCACCCCGATGAATAAAATATCTCCTGCATCTCCTCTTATGTGCCCCCCCACTATTCCCCCTAAATTCTATCACACGTGATGATTTTTTTTGTATTTTGATTTTATAAACAAATTCATATTGTCGCAGAGGGTCACAGCATGCGTCTAACCACTTCCTGGCTTAAGGAACGATGACACGCGTGTGAGTGTCCCTGGCTGGCTCCCAGTCCCCGTCGGCTGCCAGTCCCCTGCCCCTGCAGACTTTCCCGGGGCCCCCTCTGCTTGCCTGGTGCCCGCAGCCCTCCCCAGGAGGTCGTCATCCACCCCTCCCCTGCCCGTGTTCCATTCCCGAGTCTCCTGGCCACTCATTTGTGCAGTCAAATTAGAACATCGCACTAAACTAGATGCACTCAGACGGGCGTGGTGGTGTCTGAAGGTCGGGATACGGTCACGCACGGTCAAATTGTTAGGGGGAAAAGGCTGTCCTAAAGCTCATTCCATGAAGGGTTTGTGGACTCCACCCCCACCCCAGGCCAAAGCCAAAGACACTGGGAACTCCACATCCCATCCCCACCCAAGGGAAGGTGGCTGGGACCTGAGGCTGGGGTTCAGCAGCCAGGTTGGGATAAAGCCAGACACGTGGGCTTCGGAGGGGTCCCCCATTTTGGCTCCCCGCCAGCTCGCAGCGTCCGGCCAGCTGAGAGTGCCTTTGGGTTTCCAGGTCGGGGGATCAGGTAGGACGCATGAAAGACTTTATTTCCCTGTTTTCTCCCTGAGTTGTCCATTTTCCTTCTTTCCTTTTCCCTTGTAAATAAACCTTTTATGAACCTTCTGTGTGTGACTGCCGTGGAGTGTTCCTAAGTCCCTTGTAAGCGCACGGGTGAGGACCCACAGCCAGGCGACCCGCTTTATATCGGGGTTGCTCCGTAACAACATAACTACCCGCCGCTTGGAGCAGAATGCAAATTCCTTTGGGGCAAAGCCCAAATCCCCAGTCCTACTATTTTGTCATCAAGCAGCACACCTTGAAAAAGTGGGTGCCAAAAGGATGTTACTGGGTGACATTTTTTATTCCCATTGGCTATTGTAAAATTTAACTAAATCTTAATTCTTTTTAAGGCATTGATCACCTCAAAAAGTAGCTTCTGATTCAGAAGGAGAGGTTGAGTACATATATTTCTTCTCTTTTCCTCTCAAAATCTTATTTTTTTTTAAAGATTTTATTTATGCACACAAAAGTTGGGGCACAGGCCAGAGGTGCGGGGGTGAGAGGATCCACCAGGTGGGGAGCAGAACAGACAGATCCACTGAAGTTCACTGCTGAAAGGAGCAAAAATCTTATTAAAAGGAGAGTGAGGAGGGGCCTCCCTGCTGGCACAGGGGTTAAAGTCTCAGCACTACAAAGCTACCTGCAGCCACTGCAGCACAAGTTAATCCCCAGACAGAGAGCTACCCACATGGCGCGGCAGACCTCTCCTGTCTCCCTGCTGCTCCCCTCAGCGGTGTATTTCAGACAATCCACCTGTTCTGCTCCCCACTCTGTCTCTGGTGAATCCTCTCACCCCTGCACCTCTGGTTTGCCTCCCAGTTCGTGTATGCATAAATAAATAAATAAATAAATAAATAAATAAATAAATAAAGTTTTTTTTTTAAAAGGAGAGTTAGGGAATGAAAAATGAACAAATTTAAGGCCAGAAAGAGGATGCGTGGGCATCAGTGGCAGGAGCTTCACTGGCTTCCTGCGGGTAGAGCCGGGAGTGCTGGTACCCAGAAGGCAGCTCCCTGGGAGGGGCCGGGAGGGGGCCCAGCCTGGCAGTTGGCTCACTCACTGGCTGAGTTCTGGAGGGTTTTGAACTCAGACACTGTTGAGGGTGAGAGTGAGAGGGGGAGCCAGTCCCCCCTGACAAAGCCCTTCCTGTTCTTTGAACAGCCAGCCAGCAGGCAGCTGTTTACCCCTCAGGCAAGAAACCAAATGATTCTTCACTAAAGAACGGAAGGATTTGTCCGAGGAGTGTCAGGCAGCGAGCCAGGCACTCTGGGTCCCAGACCCGCTTCCCTCCTGCTCACCCTGAGGAGCTGGGCCAGAGTCGGAGCCTCCTCGAGGAGCTGCAGCAGCTTTTTGAAATCTGAACGGACAACAGGGGGTCGACACCTTCGGAGGAAGGAAGGCCTGCAAAGAAAGGAGAAAGAAAAAGGCAAGCAAGTGGGAGGAAAGGCCCAGGAGGAAACAAGTAATTCAAGAATGAAAGTGTACTTTCAAAACCCTAATTGGTGTCCTCAGAGAGATTTGAGAAGGTGTAAAATCCATAATACAGAAACAGGATTTAAGAAAAGCTATTAGAGAAAAGGTACCATTCCAAGAATATCTTGGAAAGAAAAAAAATATTTTCAAACTACAAAATTCAACAGAATGTTTCACAAGGAAATCTCATAATGGGGGACAAAACAGAGCAAAACCCAAGGATGCACACGTGTGCGGTGTGTAAGCAGCAACAGAAGTCAACTTAAAAGACGGACAATGAAGGGAATTTCCAGGGCAAATGAGGCCAAGGGAGACACGGGAACCAGTTTTCCAAGGTGTATTAATTAGTTGGTCATTTCCTAGAGTCAAAGAAGTTACATGTCCTTGGTCTGAAATCATCCTCTCAGCCTAGCATGGCGCTGGAGAAAGGGGACCCGGTGTTATGGGGTGAAGATCAGCGACAGGGACAGAAGGTTCTGGAAGCCTCCAGAAAGAACTGTTCACCCTCAAGGGATCAGAGTCAGACTTGCAAGACTAGGAGAAACATCTAAGTTTTGAGACAAGGATTTATAGCCTAGACTATTGATGCGACAAAATTATCAACGACGTGTGAAGACAGACTACACAAGAACCCACCGTTTTCTTTCCAGGGCAGCATGGCGAGCTGTTCAAGGATGTTCTCCAGGGAAGCAAGGGAGTGAACCGAAAGCGGAAGCGTTAAGGTCCTGGAAGAAGGACTTCTGCATGGCCATCGCTCTGCAGCAAGACTGGAGAGAGATTAGTTTGGAGCGAAAGGGCTCAAAACAATGACCGAAGGGAATAAAAAGGATTCTGTATATTTCGATGTCCTTGAAACAGTTGATGATGGCAAGGATGTGATAAAGGCAGACACTATAAAATAGGCAGGTGACAGATGACAGCGGGATAAAAGAAAAGGTGGGTGGGTGTTCAGACAGATTATTAAGTACTTTGGGAAAAATAAAAGCCACGCAAATGGGGAAATTGATTACAACATTATTTTTTTTATGTTATTGAATTATACCTTCTAGAATCAATCTATAGATGGGCCAGAATAAAGATTGCAGAATAAAACGCGCAGTTATCCTTGGCCGTGAAAAAACAGAAGTGTAGCAGTCTGGGAAGGGCGCCCACCTGGAGCTACAGGCTCCCTCTTGTTCTGTCGCCCCATAGTGAGGAGGGGGTGCTCTGACCGCTGTGCTGTCTGGGTGTCCCCGACGTGCCACAGCCCGTGCAGCGGGGGACGAGCGCCGCTGTCAGAGCTCCCAGACTCGGCCCCGCACCTGCCAGCGGCCGTGGCTGGAACTAGTGATGGGGCGTCCCTGATGCCTCCCGCCTCCTCACCAGGATCCTGTCCCAGGTGGCTGCGACCAGTCCAGCTCGTGTCTCCTCATTTTAACCATTTTCTGCCCGAGCCACCTTCCTGCCCAGGGCTCTGCTTTCCTAGAAGCTGTACTCCCCCCTGCAGGGAGGCTGGGGCTGCAGGGAGCGGTTGCCCCGCCGCCGGCCAGGGCTGAGGGGTCACTGATGCCACCTTTGCTCACAGGGGCCGGACTTTCTGGGAACAGCCATGCATGGGGGAGACCCCCAGCTGTGCTCGCTGCGGGGTGCTGCAGCCCTGGGGGGAGGGGACACAGGGCCTGCGGGGTTCCCGGCTTCACACCCCCCTCTTCATGGAGACTGCACCCCAGGGTGGCGTTTGGCCAACGGCTTGTCACTGGAAACCCGCCTGGTTAGCGGCTCGGTGCTCCGGCAGCGCTGGCTCCGCGTCAGCCGGGAGAGGCCACAGGCCCCCACCAGTCCCGGCGCCGTGTGGAGAGGATCAGCGGGAATCCGTGTCTCTGGAACGTGATCATGTTCCCGGTTTTGCGTTGAGTGTGAATATCCAAATAAAGGAGGACAAATAAGGTACACGTGGGTGTGTGTAGTATGTGTGTGTTATGTGGGGTGTGGGGTGTGTATTGCGTGCTGTGGGTGTGTGTTGTGTGGTGTTGTGAGGTGTGTGTTGTGTGTGGTGTGTGTATGTATAGTATGTGGTGTGTGGGGTGTGTGCTGTGTGTGGTGTGAGTGTGCCATGAGTGTATTATGTGTGTGGTGCGTGCGGTGGGGCGGGGCCTGCTTCTCTAGGCAGGTGACTCAGTTTCCCCTCCTCCATCACGTCTTATGGCAGGTGCCTTGAGCCCTTGCTGGGGGGGGGGCGGGGCCTTGCGGTGAAGTGTGGTGACATCTGTGGTGACGTCGCAATCCAGGACCCCACCGTCAGGTGTTCCTCTGCAAGGTGTCGCTGCGCCGGCTGCCGCCCCATATGTGCTGGGCGTCTCCTTGGGACTGGAGCCCACGTACCCTCCCAGAGACCATGTGGGAGACCCGGGCGCTGGGTGCAGCCCCCCAGCCCCGTGGGCTGCAGCGTCGGGCAGCACCCCGAAGTCCCAACCGCAGGGTGCGCTGAGGCCAGAGGTTTCCATGGCAACTGCAGGGGGACAAGGCCGGAACGGAGCTGGCGCAGCCGAGACCCGGAGGGCGGGTGTGGCCGCGGAGACCTGGTCTGCTCTGCTCCAGCGCCCAGCCGCGTGCAGGCCAGGCGTGCTCCCTCCTTCCTTCCTCAGCCCCCACCCGTGTGCGGGTCCCCCCGACGCCTGAGCTCCCAGGGGCCAGGCTCTCCTCCTCCTTCCCTGTCTCAGGATTTTTCTGTGAGCTTCTGTCTGGCTGATGCTGCGGGAAGCACGGCGGCAGGGAGGGCCGGGAGGGCACCTGGCGCCTGTGAGCTTCCCTGGAGACTCTTGGCATGACTCAGGTATTCGCACAGGTGTGCTGCTTCCTTCAGTTTTCCCGGGGCCGCCTACCTTGGTCAAGAGGCCTCCACCTGAGAGGCAAGGCACAGGCCCGCCAGTGTGCGCTCTGCAGCCGCCAGCCTTGGTGGCTTCACCAAACCCAGCAAGCAAAGTGAATTTGTTAGAGACTCTAGAAGGGGGGTGAGCCGGGCCAGCCCCCCATCCCGGGGAAGCAGCTGCGCGTAGTTCGCTGAGTTCTCATGGGGCTCTGCCCTTGGCGTCTCCAGCAGGAGGGCGCAGGAAGCAGATGCATAGAGACCGAGAGAGTGGGGGCGAGGGGCGGGATACACATGGAGGGACCAAGGAGGTGTGCAGGGGCCACCCCTGCTTGGAGCCTCGTGCTTTGGGAACTGGGGGTTTGGACGATGGCGCACGTCTCAGAGTTGACAAGAAAAAAAGCTTCATTTTTTATTGAGCTATCACTGGTTTTCCACCAAAGTGGTATGTGATTTAGGGGTACAGGTCGTTAGTTGAAGTTAGTAATGCCTGGAGGCAGCGGGGCCTCCCGCCAACCGCCGCCCACCACAGCGTTATTTTGGGTGCAGCCTCTTCACGGAACAGACTAGCCAAGTCGTGAATCTCAGCCTGGCCCCCTCCATTCGGCCGGGGGGACTCAGCGGCACCCTTTCACAAGGTGGAGCACACGTTACTGACTTGTAGGGAGCACTGAGCAGCCAAGGCCATTGCAGGGGAAGCGAATGAGTCAGGCTGTTGCGCCGCTGGCCTCTGTGGCTGTTACCTGGGGCCTCACTCATGCGGATGCAGGAGCACGGGCGTGGGCTCGCGTGCCTGCTTGTGTGCCTGCAGCGTGATGTGGGCACGCGTAGGTGTGCACCCCTGAACCTGGGGCGAGGCTGTCAGGGCGGCGCACTCAGAGTAGCCAGACTATGGCCACGAGAGGATGAGCAGCGGGCCCACAGCCGAGGCAAGACCCCCAGACGGCGAGGATGGACAGGAGAGGGAGGGATAGAGAAAGAGCAAGAGAGAGTGAGCGAGCAAGAGAGCCCAGAGGAAAATGCAGAGATTCCCGGGGGGGCTGGGCAGGCCTCCCAGCCGCGGCCCGCAGGCTTGCCCCTGCAGCCATCCCCGCAAAAAAGAAGACAGACTTCAAACCACCCTGCAGAGCCACAGTCAACAGCGCATGGTGCTAGAATAAAACAGACACACGGATCGGTGCAACAGAATCGAGAGCCCAGAAAGAAACCCACACTTTCGCGGCCAGGTGCTCTGTGACAAGGAGCCCCGAGTGAACCACGGAGAAAGGAAGGTCTCTTCAGCGCACCGCGCGGGAGGACAGGCGGCCGCAGGTCAGACTCGGAAACGAACTCGAAATGGAGTCAAGGTTGCCTGTAAGACCCGACACTGCAACACACAGCGAGGGACACACTCCACGGCCCTGGCTAAACCCAGGGGCCCCTCACTTCCATAGCCAGGGAAACAGAAGCAAAACTAAACAAACGGGACTGGATCAAACCAGAAAGCTTCCACGCAGCAAAAGAAACCATCTTGGCACGGAGCCTCCCTTCTGAATGGGGGAAAGCACTTACACGCGGCCGTCTGCGAGGGGCTGACATCCAAGGCCTAGGCCTGCAAGGCGCTCGGACAACGGACAGCAAAAAGCGGGCAGCAGGATGAACAGACACGTCTCCCAAGAAGACGGGCGGCCACAGGCCCGTGGGCACAAGCTCCTCGCTGCCGGTCACGGGGACTGCAGGCCCTCGCTGGCGCCCCTGCCGTGAGCCCGGGCGTGTCAGCCAGACCAGAAACAGCCAGAGCTGGCGAGGGGGTGCAGCACAGGGGGGAGCCCTTGTGCACGGCTGGTGGGGTGTGGACGGCCCAGCCCCTGTGGGAGCCAGTATGGAGGCTCCTTCAAGTATTAGAAGTAGATCCACCTCAGGATCCAGCACTCCCACTCCTCGGGATCTATTCAAAGCCCACGCACGCCACTGAAGGGGGCTCTCCACCCCGCGCTCACCCAGAGCTGTTCACAGCAGCCAAGCTGCAGAAACAGCCGAACGCCCAATGACAGGGTCAAGACGACGGGACGCACATGATGGTGGGACACACGCAACCACACGGATGACCTCTTGCCACAGCGTGGGCCTGGGGAGGGGGCGCTGAGCAGAGCAAGCCAGAGGGAGAGAGACAAACACCGGGTGATTCCACGCTGGGTGGAAGGCACAGGTGCAGAGCAAAGGAAGGACAAACCCGCCCTAGAAGTCTGACTGCAGAACTGAGGCTCCCCAAGGGGGTGTGGGGGGAGGAGCCGGAGGAGGGGCGATGGACTGCGGAGCACTGCTAGGGCGTTGGTGGTGGGTGGTCGCAGCCCCCCGAAGAGGTATGACATGTACCCCTAAATCATCCCCCATATTGTCAGTAAGCCAATGACATCCCAGTAAAAAGCGACAAAAAGGACTTCATTACCGCCCCCAACCCCGCCGGTGCTGGCTCTTCATGTGGGACGGCATCTGGGTGTTTAGAAACAAACCCCCCACGCGCGACAGTGAGCCCCGCAGGTCAGCGCAGGGCCCGTGGCAGGAGCTGCCCACTCCTGCTCCAGGGGGTCGGCCTCCCTCTGCTGTAGTAGGGCACCGCTGGGGTTTCTGGAATGGCTGTGCCTGACCTTGTGCCTGTACCTGTGCTTACACCTGAACTGACACACAGCTGTGCACCTGAGCTCTGCGGGCCGGGACCCAACAGCGCTGTCCCCGTGACTTTGCTTAAATCTAAGCTGGCGTGGGTGGGTGGCTTCTGCCTCTAGACTCAGCAGGTCCTGTATTCCCAGTTTATGAAATGTGCGCTCTGCTCTCCCTCCTTCTTGTCCGTCCGTCCACCCATCCGTCTGTCATCAAGCTGGCATCATCGATCCCATATCTAGCTAGCTATCAATCATCAATCAATCTAGCACCTATCAATCATCTGTTACCTATCATGTCTATCTCCTTTCAATCATCAGTCATCTCTCAATCTACCCAGCTACCATCTGCTAGCGATCATGTGTCTAGCGTGATATCTGTGTATTCATAAACACACAGACACGCATGTCTGTACACTTGCGGAGGAATACATGCACTTCTACACACACACATGCATTTTTACATTTAATGTGCATGTATGAACGCGCGCTAGCACACACACACCTGTACATCCGGGCTATGCCTTTATGGTCTAGATTTCTGTCTACAGCTCTGGCTACATCTCATCTTCACAGTCGCTTCAGGCTACTATCCTCTCAGGAATGAAAACTTGATTTCCCCGTGGCCAGGAAGCAGGGCAGGATAATTACGTGGCGTCCCTTCTGCAGCCCATTTAGGGGATAATTCACCCCTGCCCCACCTTCTCCCTGACTTGAGGTCTGCCATCCAGAGCAGAAGGCCACAGGGGAGCCCCACGCCTGCCCCAATCGTCATGGGGTCCCCACTCTCCCCAGTTCTTCTGGAGACAAAATTTTGGAATTCATATGAAAAATAAATGGCTTCTCTCCCTTGTGATAAACCCCACTCAAGCTGAATCTTCATATCCCTTATCTACAGATAAATAGGAAAACTTGTGAGTGAAAACATTTAAAGCATATAGAAAAATTTACTTTTTAATTAAAAAATTTTAATAAAGCATTCAAGTCTCTTGCCAAGAGCTACGTGACTTATCATGCCTGGCTTCAATTTGACGGGAAGTAACTGGTGATGAGACAGCGGTGGGGAGCGGGGTGGGTACGTCGAGTCTCGTGCTGCTTGCGGCTCTGCCCGCCTCGGCTCCCTCCGACCTCTGGCCGACCTCCTGCCGCCTCTGCAGACCCCCTGGCTGGCTCATTAATTCCTCCTCACTCACTCCCAAGAGCAAGTTCAAGGGGTGATTTTCTGTCCTTTCAGCCTGTCTGGTGAGCAGTTTCTCGCCTTTCTAGACGGCCCGGCGGCCGGCGGGGGCCAGCAGCCCTCCCATCAGCTTCGGATGCAGTCCCCGGGGCGGGAGGAGGCCACGGTGCCCACCTGGCCGTGCAGGCGGCCGCTGGCTTGGCAGCTGCATTTGTCTGCCCCACGTCTCAGCAAATGGCTCCAAATGGCAGCTCCCCCCGGGAAAAGCTGGCCATGATTTATCACGGCATCGGTGAAGATAAAGAGCTGTGAGAGGTGGGGAGGGGGCGCCTGGGCTGCTGAGACAGTGGACGAACCCCGCGCCACCCCCACCCCGCAGATCCAGGCCTGCAGTGGGCCCCACGCGGGACTTGGGCTCTGGTCGCGTCTGCGGCTGCTGCTGTCGCAGAGGCTGACGGTGGCGGTGATGCTGAGGGCCCCGCAGGGTGGCCCCGAGCACGGAGGCCGCCCTAGTGACGGAGGCGCTGGGCTCAGGGTCTTTCTTTGGCAGCAACGCTGATGCCTCACACATGTGACACTTGAGCAAACCGAGTCTTTGAGGATTGAGGTCACTGGCTTCAGGGAGGCCACGCTGAGTCTCGCCGCCTACCTCCCGGGCCAGTGCCCCTGCCCAGTGCCCGCCGTCCCTACAGCAGGAGATCAGGGTCACCCCGAGGGCCAGCCAGTGGGGGGAAGCTGCCCTCGCCCCACGCTGGAGGGCCCCTGAGCTCTTGGGCTGTCTCTCTCTTCCTGTGGAATGTGCATCAGTGTGCCCCCCCCCCGAGGACCTGCCATCAGGACCCCTTCAGCGAGAAGTGTGGGTGCTTCAGGTGGCCACCTGGGTCTGGCCCAGCTGGTATCAATGCTGGAGTGTTCAGCTCTCTCTCCCCTGCTCTGCCTGCGGTGCTCCACCCGCCTGGCCCACCACTGGCCCCAGGCCCAGATGCCCAGATGCCCAGGTGCCCAGGTCACGGAAGCATCAGAGCACCCCTGGTGTCACCTCTAGGACGGAGGCCGCCAAGCTTGTGGCTTGTGCACTGCGCTTTGGGGAGACGGGTGTTTGGGGAAACAAGCCTTGATTACCCAGGGACCCCCCACGCACGCCCAGAGGAGGCCTCGTGACCGTGCCCCTCCCGATCCCCCAGGCTGCGGGGTGCCCCCGGCCAGGCTTGGGGTGGCCCTGTCCGCGCAGCTCGTTCTCTTCAAGGCCTCCCTCTGCCATCCTCGGTTGGACCCGGGTCTGGTCAGAGGGAAAGACCTCCAGGCCCCTCGTCGAGGTGGGAAGGAAGGTCCCACATGCCCAGGACTTTTCATTTTATCGAGAAAACACCGCGCGTCCGGGGGCTCCCGTCCGCCGTCGGTGCTGCGTGTCCTGCCGCAGAGATTTCCAAGCTTCACCCCCTGGGTCTGTTTCCTGAAAAGCCCTGAGCTCAGAGTGGAGTGGGAGACGAGGTGGGCAGGTGACCCCAGCCCGTGAGGAGCCCCCATTGCACGGCCCTGCACCACAGCCTGGACCCCAATTGTGTGCGCCCGGGGGCTGCCCAGACTCGGGGACTGCAGAGCGCCCACCGGCTCCTCACTGTCCATGCAAGCAGGTGGCTCCACCCCGAGGTGAACCCCGTGGTCTGTGCCAAGAAGGTCTGCTGTCTCTGGTCACCCTGGCAAACCAGGCCTGCACCCCAAGTCCTGCTGAGCCTTGGTGCCAAGGCCTTCCAGCTCAGCCTCTCCTGCTCTCCTCAGCACCGAGGAGCCGCCCAGCCTCCCAGCCCCAGCACTGTCCAGCTGCCTCACAGTGTCTATGCCTTGGGGCAGGAGATGGTCCTGCCCCATCTCCCCCTCCTGAGGGGTCCTGTCCTGTCCTGCTTCCCTCGCTCTAATCCCCACCTGAGGAGCTGCGTGAGCAAGCCCAGGGCTCCCTCCCACCCCCCACACACTCCGAACTGTTGTTTGATGCAAAGGTAGGAGATTTCCTGGACTTTTCTTCATTAGGAAAAAGGTGATCTCTGGGCTGCCCCAGATTTGCTGACTGGTATTTGTTAGCAGCTGGACTGGCTTTTCAGCAGCTTGAGCTGCAGGCGGGTTTGTGCGCAGGGGAGAGGACCTCACCCGCCTCAGCCAGTCTCCTAAGAGCCGTTTGGTCTGATGGGTCCCTTGACCTGGGGCAAGCGTGAGTCTTCGCTTCCATGCAAATGAGGTGACTTTATCCCTCTTCCTGCTCCCACATTATCATTCCATGAGCCCATCCACGCTGAGCAGCTGCCGCATGTTCCTGGGGCTCAGCTCCCCGCCTGCATTCGGGGAGGAAGGTGGACCAGTGGCTCCCTCGGGCTGGGCCCTCCCCTTCGAGGGCCTTTCAGCCCCAGGGGGCCTCCTCGTGGACCCCCAGGGGTCCTGAGCTGCAGGTCTAATCAGGCCACGTTTCTGCATAACTCGTGGGCCAAGAGTGGCTTCTGGTTTTCAATGGTTGAAAAAGGCATAAAAAGATGAATGCTTTGTGGGACCTGAAAATTACACGAAATCCAAACTTCAGTGTCACAGCCGAGCCCCCGCAGCAGCCCCTCCCGCTCGCGCACCTGCTGCCTGCGGTCCGGCTGCCCTGGCAGAGCGGAGCCTCGTGAGGCGCAGCCTGCGGAGTGGGCTGTGTTTTCTAGGGGTTCCTCTAGAGACGCCTGCTGGCGCTTTGCTCGTGAGGCGGCCCCTCCCCAGGCTGCCTCCCTGCTGTCCGCTGAGTCGCTCCCCCACCCGTGAGCATCTCAGCATCATGTCGCTCCTTCCAGAGCCTTCCTGACCCCAGCTTCACTGGGGTCCCATCCCCACAATGAGATTTCCACACCCTCCCCACATCTGTGTCCTCCCCCTGCCATTGGCTACAGTGAATACTGCAGGGATCAGGGGGCATTAAAGCCTACCCCCCACCCCCAGAGTCGGTGAGCTTTGTGGGGGGAGGCCGGTCCTCCTCATGGCCTCACCAGCAGCGCCCAACACAGCACCCAGCAGCTCAGGCGGCAAGTGGGCAAGTGACGGGGCTGGAATCTTGCTTCCTGCAGAGAAGGGGCGTCCTGTGGCGACAGGGCCTCTAGGGCCAGCGCTGTCCCCACACCAGCCACTGCCCATGGCCGTGGGTCACGAGGCAAACACGGGTAATTAGACCCGCGGTCGACCCCCTTCGACTGACACTCAGGAAATCCCTGGGGTAGCTGACCAGGGACAAAAGCACCGATGTTTATACGACCTGGTGGAAATTTTACCGACCCGCAGAGCAGGCAGCGAGAGGCAGCCGGGATGATGAGATGACTGGACGCGGCAGCTGCGTGCCGTGGGCCCGGTTCGGGGGATAACGCGGCCATTATCCCAGGGGCCATTTTGTAGATTAAAACACAGACAAAGGAATTGTGTCTTTGTCCAGAGTAGAGATTAAAATCCAGCGCCGTCTCCTTGCCCCAGAGCTGGGTAATGCCCGAGCAGAGTTGCGCGTGTGTCCCCTTCACTAAATTCTAACAGTGGACGTCCCTTGCGCTACGGGCTGCTGCTGTAAAAAAATTTCCACCAGGTCGTATAAACATCGGTGCTTTTGTCTCTGGTCAGCAACCCCAGACATCACTGCCCCAGACTGGCTTCCACGGAGCAAGTGAGAGAAAGTCTCACAGTCAGTAGCTGCTGGAGGCAGGACAACACCTCGCCTGGGGTCAAGGACACGTCCAGACCAGCATCGTGGAGCTGATCTCTTCAGAAGGTGTTTCTCTCAAGATTTTCCTTGGGCAATTCTGACGGGCAAAATAATTTTGAAGCCAGAAGCACATGGTGTTTACCGCGCCACCTTATAAAGGAATAATTCCAGCTAAGTGCTCCGGGCCTCTGAATTCAGACCTGAGCTAGGGGATGTGTGTTCTTCTCACACTGGGTAATGCTTGTAAACCACCCATCCGTGAATACAACTTGTGATTAGTATCAACTAAACAATTCTCAATGCATTTTATCTTGCTGCCATACCCAACGTACAATGAAATCTGAATTTTTCTTACCTTAAAAAATATCCAGGACTTTCTACATTCAGCTTCAAAATGGAAAGAGCTTGAACATCATCACTCCCTTCCTCATAACAATAACAGTTGAAAAACCAAAAACCCAGCAGCTGTCTTCGGCCCCATCGGCACGATGACCTTGAAGGGGACCAGTCACCCAGCGTCTGCACAGAGCGGTGTAGTCAGAGACAGGCGGCTACCGTAGCTCAGAGGGGCCAGGACGGCAGGCTGGGAGGGACTCCGAAATGGTGATTTTGATGCATTGCCGGAGGCTGAGAGTGGACTAACGTGAGTCAGGAGCTCTCGGGAGAAGGGCCTTCTTAGGTGCTCCCGAGAGCCCTTTGTGGGTCCTGCATCTGGCAGCATCACCTTGTTCTCACTCTAAAGAGCCAAGAAAGACCTTCCGGGTCTTTGGCAAGGGGAGCGGCAAAGTAGCTGTTCTGAAACATCCCCCAGCAGACTCACTCAGCAAGGAAAAAGGCCTTACCAGAATCTTATCACAACTTGGAGGAAAGGAAGTGACTGCATCTCAACCCCTGTGGCTTTCTCATTTCATATAAGGGATGAATAAAGCTGGTACACATTCCCGGTACACTAGAATACACTCAGTACACTAGAATACTGAGATGTGATCACAAGGCTCTAGAGCACTTCCTCTACTCATGTCTTCCCACCACATCAGCGGTGCGTCAACCGTGGTTTCGAGCAGAAAGAACTGCAAGGCACAGGCTCTACAGAGAAGTTCTTTGGGCCGTACAAATACAACCAGGAGGACACTGGGGGAATGTGAAGTCTCTGGGACCTACAGCTACAGTGCCCATTAAACAAAACACAGCCCTGGCCACATTAACATAAAATCTGGCACCACCCCCCTCTTAATCTCAGTGCCGATTGTCAACACAGCATGTTCAAATGTCAACAAAAATTTACAAGACAGTTTCAAAAATAAGAAGAAAATTTCAAGGCTCAAAGCAAGCATCAGAAGCAGAGTCAGATATGAGGAGAAGTTTGACGCATCAAGGAAATTTAAATAAATATGATTAATATGCTAAGAATTTTTTTTAAAGATTTATTTATTTATGCATACAAGAGCTGGGGCGCAGGCCAGAGGTGCGGGGGTGAGAGGATTCACCAGAGACAGAGTGGGGAGCAGAACAGGCAGACTGACTGAAACGCACTGTGGAGGGGAGCAGCGGGAGAGACAGGAGAGGTCTGCTGCGCCATGTGGGTAGCTCCCTGGCGAACTCGTGCTGCAGTGACTGCAGATTGCTTCATAGTGCCGAGACTTAACCCCTTGTGCCACCAGGGAGACCCAGGACAATTTTTAAAGGTACAGCCTATACTTAAAGTACAAGAAGGTAAAGAAGGAGAATTGGGCAGAAAAAAATATTAGAGGTAATAATCCCTGAGTAGTTTCCAAGATGATTATAGGCACAAAAACACAGATCTAGGCAGCTCAGATGGCAGAAGCGGGTAAATCTACACCTACCCATGTCATATTCAAACCAACACAGAGAAAACATTAAAAAGAAGCAAGAGGAAATCATCACTTTATAGTGAAACAAAGATAAAAATTATAATTATCTCATCATAAACCATGGGAGCAAGGAAGAGAGGAATAGAGTGAGATATTCAAGGTGTTAAAAGGGAAAAAAACCCCACAGCCTTCTATGTTTCTGAGCTTAGCTCACAGAAGCCCAAATGTGGCGGCCGCCTCGCGTGGACAACCATCTTGGTGTGGCCCACGGAGCTTCTCCTCTAAAGGGGCTATTCACTTAAAAATCTGAATTACAGCACAAAATTTCAGTTTATATTTGTGTTTGGGTTCCCCTGTTTCCAGCACCTCAGGAGAACTCAGAAAATATCTCAAAGAGAAGAGATGCTACTTTGGGGGTATGGCCGTTGGCAATCCATCACGCATACCCCAGTAGCTGCCCAGAGGACTGGTCTGTCCTCCAGTCTGGACACGCCGAATGTTGGACTCACGTCCAGGTGCACAAATGTGCCGAGAGATGGAGCAGCAGCCAGCAGCTGCCACCGCGCCCAGGGCTGACTCCCGTCTCTGGGGTTGTACCTTGACTGGTCTTCATCACGCTGTACCTTGGCAACCCTTTCAAAATACAGTCGTGCGATTTATCTGGCTGGAAAGAATGGTTGTACTGGTAGCCATGTCCAGCCATGTCTGGAACGTTCTAATTTAATCAGAAAAATGAGAATTCTTTCAATTTAGCATTTGCCAGTGGGGATCCCATGGGAGCAGATGTCGGCAGAACAGCCTGGTCCTCACTCCTTGGCTCATGCCATCGGCTGGGCAGACCCAGTCACCCCCAGGGGTCAGTGCCAGCCTGTCAGGGAGAGAAGGAACCCAGTGTTTGTGTTTCAAATATTGGAAGTTATAATAAACATCCAGCTATCTTGGTTCTTCAGGGTATTTGTGGCAACGCGGCTGAGGAGAACACAGCATCCATAAAGAGGAGGAGAAAGCATGATAGAAAAAAATTGCACAATATTACATGAAGGAGCAGAAAGCTGGAGTATCCAGGGGGTACTTTAATTAGAGCCCAGAAAATTGCAATTTCTTTAGAAACAACACAAAGGACAGGAAACATCCAGTGTGAATTCACAAAGGACCACTTAGAGGTACACCAAAAAAATTATGCTGGAAATGGTAAACAGGGGAAGGTACTCAGGAAGGAAACGGGGCGGGGGGCAGGTTGGGGGGAAGCTGACTTCAGAAGAATCTCAGTATGTGTCGGCGTTATATAACGTCAGTCCAGTCCAAGTGCTGCAGAGAACCGCACGCTAGTCACCATCCCGACGAGGATGAGGTGCCAAGTGCTGAGAAAACCTTGGACACGGAGTATGCCCGACTTCAGCATGGCCGGGGTGAAGGCAGGTGGCGGGTGGGGGTGAGGGTGGTAGCACAACTCTGCTTGCAAAGAGATCTGTGTTCACGTTGGGGGTTCCCTAGATTGAAATATTTGCCTGTTCAGGACATAGAGGTGGGGGCCTCCCCTGGTGGCGCAGACTGTTGAGCACCGCGCCAGCCTCCAGGCCCCAGCCCCCTGCCTGGCCGAAGCCCGCCTCCGGCCTGGTGTGCCTGTGCGCCTGGGGCGGCGCTGAAGGCCTGCACACGGGCGCCAGGACCCTCTTCATCCGTCTGCCTGCACAGTCCTGCGTCCCACGCCACGAGTGCGGCAACAGGCGGCCCCGGGAGGCAGGCAGGCGGGCGGGGGCGCCAGGGGGCCGGGCGGCTCTGCAGAGCAGGGCCCTTGCAGAGGGCGCTTCAGGGGAGACCACCGAGCTGTGTTCTTGCGGCTCCGGCGCCAGGGACACGCGCAGGCCCACGCGGCGGCTGCCGGGAGGCCGTTCCAAAGCAGGTGGTGGGTTTTTGAAAAGAGCTTGCTTCGTCCTGCCTCCCTCCTCCGGCCCTGGCCCTGCTCCCTTTTAAAACCTCCTCCTCCTTTTAAAACCCAGTATCTCTTGGCGTGAGTGTGGGGTGCTGGACAGTGGTGGGGACAACACTGGCGTGGGGGCACAAGCTTTGAGGCTGGGCTGCAGCTTCGAGCTCCCTGGAACCAACTTCCTATCGGGAATTTTGTGAGATTTATTTTTGTTAAGTGCGGGCCTTTGTCCCCGGGGCCCCGCGTCCTTGTCAGCGCCCCAAGGAGACCTCATTACATCGCTTATTTCAGAGTCAAAGTGCTTACGTTATAAAGAAGCTGAAATTTCACCTGTAGGAAAGCTGGCACGATTTCTTCTCTTACCCTCCTCAGTGCCAGGCATTGAAAATGCACTTTCTGCTTAGGTAATTTTGCACAACAGGAATTTTAAATTATTTACAGCTTTCCTTACCTGGAGCCAGAAGCAACACACTGTTTTCCGCGCCACAATTTAGACTGTGAAATGTTCTTAGGGAAATAAACAGGGATGCATGATGCATGTGCGGAAGAAACAGAGCAAGGGCGCGTCTGCAGGCCAAGGGTCTCCTGCCCTGGCGCCAGGGGCCCCGTGGGCCAGGAAGGCCTCCGGGCGCTGCGTCGCTGTGGCTGCTGCAGAACGGCCCCTGACAGGCTGCCCCGGCTCACCCACGCTGGACGGGACGGGCGTGACCTGGGAGGGAAGCCGGAAGCCGAGCCGGCTGGACTCGGGGCCACGCTGCTGGGTGGCAGGAAGGCTGGTCCGCTGCCGGGGACAGAGGCATTTAGTGGCTCCGGTTTCCCTGGGATGGCACCAGCACACCTGGAGAGGCGGGAGGTGACGGGGGCTTTCCAGGGCCCCCAGGCCTCAGGATTTGCCGCTGCCATCACCTGGTTTCCTGGGGAGCCCCTCTGTGCGCGCCCAGAGGCGTCCCCCTGCAGGGCTCCCCAGCTCTGCCCTGTGGTAGTTAGTCCCGTTCCCAGCGTGGACCAGGAATGTCACTGCTGGCCCCGGAAGGCGCCTGTCCCTTTGGTTAGAGGAAACGGGCGTGTCCAGGTGAGGACTCCAGGCCTGCGGGGCGGGGGCCCCCCTGGGCGTGGAGCGGGCGCGTGTGTCATTCTTCTCGGCTCCCCCCAGTTCTGTTCGCTCAGCCCTGCCGAACCCGCACCGACAGCTCCCGGTCACTCCGCAGGCCCGGCCGTGCGGCCCATCATGGAAGGGCCTCGTGGTGCCCACCTCTGTCAGACGGTGGTCCATCCCAGCCTTGCAGTCGGGAACCGGCTCTCCCGGCTCAGGTGGGAGGCGACGTGGCGGGATTTAAACCAGATGCTCTGCCTGCAGAAACGGTACTCCCGACCCCGGGCCCATGGGAGACGCGCCCCCCTCCCAAGTGCACCCCTCCCCAGCGCCCCGCTGCTGCTGCTGCCCCCGTTGTCCTGCTGGGAGCCTCAGCAGTGGCGCCAGCTACAGAGAGCACTGCCGAGCTGCTCCCCCGCGGAGGCTTCTCTCCTCCTGTGTGAAGCCTCACACGGCCTCCTGAGGAAGCAGGACGCATATTTTTATCGAGGTCCCCCTGGCCTAAGGCCCTATGAGACTTAGAGGTAGTGGGTCCCGCCCTGCAGTTGTGTCACCAGCCTCGCCCTGCGTGTCTCGGGGGTAACTGAGCTCAGGGGGAGTCTCGGGTTTCTTGCCAGATGAGCGGGAGAACTGGACGGGTCCCCAGGCCTGAGCCCTTTGCCCTGTGAGAGCCCGGGCTGCCTCTCCTGGGTGGGGTGCGTTTCTGGCAAGTGGAAGCCCCTCTGATCCTGGCAGTGATGGAAATGGTGGGGGGGGGGGCTTGGCCTCCAGCAGGAAGCGGCGTCAGGGCATCCGGTTCATTTCCACGGGCCTCCCACCCACCCAGGAGGGTGCTGAGTCCTGAAAGAAACCCCGCGGACCAGGGTTCGGGTCCGGGACTGGCCGGCGTGGGGAGGGACAGGTGCACTGGGGCGAGGAGCAGCACCTGTGGG
Source organism: Talpa occidentalis (assembly GCF_014898055.3). Lineage (NCBI taxonomy): Eukaryota > Metazoa > Chordata > Mammalia > Eulipotyphla > Talpidae > Talpa > Talpa occidentalis. The sequence goes on from NW_023604295.1 coordinate 2,194,448, forward strand.
GCCAACGGGAGCTTCTCAGTGGGTGTCGCCGTGATGAGTCTTTGTTGAAAGCGCGGCTTAGACGGAGCAGCGATGACAGACCAGCGTGGGGCTGGGGGGCCAGTCGAGAGTGAGGTCTGGAGCTGCCGGAATCCCACTGCACCACTACTGGGTCTGCACTCTGGGCCAAGTCACTTCCTCCTCTGCTCGAGCTGCCCGTGTGGAAAGGGGTAGTCGGACTAAGTCCTGGCGTGCTCTGAGGATGGAGTGTGCTAGTACCACGGGCAGCCTGGCGGAAGGCCTGGCACACGCAGCAGGGTCGAGAAATTCCATTTTTGGTCTTGTCCCTCACTCAGCGGGTTTCCTCGCTGCCCATCAGGGAGCCCAGGGCATGGGGCTGGGTGGGATCATGCCCCGTGAACCGTCACCCTCTCCCTCCTCCGGGGAGCCGTGCGTCCTGACTGCCCACCAACCCCAACTGCCTTAGAATTACAAAAATGCATTGTGCCCCAGCACTGGCCGCGGAGCTGGGGACCGGGAACTTAGCAAAGCTTGGCTTGCCCTTAGTCCCCCGGCCAGCGAGCTGTCGTGTCCACTGCGCAGGGGAGGCCTTGGGGGCCTGCGGGGCCCTCCACTTTCAGGCTTTGAGGTTTCGGGGTGAGGCAGGCCTGGCCCCAGGTTGTTTGGCTTTGCTCTGTCCCCACCACCCCTGCACAGCCACCCCATGCTTATTGATCACCTCCATGTGCCCATGCTGCTTGGTCATGACAACAGGGGCGGCCTCGAGGACGGCGCCGTTCCCGTCCACCAGTGCCTGGAGGCCGCGCCGGGTCGCTGGGCTGCTGCAGTGCAGGCCGTTTTGACATCGACATTTTGATGGCCCTGGGTGACACTAGCTGGGTCATGGTGACCCTGCCAACACGCGCAATCGCTGTTCTTTAAAATACAAGGCGGTGCTCGTCCCGCCCAACAGCAGCCCTGACGCCCACCCTCCTGAAAGGCGTTTCCATTTCTGCTGCGGTGATTTCTCTGCCTCCCCCCTGCCTTTCCCCCAAGATCGTATTGCTTTTATAATCACAAAAAGTCATAATGATTATTTTTAAGTTTATTAGAACGAGGTTCACAGCTAAGCGAATGCAGTCTTCGGCACCCCAGATCACACTCTTGAAAGGAAAGCTCCGAAGGTGAATATGTTATGAATGTATAGAAGGACATTCAGTGATTGAGCTGAGGATTTCCTGACAGATTGATTTATGGGTTCAGTATAGATTCATGGTTGTTTTTTTTTTTCTGAATGGCTTTCCAGTTTCCCCTGGGATATGAAATGTCACCCCAAATATACGATAAGTCAAATAATAAGGAATAATTTTGTGGCACAAACTCCTTTCTCTTTTTCATTCCCAGGCCTGATGGCTACAGTGTCTAGAGAGTCAAGGTGAGGATAACTGTGAGTGTCTCTCTCTCTCTCTATTTCTGTCTTACACACACACACACACACACACACACACACTCTTTATTTTCTGAGAGCCGGCTGGTCGTTAAACATTTCTCCGGGGCATCGTCGCTCACCACCACAGCATTTGTTACCAAGACCTACCACCCAGAGACACCAGGTCCTCTTTACCAGGCGCCACTACCTGAGCACAATCATTGCCATCCCTCAAATGGGTTACTGTGCTAGACCACTACAGGGGCTCCTCAGAGTCACTCCTGCCCCCTCTAGCCTTCCCGAAATCCAAACATGACCCTCCATCTTTTCTTCCAATGATTCTTTATCGAGTTCCGACCCCCCGTGTTCCTCTGGGGCGGGTGTCACAGCGGGCACGGAGCAGACACGCATCCCTGTCCTCTGTCCCTGTGGAAGTGACACGCGGGGGAGTATAAATTAATAAATTTTATAAAGAGAAATGGAGCAGGGTGGGGCTAGGGAGGGCAGGTCATAATTTTGCTACAAAGACAATAACATTGCATGACGACATGGCTGCTTGCCAGGGTCCAGGCATCGGCTGACTCCGCCCCGTGCCACCCCGCCCAGTTGCTCTGCCCCACCTGACCTTGCTTGTGGGTCTCCCCACCCCCATCCGAGGTGGTTTTCCCTCCTCCCTCATCCCAGTTTCCATGGAGCCTTTAGAACCAGCCCAGGTGAAAGCCTCAGGCAGACAGTTTGCTTGGGAAAGGAAGTGATAAGAACCTGGAGGCTTATTCTTATTTCAAGTAAAATTTGTTGCCCACCAGGGTGTGCTGGAGGGGGCGTGTCTAGGGTGAACTCAGATGTCACTGAGAGGGGTGAGTCATGTTGTGCTGCAGGGTGACTGTTCCGGCTGCCGAGTCCACGCAGATGAGCCCCTTCCCAGAGGCCCCACCTAGCCTCAGTGGACCCACTTTGACCAGGGACATGGGAGGGGCCTCCCCCACACCCAGGTGGCCGAGAGGTGCATTAGCCTTCAGCTGCCGTCGGAACGATCACCGCGAACTGAGCAGCTCGCAGCACCCGTGTCTGCAAGCTCTGCAGGCCAGAGCCCAGCACGGCGTGGATCTCTTCTTGAGCCTCTCAAGACAAAAGCAAGGTGCTAGTCAGCCTGGGTTCTGAGGTGGAGGCTCTGGGGAAGAATCCTCTCTGGACTCAGTGCTGGAGGAATTCAGGGACTCCTAGGACAGAAGTCCCCACGGGCTGTCGGCCAGAACGCGTCTCTGAGTCCATCTTCAAGGCCGGTCTTTCGAAGATTCCTCCTGCTTTAACTCTCTCTGCCTTCCTCTCTCTCTTTTTTATTTTATTTTTTTTTTAATTTTTATTATTATTTTTTTTAATTTTATAGAGGCATGTTTGTTTATTTATTTATTTATTTAATTTGTTTGTTTGTTTTGTTTATACATGCACTGGGCAGAGTCAGAAGCGCGGGAGGGTGAGAGAACCCACCAGAGCCAGAGCGGGGAGCAGAGCAGGCAGAAGGACCGAAGGACACTGCTGAGGGGAGCAGCGGGCGGCAGGAGAGGTCTGTGCGCCATGCGGGACCCTCCTCCGGTGGCCGGGGAGCAGCCGGGGATCGAACCGGCACCGCAGAGGCCACGGGCAGCTTCGCAACCCAGCACTCAACCACTGCGCCACCGGGGAGGCCCAGTCTCTCTCTTTTTTTTAAAGGTTTCTTTTTCTCCACATTCTTTTTTTTTTTTTTTAAATTATACAAGCACTGGGTACAGTCAGAAGCACGGGAGGGTGAGAGAATTCACCAGAGCCAGAGCGAGGGGCAGAGCAGGCAGAAGGACCGAAGCACACTGCTGAGGGGAGCAGCGGGCGGCAGGAGAGGTCTGCGCGCCATGTGGGACCCTCGCCAGCAGCCGGATCGAACTGGCGCTGCAGAGGCTGCAGGCAGCTTCATAGCCCAGCGTTCAACGGCTGCGCCACGGGGGAGGCCCTGCCTTCCTCTTCTGCTGCTTTTTAGGACTCATGCGGACCCCCAGAGTAATCTAATCTTTCCATCTCGAGGTCATTTTATTGTCTTAATTATACCTGAAAACTGCCTTTTGTCATGTAATGGGACATATTCCTGGGGGCAACACTTGGGGTCAAAATCATGGGGGTCAAATTCTGTCTGTGCAATCTGCCCTCTGGTTCCCAGGGTCATGCCATAACCTAAATCTTTCCAAAGTCTCAGCCCATCACAGCGGCAACTCCAAGTCCAAAATGTCACCTGAATCCCATCAGCCTGAAAGCACAAGCCACAACCTGTCCCTCAGTGCACACGAGTCACGTGCTGTAGGGTAAGGGCAAAAGCATCAGGCTTTTCTGCCCTCCTGTGGTCAGGATGGATGATGGATCCCTGCGGTCCTGAATGCATGCCTGATGGCGGCACCTGGAGGAGGGTGTGGGCATGCGTAAGTGGGTGCACCTGGGCTGAGAGACTGGGCTTATAAGGGCGGCGTCACGGGGATGCCAGCAGAACCACGAGGAGCAGAGAGCAGAGAAGCAGAGAGAATGTGAGAGAAGGCCGGAGAGCCCAGAAAGAGTGAAGACTCGCTGGGGGCTGGGAGCCTGCCCGCCTCCTGCCCCCCCCCCTCCCCCCGCAACTCTGCCTGCCGCGTGCCTGGTAAATCCCAATAAAAGCCTGAAAAGCCACCGAGGGCTCCAGAACTCTCTCCTCCTTCACCCCGTCTGCTCAGATCATAGAGATCCTGCTCCACGTCCTCTTGCCACTACACATGGTAAGTGCAACTCCTGGGCATTATTCTCACCAGCCAAGACCTGGGGCACCTAGAAGGCAAGTTCCCTCCCCGTAAGACAGAGCAGTGGCAGGCACGGGACAGCAGCCACGGACATTCCTGTCAACATGGCAGACATGGGAGGAGAGCAGCAGGCCTGCTCCATCAGCTTCAAGGCCTGGGCAGATGCCCCAGGACTCACCGCTCTGCTCCGGGGCACTCAGTTTTGCCCCACGTCATCTTTCCTTTTTTATGAAAGGTCACACTGCTCAAAACTTTTGGGGAGTCTCCCCAGCAGCCTCCTTTCATTTCATCCTCTCTCTGTGCCTTCTGGTGCTTTTAGTGACATGAAATTCTCCACACACGCTTGAGGCTCCTGGAATGTCACGTAGGTTCACCCCAGATAACAGACCCCTCCTTCGGGGACCCCTCTCCCTAACATGCTATTAGCATTGTAGAACTGTTTCCACTGTACTGCCTGTTTAGAATGTTTTCCTTTCTTGGGCACAATTTTAATCCATAAAGCAGGAGTGAAAAGAGGGCACAGGTGTTCATTTGTCACAAGGACACTCGATCTGGAAATCTGACTTCACGAAATAATAATAAGGGAAGAAGTTTGATTCTCTTTATATTGTGGCTACAGAATTTGGACACTACTGAAACCCAAGTCCACCCCACCCCAACTGGCTTGATTTTTATTTTCTATAACTGTGGATCATTTACTATTATGAATAAGAACATTACAAAGGGCCTCCCTGGTGGCGCAGCGGGTTGAGCACCGTGCTGTGAAGCTGTCTGCAGCCTCTGCAGCGCCGGTTCGATTCCCGGCCGGCCAGGAAGAATCCCACATGGCGCAGCAGACCTCTCCTGTCTCGCCCGCTGCTCCCCTCAGCAGTGCTTTCGGTCCGTCTGCCCATTCTGCTCTCTGCTCTGTCTCTGGTGAATCCTCTCACCCTCCTGTGACTTGGGCCTGTCCCCCAGCTCTTGTCTAAATAAAAAATAAATCTTTTTTTAAAAAGAAAAAGAACATTACAAAACTGTTACTCCCAATTTCACTTTGAGAAGCACTGTTTGGAGATACATGGTAAAATATCACACATGGAAATGAGATACACATGAAAGAGATTTATTCATTGTTGACCCTTCCTTGAATGGAGACTTTGGAATTTGAAATGCACACCTGCCGAGCCGTCCGCGCAAGCACAGACTCTCACGAGTGACAAACAGCCACTGAGAGAGCCTACTATCAAGCAAACACAGGGCCGTCGCCAAGAATAAAACAATAAACATGGAACAAGAAATCGAGACTTAATAGGACGAAAGGAAAAAAATGGCAGCGGCGTCTGGAGTGGGGCTGAGAACCTAGTCGCCGCTTTCTATGGGCGATTTCGAGAGTCTAACTTCCTCGCCGGGACCGTGAGCCACACGTCTTGAAGAGTGAGGAAGGTTAGAGGAGAAATTAATTTGAGGATGGAAAGGCTGTGAGTCAAATACAGAAAAAAGGCGAGAGTAAGCGTTGCACCTGCATGCACACGCTGCACCCGCACATGCCCCCAGACCACACCCTCCACGCGTGTGCTCGGTTATTTCTCTAGTGCAACCGAACTAAAATCAGCAAAGTAGCAGGGAAACCCCAGCGTTTATTAGGTTGTATATTTATCACTGCAATTCAAGGGATCAGGAAAGGCTTTCAAACCCGAGTCCCAAGGTGGTGATTTCTGAGATCGTGACATACAGGAACTAAGCAGCAGAGTTTCAGCGTCACTACAACCACACGCTCACGTGAAAGGCAGCAGAAGGGCCATCCTGGGTGCAGGGGCACTGGGGTGCTTCCATAATTATCGGGGGGTCTATTCTACACTTTTTCTCTGTAAAGGCAAACACTGTGTTGGTGAATATGAATTAAAATTTCATCCCAGGAATAAATTACTCCTTTTATTTCCCAATTTTAATTTAGTTCATTTCCACTGATTCATACCAGCAAATATTTTTTGAAGTCCTACTATGTGCTAAGCAGGGCTGAAAGGTACTTCTGGCAGCTCACACTGTGTCTCCGTCCTACCTGGGGTTCCTTCCCTGTTTCGGGGGATGGCCGCCTATAGTTTGCTATTTATTGAAAATAGACTGTAGAAATCTGGGTTTGCTTCTTTCGCTTTCCTGAAGCAGTAATGATTATGATCACGAGACCTCAAGCTGCTTTAATATGTTAAAATATTGACTTGCTGGCTAGTTTTAATGCCAGCAGCTTTTCAATCACTCCTATAAAAAGGGTGAAAGGTGACCAAAAAATAGAACGCTCAGGTACATTGTGCCATCGGCGACCTTGGGAGCCTGATGCAGAATCTTTCAAATCTTGAAAGGATGAAATAAGTGGTTGGGAGAGCGATTTTTTAAAATCACACACAGTTATAACAATGCATCCAGCAGCTAATTGGGGCCTGTTTGCAGTAATGAACCACCTGACTTGTCACCAAGGCGCCGGCAACGTGACAAGGTGACATTGAGTGTTCACGGGACACAGGACTCGCCAGGAGGAACTTATCCTTCCGTCGGCGACTCCACCCCGCATCCCAACGGAGGCTGAGAGAAACGCTTGGCTCGGGCTGTGCTTTCAAAATAAAGCTGGTCCCCTTCCAAAAACATTAACATAAATTAGAGAGAATGACATGGTCAGACCCGTGTGGGTGAGGAGGGTTTACCTGTAATGACACACAAACAGGGTTCCCCCGAGGAGGGTCTCCAGCAGGAGTCTGAAAAAGTTAAACAAGAACATTGTGGCATCCCAGGGCCGCAGCGAGGACGCCCCAGGACAGCACCAAAGGGCCAGTGAGACCAAAGGGAACCAGAAGGGTGGTTTTTAAATAGGTGCTTGCTGGATTTTACGAAAATGACGTGTTATCAGTAGAAAACACTGAATTGCATTAGCTGTTCTCCTGGAAAACCAAAGAAGAGTCTGTCAAGAGGGTCGAATAGGAACTGTCTCAAGGAGCACAAACCCCAAATCATTCTACCTGGGAGTGACGCAAAAGGGACTCACCCCAAGCACTGAAATTCGCTCCAGCCTGTTGCTTGGGCCCATCCCACCCTGCGTGTCGCATTCGGTTAACGCCCCCAGCAGACAGGGCACTTTTTTTTTTTTTTTTTAAGATTTATTTATGCATGCAAGAGCTGGGGTGCAGGCCGGAGGTGTGGGAGGTGAGAGGATTCCCCAGAGAGTGCGGAGCACAACAGGCAGATCTACTGAGATCCACTGCTGAGGGGAGCAGCGGGGAGACAGGAGAGGTCTGCTGTGCCCTGTGGGTAGCTCCCTGGCTGGAGAGGGAGCTCGTGCTGCAGTAGCTGCCGATAGCCTGATAGCGCTGAGACTAACCCCCGCACCACCAGAGAGGCCCCCTGAACAGTAATTTTTAATGATCTTATGATGGAGCTTTTATGGCCTGTTTGTTCCATTCCGTTAGGAGTCCAGTGTGACACTTAAAACGGAAGCCAGTGGCAGCTGGGATGAGAATATAGAAAAAAACGTGTCTTCGGGTCCCGTGTGTCCTGTGAGTACCCCTAGTTCCATCATATCCTTTTACCATCTTCCTGTGGTCACATGGACAAAATGCCCCCACTCAGCTCCACCCTCTCGGCAGGTCTCTGCCTCCCCCTCCCTCAGTCTGGCCCTTCTCCCCCCACAAACCCAGAGCATCACCATCAGGCGCTCACACAGGCGTGGAAGCGCGTGTTCTCCTTCAAAGGCCAGCGGCCGGTCATGTGACCCCAGGGTGAGCCAGGCTCCCCGGGGTTCCTGGCCTCGGTCCACCCCTGAGCTGCTCAAGGACCCACCCAGAGGCCAAAAGCGCTCCCGCTGCCTGGGTACCCTCGGATGGGCCTTGCAGGGCTGGGAATATTTAAAAATGTCTAAAAAGTGAGAATTTCTTCTTTCAGTGGTCTTCCCATGTTGTCCTTTGACCCGAGTCTAGAAAATGGGTACAAGTGGCTTTGTGCCCTTGAGGGGTGGAGGTCAGCTGGGGGGGATGTGGGGGGTGTGCCCTTGGGGGGTGGAGGTCAGCTGGGGGGGTGTGCCCTTGGGGGGTGGAGGTCATCTGGGGGGGTGTGCCCTTGGGGGGTGGAGGTCAGCTGGGGGGGTGTGCCCTTGGGGGGTGGAGGTCAGCTGGGGGGGTGTGCCCTTGGGGGGTGGAGGTCAGCTGGGGGCGTGTGCCCTTGGGGGGTGGAGGTGAGCTGGGCGAGGGGGCAGAGCCCCTTGACTCTTTCCACTTTGGAAGATGCTTCTCGTGGTTAGCGGACATTGTTTTCAGTTGGGCCTTTGAGATCTGGGGGTGCTGAGGACTGGCCACTTGAATGTGATGGAATAAATTCATCGAGGCTGGCGGGGAGGGGGCATCAGCTGTCCCCAGGATCGTGCTTCTGAAAGTCATTTCTGTGGCCATCGTTGGCCAGGGGTGGGGGGGCTGTCAGTGCCTCTGCTCTGGCTGTGAGCAGCCCCCATGCTGTTGCTGTCCCTCCTCAGTGCACTGCTGAGGCGTCCCCAGCCCACCTGTCCACCTGGCACCGCTGCCTACTACGTCCAGCAGGCTGCTTCCCCTTGCCTCCCGGCACGTGGGGATTACTTGCCCGCCCGCCCCAGCCCCAGCTTCACTGCAGGTGTTGGACTTGCTTCTCCCACTCCTCTGCCCCCTCTCAAAGCCAAGGGGTGTCCTAGGGCTGCAAACAGGGGCCCCCAGATATCACAGAGCCAAAGGACTATGTGTGAGTGCAGGTGTCTCGAGGGCGGCAGCAGAGTGGCGCTGGAGTGGGCAGGTGGTACGGGCAGCTGCTCCCCAGGCTTGAGCAGGGACCCCACGTCCACGATCACCCAGAGCTGCTCCTTGGCTTCCATGCGATGCTGGGCCACTCACTTGTGGAGGAGACCAGGAGGGGAGCAGCCTCCTCCGAGGCTGTCCTGGTGACTGTTGGCGGCACTTCCCCCAGGAGACTCTCAGAGCAGCCGCTACCCAGTGTCTGCCACAGAGACCAGCGTCAGGGAGGGAGGGAAACGCAAGGAGCCCTTCCTGGCCCAGGAACGTGCATCCAGGCCTCCCGCACTCCAAGCAGAGCGTCTGGGGAATGTGACACCAAAGCTGCATCAAGCAAATGCCCTTCAGAGCCCCAAGCAGGAAGCAGTTACTGTTTGCATTTCTGAGAATAATCCCTGAGTATTAAAAAACGTGCACCCACTTGGAATCACCGGGGCGGAGCGGGTGTGAATTGCTTCTCCATGGATCCCGCTGCCAGCGGGCTGCTTTCCCCAGGGACCCGCCGGCCTTGGTGCCCAGGCCAGGAGACGGCTTTACCCCGACTGTGGAATTTTCCTCCTCTCTGAGCTGGCCTGGCTCTGGTCCAGGGCCCTGCGATCTCAGCATGGCCTCCCAGCGCGGCAGCCTCCTCATCCCGCAGGGCGTCCAGGGGAGCCAGAGGACCCCAGCACAGGCCTGCTGTTGCACACGGCCGCCGCGCGTCTTGGTGGGAATACAGCAGGCACAGCCTTTCCCCAGAGCAGGGACGGAGACCCTGGGGAACTTGCCCATAAATAGACTCGTCAGAAAAGCTGGTGGCCCAGGGCACAGGGTCGGGGTGGTGTCGGGGCGCCCCCGGGCCCCAGGCTCCATTTCTCCTAGGAGCTGGGGGCTGTCCAGGGTCCAGGCATCCTGCTGGCTCCTCCGTGACCCCCTCTCGCTCCGGCCTGACCTGAAGCCCTTTCGTTGCCTCACTGTGACGTTCTGAGAGGACGAGGCGGCAGGAGGAGGGGGGCAGACGGCAGGTCCAGGTGTGGGCCGCGGACCCCTGGGACCTTGCACCCCAAAGCTCTGCCCTGCTTGGTCACCACGCCCAGCCCGTGCCACCACCAGTCAACCATGGCCTCCACGGCGGCCCTGTAGCCGGTCGCAGAGGGAAGTGTAGATGGTTTTCTTTCTCTTTGGTGCTCTTGGGCCTGAGAGATGTTTAACTGTTTCAGCTCAGTTACAGTACGTTGCAGTACGTTGGACAAGACTGCCTGAGGGGGGCTCCCCTGTGGGGAGGCCCCTGTTCAAGGGGAAGCGTGTGGGGGTTCAAGGCAACTCCTCGCTGGAGGTGAGTCGTGCCTGCAGCAGCCCCCGAGCTCTGAGCCACTGGCTGCCCACCTGCTCACCTTGGCCAGGAGCGGCAGGCAGCTTCCTGGGCCCCACCCCCGTCCTTGTCGCGCACCCCTCAGACATCAGAACACTCTCGTCGTGTTTCCCTCTTTCGAGCCACAGTTACTCAGCAATACTCTGGATTTCCGTCTGGCTTCTCTGGCGCCCGGGGAGGCCCCGTGGTGATTGTGCCGCTGACGGCACTACCTCGTTGCCAGGTGAGCTGAGATCCAGCGGCATGGCGACCGTGATGCCCCACCCCTGCCTGGACAATCTGGCTCACTCCTGCCTCCTAGTTTTCCCCTCTCTGCCACCACCACTCTGTCTCCAGCTCCCACCAGCCCCTTGGGGCCGATATCTGACACCTCACTCGGTTTCCTCCGTCTGGCATCCTTTCCTCGACTCTTCTGCGGGAAGATTCTGTCATATTTGGGTGGCTCAGTCACCCCCCACTGTTGTTCCCGGGAGCCTCCTGTGACCGCCTCAGCACTTTGCACCCCCTTACTGGCTCCCACCCAAACCCCCACAATGGCACTGCCATCCCTTTATATTCTACAGCTTTGTACTCGGCCGCTATGTTCCTCCCCCACCAGCGGACCAGCCTCGTCTGTCTTATTCCCGACTCAGCCTCCCTAGGGGCAGTGCCTGGCATGCCCAGGTGCCCAGGACATACCTGCCGGGGAGCGAACTCGGGTGTGAGGTCTCCCCTTTCCTCTCAAGGAGCAAATAGGACCCCACGTCGGCTTTCGAGGAGGAGGGAGGAAACACCCTTGATTCATAAACAGCAGCGAGGCCAGGACAAGCGCCCGCGTTTGCTTCAGTGACCTGAAGTGGCCCGAAGGCCTCGCCAGCATCAGCACCTCCAGCGGCTCCTCCGAAGCACAAGGAGTAGACCCAGGGCTGACACTCGGGGGAAAGAGCACGGCGCCGGCTGTTCTGAGCACTTTGGGGAACAGACCCTCGTGTCCTACCCCAGTGCTGTGAGGCTGGGAGTCCTCCGGGACACCCGGGATCCCCGCCCCCCGCACAGGAGGAGAGGGCTCGGGAGCGTGCTCGGAGCCTGGGTCCTGTGCAGGTGCTGCCGGCCGCCTCGGCTGCCCTGGGGGACGCTGAGGAGCCCGGCGAGGCCCTCACGGCCCACTCTCACTGGGTCTGCAGGCCAGGAAGGGGGAAGTGGCTCTCCAGGCCTGGCCCTGGGGACTAGTGGGGGGGACGCTGAGCCCAGCCGGTGCTGGACATCAGTATACAAGGTCCAGGGCATGAGGCACGGCTGTTGTCTCCTCATCCGGAGAGGAAACCGAGGCACAGAGGTCACGCACTGGTGACCTGTGCAAGGGTGTGCAGCGAGGCTCAAGGCTATGTGGCTAAATTGCTCTCACACACCGGAGCACACAAGGCAAACACAACTCACCGAGCTCCCCCTCGGGGGCTGTTATACTCAGGTGCAGTTTCCGTGCCCAGCCCGAGCAAGGAGCAACTGCTCACTCTGAGCTGAACCCAGCCCAGGTACAGCCAGGAAAGTGCAAACGCAGACAAGGGGGCTGCCCAATGGCGAGGGCCCGACAGCAGAAATGCAAAGCTCCAGTGACCTGAGAGCTCCGCCTCGTAGCCCACGGCGAGCTGCCTGTCACCAACCGGTCAACTCAACAAGTCCACCTCCTTGCCCTGGCCCATCCCTTAGTGCATGAAGCTTAACTCTTTTGCTTTCCCCTGTGGGCCCCCAACCCTATGGAGGGTCAAAGCTATTTCTCAACAGTATCCCCCCAGGCTGAGCCCCTTTCCTTTGTGTCTGGATACACAGACATCATCATGCTTCATCCCCATTAACCCCTCGAGGTGAGGGCCTTATTCCCATCTTACAGAGGAGGAAACTGAGACTGAGCACATGAACCAACTCGCCTGATGTGAGATCACGACACTAGAAAATGGAAGTCAGCGAGCAAGCGCCTTCCGTCGGGTTAGCACATGAGCTGGATGAGCAGTGCCTGGAATCATCTGTGTGGTTTGATGTCTCCTTAGAGACTTTGCTCCTGTGCAGACTTTGGCCACACGGCTATGGTGTGAAATAAATTCTTATGGATGCAATTATATCAGATCTTAATGAGAAACTGGTGTGCAGTTAGTGGATCATTAATATTCTAGAGAGGCAGCCACAAATTGTGAAGTTTGGTAAAGAATTTGAGTCTCAGGTGCTATTAATGCTTGGCTCTGAGACTGATTTATCCAGAAAGGGCATTAAAGGCAGTTTCTTCTTCCTCGGCATGAGAAGGAAGCAGGCGGAAGTGACAGACTCAGACACCAAGAATTCCTTGGGGATCAATGACCAGTTGGGGAAAGAAGAGAAAGTGTGGCTGTGGGTCTGGAGAGGAGGCAAGTTTACCCAGGATGGGGCACAGGCCAGACTGCCCTGAGCCTGCCGCTCTGGTGCGCGGAACCCAGCCCGGGCCGCGGTGACAAGCGAGGTCTTGTCATCACCACGAGTCAAGCGGCTCAGCTTTACCACACCTGCAGGCTGACTAAGAGTAGCACCCTCTTTGGGCCGCCCAGCAGCCCCATTTGCCCTTAAAATCCACACACTTATTATTACTGTTGTTATTGTCAGGATTACCACACCACCACCACCACCACTCCCCCTTCGTATCACCACCATCGCCAGCCCCGCCGCCAGCACCACCCGCTCCTCATGGCACCCCCCCACTACCGTCATCATGATCACCAGCATCATCATTTACGTCATCATCATAATTCTACTGTGAGACCCCTTCCTCCCAGGGGTCTTCTTTCGTCATCAAATTTAATTCTGGAAGTCACAGGCTGCTGTCTCGCGGAGCACGCTCACAATCCCTGGGAACAACTATCATGCAAAAGTTCTCAAAGCTCTAACAATCAAATTTAGAAAAATTCACAGGAGAATGTAATGTGATATACAATAGCGTGGATTGGAGCTTTTTCAAAATGAAATATTGAGAAGAGAATACGGCAGAGTGAGTGGAAACTGAGCCTTAGCGTCCATGTAATTTCCGATCTTCCTTCTTTAGTCGGTGTCGCATATTGGAATCCACGTACCTACTAAAAAACGGACTAAATTAAAAGGCTCACTTTGGGTGATAAGTCCTAACTCAGACTTAGTTACTTCTCAGTCAAATACAGTTGTTCCAGGGACTCATAATCCTGCACCCCAGGACACTGGCAAAATTTTAAGACCACATCAAAGGGTGTGGGTCCAAGTCTCTGTCCGCAGCCCCAGGTGCTGGGCCTGAAGCCTGGGCCACACGCCAGCCATGGCCTGAGCTCTGTAAGTGCCCGGTGCTTGTGGGGGCTGCCACCTGCAGGTGACCGCCCAGTTCAATTCCCTTCATCCTTTGGCATAAAGTTCCAAGTAAAAATGGCAACTCAGAAGTCGATGTCAAAGGTAAAAAAGTAGGGCCTTGTCGGGAGATCCGGCGAGCATGGGATGGGTTCAAGCCCAGAATGACGCCGCTCGGGAAAGCACGAGGGCTGGGATGGAACGAGCCTGGCGAGTTGGGCACGGGGCTGCTGTTGGCTGTGACGGTGATTTTGTGGCTTGTGGCTTCGGTGAACTTTGCTTCCAAATTAGATAGAAGCTGTATTCAGTTCTTCACACGACCCCCTTCCTCCTTCCTGCAGAGACGGACGTCTTACAGACCCAGTGAGCTGGAGGCCTGAAATGCAGGGGATCGCGAGGGAGCTGTGCAAGGATGACGCTGGGACTGCTGGGCACGCGGGGCAGACACAGTGATGACAGTGGTGACAACTGGGGGTGAGCTAGGGGGTCATTTTCACGGCCTTCTTGGGTCAGGGTAAAAGCCTTTGGAGTTACTATCATTCACGAAATCAGGGCATCTTTTCATATCATGTGAAATTAAATAGTCTTCATTGAAAGTTCAAATATGCGCCCTTCGAAGTATATATTGTCCTTTTAGGTGTGAAAATCATGGATAATGGATCCATCTCTCTAAATAAATTAGGTAGGATTTACAATTTCAATGAAGATACATCCACATCTTCCCCTGACGTTTGAAAGCACTGGCCTGCGTGGCCGGCAGGGTGTCATCCAACAGCACTGAGCTAGAACTCTGTCAGCTTTAGAAGATTCTCTGCTGGAAATGGAAATCCATGTTCAGAATGACGGGTGTTGCTGGACAAACAGGTAAAGCTGGTTGAGTTTGTTTTTTTGACGAGGCACGGTTGTCTCGCTCCCTCGGTACTATGTTGACACTATGGGATTGCTCCCCTCAGGGGGGTCACTGCAGCTCTCGGCCACCACGGCACCCACAGTCCTCCACAGTCTGTGGTGCCCCCCTCCGCTGCCCTGTTCTCACCCCCCCCCCCATCTGGATGCCCGAGGTCATGGTCAGCTTTCAAGGTTGGCTTTAATGTTGGTCTGTGTCTGCCCACTGTTTGGTTTCTCTACATTCCACGTGTAAGTGACACCACCACATGTTTCTTTTCCTTTCTGACTGGTTTCACTCCGCGTCATCCCCTGCAGCACCATCCACACTCCCACAAACGGCGTGGGTCTGCCTTGCTGATCGCCGAGTAGCATTGCTCTGTGTCTATTTACCCCGTCTCGGTTCTCATCCGTTTGGGGGCAAGCAGGCGGTTTCCATATCCTGGCGCTTGTGAGTAATGTTGCAATACACACGGGAGTGCACGTTTCAAATTAGTGTTTCTGCATCCCTGGGTCAGTTCCTCAGAGCGGCATTGCTGGGTCACATGGCAGATCCACGTTTAGTCTTTTGAGGAAGCTCCACACAGCTTTCCTCAGGGGCTGGGCCCGTCCGCATCCCCCCCGCATGCACGAGGGCCCCTGTTCTCCACATCCGACCACGAGGCTGGTGGAGTTTGCCTGTGGGAGCCCCAACCCGGCGTCCTGGGCTCTCGCCCCAGGGTCACGTCCTCTACTCCCCCTCCTCTTCCTCTGCTCCTCTTCCTCCTACTTCTTCTTTTCCTCCCTCCGAACTTCAGCCTCTTTCCCTCCCTGCTGGAGTTCCACTGCTCTCCGAGGGCGTGCACACGTTTTGGGAGGCCCTGCGCACTGATCCTCCAGGCACAGTTAAGATCTACCTGCGAACCAAAGTTCAAGCCACAGCAACAAAACACCAGTTAAGTAATCGCAGGCACCCGACAGCCGGACGGGACCGGGCAGGGCAGGGCCGTGACCTTGCCTCCCTGTGCCACCGGGGACAGCCGCTGCGGTCTCGCCTGCCCCGTGATCACGCATCTGACCTGTGTGCATGCGGTTGGGTGCTGTGGACTTTGGCATGGTCGCTTGTGTTTAAAAGACAGTGACCCTCTTCCACAGAACATTCTTTTAAAGAATCTGCACCGATAAGGTGCTAAGCTGTCGCACATTTGTTGTCTCATTGGAGCAAACTCTTGATCATGCTCAGAAGCTGCCGTCTCTGCCCCCTGCAGCTCTTTCTGAATCCGCTCGCGTCCTTGGCATTCAGTGACTCTTTCCCAAGCCTCTCTTCCCCAGGGACACCCCTCCCTTGGGAGCATTTGTGGCTATTATGTTAGGCCAGGCGTCACCGCCCGCAGCCAGGGGCCAGATGTGGCCAGATGTGGCCGGCTGAAGGAGTGGTGCTGACATTTTTAAATGGTTGAAAAAACAGAAGAGAAATATGTGTGACATGTGAGAATTATGCAATTTAGATTTCTATCCAGAACGAAGGTTTTGCAGGACACGGTGTCGGTGGTCCTGCCTGCTGGAGGCCGAGGTGAGCAGCCGAGCCCAGACCGTGTGGTCCAGAAAGCCTGGCATGTGCTCACTTCCATCCGGGCCTGCTGCGCTCTGCTGCCCACATGCCCCGTTGCGTCACCTGGGCGTGTCTTTATCTGTGGAAGTGGCTCTGCGTGATGACATCGCGTGTCTGCCGTGCGAGGCCGAGTCGCGTGTGCGTCAGCTGCGCTCAGGTCCGGGTCTCCCCGTCAGCACCAACGACCCTTTGACTCCCACCCACACCCCTTCCCTCTGGTCACCGTGCATCAGCTTTATGGTCCACAAGTTTATATATATATTTTTTTTGCTTAATTCATCTGCATGTTTGTTTCTCTTGCACCGCAAGGAGTGACACCCCCGAGGGTCTGTCTTGTTCTGCTGATTGTTTCACGGAGCAGCGGCCTCTGGGCTCTCCATGTGGTCCCAGATCTCGGGCGGAGCTGTTGTTACCTCCCCGCCCGAGAAGCACAAGCCAGTGTGTGTGGGGCGGCTGCCCAGAGGCACCCCACAGGAAGAGGGCGGCTCACGAGTGGAGCTGCAGTGAAGGGGTGACTAGCCGGGGCCACATTGATCCAGTGCTGCCTATGACCAGGCTCTTCACAAAGGTCTCACCCACGGTCACGTCAGCCCTCAGGGAGGGGGCCAGCCACCCCCACGTCACAGGCGAGAAAACTCAGGCATGGACAGGGACAGGCTTCCGGAGGCCAGACGGTCAGCCAGGCCTGGGGCTCACTGCCGGGGTCCTCAGGCAACCCGCGGGGTCCTCGGCCACCCCGGGGTCTCACCGGCCTCTAGTGACCACGCAGCCAGGGGAGCCCACACCTTCCCCACTTTGGATTATGCAAGCTCCAGAAACCTGTCACCTATAAATTGCTTTACACATTGGATAGAATTCAGATCTTGAAAAGAAAGGGAAGCGTTGATAGAGTTCTATTTGAAAGACGAAAACCAGAAAAAAACCTCAGTTAAAAATATTGATTTTTACCAACAATAGAACAAAAGCGACAGTGTTATTCTGCGGGTTGGTTACAGAGCGCGAAGGGTCCAGGGAGCCCGGAGTCCCGCACACCGGGGGGCCTGGCAGGTGCATCCACCCACAGCAAAGGTGTCCAGGGTCACGCTGGGAGCTGCACCCAGAAGCACAGGGAAGCCTGGCGTCGGGCCCGAGGGCCTGCGGCCTGAGACGCGAGATTGGAGGGGACGGGCTGGGCCCGGGGAAGGACCTGGCCTTGCACCCGCCCCACGGTCATCACGGGCATCCGGAGACAACCGAGCCTCTTCTGGAATCTCACGGAATAAATGAATGGCCACAGTAATGAGCTAGGCGAAGAGAAGAGGACGAGACCATTTTTTTTTCTTGTGAGGAGAGATTTGTTAACAGGAACGATCATTAAACAATATGCAGCTTGCCTTGGGCTGCTGAGGAAACACAGCGTCAACTTTTATTCTTTCCAGGGAGCAGATGTAGCTGAAATGTGCGCGGAAGTGGGGGAGGGCCCCGAGGACTCGGGGGTGTCTTGCTTTGCTCCTGGAGAAGGTGCGGGCTCAGGCTGGAGAGGCGGCGAGGCCTTCTCCTGGGCTCCCGGGCGCTCTCCTGTCGCGACACTGTCCCGCACACGCTTTGGTATTTTTATGCAACCTGTGCAGTGATACAGCTGTTGCCGCACCTCAAAGCTAAAGCCGTGACCCCCATCATACCTTAGCAAGAAAAACTCATTTCAGACAACTCAGCCATAGCCGGAGTGCCGTGGTCCGGATTCTCCACCGGGGCAGGCAGACTCCCAGGGCGCGAAGACCCCAACTCAAAAACCGGGTAGGTCCAGGGCGGGGTTCCTTTCCCCAGGATTCTCTGGGGTCACTTTGCACGGAGCCAAGTCGTGTTAAAATTCTGCGCCCAGCGGGGACCAGACTCGGGCAGCCCCTGACCAGACACCCCCTCTCAGGCCCGGCCGGCCACGGGGCGCAGCACCTCGCGGGGTCAGAGCAGCTGAACCTGGGTCGTTTCTGACAAACCCCCCTGGCAACCGCGGGGACGCTGAGGCACATCCCTCCCGGGACGGGGTGAGAGAACCTGGATCCAGCCCTGCGTCCGGAGCTCCCCGCGGGGTCATCGGCCCCGTGAGGCTAGCGCCGTCCTGTTTTCACTTGCACCCCTCGGGGCGCCAAGCCCCCCGCTTCTCGGGGCGCGGGGTCTGAGGCGCGGCTCCCCAAGGCTCCCCAAGGCTCCGCGCGGGGAGCTCAGAAACCTGACCCGGGGGCGGCAACTTCGCTGCGTCTGGGTTTCTGGGTTTCTGGCGCCCCCGGCCGACAGGCGCCCAGCCACCCCCGGGGGACAGCTGTCCCCTTCCGGGGCCCCGGGGACCCCCGGCGCCCGCCCCTCACCCGCGCCCGTGCAGGGCCGGCCAGCAGGGGGCCCCGCCGCGCAGGGACCGGCCGGGGCTCCGGGGCGCGTGGCCCGGGGCTGACCAGCGCCCCCACCCCGGCCGGGCCGCTGGGCGTCACTGCGCCCCTGAAGGGACGCGGCCCCCGGGCAGGGGGGTTTGTTTCAACACCGCCCCGTCGGGCCTCGGCGCCCGCGCCCCGGCTTGTTCTCCAGGATGCGCCGCGCCCCGGCTCTCCCCTCTCGCGGCGGCCCGGCCCGGCCCGCGGCTCCTGCGGGACCTCGGAGCCCGCGCGCGGGGTGCCCCCTCCCCGCCCCCCGACCCCGCCCCCCAGGTCCGGCAGCGCCCCGGGCGCGCGTCCCAGGAGTGCGACGGCCGGTCCTTGGGGTGCGCGGTGCCAGCCCTGCCGCGCCCACGGAGCATCGGGGCCGCCCGCCACCCGCGGGGGCGCCCTTGCTCCCCGTGATTCAGCAGCGTCGGGGGTGGGGGGGTCTGCTGTGCTGCTCCTGGGGCCGCCCCGGAGCCGGGTCCTGCGCCCACACTGGGGCACCCCGACCTCCTGCCCCCCGCCGCTGCCCCGTGCTGCCCCTCCCCCGCGACGCCTCTCCTGCTGAAGAGGACTCCCTCCCCCCTCGGGAGGACTCCCCTCCTCAGGAGGACCCCCTCTCCTTCCTGGGGAGGTCTGCTGCTCCTCCTTCGGGGAGCACTCCCTCTCCTGCCTCGGGAGGACCCCCTCTCCTGCCTCAGGGGGACCCCCTCTCCTGCCTCGGGAGGACTCCCTCCCCTCCCTCAGGAGGACCCCCTCTCCTTTCTGGGGAGGTCGGCCGCTCCTCCTTTGGGGAGCACTCCCTCTCCTGCTCCGGGAGCACGTCCTCCCCTCTGCAGCCCAGGCCATGGAGAGGCAGGTCTTCAGGAGCTGAGGGAGAGAGCGAGCTGGTGGGGTCTTGCTTATCCTTCTGCCCTTCCTGGAGGAGACTGGGAGACACGGGGGGGGGGGGGTCCCCTGGGATTTTCAGGCCAGGCCCTGCTGCCTCCTGGCTCCCAGCTGTTGCGACACCCCAGGCCCGTCTGAGCCATGATGGTTGGAGCGGGAGAATTTAGGAAAACTTTAGGGGATTCTCCTTATCCTTTATGGTTGGAAATTTCATAAGGAAGCACTTTGGATTTGCTTATTCATTGCTTTTATATGTGTTTATGTGTTTCGATCCCGGGGTCAACGTGTCTTCTTCACTCCGGACACGCGTGTCCTCCAGCTCCGGGAACCTTTCTTCAACAGTTTGCTTGATGACACTTTTCTCTCCATGGTCTTGATTCTCTTTTTACAGAAGTTGCTATAATTCAGTAACGATTCTCCCTGATCTATTCTCTAATTATCATTTGTTCCTCCTATTGTCTACTCGTTTGCTTTTTGTTATCTCTTGGGGAAGTGTCCTCACTACTTTATCTTCCAATCATCTCATTGATTTAAAAACTATCAGCTGGGCCTCTCTGGTGGCGCAGCGGTTGAGCGCTGGGCTGGGAAGCTGCCCGCAGCCTCTGCAGCGCCGGTTCGATCCCCGGCTGCTCCCCGGCCACCGGAGGAGGGTCCCACACGGCGCGCAGACCTCTCCTGCCGCCCGCTGCTCCCCTCAGCAGTGTACTTCGGTCCTTCTGCCTGCTCTGCTCCCCGCTCTGGCTCTGGTGAATTCTCTCACCCTCCCGTGCTTCTGACTGTACCCAGTGCTTGTATAAATAAATAAAAATAAATCTTTAAAAAAACCCCAAAAGCTCTCAGCTGCCGTGTCTCCGTTCTCGAGAGCCCCTTCCACCCTGTGGTCTTTTCACGCGTTACTTGTCTCATGGCTGCAATGTTCTGGTTATTTCTTTGGTGTCATTCATTGTAGTTTTTTTTGTTTGTTTGTTTTGTTTTTTTTTGGTTTCCTTCGACTCTCTTTTTTTTTTTGCTGTTACTTTCTACTCAGTCTGACGCCTGTCTTTCATGTTGGGAATTTCCTAAAATGTCTGCTAACCCTCCGAAGTACGTCTCTATTTCAGAAAGAGAATCAAAGTCTTGGTAGGGAGCACTGCATATCACGGGGGCTGGGGGGAGGCGCTGCTGGATTAGTGGGTTCCTCTCTCCAGTCACTGGTTGGAGACACAGATTTCCTGGGGAGCCCCCAAACGCCCGCACCTGTGGGTCCCTTGTGCAAATCCCTTCCACGAGGAGCAGCCTGTGGTCTCCGGCCGAGGCAGGGCACAGCTGCCTGCGGTGTGTGTCTGGCCCCTGCATTCTGAAAGCTGAGCACAGGGAAGGAAGAAGCTACGGGGTGTGGGTGAAATTCCTTCTTCATGGAGTGGCAGCCACCCAGCCCCCGGGCACCTGGTGGTGAGTGTGATGTTCCCTGGAGGTTTGCTGAGTCTCCCTGTCGACGTCCGTCCTGCTGGGAAGGCATGTGGGCACCACCTGCCCTGCAGCTCGCTCAGGGCACCTGCTATGCCAGGCGGTGCCAGGTCCTCAAACCCCATCACCTCGCCCCATGCACCCTTCCCTGCAGACCAAGCTTCCAGCTTCTCCCTGCCCGTTAGCCCGCAGCCTCCCTCTACCCTCGTGAGTTCTTCTGGTGCCACCGTCTGCGCGTCTCTCCCTGCATGCTCTGTCCTTCGGGACGCAATTATTTTACTGGCCTTTGAGTGAGATTCCTGAGGGCAGCGGTGTCCAGCTGTAAACTCCCAAGCTCCCGATGTGCACTTGACATGTTTAAGTCTTTGGAGAATGATCTGCAGAGAACTTAGGGAATGTTTTCTGAGGAAAAGTTGGAGAATGTGAAGACAGCGTGGGCAGGCCCCTGAGATCACAGCTGGTCCCTGGCAGCGGGTGGAAAGACTGAGCAGCGCTGCCCCCCATTGGCGGGTTCCCCAGCATGTCGCATCTCCCCAAGACTGTTTGCTCCCTGCCAAAAGGAACCCAGTGGAGGAGCCCCTACCCGCGCGGCCCAGGCACGCTCTGTGAGGGAGCAGTGTGCGGCTGGACGCGGCCCGCGTGGGTTACCCATCTCCCTTAAGGTTGGCGCCTTTGTGAGCCCGGTCTGCTGCTTCTGCAGCCTGACAGCCCTCAGGCCGATGACATGGATGCCCCGTGGAGGTCCCAGGCTCAAGGAGGTCACGAGGTCAGAGAGGGGGTGAGCTCAGGGCAAGAGGAGCAGAGGAGGGGCCCCAGTTCCTCGATGATGCTGGTCCAGGCCCGCAGACCCGTCCCGGAGGCCGGCTCCCCCAGCCGAGTCTCAGGCGCTTCAGAAAGCCCTGGCGTGGCCCCTGCAGGACTAGAGTCTCCATAATTTCTATTTCTTGGCGAGCTCAGAACTCAGAAGCCGGTAACAGGATTAGCCCGATTAAGACGCACAAATGAAATGGACGGCAACCGCTAGCCCGGCCGGCGGCGCTTTGTGGGTGATGGAGCCAGATGGGCTGATGACAAGCCGGGCGTCCCTCAGGCTCCAGCTTCCCTCGCAGCTCGTGGTGCGGGGCTGCCCTTGCTGGGGGTCCTGCAGAAGGGGAGGAGGAAGCCGCATTGAGGCAATCATGAACATTTCAGATTGTTTTTGGCTTGCCCTTATGTTTTATTACTTCCTTATGCTTGCAAACAGCATCCGTGAGTATGATGAATGCAGGCCAGAGAGCCGGAGTTCCAGGACATCGTACTGTTTAAAATATGTTCTGCCCAATGACTTAGCCCCTGAAGTCTTGGCTCTGTACGAGGTTGGAGGGGGCGTTTCTCACCTTCCTTGTTGGGTAATGAGGAGCCGGGGCTGGGAGGGGGGGAGGTCTGTGCTCATTGTAAGGAATGCCTGTCGTTTTCTAGAACACAGTTTTCTTTTTCATCAACTCTTGTATGAAGAACAAAGGCTTAGACGTTCCTGACGGAGTCTCTGGCTCTAGGTTCCTGAGGGTGCCAGCTTGTCCTGACACCGTCCTCAGCAAGGGACACGCCCTGTAGTTGCTTGGGCCCGGGGTGGGGGGGAGTCGCTGGTCTAAGGGGGGCTGCTGAGCCCTTGGGACAAGGGGGGGCTAAATTTCTATCTTAGTTGTTTCATCTTTACATTTAAGCACCCACATGTGGCAAGTGGCTGACACTGGACAGTGCAGAATGACAGAAAATGACTTCCTAAAACTCACTGATATCTTTCTCATGCAAATAACTTTTAATGCAAAAAGCATATTTTCCAAATTAATGGGCAAACATCTATTTGATAAAAGGGACTAGCTCATGAAATGATCCATCTCTTCCATATCCTGATTCTACTCCCCCTTGGGAGATGCAACTCTGGATAAGAGCTGTTTACCTCTTTCTCTCCAGGGGCTGTCTCCTCCTGTATAAACATCTCTCTCTCTCTCTCTCTCTCTCTCTCTCTCTCACACACACACACACACACACACATGCACACAGACACATACACAAACACACACACAAATTATTGTACAAGTGGGAACATATGGTCACCCACTATTTTCCTTCCTTATTTCTTCCACTTCAAAACCTCCTGGAGATCTTGGCAAATGAGTTACACATTTGCCCCTTCTTTTTTGTAGCTGCATAGTATTCCATCACCTAGGCTCACCTTTCTCTCTCTCTTTCACCTAAGCAACAGAAATTAATTTTCTGAAGTCTGGGAGCTGAAAATCCCAAATCAAGGCGCTCACCAATTCGGGTCCTGCTAAGAAGTCCTTCTGGGTTGCAGGTAGGAGTTTCTTGTTGTGTTCGCAAGTGGTGGGAGAAAGGTAGAGAGGGAGAAAGCGCTTTGGTGCCTCTACTTATAAGGTCATTAATTCTGGCAGATCAGGACCCACCCTCGTGACCTTGTTTAACTTTAAATTCTTCTTTTCTCCAAACACAGGACTTAGGCGTTTAGGGCTTCAAAATATGGAGGGACAAAAGCACGCAGCCCCTGACACCCCGCCTCTCTCATCTGCAAGATATTCTCACTCCATCCCAACTAAGAGCCCCAAAATTCTTACCTTTTGCTCATGAAGCATCAACTCTAAAGCCTCATCTAAATATCATCTGAGAATAACTAAATGAAGAAATATAAATAATAAATGAATAAATATCCAAGTCAGACATGGGTGAGACTTGCGGTCCTGCTCGGCCGAGGCAGAGTCCCCTCCATCTCTGACCCCTGAACCAGAGGAATGCAACGCTTCCGGCAAGTGACGGTGAGTCCGGCGGAGGACAGACGCCCCCCCCCACCTCTGCTTATTAGTTGGTCCCAACAGTGAACAGTTCGTTTTCTTTTTCACTTCCAGCCGCCGCGACAGACATCGCTGTCATGACCATCACCCCTTCGTCTGAGGGGCGCCTGGGGTCTTCTGCGATCATAAGTTGCGGGAGAGGAGAGGCCTCGCAGGCAGAGCCGGGATCCCAGTCAGCTGGGACTCTCAGATGTGTCACACCCCGAGGCTGGAGCCACTTTGGGGCGGGTCTGCCGAAGATCGCAAAGGCTGCTTTTGTCAGAGAGCCAACGGCACACGCGTGTTCTTGACTTTCTGATGGCTTCGCGCTCCTTCGTGGAGAAGCGCCCCGGCCTGTCTCTCGACAAGGACCCATGAAGAAGGTCAAACACCTGCACACTGAGAGCCGCTCCCCAAGACTTCTCTTAAAATGTGGTCAGGGCATCTGGAGGTCAGTAGAGGGACAGAGGTCGCTGCCGTGGGGACCAGCGGTTCTGCTTAGTGGCACCCCGGGCCGTCCTCAGCTGAGGACCTCAGCCTCGGCACGCCAGGCTCCTGCTCGGCGTCGGTCGGGGCCCCGGCACCAGAGAGGAGCTGGGGCCACGCTGTTGACCTTGGGCAAGACTCGCAAAAGGCCTCTGACCGTGGCTTCTCTCTGCCGCCCCCCCACCTCCGTGGTCGCGCTGCCACCCTCTTCCCTAACCACCTGACCACCGTGCGGCTTGTGCAGGTGACCCCTGGGAACGGCCTCCGAGCTCTGTCTTCCCAGCTCCCCCCTCCGCAGGGACTCAGCATGTTGCTTGCTCAGTGACTTTGGAAGGAGAAAGTCACCCCTTTCCGAGGGTGGGGGGCTGCGCAGCGAAGCACCTCACGCCCAGCGTGCTGCCGGGGGATGTGGGACAGAGGGGGGCGTCACCGGGGACACGGAACCCTCACGCTGGAGGAAAGGGCGTTCTCCGCTCGCCCCACGGGTGTAACTGGCAGAGCTGGATGGGCCAGGGGAGAGTGTGTTCCTCCCGCCGGCACATCACGCCCTGCACCCTGGCTTCACCGCTTCCCGCGGACCTCCACTTACTTCACGACTGCGTGTCACTGTCGTTGCAGGTATTTTATCAAGAAATAAGAAGATCGAAGAACTCAGAAAAATATACACACAAGCTGCAAGAGCGGAGAGCCTTGTGGCGCCGCTACGTCTCGGCAGCGCTGTCCACGACCCACAGAAACAGCGAGCGGGGCAGGGGCGGCCGGGACGTGCGGCCGAGCCACGGGGGAATATTCCTCAGCGGCAGGAGGTCGGCTCGTGCCACGTGCAGCAGCATGGCTGGGGCTGGCGGGGACATGCTCAGCGACGTCGGCCCACGGAGAGACAGACTGGATGGGGTCGCTCCTTCGCGGAAGACAGAAACACACAAAAATCCTGAGATAGAGTCAACCCCATGACAAGTCCTGTCATCTGACTGCAGAACTGAGGCTGCCCGAGTGGCCGGGGAGGGGGAGGAGGGGAGGGAGCACGGCGCGCTGTGGGGGAGGCCCGTGGGGGGACCATAGGGGAGGACGATGGGGCAGGACCGTGGGTGCGGCAGGGGTGAGCGCGCCTCCTGCGGGGAGACCTAGACCTCTAGTCACAGACCAAGTCGTCAAGGGATGTTATTTCAATAACAAAAGGAAAAGAACCACATGCCACGGAGACGGCCCGTGATGCTCGAGGACGAAGGTCAGGGGAGTGGAGCCCTCGGCCCGTGGAGCCCCAGGCGGCGATCCTCTGTCATCTGACTGCGGTGGCGTGCGGGGGCACACACTTGTGCGCGCACTGGCGGGCGTCATTTCAGCGTGTGCAAATAGGAATCACGCCCTGCACCTTCCCGAGACAAACGCCCCACGCTGCACAACCTACTGTGTCATTTTTATGTCTCAATCACACCGCAATAAAGCTGAAAAAGGGGAGAAAGGACACCCCGCAGCCTCGCCCACATCGTCCCGGGTTTGTTCCCCACGGAGGCTTCCCCTGAATGAACCGCGTCGGACACGCTGGTTTCTTGCATCCCTTTAGTAGTTTCTCCTTTATTTCTCCCTCTCTCCCCAGCGCAGCCCAATCACGTTTGGCCAACTGCCTTTTCCCGCCCTTTCAAGACTGCTTGCGTGCACGCACTGCTTACACGCACAGGCACCTGTACACACACACCAAATACACCCACGTGATGCACAGCACCCTCTAATCACACCAACCTGACACACCACACATACATATCCACACATCCACGCACACCCCCTTACACACACTCCCACACACATCCACTCACACACCCCCATACACACACACACACACCATCATACATCCATTGACACCTCCATACACTCACACTCACATCCCCATACAGACATGCACTCCTGCATGCATCCACTCACACTCACACACAGATAGGCCTTCTGTTATTATTTGTTCCCTAAAAGTGAGGCGTCTTACACACTCCTGTGCATCTTGTTTTCCCGAATTAAACATGGTGGAGACGCCTCCACATCCCTGCGTTTTTACAGCTTGTTCCAGTGTGCGAGGCCCAAGGCCAGCCACCCTCCTGGCGGGTGTCCTTCTCCTGTCTCCCCGCACTGCGCCGCAGGCCACAGCGTCCCGCTAGTACCTGGAAGCACTGGTGTGCGTTTTTGACGTCAGTGGCGTAGATTTCCAAAGGCAGGACTGAGAGTTGAAGTGTACTTACTATTACTAGTTATCGACAATCATTGTTATTATTTCCTCCCTGCCCATCAGGGCCTCGGAATCTCCACTTCTTGGGGCTCCCTGGTGGCACAAGGGGTTGAGACGCAGCACCATGAAGCTATCCGCAGCCACTGCAGCAAGAGTTTGATCCCCTCATGGCGCAGCAGACCCCTCCTGTCTCCCCGCTGCTCCCCACAGCAGTGGATTTCAGTGGATCCACCTGTTCTGCTGATTCACTCTTGTGAATCCTCTCACCCCCCACCCCTGCACCTTTGGCCTGCACCCCAGCTCTTGTATGCATAAATAAATAAATCTTAAAAAAAAAAAAAGAATCTCCACTTCTTCCAGGGCCTTGGTTTCCTGGTCAGAGGCCAGATCTAATTGTTATTTAAATTCAGACTTTGTCTCCTAGTGAGTAGCTGAGTGTCTTCTCTTGTGTGAACCCTGGTAGGCAAATCCTGCACCCACTTTCCAACTTGTCCTGTTGTTGGTCACGGCTGAGTGTCTGCTGTGACTGGCTGGCCCTCATCTGTCCTGTGCGTGGTGAATGCGCCGGCCTGAGTGTCTCTCACCCTTCCCTGGGCCTTGTCCTGAGCTGCCTCCGCGCCCACAGGGTGATACCTTCATCCTCCAGGGAGAAACTTTTTAGAAGTCATTTAAATGTTTTTCCTGTTTAGTTTTTAAATTAAACATTTTTAATGTGTCTGAAATGAGGCAAAGGTCCAATTTTATCTTATTCCGAGTTGGTCTGGCTTCCCTAAAGCCATTAGAAATCTGGTTCATGTAAATCAAAGGGGACCCTCCACTGGCTTCTCGCCCTTCTCCACATCTGCCCGGCGAGCCCCACCATCTGCGCGCCCCGGCCCCTCTGTTCATGCTCTCAGCAGGTCTCACGCCACATGAGGGTGCCCACTCCTGTGCCCTGCCTCCCCAGCCGGTGGCAGTGCTTCTGCGTCCTGGGGCACCTGCCGCACAGGTGGGGCTAGCAGCCAGCGTGAGGCCATCTCCAAAGCCCAGGACTTCTCCTGCCGATTGCAGGGACCTGGCACCAGCATCAGGAAAGGTGAGGCCCTGCAGGTGGGTGAGCTGTGCTGCCCCCAGCCCGGTCAGCAGGTGCAGTGCCCGGCAGCCTGTGTGTGCGCCTGAGCAGGTCTCCAGCCCTACCTGTCAGCCTGGTCTGTCGTGCACTGTCTTTCCCCCTCACCCCCAGGCCCGGGCAGCACCCACGGTTCGGGTCCACAGTCCCCATGTCACATCACAATGCGCATGTCACATCACTGGCACTGGCAAGGCAGGATGCGCTCCTCACCTCTCCCAGGACGCACGGGACACCGCCGCAGTCCTGCCTGCCCACCCCCCTCCTCCCTCTCGGCCCTCCCCCTCAACCCCTCCCCTTTGCCCCTCCCCTCCCCGTGCTCCTCCCGACTTTCCCGCCATCCCATCTCCTGCCTCCCCCTGCAGCCCCTGCTGGGGTCTGGACTGGTGGGCGTGCTCCGCCCTCACCCGGGTGCTCAGCGCCACTCGGACCTCTCGGAGCCCAGGCCCTGTGAACGACGAGCAAGGCGACACCCTCGCCTCGCCTTGCAGACGGGCAAACCCGCAGCCTGCCGGGTGGGGCGCGGGAGGGGACCCCAGTGCTGACACGCGGCCACAAGGCCGGACGGGCGCCCCGCAGCGGCGCTGGGGCCTGGGGATCACGCGGGCAGCTCCCCGCCCGCCTGGCCGCGCCCTCGGGACTCAGGCCGCCCTGACAGCCGCTCCGAAGCCCCGGAGGTTCCCCGCGCCCGCGGGACGCGCCCCGCCAGGACCTGCGGCTCCCGCACCCTGCGCACCCGCGCGGACCAGGGCGGCCACGTCGTGCACACCCGCCCCGGCATGGCACACGCGCCACACACAGCCCAGCGCACACACGCCACACGGCGTGCACACAGCCCAGCGCACACACTCACACTCCACGCACGCGCAGCCAAGGGCGCACGGCACACCGGGCGCTGCGGTCCACGTCGGCCCCCCCCCCGCACCCCCTCCAATCGCCCCCCCCCCCCCCCCCCCCCCGCCTCCAGAGCTGATGGGGACGCGTCGGGGCGCCCTCTGGACACTCCACAGTCCGCAGCGCGGCCTCTCCCGGGAGCAGCTGCGGGACCCGCCTGGAGGCCCCGCGCGGAGCCGCCCAGCCCCGCCGCAGCCTCGGCCCGGGAAGCAGCTGGGCCGCGTTCGCCGCCCTCCCGGGCCGGGCCGGGATCCAGCCTGGCCCCGCCGTGGCCCGCCAGTCCCGAGCCTGCCGGAGCGGGCCGGGCCGGGGCGCTGCCCCAGCGACGGTGCGTCCTCCCGGGCCCGCCGAAGCCGGCGCCTCCCGGGGCGGGGAGGCCTGGACGGCCGAAGGCCGGGCGGACGGGCCCAAGGGGGGAGGCGCCTCCCACCCGGGGACCCCGGGGGACGGGGCACCGGCAGCCGCCAGCGCCAGGTCACCCCGATGTCAGGACGCCCGCGGCGCCTGCCCCCCACGTCTGGCCCCCGCGCCGGGCCCGCCCGTGTCCGCCCTGGACGAGCCGCCTGTGGTTCGCAGCGAGGACGGAGCCCGGGCCGGGGTCACCTCGGGACTGGCCGGGAGGGCGGGGGCTTCCCACGGTGGCCGCCCCGGCCTTGCGCGGAACCACCGTCCTCCTGCCCTCCCGGCGCCCCGGCTCCGGGCCAGCTCGGCCCGCAGAGGCCGCAGATCCTCGGGCAGGGCGGGCCCGCCTCGTGCCCCGGGCCGGCTGCGGCCGCGTCCAGGGCGGGAGGCTCCTCGCGGGGCAGCGGGCGGGAGGGGCCGGGCAGTCCGCGGGGACCTCCAGCGCCGCCCCCGGACGGGCCTGGCAGGGGAGCCCTGGGCCTGGGAGCTGCACCCCTCGCGCCGGGGCCTCTGCCTCCCCCTTGCCGCGGCCTCCCTGCCCGAGGCGCCGGCCCTGAGCTGCCGGTGTCCAGCCCCGCCTGTCCGTCCTCGCTGGACTCGGGGTTCAGTCCCTGCCCTTCTGCGGGGAGGGGCGCGGGAGCGGCCTTGCTCCCCGACGTCTCCGGGGCGCCGGTGTGTGCGTGCGGCCAACGGGGCGGCTTCGCTTTCACCCGCTCGAGGGTGGACAGAGCTCGAGCCCCGGCCGGGGTCACCCCGCCTTCGGGGCGCCGCCCGGCGTGACTCCCCTCGGGGTGGGGGCGCCCCGGGGGCCGCCGGGGACCTCTGCGCCCCTCCCGGGCCTGCACTGGGGACTAAGCGCTGTCTTGACATTTTTATTAATTTTATAAATTAACTTCGTGCTGCATTTATGGCGCCCACACCACCCTGCCTCCTGTTCCTTCCCGGGAGGGCTGGCGTCTGCCCATTCCCCCTCTGGGCCCGACCAGCCTCAGGCCCTGCCCTACTCCCTGCCCTGCCCTCCTGCTTTGCCCCCCGGCTCTGCCCCCCCTGCTCTGCCCCCTGCTCTGTTCTGATCAGGTGGTTGCTGGCTCTTGCTGGAAGGGAGGCCGGTTTGATGGGTGTCCTGGTCTGCCTGGCGGGGTGCCCAGCAAGGAAGAGCCGGGTGTGTGCGCAGGGAGCCCTGAGTCTGTCATTTGCCCTGTGCCCCCAAACAGGGACTGTCTCTGCCCCAGGTCGCTGGCTAATGCTTGTGCCCACAGGATTTGACCAGGGCAAGCCTCTGGCCCACCTTCAGGGCTGGACGCAGGGACCGTGGCAGCTGGGCACGCCTCTGCCAGCTCCGGGGCCCTGCGGCTGCCAGGGAGACTGACTTCCCCAGCCCTGACCCCTGGCGGCGGGGGCTGCACGTGGGTGCACTGAGTGCAGAACTTGAACACCCGCTGGTGCTGCCCAGCCCACGGGGACTCGCGTGGGACCGTTCCCAGGCCAGAGAGCAGGGCACCTAACAAGGTGGAAGCAGGATGTCAGGGAGACTGGGAAGGGAAAGGGAATATGTTGGTGCCCCCTCTCCCCAGGGTATTTTTTCCTTGTAGAAGGACTGCTCCATTTTCTTTCTTTCTTTTTTTAAGATTGATTTATTTATGCATACAAGAGCTGGGGTGCAGGCCAGAGATGCGGGGAGTGAGAGGATCCACCAGAGACAGAGCGGGGAGCAGAACAGGCAGACTGACTGAAATACCCTGCTGAGGGGCCAGCGGGGAGACAGGAGAGGTCTGCTGCGCCATGTGGGTTGCTCCCTGGCCGGCCAGGGATGGAAGCGCATTGCAGAGGCTGCGGACAGCTTCATAGGTTGCGTCTTAACCCCTTGCCACCGGGGAGGCCCCTGCTCCATTTTCATGTTGCACCGACCCTGAAAACCCTGTAGTCAGTTGCGCTCCTGAGCTCGGCGCACCCTCAGCTGCCATTTATTGCAGGACTATGCCTCGGGGATCATGTAGTCACGTGGACTAGGAACCTCGGTCACGTCCGTTTTGCACACTGGGCAAATGAGCCTCAGACAGCCCCAGCCCCACGACACACGCTCTGGCCCCTGTGGACCTGACCCCAGTGCCCTGGCCTCGCATTCAGGCTGCACCTGGTCTCCCAGGGGGGCGGGTGTGTGTTAAAAATTTGTGAATGAATGAATGACCGGCCATGGCAGGAGGCAGGAGGCAGGAGCAGAGATCACCATCCCCTGCCTTCCTGGCTGCTTCTGGAAAGACCAGCACGGGGGCACCCAAAGTGTGCCGAGCCAGAGGACGCTGGGTGGGTGAGGCAGGGCTGGGACTGCTGTCCTGCGTGGGTAGCAGCGTGTGACCACCTGCAGCTGCAGAGGGCGGGAGCACAGCCCCGCGCCGGGCTGGCCCTTGTTGCACGCAGGCCTGGCCATCTTGTGCCCAAGCCTGGTAAGACACCATTTTGTTTCTGCTCACCATTTGCTTCTCCTGTAATTCCGAGAGCTCAATTCCCCTCTGTGTGTGGAGGGGCATGTGCACCCCGGGCAAAAAGGTGCCCAGAGCCTGGGAAGCCCACTCATCTCCCAGGGGGCCCTCCCACCTCCCCGGTGCCCCCCAGGGCTTCTCCCGGGTGTCTGTTGCCCACCCCGGGGTCTTCTATCTTGGACCCTAAGATCCGGTGCATTCCAGCCGGGTCGGTTATCATTTTGCAGGGTGGTGGCACAGGACGATGGCCTCCATGAAGCTTTTATTGAATATTAAAAATATTAAAATATCTGACTTTGAGAACCCTGCCGGGCAGCCAGGAAATGTTATCACTGGCTTTTCACAGCCATGGGGGGGGGGGGAGGTTATAGGTTTGGAATTATTCAAATTATCAGCAATTTTAATCAGGGTCCCCCCCCACCCCCCATTCAGAGAGCACAACGAGAATTGCCTGGGTTTGTGTTCTACACTGCATTTGAGATAATTAAAAATTAGCCCGTGAAACCAGAGAGATCTTCCCAGCAGCAGCGAGGCTTCGGAGGCGGCTTTTCCCTCCAGGCAAATGAACTGGACTTTGATGAGCGTAAATAGGAAATCTGAATCCAGCTGCACATTTTACTCAAACTGCTAACATTTCACGGTCACCTCTGCTCAGCCGCCAGCCTGGCGGAGTGGCCACCGCTGGCCACGGCTGGCGCGCCCCGGGCCAGCAGATCACTAAAAATACTCGGCCGTGGAGAGGATTATTTCAGCCTCCGAGAAATGCGTCCTGATGACTGTGCGTGACTGTGCGGTGGCTGCGCTCTCCCCGGTCCTGCCTCCAGTTCGGCTCCACTTCTCGCCGCTGCTCGCAGACTGCAGAGCGCCCCCGCGGCCAGAGGCAGGGGAGGGGTCCCCGCTCGCCTCCGCTCGCTCGCTCCGCGCCGCCCGCCCGCGCGCCCGCCCGCCTCCCAGGCAGGGAAGGTGAGCGGGCTCCCCGGGACTCGGGCCGCAGGAGAGGGAAGATGAGCCTGCCCGCGCGCCGGCTGCCTGGCTGCGGAGGCTGAGGGCGGGCGCACGGAGGCCGCGGGCTGCGCGTTCGGGGCGCCGGCCGCCCGGGCCCGGGATGAGCCCCCGCCCGCCGCGGCCAGTCTCTGCACCTGCCGACCGGCCGGCGGCCCCCTGAGCCCCCGGCGCCCCTGGGCGGCCGCCCCGCCGGCCCGCTCTGGCCGCAGCCTGGGGCGCGGCGCCCGGGAGCAGGTGCGCAGGAGCGCGGCGCGCGGCCCGCGCAGCCCTCGCCCCGGAGCCCGGGCGCGCCGCGTGGTGCCCCGGCGGCTGGGCAGCGGCGGCGGCGGGCGGGCGGCGGCCCCCGGGCAGGTGGCGAGCGAGCCGAGGAGCCGGGCGCAGCGCGGGGGGCCAGGCCGGCGCGGCGCTCGCGGGAGGCCGGGGAGCAGCAGGGGCATGTGGATACTGGCTCTCTCCTTGTTCCAGAGCTTCGCGAACGGTGAGCCCTTCGGTCGGTGATGGATTTCGTTTCTTGCCTGGACCCGGGGCGGGGGGCGGGCGGCGCGGGCAGTCGCGCCCTGGGCCTCCCCGGGCCGGGCTGCGGGGGCACGTCCGTCCGGGCTTTTATTTTTTAAATCTTATTTTAATTTCTTGGGGGAGGAGAGGCGGCGCTGGAGACAGGCGAGGGAGGGGGGAAATTGCTCTGTAATCGTTTCAGGGCGCTTGCCTAGCGGGGGACAGCTGGAGCCCAACTCCGTCCAGCCCTGGGTGGCCGCCTCCCCGCGAGCCTGCCCGGCTTGGGCTTGGGGAGGCCACTGGGGCGCGCGGCGCCTGGCCGGGGACGTGACAGCCCGGGCGCCGGCAGGTGGAGGGGTCAGGGGAGAGCTTTTGCCTGCAGAGTGGAGGCGTGGAGGGCTTTAAAAACAGGTGTTTTAATTTTGCTAGAATTCACCTGGGCGGCAGGGAGGGCTTGGAGCGAGAGCTGTCCTGCTGCACCCCCCCCCCAGCAGCACACACTCCTCGCTCGCTGTCATTTATGTAAAAATATGCGCTGATAAGCATTACATCATCTGACATGTTGACAATATTTTTTTTTTAAAAACACCTGTGTAGTTGTAGAAATGCAATCAGTGATTATTAGAGAGAGCTTTCCTCTCCTCCGGCCGCGGCGGCTGCGCTGGGAGATGCCTTCTTCCCGGCGGCTCGAGCAGCTATTGCTCTTGACGGAGTCAGATCCAATTAGTAAGTGTGGCTGCACCTTAGGTTGCCTGTCACCGCGTAAATACGAACTTCCATGTATGAATGGCTCCCTTTTATTTGGGCTGGAGGAAATTGTCATCATCTGCCGTTGCCTGGGAGTAGCTCAGCTTCAATTCCCATTTCAGATTTTTGGAACAAAAATCTGCATAAAATGTATGACTTGCTGACAGTTAAAATTAAACCATTAAGCAGAATCCCCTAAGCAGGAGGGTTGGGGGGAGGGGAGAGGAGAGAGAGAGAGAGAGAGAGAGAGAGAGAGAGAGAGAGAGAGAGAGAGAGAAGGAAATCTCGCCCTTGTGAGAAAATACCAGAAGCCAAGGGGAGGCTGCAAGATTTTCCTGGAAGATGCACAGGGAAGCGGAGGGTTAGCTGCAGAGGGTGCATTTTGCATGGTGCTTCAAGAATCAACACACCCACAGACCAGAGGAAATGGATAAACTTTGTAAAATTAAAAAAAAAAAAATGATGACTGTGAAAAGGGAGAGCTGGAGGAGCAACTCCCGAAATTAACATAAAAATCATGCTCGACTCTAATATCACCTAAAGCAAAGTGCTCAAAACTTTCATTTTGAGATTTCCCAGCAGGAAAGAACGTCAACAAGTCCTGACATGGCACCAGTCTGTCCCGGGGGGCACCCTGCCTCCACTGCAGCCTCTCGGGGGTTCACCTTGGGGGTAGCGCTGCTCTGGCTGATGTGGGGTGACGCATCGCTGGCGGGTGTGCCCTTGATGCCGCTCTGCTGATGGGGACCCCTAGGAGATGTGGAACACTCACCTGCCTGCTCCGCTGCCTCAGCGCTGAGCTCACGGTCAGGGCCTCCTTCCAGCGCCCCAGAGGCCGGGATGGCAGGGTGCAGCCCCACACCCACCCGCCTGGGAAATCTGTGTCTCACGATGACGAAAGAGCCCGGGCTTCCGATTGTCAATCCATCAGCATCTTTTTTTTTTTTTTTTTTTTTTTTTTTTTACAGTTTCATAGTTAGGTATGACAAAAATAGCATGGAGGAATTTCCGGGAGAGCTGAGACAGGGATGCTCCATCTGAACGGGACTGGTCATAAAATCAGCTTTCCTACCACGAGCATCACAAAAGGGTCCTATCTGGTGGGGAAACTGGATAGGGGCGCTCAAGGGATCCGCTGTGTGGAAAACGTGTGCCCAGAATGTTCATGTGCGATCTGGGGTCTCGTGCGAATTATCCTTTTCCCAAGACCCCGAAAGCCGATGGATAATCTCTGCCGTTGCCACGGCGTGGCTAGGTTTCCCCACATAGGGTGGGGGCTGAGCATGCGGGGGACATTTTCCACTGCTGTTACATGTCGGAGCCTGTCTGCCAGGGGCTGGGGCCTCTCTTACGTAAAAACGGCCCTCTCTTTATAGGATCAAGCAAAAAAAATGAGAAAGATTCCCCATCACCCCAGCCTGACTGTAGAGCTTTAGGTGCCTGCATTTGCGGGTGGGGGGAATCTGGCTTTAATAGTGTTTTGAGGCATGGCATTCATCACCCGCTGTGCAGAGGACCTAGAATATGTAGTCATGTCAAAATAAAATAAGAGTCCGGTTTGGAACGCTGCCTACTCATAGACCGTATTTCAAAAATGTGAAATTAAATGGTTTCTGTCTAACTGAGTTTCCATCTAACTCGGAAAAAAATGAGATGCCACCCTCTCTCCCGCCCCCCCTGCCCCCCCAGAACTGACATATTTTTGGACTACCTTAAATTTGAAAAAACCCTCAATGGGTGTGATTAAAAAAAAAAAAATCTGTGGATTCTAGGACCTGCCCTGCTCGCAGCTGGGCCTTCAGCCGCACGCTGGCTGGCGTGATAAGCAAATGTGCCTATTTGTCAGCCCTTCTGCAGTTTGCTGTTTTGGGGTGCTAGGGAAATTAGGAGCCCGCCACGGAGCTGCATTGTGATGGTCGAAAGCAGAATCTCTCCCGCTGGTGCACTGGGGTGGACATTTATGTCTTAATAAAGCGTGGCTGCTGGGCCGGCTGCAGACTGTCTTTTGGGTGAAAAATAGCAGCGAGAGCCGTCCCTTCAGGGGTTAAACCCTGGAATGAATGACCTCACCTGATCAGGTGCAGTCCGGGGGCTTGAAAGCACTCAACTTGTTCTGCAATGTTCTGGAAATACTCACAGGAGAGCATCGGTGACAGTGCAATGTATGTGCAGACACAGCCACACGCTTGTCCCACATTATTGCTCCGGGCTCTAACCCCAGGGAGCACATCCGGCTGCATGAGATTTTCGTTCAAAGCCAAGGCGAGCTCCCGACGGGCAGAATAACGAGAGCGCGGCAGGCAGAGGGGCTGTGTGCACCGCCTGGCCACGTCCTTGCGTTTCTGGGCGCCCGCACGCATGCTCTTGATATTGTCTGTTCCTGGGCCATGGGACCATCTTGATCTTTGCTGCTTTGCCATGTTTGGGGAGAGCATGGAGGTGATGGAGGATGGGAGAGAGAAAGTGGGGTGCAGCCCCTTCCAGGCATCACGCATTCATCTCAACAGGGAATTACACACATCTCTAACTTGGCATTTTATTTAAAGTCAGAAGCAGACCTTGTGCGTACAAATGGACCTTGAGGGGCTTTACGATTTTTATTTCATTCATGTAAATGTAAGTGACAAATATTATCAGGTGAACAATTTCAGGGCCCCCTCCCTCCCTTTCTCTCCCTTATTTTTATTAAGCAGATTCAAATTCTAGCCCAGAATTTTAGGGTACATCTAAGATGTCTCGGTCTCTTACGCCGTATGTCCCTGGAAGATGGTGGGGTAGGGGTGTGGAAACATCCGGACCTTTAATGACTGCCAGCTTATCCTCTGCCACCTCCTGGCTCTCTCTGGATGCCACCTTGGTGTGGCTGTTCCCGGCTGCCTTGGGATTCGGAATCGCTGGGCAGAGGTGCTTTAAGACAGCGTATTTTAGAAGAAGTCATTTTGTGTCGGAAAAAAAATGGCCAGTGTAAACCCTAATTCCAGGACCTCCGAGTAGCTGTCAACGTGTTTGATCACTGATGTGCTGGGATGAGGTGTAATGAGTCTTCCGTCCAGAGACTCCCAGCGCTGTGCTCTGAGAGGAGACGTGGCAGGGGGAGGGGAGGAGAGAGGAAGCAAGTCAGAGGGAGCGAGGAAAGGTCATTGCATGAAGCCAGACCCGTGAACGCTGCAGGATGCTGGAAATTTATGTCTGAAAAATGAAAGGATGGATTTCTCAGTCGCTCCATGGACAGTATCTGCAGCACCCAAATTTCCCCAAATTGGCTGTATTTTACTGGTGGAATTAACATCGGGCTCATAAATACCACACAGGCAGGACGCCACCTTTAACATGAGGGTGGGGGGCGCTCCCCCGGCAGCATTTTCTGTGAGCACGGTGGGTGGGGTGCACTGGCCAGGGCTGGTGGGAGGGTGGGGTGTCACGTGCAGAGGCTGCCTGGCGGGGGGCGGGGGGTGCTGTGCAGAAGGACTCGCGGGCTCTTGGTGACCGGCTCCATCCGCGGCCAGCGGCAGAGCAAGGTGGTGCTACCTGCATGTCAATTGCGTCCCTGCCGTAGGACACTAGTGGGCGGCAAACCTCACAAGACTGGTGCCGCAAGCCTCAGCAGAGCAGGGCCGCGCCTGCCTGGGAGGAGCATGGCGCCCCCACAGCGACTCTGGTCTCAAGTTCACCGCCTGCCCGCTGGGGCAGGCTGTCCAGGCCCCAGCCCGAGAGGCTGCAGCACGACCAGCGCCGGCGGCTTTGTTTCCCGTTTGGCACAGGAGGGCCATGTTCCCAGCAGTGCTTTGAAATCTGGAAGGTGCATGGGAAGAAAAGGGAAGTGTCTTGGGGGCTGGGGGACCCCGTGGACATGCTGCTGCAACCCCCTTCTGAAGTGGCAGGGACGTTGGTGCCCTGGGGGTGGTGGCAGCACCGGGAGCAGCCCCAGCCTGATTGGCTGACCTTCCAGTGTCATTCCAGAGGCGCATCGCTTCTCCTGCTGCTCAGGGGCAGGGGCGGGCACCTTGGCTCCTCAGTCTGTCACCCTGAGGGCGCCCTGGGTGCAGGGCTCCTGGGTGGGACACCCTCCCCTTCTCCTGCTCCCCCAGGCAAATGGACAGCACCTGTTTGCCCTGGTGGGGCGTTAATGCTTCACATTCCAGAAAGCCAAACACAGCTATGCTCATCCGTCTCTCCTTCCGCTCCCCACCACCCCCGCCTTGTTTATGTTCTTTTCGTTAAAGTTTTGCAAATGTGAGAACATTCCCCTCACCAAATGTATGGGTGAAGATGAGACAGTGGGGATGGAAGGTTCCGGGAGCGCGGCCTGTGTCTGCTGTGCTGCGCTGAATTCCCAGAGGAGAGGACACACCGGGTTTCCCCCCCAGGTGGCACCTGCTCCTCCAAGGTGGCAGTGGCAGGTGCAGACACCCGAAGGGGCGGTGGCTTCTGACCAAGGCATCCCACGGGCTGGCTGGATGCAGAGGCCTGCTCCCCACAGTGGATGAGCCCTTTTCCTCTTTTCCTGGAACCTCGCCTGGCCCCTCGAGACTGCCCAGGGCTACCTGTGACTGCTTGTCCAGTACCTGGCAGGTGACTGCCTCCCTCAGAGTCCATGCGGTCCTCCCGCCACGCTGAGCAGGTGCCCGAGCGGGTGGGGGTGCTCCCTGGGGAGGGAAGC
This sequence comes from Talpa occidentalis, assembly GCF_014898055.3. Lineage (NCBI taxonomy): Eukaryota > Metazoa > Chordata > Mammalia > Eulipotyphla > Talpidae > Talpa > Talpa occidentalis. The sequence goes on from NW_023604295.1 coordinate 2,232,603, forward strand.
GGGCAGAAGGGTGGACGGCCTGCTCCTGCTCCCCACCTCCTGCTCTCTGTCCCGCCCCAGCCTCTGGCTTCCCAGCTGCCCTTCCCTGCTGGGGAAGGGAGAACGTGGCTTCTCTGGCCCGGCCTCCCGCTCTAGTGCAGTGAGCACCGGGGACCTGGGGCTCCTGCCCCCTCCTCCCGGACGCCCCGCGGTGGCTGCTGGGCACTGGTGTTCTGGAAATGCTTCCAGGACGTTTTCTTGTCTTTTCCAAAATGGGCTCCCATCTGGAAGGAGCCAGGGGCCCTCTCACAGCTGCGCCAGGTGGAGGCCGGCGCCGGGTGTCTCCGGAGGCGGGCGGGGAAATGTCACAGACCGAGCCCCTCAGCCTCGGGGCCTTGTCCTCAGTGCTGGCTGCCAGGTGGCCCGTTCAGAACCGCCCCCCCCCCACCAACCCCGGTGTTTACTGCCCCGTCGCTTTCTGAAAACCAGTCAGAAACATCAAAAGGACACGTGAGGGTCCCCGGGAACTCGCTTCTTCATCCCAGGGCCGCCCAGGACTTCAAAACAAACTCCGTGTCTGCAGTTCCGGCGCCTGGGAAAAATTCACGCTACTGTTTTCTTAAGCGTCCCACGGATTTATGAGGGTCCCATTGTCTGTTTCTCATTTTGCAGCAGAACCAAGTGTGGCGGTGGCTTCCTTCAGCAAGTGAGGTGCAAGGGCCGCGCGTTACTGGGTATCAACGTGTTGATTTCTGTGCAAATGCGAACGCAGGCCTCGCTCAGGCAGCTTCCCGCCAGCGGGCTGCGGGCTTTGGTCTCCGGAGATCTGTGTTTGTCCCCTGCTGATCAACACTTAGGATTTTGGAAAAAAGCCTTCTGTTGGGTGAAGTTGGGGTTGCTTAGCCCTGGCTCACATAACCACGAGTGACGGTTTCAGCGAGAGGGCGTGCCCGGGGCTGGCAAGGTCCATGATGGGCCGGGAGCAGGAGCGAGGCCACCGCACAGGCAGACAGACGACAGGGACTAGCGCGTCCTGCCTGCATCCCCATGTAAGTTATTTTTACGCAGAAGACAGTGAGTAAGATTTAAGAGTGAGCAAGCAGTCCTATTTATAGAAAGCTGATTTAAATGCAGCAGCTGAGAGAGAGAAAGAGAATTGAAAACATGAGAGATCACCTCCCTACCAAATGCCGGCCCTCCACCCCCACCCCCACCCCGGCGTCCCGGCCTGGGCAGAATCTTTGCAGGAGGAGACAAGACTGCCAGCCCTAGCTGAAGTATGGAGGGATCACTTTGGACTGCAGAATATTCCAGAAATGCTCTCAGGGTGTAAGTCCACATCGGCTTTGGGAGGGGTGTGGGGAGCCTGTCTGTCTAGTATTGAGGCTCTGGGCTTGGGTGGATCTGAGCGGGGCCTGGCAGCAGAGGGAGGTCTGTGGGTGGCAGAGCTCTGTGAGGCTTTATCCAGCGGCTGCAAGCGTTGCCCTTCGTGAAGCTGTTCTGCAGACAAGCAGGAGGTCAGAATCGGCTGCGTGTGTCCGGTAGGGTGATGACAGACAGGGGCACCTTTAGGTGACGTCACACATTCCTCCCTAGGTGACATCACAGGTTCCTCCATGTGACCTAGTACTTAAATTCTGGAAACTTCCACCTTAGTCTTTGAATTGCTCAGTCCAGATGGGCAGGCGATGTGGCTGCAGGCTGCTTGGTCGACATGAAGGTGACAGGCTTGCTCTTGGGGTGTCCTTCCTGGGATGGCTTCTGCTTCTGGGAGCAGTTAGGTTCCAAGTAGGCTCGTTTTCTATTAAGAGAAGAATATTTAGAGATCCAGATGCAGCCAGGTTTGATCTGTCCCCAACTTGAGGCTGTGCAACGCGTTGGCTGTTACTTTACAGAGAGCCTGCTGTAGGGTGGGCCTCTTGTGACCAGTGTCCCCAGCTGTGGGGTGGGCATGCTTGAGGGGTGGCAGAAGGAGCTTTGCATGATTCCCTGAAGGATTTTGATTCATTGGAACTGTCCTCTGTTGGTGTTAAAACAAAGTGCCAGGGCACAGCATTCAGCCCGGTTTTACACAGAACTTAAACAATTCTTGTCCACTGTGCATAAATAGAGTGAAAATTGGTTTACAGTCTTTCAAGATGCCAAGCCCTCACCTTACTAGAGGCTTCTGCAGGACAGCAGGGGCGTGGCCCTTCCAGTGAGGATAGGTGGCCTCCAGCTCCCCTGTGGCCTGCCTCTTATGGAACTGTCCCGAGGTCATGCCACCTGGGCTTAGGGCCTGCACAAGTCAGTGGCTGGGGGCAGAGAGGTGTGGACAGAGGTGGATGCACCCACAGAGGAGCCCGGTCGTTTGGAATGGCCATGGCCGTGGACACACTGACTCCTGAGTCCTTCTCCTGTTATTGAGTGTCACATTGATTTTTCTCCTGAGTCCTGTTTCGTTTTCACGTTTATTGCTTTTTTCCCTACATGAAGGACCTGAGCTCTGTTGTGGAAACTTTCGAGTAAACAGACTTTCTCATTAGAGAACCCCGAGATTCGTTTCTTCTCTCCACAGTAACCCCACTGAGGCATGATTTGATCTTGGGCTCCCATCGGACACCCAGACTCCCAGCTCCCAGTCTGCTTAATTACAGTGTTTATTTCTTAATATCAGTTGTAGAGCATTTTTAATAACTGAGTTGTAGCTGCCAGAGTAGAAATAACAATGCTTGGTAATATTACTTCGAGACGCCCGGGGAGCTGCGGCCACCACCAGCCCCGCCAGCTGGCTCTGCTAGGGCCGTGGGGCCCGTGGTGATCTGTCGCCCCCACTGGGCCTCCTCACGGCCACTGCCTGCGAAGGACCGTCATTTGCGTGGTCTGTTGGAAAGGAAATGTGTGAAAAATATGAGCTGTTCCCTAAGGAACAGAATTCTTCTTCCATACCTCCTGCTCAGGGTGGCGGGACCCCGAGTCAGCAGCCACCGTCCGGCGCCCCGACAGGAGGCGTGATGAGCGGCTCTGCGCCGCCGGCACCAGCAGCTCCCACATCCTCGTCGCACCGCGCCGCGTCGGGTGGTGAGTGGGGAGAACGGAACCAGGAGGGGAAGGTTTTGACTCCGTCTTTGGCTGGTCCACGAGTGTCTTGTGGCTCCACGCCACCAGCCGCACGCCCCGTGTCATTCGTAGTCACGAGAGACCCCTTCTCGCTGCCACCCCAGCGCCCCGACACTGCGGACGGCAGGATGACGCTTGTAGACGTCGTGGTGACAGATGCTTGGAGGTGATGGGAGCGGGGATGTGGGGGCTCAAGACGGTGGGGGAGGGACCGGCCCCCACAACGGCCGCGTCAGGATGACAGGCATGGGGGGGGGGAGCAGGTCCTGCCTCTCGGCCAGGGCCTCACGAGGCCCCGAGCCACGTTCTGTCTGGCCCGTTCCAGGTAAGGATGGGGCCCCCAGTCCTCAATGCTCCGAGGGGGATGGGGAGGCAAGGGGTGAGGCAAGTCATGGAAATTTCCTGGAGAGACTCCCCCTCATTGGAGAGCTGATGTAGGTGCCACTTTGGGAAGAGGCTGCAGCTTGGGAAGCTCCGTGAGGACTTGGGCGGGTTTGGGGGAGATTTGGGAGGGGCGCTGCTGGCAGGGGAGCTGCGAGCAGAGGGAGCTGTGACCCGCCTGGGCCTTCTGGCTTGGGCTGCGGTGGCTTGGGGGCGTCTGCGACTGTCGCAGTGAGTGTCGAGGAGCACGGGCCTCGTCCCCCTAGTGGGATGGTACTTGAGTCCCAGCTTCCCGCTGCGTGCGCTTTGCCCAGGGCTGGGTCCCACTGTGCTGTTGCCCAGGCGCCCTCTCTGCAGTGGAGTCCCGCAGAGACACCCCGTGAGACCTGAGCGCCCCCGCGATGCCCCAAGTGAGAACCCAAGAGCCGGCAGCCCCGGTCCCCGTGTCGGGCAGGCTCGCGCGGCCAGCCGGGGCGGACAGCGGGGCTGGGGCCGGGGAGGCTTGGCTCCGGTGCCAGCCTGGGCGTCTCACACCCTGGGCAGACACCAAGGCACAAGCTCCTCCCAAGACTCCCCGAGGTGAGAGGGCCCCAGGATGCTTGGCTGCTTGGGCTTTTCTTGTCCTCGACCCGTCTTCCAGGCAGGTGCCCCACGCTGACTGCGCTGACCGGCGGCGCGTGCGTCCTTACGCTGCGCTGTCCTGAAGAGAGCAAATGGCCTCTGGGGACATCCCTGCGCTTCTGGCCTCGTCACCTGTATGACAAAATCGAGCACGGCGGTCAGAGGCAGGACACTCTCAAAGCACCGCGTCCTTGATTCTGAGCTAAAATAGATCCGAATGCGTGCTGGTGAGAGGCCTAAATTCAGAACATTAAAAATATCTCTTTGTGCCCTGAGATGCTATTTTAGATGATATTAAAAATAACTTTCCTCCTAGACATCTTAAACAAGTTTGATGTTATAATCCTTCGGCGATTTTATTGTGAGTCACTATAGAAATTGCGTTGCACAGCGGCGGTTTGGAGCTTCAGCTTTGGAAGACGGCGGACAAGACACCGGGGGCTGAGAACCGGCCCTTCTGCTGACTCAGAGCCGTGCATCGGGCTGGACGCTGCTTCTGTGCTCCCCTACAAGGGCGGCCCACTGTGTGGGGGCCCTCCTGGGGTCCTACCTTCACAGGGAAGGCATCCTCCTAAGATAGCTCCCAGGGGCGGTCAGCCCTGCCCGCGTGTTGTGCAGACTGCTCTTTGTAAAGCTCAGCAGCGGGTCAGCCTTTCATCATGGCGCCCCAGGGAAGGGGCAGAAATGTTCCTGCCTCCGGGTTGAACGGCCCGTGTGCGTGTGTCGTGCCTCAGGTGTGTCATCAGAACAGGCACCTTAACCCACAGCAAGTCTTTATTCCACACTTAGCAACCAGGGGTGGGGTGGATGTCCCCGTGGGTGCGGCCTTTTGAGGGGGTACAGCACAAGATTGTAGTTGAGGGGTTTCACCCTCTGAGCAGGAGAACCTCCTGCTGTCCGCCATCTCCTTCCTCCCGTCTTCCACGGTGGGAGCGGCGGGGAGCTGCTTGTGCTCTTAGGAAGGAGTGGTGCCCTGCCTGGGGGCCCCCGCTGCCTCCAGGTCCCAGATGGCTGTTGCCACATGGGCAGGTAGAAGGACACCCCAAGCCTTGGGCTCAGGGGCACACTCGAGTGTGCAGGGAGGCAGGGCGGGTGCCCACTTCAGCTGTCGCTCGTGGGGTGTGTCTCTCTGCGCGTTAAGATGTTGGGCTTATCACCGTTTCCACCCGGCGAGGTGCTTTGGTATCTCAGGGACTTTAGGGGAGTTTGAGGTTTGTGGCGTTAAGACGTTTAGGAGGTGCTTGCTGATATGAGAACCCTGGAGCACACAGGGGAGCGATGCCCAACGGCAGGTGGCTCTGAATGGGTGTCTACCCCAAAGCATGGTGCCACCAGCTCAGCAATGAGGGGGTTTTGCTTCACGCCCTGTCACTTTTCCTTCGTTGGCACTAAATGGGGTAGTCTGGTGACCAGAAAACCAAGTGTTTAGAATATGTCTAGTGTCTCTTTTTTTTCTAGCAGAATGTGTGTGTTTTGGTCAGGCTGGGACTTGGGCGACAATGTGGGACAACATATGTATCAGTGGCCCCAGCTGCCTCTCTCAGAACCTCAGCACCGTGGGGCTGTGGGGTAATTTCTGCTCATCTGCCCTCCCCACACTCGGGACTCAGTGGGGGGAATAAAAATCTCCTGCTTTTCTTTCTTCCTGTGAAAAAGAATGAGAGTTAAAGGCAGGGCACGTTGACGGTCATGCTTAACAATAGGACACCTTCCAAGAGATGTGTCCTGTGTGGGTTTCGTCCTGGTGCCGTGTCATCGAGTGCACCACACACCTGGCAGCTCAGCTTACTCCCCCTCTGAGGGGGCTTCGGGGTAGCCTGTTGGGGTCCCCTGGGTCTGTGCTGTCCATGCCGATGGAACACCATTCAGCGAGACAGGACTCTGGCGAGCCCTCGTGAAGTGGGGACCCTCGTCTGGCCAGGCTGTATGCACCGGCTCCGTTATTAGTAATAAGGTGGTAAATGACTTTGCTACTGGTGATTGTTACAATAATAATGGTGATAACGTCGGTATTAGTAGCGGATGCTATTTGCTGCTCAATGGAAGGTCTGACTTTAGGTGTTTATGGTGTTTTCTGTAGTGCTTGGAGCTGGTAGATGTGATTCCTGTCACTATGGTCGAAAGGTGGGCTCGAGCGTGTGCTGTGGGCCCCATGGCTGCGAGATCGTCGTGCAAACCTAAGCCTGTGACCGTTTCCACCCCCCCGGGCTGTAGGGCCTGTTCATTCTCCAATGGGCGAATGAAAATGCTTTTCTCACCTGGGCTAACAGACCCTGCATCAGGGTTTGGGGAGGTGGACGGTCAGCTCATGGTCAGGTGGGATGTGGGGTGTGTGTGACGTCATGGCTGTCTCCCCCCGGGGCCCCCAGTCTTGCAGACAAAGCCACATTTATTCATTTGACTTTCTCTCAACATCGAAAATGATCACGTTAGATTTGCTTTAAAAGTTGAGCGATCAGGAGTTGTTTGGAGAAGTGTGGTTCCAACTTCTGAGAATCAGTGCGCGAACGCGGTGAGTTCTTTCACCGTTCCCCTCAAGCCTGTCCACGTCTGAGTCAAGACGGGTTGGGAAGAGACAGCAGGTTAATTCCCTTTCATCCCTTTCGGGGACGGCGCCCTTCCCTGGCGTGGGATTCTGCTGTGAGCGAGCGTGCCACAGGGTGAGACGGAGGAGGGTGACATATATTCCATTTACTACGTAACGGGGCCCCCCAAGCCCCAAGTTTGCCTTGTGTGTCTGTCTCTAAGTCCACTGAATTCCATTTTTTCCTGAGCCAACCGCCAATGTTCTTGATCCCCAAATATCAGACGAAAAATATTTTTTGAATGTGTTAAGTGGAGACTGACATCGGATGTGAGTTTGGTTGGGCTAAGGTGGGCGCTTATGGAAAAAGACCCAAATCCTTTTATTATGACGAGTCTGAACCCATCACTGTAGCTGAATTACTTGACTGAGTTTTCCCGGGACCTATGTTGGAAGAATTTGGGAAACGCTCCTACTCGCTAAGCTCGAGGGACAGCTGTTGTGACGCGTGTGTGCACGCGTGTCATGTGTGCTGACACTGTCACGCGTGTCATGTGTGCTGACGCTGTCACGCGTGTCATGTGTGCTGACGCTGCTCTCGGGCTCTCGCCAGGACGTCCGGCAGCTGGGCCTCTCGTGCTGGCCTCAGGCGGCTGGTGTGCGGAGGCGGCCGTCTAGGCCCGCGAGCCCTCTGTCCCCTCGGTCGCCCACGTGTCCTCCCGGGCAGGGCCGCCGGCAGCCTCGCCCGGCCCCCCCCCCCAGCTGCTCCCTCCCCCGTCCGCTCTGGCGGCTTCTGACCCCACGGCTCACTCTTTCCTTCTGCAAACAGCCCCTGGTTCCCGGAGGCCACACTCTTCTACCTTCTGGTTTCTGCGAGCCTTTACCGAGTCTGCTCCACCCTGCTCGCGCCGCGACACCCCAGGCTTTGTCCTCAGCCCTCCGTCCCCCCACCCTGCTCCCCACAGCGCCCAGCCAGCCCTGTTGCCGCTGCAGCCGCCCCCCTCAGAAATGGTTCTGGAATCTCCACTTGGGCCTGGACGTTCTCCCCGGCCGCCACCTCTTTTTCACCCACAGGGGCGCGGCTGCTGCTCGGGCTCGGGGTGAAGTCCAGAGCCACTTGGTGACTGTTCTTGGATCCTATGCGAGCCCCCCCAGGTCCTCCTGGCTCCCCCCGCCCTGCGTCTGCTCGGCTCTCCCGCTCCGGCCCGGGCTGCTCTTGGCAGCCGGCTGGTCCCCTGAGCTCCGGCTGCCCTCGGCGCTGCACGCCACCAGCGGCAGGTCCCGCCTGCCCCTCCTCTGCTGAGGGCCTGCAGGGGACCCCGTCGGCCCCACACCGAGCCCAGCCTTCCTCGCTGTGACCAGGAGGGCCGGGATCGGGCCTGGCTCGGGGACCCCATGCCGCCTGCGCCGCAGCCCAGGGCCTCTGCTGAGCCTGGCCTGTCTTCCTGTCGCGGGGACCTTGATTCGCTGCTCGTCTTCCCTGAGTGCCGCCTCAGGCCTTTTCATCTCTGCTTCTCGGCCAAATGTCACCTCCTAGGACATCCCGCCGTGCCCACCCGACCCGGGGTCCAGCGGCCTCCGGCCCGCGGTGCTCCTCGCCTGCCGTGCTCCTGCGGCGTCGGGCGCGCCTGGCGGAGGCGCCGGTCTAGCACGTCTGCCTCGCTCGCCTCGAGCCACCCAGCCACGGAGGCCGGACGTTCTCACCCAGCAGGAAGTCGGCGCAGGCCGTGGACGGGAGGGTGAGGCAGGGCCCATGCCATCCGGGCTCTCGCTTTCATTCTGGCCTGTTCTGCTTTTTATTCTCCTTGTTATTGCCGCGGAGTCCTAGCACCTCTCAGGGCTGCTGAGGGTTATGCCGGGCGGTTGTCAACTTTGACCCATTCTTGGAGGCATAACAATAAAAAACCCCATCGTTACACAAGTCTTTGTTGAATATTAAAAATATCTGCTGAAAATCTTTGCTGACATCTTTGTTGAGTCACTACCAGGAGTTACAGAGCCGTGTGGGGGACGCAGGGATACGCTGTCGGTTTTCTGGCCGCCGTCTATAAGCACGATCACAGGCGCCGGGCTGAAGAGCAGGAGTCCGCGGGGCCCATTACGGCATCTCCAGACCTGAGGGCAGGACTTTACCGGGGTCCCTCGCCATGCTGAGTGAGGAGCACAGAATCCCACCCCCTTTGCTGTAGGTCGTGGCAAAGTCTCAGGGGGGCAGGGCACACTCACGGCTACAAAGGGACAGAACACAATGATGACCCCCACATTGGACTCTAAGGGGAAGTTCTGTCGTGCACAATGTGAGCCTGTTTCGAGAGGGCTTTGAGGGGGAGTTCTCAACACTTAGCTCTTGGGGGGCGGGTGTGTGTGTGTGGGGGGGGTGTGGGTGTGTGGGTGTGTAGGGTAAAAGCAAGTGATCAGGTTTTTTCTGCCGTCCCAACATTAGCATCAATGATCGACACCTGTGGTCTTACACCGGGCCTGCCGGTGGACACCCGGAGTGTGGTGTGGGTGTGCGTTAAGTGGGCACACCTGGGCCTGGGGGCGGAGCATATAAGGGCGGAGGCACAGAGGTGCAGCAAACAGAGCATGGCGGCAGAGAACTGTGTGGCGGGGTGCGGTGGAGGCCAGAGAAGAGACCACGAGAGAATGGCGGAGAGCCATTCCTTCCTGCAACTTATTGCAGGGAAGCCTGCCTTCCCTGCAACTTATTGCCTCTCTACAAATGGTGCAGAAAGATCAATAAAAGCCTGAAAAAGCCTCTGAGGGAGCCTCCTTTTCCTGTCTGCCCGGATCATAGAAAGCCTGTTCCGTGTCTTGCACTACTGGGTGGCAAAGTGATTAGCAGAAAGCAGGGGGTTCCTAGATGTGACAGAGAGGCCGGGAGCTCCCTCCAATTTTCGTGCAAAGTCGTAGTGGAAGACACAGCCGAGAATAGGCGGGGAGCAGACATGGCAGCATTGCAATTCCAGTGCCATGTGAATTCCAGTGCCAAGTTGGAAGGTGTACCGGGGCACCTCACCTGAGTTTATTGGCAATTGGAAGGCAGGTGTGTCGCTTTACATGCTTAATAATTGGGTCCTTTATTTGGACACACTGCAAAATCTGCCTGCCTGCATGCTGTATGGCAGAATATACGGCGTTCAAGGCCGTTCTGTGGTTTAGTTACCACCGTGAGCCCAAGAGGCTGAAAACGGAACCACCGCACGGACAGATCCAGGCCCCCACCCCCAAGAGTAGCGCATCAACTTAAATCAGCAATAGCAAGTTTGATTTCCTCTCTCTCCCTCCCCCACCCTCCCGCTTTCTCTAGAAAAGCACACACAATTTAACCTCAGCAGTGAGTGCCAGTCACAATCTTATTTTGTAGATGACTCACCTAGACACTGGCTGCCCTGCTGAGGCTCTAGAGCCGCAGGACAGGAAGGGTTAGCGCAGGCGTCCAGGCTGCAATTTGTCACATGATGCAACTAAACTGACCGTCAGACCCACCAGTGAAAATGTCATGTCCCACATACCCGGTCCCTCTTATTTCTATACTATGTGCTCTAGAATGCTACGGTTGGTTTTGAAAAATGTAGTTAAAAATGTATTTCATGGCATGAGTTTCTAAGATGTGACTATTGTTAAGCAAGTTGAATACGTTGAATTTGGATTTAGTAGGATTGAGCTCAGTATAACTTCAATCTCTAAGTAATTTGCAGCTGAGTGCAACTTACAGGACTTGTAGCTTTTTAGATGATTCATCTCTTTCCCCTCCTCATCTTCATCTTGTTCAGGCGCTCCCTCCCTCAGTCTGTGCACCTTAGATTAAGGATTATGCTTATAAAAATTTACTAGATTTGTTCTTGAATTTTGAAAACTGGAAGTTGAGAGGAGGAGGGTGTATCTCTGTGCATGCGCTGTGTCTGTGCCCGCCCTCATCATGTCTGGTCTGTGTTCACACTTGTGTTTACACACGATACACCCAGAGCAGCCAGCATATCTAAAGCAGCCGGTCATTTGTCTAGACAGCACTAGCGATTGACCGCAGAGGCAGCGGAAGATCACCAGTGGCGCTCCTGGGGAGAGAGCGCGTCTTAGTTAACTGGATAGTCACTGTGCTTATTTTATGTCCTTTGGGACTGTGGAATAAGACAAGAAAAGTACCAACATGGCTTCTGTCCTTAAAGAGTTGTCATTTCATTGGGAAATCAAGTACAAAGGAAGCAGGTCTTCCTAAAACCGAGGTATTATAAACCGCTCAAATGAGATAAACTAGGTGCTCTAATTTCGTTAGATGAGCAGAGTTGCGGATGGTTCAATAGAGACACTGCATCTAAACCAGAGGAGAAGCAATCTCTACCAGCTGAGGTCGAGGGGGTCCGTGGGGAGCAGGCTGCCGCAGCACCCTGGGCCAGGAACCAGGGCTGGGAGGCAAGGTGGAGGGAGGGGCTTGGCGGCAAAGTGCCTGCCCTTGTGTACATGGTGCACCAGCGTGTGCTCCAGTGTGTGCAGGCGCTTGCTGGCTTGCACGTTGGGCTGAGAACTGCACATCTGGAGTCTGACCCACGAGCAGGAGGCTGCTGATCAAAATACACGCTGCAGCAACAGGCTTCCCAAGCCTCAGCTGGGCGGCCAGGCCCGAATCCTCTTAGGGTGGGGCATTTAGAAACGGCCAGAAGCACTTTCATAGGTTGCTTGCTTGTGGCCAACAGCTGAGGTGTGTAGGTAGTGGCGTGTGGAGCTATTTCAGACCCCAGCATTGGCATTAGGTGTTTACAACATGTGAAGGGGTTAGCTTAAGGCCGGCAAAGATAACTGAGAAGAATGGAACAAAAAAAGCCCAGCGTGTTCCCCGTCAGCGGCAAATGCACACCCTGAAGGTAACACCCTTGGACTCCCACGATTCCAGCACCAGCTAGTTCCCGGTTTCCGTGGCTGCCTAACATGTACCTCGTGACTTTAATGTGGTCCAGACAGAGGTTTGCACTTGTAGGGTAGGGTAAAAGTATCAGGCTTTTCTGCCCTCCCACCATGAGGATAGATGAGGGAACCCTGTGGTCCTGAATGCACGCCTGATGGCAGCACCTGGAGTGGGTACACCTGGAGTGGGCGTCACAGGGACGCCAGCAGAAGCTGGAGAGCGGAGAAGCAGAGAGAACGTGAGAGAAGGCCGGAGAGCCCAGAGTGAAGACTTGCTGAAGGCTGGGAGGCCTGCCAGCCTCCCGGACCCCAGCACCCCTGCCTGCCGTGTATCTGGTAATCCCAATAAAAGCCTGATTAGCCACCGAGGGCTCCAGGACTCCTCCTTTACCCCGTCTGCTGGATCAGAAAACCTGCTCAGTGCCCACTTCCTGCCCCTACAGCACTGCGGCTAGAAACGGGAACTGCAGAGGCGATTTTGCCGGAAGCGGGTTCTCATCACCCTATGTGAGGACTGTCAGGGAACAAAAGGCCTTTCATGATTAATCAAAGCAGTTGCTTACCCCAGGCCTTCACCTTCACCTAGGAGTAAACATACAGGACTTATACTTTCGTTCTCTGAGCTCAAAAGGTGCATCCAGCTCTCCTACCCGTGCGCCTGCTCCCCAGCGCTGTGCGGCAGCTTCCATCTCTAATACGCCGCCGTCCCGGAAGGTAGACTTGCCTCCGTCCCTCATAGTGTCCTTCTTCAAGCAGTGATCCGAGTATTTCCATCTCTCCCGTGGGGACTTGTTGAAGGGTGTGTTTCGGGAAGAATTCTCTGGAACAATGGAAATGTGGAGAGGCCTAGAGAAGCTTCTCTCCGAGATGTTGGAGTCAGTCAACGGGGTGAGCAGATGAAGACCAGGGCTGAGCAGATAAAAGGAAACATTTAAATAGCCCCAACTTGGGCCTCCCCTGGTGGCACAGGCTGTTGAGCTCAGAGCTGTGAGGCTGTCCACAGCCTCTGCAGAGTCTGTTCAATCCCGGCCGGGCGGCGAGGGTCCCACATGGCGCAGCAGACCTCTCCTGTCTCGCACGCTGCTCCTCTCAGCAGTGTACTTTGTCAGTCTGCCTGTTCTGTTCCTTGCTCTGTCTCTGGTGAATCCTCTCACCCTCCCGTGCATCTGGCCTGTACCCCGGTTCTTGTATAAATAAATAAATCTTAAAAAAAAGTTCCAACCTGCAGGACACAAAAGGTCAGAACGACAAGTTGTCAAAATCAGAACATTGACGATGAGTCGAGAAATGGGACGAAGCCTCGTGGCCACGTTGTGCTCAAGACGCTCGCCTGGCCAGACTGTCTGTGGGTAGTGGGTTCAGAACAATTTGCTTAGTGGAAAGCATCAGACCAGCCGTCTGGGCAGTGACTTGGGGGTCACTGCCTTGGAACATGCGCCCCCAAGGCTGAGTGAGTCAGAGTCGGAGGCGTAGACCCAGCTGCGGGCACACCACAGGCCCTCCCTCTGACTTGTCCTTTTTATATTTTCTCAACCATAAGATACTTTTCTTCCCTCAACACGCATCTGTGGCTTTGATCTTTCCCCCAAGTGCCCTCTGGACCAGCTCATGTTATCTTCCCACCTTATCACATTCCTGGCAGCGACCCCCATCCTTTGGGGGTTAGGACCCCGGAGTCCGAGGCCGTGGACCGAGATGGAAGAACCACAGTAGGTGTTCTGTTTGCGCGATGGCCAGGAAGGGAGAGGCCTCGGGGTAAGATGCCATCTCTCATAAGACACAGACCACTGGGGCAGAGCTGGGAGTCCCCCAGCTGACCTGCCTCCTGGCTGAGAGTTTCCTTCTTGCCAGAGGCGAGTGGGACCAGCAGTGAGGAAATTGGCACGTGAGGTATAAGTTGCGCAGGTAACTCGGCGCGTGCCACGTGGCCTGGTCTGTTTGCAGCTGGGCCAGCACATCTCTGTGGTTGGCTGTGATGGGTCTGATACCAGACGTCTGTGGGGATGAGACTGACATAGTCTTAGCTCTGTGCACTGAAATTTCACGGATGCTAAATCCAGCTGCAGTTGGAACCAGGGAGCAGTAATTACGTGGTGCTTTTCGGTTCTTGCATTTTCCTCCCGGCACTGAGTGCCTTTTGTTCAAGTCCAGGGAGATGCTCTAATGACAAAGCTGCGCCTGTTGTCTGGAGAGATGAGCCCAGGCCGGGGAGTGCCCGTCCCTGGGTGCAGCCCAGCACGCACCGGGGCTCTGGGCGATCTGTGTGCAATTATGGTAAAATGTTAAATTAACTGAAAGAGAATTTTTCTGGATACTTGAGTCTGCCTTTTGGACTCCATTAATCGCTCGCTCATTAAGCCATTTACATTAACCCTTTCTAACTTGGCATAAAGGGAGCAGCTCTGGGCATCTTGCTGCTTTATATTCCAGCTTTTCTTGCACGAGTGTCGCTGGGCCGTGGTAGGGAACCCACACTCACAGGTCCTCAGCGCACACAGAGTGGGTAGGAGGAAAAGGGCGTCTCAAATGCTGTTTCTTTTCCTCCTTCAGGAGAAAATGTCACATTTGTACTTCTGATTTAACTTTTCCTTTTTAACATGGAGAAAGAGCTGTTTCTTATAAAAGAGAAGCTCTAGTCATTTAAAATAACACCATCTCACAGGGGACTGAGGTGATGGTGCACGGGTGCTTTGGTGAAGGAAACCCTCTGGGGACAACACCTGGGGGGTGGGGGAAGCAAATAGTATTTAAAAATGAACAATGATGTAAAAAAATAAAAAAAATAATTAAAAAAATAAAGTAACACCATCTCATTCTAAAGAACATCAGTTTTATTTTGGTTCAGTTGTTCATAAACTTAGTATCATCTTAGATTTTCTCATATCTTTCAAAGAGGGCGTTCGAGAATAAAGAGTGATTTTAGCGTCATCCGTCCCTGGCCCCCGTCTTGGGGGACCATCGAATCACATAGAAAGTTGGAAATTGGTTTCCAAATCCGCAGTAACTTTGTCTCAAGAACAAACCATGCTGTCTGGGTGGCGTGTGGGCGTGAGCCTTATGTGAGCTTTTTTTTAAAAGTACGTGACCCGTGGCCTGGGCAGGTCCTGCGGGGACAGACTCGGGTGTCCCATCCCCAGGCCTCTCCCGGGTCTGCGAGTGATGAGCAGCCAGCATCCTGCTCCCGTTGGCCCCGTCCCGCTCATGTAAATGATGACAAATTGCCTCGCTGTAAACTTGGAAGTCCCTAAATGGCATTTTTGTCAAAGCCTTTAGAACAAAATGCTTACTCGGAGCGATTCTGGGTCTGGGGAGAGGGGCTGGCGGGAGCAGGCCTAATTATTATGCACCAGGCGCTGCATAATGCATGGCCTTGCTTTTCTGCTTTTTAAACCCTTGTTATGGACGATGAAATGACTTTAACTGGACAAGCTGAGCTCTTCTGCCCCCCACCCCGTGATGTCATCTTCTGGGGGGGTCTCCCTGCCGCCTCCCTCGCCAGCCCCTCAAACATGCACGTTTAATAAGACGCTTTAATAATTAGCTTAGCGGTAGTTGTCAGTCAAGGGAAAACAACCTTTATCAAAGGTGTCGGAAGCGGGGTGTTCAGAGAAGAGACGAGATGGGACTCGCTCTCGGCTGCTCCCCAACCCCTCGTGGCAGGGCTGCGGAGTCAAGCAGTGAACACGGGCAGGGTGTATAAAAGGAGAAGGTGTTGGGAGCGCAAGGGGCCCGGGCGTGGCGCTATTACGACACGCGGGGCTTCGAGCGTCCTCATTAAACCTGAAATTGCTAACAGGAAGTATGGACTCCTGATTGTTGGCACCAGGGAAAAAACCTAATTTGTGGCATAACTTCAAATAAGAATAACCCATTGTCCTGCGGTTGGAGGTTCGCTCTAACCGAGGCCGAGTTGGCTGCGGTTTCCCTCCTGAGCCCTTCAGCCCCAGCCTTCAGCCCCGGGGGTCTCGGGGAGGTCAGCAGCGCAGCAGGGAAATACGTGGGGATTTTTGGCTTTAATTTTCTTCTCCTGGA
Organism: Talpa occidentalis; assembly: GCF_014898055.3. Taxonomy (NCBI): domain Eukaryota; kingdom Metazoa; phylum Chordata; class Mammalia; order Eulipotyphla; family Talpidae; genus Talpa; species Talpa occidentalis. The sequence goes on from NW_023604295.1 coordinate 2,248,141, forward strand.
TGATATGTGGGGGAAATGAATGTGGCCTAGCCCTCAGAAGTATTTATCTGGAAGATAAACAGGAGTCACATGCTCGACTCATGGTATACACTCCCAAGAAAATGGATTTGTTCTGAGGATCATCCTGTTGTGTGGCTTTAAAAATAGTAAAATGTGGTCACCGCGCCAGGACTTTGGCTGCTGGGAGGATCTGAGGGTCTGTTGCAGGCATGGACGGAGCTCTCGCCTGTCATGGCCCTCTTGGTGCGGCTGATCAGCCACCCCACCTTTTTTGTCTAATTTTTTTTTTCATGTGTAGAAGAAGTGGGGTGCAGGTCAGAGCTGTGGGGGGTGAGAGGATTCTCCAGAGACAGAGTGGGGAGCAGAACAGGTGGATCTACTGAAACACACTGCGGAGGGGAGCAGCGGGGAGACAGGAGAGGTCTGCTGCGCCCTGTGGGTAGCTCCCTGGCTGGGGATCGAACTCAGGCCTTAGTGGTGACAGGGCTGAGAGTAACCCCTAGGCCACCAGGGAGGCTCCTCCCCTACCTTTTTTTAATTGAAGAGGCAGGGAATGCCTCTGACATCTGGGAATCTGGTGTCTCAGACGTTAGGGGCAGAGCTGAGGACCAAGTGCCGCCATGTTCTTTCCACCTTCTATGCTCCAGCTTCAAAACATGCAAGTTCTAAGGATTTGGGCTCCCTTTACTTAAGAAAACCCATTTAACTCAAGAGTCCCTCCCTTGGTGCTGCTTTGCCCCTGGTATCTGGAGGAGGTGGTGGGCTGGGAGTCGGGGCCTGCAGGGTTGGCTCCGGGTCCCGTCTGGGACTTTGCGATCCGCCTACCTGGCTGTGGCTCTCAGCCCAGTCGCCAGCCCTGCGGTCCCATAGGCGGTGCCTGAGAGCGCAGTGACGGTCACCCTCTACTGACCGCTTCTTGGATGCCCGTCACTGTGCTGAGACCTGGATGACCACCCTTGGTTTTACGGCGGTGTCCTGTGCAGACGCCCGAGCTGAGCCGCAGGAGGCGAGCAGGCTGCCCACGGTCACTGGGGGAATATTCGGCGTGAATCTGAACCCAGCTCCTCTGATGCAGGATCTGTGCTGTTTACCCCAAACCTGCAGCTCACTCACTGCCGATCACCATGGAAACCTCACAAGATTATTAACGTCAAACTAGATGGTCACAGAGCCTGGGAAAACACCTTGAGAGAGGCGCCAGCCCGCCCGCCCGCCCGCCACCCTGCTGTGGTCACTGCTGGCTGGCCACCCCGCTCCCGCGGCTGCCCTGGACGGTGCTGGTGCTCACGGAAGAGAGCCAGTTACCCTTGGAAAATTTTGTCCTTTAATGTGTCCGGCAGAGGTTGATGCCAGCTTTCTCCTGGGACTGGGAGGGGCCCACCTGGGCTCATTCTCACGGGATAGGGTCCAGTGTGCCGGGGCAGCAGCCACCTTGGTGGCGTGACCTGCATCAGCCCGTGCTGTGGACTCAAGGTGTGGCGCCTGCTGGTCCAAGCCAGCGCGTCCTGCTTAGGGGTGGGAGCCTTCTCTGTGGTGGTCGGGCCGAGCTCGCTTGCGGGAAGTGCCGCCCGTGGCCCTCACGGTGTCCGTTTCAGTCGGTTGCTGTGGGACTGACTCCCCCCGCGCTGGAACTAGGCAGGGCCGGCCCGTGAAGGTGCACAAGTGGGGCTGCAGGTCTTTTTCCTTCACTCAGCTCCACGCGCTCAGCCCTACCGGCCCACCCAGCACAGCGCCGTGGCGGCCGGTCTTACCCTTAGAGGCAAGTCCAGCCGGCCGCGGGACTCGCGCGTGGCCCTTCCTGTGCTTGTCGTGGCTTGTGCTTAATTTGAACGTGTAAATTTCCATCACCTTTTTAAGCATGGCAATGGCCTCGTGGATTGCTGTTTCTCAACTAAGAAGAATATGAGTGCAAGAGGCCTCTACAGGCCTTTGCCATTAAATGTTTGCCATTAAATGGCCGAAGGGCAGTCTGCAGAGCGCCTGGATGTTTCGGTTGTCTGGTCTGCCTCCCGCTCCCTGGGCGGTCTGTTACCTCCCGTGGATGGTCCTTGTGCTGTTACTTCTAAGTCTGTGCATGGCTGAGCCAGTCACATCTGCAGGGCAGCATCTCCACCGACTCCGCTGTGTTCTTTCCCCCTCGCCTCAAGATTCACTAAAACCTGTCCTTGCGAGTGGCCTGCTCTCTAGTGCTGTGCCTTTAGTGACAACCCCGAGACTGACAGGTCCGGCCTCCTCAGCACACACCTTCCTGTGCGCTGCCAAGGAGTTATTAGCCGTACCCGGGGAGGAGTGGTGTTTCCTGCTCGTAGAGCGTCTTTCCAGGAGAGACCTCAGCCCTGCTCCCTCGGGCATCTCCCTGCCCAGCTAAGAGGTGGGGTCCAACACTGACGCCTTCAAGATTTCGGTGACAAAGCTAGTGAAGTTTTAAGCATTTTTCCTTGAGGTTAAACATTGGCAACATTTTCTGGAAGTCTTCCGAGAGCTGCACCTGCAGTACACACAGCAAGGGAGGGCTGTCTGGGGTTCCCGGGGTCGCCACGGGTGGGGGTGTCGCACTGCTGGAGCCCTAGAGCCTTGTGCGGGCCACGGCGCAGGCAGGTTGGCATGGTGCAGTCACCACTGGAGCGCCTCTGCGCTCCACTTCTTGCTGGGTGTGATGTGCTCACTCGGCTGCAGCAATCTCCGCGCTCTGTGGCCCCTGGAACACTGCAAGAGACCCAGAGACCCAGTGAGGCAGGCCTGGCTCCATGTGCTGTGTCATTCAGGTTAACATGTGTTGGTCTCTTCGGCTTCCGCCTTCCTGGCCAACCGTGCCGTTAGGTTGGGGCCTGGGGCTTGCGTTCGCTGCTGGTGCTGTCAGTGTGGCTGCATGGTCTCCGTGTGTTTGGCTCCACTTCTTCACACTCATCTTTATCAAGAGATTGGGTAACGTCCCCTCCTGTCTGTAAAAGTGGCCGGGAATGTCTGTGTAGCCTGATGAGTGACAATCTGAAATCCCACACCCCCGGCCTCTTGTGGGAAGAAATGGTTTCCTTTCTCCGTGTCCCTCAGCCTCTCCGGGACACCCCCTGGTATCTGTTTGGCTGCTTTCCACTCCACTGAAGCCCCTGCTGCTTAGTTTGCTTTTGCTCTCCCCTGATCTCTCTCCTTACACCTCACAGTCCAGTCTCTCCAAAGACAGGTCTGTGCTCACTGACTCCATGTCCCTGCCTTGGAGTCACTTAACACCCAGTCCTTCAGCTCCGTCACTGCATCAGCTTCTCCAAGGGCACCAGTGACCTCCTTGTTACCAAGTTCATGTTCCCCTTCCTGCTGCCCCATCCCTCTGTGTGCAGTCCTGGGGGGCAGAGCTCCAGCCCCTTGGGAGCTTCTGATGGTCCATTGCTGGGTTCACCACGATGGGGGCTGTGCTCACTCAGGGTCTCCACCAGGAATGCACAGCAGCATCTAGACGGAAATGAAAAGCCGCTCCAGTCATCACCCCTGTGCACCCGATCAGCCATGTGGGCCGTGACCGGGCAGGCCCAGGGGAGCCAGCAGCCTCTGGTGCTGTGAGCCGTGGGTGGCTGACCGCCCCTTCCGGGAGGCCACTGTCATCTGGCCCCAAGTCAGGGGCCACCCCACATCCACTGCTGACATGTTTTTTCCCCAAAGACTGACTTGCTGGAGTCTGTTCTCACACCCCTGTGACTGCTGGCGTCACCTGCAGGGGCTCGGGGGGAGGCTGGGTGAAGCCCTTTTCAAAAGAATTATTTTGATAATTCTAAAAAATGCCTCCCATCTCCACTAGAGTTCATTTATTTTTATTATTTTTTTTAAATTAATTTTTGTGTAGAAGAACTGGGGTGTAGGCAAGAGGTGCAGGGAGTGAGAGGGCTCACCATAGACAGTGGGGAACAGAACAGGCAGATCCCTGAAATCCACTGCTGAGGGGAGCAGCAGGGAGACAGGAGAGGTCTGCAGCGCCGTATGGGTCACCTTCCTGGGTGGGGATTGAATTCGTGCTGCAGTGGCTGCGGATAGCTTCATAGCCCTGAGACTTACCCCTTGTGACACAGGGAGGCCCCAGTTCTGGTGTGCTTTGAAGCTGGTTGTTGCATCTGCCACAGGAGCTGCACACGGCAACATGTGGGCTCAGTCTAGACCCGGGCAGGACAGCGGGTGCAGGGGTGGGCTGCGGGGTGTGCTTCCTGCTCAGCAGATGCTGTAGTGCCCACCTGGCTGCCCAGACCTTACCTGTCAGTGTGCTCTGGGCTTCCCACCTGCAGTGTCTGCCTCTCAATGGCACTGGCTTTGCCCATAGGTGTTCTGTCCATGTAGGAGAGGCTGGAAGTGCAACCAACGCCAAGTGTTAAAGTGTATCAGACCCCCCCAAGGAACCACCCCCCTCCACACACAGAGTTTATCTAAACTGTTCCCTGAGACTTGCTTTTGCAGACACAGCAGAGCCTGGAGTTGTCTGGGCTCACGCTGAGCTGAGCACCCGGGCCCCCTGGAGTTGGGAGGCACAAATGCAAGGAGGGGGCATCCACAGGTGAGGGTCCCACCAGCAGAAATTCAGAGCTCTTGCTGTCTGAAGAAAGCCTCTTCCTCCTCTTTATGCTGCCCTGTCACAGCCAGCGAGCCTCGGCCCATCCACGTTCCTCTGCCTTGGCCCACTCCTTAGGCGACAAAATGGAATTCCTTTGCCCTCGACTCTATGCTCCAAATCCTCTAAAACTGTTCCCTCCTTAGGTCGGGGGTAGGTTTGAGTTTCTCTTCTGCCTCTTTCCCATCACTTAGCAGTGAAGCTGCTGCTGCTTCTCACAACCCCACATCGCGGCTTCAGGCTGACGCGCACTGGGCAGGGAGCCCGCCCCGCCGCCCTGAGCGCCCCGTCATCAGCACCCCATCAGCTCTCGCACCCTGACAGCTGACGGGGCGTCCGAGCTTGGGTCCTGTAGCAAGCACTGCAGAGAGGGGGGCTTAGCGACAGCAGGCACTTCCTTCTCTCCATTCAGACGCTGCACGCCCGGCGTCACCAGGTTCTGGCGAGAGGCCTCTTCTGGACGGCAGGTTGCCAAGTGGCCGGCCCTTAGCTGATAGGGCAAGTCCCGGGAAAGCAGTGGGCAGGCCCGGCAGATGAGGAGGGGGCAGGACATGGCCCCGTGGAGCATGCTGAGGGCAGGAGTAGCAAGAAGTTCAACATGCCGATAGCGGGCACGGGTCATCACACACCCCGGACCAGGATCCGGCCCCTCAGAGGCCGTGCAGAGCCTCTGGAGGCTGCTCTGGAGGGGGCGGGTGTGAGGGCCGCGTTGAGACCATGGGCCTGCGGGACGCAGAGTCCTTGTCGTGACGGGATGCGGCCCCCACACGGCCGGTGAGCGACAGCCAGTGCTGATGAGCTGCTGACGAAATACTTACGGTGCTTTTCTGTGTCTGTCTCGGCCCGGCGGCGGGGCTGACTCCCGTGACGGGGCACAAGAGGGAGCCTGGCCGTGCACATCTGTTCCTGCGGTAACTTTCATCCATCTTTTTGGCCCTCGGGACTGTCCCTGTGAAAGGTGGGTTGAGTGCCCCGGGATTTGGAATAACCGATGTCACTTCCCAGCCGAGGGCGTCCCCAGCGGTCCGTCTGTGCGTCTGCGCTGAGGACTCAGAGGGCGGAGGAGACTTTAAACACCCCCAGCGCCGTGGTCGCCCTGGAGATGGGGCACGTCTGTTGAGTACCCACCGGATGCCAGACACTGGGAATGCGGGTGCCTCGGGAGGCCCCCCTGGCGGAGCGCATGTTAGGAGGCTGTCAGTGGCCACAGCGTTCAGAGCGAAGGAGACGGTGCTCGGGGCCACATTGCAGGGACGCGCGCTGGCGGGGGAGGCCGGTAGAGGGCACCGTGGTCAAGTGCAGTCTGCGAAGCTTGTGGGAGAAGGTCACCTGGGCAGAGCCCCGAAGACAGGGTCCATTGGGAGGATCCCAGCAGGAAACAGGGTTCCAGGACCCCAGAGCAGAAGGTGGCAGGAGTGCAATGAAGGGACTGCTCGTGCCGGGGAGGGCTGGGTGTCAGGGCACATGAAGGCTGGGTGGTGCCTTGGGTCCTGGGGTGCTCATTGTCACCATGCTAGGCCCTGGCAGGCCTAGGGGTGATGGGGTGGTCCTCAAGCCTGCAAGGGGAAGGCCCCTTTGGCAGTGGATTGACCTTTGGTTGAGGGGCACAGCCCGTCAGGAGGCCTGGAGATGGGGTGAGCCCACGCATGAGTAGTCATTGCCATTCTCCTGCCGTCTGTCTCCCAGGGGCCCAGAGCTGGGGCCCACAGCACAGAGGCCGTGGCTGCTCATCGACGGGTCCGCTCTAGCCAACCTGGAGGGCGAGTGGGGGCGGGGGGAGCAGGTGCCAGCATCCTCACAGCCAGGGGAGTGACCCCCAGGGCTGAGCAGTGGGCAGAGTACGGGGGACTCGGCTCCTACGAAGGATTAAGTTGGTTCACAGCCCCCAGGCTGTCAAGGCGTTGGAACGGAGGAGTAGCGCGGTGGACCGCGTGAGACCTTCAATTCCGGGGTGTCCCGCCCTGTCTTTCCTCCCTTTCTCCCTGGAGTCAAACCATGAGCACAAAAGTCCTCCCTCCTCCTCCTCCCTTGTTCCTTCCTAATCTGTCCAAGTTGGAGTTCAGTGTTTAAAGATCTATGTGTTCTAATAATTACTGACTCACCTCACAGCCCAGCGGTGTCACCTGTAAGGTGGTGGGTGGGTGAGGAGGTGGCCGGTGGACGGGTGGGCCGCATCTTAGCAGGTGCTGGGGTGGTGAGGCTGGCTGGCTGGTCACCTCTGTGCTGTGGCCTCAGTCGTGTTAGAGGGGCGAGGGGCTTTGTATTTCCCCCACTGTCACTGGTTGCGCTAGCCCTTTGCTGTTTCCTCCGACTGGAGGGGCGTTTGTTGGCAGAGGGTGCCTCAGCATTTCACTGCCTTCCTGGCAAGGAGAACCCTCAGGAGTCAAAGGCGTCATTTGCATCTGCAGAGCAGAGCCAGCGGTCACATCTGGATCTGCCATATGGCAGAGGATCCGCGGCAGCTCGGGGAGCACATGCGCCTGCAGCTGCGTGGCACTTGCAGGAGGCGTGGGGAGACCCCGGAATTGAAGGCTGAGTGTTCTTTTTCCTCTTAGAAACCCACTTGTCTGACCTATCTTCGATTGAGTGCTTCTGAGGAGAATCTGTTTGTCGTGATGTAAAAATATCAGCGAGAGGTTCCAAACCGCTGCTGTGAGGACAGCGAGTCTGCAGCTGGACCTTGCCTGGCTTGGGTGGAGACGGGGTGCTCCCGCCGCCCTGCTCCCCAGCTTGTCCACAGCCCAACCCAGAGCATGTGGGTGGCCCCAGAGCATGTGCAGGTGGATTTGAATTAGGCTCTGGGCGGGGGAGCTCTCTGGGATTATCTAGTGGACATTGCATACGCACAGGAGCCGGAGGGACTGCAGGGGGCACGTCGATGGAGCACTAGCCCGGAGGAGGCGAGGTGATGGTCAAGCCAAGGGCCACAGAACGTCTCATAAGGCAGAGAAATGGACTCTGCTCTGAGCTTCCAGGCGACACTCCATGGACCAACTGTGGGTTCCAGAACCACATGAGAGCAAACCTGTGTCATTTTAAGCCTCCCGGTTTGTGGTGACCTGAGTAGCGGCCTAGGAAGCTGACGCTGCTGAGGTGTCATCTTGAGAGGTTTCCCAGTAAGTCACCCAGGTGAGTTTACAGGCTGGTTTCCTGGATGAGGCGGGCCACGCTGCAGCACACTGGCATTGGTGCGTAAGTTCCCATCTCAGCCTGTCGGCAGTGATGCTTCAGAGTGAGTGAGGAGCCCCTGAACAATCCAACGCCCCGAGGTCTGGCCCTGCCAGCCCAGGTCCCAGAACAAGGCAGCTGCTCTGCCAAGAGGCACCCAGGCTACCAGCACGGACTCTGGGTAGAGTCCCACATGATTCAACATTGCCTCATGCCTGCAGACATGACCGTGACATAGAAGACGTCAGTGTAGGGCGTCAGCATTTGTCCAGAACGTGCTTCAGTAAGTGAGCTGCTGCGGTGGCTCAGGCTGTTCCCTCATAGGACCGGGAAACCTTCCCTCCCACGTGTGCAGTCAGGTCTTGGGTATAAATTGCCCCTGTTTTAAGGCCTTTAAAAAATATATAATTTTTATTTCTTCCAATCAGAAAGCAAAGTATACTGAACTTGTAAAATTCGTAAACATCTGGCACAAAAGCCAAGAAAGTAAACACTGGCAATTTCTACAGGAGAGAAGCAGATTCTGTTCACATTCTGTGGAACCTTCTGTCAGAGATTCATAATTAGGTGCCTGTCTGAGATTTTTCTGCCACATGAACATTTTCCACAATCAGTATTCACAAAAGACACATTAACAGAAGCGTTCTGTGTTATTACACGCGCCTCAGCCCGCCCCGCTCTTGCTGTGCATGTGGGTTGTCCCTGCAGCTTTTCGCTGCCTGTTCATGTGCTTTGCACATTTCTTTTTTGGGTATGTTCTTTGGAAAGTAGGTTCACAAGCTGTTTGGTGGTTGTATGTTAGTGTTCATTTTTTAAGCAGATGTGTACACTTTTGAAGGTCACCATTTGCATTTTGTTTTGTTTATGGTGAACATTTTTTGAGACACAGTGTTACATTTTATGTACTCTAAATGATTTGGCCTGTCCCTTTTGGGTGTGTCTGTGGTTATTTCTCTTCTCTGCTATTTACAGATTGATTTTCTTCCATCTGAGGACATAGTAGATTTTATTTTTTGACCCAGAGGTGCAATCACATTTTATTTTTTTTATTTAAATTTTATTTTTATATTCCCCATACAATTATGACCCCCTTTTTTGACCCCAAGCCCTCCTTTCCACGCCCCCCACCCCCCATAGAGTGTCTCTGGTTCATAGTTGTTTGTTGATTTTGATATTTTCTTTCTTATAGTTATTCTTTTTCCTGGTCCCTTATTTAGGTTTTCTAGATTCCTGCTATGAGTGAGACCATCCGGTATTTTTCTTTTTCTTTCTGGCTTATTTCGCTGAGCATGATCCCTTCCAGTGCCATCCATGTTGCTGCAAATTGCACGTGTTTATCTTTTTTGAATGCTGAGTAATATTCCATGGTGTCTATGGACCACATCTTCTTGATCCAGTCATCTATTTTGGGGCATTTGGGCTGTTTCCAAAGCTTAGCTATTGTCAACAGTGCTGCTATAAACATAGGGGTGCAGGTGCCCTTTGGAATTGATGTTTCTGTGTCCTTTGGGTAAATACCTAGGAGTGGAATTGCTGGATCCTATGGAAGCTCTAAGGACATAGTAGATCTTAACCAGCTTTTCCTGTTAAGCCCAAAGGCAACTTTCCTGCCTCATGGCAGTGCAGTGCTGTTTCCAATTCTTCTCTTAGTTCATCTTATGTGAAGATGGGTGTTTTGTTTTAACTCTAGCATATTTTGACGCTAAATCTCCTCTGTTGACTAATTTATTTTTTTAATCATGTGATCTCAGATTTTTCCAGCTCCAGACCAAATTAAAATATCTGTAATACTAGGTGAGTCTTTGAATGCGTGTGTTCTCATACATGCATTCTTATAGTTTCTTATCTTGTGAGTTCAATACCTAAGGAGAGTTATTTTCATCTAATAATAAGGTAAGAGAGAATCCATCATACAATGACTTCCTTTCCACATAAGGAACATAACATATGTTTCTTATCATTACAATGTAAACTGACAAATTAGAAAAAATATCAGATCTGTCCAATTGCATTAAAATTTGAAGAAAAAGAAATGTTTTCTTTCTAACAAGGCAGAAAATTCCAGGCTGAATAAGCTCTGGGCTTCTGGAATTTCCCATTCAGCTTCTTCTCTGCTTATGTTGCAAACAATTGCATAAAAGCAATCCCAAACAAATGTTTATAGAGGCTGTACTCCGAAATACTGATAATGAATTCCACATAACAAGCACGCTCTTTCCCCCGGCTGTTTGAATTTAAAGTATACATTTTGCAGTAATTTTGATGACTTCATTTTGAAACAGTTTTGAACAGTTTGGAAATGTCTCATGTCGTGAATTTATTCATAAACCAGCCTGTCAGAAACTTCGGCTTTCACTGGGGAGAAGGCATCTCAGATGCATGGATTCTGCCTCTGCCGTGCGCCATCTTGAAAGACCGTGGCTTGCTTCTGATACTCATCGGATGTTCTGGCTCTCCGCCGCGGGGCTTCAGAGGAAGCCGCGATGCAGAAGCCTCAGCTCTGGAGCACAGGAGAAGGGCTATATTCCTCTGCTAATGATGACAATCACTTGTGTTTGGGAAGCTATGGTGTTTGTTCTTACGGTTAATGGTCAATGTCACTCATCCACAGGGTGATAAACCAATAATGGGATCTTGGAAAAGGACAGTGAAGATAAGTACAATCTGTCATTTTTTCATGTGCTAATGCCCCCTAATGAGGACTAATAGGCCTTGATGTTTATTTGGTCAATAAACAAGCCATTGGGCAGTGAACAAGAGGTCAGAGATGCAGCCGGAAGGCATGATCACTCCATCAAAGGGCGTTGCTAGGTGGCTAGAGCAAGCACTAGAATGTTCCACAGTGAAATCTTGGCAGTTCCCCCTCTGTTCTCTAGTTGGTGGGCAAAAAAAGTGATGACTGTGCCTTTCAATTTCCAGCTCTGGCCTTTTGATCTTGCTTTTCTCCTACTTAAACATGAATATGTGCTTCCTGGAGACTTTGCTAAGATGAGGTTTCTGGTGTGGGAGACCGAGGTCCTGCATGTCAGCAGAATCACCCATGGACATCCCAGTGTTGCACATTTGGCTCCCTGGGCCACCCTTTGAGTAGCTGACGTGCAGGATGGAGGCAGCAGAGCCCAAGCTAAGCAGACTTCACAACTCTTCTCACAACAGGGCATGTGCTCAGGGGGCAGAAGAGCGTACAGGATGAAAGTGCGGCCTCTGTGTGTGGCTCTGCTCTGCCCTTGCTAATTGTGGGTATTAACAGCCAACCCTGAGGGCTCTGTGGCCCGAACAGCAGCTGGCTTGGTGTTGTGGTAAGAGTTGACCACAATCTGCTCATTCAGGATCCGTGCTAGGGCAGTCTTGCCTGGGGTAAGCCGTTTCCCATTAGGGGCCTGCGAGGCCCTTACACCTGCTTGGACCTGCATACCCCACGTGCGCCCACCTGCTATTGGCCAGTGCACTCACCTGGCTCGGCCTGCACTTGGTGGAGCCAGGAGGGACACTTCTCCCACCAGGTGGCAGGAGGGGAAGCATCACCCCCCAAGGGAAGGGAGTGAAGTGTTGGGACAAAAAAAACTTCTATAGGCCCTGGGATCTTTGTTTCCACAGGGCTGTTTTCAGGGTTGAAGGAGCTGAAACTCGCAGCACAGAGTACCTGCTGCTTAGGAGCGGCTCAATAAATCGTTGCACTTAAATTGTCGCTGTTGTTTTGCGTCCTGGCATCGAACCAAAGAACACCTTGGCCTGCTCCTCGCCGCCGAGGTGCTGCATCTTGGAGGCTGAGGAACATCCTTCTTCCCGCTCTCTAGGGCGGATGGGGATAGGGGATATGGCGGCTCCTGCGGACCGGCAGCCCGTCTGCTGAGGCCCCCGGTCCGTGAGGCGCTCCCCTGCAGCTCCGGGCAGCTGGGTGCTCGCAGCCGGTTCTCCCTCAGGGGTAATCTCCCTGCCCATCACCTCTTCCGAGCCGCGGCCTTGAGTTTCGCATCACTTGATTGATTCCTCTGCCTTGTTTGGTCTCTCAGCCCAGGCTTTGATCATTTATTCTGCGGGTATCGACTGAGTAACCAGCCGCATCGGCCGTGCGTGAGGACAGCCCGAGTCAAATCGAGCTGCCGCTGAGTGAGGGTTTGTGAGTCGGTTACATTTGTTGCTCAAGTGTCGCAGCGGTGCTGGGCCCAGCCCCAGTCTGTGGGAGTCTGGGAGCCAAGGGGAGCCACCGCGGGGCTCCAGCTGGGCGGGGACTGACTGGGGGTCACATGCGGCTGTAGGTGTCGTGGTTGGGGACATGGTGGAGCGAGGACGAGCAGGGTGTGGCGAGAGCCGTGATGGGGTGAGTCGGGCTGGGTAACGTGGGCACAGGGGAGGAGAAGGTGACCGTGACTCAGCCTCCTGGAGAGGTCACACGCCATGACCAGAGGGGACCTGCCATCAGCCACGGCCCGGGAGGGGAGAAGTGGCGCCTTCGGGCCGGAGCCGGAGTCTGTGTTGCCGGAGGGACAGCCGGACAGAGATGGCGGAAAACGGGCTCGGGCTCGGCAGGCCGGCCACCCAGTGCGGCTCGCTGAGGCTAGGACATGGCCGCGTGAAGGAGCCGTGCATCGTCGTGTCCCAGAGCAAGAGCCTGGGCCAAGCCCGGCGCAGCCCTGCCATGCAGGACGAGATCTTTTCAGTGCAATGGCTCCTCTTACCAGGTGGGGATCCCTCCCATACCCCCCACTTTTGACTAAAAGCGAGCTTGCTGTATTCATGGCTCTGTTTTTTGGAGCAACTTGTTGCAAAACAAAGTTGATGCGTTAAGTTTACCTGTGACTTAAATGGCTGTTGCTGGGTCCCCGGGGGCCGGGGAGACACAGGGGGTGGGAAAAGCAGCCGCTTCTCTTGTCGCCGATGATAGAAAAGAGCCGAAAATCACACGCGTTGGGTTAGCCTCACCGTGCAGCAAGGAACAAACCCGAATTAATTATAAATAAGATGGATAAATAATTTAAATATTGCACTTATTGCCTCTTTATTGCTCAACACTTGAAAAATTATTTCAATTAGAAACTTAAACCCAGTTTGATAGACGACGAAGAGCGTGCGGCTCAAGATAAATGTAAATCCCTTTGTGATATAAAAATTTGATTTTGCAGTCTGAGGTCTATTAAAAAGAAATTAATAATCTCCAGAAAAAGAGGCAGCGCCAGGAAAGCTTGGCCTTTTCCCACAGAATAGCGCTTATTTTAAGAGGAAGAGAAATCAATACGCTCATTGTGGAGATAATTTTTTTGAAAATCAAAACCACAAACTCCTAACCGCCAGCCTTCCAGACAACATGGCTCCCAAACGCTGGCTTCTCTGGATTGCACGTTGGCATCACGGAGCGGGGGAGCTGCGTCCATCGCGCGTGCCTTCATTTCCTTCCCCGCCCGGGGAGAGGTTGCGTCCTCTGTGTGCTCGCTGGGCTCCCCAAGAGAGGACTTTTCCAGCTGGCGCACCTAAAAGTGAGGGATGTGTCTGCTGAAGCCTCCCTGGGTCTTACCCAAGACAAGAATATTCCAGAAGGTTGGTGAGATTCCTCTGCTTCCATGGTCTGGGGCTGCACGATCTCCAGCCACTCCCACTGGCTGGAAGACATGGCTCATGACGGAAGCATCTTTTGCAGATGTTCAGCCGAGACCCCAGAACCCTCCTCATTGCCGGAGCCCACGAGCCGCCTGGAGCTGAGCAGGACTAGCAGGTGGCGGAAGCGCCGTCTGCAGACCCGCAGAACTAGGCTCTGGATTCAGCTTCTCTCTGGCGTGTGAGCAGCGTGTCTGCTCTGCAAAGCACGTGCGAATGCCTGTCCCCTGCGTTTCAGTTCAGACGGGGGCTCCTTCCCTTCTGCGTGTGGACGATAAGGACCAGAAATGAAGGTTTAAGAAGATTTGGTGACACACGCATGTTCATTTTTGGACCTAAATTTACATCCCAAGGAACAAATAACTCAGACATGACACGGATACCTGCCATGAATCAGCTGCTCCTCTGCTCCCCATCCCAATACAAGGGGTCCGTGTTGCTCAGCAAAAGGCAATGAGACCAGGTGAGGCCCCCGCGGCCACTTTCGCCAAGGCAGCAATTGCCCGTTCCCACCCTCAGCCCACAGATGCCTTGTCTGGCCAGATGGGGTGTTCACTTCCTTAATCTACCAATTTTGGCTCCGCTCCGCAGGTGCACAGGCCCCTGCATTGCCCCAGCCCCGGCCCCACAGCCTCTGGCCACACGCGGCTTGGTCTCCCAGTGGCAGACTGTGTCCTTCTCACCTTATCCTCCGTCCCTCCTGTCACAGCTGAAATGTGTCCCCCTAAGTGCCTCCATTGACGCCCTGATTTCCAACAAGACCATGTTTGGAACAGCTTCTTCATGGAGGAGGTTGAGGTTAAACGAGGTCATGAGGCTGGGCCCTAGGCCTGGTGTCCTGGTAATGGGAGGGTGAGACAGGGCGGGGCATGCACAGAAGAGAGGTCACACGAGGACTGAGCAGGGGGTCTCCTGCCAGCCACAGGCGGGGGCCTCAGGAGCACCAGCCCCGGATCCCAGGCTCGCACCCTCCAGGACAGTGAGGAGTCGGCGTTGGCTGTTGGGCATTCATCTGTGGGGGACAGATGGGCCCCCAAGATGCCCCACATGCCACTGAACCAACCTGCTTCCAGCAGACAGCATCGCAAAGTCCAAAAGAGTTTGGGGCTTCTTGCCAGAACCCCGGATTTTCGGAAGGGTGGCCACTTCCAGTCTGCCTTGAATGTCTGCAGGTGGGGGAAGACGTGACAGGATCCAGGTCTTTGCCAGGCCGTCCCCGCTCCACCCTCCACTCCTGGAACAGCCCATGCTGCTCAGGAATGACTCGCGCCTTCTGGAGAGGCAGCGGGGGGCGGGGAAGGGGGTGACACGCAGCCCAGGTCAGGGAGCCCAGGCAGCTGAGGGGTCGCTGTTCTGGAGGGGAGAGGGCTGCTGAGGAGAGAGGCCTTCCCAGCAAGGGAGGCGGTTCTGGTGTGGCTGGGGACGGAGTGTCTGTGGACCTTGGTGCTGGGAGAATAAAGTGGCCGGTCAGTGTGTGTGTGTGTGTGTGTGTGTGTGTGTGTATGCGCGCATGTGTATTTATATGTGTGTGGTTGCATGCATGTGTGTGTGTGTGGGGGGGGGGTTGTAAAGTGGAATACAGAGTCTAATTTCTGTTACTTTGTGTAATGGGTGTGATCGTCCTTCAGCGTATGTGCCCAGAATCTTCTAGAAAGCTTTTATTTGACTTCAGTTGTCTGTCAGCCTGGAGGTTTCTGAATGGGCTGGGTGATGTTCCTCTGCTCTTCCTAATGTCAAGGGTGAGAGCATGTTAGCAAGTTCTCAGACACACACACACACACGTGCAGAGGCATGTGACTCGGGCACAGGTGCGTGCACGTTTGAGTGAGAGCGTGTGTGTGACGCTCCGGCGCTTCTCGGTGGCAGTGCGCTAAACCATAAGTAGGATTTGACTAAGGTGATGTGAGTCATGAGCCAAAGAAACGACTCCGGATGCGGACACCAGTGGGTCTGGTGAGGCGCGGCCGTGCGAGCGGTGGCTTTGACTCTGCCCCGTGCGGCGACTCTGCTGGCAGCCGGGTGTCTCCTTCAGGAGGAAAGCCCTGTCTGCGGGAGAGCACTGCGGTACGTCCATTTCAGTGCTGCGAGGGGCCTGCTTTATCAACGGCGATAATTGCTTTTCAATTCGCAGGCATGAGAGCCAGGGTCAGCAGGGGCCAGCGGGCTGAGCGGGGTCGCTCCATGTGGGCACCGCCCACCGCGGCAGCCGTGCTGTGTGGCTCCGGGCTGCGGGGCGGCTCCACAGACCCGGCGCGTCAGCCTGGAGGCTCCGTCCTGCCAGCCCTGGGGCGAGAGTCCACGATGAGGCAGAGGGAGGACACAGCGGGGCCCCACCCAGCCTCTGGGGATGTGCTGGTGATTTGGGGACCCTTGTCCTCTCCTCTCTGCTTCATCCTCACGGGCCTCCTTGCTCACCCGCGGCGGTATGCAGCCCCTCCTTTCTACAGTAGAAGGACTCCAGGCAGGTGGGAGTGGGGGCCCGTCCTATTCTCTTAACTTAGCTCATTACCTTTGCAACAACCTGTTTGCAAACAGTTGTCTTCTGAGCTGCTGGGGCTGGGGCTCCGCATGTGGTTTAGGGGGATGCGCCTCCCGGCTTAGGGGCTGGGGTCTGTAGGCAGCTCTCCTGGGCAGGAGTGCACTTCCCTGCGGCCTATGTTTTCACAGGATGCATTCTTTGGGCCTCCAGAGGGTGGAGGCCTGGGAGCAGCTCCATCCACAGTGTCCAGGGAGTGGGCCACACGCCTGCCGCTGTGGGCTCTGTAGCTGGGGCAGTGGCCAGGGTTCAGATGGCCTGAGGACGGGCTCATTCATTTATAGCTGAAATGCTTGCGGGTCCTCTGGGGAATAGGCAGGGACACCCCCGGGTCCTGACCCCATGCACACTGGGGTGAGTTCCAGCGTGTTGCTCCCTGAGTTGCTGGGTGTTGCAGGCCAGTGCTGCATGCTGGCTCCGCCTCGATTTCTGGGGGCCTGTGGGAGAAAGATGCAGCTGCATCCACCCTCCCCGCATCAGGGGGGCTCAGCCCTTCCCTTCCATGAGTCAGGCAGTGCTGCGCTTATTTCGGTAATGTCGTTCCCTGTGCCATAAAGCACCAGGGGTACGTGATGGGTGAAGAAATCTAAGGGGTATAGTTACTACCTCTGTGTTATGTGAACAAACACAATTTAAAAAGTGTTATTTATTTGTGATATCCTTCCCTAGCATCCCAGATGCTTCGATGTTTTATTGCACTGGTGACGACAAACTCACATACATGCACACATGTGTGCACACACACGCACACACATGTGTGCACAGGGTTATTCTCTCTGAGAATCAAGCCACCTCCATCCCTCCAGGCAACTCTGTAAACTGAGCGATGTGAACACGAGCTTCCAGAAGGGTCTCTGGAAATCATTTACACGTTTGGAGTGCACTTACTTCTCAAGCACACGGAGGGATGGTGAATTGATTCTCTTGTAGAGAGCAGAAAACCAGTCCTGGGGACCCGTGTGGGTGCCTCTGGTCAGGATCTATGAGAAATGTGCCCCTCCAACCCCTGCATGCTCCATAGAGGTCAAGGACACATCTTGGGGGGTTCTCAGCTCCTCTGGGTTCTGAAAGTACTCATGGGCCTCTGCTGTCAGGACTATGGGTGACGCCTTCCTGTCCTGAGCCCCAGGAGCAAAGGCTCAGCCCTCGTTGGGAGTGCAGGTGAGACGTCCTGGCTGAGGTGGCCCAGGCACGGCCAGCGCTGGGCACACACAGAGACCATGTGGTCCAGATGCCCGCACCAGAGCTGGGAACCAGCATCTGACTTTAAGAAGTAGAGCGGAAAAATCAATCTAGTCTTCTGCACCATGTGTGACATTCTAATTACCTAGGCAGCTTATCAGGACATAATGAAGCAGCTGCTGTGATTAGGAAATTTTGTCCGAATTACTCACAGAGCCGCTCAGCTCCTCGGGCACCGTGGGCGCCTCGTCCTGGGTCCTACAGCAGGCCCTAAACTTGATTTATTATCCAATTCAGATAATCACTCCATCACTGTCACTGCTTCTTGGGGACCAGAGGATGATGATTTGTGTTTTTCTCTAAAAGTGTGATTCATTTTTATCTCAGTTGTCTTCTGCCGTCCTCTGTCTTGCGCCGTTTTCTCGGTTGTTTCGACGCTTCTCTGCTTTGATTCCGTTGTCTTAAAGTATTATCAAACTCGCCAGCGCCATCAGTATCCTTCCAACACATGGCTGCATGATATCTGCTAATTGTTTCAAAAGATAAGTCAAGGATTTATAGCAAAATACTTTTCACAATATTTTATTATTGTTCCAACGCTAATGAGCACCGACCTTGTGCCAAACAATGATGCAGAAATAGGGATTATTTTTCCAGTAGAAACATTCTAGAGTTAAGTTCTGATCACTAAGTAGAAAGCAATTATTCCATGGCTTCACCTGATGTGATGGCCTGGTGCCCTGTCCCGTTACACCATCCAGCAGTGTGTGAAAGATAAATTGCCAAGTTAATCTTTTTGATGGATTGCTGCATGTCCTTCTGTAATCGGTTTAAATCTAAAGTTAGCTTGTGGCTTTAGATTTAAATACTCGTAGAGTCCCTTCCATATGTATGTACAGTAAAGGGATTCTGATATGAAAACAGCATCCACAAGTGATTTTCTTTAGGGAGTTTTTATGTTTTGTGGATCCAAACCACTGAACTTGTGGTACTCTGAAGCTGGGAGGAAGTGATTAAAATAACTATTGTTAAAAGTCACTGCACCATTTTCGACAAAGTGGAGGGAATTTGAAAAATTATCTACAAAGAAACAAGTCAGATAAGGCAAATGTTGGACATTCATGGGACAATATACCAGCAAAAAACACAGCGTCGCCCTGCACATCAGCAGATATCCTGAGGACCCGATGTGACAGGGCCTGGACAAGGGACGCAGGGCTGATGCTGGGGTAGAGAAAGAAGTCGCTTCATGCTCCTAGCTCTTGGGTGGGCAAGTTGGAGACAAAAACCAGAACCACAACTCTAAACACAGCAGGGGAAATGGACCAGCCGGGTCAGGAGGCTGTGGTCCTGTTTCTGTTTCGTCTGGAAATCAAAACCTGGTGCTGGCTCCAGAGAAGCTACTGAGTAAAAATTCCTCGTCTTAGCCCTATGAAGCTATTGGCAGCCACTGCAACATGAGTTCAATCCCCGGCCAGGGAGTTACCCACATGGCGCAGCAGACCTCTCCCGTCTCCCCGGTGCTCCCCTCAGCAGTGGATTTCAGTGGATCCGCCTGTTCTGCTCCCCACTCTGTCTCTGGTGGATCCTCTTACCCCCCACACCTCTGGCCTGTACCCTCGTTCTTGTATGAATAAATAAATCTTAAAAAAAAAAAACATTGCTAATAACTGAAGAGACAGGTGCTTTAGTGTAATGTAACTGAACGGGTGACCTTGAAGGTTGCTGCGGAGATTCCCTATCTGACAGCGCATTTCATGTATATAAATGCCCCGAGTATTAGCTGGCCGGGCTGAGAGAGCGGAGCGCCACAGGCAGTGGCCCTTGAACAGCAGACGTGTATGTGCTCGCTGGCGTTCTGGAGGCTGCACCCCAAGTGCAAGGTGTCAGCAGGACTGTTTCTCCTGAGGCTTCCACCATGGGGAGCAGATGGCCGTCCTCGCCCTGTGTCCACATGTGGCCATCCCCCCGTGTCCCCGGCTCCTCTTCCCCTAAGCGACCCCTCACCCTGGGCTGGGATCCATCCTCATTTTGCCTGCATTACCGCCTTAAAGACCCCCGCCATGAGCAGTGACGTTTACGGTGCTGTGGGTCAGGCCTTCCACATTCTACTTCAGGGGGACATAATTCAGTTCATAACACCCCACACATTGGGCTTTTCATTGCCAGAAATGTTAAGACCAGAAAATGAAATGTCGCCGCGAAGAAGCGATGAATAGGCAAGTGGACCTTCGGCGGCATTGCTGGCCCAATGCCATCTCTACATGCCCCCTGTGAGGGCTGTGGTCTGGCTGTGGGGTGTGGATTCCTTTTCCATGTGAAGGTGTGTTTACTCCCTCCCTGGGACTGTGGACAGAATCCCCCTCCTGAGTGCTGTTGTTTCCTCCTGGGGACGGAGTTTGCAGGGCCCCCGCGGTGTTAGGAGCGGTTTATCCCTCCTCTGTTCCAACCACAGCTCCGGGCCCAGGTCACCCTCTCCACGCTGCCCCACATCTAACCGTGGGCAGTGATGGGAGCCTGCCAGCGCTCTCCTGCGGCTGCCTTGGGAAGCTGGTTCCATATCCAGGAGTCTTTGAGCACACGGAGATAAACAAGATGGTTACTCTTTCAAGTCCTGCATTTGGATTTTTCCTCCTCTCTTTTCCCCTCTCTGCTCTTTCATCTTTCTCCCGAGAGAGAGGAACGGACGGCCTCTCTTGCTTCAGCCTGCCTCTCAGCATCCGAAGGGGAAGCCAGGGCTTCCGTTTTCTGCAGGGCTAAGGAACATCTTCTTCACCCCATCTTTCCACACCAGGGCAGCTGTCCGTCCAGGGGCTGTCTGGTAGAACACTCTGCTCCTCGGAGCCTCTTTCCTGCAAGCTGCCCGAGGGATGGCCGAGGGAAGATAAATCACTTGCCCGGATGCACACATGCTAGCAAATCTGGTAATTTGATCTACTCCTACTTTGTTATTTCCACAGCTCTATTGGGTTAATGTGGACATTTGGTATAAATAATGCATGATACAAATTTAAACGGAGGCCTCTGACTTCTTTCTTACAGCAGGAATGCAGATGGATGACGGAAGACACTTGGACGTCTTCCCAGACTGATTGTGATAAATCAGACAGAATTCCCTAGCTCTCCGGAGCAGGCCCCATCAGACCCGGGTGGTGACAGGTGGCACGATGACCAGGGCGTGCTTAGGTCACCGTGGTACAGATGTAAGAGTTGCCGCAAAGAGTGACCACCCAGAATTGCTCAGGGCACAGCACCCTGTGTGGTACAGAGCAGGGTGCCAGGGCTGGGGGACTTGGGCAAGTTGCTGAACCTCTCTGTGCCCTGGGCCTCATCTATAAAAGGGGGTAAATGATGATACTTGTAGGACTCTGGCGATTAGGAAATGGAGAAATAAGCAAAACTCTTAGAACAGCACCTGATGCAGTGTAAGGGCTACATGATGCCACCATCTTGCAGTGGCCTGTTGGCATAATGCCTGCCCTTGAGGCCTGGCTTTTCTAGAATATCTGTTGCTCGCCAAGTGGAGGGGGCCCTGGAGGATGGGTGGTGCCCATCAGTTCCTTGACTTGTGTGGATCACCTCTTGGGATCTTACACCCTACAGTGAATGAGTCTTTGTCACCGACCTGCTCAGAGAGTGCTTAGGGGGACAGCATCTCTAGCACCTGTCTGGTCAACGTGGCTGGGGAGACTTTCTTAACAACGCCTTAAAATAATGCAACAAGAGCTCGGTTCCAGTGTCAGGTGAGTCCGCGTGGGCTTGTTACACTTCACTAGCACTGCAGGTACTTAAGGTGGAGGTAAAGTAGATGAAATAGTGCCTTTTGGAATAAAATGGATGGACCTTAGAATAAAATGGATTATTCTAAGTGAAATAAGCCAGAGGGTGAAGGACAGATAGCAGATGGTTTCAAAGGAAACAACAATAATAAAAATACTGTCAAAGCACAGTAACAGCAGTTCTTAGACTTAGTGAAAAATACGCTGGCTACCAGAGTGAAGGGGTGGAGGGAGAAAGGGGTTAGGACATCAGCATGGAGGTTTGGTGGAGGGTGAGGAAAACATGTACACATATGGAGGAGTAGAAGTGTACCCCTAAAGTTATATAGACGTGTAAGCAACTGGCACCTGAATGAAAAAAGAGAAATTCACAGGGATCCAGTTTAGCCCCTAACAGGTGGTAAAATCAGTCAACCAAGATATAACCGCAAGGAACTCAAGAATGAAAGAACAATGGTAAAAGAAGGGGTGATGAGCTTTTAAGGCTACACAATAGCAGAATTATGGTTCTAGAATTTAAATGTTATTAAATTTGAAGATGTGGAATAATGTATATTAGACTGTTAAGGAGGAGGAATGAGGAGAGGTGGATAACTGAGCTCTCTAATAGGTATTGCTTAAAATCACTAAATAATGGGTTTAATATTATATACAATTATAAATATGACCACTAAAAAGACTAAAACTGAACATAAAACTTAAAAATTCCTGTACTCTCTGAGCAGGTCGGTGACCAAAGACTCATTCACTGTAGGGTGTAAGATCCCAAGAGGTGATCCACACAAGTCAAGGAACTGATGGGCACCACCCATCCTCCAGGGCCCCCTCCACTTGGCGAGCAACAGATATTCTAGAAAAGCCAGGCCTCAAAGGCAGGCATTATGCCAACAGGCCACTGCAAGATGGTGGCATCATGTAGCCCTTACATTTCCTGAGGAAAATGTACATATGAAAACCACATCAACACATAGAGGAAAGCATAGTAATAATAATTAGTAATAGTAATTAGTAATTACTATAGTACAAATGAGTGGTGAGTGCTTTTATCCCCCACATTATGTTTAATTTGCTTTAAACCATTTACGATTCACGGAACCCTGTGGGGTGGATTTTCTTCCTGTCAGGTGGGTTTTCTTCCTGTCGCTATATCGGAACACAAGGGAAAAGTGTGCTTCATCCACTTACGTTTGGGTTGGTGAGACCCTGTAAGTGGCCAAAGTCTAGTCCATGTGTAGGAAGTCAGCAAAGTTTTCAAAAGAAGATTTATGAAGTGGGGATGGCTTGTACTTACTATTCAGCTCTCCTACATGCAGAGCCAGTTCATAGCAGTAAGCCCCATGATAGGCCCAAGCATGGTAGGTAGGGATTTATTATAACAAATTATATTATATTTTCTTAAGTGAGCAGCTCACATTCATGCAGGAAGGATGATGCTTCAGTGAACATGTTGCAGAAGCTTGTTATTATTCAGGGGAAAAAAAGGCTGATTTGTGGCTTATTTTTTCATACTAGTATGAATTATGAATGAAATCAATTTTTATTTTTAAAATGTGAACCAAAGTAGTGCTAGAAAAATATGTTTGAATCAATAGCCCCTAAACCAAATTCAGTGTTGTAAACTGGCATTACCTCAATAAATATAGTTGGCAAAAAAAATTTTTTTTGTACTTAGGACAACCTTTCTAGAGAAAAAGCTGAAAGAAAACCTATGATTCAATAAATATTGTAAGATCAAAATGCACTTTGAGAAATGGAACTCTGGGAAGATATTTGTAATCATAACATAGAAGACATAGCAGATAACTAAATTTCTTCTCTTGTAAGGAAAGCTTAAAGTGAGTAAGGCAAATATGAATGCTTCAATAGAGAAATGAGCAAAGCAGGTGCCACAAAACAAAGTCTGAATGTTCCGTAAGATAAGAAAACGGACTCAGTCTCCCCCATGTTTAAAATTTGCAAATCAGTTATTTGAAGGAGCACTTTGAAATTATTCATTCCAAAGAAATGACATATGGAAAGGGACTTCATCTCTTTGTGTGGATTAATATTCTGTATCCATGAACAATATCTCCTTCTTCTAGCTGTCTTCTTTGGCAAAGAAGACAAAATAACATTTTTAAAGAGAGGATATCATTGATTATGAATGATTGGTTTATTATCAAATGCCAAAATCTAAAAGGGATTTGACATACTTGTAGAAGCCTTTACATGTCTACCACCGATTTTACTTTTCTAATTTAAGAAAATAAAATAATATTTTCATTCTAAAGATGTATTTCTTTTAGTTCAATGTTGTTTTTGTTTTTTACTTATGGGAAACACTAGCTATACTTGGGTAGAGTTGTTTATATTTTGTAAGTATGGGGACAAGGATTGTGATTCATTGAAGAGCTGAAGAAATTAAAAATTTGGTCTCATTTGAAATCTGGAGAAGTACTCTCTTTAATAGACTTTTCAGTAAATTCTAAATGCACTAAGTTCATTTTAAAAATAATAGCAAATTGAAACCTTGCCAAGCCATGTTTTATCTACAAAGTGGGTAAGGTAGAAGTTGGCCAGGGCACAGGGGTGGGCATGGGGAACAGCACCCTCACTTGTGGGCAGGTTGATTGGAACAGCCTGGGGAGAAACACTGGGAAATGGAAACACCCAACATGTTTTCTGCTTAAAATTAACTCTGTGCTATCATCACAAATGAGACATCTAGAATTGTGGGATCATGTAGGAGTATTGGTAGCAATAAAAAATAGAAAATAACCATGTGACAAAATGAAATATTATAATGCCATGAAAATGACCAAGATAGATCTATGTGTACAGACATAAAACAACAGATTATCAAAAGACAGGAAGGAAGTGCAAAATACCAAACAACTTTCAATCTTATTGATATACTTTAAAAGTACATAAATGTTATATATTTTTATATATTGACCTTCTTTTGACCTGGAAGAATTCATGGGAAACTCTCACCTGAAGTTTCCTCTGTTTGTACTTGAGAGTGGGAGGGCAAAGATGAATTTTGCACCTTTCGATACTTGAAAAAAATGCTTCACTATGAACAATCATACAAGAAGTCATCATTTTCAAGAAGTGGCATTGATGAATTGTAATGGCTGCTCACAAGAGGATTTGCATCCATCCATGAGTGTTGAGGACCTTATGTCCCTGGCGTAGTCTCAGGGGCAATAGGAAGGTCTGTGTGTCCCATCATGGCCTTGCCTTCTGCTCTGTGTCAGGAATTTTCCCTGTCAATGATTCTGCAGAATCTAAAGTTATATCCATCTCCTGTGCCAAAGACAAAGTTTCCAGAAATTTCTTTTCACCAGAATTTTATGTCTTCTGAATGCTGACATTAACAAATGTCTTTGTTGAATTAGCAAACATCAGTCTTTCATTTTTTTAAAATTGTGTTAGCTCTTGTTGAGGTAACTGTTGGTTTCCAACACTGTATAGGATTTAGGGGTACAGATTCACTCCTGATCAGGCTATGACATCGTGGTTTTAGGCCATGGTAACTCTGAGCTCCCGTCCTAAGATGTGTGTACTCTTATTTTGTGCATGTAGCTGGCTGGCTTACCCTCCAGCCACTCCATCTGGGCTATGCAGATGAAAAGCCGGGAACCATTTGTGTTGGGCTCAGCATTTGCCATGGACAAGATACCAGGACCTAGAAATTAGGTTGTTGTTTTTATTTTCAGCATATTTTCACATGCTGTTTGGATTTATCTACAGGTTTATCATTTCATTTGTTCATTTCTACTTGGATCTCAGACCATCCTTGTGGGAACATGTTCCTTTTCTTGAAGTATATCCTTTAGATTATCCTTTATTTCAGGTCTCAGAAGCCCACACTCTTAGTTTTTTGTTCTCATTTCATCTTTTTTCATGAAAGAATACTTGGCTGGGCACACAGTTCTAAAGGACAGGTACCTCCCTCTACACTTTAAAGGTGATGTATCATCGTCTTCCCACTTTCATGGCTGCTGCTGGGACATTTGCTGTCATTTAAATTGTTTCCATTTTTGTAATGATTTGTCCCTTGTCTCTGTTTAAAATCTTCTCTCTGTAATTGATGTTCTTTAATTCTATCAAAGTATTCTTAGACATGGATTTCATTTTAAATAGCCTACCTTTCTTTATCTTAGTATATTGTGCTTTGGGGATTTTTGAATCCATGTTTTCTCTCAATTCTGGAAATTTTACCAACTCTTTCTTGTCAATTATTTCCTCTCATTCATTTTTATGTTCCTAAGATTCCAGGGACATGTATACTTGGCCTTCTCATTCTATTCTTTCGTTGTTTTTTAATTTCATAATCACATATGCAGGTCTGTTGTCCAACTCGACTTAGAAAGGGATAAAGAAAATACAGATCCCAAAGAACCGTGGGGAGAGCACAAAGATTATAGAAGATTTTGAGCATATGGGGGCAAAGGAGTGCTCTCCTGAGCTAGAAGGAATAGTCTGGTGGTTAAGGTAAAATACAAGTCAAATCTGTTAGATTTGTTGACAGTCAGCAATAGCGACCTTCTTGCTGGTCTTGCCCTTCCTAGATTCTTCCAGCATCCAAAGCTTCCACAATATCCATGCCCTCTTTCCCCTTGTCAAAGACCCCATGTTCACCATCCAGCCACTCCACCTTGGCCGTGCAGATGAAAAATGGAACCATATGTGTTGGGCCTGGCATTTCCATGGACAAGATGCTAGGGCTGTGTGATTCAGGATGACATTCTCATCATCACAGTCCTCCTGCAGAGGGTCTCAGCACTGGTGCCATGATATTGTGTGAAGTCACCATCCCAGCACATAAATCCTGAAATAATTCTGTGAATGCTGGAAACTCAACACAACCCTTCTCCCCAGTGCTCAGAGCATGAATGTCTTCTGCTGTCTTTGGTGCTTTGTCTGCAGTCAGCTTGAAGCAGATGCCACCCAAGGATTCACCCTCAGTAGCTACGTGGGCGTACACGTGGACTGCATGTGACGTGGCCACTCTGGTGTGGGCAGTGTTCATGAGCCCTCCTACTGTTATTCACCTCTTGGTCTCTTATTTCTCCATCATTATTATTTTTGTTCAAATAAATTATCTTCTAGAATTCTTTGGAGGATATTGAATTGGGATGATGATAGTGATTTTAATTTTTCTTTTATTTTTGATCCAAGGACTGTGTTTTCACTTTTGTTTGCCTGGGTTTTTCTCTTTCATAAGGTGAGCATTCCTTAAATATCTGGTTGTCTAATTATACTCCAGATTGAGAAAATGGAAGGGAACTGGCCGCGTTACGTAAGTGGCCGGGGCTTATGGAGCTGTCATCTGAGCCTCGTGGCGAGAGAGGCCTCACTTCAGAGCCTGTTGAAATCCCTTGATTGCTGATAGCTCTGCTTTCTGTAATGGTTTCCCCTCCCTTTTCTTAATATCCCCCTATTTCTAAGGAAGCATTGAGAAAGAAGAAATGTGAGTAGACTTCTGCTGTCTTGAATTAAAAGCCCATGTTGTTTTTAGGAACAGTTTTACCATATTAAGCTCGTGCTTAAAGCACTTCCGCTGCAGCCAGTTGTCTAGAGAACAAAGACCAAGGATCGCTGCCCTGACCTCCGAGGCTCTAAATAGCTTTCTGCCCACATGCGTTTCAGCCTGCTCTAGTCATGCTCCACCTTCTTTTCAGTGCACTTTAAAAATATTAAAGTGTTGGCTGGTGACATCGTACAGGTTTCAGGTGTGCAGCCTGAGAAATCCACAGCTGTGCATACCTCAGTGGATCCCTTTTCTTGGATCTACCCACCCTCCTTCCACCTTCCTTTCCGGCAGCCCCCCAATTTGTGCTTATAGCCTAAGTATTTGTTTGTTATGTTTTGTTTGTTCATTTGTTTTGTCTTTCTAGTTTCCACACGTGCTGAGGCTGTGCAGAGCTTGTTTCTCTGCCTCAGTCCTCTCTCCTCTGTGCTTTGGGCCAAGCCCGCTGTCATTAAGTGCCAGGAGTCCCTCATATTTGTATCACTGGGTAGAATCCCCTCGTGCGGACGCACCGCATCTTCTGCATCCAGCTGCCTGCCAGCGGGCCCTTAGGCATCACGGTTCTTGGTTATGGTGAGCGGCGTGCAGGGCACGGGGTGGAAGTCCCTCTCAGAACAGTTCCTGCAGTCTCTGGGTAAGTGCTAAGAGGTGCGATCGCTGAATCCTAAGGAATTTGTTTTAATAGTTTCAGAAACCCCATACTGCCTTCCGCAAAGACGACATCTGCTCACAGTCCACCAGCGCCGTGTCCTCACCGACACTTTCTGTTTCTCGTCTTTTGGGGAACACCCATGCTCACAGGGGCGCGGGCACCCCGCGCTGTTGTCCTGACTTGCAGTCCCCTCGTCACAGCAGGCAATGCCCATCTTCCCGCGCGCCTGTCGCCGGCCTCTAGGTCTTCTTCAGAGAAGTGTCTCTTCAGGCTCCAGGCCTCTTAGTCAGGCACTCGGGGGCTCCTTGGTCTCCTGCCGGGCCCCACAGTGGCTCCTCCTGCCTCCGGCGTCAAGTCCTGCTCTCTCCGTCTGAACGGCCTGTCTCCCCCTCTCGCCCTCTCGGCCCGACCCACCCCTCCGCCCACACCAGACACAGTCACCCTCGCCTGTGGCTCCGCAGCGTCACCCGCCCGGCCGGCACCTCCAGAGCTGTCGTTTCCCTTGTGTGCCTGTGACCATTTGACTGCATCTGCCTCGCTCACGAGTCCAGGGGGGTAGTGATGCCTGATTCGCTTCCATTTTCTCCCCTCGCCTCTGTTGAGTGAACAATGCACCAGTGAGTGAGAGCTGAGTTGCAGCAGCGAGGGAGCTCGGGGGGCTCCACAGCCTGCTTCTGAGGCTGCGTGGGGCCCACGGAATGACTGTGGCGAGCTACGTGAGGGAACATGACCTCAGACTCCTGGGGTACACGAGCACGTCTGAGTGAGAACAGCATGGCTCCTGGTGTGAACGGGCTTCTGTAGGTCTATAGTGTTATGTGTAGATAGAACTTCTAAGATTTTTAAGGTGATTTCACATATTTGGACAACTTTTATCTTCACAACTGTAAGAGATGCTGTGTTGGCTCATTTTATTTTATTATTTAATTTATTTTATTTATTTAATTTATTTTTAAAGATTTAATTTATTTGTATATAAATTTAATTTATTTAATTATTTTTTATTTTTTAAATCTATTTAAATAATTTAGATAAATTATTTGATTTATTTTTAATAGATTTATTTATTTATGCATACAAGAGCTGGGGTGCAGGCCAGAGTGCAGGGGTGAGAGGACTCATCAGAGACAGAGTGGAGAACAGAACAGGCGGATCTACTGAAATCCACTGCTGAGGGGAGCAGCAGGGAGACAGGAGGTCTGTTGCGCCCTGTGGGTCAGCTCCCTGGCCGGGAATCAAACTCGAACTCGTGCTGCAGTGGCTGCCGATAGCATCATAGTGCTGAGACTTAACCCCTTGCACCACCAGGAAGGCCCTGTTGGCTCATTTTAATGCACTGGAATAAGGCTGATTCATGTCCCCACAAGTAATAGGACTTTATGGTACTGGATCCTCTGGGGCATGAGAATACTAGACCTTCAACTACATGACAGATATCAAGGAAGAAAAGGAACTTTTGCCAGTCAGACCTTCTGGAAACGAGAACTGGGAGGCCACAGAGATTCCAGGAAGCTCTGGAGACCACGCTGCCCCTCACACTGACCCGTCAGGTGCAGTTCATGGGTCTTTGCTCTGCTTCCCCCTTGCTCTGCTCAGCTGGGGTCTGGGCGTGGGCAGCTGTCTGCGCCTCTGATCACCGTCCCTGGGAGACGTGCTTGTTCTTCCTCGTGCTCAACCTAATGTCCTTCAGCGCCTTGTATTAGCTGAGTTGCTCCTTGCATTAGCAAATCAGAGCACAGAAAGACATTGGCAGAGCTCTGTGGTGCCAGGTCCTGGGCTGCACAGAGAGTGGTGTCAACAGCATGGCCGTCAGCAGGGAGATGGGCCTGGGTCTCGCCTACCTGCTGGCACATGTATTCTCAGCAACTTCTGCCTTGTTCCCAGAGTGTGGGTTCAACCCAATTTCAGCTTCTCAGCAGACCCATGTTTCCTGCCTAGTGGAGGGTGCACCTGAACCCAGCTTCCAAGAGGTCCCCAAGGCTCCCAGGTGCTGGGCATCTGGTCTTTCCAAACAGCTGCTGAGAAAGCCGGCATCTAAGGTGCCTGTCGCTGCCCTGGGAGACTGCTGTCCCTTGTCCACACTTGCCCTAAAAGAAGGGGAAGAGGCTTAAGCAGGGGTGGGTTGGGGGAGGGGGCTTCTCTCCTGGAATCCACAGCTTCAGCACATCCCACACTGTGTCTGGACCCGACGGACCTTTTCGGGGGGTGAGAGCAGACGTCAGGGCTGTGTCTGGCCTTGCTCACCTGGCTGTAGGTACTTTGCTCCACTGCATTAGGTCGGTGTGGGGTCACTCCCTCAAGTCCATGTTTACCTGGAACCTCCAGATATGTCTAGATCCGGCAAGACCCTATAGGTGCCATCACCTGCCTTCAGTGGGCCTGCATCTAAGAACTGGTCCTTGCAGGAGCCCTGGAGAGAGGCTGGGTGCAGGGACAGAGAAGAGGGTCCCCAGAGGCGCAGGTGGAACAACGCCTCTGTCAGCCCAGCATGGCTGGCCAGGCCCAGGCAGCCCCTTCCTTCCCGAGAGCCACCAGGAAGACAAGACCAGCCCCCAAGACAAGACCAGCTCCATCTCAGGCTCCAGGCTCCCTGCGTGGGAGATAATGTCCTGTGGTCTTAGCCTGCTGGATGGTGGGAATTCCTCACGCAGCTCTAGGAAATGCTCCTGCGGTTCCCGAAGCATAGCCGAGAAGGGGAGGCCCCAGGGTCGGAGGGCAGAAGGAGTGTGTGAGGTTTTAGGGGGAGACTGACCTCAGCCTGACCTCCCAGGGGCAGCATGTTGAGGCAGGGGCCCTGGGGGTCGTCCTGCTGACTGTGGGTTGTGAGGTGCAGTGTTGTGTCCCCCGTGACAGCTCCTTGGCAGAGGCACCTCCCTGGGGGGACGCCGGCTGCCACACAGGGCTGCCAGGAGATGGGCCATCCCCAGGGCCTCCTCCTGCGGTGATTTCTTATTCCAGATCTTGTGTTGTGGGGAACCCGTCACCGGTGCTGATATGTGCCCAGAGGCACAAGAGGACACTCAATGTGGCGGGGGACTCCCTTTGTTGCTCCCGCACGCCCTGGACCTGGCTGGCCCTTCCTGACAGCATCCAGCCTCACACTCCCCTGTCTGCCCAACCCCACTGCCTGGAAGGTCTGCAGCCCATCTCCACACACTTTGATGTGCACCCCCTGCCTTCAGGGGCTGACTTCCCCTTTCCAGGCATTCTAGATCTTTCCAGGAGTTTCCAGAAGAAAAAACTGCCCAGGTCCTCATGTGCCCTTCAACTTGGCAAGGGTCGATCTCCCTGCACTTCTTTGTGATTCCTGAAAGGCGTCCTAACTGGGCTGTGAGGATTTCAAGGTTTGAGGCGTCTTTCTCTCCTCAGCAGCTGTGTGGTTGGGCAGTGTCCAGCTTTCTCCTCTGGAAGTGGGCGTGCAGGGGCAGCTGCCTCTGTAAGCTGCTGGGAGGGTCAGTCCCGCAGCAGGACCAGGAGGGCGGCTCAGGCCAGCGGCAGGTGGCCACACAGTGGTCATCTCTCCTTCTAGCCCCAGACCGTCTCCTCCTGGGTCAGTGACCTGCCCCTGCTCCTGGCAGCAGCTGGTTTCACCGTGGCTGAAGCTGAGCGGGGTCAAGCCTGGTGGCTCGTTCCCTGAGAAAATCCCGGATACTGGTGGGGCCGCCGCGGGGGAAGTGGCCGCCAGCCCACCAGCTAGCATGAGGCCCAGGACGGTGTCCTTGCAAGGCTGGGAGGACACGAGTGGCCGCCCGCACAAGGAATTCACCCTGCAGCCGGGGTCCTGTCCTGATCCTGGCGAGGCTGGCGCTGCAAGGGGAGTGGACAGTCCACACGTGAGCCACAGGGGTGCTCTCTGCAGGTCTCCTCCATCCTGGCTGCAGCTGCTTCTCTTCTCTGCAGCCTGAAGGTGGAACTGTCTCAGGCTGAAAGAAGAACCAGGCCTCAGGTGACACAGGTGCCCTGTGTGTGGAGGCGTGGCCAGCAGGCATGGATGGGGCCGGGGGGCCGGGACCCCCATAACTCTCATCCAGGGCTGGTGGTTCTCCTGAGGCAGCCTCGCTCACGCCTGGGCCCAGCGCCTGGCGGGGTGTCAGTGTCCTGGGGATGCCCTATGCGCCTGCGCCCGTGTCACCTGGTTTCCGGTGGAACCCTGGCCAATGCCACCCACTCCGGGCCAAGGCCGACGGGTCCCTGGCTCTTAGAGGGGTATTGCTTCTATCACCTTTTAAAATCTGGCTTTTCTGACCCCGCCCCTCTGCCAGGGCTGCCGACGCGTTTCAGTTAACAGTGGAACATCTGGGGGATTTATTTTGCTTTTTCCTTCTCTCTCCACGACTCCCCCTCCTCTCCTGCTGGAGCGTCTCTCCTTTAAAAAGGATCGTAAGAGAATGAGGAGGGCTTTACGTTGGGTATTATCTTCACAAACCAGCCCCCTCCCGGCAGGACAACCACGCCACGTGCCACACACGCTGCCCTCGGCTGCCCTCGGCTCTTGGGCACAGACAGAGGTGGCGCGTCTACGCGTTGGAAACGGGATGTGGCCGCGTGTCCCCGCGCGCCTGGCACCTGTGCACGAACCACTCAGGCGTTGGGAGAGCTCGGGTTTGCCTCCTTACAAGTGGGGGGGAACGGGGGTGTTTCCCCTTAATTTTCAATGGAGTTCGACCAGTTCGTTAATTTTAATAAGTGGCCTCTCAGCAGCGGGGCCTCCACCGTAGATTTAATTAGCCCCTGTCTCCCGCCCCGCTCCCGTTGCTAGTTGACAGAGCTGAGAGCAGGGAAACGGCGGCAATTTGAAACCTTGTTAGAAATTTATGAAGTGCTAAAATGCTTTATTCCCAGAGGCTGGCTTGCCAGCTGGCACGCGCGCTGCCTCCGCGGCCCGGGAGCGGGCGCCGGCTGGCGGGCCGTGCTGGGTGGGGTAAATGATGCTCTGGGTAATTAGCACCGGGAGGGGGAGCCTAATTATTTTACCCGCCATTGACCATGGGCATCTGGAGAGGAACATGAAGAGCCGGGGACCAGGCCCTTGAATGAGCCGCCCGGGCAGGTGGGCGCGGCTGGCCTCGGGCACACGCACCTGTCTGGTGGGGGCTGGAGACTTCTAGCAAAATGTCCCTGGGCTACGATCTGAGCCCACGCCCTCCCGCGCTCGCACGGGACCCCGGGGACGTCCGGCGTCGGTGGGACACGTCCTTCCTGCAGTGATTTGCTCCCCACCCACCGGCCCTGCACCCACTTTCTGTCCCAGGGGACAATTATTTGTGTTGTTGTTCTTCGCTGATGTCACTTGTGGCCACGGACACCCTGGAGAATAGACAGTTCAAAATAAAGGTGTGGTGGCTGGTGCAGAGCTGTGGCTGGGGTTAGTGCCCCTGTCCCCCCAGGACCCCACAGAGGCAGCGGGAGGACACACGGGGCACCTGCAGGGCAGCTCCCTCAGGGTTACCCCCAGGTGGCCTGTGCTCTGGGCAAGAGGAGCGGGGTCCCTGGGCGGGGGCAGCATCTTCTGAGGGTGCCAGACCCCTCGCTGGGGGAGGGGCAGGTGGCTGCACCAGTCACAGTAGGGACCCAGGTCCGGAGGGGCCCTGATCCCCGGCCCACCCACCTCCCTGCCTCTGCACATTAACAATTAAGGGAAAATATTTTTGGTGGCACAGAACTTTTATGAAGATTGTGTTGTTTTTTGGCATGGCGGCGCTGGTGTATTCCACTTTACGTGAGTCAGGGGACAGTTTCCACGCCTCTTCAGAGGAGCGGCACCACACCACACCCTCCGCCAAAGCCCCCAAAATTCCCCCCACCCCCCGGGAGCCTCCGTTCTGCAGTCAGATTTCTAGGGTCTGCTTGGGTTCAGAACTCTTGTCTGTTCCTTTGTTTGGTTTCTCTGTATTCCACATGAGCGAGGCCCTGCAGCGGTCACCTCTCCTTCTGACTGTTTCACTCAGCACCGTCCCGTCCAGTTCCATCCATGTCGTCACAAATGGCAAGAGTCCCCCCTTTATCTTCACGGCTGGGGAGTATGCCAGCGTGTTCAGAGACCACGTCTTAATCCACGCCTCTGTCCGGGACACTTTGGTCCTTTCCGTGCCGCGGCTGCTGGAAGTGGTGCTGCAGGTGCCCCTTTAGATGAGTGTGCCTGCATCGTCCCGGGAGAAACTGAGTGGGACTGCTGCATCACTTGCAAAGAACTTTCTAGCAAGTTCATTTTCGTAAACAAAGCATACCTTCTGTGGACTGGCTGTGCGCTCAGCAGGGGCGGTGCCATCTGCCTGAGTTTGCTGGGGCTGATGCAACAAAGCCCCACAGGTGGGCAGCAGAACCAGCAGAACCAGCAGAACCAGCAGACCTGCAGTGGGAGGTCCCGCCTGAGCAGGGAGGGGTCTGCTCCGTCAGTCCCTCCTGGACTGCGGGCGGCTGTCTTCATGCTCACTTGGTCTTCTCCCCTTGTGCCTGTTCACATCCAAACCCCTGCTTTTGCACAAGGACACCGGTCAGGTCAGATTGAAACACACCCAGTGACTCATTTTGCTTTGATTATTCGGTGAAGTGTCATCTCCAAATGAGGAGTCAGGTCAGCTCCTTACTCTCCCAGGCCAAGGACACGCCCGGTGGGTGGTGGGAAGACGCTGCTCCCACCAGCTGAGCTGAGCATTGGGGGGTGGGGGGTGGGACCTGGCCTGAGGGCAGAAAGCTTGGTCACTGTCCCTTGCTGGGTCATGGTTGCACCTCCATGGGAGTGGAGAGAAATGACAGACACTTGCACCCCCTCCATCTGCTGATGGACACTTGAGGTGCACTGAGGTTAACCCATAAGCTCAAGGGCAGAAAAGGGGCAGCTGCAGACCCAGAGTCTTGAAGGGTGACCTGGGCCGGCTTTGTGCCACGTGCTCCTCAGACTGCTTTTGTCGGCCTCAGCCATTCTACACAGCTTCGTCAGTTTGACTTTCATTCCTTGACTCTTCCACTCACGCTGCGTGCCCACTAGGCGTGTGTCCTCCCCTGGGCTGACTATAGCCTCGTTTCCACCACAGGAAAGGGAGCTCGGCGGCACAGCTAAGGGGACCTGCTCATCTGAAGGTCATTGGAAAGCAATTGGGACCGACACCGGGAAGTGCTGCCGCGGGCTGGTACTAATGTGCCCCCGGCAGGCCAGTCGGTTCATAAACGGGTTAGTCCATGGCTCGGCCACCGCATTTGCCTTACATTCAGCATAGAGCAGGTCTACACACACGTCTGTGTGTCATTTACCCTTGGAGAGCTGTGTGTTCTCATCCCCAAGTGGGGGAGCCCCCCACCCCACGTCCCATGAATGGGTTTTGCTCCTGTGAGCCGTGTCTTGGTGGGTCCCATTTCAGCTTTCTCCTTTCTGTCACCCTAAGGGTTTCTGGCTCCTCCTCAGGGTCCACGGAGGCACGAGCCCAGGTGAAGGCGATGCTGTCAAGCCGGATCCAGGCTCACCCGGTGCCGTCCAGCGCCATGTTCTGTGATGAAAGCTTAGAGACTGTTGTCACCAGGCAGCTGTGAACACGGCGCTCGTGCACTGTGTGTGGAGGAGGAGAGGAGCTCTTGACTCTATTTGATTGGGATGGGTCTGAAAACGAGGGGCAGAGGCAGGTGGCTGCCCTGTGGGATGGTGCGGATCCGGGAGGCAAAGCCTGAGCCGCACCAAACCACGCACCTCACGGTCCGGACCGAGGTCTTAGTGTCGTGCTCTGGACTCATCAGACGCAACCAGATTGTCCATGGGGTGAGGCCTGTGTTAGATCTGGGGTACAGCAGACCAAGGAACAGCCCAACACTGAACTGGGGGGACCCTTGTAGACAGGCTCCCCAAACCTACACCCACATGAGAGGACGTGTTCCCCGGGTGCCTGTCTGCCCCCCACCGGCAGGAGCCTCAGTGGAGGCTGCTACAAGAGAACAGGGCCGTCCTCAGGGACGGAGCAAATCTGCGTGAACCTGAGCTTGGTCCTGAGAGGAGGCCGAGGCCACTTGTGCAGGCTCAGGCAGGAGCCCACAAGGCTTCGGAGGTCTGGGGCCAGAGTTCCACTTGTGCCAGGCACCGTGCCCACCCGCCAGCGGGCAGAGGTCTGCGGAGGCCTGATCGTGTAATAACTGCTGGGGGTTCACTATGCACACAGCACGTTTTGTTCCCTTCTTTACCTTTTTCATTCATGCACTTATTGATTGATTGATTCTCATCGATGGATGGTATTCCTCGGGACACCTGTGTTCTTGTCGCGTGTTCTAATACTATTTCCCAAAGGACTGTGTGTTTTCTCACACATTGCCTGAATTTTCTTGGTCTTCGTGCCAAATTGTCAGATGTCGTGGGGCGCTGGGTAATTTTCCTGGAAAGAACATTTGAGGGAGCCTCTGCCAGGGGGAGCAATTTGTAGCTGCATGAGTGTGAGGCCCTCTGGGCGGAGGGAAGGGCACGGTTCACGGCAGGAGAAAGAACTGAATTGGCTTTTGAGAAAAGAGGGGTTTGCTGCAGAAAGGAAGCTCCCCACTTGGCAGAGCCTTGGGATTCTGGTTTCCTTTTGGGGTACAAACCTTTGTGCTAGTAAGTAAAACCCCGTGGTTTGTGCAGGTGGGTCCACTTGTAGTTCCATCACCCCTGGGGACTGGGAGCTGCCAGGGAGACCATAGAAACGACCTTCAGCTCCTGCCTTGACTGTTTTCAAGGTCAGTCTGTGGGATGAGTTTGCCATCCAGCTGGGCTGTGGCACTCAGAACAGGTCGCCCAGTGTTGCTGCTCAGGGCACCTGCAACCCCCAGGGGAGCAGAACAGCGCGTCGGGCAGCAGTGGGACCCCTTGCATTATCAATGTAGGGCCCTCCAGGTGGGAGGTGGGCGCTATGATCTTGTTACACTAGTGAAACGGAAGCCTGCAGAGAAGCGCTAGGCTAAGAAACAGGCACGTCCTCGAAATGTCCTCCGTGGGCCTCTCCCCACCACACCCTCCCACAGGGAGTCCTGACCCGTAAGGGTCCTCGCTGCGTCTGTGTCCTTCACACATGTGCGGCCACAGTGCTGTGTCGCCAGGCGAGCCGTGCCTGCCCTCGAGACTTGGTTCTCCTCTTCCTGCTCTGAGATGTGTCCACGAGGGTGCAGTTTGTTCGTCCTTCAGCAAACACGTCTGAAAAAGAATCCGTCAGTCGTTTACATGTTTGTCTGACTTTGGGGGGTTCATGTTCCCCTCCCCCCCATTCCTGCTGGTATATTTTCACTAAGTCCAAGAATTGCTTCCACTGTGCTTTGCCAGCGTGTTTTTTGGTTATGTAAGTGCCTCCACCGGGTCTGTCTTACACTTTCTGACTTATTCCGCGGGGCGTCATCACCTCAAGGAAGGTTCATCCATTCTGTCCCCAAAGGCGCAACTTCACCTTTTTAACAGCTGCGGCGTGTTCCGGCCAGTGTGCTGTGGGCCTCTGGGTGCTGGGCACAGAGAGGAATATTTCCACATTTATGTTTCCAGTTATTGGGCTCTCATGCCCCTGCCCCTCTCTTTCTCCTCTCCCCCACCAAGTCCTTCTTCCTGCCCTTCCTCTCCTTCTCTTCTGTTATGTATTATTGATGCTGATCTTTATTGATAATAGTTCTTGCAAATATCTTCCAGTTTGGGGCTTATATTTCAGCCTATTCTTATTTTTTTCTTTCCTTTTTTTTAAAAAAAAAGATTATTTATGCATACAAGAACTGGGGTACAGGCAAGAGTTGTGGGGGGTGAGAGGGTTCACCAGAGACAGAGTGGGGAGCAGAACAGGCAGATCGACTGACATACACTGCTGAGGGGAGCAGCGGGGAGACAGGAGAGGTCTGCTGCACCATCTGAGTAGCTCCCTGGCTGGGGATGGAACTCGTGCTGCAGGGGCTGCGGACAGCTTCATAGGTTGCATCTTAACCCCTTGCACCACCAGGGAGGCTCCTATATTCCCTATTCTTATTTTTTCTTAATGAGTAGGTGATCTTAGATGCTTTTTACAATTTTTTAATTAGGTTTTTTGTATCACAAAACATGCTTTCCTAGAAGTTTTTCTATTTTTTCCTTGAATATCTCGTATTAATTTCCATTAAGTCCTTCATTCATCTGGAATGACATTGGCATGGTGACAGACAGGGATTACATTTCACTGAGTGCACTTGGGCAGCAGAGTCCCAGAGTCACTCGCCAGCAGACCCTCTTCTGCTTCTGTCTCGCCCGCCTGAAGCTGTCAGGTTGGCACAGATGTGCAAGTCACTCGTTTGTGCCCGAGGTTCATGGATCCATGCCTGTGCCAACGCCACACTGCTCGGTCGCCTTGGTTCTGTAATTAGGCTTGTTATCTGGAAGGGCCAGTCTTTGCTCTTTTTGGCTCTCTAGACATTAATATAAATTTTGAAGAAAAATTTTCAAGTTCCTCTGAAAATCCTTTCAGAATTTTGCTGAGACATTAAAACGTTGTGCTGAAAAAGACAGTGTCTGGTGCTGAGAGGCACGCTCAGCATGGAACTCTGGCTGTGCCTCTTACCAGTTTTGTGCCTCAGTTTCCACATCTGCAAAATAGACTTGGCAAAAATATTTCCTCTTAGTGGGAATAGTAAAGAGTTACTGTCTGTGAAGCCCTTCAATACTGCCAGGTTGATGGAGTCATGATGTAAGATTAAGATGCCATAATTGTTGTGATTTTTTATTGGGCTTAATCTACTGGTCAACTTAGGGAATTGTGACTTCTTCACATCACAGGACAAGGAAAAATTTTGAGTTATTATGAGCGTTCCCAGATGAAGGACTTGTGACAGGTTCTGAGACCTTTTACTCACATAGAAGAATCCCATCTTGAGTAACTCTTTTGTCATGAATAACTTTTATTTATAAAATTATATATTACAGAAGAAAATTTAAAATTTTAGAAATTAATAAAATTGCATTATTATTCTTTGAAAGCAATTTTCTTCATCTTTCTTCATCTCAGATTTTAAGATTTTACATAAATTGCATTTTTCCTTCCTGCATTTCTTTTGGATGTTAAATTCTACCTCTCTAGGAGGGGCATATATTATGTCAGGATAGAAGGTAAGAATAGAAAACAGTTGTGTTTCTGGGTCTTGTGAAAACCTTATTTTGTTTGAGGTGATGTGTCCCAAATTGGGGGGAAAAACATGAATGGGAGGAATAGTAACTCAATATACAAAGCTGCTGCCAGGGGTGGATTGAAGTTGCAGAAGCAATTTTTCTCGGGCGAGATGGTGTGCAATGGCGAGTTGCTAATGTGACCTAACCATGCTGGTCCACGTAGGAACCCGTCTGTGAGGCCACTGGCCACGTTCATTTGTGGCTTGGGCTGCTCTTTGCTGGCTGCTAGAATAACTGTCACGTACAACTCTTCAGAAGTGATGCTGCCACCAAAAAGGTCACAGATGATAACCTGCTGTGCTCCACTCTAGAATTTTATGGCTCCATGGAAACACCCTTTTCAGTGATAGTGTTAATTTGAAAGTTCCCTTTGGAAGTCATACTTTTGAGTCAAGCAGACATTGGTTCAAAATCTGGCTGCTACTTACCAGTTGGGTGATTTGGGGGCTGTCACTTGAGTGTTTTTGTAATTTAGTTTCCTCATTTTTAAAAGTTAAGTGATGATGTGATGCTAAAGGTGGCGGCCATGGTGAAGGTGGCCGTGCCGGGGTGCTGAGGCTGGTGACGAAGACGCTGAGGACCATCCTGGTGGTGGTGCTGATGGTGCTGGCGGTGGGGAGGAGGGATGTGGGAGTGACTGGGGATGGCGAGGATGGTGGTGATCATGAGGAAGGTGAGGGTGGTGGTGGTGCTGACGAGGAGTGTGGTGATGATGGTTGTGAAGAAGATGGTGGTGAGGACGATGAAGAAGCGTCACTCTTCTCACATGATCGCCATGCGGCTGAGACCTAATGACCCACGTTAGGTAACCTGCGAAAGGAGGGTCATTCAATGTCAGCTGCTTTGTCTCCTTCCCAAACCTCTGTTCTTCTGGGAGTTCTCTAGCAGGGTTTCAGTGTATCCACTTCACAGTGTTGCTGTAGCCAACAGTTACAAACAGTGGCTGAAAACAACACCCATTAGCTCCTTCTTTGGGGCCAGGACTCCCGATCACCTTCACTGGGTCAAAATCAGGAGGACAGTGTCCCCTCAGAGGCTGTGGGAGAGAAGCCACTGCTGTCTTCATCACTGAGAACTCCCTGGTGCCTCATGTGCCTCCACCTCGAAGCCAGGCCTGCCACGTCTGGGATCAGTGACTTTTCTTCTGTGTCAGCACTCACTGCCTGTGTCTTATGAGGACACTTGCCATTGAATGGAATCAAATTGTGCTTGAATGGAAGGCGCACCCAGATAACCCAGATAATCTCCCCATCTTGAGATCTTTAAA
Source organism: Talpa occidentalis (assembly GCF_014898055.3). Taxonomy (NCBI): domain Eukaryota; kingdom Metazoa; phylum Chordata; class Mammalia; order Eulipotyphla; family Talpidae; genus Talpa; species Talpa occidentalis. Next base: position 2,287,545 of record NW_023604295.1, read on the forward strand.
TTCATCTGTGAAGTCCTTGTTGCCTCATAAGGAACATTCCTGGTGCCAGAAAGCGGGACTTGGATATCTTTGGAGGTCACTGTGCCACCTGTGCCAGCAGAATGGAGGCTTTACACTGTGCAGGTCATTGCCAGATGAGACCGCATATTCAGCCAGGTCATGCTCCACTCAGTGCTGATATTATATGCAACAGAATGATCAGGAATAACTCACGGGCCCTAGTCTCGGGGCTTGCTGTGTCGCCTGGGCAGTGCCAGCAGCAGGCGGAAGCTGCCTGGAAATCCTCTGTTCTACATCTTAAGCTACCCAGAGTCCTTCGGACTCCAACCTCAAATACCATATGTGCCTGTACAGATTGCAAGAAAGATTTCACATCCGCCCACTGGAGCTGTGCAGACCGCACCTGGGCGGCTTAGATGGCAGACACTGTGCGATGCGCACCAAGTGCAAACCAGGAGCATGTGGCCCATGCCTGTCTTCTTCCCCTAGGACCTGCTGCGGGCCCAGCACAGAGGCGGCGCCTGTATTTAGGGAAGCAGAGGAATGAGTAGATGGATATTCAGCATTGGAATCTCAGGTAACGCTCCATCCATTGGCACCCAGAAGTGGCCTCTCAGCGTGGGTTGTGCTTGACGATCACCCCGGGCTGATGTTCAAAAAGAAAGTTCTGGGCCTGGACCTGTGCACAGATTCCGACTGGCTTGGTCTGGGTCAGGAGATTGTGTTGCTGCCGGTCTTAGCTATACCCAGGTGAGACCACTGTGTAGTTTGGTTCCTGAGCATTGGTGCAGAAAGTGCTAGATGGACCTACAGCTCCCTGCTCTGCCAAAGGTGAAGGAGGGGCCTTCCTGGGGGAGCAAGGGGTTCAACACAGCCCTATGAAGCTATCCGCAGCTCCTGAGGTCTGAGTGCGATCCCTGGCCAGGGAGCTGACCCACAAGTGCATCAGACCTCTCCTGTCTTGCCCGCTGCTCCCCTCAGCAATGGATTTCAGTAGATCTGCCTGTTCTGCTCCCCACTCTGTCTCTGGGGAATCCTCTCACCCCTGCATCTCTGACCTGCACCCCAGTTCTTCTCTGCATAAATAAATAAATATTTTTTAAAAAGGTGAATGAGGCAGGGGATGCCAAGACCCTGGTATCAAGTAACATCCATCAGCAGACCCCATGGAGACACCCCATGTAATGTTAGGTGGTTCTGTGTGATCAGCCTTGTTTCCTTCATCATTGTTGCTATTTTAACGCTAGCACTAGTAGTTACCCTTCCTTGAACATTTATTGAGCAAAAAGGACACGAAGAGCTTTACCTGAGCACCAGGCGCTCAGAGTGCAGCTGTCTTTGCTGATAGTCCCATTTTAGTGACACACACATTGAGCTTTGGTTTAATTAATTTGCCCAAAGTTGCATTGCTGTTAAGCTAAACAGAACAGGCCGCGCAGAGGCTTTGGGGAATTTCAGGCAGAAGTTGGCAAGGACCTTATATGTCAACAGCGTCTACACGCAGCTCTGGGCTCTCCCAGCCCCTTCCCCCAAGCTCTGGGGGGACCCTCAGAAGAGCACAGCGCAGTGCTGCCCCGGCCTCCGCCTGGCTCCACCGCCCTTGGCCTCTGAGGAGTGGCTGGGCTGGGACACGACTGCTCCTCAGCACTTGTTGAGCTTTTAAATGCAAACTTCTCCGGTAGCCGGGTAAGTGTGGATTTATTTCCTCATAAGCTGTGTCTCATTTTCACAGGCATATGATCATGAAATAGGCATCCTTTCTGCTTTAGAGTGAAATCAAAACCTTTTAATAAACACCCAGAATTCAAGGAATCCATGAGTAAAACCACCCGTTAATAAAAACAAGAAATAGGAACGCGGGAAAATAGCATTTATGGTCCCAGCTTCCACAAGAATAGGATATTACGTATCGAGTTTTCTTTCGTCTGCGTAAACCCGTCCTGCTCATTGAAGTCAGTGTGTCACGATTCGGCCTCCTCTTTCCCAGTGCGCCTTAGCATTTCTCTGGAGTTTTCTTTCTAATGTGTTTTTTATCAGCAGTATTGCCCTGAACACGTACCCCACAATTACTTCCTTATGTGAGGCTTGCTCGTATAATTTCCAACTTCGTAGGGTTTTTAAGAGCGAAAGGGATAACTGGGCGCAGAGACATCTGTGCTCCCCGGGCCACAGCCGCAGAGCAAGTCCTGGGGCAGACACCCAGGCCCGCGCGCCCAGCCCGGGGTGGATGGGTAGCGGCGCCACCTCTCTCCAGCCTCGTGGCTCTGAGCATACCTGATGTCCAGGATCCTGCTTCTCAGTCTCTTACGTTTTTTAATTTTTAAAAAAGATTTGGTTTATTTATTTATGCATACAAGAACTGGGGTGTAGGCCAGAGGTGCAGGGGTGAGAGGATCCACCGGAGATGGAGTGGGGAGCAGGACAGGCAGATCTACTGAAATCCACTGCTGAGGGGAGCAGCGGGCGAGGCAGGAGTGATCTGCTGCACCCTGTGGGTCGCTCCCCGGCCGGGGATCAAACTCAGGCCTGGTCCAACCGTGGCAGTGACTCTTGGGTCTGACTCTATTCTTTTCCGATACTGAAAGAAAAATGACGTGAACATATTTCTGTCTCAATATTCAGCTGTTCGTGTAATTCCCCCGAATCATTGTATGCTTTTTTTTCTGACCTGACAAAGGCGCGGATCTCACCCGGCACAAGCAGCAAAGACTAGATGGTGGAGGGAGTCGGTGGCTTCTGCACAGGGTGCTGGCGCCACGCCCAGTTCTCGAAAGGTCGTGCGGGGAGAGTGCAGCTGCCCTGAGGTTCCTCCCTCTGGGGAGTGCTTTTTGGAATCCTTCTTGTGCTTTTATCTTGGCTCCAAGCTCCGGCCTCCCGCTGATATATGAGCTAACTCGGAGGAGTGAGGGGCAACAAGCAAGTCACTTTGTGCTCACCTGATTTTGCTTCAGTCGCTGTAAACTGTTTTAGGAATCAGAGCTCGCAGGTCATTCATTGCGGCCCCCGCTCACATCACCAGACGAGGCCTGTCCAAGCAGGCCAGTTGCAGGTTCTCCGGGCCCAGGCCAGGGACGCACCTGCATGCCGTCATTTCGTGCCTTTCTCCAGGAGCCAGCCCGTGTGGTCATCCCGGCCCTGGGCTGCTCCACCTGTCCTTTCTTCCGAAAAGTCCCAACCCCGCCCGGCTGCTGGGCACCAGTGGGGGGCCGTCTGCGTCCATGAGGACCAGGCGCCAGGAGTCCGGGCGGCGTCCCGTTAACTGCGTCTTGAGGGCCCCGGGGAGCGTCAGGGCATGCCAGCCTCGCTGCCCAGCCATCGGAGGCCACTGAGAACTGCCAGGGCAGGATTGGAGTCTCCAGGATTCTGTCTCCCCTGACCCCGGCTGTCCTTCTCCTTGGAATACCACTTAAGGTTGGAGGTCCTTTGCCTTTCCAAATAAGAGGGGGTGGTTTTTTTTTTTTTTTAATCAAACCCTGAGAAAAGGAAGATTTGGCCGCTCTGGGAAATAAGTGATTCCAGGTTGGCTTCACTGGGCCGATTCCGGGGGTAACGCAGACACCACCGCTCCGTTTCATTTTCGAAACTTGTAATGAAGGGAAGATTTGAAAAGTCTTGCTCCTTTAATTTAAAAAATGTTCTGCAGAGACAGCCCCAGGACAGGCTCAGATGAAGTGTGCGCCCCGATCTAGTTCTCATTCCTGGGCCCCCAGGGGCCTTGGGCCAGAGCCCAGTGGGCTGGGTGTTAAGCTCTAGGTCTGCCTCATGCTTTTCCCTGTGCACGAGCACACGGGGTCCAGAGAGGCCAGAGAGCCAGCCCCGAGTCTCCGCGGTGTCTTGGTCAGAAGCAACAGCAGGTTTCAACTGCGGAAAACCCCCAGGGAGAGGCCGCTGTGGTCCCAGAGCAGTGCGCTTTCTCCCTGCGCGGGCGCAGCTCGAGGGACAGCTCCGTGGGCCTCGCCTGCTGTGTGCTTTGTGCTGGGTCAGCAGACGCTGTACCTGCGGGATAACGTCCCCTTTGCTGCGACCCAGGTAGCAATGTCTAGGGATGGACAAGGTCACATAAATGGACACTATCCTGAGAAGTAAGGGCAAAAAGTATAAGAATGTGCTAGATGGTGTGAAAGTGCAGGTGATGATGAGGCCAGGTGAGCCCTACACTGTTTCCTCAGGTCCTGCTGGAACGTTGTGAGGGAGGGGGTGCCCGGGGCCCAGACTTGGGTTTTCATGTGAGTGCTTTGGAGATGGTAAGCGTCGTTGGCAGGAAAGGCAACTGCACATCTGTGCTGCTCACTGTGCGCGGATTCTGCCTCTGAAAGTCCATTGAAGTCACAGTAAAGTGGTTTACGATGAACAAAAGGCAAGCGTGGTGAGACAGTGGCAGCCCCAGATGCCAGGAGCGGTAGGTGAGTAGGGGGAGTAGTTTGGGATTTGACATCCTGGAGGAAGTTAACACAAGTCCCAGGAGAGACAGCCCGTGAGCTGGTCTCCAGCCAGGCCCGGCTAGACTCAGCCCTCGGGTCTTTCTAACCCCACAGACTGTTGTCACTTACCATTTAGGGTGTGTTTGCAATTGTGAGAATGCGCCTTTCTTTTATTACTGAAACACAAGGTAAAACCGGTGTCTTACCTGAAAAAGAGAAATTACTGTAAAAATGAGTATGGTGACTGATGCAATTGAACTTAATGTAGTACATAGTCATGTTGCTCTTTAAGGATGCACAACTGGAAATTATATCATGCCATAAGGCAAGGCTCCGCAAGAGATTTCAGACTTATGGACGTCCCAGGGCAGAGCAACATGGAAAATTGGGTGTCCCTGAGCGTGGTGAAGTTCTAGAAAAATAAGCGGATGCTGAACATTATCTCGGTCAATGAAATTAAAAAGAATCTGTCTGTGCTCATTCCACTCTGGTGCTTTCACGGAACACTGGTGCTGAAGGTGTGTTTAAGGACTTGTGTTTGCGTTCCTGGACAAGATACCCTTGCCATGTGGTTATTGTTCATTTTGTGCTTCCGTCCTGAGGTAGGTGGTTTAGCAGGTGTCAGTTCCTATCACTCTGCTCCTTCCTTTGATAGTCTCACTGTTGCTGAGCTGTTTTGTTTGTGTCTAGTCATGTTGCTGTGTTTTTTGGGGAATGTTTTCCCACTCTCCAAGCTGTTACCTCTCAATCTGTAGGAAACAATTCTGTCAACATTCCTATGACGGTAGCAAAACTTTTCTACTGATTTTCTTAATTTATAATTCTTTAAATGAGCCTGTAATGATCCCTATTTTTCATTAATTTGTTCTGTTTTTGTTTCTCAATTTTTATGCCCCTAAATCCTAAGGAGTCATTTATATCATTTTGGCTTATTCATGTGCTTTATCACTTGTGATCGTAATTCCCAGAGTGTTTCTGATCCTTCCAAATCATTAACCACTTTCATACCTTTTGAAATGTTTGCACTTAAAATTTAAATCTGAAACATAACAAGCTCTATACATAATATTCATTACAGAGTCTGTGTTCTTCTCTGAAACATGCATTTAACCCCCAGCAATATTAATGCAAGTGACTTTCATCCATCCATTGGGACAGAGAGCCTGTATCTCTAAAACGAATTCCCTCTACACATAGGGGGTAATTCTGTAGAAGGATATTACAAACAATACTTAGACATTTTCTGAGGAAAGCACTAATATTTTTCTTATATTTTTTTCTCAAGAGGTTTGTAAAACACATAGCAAAATTGAACCTTTTTTCCTTGTTGCAAATCAGTACAAATATTGAACAAAAAGAACATTCTTTCACATAGTATCTAAAAGCTCATAAATGGATTTTTATAACATCTTGGGGATTCTTTCTCTCAACCACTCATTCTTGTCCCTTGACATCTTATAATGGAATTTATATTGTTATAATACCTGATGTATATGAGATACAGATTAAATATAGGTCCCTGAAAGAAATCTTTTGAGTATAATATAAAAACATTATATATTTTTGAATAGTTATTTATTCATCCAATAAAAATTTGAAGATGTCTGTGATGTCCCAGTCAGTGTAGGAATGAGGTGGCCTTGACTCATCCACATAAGTGTCTTCCTCTGCATGTGATATCAGTGGGCACAGCCAGGCCACTGTGGTTAGAGCTGTCAGACAATGATACAGGGCCCCCAGAGATCAGATGCGAGGTCTGGTCTGGAAAGCAAAAGACCAGGAGTCGATCCCTAACAAACTGATGTATAAACTGAGATTCAAAGAATGAATAGTAATGAGTTGGGCAAGGGATGGTGAAATCTCCCACAAAGGGTGCAGAACCTGTGCAGGCCAGGGTAGGAAGATAGATAGGAAGAGGTTTGGATCCAACATGCCAAGGAGACTGTAGTGGCTGCACCCTTTGAACCCTAGGCATGAGGCTGTTTTCCACACACAATTGATTAACATGAAATATGCAAGAAGGTAGATTGAGTCTCAACCAAAAATATTGATCTATCACCCTCTGGCAGCACTGAAAAAATAAAGAAGTCCAATTATCTGTTCTCTTTTTGGATTTAATATTTTTCATTTTAATTCAAACAGTTTTACTTTGCACTTTGAAGTTACTTTATTAGGTACATCAATTACTAGGATTGCTAGGTCTTCTTTATGAATTGACCACTTTGTCATTAGGGAATAACCATTGCACTCCAGTAATATTCCTTATTCTTAAATCTACTTTGATATTAATAGAATCACTCCAGCTCTCTCTTATGTAGTCTTATCATAGTTTTCTAAACTTGTGCTTTTATTCTATCTGGTTAAAAAAATATTTAAAATGGATTTCTCCTGGCTAACATATTGACAGGACTTGAACTTTCATTCACTCTGATAATTTCTGCCTTTTAGAGTATCTAAGCCATTTATATTTAATGTGAACATCAGTTTTGTTAGATTTAAAAATAACATCGTCCAGTTTGCTCCCTGTTTGTTCTATATAGTCTCTGTTCTTTTTATTATTTCTTTTCTTGTCACTTTTTTGATTATTGAAAATAGCCAATTTTATCTACAATAATGGATTAATATCTAAATTTTATTTTGCTTTTTGTTTTAATCTTTAAATGGTTGCTTTAGAGTTTACAATACACATTTTTAATTAACATGTTCTGCTTTCAAATAACATAGTACTTCAAATAAATTGAAGAAATTTACAACAGCGAATTGGCATTTCCCTGCCCCATCTGCCTTCGTTCTAGGACTTTTATCCACTTTAGCCTCTCTTTATATGCTATAAACACCACGACACACTATTAATATTTTACTTTAGACATTTGATGCTATTTTTTCAAAGAGGGAATTTTTTTTTATATTTACCCTCATATTAACCACTATTTGGCTCTCTTCATATCTTTGGTAAAGTCACAAATGTCTTCTGACATCATTTTCCTTCTGCCTAAAAGACTTCTTTTAATATTTCTTGTATTTCTAGCCTACTAATTGTGAAGACTTTGGCTTTTGAAAAGTCATTATTGCCTTTATAATTTTTTTCCTAGGTACAAATTTTAGATTGGCAGTATTTTTCCTTTTTCTTTTTAAAACAATTGTTTAAAATTTTCTCCCCATAACTTCTGGCTTATGTGGTTTCTGATGAGAAGTCGGCCATCATTCTTATCTTTGTTTTTCTGTATGTAATGTGAACTTTTAAGAATCTGGTTGTCCTTAAGATTCTCTGAATCATTGACTTACAGTTTCTTTTTGATGAGCATTGAATTTATTGGATGTTTGAGGTTCGACTAGTCATTAAATTTTGAAAAAATTGGATATTCTTCATTTTTGGGGTCTGTTCTTCTGGAACTCCAATTATATGCATATTTTGTGACATGATATTGTTCAGCATCTTACAACTTTCATTTGTCTCCAGAACTCTCTCGTCAGTGTTCTCTTGCTTTTCAACACAGTCGTGAAGATGTTGGGGGAACAATTGTAGTAGTTGTTTTAATGTCCATATTGCTAGTTCAATTATCCATCATTTCTGTGTCTGTTTGTTTTGAATGACTTATTTCTGACGATAGCTAATATTATCCTGCTTGTGTCCAATTTTTTAATGGATGCTGGACATTGTAATTTTTACATTATTGATTACTGAATTTTGTTCTTTTTCTATTAACTAGTGTTGAAGCTTATTGAGCAATTAAGTTATTTGCAATCAGTTTAATTCTTCTGGGATCATTTCAAGCTTTGTTAGGATTAATTTGTCCCTCACTACTGTGGTGACACAATTTGAGTGCTCTGTCTTTTACCCCATTTATTAGGTGTTCTTTCCTTTTTGACTTGTTGGAACATGAACTCATTCCTTCCCCATGTGAGTTTCAGGCTTCTCTAGTTACTCCTCTCTAGTATTTCTTATCTAGCATCAGTAGTTTCCTCATACATATGCAAATATAAACACAGCTATGGGCTCACTGCAGGGGACCCCTTTAGCATTCTAGAGCTCCCTCTAATGCAACTTCCTTCTCTCTTCTTTGTAAATCTAGTGGCTTTGGCCTCCTCAAGTCTCATGCTTTGTTGCTTCAGCTCAGAAATTTCATTAAGCTCTATTTTGGGTTTCCATCTTTTGGAATGATCTGGAAACTCCAAGCAGTAAGCTGCACACTAGTATACCCACTATGTTTGTTTCCTTCTTTCATGCCTTGTCATTCGGCACTGGCTGAATGGTTAGCTGGCAGAGGATAAATCCAGTTCCTGATTTGTTTTCATGGACAGAGAATTTCATATCTCTAAGCTCCATGTCACTGTGAAGTTTTATCCAATTCTTATTCATGAGGATAGTCACACCATTGCTTCAGTGCTGGCGAACAGACAAAGTGATTGAAATATATTAGAGTTAAATGTGCAATTGCTATAACATATCTTTATAATCTGGCTTGGAATTATTTCATAGATGCCTATGAGACCATACACTTATCTACTTTTAAATTGTCTGTTTAAGCTGGCACAAGATTGCTAAGGAGTTAGTGAAAAATAAAAACATTTTGGAGTCTCAAAAATCAGGTAAAGATTATGCTTTAGAGATAATATTTAGCTCAGACTAAGTTATATGCCTTTTCATTTTGGAAGACCTTTGTAGAAGCTGTTTTAGGAAGCACACCCACCCATGTGTTCATTATCAATAAAGGTTTTTGGATCTCAGTACCATTTCCATTTAAAATGAATATACCCAGTTTGAAAATCTAATGGATGGGTTTAGTTTTTATGTTACCTGACTTCTCTGAAGCAGTTGACTTTCTTGAAAACGCCTGTTGACTTCCCAAAATGCTGTTCTTTTGCTGCTAAGGCATCATTATTTCTAGGATTTGTGCTGTTGACCTCATAAGTTCTAGTTTATCTTCTCAATGGGTCTACCTCCATTTTCTCTAAACTCTTTTCCATTGTAATTGAAGTATGTAATACATATGCAAAAGTGTTCATGTGGCACTGTACAACCCAATGCGTTTTCATTATCTAAATACATGAGTGAGCCTAGAACCCAGATTAAGAAGAACAACGCCAAGCGGCAGGTCCCAGTGAGAAGTGGGACACGGAAGATAAACGGGTGACTCCAGCAAACTGCCCGAAGAAGAAAGTGGCCATAAAAGAGGACTAGAAGGGAGGGAAGCGCAGAACCCTGCTCCCCTCCCCCGCCCACAGAGGCGGCACTCTCCGACCGGCAGAGAGGAGGAAAACAACAAACTAAAACGACCCACAAGAACAAACGACGCAGCAAGCAGGACTGTGAGTGGAAAGGAACTATTGCAGCCACCACACCCCGTGAACGGGAGCTGAGGCGAACCCTGCAGGATTCGCCGTGGTGGTGAGCGAACGCTCCGGGCGCCATTAGAGAAGAACAAAGACCCCGGGAGATGCGCACACAGCCCGGGGATGCCAGTAAGCTTGCGCGGAGAGCGGCGCGCTCGGCGCGCTTGAAAAGAAAACGCGGACCCGGATCGCCGCTGCCCAGGTCCCCGCGCCTGCGACCTAGGCTTGCGGGGAGACAACCTAGGCTTGCGGGGAGACGCGCGGAGGTCCTCACTGAGGTGAAGGTCCCTCCCTGAGTGAGCAGGAACCAGGCGCCCAGGCACGGGAGCGGTGCAAAAGGCGCCATTCCCGCGCCACTGAACTGGGCTACAGCCCGCGTCCTGGACCTGAGGGCTTTGAACTGAGACCCGGGGCACGAAAATTCGGGGCGTGGGTTCTCCACGATGGTGGGGCACAAGGCAGACACAGCACCCCAAAGCTGTTGAGGTGTACCCTACCATTCCCGCTCTGTTCCCTGTCCCACGGGGTGGGGGGAGGCGAAAAACAGCCCCCCAAGGACAATAGGAGAGATCTCTGGCGCCACCTAGCGACCAGGAAAAAAAAGTCACTAACACCCCATAAAACAGGAAATTTCTTAAGACTGCTTGAAAAGGGCAGAAGGCTTCTGGAGGACCCAGTGGCCAGCCGGGAAGTTATTCCACGCCAGGCCCCTTCCAACCAGCAGTCTGAGCCCACAGAGGGAGCAGGCACCCACGTCCGGGGCAGACCGGGGGCGCAGAAGAGTGTGCCTGAAACCGGAGGCGCAGGGACTGCATCCCGCTTCGCTATTTGAGAACAGGGGCATTTCTTCAGTAAAAACTGCCTAAAACCAGCAGAAAGCTCCCCCAGAAGACAGAGATGGCTCCTGGAAGAGCCAGAGGGGAGCGGAGAAGTTCACCCAAGATGTCAGTCAGTCCGAGCAACACAGTGTCCCAACGCATACGACAAATTAGAAAACAGACAGTAGGGAGTAGAAGAACCACACGCAACCTAACAACTCCTCAGGAAAGAAGCACACCACAAAAAGAAAACCACTCCCCAGATTGCAACGACAGCAACTTGGAAGAACTTCTGAGCCTTCCAGAAAGAGAATTTAATATTGCCATGATTAAAAAAGTGATAGATCAGAAGGAGGAAATTGAGTCCCTAAAGAGGGAAAACAATGGTCAGAAGAATGAAATTGAGTCCCTAAAGAGGGAAGTAAAAGAAATGCAGGAGATCAAAGAATTAATGGAGGAACTAAAGAACTCCGGGAAAAGCAAGGAAAGCAGAATAGATGAAATGGAAGAACGAATAAGTTCTCTTGAAGACACAGAAATAAAAAGAACCAAAACAGAAAAGGAAAGAGAAGTACGAAGGAAAAAGAATGAAGAAAGACTTCGGGAACTATCTGACTCCATGAGGAAAGGAAATATAAGAGTTATAGGAATTCCAGAAGGAGAGGAGAGAGATGTAGGAACAGAGAAAATATTCCAGGAGATAATTGAAGAGAACTTCCCAAATGCGAAGAAGGAGCTGAAAATTGATATACAAGAAGCAAGAAGAACACCAAACTTCCACGACGAAAGGAAAAACACAGCAAGACACATAATAGTAAAGCTCCCAAGAATCCAGGACAAGGAAAAAATAATGAAGCTGACAAGAGGGAAGAAACAGATAACATTCAAAGGAAAACCAATCAGGCTGACATCAGACTTCTCTGAAGAAACACTACGGGCAAGGAGAGAGTGGAGGGACATAGTCAACAGACTCCAAGAAAACAGATGCCAACCAAGAATACTCTATCCCGCAAAGCTCTCGTTCCTCCATGAAGAAAGAATATGGACCTTCCCAGACAAAGAGAAACTCCGGAATTTCATTAGGAATAAACCCCCACTCCAAAAAATACTACAAGGAATCCTAAAGCCAGAACCTCAGAGGGACGAATAACAACGAAAGAAGACCAAAAAAAAAAAAAGTTATTAAAAGAATAAATAAAATCAAAGGAAAGACAAACATAATGGCAAATACAGATGCTAACATATCAATATTAACTCTAAATGTAAATGGACTAAACTCTTCAATAAAAAGACACAGAGTTGCAGCCTGGATTAAGAAACAAAATCCAACCTTTTGCTGTCTCCAGGAAACACATTTAGCTACAAAAGATAAAAATAGGCTCAAAGTCAAAGGATGGAAAACAATCCTACAAGCAAATGGGCCAAAAAAGAAAGCAGGAACAGCTATACTTATATCAGATAAAACAGACTTCAAACTCAAAAAAATAAAAAGAGACCCCAATGGTCACTACATTATGATTAAGGGGACAACACTTCAAGAAGAAATAACACTCATTAACATATACTCACCAAACGAAAGAGCACCAAAATATATCAGACAACTGTTGTCCTCTCTGAAAACAGACATCAGAGAAAACACATACGCAGTGGGAGACTTCAACACACCATTATCAACAATGGATAGATCAACAAGACAAAAAATAAGTAAAGAAACTAAAGCTCTAAATAAGGACCTAGAGCATTTGGGCTTAACAGACATCTATAGAACACTAAACCCAAAAAAAACGGAGTACACATTTTTCTCAAGCGCACACGGATCATTCTCCAGGATCGATCACATACTGGGGCACAAGACAAACATCAACAGATACACCAAGATTGAAATCATACCAACCATCTTTTCTGACCACGAAGGCATCAAACTAGAAATAAATCATAAAAAGAAGGCAAGGAACTATCCTACCTCATGGAGATTAAAAGCCACACTACTGGAAGACCACTGGACTAACGAGGAGATCAAAGAAGAAATTAAAAAATTCTTTGAATTGAATGACAAGGAGGACACCAATATCCTAAATGTATGGGATGCAGCAAAAGCAGTAATAAGAGGAAAATATATAGCAATAGAAGCTCACATCAAAAAACAAGAAAGAACTCAAAGAAACAACCTAATCTCGAAGCTCAAAGATCTAGAAAAAGAACAACAAAAAAACCCCAAAACCAGTAGAAGAAAAGAAATAATAAAAACCAAAGCAGAAATAAATGAAATTGAAACTAAAAAAAAATCCAAAAGATCAATGAAACCAAGAGCTGGTTCTTTGAAAAAATAAATAAAATAGACAAACCCCTAGCCAGGCTCACAAAGGAAAAAAGGGAGAAAGCACAAATACACAGGATCATAAATGAAAGAGGAGAAATCACAACGGACACAGCAGAAATCAAAAGAATAATCAGTAACTACTATGAACAGTTATATGGAAACAAGTTCAACAATCTAGAGGAGATGGACAAATTCCTACAACTCTACAATCACCCAAAGCTAGATAAAGAAGAAATAGAACACCTAAACAGACCAATTACAAGCAGCGAAATTGAAATGGTAATCAAAACCTCCCCAAAACAAAAGCCCAGGACCTGATGGATTTACAAATGAATTCTACCAAACATTCAGAGACGAATTAGTGCCTATCCTTCACAAACTCTTCCAAAAATTGAGAAGGAAGGGACAATACCAAACACGTTCTATGAAGCCAATATTACACTAATACCAAAACCGAATAAGGACAACACAAAAAAGGAAAACTATAGGCCAATCTCCCTAATGAACACTGATGCAAAAATCCTCAATAAAATTTTAGCTATCAGAATCCAACAATGTATCCATAAGATAATTCACCACGACCAAGTTGGATTCATTCCAGGGGCACAAGGATGGTTTAACATCCGAAAATCAATCAACGTTATCCAACACATCAACAAAAAGAAATATAAAAACCATATGATAATATCAATAGATGCTGAGAAAGCTTTCGACAAAGTGCAACACCCATTCATGATAAAAGCCCTTGAAATTCTTGGGATACAAGGAACATACCTCAACATCATAAAGGCCATCTATGACAAGCCAACAGCCAGTATCATTCTCAATGGTGAAAAGCTGAAAGCAATTCCATTAAGATCTAGAACAAGACAAGGATGTCCACTCTCACCACTGCTTTTCAATATAATACTGGAAGTCCTAGCCAGAGCAATAAGACAAGAGAAAGACATCCAAGGAATCCAAATAGGAAAAGAAGAAGTCAAACTATCACTATTTGCAGATGATATGATAATATACATAGAGAACCCCAAAATCTCCACAGAAAAACTAATTCAACTCATCAATCAATTCAGTAAAGTGGCAGGATACAAAATCAACACGCAAAAGTCAGTAGCCTTCCTATACACAAACAATAAATCTGAAGAAGAAGAAATCAAAAAAACCACCCCTTTTATTATCGAAACAAAAAAAATCAAATATTTGGGAATAAATCTAACAAAAGAGGTAAAGGACCTATACAAAGAAAACTATAAAACACTGTTAAAAGAAATAGAAGAAGACACAAAGAAATGGAAAGACATCCCCTGCTCATGGATTGGAAGAATAAACATTATTAAAATGGCCATCCTACCAAAAGCAATATACAGATTCAATGCTATTCCAATCAAAATCTCAATGGCATTCTTCAAAGAAATAGAACAATTATTGATGAAATTCATATGGAATCACCAAAAACCCCGAATAACCAAAGCTCTACTGAAAAAAAAAGAAGGAAATGGAGGCATCACACTCCCAGACTTCAAACTATACTACAAAGCCATAATCATCAAAACTGCATGGTATTGGAACAAGAACAGACATACAGACCAATGGAATCGAATAGAAAATCCAGAAATAAACCCACAGATTTATGGTCAACTAATCTTTGACAAAGGAGCAAAGACTATGCATTGGAGCAAAGAAAGTTTGTTCAATAAATGGTGCTGGGAAAACTGGGTCGCTACATGCAAAAGAATGAAGCTTGACCACTACCTCACACCATACACAAAAATCAACTCAAAATGGATTAAAGAACTAGACATAAGACCTGAAACCATAAAATACATAGAAGGAAATATAGGCGAAACACTACGGGATTTGCACATCAAAGACATCTTTACAGACACATCACCCAAAGCAGTGATAGTGAAGACAAAGATAAACAGCTGGGACTACATCAAATTAAAGAGCTTCTGCACAGCAAAAGAGACAATAACAAAAACAAAGAGAAACCCCACCAACTGGGAGAACATTTTTGCACCCAACACTAATGATAAAGGACTGATCACAAAAATCTGCAAAGAGCTGATGAGACTCAGCAACAACAAAGAAAATAATCCAGTCAAAAAATGGGCAGAAGAGCTAAAAAGAAACTTCTCTGAAGAGGAAATGCAAATGGCCAACAGACATATGAAAAAATGTTCAACATCACTTGTAATCAGGGAAATGCAAATCAAAACTACCATGAGATACCATCTCACACCGGTGAGAATGGCACATATTAAAAAAACTAGCAACAACAAATGTTGGCGAGGATGTGGAGAAAAAGGAACTCTTCTGCACTGTTGGTGGGAGTGCAAACTGGTCCAGCCACTATGGAGAGCTGTGTGGAGATTTCTGGACCTACTAAACATAGAGCTTCCATATGATCCAGCAATTCCACTCCTAGGTATTTACCCAAAGGACACAGAAACATCCATTCCAAAGAACACCTGCACCCCTATGTTTATAGCAGCACTGTTTACAATAGCTAAGCTTTGGAAACAACCCAAATGCCCAAAAATAGATGACTGGATCAAGAAGATGTGGTACATATATACCATGGAATATTACTCAGCATTCAAAAAAGATAAACACATGCAATTTGCAGCAACATGGATGGCGCTGGAAGGGATCATGCTCAGCGAAATAAGCCAAAAAGAAAAAGAAAAATACCGGATGGTCTCACTCATAGCAGGAATCTAGAAACTTAAATAAGGGACCAGGAAAATGAATATAAGAAAGTGAAAATCAAAATCAACAAAAACTATGAACCAGAGACACTTTTTGGGGGTGGGGGGCGGGAGGGGAAGGATTGGGGTCAGAATGGGGCATTTGCAATTGTATGGGGGAATATAAAAATAAAATTTAATATTAAAAAAAAAAAAGAAGAACAACGCCAGCAACCAGATGGCCCTCCTGTACCTTTCCATTCCTTGTGCCCTGCTTCCTGGTGAGTGACCTGGCTCTCCACATCATACGTTAGTTTTTCCTACTTTCATATTGGATATAAATGAAATAATACAGTTTATCCTCTTACTGAGTCTGCTTTCCTTCAACGTTATTGTGGAGTGAGCCATAAGGCTTTAACTTCTCACTGTTGATTGCTCATTTTTACTGTTGTATAGTGATTCAGTATGCAAATATATCACAGTATATTTGCCCATTTTACTACTGATGGATATTCGATGTAGCTTTCACAAATAACATTGCTATGAATATTTCAGTGTGTGTGCGCGTGTCTGCGTGTGTGTGAGTGAGCATATGCATGCATTTCTGTTGGATGAATACCTACGACTTGCATTGTTGAGTCATAGAGCGTGCACATGTTCCGCGTTAGTAAATACTGGTGAGACCTTTTCCGTGTTGGATTCATCCACACCTGCAGTGCACGAGACTCCGATATTCCACACTTTGAGGTGCTCAATATAGTCTTTCCGCTTTAGTCATTCTAGTGGTGTGGTAGCCCCTTGAGCTTTTATTTTCTCGATGACCAATGGCATCGGCATTTGTCTCATGTGCTTATTGGCCATTTGCCCATCAGCCCTTGCGAAGTGATTGTCCAAGTCCATTGCTCACTTTTCACTGGGTTGCCTTTTTCTTCTTATAGACGTTCATTAGGAATTTTTGTGCAAGTCCTTGTTCAAGTGTCCTCTGCTCTCCTTTTATATACTGGCTACCCCTGAGCACCCACCCTGGCTTTTTTCTCTTCTTGGTCTGCGTGCGCTCTTTGGTATGCATCGCCCAGTGATGGGGTTCAGCTTCCCTGATATGGACACTCTCTCTGAGGTTTTGGACCCCTACTCCAACTTTTAGCAGGTGGGCCAAGGTCAGCACCTGACTTAAACTTGGTAAAACCGACACTACTGTTTCCTTTACCCACCAACTCTGGCCTGTGTGTCTGTGTAGCTGTGTGTCTGTTTGTTCGCCAGCTGTGGCGTGGCCACGCAGCCAGGCATACAATTCATTAAGTTTGGGCCAGATGGGCTTTTTCCTTTCCTTACTCTCACTACTCCCAGCCCTCTGTCCAGAAATTCTGATGGGATCATATCAGACACAGCCATATAAGATGTTTCCTCCTTCACCTCACCCGTGTCCTCACCCCACGGGGAGGCCTACCCACACAGCAACCTAATCAGACTTCTGTCCTCCCATCTTCTCACCTTATCAACCCAAGTTTTACTCTCTAAAACAGCAATCTGGGGAATTGCTTGTTCTGTGTTAAAACTTTTTTTTTTTTAAGTTTTTAAAGAAGTTTTTAAAGCAGTGCCATTGAGATGTAGTTTACATACAATGGAATTCATCCATGTGTACAATTCAGCAGTTTTTAGTCCATCCACAGATTCTAACAACTTCCACCACAGTCAATTTTAGACCATTTTCAATCACCTCGAAAAGAAGCTCTGCTCCTTTAGCCATCACTGGTGCGCCCCTCTCCCCTCCTCCAGTGCAGCAGAAGCCGCTGATCTAACTTTTGTCTCTACAGGTCCCACTTCTGGACACTTCATGGGAATGTAGTCCCTGCATGGCTGGTCTCTGGGGCTGGCACTTCACTTTGCACCATCATATCGGGGCCATCCCTGATGGCAGCGCATGTCAGTCCTTCACCTCTCTGAGTGGCTGCGTAGGACTCCATAGTGTGGCCACACCAGACCTGGTGTATTCATTCTTCACTTGCTACACACTTGAGTTGTTTTCACACTTGGTTTAGATATTTATGCACAGTTTTTTGTGTGAGCATGGACATTTACTTCTCTTCCATGTATACTTCAGGTGATAACTTTTTGCCTGCAGAATTAAGCACATGAGTTTCAGCTTGACATTTGACAGCACCTGTGATCTCAATTTATAGAAAACTCCTGAAATACAAACTTCTGGAGGTACAAGCTTTGGTCACTAGATAGTCGCCAGACCTCAGCACCAAGCCAGGTTCTTAGGAGGAGGGAAATACTACATGCAGAGGAAATGGCCATATAGAACCGCAGGCAGCCTCGCCAATATAGGCAGCCTCAGCAACACATGCGCATTGCTGTATGTGTGTAACTACACACATGTGCACATGTACATGTGTGCACACATGCACTCAGTATATGTGTGCAGGTACGTGTGTGTGCCTTGCTTACCCGTGTGTGTATGTGTGCACTGCCTATTTTCCAGGGTATTCTCACCTCTTTCTGGCCTATGATGACTTGCTGGTCTAACATTCTATGCTCTCTTCTGGAGTCTACTTCCCCTTCCTCTTCTGTAGAGCTTTCCCATCTCCGCAGGCGTCACTTGTATTCCACAGCATTGTGTGCACACTTCCGTCACGACAGCCAACAAACACTTGCCACTGATCTCTTGACATGATCGTGGCAGCCTGGACCAAAAGGATTCATCCCCTGTGCATTCCTGGGGCCTCACACAGCGTGGCACACAGTAGGTGCCCAATAATTACTGCTGCGTGAATACAGGCTGTGTCATTGCTTCCTGCAAACCTTCCCCCACATGTCTTCTTTTCCCCTTGCCATATTTGAACTTTAAAGAAAGCAATGTTGATTTATCTTTCTTTTTAGCATAACATTCCTCTTTATGTCTGTTGCTGAGTCTGGCTTGGACCATCTGTCGTAACAACATGCAGTCTGAAGAAGTCTGCAAGTGAAACAAAAATCCCCCAGGCCCCGCCTTCAGCGCCCTTCTATTCTTACCCCAGGATTTTATTCCTTGTGTTTCCCACAAGGCTCTGCCAATGTTTTGTTTAGCTTTCTGTTTCTAAACTGCAATTATTTCAAGGAACTTCCATACACACACATCGTGCACAGAGATCGCCTGTGCCTTTACTGGAGCGAGGCACGTGGCTGTATTTAAGCGCACACAGCGCGCCATAAAATGGAATATGATTATTTAAGCAGATGGGTGATCCCTTGGATGGAAGAAACAAAAGCTGTTGGAATATAGTTTGGGTTTTTTTTTTTGTTTTTTTTTTTTTTTGCCTTTGGCCATATGATGTGTATCTTAGAGAATGAGTTTATGTTACATTATTAAACCCAGTGGTGTGAAATAGCAAGACTGATGTGAAATATCTTAAAGACATAGAAGGGGAAGTGGCAGTAACCCCTGCAAGAGACATCTCTAACTACTAGGATGAAACATTTATTTTTCATTTTTCTTGTAGTCATTTAAATAATTCCACAAACCCGCTCTGGGATGTGGATTATAATAGGGAACTATGCATTTAATTAAGGAATATCTCTTATTTACATTCACATTTTTCAGACTTGCTATTCTTCACAAGGATACTTTTATGATATAATAGAATAAATTCAAGTATGACCAAATTTTATTTAGTTTGAATTATCCACAATTGAGTTGAAAGAAGAGTAATGTGGGGGAGAAGAAATCTGGGTGGAATTAATTAGCCTTGAAGAGTGACAGTTACCTCATTCTTAACAGTATGTTTGGGGTGATGTCAGTTTCCTAGAAAGCTCCGATGTAAAATCACAGTGCTATTATCAGCGTCTTTATTTGAGATGAAAGCTACAGTGATGAACTATTAACCATGCTTCTGATCGGAACCAACCTCTTTCTGTAGTTTCTTATCCTGACTTGGGGCGCATTGCAGGAGTCTTTAGTTCTGTCTGCGGAGGAACCCGTCAAAAGCTACTCTGGGGGGTCACCCCTTCCTGCCTTCTCTTTGAGAAAATCTGTCCCTGTCACATGGTGCATTTTTCTCCAACATCTCTTACCCGTGGTTTTCACCCAGACCATACCAGCCCCAGTGGGGACACTTGTGGCCCCTACAGAGGTGGACACAGCAAGTGGGCAGGTGTTTGGGTAAGATGCCGGGAGGTTGTGAACTCTCATGACCACTGCTTCCCAGGGCTTGCCTTCACAGAATAAAGGTGGCCTCCGAGGAAGCTAACATGTACGTGGAAAGGCATCCCCGCTTCCCCATCCACTGTCTGTGGAGTGAAACCGGTGTAGTTTGTGAAACACCGCAGCATGGAGGCCCGGGGAATGGGCCGAACAATGAAAGCCTTGTAGTTAGTGATCAAAGCCCCCCTATTCGCCCCCCATTAAAGCAAGCTGAAGACTGCTTAGGGGTTCCCTGAACGTCTCACCACTGGTTTGATGCTGACCCGGCCCCAGCTCACGTCACCCTCCATCACCTTACACAAACCTAATCGCTTTTTGACGGTGCCTCCATGGGCGCTTTCTCCCTGGGCTCAGGCAGGCCGGGAATCTCATCATATGCTCCTCCCCAGCCTCAGACCAACACGCTGTTTAATATGGTCCCTGAGATTCCGTGGGGGCTGCAGTGGTGCCGGGGTGGGTTGAGATACACCGTGCGTGGACCGCCATGTCTAGGTCTTGTTTTGGGATTTTAGAAGTTGTTTCATTTATTCACACAAATGACAACCCAGAATGATACCCCTATCCACGTGCAATCTGAACCCCATATTCGTCACCGAGGACCCCATCAGTGCTCAAGAAATGAATTGAAAGGTCAAATGTGTGCCAACAGGCCAAATTTTTACTTGAGGTAGATAACACAGAAGCATCAAAAGTAGGCAAGATCGTGAAACTAGAAGATTTTATATAAAATGTGTACCCACTAATTTTGTGAAGTCTGTGCAGAAGCTTGGGACTGTGCATAGAGAAGGATTAAGAGAATGCAGCTGAGTCTAGCAGGTGCCTATTTCATGCACACACCCCCCAGCACAGCGCGAGTGCAGACACGGGGCCTGTGGGCGGGGGGCGGGGGAGAGGATGTAAAACCTGAATCGGAGACCGTGAGTCTGGGGGCCCCGGAGGGCACCTTTGCCAAAGTTCTGTTCACTGTCACTGCATGTGGTCAATGGAAAAGGCATTGTTGACTGGACGCTATTTTCAGAAAGCAGTTGTGTTTATTAAAATGCATTGCATAATATCTCCAATTTTAATTTAAACAAACGGTGACTAATTTCACTTAAAAACAGTTCTCAGCATAGCCACCTGAGAGCGCTGGTCCTACCCCCTGGTTCCCACCTCCGTTCCGGTAGCTTCTCCTGCCTGAGCCCCACCTGTGTCGGGCTAAGGCTCCAGCAAACCCCAGCAGAGGAGCCATGATCCCACGAGGTCTGCGTTCCGGGGCACGCATGGGCGGGATCCCAACCACACCACCTGCACGCTGGGCGCCTCAGTGCTCGGGAGTGGAACGGAGCATGGGCGCGGCGTGGGGACTCAGTTAAAATCCAGGGTAACTCGGCGGCTCATGTACAGCACGCGCAGTGGCAATGCCGTTGCCCCCCTAGCAGTCCCGCCTCTGCCCGCAGTGCCCTGAGCAGTTCTGGGCGACGCAGCCGTAGCCAGGCTGACGGGAGCCACGCCCGGAGCACCGTCTCACGGCCTTGCTTCTCTCTCTGCAGTGTTCAGCGAGGACCTCCACTCCAGCCTCTACTTTGTCAATGCATCTCTGCAAGAGGTAGTGTTTGCGAGCACCACGGGGACCCTGGTGCCCTGCCCCGCGGCGGGCATCCCTCCTGTGTCTCTCAGATGGTACCTGGCGACGGGCGAGGAGATCTACGATGTCCCCGGGATCCGCCACGTCCACCTCAACGGCACTCTCCAGATCTTCCCCTTCCCTCCTTCGAGCTTTAGTACCTTAATCCATGACAATACTTACTATTGCACAGCTGAAAATCCTTCAGGGAAAATTAGAAGTCAGGATGTCCACATCAAGGCTGGTGAGTACCGCCCCGGGGCTCAGCCCCTCTGGGGTGCTGGGAGGGGCGGGACAACACGCAGTGACCAGGCCCTCAGCCGGGAGCTCTGGGCCAGTCAGGCCCTGCCTGGACGAGGCTTCGCAGGGCCTCGCACTGTGGGAACTGAGCCATGACGGGGGGCATCAAGCTGGGAGGGCTTCGCTCTGCCCCACGTGTATCGTGTTTTGAGTAATGGAGCCTGAGTAAGCGTTTCACGTCCGCGGCCCAACCAGCCTGCTCCCTGCTCTGCTCCCACCCACCTCCCTGCACCTGCCCTGGAGGCAGGCCGTGAGCGGTGGAGGGGTGGGGAGGAGCGGGAGAGAGGAAGATGGACAGGGAGCTGGAGTGAAAGCACCGCATCATGCGTGTGGCTAGTGAAACAGGATCCGCGTGACACCCTCGCCCCCCTGGTGGACTAGAAAAGGCCCTTTAACGCTTTGGATCGTCACCTGTCGCTGTCATGTCTGCGTGTAAATCCTGGACCGGTTGTGTCCTTCCCGACATACTCTGCATGCACATTTTAATTGCTCTTGCTTTAAGTCAATCCGGGAACACAGCTGGAGATTCACAGACACGAAAAGTTAGTTTGTCCAACACAGGTTTCGTGAAGCCCTGAAAACAAACGCACGGCCAGACTCCACTTAGCAAACGGCGCTTTATTATTTTTTAGTCTTTCAAACACTCCGGTGGACAGACACCAGGGGGCGGCGGGGCAAAGGCACCTGGGCTCGGACTGTTGTCTTAGGCGCAGGTAGCTGGGGACGCGTTGTGATAATTTCTGCCTCCGGTGAGACAGTGCTGCTGGAAGATATCACAACATGAGCTAAATAGGAAATGTTTCTGAACTCCTGCCTATGATCTCTTTGATGTCAGCAATCAAACACGAGGCTGATTCATCCTGCCAGCTAGTCATTTCCCCAACTATATTTGGGTCTCCATGACATGCTCGTGAATTCCAAGTTCTGCACAAAAATGCACTTCAAGGAAGGGAGAGGTTTGCTTCTTAATCAAGAGAGATGAAAATTTGATAGCCCAGTGTAGGGTAAGTAAAGTATCAGGCTTTCCTGCCCTCCCGCCGTTAGGATGGATGATGGATCCCTGCGGTCCTGAGTGCATGCCTGATGGCGGCACCTGGAGCAGGGTGTGGGCATGCGTAAGTGGGTACACCTGGGCTGAAACTGGCTTTATAAAGGTGGCGTCATGGGGACGCCACCAGAGCGAGAAGAATGGAACAGAAGAGCGTGAAAGGAGCAGAGAAGTAAGGCCAGGAGAGAAGGCCGGAGAGCCCAGGAAGAGTGAAGATTTGCTGGGGGCTGGGAAGCCTGCCCGCCTGCCGTGCACCTGGTAAATCCCAATAAAAGTCCGCAAAAGCCACCGAGGGCTCCAGGACTCCTTCTTCACCCCGTCTGTTCAGATTAGGGAGACCCTGCTCTGGCCCTTCCTGACGCTACACCCAGATAATTAAAATCAAGTGAAGGAGATTTTGGAAGAAGCTGGAGACCTGCCCAACAGGAGGGCCTGGCGAGTGTCTTTCCCTTTGCAGGCTGGAGTGTGAATGACTTGTGAAAAGTGTTTATAATCTACAAAGCGCCACTTACAGAAAAACCGCACCCTCACACAGTGACTCTGTGCTGAGCTGCTGTTTCTGCTGTGGGTTTCCCGTCAGGTAAATGCCACGCTGCTCCTGCTGGAAACGCCATCTTCTGAGTAGGTCATGGGACTGTGGGTTTTGCAGACACGTGAGCCTTGGAGAGTGGGCCCTGCACGTCTGGCCTGGCAGGCGCCGCCCACCCCCTTCCACACGGGTCGGTGGCTGCTGGTCCTCAGCCGAGCCCCCCGAGGCCGGGTCCAGCATGAAGTGGTTGGGCTGTCAGCTTGCACCTGAGATGGTCACTTCCCCAAACGAACTTCTTGCCTCATGTTACTTCCTATGAGAACACACGACGGCCTGCTACTCCCTTACATCGCTCACGGGGGGCTCGGAAGCCGCTGTCACCATTCTCTGCAGCCGTGAGGACGGGCCCTCGGCGCGGGGCGGGCGAGGATGCGGTGACGGGACGGTGCGGAGCGAGGCTGACATAGGACAAGCGCAGCTCGGGCGGCTCCTCCTGTGTCAGGACCCCCACGCGTCTAAACATCCCCGCAGTCTGGCGCTGGGGTTTCCTGGGGTAACCCACTCGGGAAAATGGCTCATACTGTCCGTGACAGCCCGGATGTCTCTTCTTGGTAGTTTCCGGGGGCTTTGACGTAGGTCTCGGGGTCCGCAAGAGGGAGACTGACCCTCCGAGCCTCATGCTAGTGACCCCGGGCCCACTCCCGCCTGATTCCCGCCGGCCCTCTCTGCGCTGACGACGAGGCTGCACGGGGGCTGCGAGCAGCCCGGCCACCCGCCCCGCGGTGCGCGGGACACCTCGCAGCTGTGGGCGCTGAGTGAGTGTGGTCGCTGCCTCTGGGCTGGGACCTCCGCTGTTTGGAGGTCTTCCTGCCCCAGCCCCTCCTCTTCAATGTGAGGAAAACAAAGCTCTGGAGAAGCAACTTCACGCCGGGACTCTCTGAGCTGAGTGGCGACGCTGCTGGGATTAGGCGTCTGGGTGTTTCCTCATCCCAGAGGCAGAGGCCTTGCCGACCCTGGCGGTGCTGTGGACCCTGGCTTCACACCCCCATCTGGCAGGCGCTGCTTGGGGGCCGTGCTCACACTGGTGTGGCATGAGTGACCGTCACAAGCGCCCAGGTCGTGACGCCAGAACTGCAGTCCCTGCTGTGTAGACAGGAGAGAACTTTCTTCCTGAGGCTGGGTTTAGACCCAGGCATCTGGGTTTTCAGGGTGGGCACCGAACCATAGCACCCCCCGTCTCTGGCTCACACAGCTTGCTCAGAGAAGTCCCCTCTGAAGGCTGATGGGGTCACCTCCACTGGGGAGAGTTTGGGATGACTCTCCAAGCAGCCTCCTTCCTAAGATGGGGGCAGAGTGATTGTCTCTGAACCGCTTTGCAGCTGACATGACAAAACTGACTTAGGAGTAATCTGAATCGTCAGCTCATTTTCAAGGATTCCCAGGAAAGGTTGACTTTCTCCATTTATATATATATGTACATGTGTGCGCATATGCATGTGTGTGTGTACAGATGAAAATGTGGATGGAGTGAGACATTCTTAGGTCTTCAAGGACGTGAGGGTGTCATGATAACGCCCCGGTGCAGATGCACTTGGTGAGCGACTGCCCACAGCGGTGCTCCAGAGGACAGCTATAGGTGGTCACTCATTGTCAGCGGAATGGACGTGGCTAATGGACACGACCTGCAGGTTCTTACATTTCTTCCAGCGAAAACATCTGACCGATGACTGCGAGCCGCCGAGGTGCTGGGTGAGCTGTCCCGGGGTGACCTGACGCGGCCTCTCAGAGTCTGTCCTTGCCTTCCAGTTTTGCGGGAGCCCTATACAGTCCGTGTGGAGGACCAGAAAACCATGAGAGGCAATGTTGCAGTCTTCAAGTGCATTATCCCCTCCTCGGTGGAGGCGTACATCGCTGTCGTCTCGTGGGAGAAAGACACTGTCTCACTCATCTCAGGTAGGGCGCAGCCGGGCGTGGGGGCTCCCCTGCTGGGGTGCGCTGAGGCCCAGCGGGGTCTCCGTCTTCGCGTTGGTACCTTTAGGGCCGACCATGCTGGCAGCTGCGCGAGGCCTGGCGTAGCCGGGTGCATGTGCCTCGGTTCACACCCTCCTCAGTGACGTGCTGATGGTGGAAACCGGCCCTGTGCACACGTGTGCGACAGTGTGCTCCTTCTGTGAGCTCATCTGGGTTATTTCTGCCCCTGAAAATAATGAAAGTGGGGTTCTGAAGCCTGCGGGAGCCCCCTGCAGTCCTTGTAGGGCTGATACTCTCTAATTAAAATCTGGAAAGGAGGTGCCCTGGTTTTGTGCTGTTTTGACCTTTTCAAATGTCTCAAGAGTTCTTTGGTGTCTCTGGCTTCTTCCTTGAAGATTCTCTTCCAAATCTCTATTCAGCTCTGACATGTATATATGTTTGTAGGTAAATACGCTTGGTTTGCTTTTGTATCTGGAAATAACACAGCTGAGCTTCAGCGTATGGAAAGCTGTGGTGGTTCTTTCCTGGAGGTTTGTAAGTTGCTTCTTACCCCACGCATCTGGGGGCCGGCGTGGTCAGTTTTCCTGTCCCACGTGTCTGCCCGGGGTGCCGGCTGCTGCTTGGAAAGGCCTGCTGGGCTTTGAATGAGGAACAGTGGCTTATGAATAATTGCTTTTCTTCACCTGTCTTTGTACATGTGTGTGCAACTGTGCATACACACGTTTTGATGGAATTCTCAAATATCGCCACAATTTGGTCAGTGTATACCGGAAAGAAATTGGTATTAAACTCTCATGATGACAAAAAAATTCCTTTTTCCAATTTATTGGTTTACAAGATGGTAGAGGTTACTGGAAATAAGGATTATTAAACAGTCATTAAGCCATTTAAATATTCCAGTCAAAAATGAAATCTTTGGTTTTTCAAGTCCATCATAGTAAATTAGGGTATAATAGAAGATATTTTCAGCTTTTCTTAATATCATTTTTACAAAGAATTCCAAATCCATTGCACTTGGCTGAGCAATACATTTCTTGCTGTTATGTTGATTAATCATTGTAATTTGTTAACTTAAACTATTGAAGAAAGGCTAAGCTTAAGAACTGAAATACAATTATAATAATCAGGATAGCGATCACTGTAAACCTTTTTTTTTCAAAAATTTATTTATGCATATAAGAACTGGGGTACAGGCCAGAGGTGTGGCGGGTGAGAGGATTCACCAGAGAGGGAGTAGGGAGCAGAACAGGCAGACCGACTGAAACACACTGCTGCGGGAATCAGTGGGCGAGACAGGAGAGGTCTGTTGTGCCATGTGGGTTGCTCTGCATCCTTGAACCTGTTTCTGGATGGTTTGGATGGAGAAGGAGAGCATTTTTCTGGTGGCCAGTTGTAGGGGCAGGATGGCCACTGAGCAGGTTTTCTATGATTGGAATAGACCAATAGTCCTGGAGCCCCTGGTAGCTTTCACAGGCTTTTATTGAGCTTTTACATGTAGTGCAGCAACCTGGTACATGGCAGGCAGGGGTGTGGGGTTGCGAGGGGGGGGCGGGGCGCAGGGTCGGCTGGGGGCAGGTGTGGGCAGGAGGCCTGCAGGCCCCCAAACCATTGCCAAGTCTTCTCTGGGCTTCTCTGGCTTCTTCCTTCTCTCTCCTGCCTCTCCCTCCTGCCTCTGCCTCCTGCCTCTGCTTCTCTTGGCCAGTATGGCCAGTATCTCAATACTAAGCCATTGGCCCACAGAAGTAAACAGCACATCTTATAACAATGTAACAAACACAGGTACCTACCATCAGGCTGCAGTCCTTATGGTGGGAGGGCAGAAAAGCCTGAAAACCATTTACCCACAGCCAGTTTCCAGAGAGTGACCAGGCACAGTGAGGGCATGTGGGAGGCAGGGAGGCTCAGAGGAGCTGGGACCTCCCTCTGGGTGTCCAGGACTGAGTGATATGGAAACCCTGGGGTTTTGACTTTAGGGGACATCGTGCAGAAAACAGAGGTTCTTGTGACCCGGCGACTTACTCTGAGTCAGTGGTAACCCTGGTGGTACATGCATAGCCCATAGTCTGTTAAAATTTCACTTATATCTACTTTGTAAATAAACACATAATCCCTGTTACTCCTGACTGCAGGTTTAAATCCAGTCATTGGACATAGCCATCAACCCCCTGTCCTGCCGGTAGTGAATGTGGTTGAGAAATTTGCTCCAGGAAACACACCTGCTCTGCACACATCCCTCCCCTTAGCTGCTGATTTTCCCTGTGGAGAAAAGCAATGAACCAAATCAGCCATGAACATAACCTAAATCTCTTAATGCAATAAGCAGGCATGGGGATCGAAGGCTGGTATCAGTGGCTAAGAGAGCTGGCAGTAAGAGGCGTTCATGACCCATGTCATCACTCGGGATATGAGGCAGGAGGCTGCCTGGCTGCAGATCTCCAGCCTCAAGTGTCCAGAGTGTTGCTGAGCAGTGAACTCTCTGCCCAGTGCGCAGAGGCCAGTGTACCTTGACACCAGAGTTTCAGAAAACAAAGAAACTTTATTGCAAATAAATTGGCAAGGAGACAAGAGATAAACTCAAATCTGCCTCCCAAGTTAAGAAAGAGAATGTAGCTATATAGGTTTTGGGGCCAGAGTTGAAAATAAAAGAGTTAAATTTTATTGACTAAGGAGTGGGGAGTTAAATGTGGACTTGGTTCAAGTTCACTGGCTAGTTACAGGGCAGATCCTACATGGAGAGAGATGCGGAGACTTTTCTTCAGCTAACTCCAGGCTTGGGTTTCTGTTGGGCTCCTCACCCATGGGTCACCCCTTCGTGGCACCTGTGTCTCAAGGTCAGTGACTTCCTGCTCAGGTCGAGTCGTCGTCAGATAAACTGTGTCTGCGAATGTAAGTCTCAGAGATAAAGTTAGATCTAAGCTTGTTTTGTTCTTTTGTGCTCTAGGGCCTGAGAACAATTTAACCACTGAACATTGGCTCTAAGAGCACCCTTTGGTGAGGCCACAGCAGTAAAGGTCAACTGCTTTTAATAGGAGGGCTTTGGGCTGATGCCAGGGATTTTGGCCGGGGCTTTTTGGAAATCTTGGCTAAGATAAATGGATGTTTGTTGTCATTTTAATGAGAAATGAAATAAAATAGGAAATGTTGTATTCCTAGGAAGTGAACCAAAATGGTTTCTTTGGCACATCTTATTGATTTCTGACCTTTATCTTGGTTGAGAGAATAGATGATGGGCTGTGTCTTGTAGTCCAGCAGGGTGAGGAGCACCATCAGGTTCCTGGGGCTTGTTGTGAGCCATGGGGCTCCGTCGGCTGTGCTCACAGTTGCTTTCCTTACCTTGCTGCACCCTAGGCCACTCAAGCCCAGGGGAGGCTGGCCGGGACATAGACTTAGGGATGAAGCTGTGCCTCTCGGTCACGTGACCCACTGGGCCACCAATAGTAGAACATTGTGAGCTCCTTGGTTTGGAACAATCTGTGGAAAGAATACTCCAGTATCTCATCATGGACCGGATGTTTGTGTGGCTTCACGTGTAATGTCCCAACCCTCAGTGGGATGGTCTCTGGGAGGAACTGAGGGTGTGATGGGGGCATGAGGGTGGGACCCCAAGAGGGCACTAGTGTCTTTATAACATGAGATGCCAGAACACTCTGCCCCATTGGAGGACACACCTGCCCCAGACAGGGACGCGGAGAGAGGATGGTCGTCACAGACAGGACCAGGCCTCACAGGCCGTGCCGTGCTGGCAACCTGCTCTTGGACTTCCAGCCTCCAGGACTGAAAAATAAATCCCTGTTGTTTAGGCCACACAGTCTGTGGTGTGTTTTAATGGCAGTCTGAAGTGTAAAGATAGAGTCTCCCGGGGCAGTGAAGCCTCCCAGGGCTGGTGCTGCTGTGTCTGCTGGTCTCCACACAGGCTCTTGGCCTGGGCCCCAGCAGGGCACACGTTACCCGCAGCTCTTTGACTCCAGCACCATGTGACTTACGAGTTCCTAAATATGGGGGGACCTATCTCAGGGCTCCTGGTGTCACCTGATGCCCTCACCACGCTGGAGCCAGACCTCTGCCTTCTTCCCTGGAGAAGATGAGCCAGGAAAGGCGCGCGTGGGGCATCCATCTGCCTTCCTAAAGCATCCTCAGCACCTCTCCTAAGCAAAGCGAGGGCCTTTGAAATGCCAGAATATTGATGTAGTCACCCAAAATGTAGCACTCTGGAGACTGACGCAGAGACGTGCGGGCCCTGTCCTGCACGAGGGCATCAGCTTTGCAGCTGGGCTCTGCTCCGGGGTGGCCTGGCACGGCTCTCCCCACTGGCGGCCAGCGAGGAGGGAGCCCAGCCTTCTGCGTCTGTTTCCTCTGATAACATTCTGAGAAATCTCACTGGGGGTTCAGCTACATTAACATCAAAGATAGAGCCCAAGGGTAGCTGGATTTGGAAAATGGAGAAAGCAAACATTTTACTCTACCACAAAACCCACCTCCCTCCTTAGCACTGGTCCAATTTTCTGTTCCCGTGTTTCCCACCCGAGCGCCTCTATTAGTGATGGCGCTGGGAGAATTTTGTCTCTTAGGATCAATGCGTTCAAATTCAAGGATCATTATCTTCTTCCCGGGTTTGGGGGGACGGGAACAATTTTCTGCCCACATTAAATATCAAAGGAGCAGGCCTCTACAGGAAGCCCTCGCTGGAGTTCCTGGAAGTGGTTTGGGTCTGGTCAGCAGAGATAAGGCAGGTCTGGTCGCTAAGAAGCGCCCCTCTTCTGGCCCCCCCAGGAGGGGCTTCTGCTCTCAGGGCGCAGGGGGAGAGGACGGAGCGGGTGGGATGTGGGCTCTGGCAGGAAGGTGGCAAAATAAAAAGGCGACGGGAACACACACCCTTGTGGGATATGATGTTGCAAATAAGACATCAGTATAAAAATAATAACACGACAAAACACAACAAAGCAAAACCAGACTGTTATAAATGAGAGACATGCCGCAGCGGAGGAGGAGGGAGAGGGTCGGAGGGAGGAGGGAGGAGCACAGGGGGCCGAGGTGATGGCGCACGGGCGCCCTGGGGAAGGAAACGCTGTGGAGACGGCATCGGTGGGGGAAGCAAATATTGTTTAAAAATAAACAATGATGTAAAAAATAAATAAAAAGAAAGAAAAAAGAAAATGACAACAAATAAAAAAGAAAGTCTGTGCGTTTAGGACAGGAGAAGCAACGCCGTCCTGGAGGTCAGCCCTGCTCGGGGAGGGTTTCTCTCGGCACCTCCAGCAACCCCCGTGGGGGAGTGTCCCTCGGGTCCTGGGGGGCTTGTGTCAGTGTTTGCCGTGACTCCACCCTGGGGCCCCTCCCCTCAGGCACTCGCCCAGCCCAGCTTCTTTGGGGAGCCTGCAGCAGCGCCAGAGGCGGGCGGATGCCCAATTCTGCCCACAGGTGCACGCGGCAGCCCCAAGCTCAGCGTCCCATGATGTGAGACCTACAGTACCCCCAAATCTCATTTTTTTATTTTAAAAGAACCAGGGAGTTGCAGAATTAAAAAAGCATATCTTGAACATTCACTGAAAATTTGCAGAGCCAAACAGAATCTATAAAGGACACATTTGTCTATCTGCCTGCCTGCCTGCCTGCGTGTCTCACATTTTGTCCACCTGAAGCCTCATTTCAAACACTGGGCATCATTCTTGACACGGGGGCCTGCGCGGGCTGGGATCGGGAAGATGGGGAGAGGGGATGCGCTCGCCGGGGGCAGTGAGGTCACTGAGAAATATATTCCACAGGAAAGCCCCCAGGGAAGGAGGGTGCTGGTCTCTCTTCTCTGAGCCATGAATTATAATTTTGCATTGAAGTCTATTGCTCATTAAAGTAGTTTTTACATGTTACTTCACTGTCACCAAAGTAATTAAAACCACGCTTGTTTACCAGTCGGGAGGAAATTCTGCAGGACGCTGAGAATGAAGGTCGCGTGAGCCGCGCACGCCTGGATTTCCAAAAATACCTCACTAATGAGACCCTGAAAGATCCCTAGTAAACAGAAAGTCCTCTCAGCTGCGGCAGAAGGAAGACAAATGACCATTCGCAGAATTGGAAACTCGGAGATTGTAGCCCCGGACAAAAAGCAGGGTTTTGTTTCTGGGCGGCTAAGACAGGTGGACAGACGCCCGGCGCAGACACCGCAGCGGGACCTCAGAGCAGGCGGGCAGGCGAGGGCGGCAGCAAATTTAGCCCGGACTGCCTCAGGGGTGTGTGTGCACGTGTTTATGTGTGAATATGTGCACATGTCAGTGCACGCAGATGGTTTTGTGTTCGTGTGTGTGTGTGCCCCTGTGCACATGCACATGTGAGACTGTGTGCACACGTGTGTGCGTGTGTGCTCCCCTCTGTGTTTTACAGTATGAAGGGGCTGCACCATCAGCCCAAAACACCTGATTTCCTGCTGCACATACTGCCAGGAAAGTGTGACTTCTCAGTGTGTTGGCTCCATGTGGGTATTTGGGTGAATGAGGAATGAACCCCCTTTTTGGTCTCAGATTCCTGGTGAGGATAAAGATGATTTTTCTAGTTCCCCTCATAATAAAATGACAGGATATTAATTAATTAATCAACTAATTAATTCCACATTGACCGTTCCATTTCTCAAGCTTCCTACTGTCCAGCTCGCTCATTTTTCTTCTTATATTTCATCTCATTAGTCTTTCTTTTTTTTTAAAGATTTATTTATTTTTATTTAAGAACCGGGGTACAGGCCAGATGCATGGGAGGGTAAGAGGATTCACCAGAGACAGAATGGGGAGCAGAACAGGTAGACTGCGGGGAGCAGCGGGGAGACAGGAGAGGTCTGCCCCTCCATGTGGGATTCTCACTGGCCAGCCGGGATCAAACCCGCGCTGCAGAGGCTGTGGACAGCTTCACAGTGCGGCGCTCAACCCACTGTGCCACCGGGGAGGCCCTCATGAGCCTTTCTTTAATGCAGGCATCAGGGTTGATTTCCAGGAGGTTCCTAGACTCGGCCCCAGGTTGACCCTGCTGTGGTGTCTTCTGTGGAAAGACATGGTGCTAGGTCCGTGTGGGGGGCAGGTGTGGAGAAGACTGGACGCCCCAGCCTCCTGCACCACTTGTCTGGGGATGCACAGGACACACTTAATTCCCCAGTAGGGCACCTGACAACAGATAGGAAATGCTCTCTGCCAGCGAAATTCATGAGCGACTCAGTGCCCAGGGATCTGGGGGTGCTGGGCATGTGGGAACCCTCTATCTGGCTTGTACCAAATTTCCAGATTTCCAAAAGGAAAGCAGGCCTCCAGCATAAACCCAGTTTTTGTCCAGCATCAGCACCATGTGCCACCATTACTGCTAGGGTGGCGGGGCCCTCCTGAAACCCTGGCGCCCAGCCGCGCCCTCCTTGCAGGCGGCCCTTTCTGAGAAGTGCTGTCCAGACCCGCAGCGCTGGCTTTTCTGTGAGAGCGACTCCAGAGACGGTGGCTGAGCGCCGGCTCTCAGTGAGTGCTGTCTGATGATCGATGATCATCAGCGCTGGCGCTGGGGCTGCGAGTGAACGGGACGGTCTGAGCTTGGAGGCCTTTCCTACCTCACATCTGAACATTCACAGCCCTAGGTCGATCCCCCCTCAAAGTTTCTGACATCCCCCATCACATCGGCCCAGATTCTCTCCTCGCGCCACGTAACTGCACATCGAATTCATCTTATCTTCAGCTTCGCCATCTCCGGCCAGCGCTCCTGCCCCTGGCATGTTTGGTCCTTCCTAGAGGTAGAAGCAGAGGCTCAGTCAAGCCCATCATCCGTCACGGGACTCAAGTGCTTTTTCTGGTCTCTTGTTCATCTGTGGGATTTCATATCATAAAGTTGAGGAGAATAACAAAATAATAATAGGCAATAATACCTGCTAATATTGTCATGATCACAAGCTGAAATCTGGTGCCAGGAATCAAAACCTGCTCAGCCGCGTGCCACAGCCCGGGAAGAAAGGCGCCAGTCCCTGTGTTTGATTCAGAAGAAGTCAGCTGGAAATCAGGTCAGGCCCGAGATAGACATGGGTTGTGTGGAGTTCTTGGCGCTGCTTCCTCGGTGCTGGGCTAAGCCAAGTGGGGGAAGTTGCCTTGTGAGGTGGGTTGGTGGCAGGAGCTGCAGAAAACCAGCCAACAGGGTCACACGTACTCTCATACCCCGGTGGGTGGCTTCACTCTGGGCAGATGGGGCAGGACAATAAAACTCCAGCCTCGAGACTCCTCCCTCCTTGGTGGCCCATCCCCGTAGATCAGTCTGGGCGGGCACAGTCTCCATTGTCCTTCCTCTGACTGGCTGAGCACTGCTAGAGGCTGAGTGCGCTGACCGCTGACTGTTCACCTGCGGGCCTGAGGCTATTCCCAATGATCCCTTCTGTGACGAGGACGGTGGTGCCCAAGCTTTCCCCAGTGACCTCAAGCTCCCCATGGATCTCTCTAGTGTCCAGAAGACTCATGTTACTTCACTGAGTCTGAGACCAGCTCTCCCTGATGACCCCCGTGTTGCTGTGCGCCCTGTCCATCTCTGTCCTCTCTCCCTCCAGTCTCTGCTCAGCCCCCACCGGTCTGTCATGACACCCCCACTGCACTCCCCCACCCCGTGTTTCTAGACCTTGTTTGATCAGTTCACTCTGTTTCCTCTGTTGTCATCTCCTTAGTGACTTCTCATGCCACAGGTACTTAGGTTGCTCAGTTTTAAGGAACACTTCCCTTTGCCAGCCTCCACACTCTGCATTCATTCATTCATCCATCCATCCATCCATCCCCCCGCCCCCAGGAAACTCAGTAAAATAACAGTCCGTACTCACTGCCATGTCTCAGCTCTGATTCGGGTTATGCCAGTTACATTCCAGTGAAATTTACCTTTGCTGTGCGGTAGAAGTCATCAAGGTCTTCCTTGTAGGGAACTTCATAAGCAAGTGCAGTGAGTAGGCAAATCCAGGCTGTTTTCAAAAGCTCTCCTTGGGTCACGAGCTCTTCCAGGCGGGTTTCGGCCTCTTCCCACCTTTCATTTTGTCAAGTTTGCAGGAGGTTTGAGCTCAGAGGCCTGGTGCTGGGTCCCAGCTTCCCAACAGCCAACTGCCTCTCTGTAGACCTGGACACGGGGATGCTGGGAAGGTGCTCCGTGAACCCCACACACCAGCTGGTGCCGGGTCCCAGCTTTGTGCTCCCACGCGGGGTCCAACGGTGGCAGGATGACCCCGAAGTCATGTTCCAGACCCGCCACGGCCGCACTGTGACCTTGAGCTGGTCATAAACTTTTTGCGCCTCAGTTCCCTCAGTCAAAATGTTACAGGGCAACCCCGCTCTAAAACGGGTTGCCTGACTGCGGGTCCTCACCCATGTGCCTAAAAGGGACTCACGCCGCAGACACACACAAAAGGTTAACACGGGTTTATTTGCAAGGGAGGGGAATGAGGAAACGAACAACTCAGGGAGAAAAGAGGGAGATAAATTCTTAAATGCGTCCCACCCGTTCCACCGACCTGGAATCCCGAATGACCCGCCGGGACCAAACCTGCCTGGCCAAGAGCACGAGCCAAGTGCCCGAGACACCCCCACCATGGCTGGTTTATTTACAGAGAAAATGGCTGCTTGTCTCCGCCCGTAGATCCTCGCAACCTCCCTTTGGGGATCCTGGGATTTGTAGTTCCCAGTGTCTTGATGGAGTGGGGGTGACGTCCACAAAGCCTGTATGGAGTTTGTGCAGAACATCCTTTCCCCCTAACAGAAGCAGTCCCAGCATCACAAGATTATAGAAGCGATGACATGAGTTAAGACGAGCAGAGAGCGTGGGGCAGTGTTTGACACACATCTGTCAAGATTGTTGTCACCATCTTATCTTTTGTCCATCGAATATGTTCCTGCTTCAGCATCTGGGGGCTCAGGACCCCATAGCTTCAAGGCAATAAGAAATTGGGGGCCTCCCTATTTGAGTCTCATGTATTGCCACCATGGACTGAGTTTGATCCCGGCCGGGAGCAACCCACAGGGCGCAGCAGAACTCTCCTGTCTCCCCGCTGCTCCCCTCAGCAGTGGATCTCAGTTAATCTGCCTGTTCTGCTCCCTGCTCTGTATCTGGTGAATCCTCTCACCCCCTGCACCTCTGGCCTGTACCCCAGGTCTTCTAATAAATAAATTTAAAAATAAATAAATAAAACTCCACATAAATCAAAAAAAAAAAAAAAAAAGAAAAGAAAAGAAAAGAAAATGCTTTAGTCACGCTTGTCAAGAAGGAAAGCGCCCGTGATCTGAGTCAGCAAGAGCTGCTGAGGGGAGCTGTGCTGAAGAGTAGGGGTGAGTGAGCCCAGAGCCTGCAGTTTGGATGCTAGGATGTGCTAGAGTGCCCCTGAGTGCCACGTGTGCTGGGTGGGGTCAAGGGAAACAACTCTTTCCTTGCTCAGCGGAGGCTGGAGGATGCAGCGTGAGCACGGAGGTCTCACTATCACGGGTTGCTCAGAATTTGCGCCTCCGGAAACGGTTGCACCCACGGAGTGCCAGGAGGCAGCTGGCAGCTTCCCGACAGCCCCTCCCTGGCTCTTCTCAACAGCCCCACTTTACAGAGGAGAAAAAGGAGGCCCCATCCTAAGAGAGACAGGTGTTGCGTTTTCAACATAATTTTCAATTTCCCAGTTAACAGAAGCTGTGGGCTGAACAAGCAACTTGTGGCTGTCGTAACTGGGGAGTAAGAACTCGGTTAAGCAAGAAAAGCATTTTCAAGTAGTCTAGAAGCAAGCTAGCCTTTAACCGTCTGGATAGTGACATATTCAGGGCATTTCATTGTGGTGTGAGGACAAGATGCTTAATAATTTTTGAAAAAACACTGCACAACTTAAGAAGAGGAATCAAAATAGGTGAAACTGTCTAGGATCAAAATAATTTTCTAATTTCAATTTTGTTTAAAAATTTCCATGGACCTTAAGTGTAACATTCTGATAGCTGCACATAGTAGGTGCTTAATAAATATTTATGCAACGAATTTTAAAGGAGCACTTCCCAGCAAAATAGTTTCCTTTCAAATTGTTCTTCATGCTTTAAGAAGAGCTTTTATTGCTCTATTTTTCCTCCTACTCCAAGACCAGTTTCACGTCCCCCGTCCTCCTGACCAGGGCGTCCAGTGGAGGTGGACAGTCAGGCAAAGCTGATTCCACAGCTGACGTTCACTAATGGTGCTGTGCCTTGGGGACAGGCGCTCCACACCCCCAGTCCTTTTTGTCCGAAAGTACAAGCGGTCTCCTTTTATTTTCATGACAAAGTTTATTTTTGTATCCTTCTTACAATTTCTGTTGTGGCGGTTGTTGAACTCCAGCACTGATAATGGGTTGGTGGCAGGAGAATGCAGCCCCTCCCATGTGTGGAGCTTGGAGGCAGTTGGCATTTCCTACACAGAGGGCACCACCCGCCCCTGCTCCTGAGACCTGCTTTTGCCTGTCTAAAGGACCCCCCTCGCACACGTGCGTGCACCCACATATCCAGTAAACAGAGTCAACTCTCTTTACACGGCTTTGTGGGGTGCACCTGTGTCAAGTGGGGATCAGTGTGCTCCATCAGTCGATGACACTGCATTGAAAATTGCAGTTTCGAGGTGGAAGAGGATAGGACCCTGGCAGGGCATATGGGGTCCCCCACGCGTGCCAGGGGAGGACGAGGAGGCTGCCAGAAAGTCCTGCATCTGTCACAGATCTTGGGCTGCAAAGACTTCATGTGGCTGGTGAGACCCAAACCTGGGAAGGCGGTGCAGCTGCCTGGCACTCGTGATCTCAACCCCTTCCTCGCTGTCACTGATGACACTCAGGCCCTGTGAGTGTGCAGACAAAGTTGCCATTTTCAGGATAGATTGTTTGGAGAGAGCAGAGGTGAGAGAGCAGCACGGGCTAGAGCTTGCTCCAAGGCACACTGTGCTCCCTAAGTGAAGGAGTCGTCAAGCCAACAGATGCGTTGTTTTTTTTTTTTTAAGATTTATTTATTTATGCATACAAGAGCTGGGTACAGGCCAGAGGAGTGTGGGGTGGAGGGGTGAGAGGATTCACCAGAGCCAGAGTGGGGAGCAGAACAGGCAGACTGACTGACATACACTGCTGAGGGGAGCAGCGGGCTAGTCAGGAGAGGTCTGCTGTGCCATGTGGGCAGCTCCCTGGCCGGGGATCAAACTCGTGCTGCAGAGGCTGCGGACAGCTTCATAGGTTGCATCTTAACCCCTTGCACCACCAGGGAGGCCCCACCAGCGGAGGCATTTTACTGCTTATTTAAAGTTCGTTGAAAACTGCACTTCTCACAATGAGTCATTTAACATAGACTTAAAATTCTGAGTTTCTGAGGGCTTATCTCAACATCAGATATTTCAAATGCATTTTGACACAAACAATGCATATCTATGAATGTTTCCCTGCAGTTTCTGGGAAAAGAAATATAGATATAAAATCCTAGATCCATGTGTCCTTAAATCAATATTTCTTTGCCTTCTTCCTGGGCCAGGAGAAGCTGAGCAGGTAGTAAGGCTGTAGAACTGTGGGTCCCCACAAAGACACAGGCGCACCCGCGCCTGCAGGAGTTGCAGGCTTTGCCTTCCCGCCCCCCCATCACCCCGGCCAGCCCGTCCACCCGGTGCGGTGGCCGTGCCGGCTGGTGTCCACGTCCTCTCTGAGCTCAGCTGCTGTGGAAACCTCAGCCTCACCCTTGAGGGCTCTCTGATTTGTCCTTGTTGCCTTTGCCCCTTTGTCATGCAGATGCTTCCCCGCTTTTGTGCTCTTGCATTGTCCCCGCATCTTTCACTACCATTGTTCTTGTCCCGGGAAAAGTGAGGGGTTTTTAGAAAAAGCCTTCATCAAGTCATTTCCAAACTACAGATGATGCTAGGAAAGAAAGGCCAGACTGAGCTGGCCCCCTCCCTAATTAGATGGTGAAATTTTTAGTTCTTGGCATTGTGATCTGTTTGAATTGAAACCCTATTATTGAAAAAGCCAAAGAAACTTGAAATTGAGCAGGGCCAGTTCCCAAAAGGGAACGCAGCCAGGCTCCGGGCCCCTGGCAGCCCGGCCCACGCCATCTGGCCGCGGCGCTCCGGGCGACCCCGCTCCCCAGCGTGTGGTCGGTTCCCTGCACAGTTATTCTGGGGCTTGGGGTCTTTAAAATCTCGCCCGTCTTTCAGGTTCTTACCGTGAGCTGTTGACAAAAGGCCTTCTCAGCCCGGCAGGTCCTAGTTAAGGACCACGGAACCTTCCAGGCCTTGCTCCCTTCGCACTGTCTTGCTTCTGTCCATTGATGCGCCTCTCGGCCCCAGTTATTCCCTCCGCTGCTCAGGGCTGCCCTTCCCGCTGCCACTGGGTGAGGACAGCATTTGGCCCAGCCTTGTCCTTCCTGCCAACTCCAGGCAAGAAGCCCTGGCTCCCCCCTGCTGGCCCTGCCCCCAGATTCTGCAGCCGGGTTTCCCGGAAACTGGAGTCAGTTTTGGACCTGAGCGATGTGAGGTCTCACGACTGATCCCCCGCCTCCTTGTGACCCTCAACTCCTGGATCCAGGTTCATTTCCCTCAATCTCTTGTTCTGTGCTCACTGGGTCTGAGTCTGGATGCGAGATGAACACATCGTGGGTCCTGTCGTCCTTGATTAATATGACCAGCCTATTTCTTTCACGTCCTTCATCTCATATTGAGATTTTTAAATAGAAATCCTCTATTTCTTTTTAAGTGAGTTGCATAATTATTGCCTTTTAAAGAAAGATGATGAAACTGGAAAATTAATTTCATGTATTTAAAATAGTTACTGGACCCTTAGCCATGATCATAGCAACTCGTATATTTTACAGCTGTTGTCTGTATGTGGGGAAAATACTCCTGTTGTTGCTCCTAGGTCAAATCCAGGATCTAAGATGAAGCTACTTTTTACTAATAGTTGCTGTTGATGTCTAGATTTTTCTCTCTAGCCCATGAAGGGCAGCTCAGGAACAGAAGAGGAAGGCTGTGGGCCTGGGACTTGGGCTCTCTGTCTGGGGGAGTCAGTTAATTACAACATGAATGGGAAGCATTGCATCTGCAACAAAAATAATGATATAAAATGTATATAAATATAAATAAAATAGAAAAAAAGAAAACTGCGTTTGTAGCAGCAGGAGTGTCGGGGGATGAAAACCAGCACCGACCTAAGACTGTGGATTGGACTATCACATGGTGCCACGTCCAGGTCCCCAGCAGGGTCCTCTGTCTGTGAGTGACCGTCCCCACAACCGGAACTTCCAGGGGGTGGAAAAGGAGCCATTTCCGATGTGCTTTCTCCTCTCATCTAAATCTGGCTCACGAGCCTTCTTCCTCAAGTCTTTTTTTAAAGGAATGTGGTGGGACAGTAGCTGTAAACTAGGGGCCGCTCTTGGGACTCAGCCACAGAGGGGGGCTGCTGAGAGGGGGGGCCCTTGCAGGGAAGGGAAGAGGGACCAGAAGAGGCTAACAGGCCTGCTGCGTTCTCCCCACGCCTGCTCCTCTCCAACGGGCACGGTTCGTTCCCCCCTCCTCTCTGGCCTGCTGACCTGCTGTGTCGCCAGGTTCCTGCGGACCAGATCCATCTGAGGGTGGGCAGGGTGCTGCTGTGGGAGTCCCCAGGGTCCGGAGCAGATATTTCACGCCGTGTCCTCACCCGCCGTCACTGAGCACGGGGCGCTGTTAACACGCCGTCCTGTGCCGGCCTTGAAGCCAGCTCCACCTACCATGACCCGAAGTAGCTGGAATGATTTGCTTTAGTCACGACGTTGTGCTGTGTTTGTGCGGGCGCGCGTGGTGGGATGGTGCCGGGCCTGCCCTGCTTGCACTAGGACGCGTTAACCAGTAGTCGTAAATGACACCCTCGTGCTGAGACGGACCTCACGAGGTGGGGCCGGGGGCGGCTGCCGCCAGCTGACCCCACGCTGAAGTGGGTGATGGACACTGCAGCGTCACTAAACTCATTTAGTGTTTGCTTTGCATGTTCTGCAATGAAAAGTGGAGAGCACACACCTGTTTGGTGAATTGTGCCCCTTTTTATTTGAACCCTCGGGGTACACGGCCGAACACCACCTGCTGGCACATCATCAAGCCCGGAAGCGGCGGGTCAGGAATGTCACGCCTGAAGAAGGCAGGACACGTGGAGCGCAGCCTTGCTTTCCTGCTGGTCAGGGGCGCTGCAACCCCGGGGCCAGCCTGGAACCAGGAGGGAAAAGGTCTTCCACAGCCAGCGCCACTTCTCTGAGCCCGGAGTCTTCCTTCTTGTTACTCAAGCGGCATATTTGACCCCAGCCTTTCTCCAGCCGAGGCCTTGGGCCAGTTAAGGGGATGGGAAGAGCATTCTGGGCTCAAAAAGCATTAGGAAAGATGTCAATTGAACAGCTGCAATGTGGCTCTGCACAAGGGCGCCATGCGCCACCCCTGAGTTATCCCAGCAGCTGGTGCTTTTATTTATCTTCCAGGATGCTCCCTGCTCTTCCTTAGAACACAACTTGCTCTGGAACTTGGCCACTAAAGCTGATCCTGGCCTTACCATTTGGCCTCAGGTTCAACGATGGAAGGCGAATCACAGCCCAGATGTTTTCATAGGACCAAGCCGCACTTGTGTGCAGAATGAATGTGAACATTCCAATTTTCTAGACTCTAGAATATCGATGTCTCCTGTTTGATTGGGTGCTAATTCTAGTTTGTGCTGTTCTGGGCATATTTTGTTCCTTAATGTAAAA
Source organism: Talpa occidentalis (assembly GCF_014898055.3). Lineage (NCBI taxonomy): Eukaryota > Metazoa > Chordata > Mammalia > Eulipotyphla > Talpidae > Talpa > Talpa occidentalis. The sequence goes on from NW_023604295.1 coordinate 2,328,463, forward strand.
CAGGACGCCTCACAGCCAGCCCCACGTGTATGGGCGTGGAGTGGGGGGTGGGGTACGTCTACCCTGAGACAGAGCAGGAGCAAACCTGCCCCAGGTGGGCTGCAAGGCCCACCCCCACCCGGAGGGCTCAGCGCTGGGCAGGACCACATGGGCCCCTGGGTCCGTCCAGGGCTTTGGGTGCTTCTGCGGGACACCTGCTGGCATCTGGCTTGGCGGCTGGCAGAGAACGCAGCCAATGGGGAGTGAGTGAATGTTTGGGTGTTGCATGAGGAGCTGTGGGACACGGCAGAGTCTAGACCAATCAGTAATGGGACAGACAAGTGGACAGGCTTGGTGCTGGCCGGCAGCTTGATCTGGGCGAGGGAGGATGTCATCAGCTGAGTATAAGGAATTCAGCGGCTGGTGGGACCACATTCAGGTGGAGAAACTTAGTTCTATTGATCGGAAACTCAGTGTCTTTAAGAGCAGGCGGTGCCCCGAGGGGCTGTTTGTTGGTGGGGCCAGCAGGGACGTACTGGTTGGCCACGAAGCTCACCAGGAACAACTTTCTGGAACACCTTGGCATTGCTTGATGCTCCTGCTGTCTCCTTTGTTCTGTGTGAGTGTGGGTTCTCACCTCCTCTCACCTCAGCTCTGACCTCATCACTGCCCCATGAATTGACGTCATGTTAATCAGGAGGATGGAAAGGGCCTGCTCAGGCCTCCTCTGAAAACTGGGGAGATGCAGCTGGTATTGCTTGGTGGTCACTCCTCACAGTTTGGTCCCGGGCCCCTGTTAGAGACACCTCCCCCTTCTGCCTGAACATGGTGTGTTCAAAGGTCTCTTACCTGGTCCTGGCCTGTTGGTTCAGTCTCCGTAAAGTTCTGTGACTCATCTTTGAAGTTCAGACTCTTTTCATGTTCAGCCCCTTGTCTTCCCCTTTCTTAATCTTGCTTAGCGTTTGGAGACTCCAGGCTAGTCTCTTAGATTTCTTTTCTTTAAAAGAAATGATTGTGGGCCTCCCTGGTGGAGCAAGGGGTTAAGACACAACCTGTGAAGCTGTCCGCAGCCTCAGCAGCACGAGTTCGACCCCCAGCCAGGGAGCTTCCCACAGGGCGCAGCAGACCTCTCCTGACTTGCCAGCTGCGCCCCTCAGCAGTGGATTTCTGTGGATCCACCTGTTCTTCTCCCCACTCTGTCTCTAGTGAGTCCTCTCACCCCCGCACCCTGCACCACTGGCCTGACCCCAGTTCTTCTACGCAAAAATACATACATCTTAAGAAGATTGTCACCTCTCTCTTGGCTTGTGCAATGTCTAGTCTCTGGGTCATTTTCTTTGCCGAGTCCCATCTCTTCCTGAGTGTCCTTCAGTATGACAGCAAGGAGCTTTCTTCTGGACCTCGCTGCGGGGTGGCCGAGAGTGGTGGCCCAAGCACACAGGCAGCCAGGAGATGCCTTGAGTGTTTCCAGAGCCCCTAAAATTGGAATTCTGGTGGCGTCCAATGCTCAGCCCTTTTCATATTTTTTTCTAGTTACTTTAATTTTCATGAAAGGCCGAGACAGGGAACTGAACCAGTCCCAGGGGTGTCCTTGGGGTGAGCTGAGCTCAGAGAGGCCCTGCCCACCCCCCTTCTCCAGGAATGTGTCCGTCCTCAGACTTAAATGCACCACTTTCCAGGTAACGCGTGAACTGATGATGTTTAAAAAGTGCACACTATACACCATGGAATATTACTCAGCCATCAAAAAGGATAAACTCATGCAATTTGCAGCAACATGGATGGAGCTGGAAGGGATCATGCTCAGCGAGATAAGCCAGAAAGAAAAAGAAAAATACCGGATGGTCTCACTCATAGCAGGAATCTAGAAAACTTAAATAAGGGACCAGGAAAATGAATAACTATAAGAAAGTGAAAATCATAATCAACAAACAACTATGAACCAGAGACACTCTATGGGGGATGGGGGGTGGGGAGGGGAGGGATTGGGGTGAAAATAAGGGGGTTGCAATTGTATGGGGAATATAAAAATAAAATTTATATTAAAAAAAAAATCATGGCTAATAAATAAATAAATAAAAAGTGCACACTTAGTTCAGCGCATCCACCAGGACAGCAACTGGGCAGTGGACGGACGAGGGAAGGTCCATGGGGCCAGAGGAGGAAGGGTAATTGGGCCCCGCCTTCCAGGAAGAGCAGCTGCAGCGTCCTGGAGACATTCGTTCCTTCTGCAGTGGTCAGTGCTGTAAGTTGAATGCTTTGTCTTTACAGTTTCTTTTTACAACTCGGGGTGCTTGTTCCCACGCTCCCGAGGCCCACACTGTGGGCGCCCAGGACCACATGTGGCCATGGCCTCTCCCTTGGCGTTCACCCTATGGCTGGTGTTTATTTAGCAAGCAAGGAGCTTTTGCTCAAAGAAATTGGTCCAGTTTGGACAATGAGTCAAGCATCTCTGTGTCCCCTGTTGCTGTGCGGCTGTGGGTGCCCTCAGATGCCCCGTCCGAGACTTTATATAGTCTAGGATGCATCACTTTGTTAATATCAGTCTAACTCCACTGAAAAGCAAATCAGCAAATCAGCACAGTTCTCATCTATACTAAGAAAAGTCAGCTTTTCTAGTGCCAAGAAGGCAAATGAATGACTGTATTTTTTTTTAAGATTTATCTTTTATTTATTTATGCATGCAAGAGCTGGGGTGCAGGCCAGAGGTGCATGGGGTGAGAGGATTCACCAGAGACAGAGTGGGAAGCAGGACAGGCGGATCTACTGAAATACACTGCTGAGGGGAGCAGTGGGGAGACCGGAGAGGTCTGCTGTGCCGTGTGAGTAGCTCCCTGGGTGGGGATCGACCCGAACTCAGGCCTCAGTGGCTGCTGATAGTTTGATAGTGTTGAGACTTAACCCCTGAGGCACCAGGGAGGCCCTGAATGACTGTATTTTTAATCTTGACGATGAAACTCTCCGATGGGGTTTTGTCTGCTTCCCCCCTCAGCCTGCTCTATGGCTGGTACAGGACTTAGTGAGGATTATTGGTGTTCAAACAAATGTTGAATGAATAAATATATTTTAAATGAACAGAAAAGGACAGAGAATGGTAAAAGAGTTGCTTAAATCCAGCAGAGACATGTTTATACTTGGCCATGTTTTACTTATTTTTTCATAAATTACATTACAGAGACTCAAGTGCCATTCCCCTGTCCACGCATATCTTGAGAACTTTACAACACATCATGGATCCATGAACCGCAGACGCCGTTCCGCGGTGGGTTGGAGAATGTGCATAGGGCGCCGGACATGTGACGCTTTACCTTGAAGTTCCCTGTACACCATTTCTCTAAGTCCCGCAAGTTTTTCTAAGAAACTGGCCACCAAAGTATCCTGCTTCCAGAACTCTCAAGGTCAAGGGGTGGTGAGCCTGGGGTGCAGATTTCGTCAGGCTCAGGGGCAGCTGCTCTCGGGCTCAGACTAAACAGACTCGCCTGCAGGACAGAGGGCAGCGGCAGGTCTCAGTGTAATCGCCCGGCCGGGGCTCTGGCCGGGGCGCCTTCTCTCATCGCGGAGGGTCGTTTCTTGTTTCCCCGCGTTCCTGTCCCTGCTGGCTTTGACCACAGCTTGTCTTCTGCTTGCTTTGACCATCACGGGCAACCCCCGCAGAGGTGAGCAGATGCTGCGGGGGCTCGGCCTCCTCCAGCCGTGGGGCAGGCGGGCTCAGAATCTGGGCAGGAGGCCCCTGCGTCCTCAGAATGTCCCCTGCACCCAGGCGGCACCGCAGGGCACCTGTTGGGACTTTCCTTGTGAGCAGAAGAAACAGGAGTGAACTGTCTCCCTTCCGCCTGGGCCAGGCTTGCTGGCAGGTGAATCATGAAAATGGTCTCTCAGTTTTTTGATATTCTTCAACTGTAGAACTGCAGATAAGAGATTAAGATGCTACTACTACTACTATTATTATTATTAACTTTATGTACTTTCTAGCCAGTTGATGGCATCATCTTCTGTTTTTCAGCACTAACTTAGGTCACTGTCACGTCTCTCTCTCTCTCTCTCTCTCTCTCTCTCTCTCTCTCTCTCTCCCTCCCCTCCTCTCCTTTCTTCTGTGCCCCCTCCCCTCCCTCCATGGTCATTTCATTAAGACTCGGAGCGCGGGAGCAGTGTGTTCTCCAAGGACTCAGGCTTTGAAGGCAGAAAGGCCTGTAGCCGGATCATCCCCGTTCCCGTGGTCCTTACAGCCACCGCCCTGGCGCCCGTGGCCTGTGTGGCTGTGGTTCTCGTGGTCTGCATGGCCATGGTTCTTGGAGCTCCAGGACTCGCTTCCTAAGATCATCAGATACAGTCCTTAGCTGGCTCCCGGCTCCAGCTCGCACTCCGTGACAGACGCGCCTGCTGTTGCCGGCCTTTTGTTGCGACCACCTGACATTGCTCCTCCCCTGCAAACAGTTAATTTCTTCACATTTAAACAATTTTTGAAAGGCATTTCCTATTTGCTTATAGGTCGGTGCTTTGTCGACGCTTGTCTGAAAATATCATTGATCGTGATCATCTTCCTCAGCCTTAGCTTTACTGCTCCCTGAGGACGTGTTGCCCACGGCTGTGCTCGAGCCCCCGAGGAGCAGGACGCTGTCCCTGGGACTCCCAGAGAGGGGGTGGGGGAGGAGGAGACAGAGGAGATGCATGATAGATGATACTGATAGACAGCGATAGATCAATAGGTAGAGATTGCTTATGTATGGATGGACGGGGAGTTGTGAGCGAGACAGAGACAGAGAGAGATGATGGTGGCTGAGAGATGATAGATGAGTAGTGGGGTGGCTGGCTGGCTGGAGAACATGGATGGGAGCAGGCCAGCTAGGAGGTGATAGATGGCTGAGCAGGTGGCTAGCTGGGTAGATGGGGGATGGATGGATGAGACAGAGCTAGAGATAGAGAGAGGAACAGAGATACAGAGAGATACAGAGGGAGAAAATGAGAGATTCGTCTGGACCCCAATTGCTTTGTAAACAGAACCTTCCCTTCTACTATGTGGAATTGTGCATTTACACACTGAGGACCTTCCCAAAAGGGAAGAGGAGACTCTTTCTTTGCTAGGAATCATAGCTCTGCCAGAGTGTAATCACCTTGATTCTTACCAAATAGTCAGCGACATGTGTGCATCTTTCATCCTAGAAGACACACCGGCAGATCTCTGTGGGCAAAGAGGTACTTACAGAACGGCTGCTCATGTGTTGCTGAAGCCCCTCAATCCTTGCTTATTTGAAATGCTCCCCCTGCTCCCCAAAGGAGCACTTTGGATTTCAAGTTGATGATTGCAGGGGCTTAGAGACAGAGCCTCCTTCGGCCTATTACCGAGCAGATGGGAGGTGCGTGCGGCCTTGGCAACTTTCTGTTCATCTCAGAAACTAAAATCTGTATTATCTTTAGATTAATGTCTTATATTCATGATTTTATTTGATTCTTTATTCACCAATTTGAATATTATGGCTGATTACAAGTACATAATAAGACCCTTTCTCTGATTGGCATTTTCAATTCTGGGTAATAGAGTGTCTCTTGATCTGTTTTTATTTTCTTCCATCCCCCTTAGGCCCCTTCGTCATGCTTTCCCCATCCTGAAGGGGTGTCTCAAGGGGACCACCACGTCCCATTCACGTTTAAGACTTGAAAATAGTATTCAAATGCAGCTGTAATTTAGATTGGCAATTTGGCTATGTTAAGCTTCATGAATATGAAGGTTCTTATAGAATTCTCACGATGCCCCACGGTGCAGACTTGCAACAAAATTCCTTCTCAGCAGACTGACCTACCAGAGGGTCAGTTGGGCTTAGTTGCCAGCGACGTTTCCTCTTGTGCAGTACAGGCCGTGCTTCCGTGCCGCTGAGGCTGCTTGGAAGGAGCCGAGAGCTCATCTGTCCAAAGGGCTTGGAACACAAAACTCAACGAGGTCAACATCTTCCTTCCCCGGAGATTCAGAAATTAAATGCTAACTGTGTCAGCCTGGGAGGAAGTGACATTTACAGAATCACCATGGCCTGGCAGCGTCTCAGGCTGAACCCTGACCTCCAGGGAGGGCACAGGGCGGGGTCCTGCCCCTCAGTGAGGGAAGCTAAATCTGACCCAAGCTGTTCCCAGCGGCAGCTTCTTTGGAATTGGAGATTACTAGGTTACTGCTGATCTTGTTATTTGAGTTGCTTTTCTCGATAGGTAATACATTCAAAATTCAAAACTCAAAAAAGTGCATATTTATTTATGCACACAAGAGCTGGGGTACAGGCTAGAGGTGCAGGGATGAGAGGATTCACCAGAGACAGAGTGGGGAGCGGAACAGGCGGATCTACTGAAACACACTGCTGAGGGGAGTCCTGGGGAGACAGGAGAGGTCTGCTGCGCCCTGTGGGTAGCTCCCTGGCTGGGAATCGAAGCCGAGGATCGAACTCAGGCCACAGCTGCTATAGCACTGAGACTTAACCCCTGCACCACCAGTGGGGCCGCTTTCCCTTTCAGTTTTTTCCTTTGGTTGTGTCCTCCAGAAATGCTCTGTGCACAAGCAAATCAATATGCCCCACTTCCTCCCGCTGGTCCTCGCCAGACCAGTACGGCCCTGGTTCCCTGCTCAGCTTCCTGACCCGACAGCGCATTTTGGAAGCTGTGTTTCTGCCCATTGTGTTATTTCCAGAAAAAGTGTGTTGTTTTGGGAGAAGTCACCAAGGCACGCACTTGCTCCTGCTCCTGTGCTGGTCTCTCCTGTCCTGGTCTCCGCCGAGTGCAGGCCGGTGGGTCCGTCTCACCCGCTTTCCCTGGCAGTTTGAAAGCCACTTGAACTGGCCTCCTGGTGATGCCTTTTCACCCCGGCTGCATTTTGGAAAGAGTTATACCCTGGTTTATTTGCTTTTATCGTCTGTGAAAATGGCCTGAATAATTAGACCAACAGAGAATCACATCTTAAGGGCTAATTATTGATGCGTTCCTCATGTTAGCCCGAAAGTAACCTCTGGGGATAGAAGATTAGACAGAGCATCCTGCCCTTGAAAGCGGGCTGCTCAGGGCTGTAAGCACCAGGCCACTCAAGGTCATAGGAAGGTCTTAGTCCCCCAAGGACACGTGGTCCATCGTGGTGCAGAGACGGCCTGGCGTGGAGCTGTCAGATCCACGGACCGCTGTGCACAGCCTTCTCGTAATCAGAGCTGGCTGCACTGCAGACATTTGAAAATCTTTAGAAATCTTTGTAAAGCATAGCTATAAATTGCTAAACAATTGTGTTTTTTTTGATAGACATGAAATGATAGGAGTGCCTTCCTGGGTGAAGGGGTTCATGTAAAACAGCACCCCAAAATGTTAGTGTTATTGTTGCGTGAACACATGCCTACGTTCTTGACTTTGATCTACATTCGTTAAAGCAGATGAGCGATGGCCCTCCCGCCACGCAGCCTGAGCTTGCTACCTCATTTCGTGCTCCCGGGCCGGGGGGCTCCCCAAGGCATTGCCCTTTTGTCCTTAAACTCAGCCTTTGCATTGCCAACATCCAAGTCAGCTGGGGAGCCGTCATCTTACGGCAATTCTTTGTCTTGTGGCAGAAGCTGCAACAAAACCGACTCAGAAATGTGGCGTCATGGCTCCAAACGGAGCCCTCTTGCTCTTTGACAGGAAGGCAGGTGGGGTGCTGGGGCGACAGACTCTTTATGGGTGGCGGTGCCTCCTGGTGCATCTGTCTTTCCTTGTCAACCTGGGGCCTGAGGGGCAGAGCCCACGCGGTGTTCTGGCCAGCAGCTGTGGGGGAGCAGGCACCGGCGCTGTGGGCTTGCACAGTGGGGTGAACACTGCCTGTGCCGAGCTTCGGAGAGGCCTCGGGGAGAGTAATAAGAAAGGTACCGCGGGGCCCTTTGAGGAGGTTCACGGAGAAGGTGGAGTGAGAGTGGTGTTTGCCTCTCCTGACGGGATGGGGGCAGCTGGATGCCTGGAGGCCCAGTTTCTGCAGGACGAGCGTGGCCAGGCTGCAGTGCCCAGGCTCACTCTCCCGTCCCGCCGCCCTGGAGCTGGCAGAGCTGCCCCGCAGCTATCCTGTGGGCAAACAGCGCTTTCCCGGCCTGACAGAGGGGCCTCCCTGGCAGAGATGCAGTTCTCACTCCCAGGGGTGTCTTCACCACCGCCCCGGGGTCTGAGACTCACTGAGTGTGGCCCTAAGAAGTCCATGTCCTCATTTCTGGCCCCTGTGACCACGTCCCCTGACGTTGCTAAAGGACTTTGCAGATGTGATCAGGGTGCTTGGATGCAGGGTGTGTGCTGTGCTATCAGGTAGGCGGGTGCGATCACATGGTCCTTCCAAGGGGAACAGTGGACAGCGGCCGGAGAACCTCATCCTCCAGCGTGGCTGTGAAGGCAGAGAGAGGGCTGGGACCCAAGGCCCTGGGCCGCCTCTGGAAGCTGGAAAAGGCAGGGAGGGAGCTACCTTTCTTCAGGGCTTCAGAAGGCAGCCTGTCCCGCCTATGCCCTGACTTTAGCCCCTGAGGCCTTGCTAGGACGCTGGCCCCTAGGTCCACAGGTGGCAATGCGGTGTTGTCTGGGCCAGCACCTTGCGACCACTTCCGGCAGGCGCAGCAAGGAATTCCCACAGAAGCCACGGAAACAGAATCTCGCCCACCCATCACCTGCATCGTGGGCTGAGCTCAAGAGGTGCTTGGAAGTGGTGCTGTGGGTGCCGAGCAGTGTGTGTGCATGTGTGTGTGTGTGCGTGTGTGTGCATGTATGCACATGTATGCATACACATCTGTGGACATACGTGGAGCCAGAGAAAACATTTGGAGAAACATCTGTAATTTCCCCCTCTAGTCCTGATAGGTATCGTCGCTCAGCTTGTGCACAGGATGCCCACCCTGCCCCTGATTTCTTGTCGGGAAGAAAGCCCAGGTGTGGCAGCTGTGGCATCTCCTAAAAGAGAAGGGACAAGACCCTCAGGTCTCTCCAGAGCCCCCTCCCCGTCCCCTGAGCTCCCTTCTTGATGGCTGCTCAGAGGCTTTGCCGTTCTCCATCCTGGGGGCAGGAGAACCCGAGGCTCACACCGGGGATGCGTGACCCACCCCCTTGCACCAGCCCAGCAGGCTTCCAGGCCGTGCCCCAGCCCGCGACTTCGTGTTTGCTGGGCAGCCCTGAGGGGCAAGACATGGGCTCGCTCGCTCCCATTAAGGGAAACCGATGCCAAAAACAAGTGTCCAGATGTTCCAAGCCCGCCTCTTAGCAGCAAGGGGGAAGCATTCTCTTCCCTGCGGAAAAAGGCTTTTGGGGGCTACTGGGGACAGTGATGGTGCCGCTTCTCCTGGGACTTGTCACCCAGGGCTCTGGATTTGGAGTCACGCCCTGGTAATGATGATTCACGTTCTTCTGAAAGCGACACCAGGCACCAAACGAAGAGGGGGCTCATTATTTTACACCTGAGGCTTATTACAAAGTGGTGATTTTAACTCTAGTCAAAATCCATGTTCCACCGACGTCACTTGTATAGTGTTCTCTTGTCTTTAGCATTCCTTTGAAAAGTAGGTTGCTAACCACAACCCCCACCCCGCCCTCCTGAAAAGTTAATAAGATCTGCAAAGGCCAGGGCTGCTGCGGGTGGGTGCAGGCGCCTCCCTGCTCACGCGTGTCAGCACCTAAGCCGTGGCCTGCAGCGCCTTGGAGTCAGTGTCACTGTTACTGCAGGACCTCAGAGCAGCCCTGTCATCACCGTGCCCTGGACAACACGTCCGAGGTCATTGCTGTGAGGGGCGGGCAGTAGACATTGGCTCCTAAGAGCCGAGAGAACAGAGCGGGCCGCGCTTTGCACGGCCGCCTCGCCCCCGGCACAGGTCACTCTCTGCCTTGCGTGGTCGCCGGCTGGGGGGATGCGCGTGAGGGGTTGGCGGGAGAAGAGGATAAATGCCAGAGCCTGATGGGCCTGAGAGGACCCCAATAACTAGCCAGCGTGAACCCCCACCCCCGGAGAGCCATCCCAGAGGGTGTGTGGAGAAGGCTGCGACCGGGTCCGTCGGACCTAAAATGCGACTTCTGTCCGGCCCGACCCAGCAGAAGGACCGGCTTCTATTTTTAAAAACGTCCCCGGCGCTCGCTCTCTTCATATCCGCCTAGCCTGTAATTACTCTTAATCAGTGTACAACAAATAGTAAACATAAAACCCAAGTAAATGTGGTGACAGTTTGCCAATAATGAGGAGAAAATGTTCCATCTGTCTAGCCGCGAGTAAAATGGGTGTAATTACTGCTCATTTTTCTCGTAATTGCTGAGTTATTAGTTTAAGGCTCACACCCGACTGGTGAGCGGTGAGGACTCCCCGCCCTGACTGTAGGGGGCCCCGGCCCGGGAGCTGCCCCGGGAGCCGAGCCGGCCGAGGGGCGCCTCCCCGTCTAATTCGGATCTCATGGACGCCGCTCCCCGGCCAGCCGAGTGGTCAGCCCAGCTCGCCCTCTGGTCCTGAGTTACAGTTTCTCGCTGGAAGCTGACTTGTTTCCATGACGCTCTCCCGAGGCCAGCTTTGCCAGCGAAGGCCCAGCAGATGCGCGGCCTGCACGGTCAGCCCGATGGCCAGCGGCCTGGGGCCGGAGCCTCGTCTCTGTGGGGCAGTTGGGCGGGCACGCCGGGAGGGCTGGGCAGCCCCGCAGCAGGGGACACGCACAAGGAGGGTCACCCTCGCGCTTCGCTTCCCCTCGACACGAAGCCGAGCATGAGCGGAGGAGCTGCCGTCACTTTGCCGCCTCCCGTGTCTCTGCAGCACTGAGACCCATTAGGAAAGACGGGTTCTGGGGTGGCCGCGGGAGACGGGGTGTTTCTGGGTCCTTCCCCTTGAGCTGAATAGGGACCTCGAGTCCCTTCAGGTTCCGGTGGGGTTGGGGGTGGCCAGGGAGACCTGATGTCTGGAACCTGCATTCAGTCTTGGTGCTGGTGACGGACAGTGAAAGGCGGGGCCTGTTCTCGAGCTGTGGGGTCTTTGCTGGGAAGATGTGGGGACAGATCATGAGCAGCTGGCGACCGCAGCCCCAACAGAAGGTGGAGCCTCTTCCCCCCAGCCAGGCCTGGGGCCCGGAGCTGGAGGGGACTCAGCAAAAACAGGGCCCGCCCTGCCCATCCGTCCCTCGGCCGCCCTGAGGGCCCGGCCTGCGTCTCCGTGAGAGACGCCGCCCTGAAAAAGGGGGTCAGAGTGTGCGATGGTCACTGGTACCAACCTCACGATTCCCAAGAGAGAGGGAAAAGGAGGCTTCCGTGGTTCTGAGGTCACCTGCCATCGGGGATAGAGTGACTCGCGTGCCTGCTCCAGAAGCAGCAGAGGTGCCCCCCTCCCGCCCCTTCCCTCCATCTCTGTCTCCTCTCTCTCTCTCTCTCTCTCTCTCTCTCTCTCCCCCCTCCCTCTGTGTCTCTCTCCTCCCGTCTCTCTCTGCAAGGTGCAAGGGCGAGTGTCTGCCCTCCTGGTGGAGATAAGCCTGACAATCACGGGGCTGTGCTCTCAATCTCCCTCTGCGCCGGGAGGGCAGCCCAGCCGCTGGCGGCTCCCTGCCGCCCCAGTCACGCCCGTGGCGCGTCATCCTTGGCTGTGCCGCCAGCTGGGGAGCAGAGATAGGGAAGTTGGCGGGTTAGGGCTTTAAGAAGGGTGCTGATACTTCACCCAGAAGCAGAGAAATGAGATGAGTCTGCGCGTAATCTCTCTTGAGTGAACCCGCTTCTTTCCATTTGTTATCGTGGTTTAAAAAAATCTATTAAGAGACTATTAGAACAAAATGCATTTTCCTCTTCACAGATTCCATGTTGTCTGCCTTGGGCCCCTGTAGGGCTTTTCGCTTGTTTTAATTTTTTAGGCAGGATTTTTTTCCACTGTGTTTCTACTATTCTCTCTTTGAGCGAAAAGCACATGTTTATGTCATCATCTGACGTGGAAACTTACTTCTGAGTTATTGTACAATTGTTTATTTATTAGGACCTAAATAAGTTGGTGTGGGGGCGCTGTGATTCCTCACCTCCTGGAGTCGCAACGCGGGAGCGGAAGTCCAGGGCCGGAGCCTTTTCATTCATCGTCCATTGCTCCCATTTACTTGTCCAAGAGAATTTGGTGACACTAGTCCTGTGTCCTTGAAAGGGGCCTCTGTCTTAACACCCACATTCGGACACACCCGCACTCACACACTCAGGAATTCAAATATACAGGCCCACACTCACTCATGTTCACACTCACACTCAGACACTCACTTAAATACACTCAAATTCAGAGCGGAGGCAGGCCCTTACGTACACCCTTACACACGGCCCTACGCTCACGCGGCAGACGTGCAGACTGGCCCGTGCCTTCAGCAACACCCTCACGTGCACACACACTGCACACACATCTAAGGTTACAGGCCTCTCCCCACGGCCTGTATTTTGAGGTGCTGCCGACCTTCCCCACGCTTCCTCTCTCCTTCCAATATCTGCACCAACTCCGTTTCCTGAATCCTCACTGGGCTCCTCAGCCACGCGCATTCTGCTCCGTTTTATCGACCACATTCTCTCAGCACCATCGTCAGCTGGTTGCCTCCACCCCCTCAGGGCACCTGCTTCTCGCCTCCAAGGCAGAGGCCCAGCCTGCTGGTCCTGGCCGCCCCCACTGCCTTCACACCTTCCCTTCTCTCCGTTTGGGGGATTTCTCCTGGCCCTTCCGCTCAGCCACCCTCTCTCTGCGCCCCTTGAGCCATGACCTTCCTGGGGCTAGTCTCAGGCACACTCAGACCTGTCCCGTGCCAGGTGCTGCTTCGGGGGCTGGAGAGACAACGGTGAAGGGGAAAGACAGAGGCTTGTGTCTTTGGGGGGGAGAAGAGAGCGCGTGCGATGTGGTGTGTTTGATGATAGATGCGGGGGCAGAGGGCTGGGCGGACTCACCTTTCAAGCAGGATGGCCCGTGGCGGCCCCAGCCTCCGAGGGCAGCAGCTTCTGGCAAGGTGGGGACAAAGGTGAGCGCTCGGGGAGGAAGAGCCTGCAGGCAGGCGGACCCCAAGTGCGCGGCGGGCACCAGGCTGTCTGCTTGGGGGGAAGCAGCCGGGACGCCCCGTGGCCGGGGAGGGAGCCCCGGAGCTGCGGTCTGAGGCCCAACTGGGGTGGACGGCCGGGGCGCCCTGAGGCCAGCACCGCGCTCGTGGGCAGAGCAAGAGGGGCCACTCGCCAGCCGCTGCTCAGCACAGGTGCTCACCTGGCGACCTTCAGCCGTTGTTTTATAAGAATATGCCCAGTGTGCTGAAAGGGAAGTGGCGGCCGGGTTTGCTTTTTTAAAAAAAGTCATTCTTTATTCCTGGGTTAATAATAATAAGTGGCAAACCCACTGCATCCTTCTCTCGAGCGAGAACAACAAGCTTGTCTTCCGTGCACAGGTCTTTCAGGGTCACGTGCTCACACCCCTGCCCTGACCCGCCCCAGCTCCCGGGGCCTCCTGGGTTTCTTGTTTCGTCTCCCGGGTCCTCACCAGCGCCCCTCATCACAGTGTCTCGTCTGCGGCTGTGGCTCGCCCCTCCTCCCTGCCCACTCAGTTCACTGCCCGAATAGAAAAGCCCTCAGCGTAGGGATGGACACACCGACTTGGACCTCACTCGCTGAAGCCAGCACATCTTGCTAAGCTGAGATTTTCTGAACAGTTCCCCTAGACTGAGCCGTGTTTCGTTTGCTGGCTGCTGCCTTTATCCGGATGCTGCGCGTCGAGGCCGGGTCTTCTCAGGACTCACTGAGAGGGACGTGTTTGCAGTTGTGGCTGCCGTGTCTGGGCGGGGCGCGTGTGGGCGCTGGCTGCATGGGGATGGCCATGCCCTAGAAGGGAGGGGCCGGCCTGCGATCTGCCAGGGCCTTCCCTCTGTGACATCTTGTGACATGCTGTAGGGAATCGCGTCCCAGATGCCAGCCCTCTACTCCTGGAGCCGGGGCCACGTCCGCCGTGGCGTCTGTCCAGGTGACTGCCACTGAGCACTCTCTAACCTCCGGGGTGACCTGTTGGGTTGGGAGAGCCACGGCCTGGGAAGGCACCATAAACAGCCTAAAGGGGACTTCGGGAGCAAATCAGTGTGGGCAGTGAAGGTGGGCAGTGGCCAGGAAATGGGTAATTAGCTCCTCTGATGCCACTTTGCAAGCCCTGTGGGGAGGAAGGGAGGGGGAAGGGGGCGCAGAGGAAAACCTTCAGCTAATGCCTGAGGGGGGCACCCAGAGCTGTGCAGGTGCGCGGCCTCAGAGCTGCGAACCGCGGTCAGTGCTCCTGCTGGGACTCCTCACAGCTGCCCCCAGGCCCAGAGCCCAGGGAGGCTTCGTGTTGACCCCGAGCAATGAGGTGGCTCCTCCTATCTGAAAGACCCACACGAAATCAAGGCAGAGTGAAAAGGCCAGGCCCCTTCCACCTCCTTTCAGTCCTGTGAGCTGCTTTCTCTGCATCTTCACTTATTTATAGAATGACAGCTAATACCAGAACCAGCAGAGGAAGATTCTGGCAGCAGCTGCAGGCCCGGGGCTCACTTGGGGCTGGTGTTGTTTATGGTTCTCGCCTCCTGCTCCCGGGGAGGCCAGCGGAGGGGCCGTTAAGGAGCCTCGCCTGCCCAGGAGCACTTCCGTCAGCGCTTCCCGATGCCAGCACAGCTCCTTGGAGGCCTCACCAGGCCAGGGAGCTGCCCTTGCAGACGCAAACCTGTAAAGAGACGCCCTCTTCCCCTGCATGCACACCTGCATTCCAGGCAGGCTCTGACAGAATGTTCCGGAACATAGGCAGCAGGCCTGCCCTTGACCCCATTCTCCAAGCGCAGCAGCGGGGCTGAGAGCACGGAGATCTTGCCCACGGCACAGGGATCGCGTGAGACCCGGGGCCCAGCCTCAGCTTCTGTGACCTTCAAACCTCCCTTGTCCTTCTGCACCAGGATCCCTCGGGCCTACGCGAGACCTCTCGGAGGAGGCGCTGAAGAGGCTGAGTGATGGCCGGGCCAGCCGTTGCTGGTTGCTGCCTGAACCCTTGTTTGGGATGGAGGTGGGATTGTCCCTCCAGTTCTGAGAGTCCATCATCCCGATGTGTTTGGGTAAACATGGAGAAACCACTTATATTGTGCCAAGACAACACAGCCAGCACCCGCTTCAAGGACAGACTGTGAGGTCTTCATCCCATCACTGTGGGCGGGGGGAGAGGGGACAGGACGAGGAAGGACGCTGGGGAGGGACATGGGGGCGCAGAGATGCTGAGTCGGAACCACCCACCTGGAGCTGCAACCTGGTGGCCCGGCAGGCCCTCTACCCAAATAAACACCTGCCTGGAAAGCTGATTGATAGATTTTAGGTTGAAGAAATAAGGGAAGTGCTTGAGCGAAACGTGGGAACAGTGTTCCTAGAACTAAGCCGAGCTTAGAGAAAGCTAAGAGCCAGCAGAACAGGACGGACAGCGAGTGTCCCCGCAGCGCCCCATGGGCCCAGCAACTGTGCAAGGAAACGGCCTGACGCCAGCCGACGGGTACAGGTGGCAGCTCTGTTCTTGCAGCGCATTTCTGGTCGCACACACGTCACTGAACTTGTAAAGAATGACCCGGGGCTGCTTGTGCTCGGCCGCCATTTGCACCCATCAGCCATTCAGTTTCCCACGGGTCATTCAGCTTCAGGGCTGTGGGTGGGGCCTCCCGGCAGCTCCTGCACATGGTGGGGCCCAGTCTGGGCTGGACACTCTTCCACTGTGGGGAGTGTCTCTCACACACACACACATGCACACACGCATGCACACACGTGTGCACACACACACATGCACACGCACATGCACATGACACACCTGCACACACCTGCACACACACACACTCTCTGACTGGGATGTCTAAGTCACGTTGCGGGACCTCCAGGCACCTCCCTGGTCGTGGGGCGCCGGGTGCTGGAGGGCCCAGGCGGACGGGGAGCGTGAGTCCATGCCCCAGGGAGTGCCCTGCCGCCGTCAGGAATTCATCTCATCAGCGTCATAACAAAATGACATTTGAGGACCTGCCCAAGGGCGTGCTGGCCTCGCGGAGTTGCTCTCCAACAAGATTCATGCTCAAACTGAGGAGCCAAGTGGAGCGTGTGGGGGCTCATGCGCTGAGGCCCCAGGCTGGGTAGGGGAGCAGAAACACCTCTGTGCTGCGTGGGGCAGGGCCGGCCTCCGAGGGGCGTGGGAGATATGTGTAAGCCCGGAAGGTTAGTGCGGGGTGGGGGTGCAGAGTGTCTGGCTGTGCTGCAAGTTATGGGGCAGAGACGTGCCATCTGATTTTGGAGCAAGCCCGCTCGTTCGCTCCGAGATACTCGCCAAGGACGCTCAGCTCTGGGCTTTCCTTCTGATTGGCCTGTAGCCGGCTTCTCCACGACTCCTTCTCTTCCTGGCCGCTGTCAGGCACGTTCTTCTTACCTGATTTCTGGGCCCATCAGAGGGTCCTGTCACGCCCCCTGTTTCTCAGCTGAACGTCCCCTAGGAGCCTCGGTTAAAAACCGAATTCTGTTGGGTCAGCGCCCTCATAAGGTGCATCCACCTCCTTCTCAGGCCAGTGCGGTGAAGTGGCCGATGCAGGCAGGCCAGTCTCACATTCATTGTCGGCCTGGGCAGGGCGCAGTGCGTGTAAAAGTTTGTACCGTTGGCTGTTAAGTTGGCAGTAGCATCATGTCTGAGAAAACAGTGTGTGTCGCTTAATTAAATGTGACACAGGGAACAGGCTCCGCTCCTGGTGCTGTGGACCTGCTGGACACAGGGCAGCCACAGACCCCCAGTTTGCAAAAGTCACACTATCTGCAGAGTGCAGGGAAGGAGGCCACGGGACATGGGGTGTGCCTGTAATCGTCTGCCAGTCACATGACCGGTCCTGACGTCCCTAGCCGATGGGCGTGGACTCTCCCCAACAGAGTCCGGGCACTATCCAGCTGGATGTGGCCTCTGCACGTGAGAGCGCCTCAGTGCACCTTTTCGTGACTCGGGCCTTCCAGAGGAGCAAATTCTGTGATGGTTATTTCAATTGAAGTTTGACTTCCCAGAATCAAAGGGCTCAAGGAAATTATAGGAAATCTTGCCAATCCCAAGAAGGTCTGCCCGGTGGTTGCTGACCTCTGGGTCTGGGTGGGGGTAGGGGCTGAGATATTTCAAAGGTGCGGCAGTCACTTTCTGAACAAAGTCAGCTTTGTTCCTGCGGCGTCCCCGTGTGCACAGCTTTCTTTACCTTTTCTGCCTCTTGTAGTGCCACGTGCTTTTCAAGACTTGGCTCGCTCGTGTTAGGATCTCCCAGCTCCATCTGTCACTGGCTGTCCTGTCCTCCCTACTTCTTGGTTCTGCCTCTGCTTACCAGAGGGCACTGGAGTGGGTTGGGGTGTGCATTCTGCAGATCTGTCTGCACGCCCAGGCAGTGGACCAGCTGCGAGCGGGCACAGTGACATAAGGAACATGCCCCATCCCTGCAGGTCCTCGGTGCTGTTCTCTGGTCCTGATGGGGACTGGAGGGACTCAGGGCCCCGAGAGCTCTTCTGCTGTCCTGCTGTGGAGGACACCTGGAAGCCAGGTGTCCAGATTAGGTTTTTCTGCTGTGTAACGAAAGAAGTTGAGAACTTAAGGTATCTTCTTAGGAAGTTTTCAAGCTTTATAGCATTGGCCATGTACTGCCTATTTTGACCTGATTGACAGGCTTAATTTCCCAGAACCCCTGAATTCTTCATCATTCTAGGAACATATATTTATCTAGCATCTACCTGTGATGGGCAGTCTGGGAAATAATGACACAGGTGGATCTACTGAAATCCACACCTCAGGGGAGTGGTGGGGAGACAGGAGAGGTCTGCTGCACCATGTGGGTATCTCCCTGGGTGGGGATCGAACTCAGGCCGGCTGGCAATAGCTTGATAGTGCTGAGACTTTAATCCCTGTGCCACCAGGGAAGCCCTGAGTCGTGTATTTTAAATGAGATATATGGTTTATATCTCAATAAAGCTTTTTAAAAATAAAAAATAATTACTTTCCTCCAAGATGTGTATATTATTTGTACCTTTTATAGTATGAATAGTATGATACAATAGCAAAACAGGCACAGCTAACATGATAAATGTGCTCTTAAATTGTAAAGGGTCATTTTAATGTTTAGAATCCAAGATTGTTTGTCTCGGCATTGCTTGTGAAAGCACGGGTATGGATAAGTTGTTTGGGAAGTGGTTTGATTAATTCTACCTTCTCATCTATTTCATGATGTAGTTGAGATGTTTCATCACTTGCACTCTCCTGGAAGGTTGGGGTGTGTGTGCGTGAGTTAGTGTGGACACAAAGGTTTCTTGGGATACATAACCATCTGCTGGAGTCAGTAAGCGCCAGTGGAGGTGAAATTAAACAAGAAAGCAAACTAGAAGCTTCTTCAGATTCCATGGCCCCTCTGACCTGACTTCCCTCCGCAACAAGCTCGGCCTTTGAGGTGACGCCAGGAGGCTTTTCTCTTCCTCTAGAATTCCTTAGGCTTTGGAAGAGGCCCAGCCTTCCAGGAGCCCCTGACTGTGCTGTTCACTCTCCCACCACTCCACGAAGAGGCCCGGCTGCTTCCTGGAGACCCTCTCCCATTCGAAGCACCTGGGAAAACATGAGAAATCTTGGGTTTTTTCAAGCTTATCTGACAGCAGTGCTGGTGACATATTAATCTAGGCCAGTGTTTGAATTAAATCTGAAAAAAGACTTCCCCTCTGTGCAGTTGATCCGTTTGTTTGCTACTTGTTTTGCTGGAGCTGAGGGGGGCCAGCTGTGTTTTATTCCATTGTGGACTGGTCACAGCCAGGGCGGTTTCCTTGTGGGTGAAATGGAAGATGAGGTTTGGGAAGATGGAGGGATGACCTGGAAGGAGGCGGAGCTGTGGCGTCTGGGCCTTGTCAGGACGTCCAGCTGTCTTGGGCAGGGACCCTGGGCAAGCGCCCCGGCAGCACCTGGCTGGGAATGCCCTCTGTGCCTCCTCTCACGAAGACAGGGAAGCAAGCTGACCTTCGAGGAGCGGATTCTGCAAACGGTTGTGCTGTCAAAGGTCCCAAAGGGAGATCTCCCTGGGCTATTGGGGAGCCTGAGCATCATTTCAAGTCAGGTGTAGGAAGCTTTGGGGTGCACCCAGGTGTCCAGTGTTGGGCGACAGCTTCAAAAGCAACAACCCGATCAAGAAGATGTCTATATTACACAATGGAATACTATTCAGCAATCAAAAAAGATGCACTCATGCCTTTCGCAGCAACATGGATGGAGCTAGAAGGAACGATGCTCAGTGAAATAAGCCAGAAGGAAAAAGAAAAATATAGGATGGCTTCATTTGTAGCAGGAATATAGGGGACGCAAATAAGACATAAGGGGAGGGAAATAATAATACAAAACACAACAAAACAAAAACAAACAGACAATTATAAATGAGAGCCATCCTGCAGGGGAGGAGGGAGAGGGATCAGAGGGAGGGAGGGAGGGAGGCGCACGGGGGCCTGAGGTGACGGTGCACGGTGCCTTGGGGAAGGAAACTCTATGGGGACTCCACCTGGGGAGTGGGGTGAAGCAACAACCCAACAAATCAAAAGGCCCCACTCTCCCAGGCAAGGCTTGTCTTGACCACGCATTTACACTTGAAAGTCTTCGGGGGAGGAAGCTGGGAAATGATGGCTGAGCTCCCCCTTCGGATCTGCCGCTGCTGGCCAGAGGCCTCTGGGGCAGAGGCGGGCCCTTGGCCTTCCCTCTCCAGCGCACCTGCTCCTGCTGTCTTCCTACCCTCCTGTGCGGGACACTCTCCTCTCTCCTCTGGCCTGCGAAGTAGCTCATTACACACAGACTTCATCTTCCGGTGGCAAAAGACGTTTCCTTGAAATGAAAACGGAATGAGCAGGAGGTGCGCGCAGCTCCAGGCCGCACTGTGGTCCAGCTCGGGCGCCCGTGTCAGAGTGTCGCTTAGCTGGATGCTCCGGCCGCCTCTCCCGCGCCCGCATCCTCCCGGCACGCGCGGCACGGCTGACTTGGGCTGCATCAAAGCCTTTGTAAGCTGCCGGCCTCAGAAAATGGCAGGAAAAACAAAGACACTTTTCTCTGGAAGGATTCCTGCCACTTCACCTGCTCTGTCTGAAAGCTGCTTTTAATGTGCTTCCTCTGAAGAGCCGCGGTCCGCGGCCTCAAGAAGGAGCCGTCGGGTCTCTGGGAACAAGGCGCGCGGTGGAGGGCGGCGGGTGGGTGAGGGCCGGCCACACCCCGATGGCCCTTGTGCCGGGGGTAAGAGCCCCTTTGCTTTCGTGAGTGATTTAGCTGGATGCCTCCGTGGGCAGCGCTAGCTCCCGGGAAATGTTGACGACCTTTGATGCAGGTGAGGAAGTTCAGTCAGAAAGTGGCGCTCACGTGGGTGATGAGCGCGAGGCTTCCCCATTGGGCTCGATGGTGTGGCAGGAGTGGCCCGCGGTCACCCTTAGTGGTGTTTGCCCATTGGGCGCACAGATTCTCCACCAGCACTCCCCGAGGGTGGGCTCCGAGCCAGCCCGTCGCGAGCCCGGGAGGAGCAGGCGCTGGGTTGGTCCAGCTCTGGGGTGGGCTGCCGGGACCCCCGTCCCACCTGGCCCCAGGGGCCCTGGTGTGAGGCTGGGCCGGGGCCTCCCCTGGACCGCACAGTCTGCAGAGCAGATGTGGGAGTGGACACGGTCTAGATTTTGTCTGACTCACGCGCCGACGCAGCTGGGATGACGCTGAAACTCATTCAGAAGAGAACCGAGCCAGAAACATGCATTCGCCGGGGGGACGTGGACCTCAACATGCAAATGAAGGCAAAGCTGATTTTCTCAGGGGGTAGCGGGGAAAGTCGAAGAAAGCCCGGGATCTGCGCCTGCAGATACCTCCAACCTGGAGAATTGTCAGGTACGCGAGGACACTGGAGCGTGGACGCAGAACACCTGCACGCCTGCCCCACCCAGCACACGCCTCCTCCGCCTCCAGCAGGGGTGGCTGGGGCTCAGGTGTGTGCTGTTTTCAAGGTGCGAAAGCAGCCAGGTGAAGGGCAAGGGGAAGAGAAGACCAGAAGGTGATAATGGCGGGCACCCAGGAGCGTTTGTGGGTACAGCAGCCCCCCACCAGCCACTGCTTTCTGCAGTTACCCTCAATCGGCGAGGCCCAACAGTGAGCTGTTTGGGGGACACCACGTTCACACATCGCTTTATTGCAGTTAATTGTCAGAATTGTTCTGCTTTATTTTTAATTCTTGCTGCTTATCTCTTACTGCGCCCAGGTCATAAATTAAACTTTGCCGGAGGCCTGTGGGTTTGGCAGAACACGGTCTGGTGGGGCTGAGCTGTCCACGGTGCAGGCATGCCGGGGGGTTGGGGATGTGGCCTCTGCAGATAGCAGGGGTGATGCGTATAAAAGAAACTCAGAAACTCAGCCTCAAAGCAACAGCCATGGATTCGCATCTGGAAACCTTCTCTCGGGGGATCTGTCCACTGTGGTGGGGCCGGCAGAAGCGGTGACTTCCCTGCTCCTTCCCTCTCCTCTCCCGTGAGCCTTTTCTCCACCCAGCCCCAGCCCCTCCCTGCACGCCGCACTCTCCTGGAGGTGCCTCCACCTGCACTCAGAGCCACCTCTGAGCTCTGCCTCCAGAGGTGGAACTTAGCACCTTGCCACAAAGCCCAGCAGGAGGTAACTGGACACCTGTTGAGGGAGGAATCAGGGTGTCAGGGCTCCAATTGGATTGCCACCCCCTGACTTCTTCCTGCAAACACCTTCCCCTCCCATCTGCAGAAGGGACAGGGCCCTGGGGCCAGCGGCCAGGCACCTGCTGGTCACCGCTTCTGGCTGCCCCACCCTCAGCTTATACCAGGGAGTGACACTTTAATGAACGGTCCATTTCGGTCCATTTCCTGACCCTTCTCCTCAGTCACAGAGTGCAGTTCACCCGCGAGTGGTGCGTAGATGTGACACACGGGGGGTTATGGGAAAAGCTTGAGTCCCGCCCCAGGAAGCCAAGGCTGGAGTGTGCACAGGGCCCCCAAAGGAGCACTGGTGCCAGCAGAGCCCCCCGCAGCCCCGTTGCCATGGCATCCAGGCTCATGTGCTCATTTTTACTTAATGGACGTGTAATTAATGACACAGTGAAATTCACACAGTGTGCTCTGCAAGTTTCGACAAAGGCGCGGCGCGATTAGACCATCGCCTCCGATGGGGACCATGTCCATCCACGCCCCAAGTCCCGGCCGTCCCCTTGCAGTCAGTCGCGGCCTCGTCCCCACCTCTCCTACCCGCCCCCACGCCCCGGCTGCTCGGGGGTCTGACTTCTCCCCCTTTGCTGACCGAGCTTGAGGTTGGCCGCATTCCCGCGTGGACAGCGCCGGGGCAGGTGTTGTCAGCCGCGGGCTCGGGAGCCTGCACAGGCCCGGCGTTCCGCTACCGCCTGCGGAGGGCCTCTGGGGGCTTTGCTCATGGGGGGCTGGGGTTCAGCCCTCTGAGGCGTGCATGCACAGGTCTTCATGCGAATGCAAGTTTTTATTTCACTTAGGTGAGTGCTGGGAGTGACGCTCTGAGTTGTGTGGCAAGTGAATACTGCACTTGACTGAAGAGAGTTTCAAGTTATTTTCCAAAAGGGCAATTTCGTTTTGCTCTCCCGCCAGCCACGTGAGAGTCCCGTCGCTCTGTGTCCTCTCCTCAGCAGCGCTTGGTGTTGTCGGCTTTCTCCCACCCTCCCGACCCGCTCATAGAGTGCGTGACATGATTTAAGTTTCTCCTCCTTAACCACTACCGCGGTGGAGGCCTTCCGCGCGCTCTCTGGCTGGGCGGTTATTTCCTTCACGGAAGTATCTGTTCAGATCTTTTCACTGGGCTCTTTTTATTTAAATAGCTTTCCAACTCAGATTTTATCTTTCAAAAAAAGAAGACTACATTAAGTCTAGAAACTATGGATTGGCATATTTTCAAGGCCTGTGGATGTGATGGGAAAACAAACTCCGAGAGGAGATAATTTTGCAAATCCTTCAGGAGTGGCTGTGAAGTGAAGCGGCAGTCACCAGAAGTCTTCACGAGAGTGAGCTGTGCCGAAGGGACCGGCTTTCCTTTCTTTTGGATGAGTTCATTAAGTGGGGTATGAGAATAATTTAATAGATATACTGTTTCATTTCATATTTGTGAATAAAAGGGAGAAATGCAGACTGCATGGCAAAGTTAGAGGGCGCTCTGTTTTGTTGAAAAAATGTTACCCCTGAAATACTGCTTTTTGGAGCCGCCCGGAGGGACGGTCTCCACCCCGTGCAGCTTAGTCACCTGCGATAGTCTGTTGACATCAGGGAATTTCTGATGTGTCCGAGGGGTTCCGTGAGACAGACCCCGGCGTTCAGGAACAGGTGAGGGTAGAAACCGGGTGCGGGATGCAGGCTCACCTCCACCTGCCGCAGGCACCGCCTCTTTGGCCAGTGCACAGGGCTCAGCACAGCGCAGCCTACTGGGCCCTCTGCATGGGGGGCAGGGGCAGCGGCCCCAGGGCACCCCCACCCGCTCAGTGCCCCCTAAGGCCTGTGGTGCTGGTCCTGCAGGGACAAGGGCAGTGGGCTGCTGTGTGGGTCTCACAGGGAATGGGGGGGGGCTTGTAACACCTCCTCCTTCGGGCTGTGCCACACAGAAGCCTGAGCGAGTGCCTACCAGGGTGGCTCCCCATGCCCCCGCTGGCCAGGGACTGGCCGGAACACGACGCTGTTTCCCTAGGGCACCACTGCGTGTTCCTGGAGCTCCACACAGCTTGTCGGGAGCCAGAAAGTGAGCAATGAAACATTTTCCGAGAAAGCAAAAGCAGACGGCAGGCCTCCCGCTACAAAGGCAGCCGCGTTGGTGATGCCCCGACGGCCCTGCCAGACAGGCGGCATCTGCGCGCCCCTCTGTCGGGTTTGTCTCCACGTGGCTTCGGCGGGAGGAGGGTTGGGGCTGGGGCGCAGCGTGCCAGGCTGTCTGTAGCGGTGATGCGATCCCGGCCTGGCTTCTGGAAGCTGCTGGCCAGGAGCTTCGAGGCACTGTCAGCAGGCGCTTGATGGCTGCCCTGGGAGGGAGCCCCAGGGCCTGGGTGTGTGAAGGAGCCAGGGGCGCAGATGTCCCCACCACCAGAGCCTGTCCCAAGCCGCAGTTGTGGGGAGCTGTGAGACCAGAGAGTGGGCCTTCTGGTGCATTCTGACCACTGCCGTCGAGGACTAGTGATGCACCCAGGGCTGGGGTTCCCCCGGGTCTCTGCAGGTGTCCGTGGGCCCGGAGGAGCAGGCTGCTGCCTGGGGGCCCAGACGCAGAGTCATGTCTGCAAAGAGCCACAGGCTTCTGAGCAGGTGAGCGAGCTTGCGGAGGGTCCCCTTTCCGGGGCAGATGAGGAGTCCCAGGGGAGCCGCCTCTGTACTCAGAGAGCCTCAGCGCGGGTGGGAGGTGCTGAGAAGCCACGGGTCTACCTGGTCACGTTTTCTGACTTTCTCACCAACTTCCTCTCTCCAGCGATGGAAGGTAATGATGGTGAGACTGCTCTTAAAATATTCTTTTTGTTTCTGGTTAGAAAGCGACACAGTGCCGCTGTTGAAAGTACAAAGCACGGGGAGTGTGAAAATCGATTACTAAAATAATTCATAATTTTGTTATTCGGGAAAAATCGCTAACATTTTGGTGTGTGCTGTTTCGTGCTGTTTCCGCCTGTTCGTAAGGCGTGTGTGTGTGTGCACGTCTGTACTTATGGTGGACCCTGAGCAACACAGGTGTTCGCCGAGACGTGGCTTCTCCCTGGCTGAGGCTCCACGTCGCCAGAGGGACCTGGCTGGTGGACCCTGGGGTCAGAGTGTGTGCAGGGCCGACTGGTCACGGGAGGAATTCAGAGAGTGGAAATCCACGTGGTCCAAGGGCCAACATGCATAAGCATACAGCACACAGAGCACACGCAGCACACAGGCACAAGACATGCGTATATAGCAGGATTGTAGTGCTCACAGATCTGTTGCTAATGTATCATGATGTGCATTAGTGGCCACACTTGTGCTGGGAACCTTCACACACAACGGTGATGTGCACTGCCTCCGGGTCCCATCCCTGCGTCTGCTGTTCCGTTGATGCTCCGTCCACTCCATAAACTCATCCACATGGCTGAAGAGGGTCGAGGCCTCCTCGTGCTCCACCCATGGCTCAGCCAGGGCTGGAGCCTCGGCACAGGGCACGTGGCTCTTGCATTTCCTACCGCACACGTCACGTGGCACGAACGTCTCCATGTGATTGTCCCTCAACACTGTTCTTACTGGTTGTAGGGTAAGGAAAAATGTCAGGCTTTTCTGCCCTCCCGCCATCAGGATAGATGATGGATCCTTGCGGGCCTGAGTGCATGCCTGATGGCGGCACCTGGAGTGGGGTGTGGGCAGAGGTAGATGGGATTCACCTGGGCTGAGACTGGGCTTTTAAGGGCGGCGTCACGGGGACGCCAGGAGAAGCCAAAAGAGAAGCCGAGAGAGAAGGAAGAGAAGCAGAAGCTGAGAGAAGGCTGGAGAGCCCAGAGTGAAGACCTGCTGGGGGCGGGAGCCCTGCCAGCCCCCCAGCACCCCTACTTGCTGTGTACCTGGTAATCCCAATAAAAACCTGCAAAACCCCTGAGGGCTCCAGGACTCCTCCTTTACCCGGTCTGCATGGGATCCTAGAAAACCCGCTCAGTGGCCAGTCCTGACCCTACACTGGTGAAGTTTCTAAGTTAAGAGTTTGCCCACTTTTCAGACGAAGGACACACTGGGCCACGTCCTCTCGACAAGTTGTTTAAGGTGACTCCGAGGACCCTCGCCATCTCAGTCATTATGATTTTAAAAGCTCCAAACAATGAGGTGTTGATACGTGACCTTTCATTACGCTTGCGGGTTAACATGACTTTGGCTAGTGAGGAATAGCCAGAAAACCTTTACAGGAGGCTCATTGGCTTCCTTCTCGGTCGGGACGTCAGCCCGCTCGAATTTACTGAATAACATGGAGAGGAAGACGAAACAAGATGGTTTCTTGACCCCGGGGAACTGCCTCTCTCACCAGACTCCCCAGCAGCCTGTGCCAGGGGCAGGCCTGCCCGGGGCCTCGGGGAGGGCCTGGTCTCGGTGGTGAGGCTCCGCTGCTCTGGCTGAGTCTGGGGGATGCGGGCCGGCGGGGGACTTTTCTCCTGGGGTGGGGCTGAGTTGAGTGAAATTCAGAGACTCTTCACGTGCAGGAGAAGTAATTTATTCCCCCAATTTTGCTTATGTCCTACTTATTCCCTTTCTAATTATCCAGTATTTGTTCAATATAAGATAATAAATTCTGACAAACAATCATCGGACGGGCACCAAGCAATGTGCCTCATTTTAATTGGCTTCCCTTATTTTTTTTTTCTTTCTCTGCTAAATTATAGCCCATCAGCATGAGATTCCCTGCGGTGAACAGCTAATAATATGCCCAGGTGCAGCCAATTTTACTTCCTAAATAAGAAATAATAGCTGCGGATCCCCCCAAAGTGAAGTGGAAAAGTGGGCTGTGATGTCTCTCCTCAGCGGTGCCTCACGCTAGGGCACGTCGGTGCCCGATCTCCAGCCTAACGATTTTCTTTTAAAAATGGGATTGCAATTAATTTGCATGATACCGATGAGTTAAAATTGGTGGCTTTCCTTGATGCACACAAGCTTTCTTAGATTTCTGAGAAATCTCTTTTTAGTTCAGCTTTGGATCTCACAAATTAAAAAAAAGTTCTCTAAGAATTCAGAATGCAAAACCATTATCAATAGACACCAAAATGCCATTGTTAAAAAACCCAGATAAACACAATCCCACTGCATTTATTTTCCAAAATGGCACCAGGAGCCACGTGGCACTGGGGCAGGGATGCTGGACAGACATATCCCCTGGGGGCTTCTGCTGTTGGGGTCGCTTCCCTGCTCCCCAGGTCATCATACTTGTTCCTGCTGAAAACTATTTGATTTTTGACCTTCCTCCCATGGTCGTCACTCCCTTCTCCCCGGGGCTCTGTCCTTACAGACGCTGCTTCCCCGCCTTGTGGTTAGAAGGAACTTCGCCTCGTGTTGTACCACACGGAGCAGAGGCACAAAGCATTTCCTGTGAGCAAAACTGTCGCTGCCACCCTTGCTACAAATCACGAATTACCCCAGCCCAAGTGTTATCACACATAAGGAGGAAGAGAGCCAGGCAGAACATAATAAAAAGGTATTAATTGACACCTAACCAGGTGTTCGAGCTGCCTTCATTGTGAATTTTATGACTACAGTTTTGCTTAATTGCTGCTTCTGGCATGGAAAATTCCACAGGATGTGCAGATTTTAACTCTATATACCACAGGAAAGAAACATTATAGAAATTTGAAGCAATTCATCATATTCAAAATTTTACCAGAATGGACGGGAGACCCACACGGGGCTGGAGTGGAAGCTCAGGTGACCTCAATTTCTGGAAGGAGAAAAGAAAAACCAAGCTGGTGCCCTTACAGCCCAAATCACGGCATCGTTGGGGAAACTGCGAATTTAATTTCCTAATATGGGGAGTTATTGTTTAAGTGTCCCCGAATACAGTAAATCAGTATTTCCCAAAGTATGTTGCACTAAACACTTCTCTAGGAGAATTCGGAATTCGGACTTTTGAATTTGGGGACGTGGGCGCTGCCCGCGGTGGAGACCTCTCGGTGTGCACAGGCTGCGGCACAGGACCAGGCTGAGGGCTTTTGCAGGAGAAATACCTGTTCCTCATCATCCAACCACATTCCCAAAACCAGACTTCGGGGCACAAGCACTTCCTTTCGGACCACATGTCTTACCCTTCCTCGGAGCCCGTCACACGCTGACCCCAGCATGACATGCGGGTGCCGTGTTCGCTCCTCTGCTCTCCACATGTCCACCCTCTCCAGTCTTATGGGCGCATCCCCTGGCAGGACATTTTGTTTTCTTCCCAGCTTAAATCCTTTCTTGAAATATTAGTCTTTCTGCCTGACTCCGCTGAAGCAAGTATCTCTAGAATGATGACACGAACTCAGCACATCATGTGGCCAGGTTTTTAGGACGGTGCTTTCCTTGCTCTGCCTGTGGTGACGTTTTGGTCAGTTCATCGTCACGATGTGTGAATTTCACAGTCGGCCTCTTCTGGCCATTTGTGGAGCCCGTGAGGTTGGTGCTTCTCTCCCTGGAGAACTGGGTATCAAACTTCCTCTTCCTCTCCCGTGGTCCCCAGGAGACCCATCAGTCTGCTCATGTTTTCATTTTGCCCCTAAAGGGCTCACAAGTGCTTTCTATTAAGCTGACAGCCTTGGAAAGATGACTTTCACCTGGCCAGTTTGGGGTGAAAGGGGCTGGTATTGGTCAGGGAAGTTGGGTCTAAGTAACGTGAGACACATTTTTTGAGTAAGATGTTCTTTGTAGACTGCAACTGATTGGAGCATTTATCTTGCTGTGATTTCACAGCACAAGCATAATTGTGATTGTTTTATTAGTTCTTTGCTGATTAAGCAAAATATAATTGGGCTTCTTAAAAAAAAATAGGAAGTTAGTTGATTTTAAGAAGCTACCTAGGAATGGAAGCATGGTGGGAGAAAGTGGCAGTGGATCCTGTAATCAGAGCAGAGACCCGTGCTCTCCCTGGAGGCCAAGAGGTGTGCTTGGTGGGGCTGGGAGCTGGCCCTGGGGGTGGTCTCGGGCAGCTGCAGCCTCTTTCTTGGCCATCTCAAGGCTGTGTCCCTTGGACAAGCAAGGTCTTTAACTCCCGGGCTTCCCTTTGTTAGAACTTGGGGTGGGGCTAGACCAAGAGCCAAGTTCAGCTAGTACTTGTGTTCTGACTACACAGAATTTGGCCTGTATGATGCTTAAAAGTTTATTTTGTGTGCTTGCTGACATTAAAATTTTTAAAGGTAGCATATCTAGATCTCCAGCTGCTCTTGAAAAATTGTAAATCTTGCAATGCAGGTACTTTAAAATAAGCAACTGTTGTCCGTGGCTCTACTGCTTTCCTTTGCCCCTCGTCAATGCAGCCGCCACCCTTGGGGTCCCTGGCACTCAGTCCCTGGCACTCAGTCCAAATGCCAGTCGCTGTTTATTTTCACTCTCTGTGGCTGTTCCTTGTTGTAATTTAGAGGAATTAAATAATCTGTGATACCCACATCTATCAAAAGCTGAGTATTTGTTTTGAGAAAAATGAGAGGCAGCATATTTTTTTGTGTATGGACATAAAGAATATGTGTTTAATATATAAGTAAAGATTATACAATTATTATTATTTTTTTTTTGTGGACCCTCGCCAGTGGCTGGGGAATGTACCGGCGCTGCAGAGGCTGCGGGAAGCCTTGCAACTCAGCGCTCAACCACTGCTCCACCAAGGGAGGCCCTATACAATTATTTTTAAAGCGCATCCAACTTTGCACATTTGTTGCTACCTTGGCCACTGATTGTATTTCAGTTTGTGGCCTTTAGTCCAGAGCAAGGGATGCAAACCCACAGGTCAGATCCAGCCGACCACCTGTATTTATAAATAAAGCTTTATTGCAACCCACTTGTGCCCATTCACTTGCATTTTGTCCATGACTGCCTCCACATTCCAGTCCATGGCTTGCAATAAAGACTCTATCTTTAGAGTCTTTAGCGCAGCTAAAACTATTTATAATTCGACCCTTTATAATAAAGTTTTCTACTTTCAGTTTAAACTCTGACATGTATGGATCTTGGAGGTTATCACTCAACCCCTTAAAACAAGAAAGAATACTGAACAAATGGAAAATCCATGATTTTTCTTAGAACCGTCACAAGAATTGAGGACACAGGGCAAGCCACTGCTCTGAAATCTGGAGAGACAGACCAGAACAGAGGATGGCTTACCAGAACAGTAAGCCAGAATCACTTACTGGGAGTGGTGCTGGCGGGAACATTGTTTGATAAGTTGCTGGAGGCCCTGCGTGGAAGGGCAAGAGTTAACACTTCCTAGGAACCCCCATACTTTCCTGGGTTTTACCACTGGAAACTTTGTCATCTTTTCACATGGGGACCAGAGAAAATACCTTCTAATTTTGAGCACTGGAAATGGAAAAGCAGTCATTTGAAATAAGCCTAGTGCTTTCTCTATAGTAAAGCCCAGGAGAAGGTGTATCAAGAGCCTCCCAGTCAGGGAAAGACCAGTTAACCAACTTCACTCCTCTCTAGCTTTGCTCCTGACTTATAAAAAGGAGGACAAAAAGTTAAAAACAATAAAAACACAAAACTTTGGAAGGTCACAATTCAGGGCACTAAATACTGAGATTTAATCATAAAATTGTCAAAAGATTTCCCTTCCAAACACCTTACCATCTCACCAACAGGGCTCCAAAGACCTCCAAAATAATGGCAGTGTATTAAAACTGAGAGAGCTATAAGACAGCTTACTAAGAAGAGAGATTAGAGAAACACAAAGAGAACAGGGAGGAAAAATAATAAATCAAAGACACCAAAGCAGCTGTCAGTAACAGCGACACAAAACATTAAATGAAGCCAGAGTCCTGGTCAGATTCACAAAAAACTTCACACTAAAAGCCTAGTTGTCTCTGTTCCTACCTGTCAATACATCAGGTAACTGCAACAACAACAACAAATCAGAAGGAATGAAAGGCCATTAAAAACACATAAGAAGAGATAAAGCAAGAGTCAGAATCAGAAGTAGCTATTGCACAGATATTGGGGTGATCATACCTGGAATTTCAAAAATTTCTGATTAATATCTTAATGGAAAAAGTAGACAACATGAAGTAACAGATGGTAGCATAGAGATGGAAACTCTAAGGAAGAATCAAAAGGAAATGCTACAAATCCAAAAAATTGTAAGAGAAATGAAGAAGGTCCTTGATGGGCTTATTAGTAGCCTGGGTGCAGCAATCAGTGAGCTTGAAGATATGTCAGCAGAAACTTCTCAAGCTAAATGCAAAGTGAAGAAAAGAATGGAGGAAAAAGAAACAAAATGTGTAAGTAATGGGGTAAAATTATAAAAGGTGTAACATATGTATAATG
Source organism: Talpa occidentalis (assembly GCF_014898055.3). Lineage (NCBI taxonomy): Eukaryota > Metazoa > Chordata > Mammalia > Eulipotyphla > Talpidae > Talpa > Talpa occidentalis. The sequence goes on from NW_023604295.1 coordinate 2,359,396, forward strand.
TAACTACCAGAAGAAGAAAGAGAAAAAGAAGAAGAAATACCTGCCGAAACAATAGCTGAGGATTTTCCAAGCTTAATGATGGACAACAAATCACAGATTCAAGAAGCTCAGAGAATACAAAAGAGGATAAACACACCCAAATCTATACCTATGCATATCATATTCAAGCTGAAGGAAAAGAGAAACTATTTTAAGAAACTAGAAGGGGAGATGCCTTATCTGTAAAGGAACTAGGATAAGAATTACATTGGACCTTTTGCCATAAAAATGCAAGCAAGAGCGTGGAATGAAATATGCAACATGTTGACAGAGAAGGTTCCATGGAATTCTGTATCCATGGTAATGGCTCTTCAAACACGAAGAGGAAATATTTTCTTAGACAAACAGAAGCAGGGAATTTGTCACCAGTAGATCTGGTTTGTAGGTAGTGTGAAAAGAACTTTTTAAGAGAGAAGGAAAGTGACATAGGTCAAAAACATGGATTATATTAAGAAAGGAGAAACATTGTAGAAGGATGAGCTGATGATAACATATAATTTGCAAGGGAAACTAGACAAATCTACTACTACAGAGACTTCAACACCTCCTTATTAGTGGTAGACAGAATCAGTAGGCAGAAAATTAGGAAGTATAGAGTTGAATTGAACAGTAATACCAGGTAATTGGATGTAACTGCCATTACAAAATGCTTCATCAACAATAGCAGAATACACATTCTTTTACACTCACATGAAATATTCACCGCTACCATCACTTTCCGGGCCATAAAACACCTCAGCACAATTAAATAGTACAAATTGTACAAAATATGGCCTCCCACTGCATCAGAATTAAACTATAATGGAATGAAATTTAAGTCAATAATGGAAATATAGCTAGAAAATCTCTAAATACTTGGAGAAGGAAACACTTCTAAAAAACACCTAAGTTAAAGAAAAGGTCTCAAGAGAAATATAAAAACATTTTTTTACTCAATGATAATGAAAATGCAACTTACAAAAATTTGTGGGATGCAAGGCATTGCTTTAACAGAAATCAATAATCAAATCAATAGTCAAATAGATTGATGGAATGGAATGAGGGGCCAGAATAGATCCACACAAATATATTCAACTGATATTTGTCAAAGGAGCAAAGGCAATTCAATGGGAAACATTTTCAACAAATGAAGCTGAATACAATTGGATATCCAAATTAAAAATTAATCTAGATGCAAAATTTAACAATTTTTACAAAATTGACTTTCACAAGAAGTAACTCAAAATAGATTATAACTTAAGTATGAACAGTAAAACTATATAACTTCTAGAATATAATATAGAGGAAAATCTTGGTGACCTTGAATTTGCTTATGATCTTTTAAAATACAACTACAGAAGTCATGACCCATAAAGGAAACAAAAAACAGGTTGAACTTCATTAAAATTAACTCTGAAAAATGCACTGTTAAGACCATCTAAATACAAGCCACTAACTGTGAGGAAAAAAAATTGCAAAACACATACCTGAAAAAGATTTTTTTTCCCAAAATATACAAAGAACCTTTAAAACTGGACAACAATAAGACAATCTCACTTAAAAATATTGAACTGATGCTTCACCAAAGAAGACATGTGTAGATGGCTTGTAAGCATATTCCAAGATGTTCAACATCATGTATCATTAGGGAAATGCAAATTCTAACAAGATGGCTGCCATCACATGTCTATTAAAGCAGCTAAAGAGACTGTCAGCATCAGATGAGGACCAGTTCTTCATTGCTGGTAGGATCAAGAAGTGGCAGAGCTGCTGTCAGATCGGCTGAGGGTTTCTTACAGAGCGAAGGTGGTTTGACCAGTGAGTCACCAGTTAGATTCCTGGGGATTAACTCAATGGGCTGAAAACTGATGTTCATACAAAATGTTTTGTTTAAACAAATGTTCATTGTATCTTTACTTATAATCTCCCCAGACTGGTAGTAACCCCAAATCTCCTTCAGTGATCAAATGGATAATCCAGCTGTGGTACATCTATACAATGGAATATTAGTCACTGATAAAAAGGAATGAGCTATCAAAATTATGAAAACATGGAAGAACTAAATATGTATTGCCTAATAAAGACAGCTGGTCTGAAAATGTTACCTGCTATATGATTTCAACTATATAGTATTTTAGATGAGTCAAAACTAGAGACAGAAGAGCAGCGGTCTGAGGTAGGGCGTGAGGAGGGCTGAACTGGTGATATGGAATTTTTAGGGTGGGTGAAACTTACGTATGACCCTCTGAAGTGAATATAAGACACTATACATTTGTCAAACCCACAGAACACACAGGGCAAAGAGTGAGAATTAACGGAAACTGGACTGCAGTTAATAATCATGTATCCATAAAGGATGACCAGTTGTAGGACATTTACCACACTGATCAAAATGTTAATAAGGGGCCTCCCCAGTGGCGCAGCGGTTGAGCGCTGGGTTGCGAAGCTGCCCGCAGCCTCTGCAGCGCCAGTTCGATCCCCGGCCTCCAGGCTAGGGTCCCACAAGGCGCGCAGACCTCTCCTGCCGCCCGCTGCTCCCCTCAGCAGTGTCCTTCGGTCCTTCTGCCTGCCCTGCTCCCCGCTCTGGCTCTGGTGAATTCTCTCACCCTCCCGCGCTTCTGACTGTGCCCAGTGCATGTATAAATAAATAAATAAATCTAAAAAAAAAAGTTAATAAGAGGGAAAGTGTCAGGGGGCTGTGGGGGCCTGGCACAGGGCAGCTTTGTACTTTCTGTTTAGTTTTTCTATAAATTTGTTCTAAAATATAAAGTCTACTAATTTTAAAAAGCTAAATTTAAAAAAAAAGATGTTTGCTAGTCTTGATCTGAAACAAGAAACTTTCTTATAAATATGAGATTATCGGTACCCCCATTTCTATAATTAAACCACTAGTTTTTCTAGGAAGTCAACTTCACTGTAAAGTATACAAGATCATTTTGCCTTGGCAAGATAGGTTATTTAGATGTGCGCGCTCTCTGTACTTCAGCCTTAGCGGCGGAAGCTAATTTAGGCCAGCAACAGCCAAATTGTCTCAGAATTGATGGCATAAATATATTTCAGGGGTCGTGAATGCTTATGTTTATTAATGGGCCATTGTGCTGTTTTATCATAGACTCTTAAAACATGTAAAATTATTGGGATGGATTAAACAAATCTAGCAAAGCAAAAAATATCCCAAAATAAAAGCAGAATTTAATTACAGAAAAAAATATATATATACATGTATGCATGTATTTTAAGAGCAAGGGCAAATGCAGGCTGTAATGCACATTTTGTTAGGAATGCAGCATCCTGTTGCCTTACCTGTGATTATGCTACGGATTTTGGAGCAGTGAGGAACACACCACACAACATACATAGGCACTATATGAGTACCTACCAGAGACCACACATGCCCACATCTCTGGTAGTACATACCTACCAGAGACCACACATGCCCACATCACACACGTAACACACATATACACACTCAACACACAATAGAACACACACAACACATGCAACACACAAAACACAAAACAAGCACACAACACACACAGACAACAAAAAGAGCGCAGTCTGCTGCAGGTGGACCTCAGCGCCGGGACACTCCATCTGTAGTCCGTGCCGCGGTTCTGATGCACCAGGCACTTCATCCTTGGGGCCGATTGTGCCCTGCGGCTGTGGTGACGGGGCCTCCCTGCCTCCCTTCCTTCCTGGCGCCCTTGCTTTCTGTTCTTCCTCTGGAAACGGTGTGTTGTCAGAACATGACTTCAGTCAAACATGAAATGGGATTGGGATCCCATCCCTTATGAACTGGGGGGGGGGGGTGACTTTTACCTCTTCGTCTCTGCGATAAGCGTTCCCTCCTTAACTCGAGTTGGCAGAAGAGGCGATGAATTAAACATGAGCTGATCTGATAAGCCAAATATTGAAAGCTTTCTTTTCAAAGAAAGAAGCCATTTCACTTAAGAAGTACCCAGGAAATTTACAGCTTGTCTGAATGAAAGGAAACAAATCAAATGTTATATTTCCTGGGTCCACAAGGTTTTCTAGGAGTGTGTGCCCAACACACACAAACACAGGTGTGCACTTCTGTGCAATGCTGATGGCTTCAACAACTGATCTGCTTCGAGTCACCTTCCTCCAAAGACATCAAAGCGGCACTGTGTCATTATTTTGAAATGCTATGGAGTCAGATTATAAGAGCAAGTGGGAAATTTCACATATGTTCATCAACATAGGCTAAGAAAAATAAGTTATGCCAAATCCTGAGGCAGTGAAAATGTGGCTCTAGATGTGGATGGTAAAGAACCCACACCACAGGCAGGGAAGTGACTTGGGGTCCACAGGGCACCCCTGGGAGTCCCTCACTGGTGCTTCACCTCTGAAGCTGCCACGAGCTGCTGATGGAGATGCTTCTTCAGAGCTCCAGGCTATGCCTTCCAGCAAGTTCTTAATGTGGAGAGTCCACTGTGATTGTCCATTCATCCATGCATCCTTTGGGAGTCCCTGCCAGCTCCCTCCATGTTGCTGCAAATGGCATGAGCTTCTCCTTTCTGATCCCTGAGTAGTATTCCATGGTGGACGTACACCACATCTTCTTTTAAGGGGACAGCAAGAGATAAGTGTGACATCTCTGTCTTCAGGGGCTGACTTCCTGTGGGAAGGGCAAGAATATGAAATCAGAGGCCACGGTGACCAGTGCTCTGACGGGGCCAGCCCTGGGCGAGGCTGGGAGCACCTGGGCTGGCGTGGGAGAGTAGATGGTCCCCGAGTCCTCGCAGATGTGAGTTGTATTGGCCGCCAAAGTACAGGACTTGTGTTCTGGGGTGAGCACTCAGGGTGGACTGCTGCTGCTTCACCCACGATTCCCCTGGAAACGGTGACTTGTGGTCAGGCTGCGATTCTGTCGCGAGTAGCCGTAGTAATTTCCATGGCCTTAGACAAATGGCACAGCAAAGAGCAGAGCGTGGCCAGCAGGATGGGGTGGCTGTGTGGAATCACCCTGAGTCTTCTTGTTTACATATAAATGAAGTCTCAAGATCCTAGTTATTTAGATGGAAAATTCAGCTCCTGAAAATAAAAGCAGAGGAATAATTGATGGTGATTTTTTCCCTTATAAATGGTCTCACTTTCTCTTCTATGAGAGCTGAGGTTTTCTTTCCCTCCCTTGGCCAAAATAATGTCTTTTGTTCTTAATTCGCCTATTTTCCTTCCAAGCATTTCCCCACATGCAGAACAGCACCAGTGAGGGGTACACCGTGAACAAGCCCCCCCCCCCCCCCGTGTGTGGTCACCTAGGCCCTAGGGGATTACATCGAATCATCACTATCAATGACTTTGCAAAGCAGTCATTTCCATCAATCTTTTTTATGAATTCAGAGAAAAACAAAGCCATGTCTCCCTGATCTCAACAGAGTCTTTTGCTCTAAAGATGACAATTTCTCTCCCATTTTCTGACCTCACCACTGGTTGAAGCTTAGGGTGTCCATCTCCTTTGTGAGATCTTTTGCCTCTTGCTTTCTGTTTGAAGTTAATTACAAATTTCTCCTGTTAATAAGGATGTTCTTATCATTGTTGCTATGAACCAAGGGACAGTCACAGAATAGCTTTTCCTGAACATATGACAATACCTAGTCTCTCCAGGTAACATGGTGTGGTTGAAAGAAGGTGGGCTTTGGAGCCAGATGCACCCTGCTTCTTCCTCAGAGGTGGCTGAGGCCCCTGGGTACAAGCCTCAGTGTCAGAGCCTGCAAGAGGCTGCCCCTGGCCTGACAGCACGGCAGTGTGCCACCTGCACACAGGAGGGTGAAGGGACAGGCTCCTCAGGGCTTTCTGCCCCTGAATTCTGAGCACAAGTCTGTCTTTGGATTTTCCTTGCATCAGTTTCGCAAAGTCTGTGCAGTAGCGGGAACCCCAGCATTCAGCTGCATGGAAGGGGGTGGATCGCGGCCATATGAAGTCACGGTCACGTGGGCCACACTGGCTGGGAGACGCTCTTTGTACTCAAGAATCAAATGACTGACTGTTGTCAGGGATGAAGCCGAGACTCCGAGCATGCGGGCTTTGATCTGCGCCAAACCCACAGAGGCAGCTGAAATTTCATGGGAAGGTGACAAGGATTTCCTAAACCAAATGCAAATAGATGTTTAACTTTCAACTCCAGCTCATGCCTGCCTGAAGGCTTTGCAAGGACATGAAAGGAAAACGCTAGCTTGTAAATCAGAAATGTTGATTTTTATAGAATATTCCAATTTGAAAGGACAAAAACAGAAATTGCGGCTTCTTCACATTTTTTTCTTGGCTTAGACAGCTGATGTATCTTATGAGTTTTCAAAACCGATGTGTGTTCAGTGCAGGTGATGTGGGGTCAAGGCTTTATTAGAATTTGGGAAGAACTTATTAAATGGCAAATTGAAACTGGGATGAAGACCCCGCAGCCTCCCTCCTTCAGCCAGGCAGGCGATTGTGGGCCACATGTCATGTTTTTTCTTTAACTGATGTTAATAACATATTCACTATAATAATAAGCATAACTAATATTTTCTGATAGGAATATGTGATTGTAAGTGACCTTTAATTGTGAATGGAGCATTAAGAAACCAATAACCCCACAGCATTAGACTGGGAGAGACAGGCAGTTACATGAGTCCTAGGTCAGAATTTAAGATAAAAATGAGGAGCCTTTGATTCAGACGTGGTCCTAGATTTTCAGGCAGAAAGATGGAAGATGTGCTTTGGATGACAGTCAACGTCGTTTCCCGAGGGAAGTCTGTGATCTGCCGTCTGTCCCGTCTCTTCCCGGGGGGTGTTTCCATGTAATTCCACAGTATTACTCTCCTTTCTTTAGGTTTTTTTTTTTTTTTTTAAGTAAAATTTATTTTGCTTTCCCCGCACCCTGCTCTGGTCGGCGCATTCCCCCTTATTTTTGGACGAGGTGGTGCCCCCAGTGGCTCCTGGAGGGGCCCATCTGCTCTTTTTGGTTTTGGGAAGTGGAGCCGAGCGTGTCGTCCTCACGTCTGTGATATGGTGGCGGCCCCGAGGCCGTACTCCTGCTGCCCACAGTCCAGCCTTCCTCTGTCGTTCAGCTTGACAATTTTTTGCTGGAGTCGGAGTGTCAGGCGCAGGCATTTGCTCTGGAAGCCCTGAGGGCTGCAGACACGCCGAGGCCCTGGCCGGGCCACATGTGGCCTTTTCCTGGGAAGGCAGAGTTTGGACTGGGTCAGGCCTGCACTCCTCCTGCCTGCCCTGCACGTAGCCTCCCCTGTGCCCTCCTGGGCCGGGACCCTGCAGTCAGCAAACCCTCTGGGGGCCCCTACACACCCCCTGGAGTTTCTTTGTCCTTGGCCTTGAGCTTGGGCCTGAAGTTCCCAGTGCTCCCTCGAGGGGGCCTTTTGCCAGGCTCCCTCTGGGACTCGGGCGGCCCCTGACCCTCACTGCTCACTGAGGAGCAGAGTGTGTTAAACAAGGACAAGGAACCCTTTTTGAAGTGGTCCACGGGTCTTGCTATAATATTGATGCACAGAAAAAAACTATAGACCTATTAATAATCGTAATTTTTGGAATATAGACCCTTTTAAGCATTTTTTAACACTTAATGGAATTTTCTCATGGACCTAATGGACTCCAGTCCCGCCATCTCTGTGTGGGATCACCTAACGGGCTTTTGGCAGAGCCAGGCTCTCATTTCCCACCTGCGGCGCTCCCTGGGCCCCAGAGCCCCAGACACCATGCTCTGGGGAAGGTCTTGGGGCATCCAGGGACTGGGGACCTGTGGACCCGACTTTGCAGGACCTTGTGTCCCCCCTGACTGGACTAGTCACGCTGATACTGCTCCAGTGTGGGCCTCACCCCTCTGTCCACGGGCTCCACCCTGCCCGACTCTGCAGCGGGGCCTCGCTCTGCAGAACCCCGAACCCCGGGTGGGGAGCTGGTTTCCTGTGCTTTCTTCTTAGGGATTTCTCCGTGGCGTGCTTGGGTCATTGGGGTCAGATTGCGGGTCTCTCTTGCCTGACAGAGAATTGTTTCTTCCCTTCAGTTTTTTTGAGGCAGATTCCCACCCACCCTGGCTGCTTCTGTCCATCCCTCAGCCCACCCTGATCCCAGAGGCCCCACTTCACCCCGGACGTTGTGACACCCCAGCTCTGTGCCGCAGCCCACCCACGTGCCTTTCATCTGACTTGCAGATGGATTTGCAAAGAAAGCAACTCTTTATTCCCAGGCCTGATCGGGATGCTCCGCCAGGCCGCTCATGTCCCGACTCTGCAGCGGGGCCTCGCTCTGCAGAACCCCGAACCCCGGGTGGGGAGCTGGTTTCCTGTGCTTTCTTCTTAGGGATTTCTCCGTGGCGTGCATGGGTCATTGGGGTCAGATTGCGGGTCTCTCTTGCCTGACAGAGAATTGTTTCTTCCCTTCAGTTTTTTTGAGGCAGATTCCCACCCACCCTGGCAACTTGGCCTCGTTCCTTGCTGCAGAGTCGTCTGGCTTGTCAAAGCACAGAAGAGCTTTCATCAGGAGACCCAGGGCCCTGGTCCACTCTGCCCTTTTCCTCCAGGCTCCAGCCGGGCATGGGCTGGGCGTGGAGAGGGCAGTGGACTGCGCGGGGCCGGTGCGGACCTCCATGCCCGCCCTCGTCGGTGTTGTAGATCCAGCTACTTCAGTAGACGGGGATTTAAAAAAGGAAAAACAAAGCTCACGGGCACGCGCTGAGAATGCTCCTCTCTCACCTGGATGTGACCCTGCAGCTCCCGCTGCGCCCCGGCCACCCTGCCTTGCATCCTACCCCCCTGCCCCCCACAGGACACCGAGTGCCCAGGCCCAGCCCCTGCTGACCTGGCACCTTCAGGACACGTGGCGCTCTGCGGGGGCCACGACCTGGGCAGGTTTTGTTTGTGAGGTGGTGGTTTTCCTTCCCAAATGGGTAACTCGCCCATGTGCCCACGGCTGTGCCCAGGCTTTGCCCATGGCTGTGCCCCTGCTGGCCATGGTCATGGCAAGGGTCACCCGACACCCAGTGGGACCTGGGCCACAGCACTGGGGGGGTGCGCTGCTCGCCTGCCTGCGGGGACTCACCTGAGCGCTGAGCGTGGCCTTCCAGGCCTGCTGGGACATGCGGCCCCTGCCGACACCCCACTTCAGGCTCTGTCCGAGACCGTTAATATTACTCGGTTTCATGGAAAACGTTGGAAAATGTTGGAGCAATCTCCCTTAGGAGCAGTTGGCCTGTGGGAGGAAAACTCACGTTTTTTAAAAACCAGAAGTTTCTCCCTCTGTGCTTCTGTTACCCGGAGCCATTCACTGGCTGGCCCGAGGCCCTCAGCCCTCAGTGTGGGGTGATGTGGGGAGCAGGCCGTGGGCTGCTGAGGCAGGTTGGGGGGATGGGAGAAAGGTGGGCAGGAAGCTGGCTCCCCCTCTCATTCCCATGGAGAAGCATATGGGGGGTCATCTGTGGCCTCTAGTCCCCACGCGGATAGGCCCCTCACGTGGCATCCTGGGGCTTGAACGCCAGCCTGAACTCAGACCCAGCCTGTGTTGGGAATGTGTCCCGCCCCCTCTTCAGCCAGGCAGCCGGAGGGGTGTGGACCCACCCAGGAGCCCTGAGCAGGGTGCTGGGCCCCGGAGCCCAATGCTGCCCATTCCCAGAAGGAGCTTCTTTGCAAACCCACAGTCCTGGGTTTATTATTATTATTTTTTATTTAAATATTTTATTTTATAGAATTCTTACATCATTTTTCATTTTTGCACAATGTATGCATTTTCACTTTGGTTATATTCCCCAGACAATTGCACCCCCCTTATTTTGACCCTAGTCCTTACTCTCCCATCCCTTCCCTCCCAGTGTGTCTCTGGTTTATAGTTGCTTGTTGATTTTGATTTTTATTTTGTATTAATTAGTCTTTTTCCTGGTCCCTTATTCAGGTTTTCTAGATTCCTGCTATGAGTGAGACCATCCGGTATTTTTCTTTTTCTTTCTGGCTTATTTCGCTGAGCATGATCCCTTCCTGCACCATCCATGTTGCTGCAAATGGCATGTGTTTATCTTTTTTGATTGCTGAGTAATATTCCATGGTGTATATGGACCAAATCTTCTTGATCCAGCCATCTATTTTGGGGCATTTGGGTTGTTTCCATAGCTTAGCTATTGTAAACAGTGCTGCTATAAACATAGGGGTGCCGGTGCCCTTTGGAATTAATGTTTCTGTGTCATTTGGGTTATTATTTTTAATTCCATTTTGGACTTCTCTGGCCTTGTGCTGGGTCTTTCTCCCATAGGTGATGTATAGCCAGTTGTCCTTGGCCTTGCTTTATTCATTTATTTGGGACTTTCTAAAAATTTGCGGGAAATTGAATGGCCCTTGGCTTGAAGCCCATGCCAGCTCAGGCATTGCTCCCAGCGCCCGGCGAGTGCCACCTCTGCCCACAGGCACGCCTCTGCTTGCTGCAGGACCGTCCCTGTGTGTCCCGTGTTCCCACTGGGGTGCGGGTTTTTGGCTCGTGCTTGCTCTCTTGGTCCCCCAAGACTCCCTCCCAAGAACCCCCTCCCAGGGCACCCTTCCACTTGTATTCACTACATGCGTGGGAGGCCCCTGCCATTGACCAGAGTCTCACCCTCCCTGAGTCTCATCAGGATGTGGCCAGAGGCCCGAGGCGGGACCTGCTGGGATGCGTCTTGTGTCCACATCTTCCTGCCCACGCAGTCGCCCTGCTGTCTCCTCCTGTGCCTGCTGGGCACATGAATTTGCTTCCTTTTTTAATGTTTATTCTTATTTATGCATCTAAGAGCTGGGGTGTAACCAAAGGTGTGGGGGGTGAGAGGACTCACCAGAGACAGAGTGGGGAGCAGAACAGGCAGATCTACTGAAATCCACTGCTGAGGGGAGCAGCGGGGAGACAGGAGAGGTCTGCCTGCACCTTGTGGGTAGCTCCCCGGCAGGGGATGGAACTCAAGCTGCAGAGGCTGCCCGTAGCTTCATAGTGCTGAGACCAACCCCTGGGCCACGAGGGAGGCCCCCGAATGCACACATGTAAAAGCACTTTCTGCACGTGGCGACCAGGGTTCTCTGCTGTGACATACATGTGTGTGACACGCACCTTAGGGGTATTTTTTTCTTACTCCATCTTGCTGGGGAAATTCAGATTTCTCTGACTCTGGCGTGCATGTGTGTGAGAGAAAGAGAGAGCGGGAGGGAGAGAATGTGTCTCTTTGTGTGTTTTGACTTCTCTTGGCAAAATCAAACAATAACACCCACAAGCCGAGAGGCAGAGAAGACAGTCGATGAAGGCGCCTGTCGGGGGTGGACGCCCTTGCACGAGCACCCTCGTCCTGTGGCAGAGCTGCGTGTCAGGGCACACCTCCTCTGCTGAGTCCCGGGACCCGCCGCCAGGATGCACGCACAGCCTGGCTCAGGGATACGTGTTGTTGTGGAGTTTTCTTCACAGTCCCAGTCCGTCCAGCCAACCCCGGGGGGACGGGGGACGTGGAATGGACGCCATCACACCCTGGGCAGTAGAGCCATAATCTGAAACCACAGAATGACATTTCTCTACAGCCATTACCTGGCAATTCAACCATCTTTCTTTGGCATCTCTAATTTCCCCGGCATAGGGGATCGGGGAATTTAAAATAAGCAGCTCAAGTAAATTACATTCTACAGTGTTCTGAGAGGATCATATGTGGCTCTGGAAATGAAAATATATTTGACTGAACTACTTATTTATATCTCTTAAAGGAAAAATTAGCAGAATAAATTCTCCTAGCGTGAAGGTGCCGCTGTCAGGCTTCCCGGAGAGCCAGAGGAGGCGGGATTAGCCGTGAAGGGCTCACGTCAGGGCCTTCCCGCCTGTCTCCAGGTGAGACCTGCGTCCAGCGTCCGGTGTGCCTGGAAAGCACAGCCCCACGTGAGCCGCCTCATGTGGGAAATGCCCCTGCTAGGCTGGCAACCTAGAAAGCCCCATTTTGGGATTGTGAGGCACCTTCAGACCCGCACCCAGTGTTTCTCTCCCGCCCCCTCCCTGACTCACCCTGGGAGCTTCTGAGCAGTTACTGCAGCTTATGCATTAGAACAAGCCTGAGTTCCAAACCCGGCTCCCCCAGAACTAGCTGAGTGAATTTCGGGGTGTTAGTTGACGTATGTGATGAGCCACTGCTCATCAAAAAGCAGGGGTGTCCTGCTGGCCTCCCTGTTAGGAGAGCGAAGGAGTGTTTCCGCCCAGAGCTGGACACCAGCCCTCAGCACAGGGGATTTCTCCTGCGCGGCCGGTGTGGCTGGGGCTGAGGGGACAGACACTCGGGGCCTTAAAGCTGCAGGGCAGGTCCTGGGCCCCTGCGCCAGAGGAGGCCGAGATGTACTTCACTCTTTGTTGAAAGGGTTCTGGCATTTAAGAGGACCTGCTTCACCCATCGTCATGTCGCCTTCCTTCCTACTTGATTTTTATGACTTGAGCTCTTTCTACCTCATCAGACTTTTTAAAAGCCTAAGCTTTGTTTATTTTAGTATCTTGTTTTGTATTTTGTATCTTCTAATTTCTTTGTGTTTACTTCATTCTTTCAGCAGTCAGAATTGCATATTTAGCTAATTTTTTCCAATGCATCCCTTTTTTTAAAAGGAAATGCGTTTATAAGAGAAGCCAATTGATATTTGTTTATTTCTCTGACCTATTTTGCTTAGCATGATCCCCTCCAGTTCCATCCATGATGTCTGAAAAGGGCGTGATTTCATCCTTTTCAGTAGCTGTGTGGTGTGCCTTTGCGTGTACAGGACATTTCTTCTTCATCCAGTCATCCATCCATGCTCATCTTGGTTGACGCTCTGTCCTGGCTATTGTGAATAGTGCTACTGCGAACATAAGGGTGTGAAAATCTTTCTGAATTAGTGTTTCCATATTTTTGTATAAATCTGTGGAGTATAAATACCCAGAGGAGGGCCTCCCTGGTGACACAGGGGTCCAGTCTCAGTGCTATCAAGCTATCGCCAGCCACTGTGGCCTGAGTTTGATCCCCGGCCAGGGAGCAACCCACATGGCAGGCAGACCTCTCCTGTCTCCCCTCAACAGTGCTGCTCCCCTCAACAGTGGGTTTCAGTAGATCTGCCTGTTCTGCTCCCTGCTTTGTCTCTGGTGAATCCTCTCACCCCCTGCAACTCTGGCCTGCACCCCAGTTCTTTTTTTTTTTTTCAGTGATAATAAAATTACTTTTCTCTCTTTTTTTTTAATAATAAATTTTATTTTTATATTCCCCATACAATTTCAACCCCCCCCATTTTGACCCCAATCCCTCCCCTCCCTCCACCCACCCCCCCAAAAGTGTCTCTGGTTCATAGATTTTTGTTGATTTTGATTTTGATGCATAAATAAATACATCTTTTAATAAAAGAAAGGAAGAAAAGGGAGCTCTGTACAATGCGGGAGGCGTAGGGGAGACACTGGGGCAAATGCTATTTCCATAACCCGTGCTGACCCCATGACTTTGGCAGGTCCCCTCCCCCAAAGCTTAAAGTCAATGATCTTTCTCTTCTCCTGAACTTGACCTTCCCTTCTGATCTCTTTCCCTGTTTCCATGTTGTCTGTTGAGAAGATTATTTCTACCTTCTTTTTCCTTTTAATTTTGTAAAATTAAGTGAGCTTTGGTTTACAAAACTGTATGACTCGGAAGTACCCACCACTGTGTATGATTAAGAAACTTGTTTAGAAATAAGTTACTCTTGGAGTTTCCTCTCCTTTTAATTTTCAAGGGTTGTGTGTATGAGGAAATGTTAAGTTTACTGAGTGTAGACACTGTAAATGCATTCGCCTTTTCTGCCACGATTTTAACTTTGTCCTTGGCCTCCTGCACCTATAAACAGCACCTATAGTTTTTCTTAGTTGGTATTTCAAGTTATTATTTGTGTGTAATAAGATGCACTGATGACAATTCTCAGCTCAACATGTTTTGTCACTTGCATACACCCATATCAACATATCAACACCACCCAAAACAAGATCTGCAGCAGCTATACGCAAACGGCTTCCGCCGTGGGTAGTTCTCTTGCTCCTGTTACCACCCTGTGGCCGTGCAACCCGCTTCTGACCTCGCCCATCAGTTTTATCTAATCCTGGGCTCCATGTATAAGTGGAATTAAGCTACGTGCGTAATTTGGCACTGGCTTCTTTTTCTCACTATAATACTTGTGACATTCACACATGTTGCCAGTTTCAAAGTTTGTTCCTTTATTTAGAAAAAATCTTTCCCATTTTCCTGTTGCCAGACTTTTGGGCTGATGCCAGTGTTTGACTAATATGAGAAAGACTGGTACGAATATTTTTGTAAGTCTTTTTGTGGACATATGTTAGAATTTCTCTTGGGTAAATACTAGGAGTGGGATTGCATATTTAACTTTATAAGAAATTTCAAAAAGGTACTGTTTAAACTCCTGCCAGAAATGCACGCTAGTTCCTATTGCTCTACGTTCTCCTGACTTTTAGTATAACACTGTTTACAATTTTACCGTTCTGGTGTAGATGAAATGGTATTTTATTACGGTTTTATTTGCATTCACCTGACTACAGAGGATGCTGTTTTATGGGCTCATCTTCCCTGGAGTGACTGTTCAATATTTTGCTTAATTTTTATTGAACCGTTAGTCTTCTTATTATAAAGTTATGAGTTCTTTATATACATACTATATATTTTGGATATAGAATATTTGTCAGGTACAGTATTTTGTCTCCAATTTGTAGCTTTCCCGACTATGCATTTATTAAAGATACTTTTCAGTGAGACAATTTAAAAAAAAAATGAAGTCTGTTTTTTTTTCCTTTTTCATGATTTAGTGCCTTTGCTTCCCCTAAGGTTGTAAAAATATTCTTCCAACCTTTCTGCATATGCGGCTCCATCTTTTACATTTAAGTGTTAGTCTCCATCCTCAATTAATTTTTACATCAACAGTGAGGTGAGAGTTTTATTTTCTTCTATTTGATTCTTACAGCATTATCTTTTCATGCTTCTTAGCATATAGCATGCTTTTGTTGTTGTTTTGTATTCATTTTGCTTTTCCTGCTACTTTTAAGATGTTCTTTGCATAGTGGTTTTTAGCAGTTTGCCCCTATGTGCTGGAAGTGATTTTTTTTTAATTATATGTGTATGATTTGCTGAGCATTTTGGACATGTATGTTGATGTATTTCAACACAAAAAAATTTACTGATGATTGTCTCAAAATATTTTTTCTCCTATATCTTTCTCCATTTTTTTTTAATTAATTAATTTATTTATACAACCACTGGGTACAGTCAGAAGCGTGGGAGGGTGAGAGAATTTACCAGAGACCGAGTGGGGAGCAGAGCAGGCCGACTGACGAAGTACACTGCTGAGGGGAGCAGCGGGCAGCAGGAGAGGTCTGCCACACCATGTGGGACCCTCGCCAGCTGCCGGGGAATCGAACCAGTGCTGCAGAGGCTGCGGGCAGCTTTGCAACCCAGCGCTCAACCGCTGCGCCACCAGGGAGACCCTCTTTCTCCATTCTTTCTGGGTTTACGATTATTTATGCTGCCTCATGGTATATTACAGGCCTGGGATGCTTTGTTTTACTTTTTTACATTTTGTTCTCTTCATGTTTCTGTTGAGAAGTCTATTTCACTCTTGTTTTTTTCCCTCTGCTAGCCAGCTCACCATCAACTGAATGCTTCCCTGACATCACATGATTCCATTTTAATAGCTCTGTTTGAGTTTTTGTTTACTAATATTATATGTCCCCCGAATCTCCTCATCTCTTCACACATGTCGAAATTTTCTTCTCAACACTTCGTCATATTTTAAAGTGCCTAAGTGATCATTCAACCCCCTAGGTCATTTCTGTGTTTGCTTCTCTGAACTGTTTGCTCCTTTATTTTTTTTAAGAATTATTTATTTGTGCATACAAGAACTGGGGTGCAGGCCAGAGGTGCAGGAGGTGAGAGGATTCACCAGAGACAGAGTGGGGAGCAGAACAGGCAGATCTACTGAAATCCATTGCTGAGGGGAGCAGTGGGGAGACAGGAGAGGTCTGCTGTGCCTGTTTCCTCCTTTAAACATGGGGCACTTTCTTGCTTTTAGTCTCATGCTCCACACTGCATTGGGGTTGATGTAGGAACAGTCACTCCTGCTGGGGGTGCCCATCTGTTGGGCTGTTGGCGGAGGAGTCACCAGCCTGGCCCTCAACTCTAGTGCAGACGCAGGATCTGGAGTCAGATCGGGTCCCCCCAAACGTAACCTGCCGTGAGCGTAGGTTGAACCTTTGCCTTCAGAGGACTTGGGATCTGAGCCCCAGCCGGGCTCTTTAGATCCCTCTGAGCGCCAGGGCCACCTCCAGCTCCCCACTCCCTGGGGCAGTGCTCTCTTCACAGCCCACCTGCCGCCTGTTGAGTTGCCAGGGTGTTCTCTTTGCTCTCCAGGCCTTTTTCTGGTTGTCTGCACCTGGGGGCACCTCGTTTGCCTTGGGGCACTGCCCTCAGCCTCCGGAGGGCCCCTGCAGTGTTCCTGGGAAGCAGCCAGGGCTCTCAGCAGGTGTCAGTTTCAGCCCTCCTGCCCTGCCCGTGGCTTTTGGATTTATTTAATTTGCTAAATGTATTCTTGCCTCTTTTATTTCCTCACCCTAAACTTCCTTTTGTGATCTGCTAATTCTGTATTTTAGAACAAAAGAGTTTACATTCCATAAGGCAGGAAATAAGAGTCTTAATATTTGGTTTGCCTTTTCTGTAAGCCTCCACCGCACTTGCTCCGAGCCCCTCCTGAGTGTGCAGCTGCGCCTGAGTGTGGCAGTGGCTCCTGGGGGCCCCCCAGAGGTCTCCACTCACAGGCGAGCGCCCCTTCTTGGGCGACGGCATCTAGAAGGGATTCAGCCAAAGCAGTGTCCTTTGTTCAACTAGACCAGCCAATTTTAGGGAAGTGCGTATATTTCAACGGTTTCATCCTGAAACGCCTGTGCCTTCGTAAAGCCAGCCCAGGAACTTTGCTGATGTCTCTCTTTGTGCTTCCTGCTTTGTGGGGAACTGTCGACTTGGTATAAAATTTAGATGAGACACTCTGGCCTGCAAGGGTTTTTCGGGGGTGACGGCAGGTACAACTGCATCCTGCACTGAGCACTTTAGCAAAACAGCTGACATCTCAGGATGCAAAGAGAAATAGAAGAAATATTAGTCCCCACTCGCAAGAACACTAGATCAAGAGTCGTAGCTGGGTAGGGAATAAAGACCTCATCGAAATTACCAAAAATATCCTAAAGGTGGAATTTTCATTTTTCTCAGGCTGGCATTTCGATAATTTTCAAATCAATTCAATTTAACCAGGAACCATCACTAAGAGTCACGTGACCGTGGTGTGCCGGCGCTGGGCTGTACGTCGGAAATAATCATCCAGGGGGAACCTGCTAACGCTCGCCCTTGTGGAGCTAAGGTGGGGAGAGAAGACAAATGGTGTAATGAGTGAGCTGGTGTAAAGCAGGTGAAGTCACATGCAAAGGTCACTGGCCAGGGCGCTGCGGGTCTGGCCTGCCTTGCCTACCTTCAGCGGACGTTAACATAAGCAAGAAATAAACTTATGTTAGATGAAAAACAATTAATGAGCAAAGGCGATAAGGTCTGGGGGGGGGGTGCGGGGTGGGGGGAAAGCCGGCAGGTGCTCAGCGTTACCGAGAGGTGAGCTAAGATCCTGCCTGGTGCACGCCTGGCAGCGGGTCCGCTGAATTCAGTGCACTCAGGACAGCTGAGGAAGTGACCCCGCTCTCTTGAGAGCTGGTTAGACTGGACACCGTGGAGAGACTCCTATGGTCTCCCAGCCTCAGTGCTCATCGACCTCCAGAGCGAATTATTGTTACTGCTGTGATTCGGGGAAGAAGGAGAACCCAGCACAAAGAGCCCTGCTCAGCCCCCAGCACCCAATAGGCGCTTTCACCTGCACCCCTTGTTCTTCACAAAGGAGACAGTGAGACCCAGGCTCCCCTGTGCAAGGGTGGGGCGATCAGGGTGTGGCGAGGCTGCGCCCTGGTGTGAGGACCCCACAGCCAGGACCGACTTACCCTGGCACAAGGCCACAGGGATTTTAGGAGCTCATGAAAATGTTCTCGTTTGTTTTTATAATGAGAAGAAAAGAAAACAGTGAGCATAACCGGCCTACATCGCAGCTGCCTTCACACCGATGCATAAAGTAGGTCTGCAGGGGTTTGCAGGGAGGAAGGACAGACACATGCGGTACCGTGGCCGCACCCACAGGAAGACACAGCGTTTGTCCTTCACGCTGGAGGAAGGAGGCATGTCTTCACCCTGCATGCACACTCACCTTCCTCGTGTGCCGTAACGAGGCCCTGCAGAGGGCAGAGAGGCCTGAGTTGTCACCTGCGCAGTCCCCAGCAGTAGGTCTTGGTGAGACTCGTTAGCTAAATAAGCGAACGAGTGAGTGAACGCTTGAGAGCATGAACAAATGAATAAATGATCGACAGAATGAGTGACGAATGAATGAGTGAACGAATGAATGAACGGGTGAATGAATGCCTGAGTAAATAAATGAATAAATGTTTGAATGTGAAAACAGGTGAGTGAATCAGCAGACATGAAAGCTCGGCACGTGCACGGGCGGGTGAGGCCCACAGCGCCGGTGGTGGTTGGGGGTGGTGGTGACGATGTTATTTCCGTTTTTCCTCCCTAGCTGACTTCTTTTTGCAGAGAAATGTGGCATCAGCCCACAGACTGTCTCAGACAGTGGGGTTATTTTAAATGCATTCTGTACCCTGCAGTGCAAACAGCCTTGAACTATAGAGAGATTAGAAATAATTTGGAACCCAGTAAAGTTCAATTAGCTGAATCCAGCCCGTGATAAATTCAGATCGCTGTGGAGCGGGAACAACATACCAGATGACAGAGAAGCTGTGTGCAGCCCCCCACTGTGACGACCAGGGCTGGGTATCCTGAGACCTAGAGCCAGACGGATCTCAGTGTGTGTGGGGGGGAGTCAAAGGCCCTGGTCTCAGTGCAGGGGGCAAAGGCTCTGCCATGGTGGCCTGTTACATCGTGCAGGGCCGGGAGCCTGAGGTTGTGTTGTTAGGGTTTCCCTGGACGGCTTTCAACCGTGCACCTTCTCCGTGTGCTGCAGTGTCGAGCATCCTGCTGCTGTCTCAGGAGATGCCCCAGACTGACGGGCCAGGCCAGGAAAGTGGTTCACCTCCTTGGCCACACCAGGTGCCCCCTCGCTGCCTTCCAGCACGTGCTGACAGCGGCTAAGGGGGAGACGTGGGCCACGACATTGAGGGTGACAGCAGTGCACGTGATGTGGAGAGGATGACACTTAGGGGTGTTGCTCACAGGGGACCCAGAATTGGGCTGAAATACTACCCCTTCAGCTTCAGAATTCACCTCCGGCTTGAATTCTGTGCCTTTGTTTCTAGAGGCTTCCATTCGCTGGTGTATACACCTTGTATGCCAGGACAGCTGCTGTAGGTGTGGGGGGGCACCACCGTGTGGCGCAGGCCAGAACTGTAAGGGGCGGGTTTCTGTGATATGGTCAGCTGGAGCTTGATGCTTTGAAGGAAGGTCCTTCTGGGCCCCTAAATGTGTCTGTGGGGCCTCCGGGGAGGAACCTGCTCTGACTCCAGCTGGATCTCACCTCCTCGTGTAACGTGACGGAGCGTGTGGCGGCTGCGTGCCCGCCGCAGATAAGGAGAGCTGGCGGCTGCTGGGTGCGTCTCTGAGACCCCGGCTCTGGCGCAGGCAGGAGGCTGTTGATGATAATTCAGACGCTGTTTACGAGGGAAGGACAGACCTTGAGTTTTGTGGAAATAAATTTCAATTCAATCCTGGCATTTCTCCCGGGTGTCCCTGAGTGGGCCTCGCTTGGACACCTTGGCATCTTTGGGGTCTTGGGATTGGTATCAGTGAGGGCTCAAGTCCTGGTTGTCCGGACCCACACATACCCCCTTGACCATGCGCCCCTGACCATGGTGGCTTCAGGCATCGCTGCAAATGGCCTCTCCTTTCCAGAGGAGAGTGGGTTCCTCGTTCTTGTCTCCAACCTATGGCGTCTTCCCCTCTCATTGTCCCGGGGAGTTAGTCATTGCCAGGGACATAGGCCTCATGAGGCACTCCGGTCCTCGGTCATCAGTGCCCCGAGGCCCAGGTCTGGGCTGCAGAGAGTGCAGGGATCAAGGCCCCACTTTCAGGCCCCATCCCGCCTGACATTGCACCGTGACAACCCATTACTACAGGTGTTGTGGGCGGGGCCTCCCTCTGGGCTGTGAGCTTCAGGAAGCAGCCTTCTCCCTGGACTCCACCTGTTCCCCATCCCCCGCCCCCTGCCTCCCTCACTCCTGCCCAGCCCAGCACCCACCCTGGAGCGACCAGAAGCACCTGGGTCAATGGAGCATCTTGTTGGCAACCAGCACTCCTTGGTGCCGAGTGATGGCCTGCCCTACTTCTGTGTTAAGATTGCGTTTTGTGGACAGAATGTGGTCCCATGTATTTTTAAATCAAGACACAAAACTTCAAGACGTGTCCATCACGAGACACCGAGACTTTGCATTTGGAAGCCTCCACATTCTTGAAAAACAGTATAAATCACACCTGGGTACACGATTCTCGTGTTTCTAAGCTAATTAGAATTAGCTGCCAGGTTCTGATCATGAGTGACAGGTCCTTGTCCCTCTGTGAGCACAAGAGGACATTCCGGGCCCCGGAATGCAGCCCCGCCTGCACGCCTGCGCGGTCTGGGGCCCTGCTCCCCTCGCCTCTGCAGGTCCTGGTCATAGTGGAAATAGTTGCCAGAGCACCCTGGAAAGAGTCCGCCCCACTGAAATTGCACTCATAGGACCTTTGAGACGTTTGCTCGATGTTCATGATGCACCAAGCTCCTTGCTGTCTCAGGCGACACATCCCAGGGCAGTGGGGGGCAGGAGCCCCGGGGCGCAGAGCCTGGCTGGCAGGAGGCTGGGTGGCGTGAGCAGGCGAGGGGCTGGACACCACCCCCGTGTGCCGGAACAGAAGAGAGGACGCCAGAAGCGGTGATAGAAAGGGGGCAGGAGGAAGCGAGGGGCGAGGCCTGGGGAGGTACAGCCTCCGGCCGCCTCCCACTTGGCCCACGTGTGTCTGGGATCGCAGCTGTTTCTCCAGTGGGTTCTGAGGTTTCATGACCAGCTCCGATGGAGACTGAGCACCTTCCGCTCTCTGGTCCTCGGGGGAAGGAGGGAAACCTTCCTCCTCCTTCTTCCGCAGATAGTCTGGCTTGGGAAGTGCCCTGAAGTCTTTGCTTCCCTGATGGCAGCTCCCCTCTCCCCCAGGATTTCAAGGGGCAGACGGCCAGGGCTGTTTGGCATGGATTTATTTTTCCCTATTTGGGGAGTCTGAAGAAATGCATTGATTATGGGAATCATTAAGTTTGATATTTAAAAACAGACAGCAGGGAAGCGGGGGAGTCCCAGTGGTGGTGGGGGCTGGGGTTCCAGTCACTGCCTCATGCCTGGGCCTCAGAATCACAACTTTGGCTTCTCTTTCTCCCTCCAGCTTCTTTGGGATTCACTTTTGCAGGAGACATTTAGGGTTCCTGATTTTACAGCTCTGATATGCAATCAAAGTGAATTACTTGACCAGCTAAAGGCATTTATTCACTAAGAAATTAATATATAACATGATAAAATCTCAGTCATAAAATAAAAAAATATATAGGGCCTTCCTGGTGGCACAGCAGTTGAGCGCTGGGCTGCGAACCTGCCCGCAGCCTCTGCAGTGCTGGTTCGATCCCCGGGCACCAGCGAGGATCCCCCATGGCGCGCAGACCTCTCCTGCTGCCCACTGCTCCCCTCAGCAGTGTCCTTCGGTCCTTCTGCCTGCTCTGCTCCCCGCTCTGGCTCTGGTGAATTCTCTCACCCTCCCGCGCTTCTGACTGTACCCAGTGCTTGTATAAATAAATAAATCTTTAAAAATAATTAAATAAATAATACATAAAACATAATGCTAAAAGATAAACGTGTAAAATATAAAACTCAATGTTGCATATGTTTTCAAAACCGAGGTGGAATCATTGATCTGTCGCCCTTTGCCAGCCTCTGGGCCGGCCTCCACTGCTTCTCTCTCCTGTAGAGACAAATCTCATGGCGTGGGGCTTACCCAGTGGTTAGGACAAGACAGAGGATGTCACCAGGATGCATGACTTGCTGGACAGTTCTGGGTGGAGCAGGATGGCTGGTCCCCCAAGGAGTGTTTTCAGTTTGCAGGAATGCCCAGGGGTTCAGGTATTTGGAGGGGTCCCGCCCTCTGGCTGGGGACCCTCCTCCACCTCAGGGTCAGCTTCCTGGGAGAGAAGCCAGTCAGCCTGGGAACCCCGTGGCCGCCGCCTCCCCTGCTTCTGGACAGGCTCTGTCTCCTGTCTGATGATTTTCAGCCTCAGGCTTGGAGGCCCTTTTAGGGGTCCCTTTCTGGGCCCATGTGGGGTAGGAAGGGGCATGAGGCTGCCCTGAGGAGCTGCTGCTTCCATGCAAGCAGAGCTGAGTGCCTGGATTAAGGTCTAGTGATTCTGTGTGACTCCCCTTGGTTGCCCACCCCAGCTCCCATCACTTCCTAGCAAGCTGTTGTTTTCAGCGGTGGCCGGGAAATTGGTTCAGGAAGGGAGGCTGCAAATAAACGGGGTGACTGTGAGGACGAGCGGGATAAGCAGGAGGCCAGTGGGCAGTGGGTGGGGCAGCAGGTTGCTGCCTGAGGGGACGCTCCTCAGGGGCGCCGGGGAGCTGGCTGCGGGAGGAGTCTGCAAAGTGGGCAGGGCCAGATTCCTTTACTCTTTGAGAAAGTCTTGAAGTTGCTGTTATAAAATGTCAAGACCCCAAGTTTTGAGAGTAGGTTCAGGTTGACGGCAGAATTGGGTGGGAGGTACAGAGATTTCCCACACACCCCTGTCCCCCCAAGAAACCCCCCCACAGTGACATTGCCACCCCAGCTTCCTTTGTCACAATTGGGGCGCCTCCCCCGACGCATCCTTGCTCGCTGTCCCCAAGCCCTCGCCTGAGCGCCGCTCTGGGTGTGGGGGGACGATGGGTGTATCAGGACACGCAGGCCCCTCGGGTCTTGCAGACCGTTGTCCCTGCTCTAAAAACCCTCCGCGCCGCTCACCGGCCGCAGCGCTGGCAGCCACCTCCCTTGGGTCTGCCCCACCACTCGCTGCCCACTTGGGAGGCCGCTGGGCCGTGCAGTCTCGGGCCTTCCAGGCGGCTCCCCTTGTCCATGTGGCCTTGGGCCTGGCTTCTGGGGCATCTTCCGAGGCGCCCAGTCACACCCCATTGTCCGGAGCCCTGGTCAGAGGCGTCTTGGCTGCTCCCCAGTCCTGGCATTGATGATCAAAGTCACTTTCAAGTCCTGAAAAATGTGAGAATGAGCAGATGCGAGAGTGCCCCCTGCCCCAGATGCTGTAAAATGTGGAAATACACGCCAGCCCCAAAGCCGGGTCCCCTTAGCCCTTGAACACGTCCTGACACCTAAGGGACGACAGAGAGTGACAGATTGTCAGTTGTTGCCTTTATTAAAAGAAAATGAGACCAGTTCTAAATAGGAGTTGGCTTAGTGGATTGGCAGGAAGAGAAATGAAGGGGGAGAGTCCTGGCCCTGGGGTCCGAAGCCCCTTGGGGGCCTCCCACAGAGAAAAGATGGCAGTGGAGCCTCAAAAACGGGGTGGGGGGACTGGAGGCTCATTTTCATATTCCCAAAAGCCAGAGAGGAAATTAGGGAAGCCTCAGGGTGTTGGGGGCTCATGGCTCCCTGACCCCAGCCAAGCTGGCACCCCGGGCTCAGGCCAGCCCGAGTGCTTTAGCCACTGGCGGGTGACCCTCGTGCTCGCAGGAGCTGCCTCGCCGGGAACGTGGGTCAGGCAGCAAAATATTACTCCCCGGGAAATAGGAGGAGGCAGTGGGGGGTCTTCTGCAGTGGAACTCCCTCCCCTAGACCTGACCTGACTGGGGGGGTGGGCTGTGGCTTCTCACTGGCTCGAGGGTTCTTAGCAGAATTCAGACTGAGCTTTGGAGGGTCTTTGCATCATTAACTTTCAAGAAAGTCTTAGAGAAGGACCAGGATCGTGATCTCCAGCCAGCTGCCCGCTGGCCCCTGGGCCTGCTCCCCGGCCTCTCTGCATGTCCACCTGAATTCACATTTTTCAGACATGATGTCATTTTGCCGGGCATTACGAAACACACCTCTTCAAGAATTCTTTAAATCTTTACACAGAAAACCCCCGCACGTGTGCTTGTGCGTTTCCTCATGCCCCCTCCACGCAAACATCTCTATAAAAATACGCATAGATGGAGCTTTTCGGCACTGGCATAGTGAGATAGGTGTGTCTGGTTTTTAAAAACATCCCCAAAAGCCCTCAAGACGCTTCCGCCTGGTCGCAATCACGTCCCCACCTCGCGGACCTGCTGCGCGGTCGCCCGGGGCCGTGTCTCTCGTGGGTCAGCTTTTGGGTTTTAAATAGTTGTAGCTATTAATAGCCTTTCTTATTTCCTACAAGAAATTAAACACTGTGCGATATTTGTCTTCCTTCTCCCACAGTAGACGGTGCTGAGAGAGGACCCCCCGCGGCCACCCCAGGACAAGGTGGTGCTGCTCACTGAGTTGTCACCCACCGGCAGTTGCGATGTAGGTGTTTGCTTATGACGGCGATGCGTTCTAGGCAGGGCTTCAGACGCCAGCGCTCCCGAGGTCTGTGTGCCTGGAGGGGGCCTGAATTCACGCTGGACGGTGGCCCGGGCGGTGGCCTGGGAGGCGCTCCCCACGCGGGAGGGTGTTTCTCTTGCTTGTCATCTGGCTGCCGTCACTGGTGTTCGCATGTCTTCAAGGAGAGTCCGTTCTCCTTGTGTTGCTGCCGGTGCTTTTTTAATTTTGATTATTTTTTGCTTTGCTTGCCCACATCCGTTCCCTTGACATTCTAAGGGCGTCCATTTTAAATGTTCTCTGCTGATGCGGCTCCCTCTGGGAGGAAAGCCTGTTTTCTGGAGTGGCGCAGCCAGGTTGTCAGGGAGAACGGAACTGTCCTCTAATCGGGCTCTGCTTTATGTATGTAATAAAAATGATGGCTGCCTCTTATCAGATCTGTGTGTGGCTCCTAAATTCTCTTTATCCCGCGCCCTGGTGAAGGGCATTTCTCCATGAGCTGCCAGAAACAATCAAGGTTTTAACCCATTTGCAGAGGTGATAAAGCGACCAGGATGGTTTGCAAAAAGGGAGGAAAACTTGGCAAAATAGTAATGAATGTTCTTCCCAATTTAGAGGGGGGGCAGAGAACAGCCTCTTTTTTTAAAATTTTATTTTTATATCCCCCATACAATTGCAGCCCCCTTATTTTGACCCCAAGAACAGCCTCTTTTAAGAGAAATGTGAAGGAGGTTCCAGGATGATGTGTCCATTGCTCTGCAGCCCCGGGAGAGCTGTCCATGGTGCTGGCTGCTGTCCCCGCTCTCTGCCCCGGGGACCCTGGCTGGCGTGTGGGTTGCAGGTGGGAACCCTGCCAACCTGGTGCAGAAACGTCTGCCCTTCACAAACGTGGGCAGTGTAGATCGTCTAGCGACGCCTGGCCCAGCCTCGAAGAGGGTCTCAGTGATGTGAACGCGGGAGAGAAGTTTCTGCTCCCGAAGGGAGGGGCAGCTTTCCGTCCCCCACAGGTCTCGGAGCTGCCGAGTGTCACCTGTCGTCTATACAAAGAAACAAAGCCCTTGACACCTCCTCTCGGGGCTGTGCCCGAGCACACATATTGGATGCAGCTATAAACTAAAGTGCCGAGTGATCACGAGGCAGGCACTCCTGGGGCTCCCGTCACCCTGGGGGCCTTTCTGGATCCTTCTGACGCCCGCTGGTGAGCCGTCTGTGTGTGAACCTCCTCATGTCCTCATTGCTGTAGCATCACTGACATCAAACCCGTGTGGTCCCTCAAAGGTGGTGCCTCTGTTTAGTGCTTTGGCGGAGGAAGAGGTTTAGAGCCGATTGGAGCATCTATTACAGATCCCTTTTCGTCCCAGGCATTCCGGCTTTCTTGCGGACAGGAGCTCTTTCATAGCTCACACTATTAATCTCTTGGTTCCGCTCTCCCTCACCCAACTATCAATTGTCTGCTATCAGGATAAAAGTCGGTTTAAATTTTGTCAGAGTCCTGCCTTCACGCCTTAGAAGAATCATCTTACGTGAGAACGTTAACACGTCATCTTCTGTAACAAAATGGGGTATGATGGGCGGGTGATGGCATTTTATTTTGGTTCCTATTTTGGCGCCATCCAAAAGTGCTGCAAGTAGGTCTTGATTCGAAGCAGATTTCAGAAGCCAGTTGAGTCCCGGCTGCACTCAGAGGCACTGACACAGGGCGCACCTCCCCTCCCCGGGCAGCCATCCGCCCTGAGAAGGTTTCAGAGACAGAGGACAGGCGCAGCCTGCCCAGGAGGGAGGCAGCTGGCAGTCGGGGTGAGCAGGAGAATGGCCGCATGTGCATTGAGTCCTAGGAGCTCGTCCTTTGTCAGGTCAGCTGCAGCCTCGCCCCCCTGGGTGCCCGCGCCTGGAAGAATGAGAATCTGGCATCATCTGTCCTTGGAAACTACAGACTCTGCATATGGCAGGGAGTACAGCTTAGGGACCCTTAGCCTTTCCCTCACTATCTGAGACCCCCACAAGGAGAGCCAAGGGCTGGGGCATCGTGGGGTCTACCGCCCCCATGCAGCGTGGCCCGCCCTCAGCCCATCGGCTACCTGCACACCCCTTACCCTGAGCCTGAACCCCAGACCGACCCCTGGCCTGTACAGGTCCCCCGAGCAAGCCTTTGAGATGTGGCTCTACAGTCATACATCTTGGCAACCAGGACTGTGGGCATTTCACAAAGAAGGGTCTGCTCGCTGGACTCTTGCCGTGACTGGGAAAGAGGGGGTCTGCTAGGAAGAGTGGCAAGTTGGATGAGAAAGCAGTTTTAATATGCAAAGGGGTTTACAAAGAATGTGCAAAATTTCACTGACCTTCTATCAAAGCATTTTTAAAAAGATTTATTTATTTCTGCATATAAGAACTGAGGTACAGGCCAGAGGTGCGGGGGGTGAGAGGATTCACCAGAGACAGAGTGGGGAGCAGAACAGGCAGACTGGCTGAAATACACTGCTGAGGGGAGCAGCGGGCGAGACAGGAGAGGTCTGCTGCGCCATGTGGGGAGCTCCAGGGCTAGGGATGGATCTTGTGCTGCGGTGGCTGTGGACAGCTTCATGGGTTGTGTCTTAACCCCTTGTACCACCAGGGAGGCCCTATTAAAGCATTTTTGATTGAGTGATTGAGGTGGAAGGCACCGGGTGGCTGGGGGGTCACACTCGGCCTGGATGTTGCTTGGGAGCTGGGATCCAAAGACACAACTCCAGCTGGGTCACGCTGGACATTGCCATGGAAACGGGCTCTCTGACAGGCTGCCGCTCATCTCGGAGGAGCTCAGGGTCACAAGGGACCAGGCGTCATGTTTGATGCTTGAGTCCGCTTCACTGTCCATCATCTCATTCATTTCAACACCACTTTGTCCGTTTCGACATTTCATTCATGCAGGCTTGTGTGTTTTGGTGTGTGAGGATTAGGGGAAATCCTGATTGAGCCGGGGTGCTTAGTTGGCTGTAGGTCACGATGTATGGGCAGCCTCTTGGAGGGCAAGCCTACGAGTTTGTACGGACTCCCCCACTTCACCTCGTTCCTTCTGTCCATTTGCTGGACTTCCAAAGGTCTCACAGAACAGAGTCTGTTTGTTAAATAAGGAGCGAGGCTGGGGTGTCACGTGTCCCCACATTTCACACCTGCCGGTGAAAAGGGCAGCCTGCGTCCTCGGGTCCCAGACCAGGCAGGAGCTCTTCACCCTGCCTGCTCCTGCCAGCGTGGTCCCTGCCTCATGCGAGCATCACACCCCTTCTGTTTCCCAGCACCAGGAGCAAACAACCCAGAGAGCTTTATTTTCATGAGTTTATTACACTAAAGCGGAGACCACCACTTCCTCATCTCATTCATCTGCTCTCTCTAGCAGCAGAGCTTCACAACTTTGGGTGCATTTTCTAATGAGTTAGCTAATTTATTTTTAATTGAGATAATATTAAGATAACCCCACCCGGTATAGCCACCAGAGTGCACCCA